>NC_067283.1:20258158-21508158 GCF_020740795.1 Apus apus | reverse complement strand
CCTCAATATTTCACCAGAACAGCAATTACCAGTATTAAAATGTTTTCCTTTCAGAAAAGACTTTATAATTTGACTTTGACGAGATGCAAGGGACTGGCAAACCACGCTTCTGCTCTTCTCAGATATTAAGTTTGTGCAAGCCTAGAAATAAGAAGCACTAACAAATAAAGGTTTTAGTTTAGTCAAAGGCTAAACAATAGAAAGACCAAATACAATTCTCCTGGAGTCACACTATTGATGTGTAAAATAAAAATTTGGTATGAAGGTTTTGGTCTTTTTGACAGTATAAGAGATTACACTCTACGGGGGGGGGGGGAGAGGGGGGGGCAGTGGGGTGGAGGGGGGCGGCAAAAAAAGGTGTGGGGAGAGAGTTAAACTTAACATTAAAAGTCATGCTAAATGTAATGCAGAGCTCTGCTGTGGGAATACTGAAACAAGAGCCTGACATTCAGGAAGCCAAACTTAACAAACCTACCGTCAACTTGACTGCCTATGTGTCAATTCTGTATTCCAATTACTCAGGTTGAACACCATCACAAGACAACAATGAAATTCAGAAGCTGTTATCCAAGACACTGAAATTTCTCAAAGCTGACTAAAAAAGTAGATCTTACACCAAGGACAATACTATCACTACAAAGACAGGAAGCTCATGAAACTTCCTTGATTTTGCTCTGCGGCTGGACCACAGAAGCTGTCAGACTACAGAGACCATTTGTTAGTGCTCCCCTCACGGGAGGGCAGCCAGCAATACCTAATGTGCGTTTCAGTTGAACCAGTGCTGGTTAACAGGTACCTTACATTCAGTTTTATTCACAGTGGAATTTTTAAGCTTGTATCTCACTTCTGACTTAAGTTAGGAGACTCTGGAGAGAGGAAGAATAATTTCAAGGAAGAAGGTGAAGAGCCATCTTAATTTAAAAACAACAACAACAACCAAATAACAAAACCCAAAAAACAAACCAAACACAGAATAATTTAAAAAATCCATTAAACTACTCAGGAAAAGGTGACACCTAGAAAAAAAGGAAGAAAAATTGCTTCCAGAGATTTTTTCATGAAGATTACACTTGCACTGAACATCACAGCATCAAGAGATTCCCTAGTTTCAATGAATTATTACACAGTTGAGGAGTCTCAAATTCTACCTGCTCATCCTACGTGCAAACATAGGGCAAAAACTCAACTTCCATTGGCTGGTTTATCAGGGATTTTAAATTTTGTTTTCATTTGCCAGGGCACAAGTGTGAGTAAAGTGTCCCTAGGGAACAACAGGAACTGTGTCCTTGCACACTGTCTGCTAAGTTTCTGATATATCTGTGTAATTCCCACATACCGTATTTTGTGTTGTGAATCACACTTAGGTTACTTTGTATCGTTATTTTCTTCAAGCCATACTCAAAGCTGAAAGGGTAAGCAGGCTGAGGTGAGAAAAAGGCTAAAAATTTAGCAAAGTATTTGAATAACATACTCTGTGTCTCACCCTGCTAAATAAATTAAAAAAAAAAAAGCTCCAATTCACAACCGATTTTTTTTTGTTTGGATGGACAGGCTGGAGGTATTTCATGAGAAGGAAAAACCGAAGACTAGGTCAAGACCAGACTTGTGGTAGGGAGAAAGGACTTTTTACTGTAACAGCTTATTTTCTGGTTCAACAATTTAATTTGTAATAGGGATGAATACTCTCTTGAATTCAAAGAAAATCAGAACACCAGAATTAGCTCCTGTACTGCTCTTCTAACCAAACCACACAGATTCAGTACCTTCAGGTCTAAAGACCAGCAGTGGTCAAGCAAGGCTGACTAAGCACATGCTGTTCTCTGTCCTCAACTTCACACGACTAAGTGCATCCTGACTACTATTCCACTGCTAATTCACAAAATTCTTCCCAGATAGATATCACGCCACCAAATACCAAGAAATGCATGTTCTGGCAATACCAAATTCCACTCGAGTCACCTTCTCATGATGAGCTGTAAGAGTGAACTGTCAGCATCCTGGTTCCACTCACCCACATATTTACAGTACAATCCACAGCGTCTTAACAACTCTTCTAAGACCATCTGCTGCCCAGTGTCATTAACAACTAAACTCCCCCTCAGCAAATGCTAGTAAAATTCAGCAGCCCAAAGCCTTTGCATTCCCCTGTGATGTTTCAGCCACATCATGAAGCCCCATTCATATTAAGACTCATTTCACAAGATCAGGAACAGCCTCCTTTTCCTTGTTCAATACTGGAAAATGCACACAGCATTTCACTATGACAACTAGAGACTTCAGCTTGATCTCAAGAGCTGGGTTGAGAGTGAGAGGGTCTACAAGGCTGCACATGAGGACTTTGATCGTGCTCCTGGAAATAAGGATTGGCAATTTGTTATACTTCAAAGCATTTAAAATCAAATATAGGGATTTTTGCCCTAAAGTTAGTTGCAGCAACTTTTTAGGCACTAAAATATATTCTCATCAGAGCAGACTTCCACTCAAGGCAAGTTATTACATTTTATTCCTACATAAGCAGTGGTTGTTCCAAAGTTTTGGTATGATTTCCCAGACACATGTGAGAAGGATTAAATGCTACTATTCAATGCCTATGAAACTCCACACCCAAGTATCCTCGATCGGGACCTTAGTTCTCCCTCCAGACAAAGAGCCAGAAGCCAACACTAGACATCTATCTTTACTAGAGGTCTGATGCTGCCCTCTGTTGGAAAACAGACAACGGTGTGATGGGACCCTTTACTGGCACCAGCTATCAGGCAGCACAAGGTGCTATGAACATTTAAACCACTTAAAGCAGCTAGGAGTTAAGCGTCTCAGATGAAACCCTTTCTCATAAAGCAGGAAGTCAAGTGGTTCTCATACCACTACCTAAAACTGACACCTGGATCCAGCTCCTTTTGCGCATCCAACCTCTGACAAAGGAGGAAGAACAGAGAAAACGGAAGAGAAGGACGTGCATTTTTTCCCTTCCAGTTCCGCTTTGCAGTGACAAGACCTTTCATTCAGTTGAAAACACATAGGCTTCAGAAACTCTCTATTTCTGCAGATAATCTCCAGGATTATTTCTCTTAAAGCGTCCGTGAAGCACCAGAAAACAACAGGAATCCTCAGCTGAAAAACGTGACAAGCATCAATAAACTACCCGACTGGACAAGTGAAACGATCTAGTAAAAATGTAAGTCTCCATGAGAGGAATATACGGTATGTAAACTGCGTTAAACATCTAAGTTCATTTATACCTTAACACTGATGTTCAAAATAAACACTGTCCCACTGCTGCCTGGAAAATGGTATCTGCAATACCTGTTTATTCATACAGCTGTGCACGAGTAAGCTTACCATCTCCTCAACAAACACAATTCAAAGGCTACAACAAACCTCCCACTGAATTTAGTGACTTTTGAATTAGACATCAAGTGAAATAAGAATTTTAATTATTTAAAATATGATTAGTTTTATTTTGGCATATCTTTAGAAACTTGAAGCTGCAGCATCCATGTTTTTTCAGAATGTTTCTTTAGTTAATTAAACTATTTCACAGTACCTAGGAACATGACGTTCAGTAGTACTCCAAACCTTTCCAAGTTATAAGGGAATATTTATCCAGAAGAGCTATTAAAATAGCACTGCTTGTCAGAAAAGAGATTTTATAAGACTATGCCAGTTTCTAATTAAACTGTTCCACTTAAAACCTGGTCAGGAGTCACACAGAATAAAAAGAACTTGATACAGTCCTCTGAGAGTGCTATCACTCCATTGTAGAACTCAGGTAAGGTTTCTTGCCAAGAGCAAGCACCTACTTCTTAAGCCTAAAATAAATCCTGTGGGCTACACAATGTAATAAACCCTCTTCTGCAGACTCTTTCTAATCCAGTTAGCGTCAACAGGAACTTTTCATGAGTAAGGAGCCCTTAGAGTAAAGGTCATAAAGACATGAAATGTTACATTTCATGGGGGAGGAAGAATTTACAATAATAAATATATAATGCATTCTGTACATCCAATATAACTGTACTCATAGAGTTGGAGTCATGTTTAGATTAATTTGACAAGAGTTCTGTGGTGCTGAGAAAGAAGCAGTCAGCTTCACCAAGATGAAAGAGGAATTAGCAGAGAGAACACAAGAGTTTTAGTTTTAAATATTCATAGGCATGCTGATATCATACTTGGCAGCTCACTGGAGAGAATTCTGATCCCAAGTGAAGCACACAGTGCTTAATATACACACTATGCAGTTCAAGTTTCTCCTTTTGCCCTCCCCTTCCACAGCTAGATACTAACCTTCCTCACACTGAAAACATTAAAATCAAACTTGTCTCCTTAATTTTCATCTCTTTCCAGAAACCAGCATAGTTCTTTTTTGTAATTATCCACAGAAGTACTGCAGTTAAGAAAATGTTCTTATGAACATGTTTAAATTATACTACAGCTCACTGATGTGCTAGTGTGCTAACAAAGCAATTTATCAACAAACAGTGTTTAATTTAGAAGCTAGAGTCTAAGGAGAAAGGCTGAGAAGAGACTGAGAATCAAGTGACATCTAGTGAAGACAAAGGACAAATGGGTTCTTCTCTGAAAAGAAGGCTTAAGATGCAATTAAAAATTTGGAAAGAAATACTAGAAACCAGGCACTGAAGTTAAGAAGAGATTAATAGGTTGACAACAAAATACCTAACAGCAAAGAACTGAAACCACACCAAAATGGCTCACAAAAATCTGATGTTTGATAGCTTTTTTACAGCAGTAAGGAACAGTACTGTTCAAGTGAGGATGGGTATAAAAATACAGATGTAAATATGCTCCTTCATTTCTGCAAATAATTTTGAGGAAAACAGGGCATTAACCAAGTTTTTAGAAACAGCATGACATGCAAGTACTGTAGTGGACAACGGCATCTTCAGCTTCAATAACTCATTCATGATGAGTGCACAGTTCAGCCAAGATGCTTTGCTATTTTTTGTCAAGAGAAAAAAAAAAAAACAACAGGTGGTACACATGCAAAAAGTTGAAGAACACAAGCTACATTCCCTTGTTACAGGTCAGATTATCTGTATATGTTGATATTTCAACTCCAGGGAATGGTTAAGAAAAATAATCTCTGCAGGACTAAAGAACTTTAGCTGATAATGTTAAATTGAGATTTATTATCAGGCTTCCACCAAAAGCAACTTCAGATAGTCTCACCAAATCTCAGTAAGTTTCATTCAGGTGTTTAAGTTGTTTGAGCATGATCTTTTCAGAGTTTCACACTACTGCACAGCAGCCAGCTTTAGTTAAAGCAAACTAGCTGTTCACCTTCCCCTCCCTCAGTATTCTCTTTACTTCAGTCTATTCTGCAGTTTACAAGAGGGACTAATCAAAGATGCCCTGAGCCTCAGGTCCTGAACAGATACTATAGATTACCCCTCAGACCAAGGTCACTGCAGCCTCTTCCTCAGGAATCTACTCATGCACCTCGGCAGTGCTTGTTTACAAAACCAGCTTTCACCGAGTAACAAACAGACCATTATTTCAGTTTGTTGTCTTGGACAGCATTAGTAGTTCACACTTTTTATACTACTAAAAGGTTTCTAAGAACTCCCGTAAGACTATTTTTCATTGCTGTTTGGATCAACTGACTCTCACCCCCACTCAAGCATCACAGACTGCCATGCTGACGCTGCTTATCAGAGACACCATCCTGTCCTCTAAACACACATGCAGGAAGAGGACGCAGTAAAAACTGCTCAAAAGCAGTCAGCACAAGTGCTTCCACATTATGCTCTTGTTCCAGCCCCCAGAGCTGGGAATGAATTAAACTTGCCCCTTGTTTGGGCACCCTATACCCAGTACTTAAAGCCACTTCTTCAAGTCTGTATGGGAAAGCTCCCTGCACCTCTATGTTAGCTCATCTCAGGCTGCAGCTGACTACAGTTCAGTTCCAGCTACAGCAGGTATTCCTACTAAACAAGAGAAACCACGTTACCACAAATTAGGGAAGTCAGCTGCTTCCCTGGGGTCTGGATTAAGGTTGTATGGAGAAAACTCCCTAACCCTAGTTAAGTTCTCAAATTACTACCTGTTAGTGATATTTCAGGTAGGCAGTAATGAGGTAGCTACCAGAAGTCCAAGGGGAATGAAGAGAGACTTCAGGACCCTGGGAAGGCTGGCTAAAGGAACAAGAGCACAAGTGGTGCTCTCCTCTATCCCATCAGTTGCAGGGATTGATGAGGGGATAAACAGAAAGAGCCAACAGATTAACTCCTGGCTCCGGGACTGGTGTAACTGGCAGGACTTTGGTTTTTTCAGTCACAGGTTGATCTACAGGACACCAGGCATGCTGGCAACAAGTGGGGAAAGCCTAACCCAAAGGGGAAGAAGGATCCTGGGACAACGGTTAGCAGGGCTCACTGAAAGAACTTTACACTAGGTTTGAAGGGGATGAGGATGAAACCAGGCTTACCAGAGAGGAGCCTGAGAGCTGCATGCCAGTGCTTGTGGGTAAGCGTGCTAGCAAGGTCCTAGGGTCTGCTGTCTCAATGGAGGTAGGGGACAGTGATCCATGTGGCAGCAAAGACACAAGGGTTAGTGATAGATGGGTAACCATGGAGTGTCTGAGTGTGGTCAGATGGGAATCAGGGCTTGTACCCCCAAAGAAGTGGCAGGACAATCAGCCCAGCTGAAGTGCATCTACACCAATGCACACAGCACAGGCGACAGAGGACCAAGAGGCCAGTGTACAGCAAGAAAACTGTTATATAGCTGCCATCACAGAAATGTGGTGGGAAGACTCACACACCTGGAGTGCTGTAATTGATGGCTACCAACTTTTCAGAAGGGATAGAAAAAGAAGGAGAGGTGGTGGAGTGGCCCTCTATGTTAGGGATAGATTTGAATGCATAGAACTTAATGTTATGAATGACAGTGTGGAGTGTTTATAGGTAAGAATCAAGGGCAAAGCCAGTAAGGCAGACATCATGGTGGGAGTTCGTTATAGATCCCCAATCAGGATGTAGAGGCTGATGAAATACTCTGTAAGCAGCTGGCAGGGGTGTTGCAATAGCTAGCCCTTGTTCTCGTGGGGGACTTCAGCTTCCCAGATGTCTAATGGAAATATAACACAGCAGAGAGGGAACAGTCCCGGAGGTTCCTGGACTGTGTGGAAGACAACTTCCTGACACAGCTGGTGAGGGAGCCAACTAGGGAAAATGCCCTGCTGGACCTGCTGCTTATTTAGAGAAGGTCTTGTGCTGGATGTAAAGGCTGGAGGTTGTCTTGGGCAGAATGGTCACAAAACAAGAGTTTTCAATTAGTGGAGAAGCACATGGGGGGGGGGGGGGGGGCGACAGTAGAACTGCCACCTTGGACTTACGAAGGGCAGACTTTGGCTTGTTTCAGAGCATGGTTGAGAGTGTCCCTTAGGAGACAGTTCTGAAGGGCAAAGGGCCCAGCAAGGTTGGTCATACTTGAAAGAACTCTTAAAGGCACAGGAGAAGGCCATCCCCAGGACCCAAAAGATGAGTACTTTTTCAGAACCAAAGGTTTGGAATTTTTTTTCAGGGAGAAGAGAAGAACGCTAACAAGGTATTTGTGCAGAACTCAGATGTCACAAACTTAGTAAGGCATATGTATAGGGATGTCCTTTTCTCTCCTTCTCATGTCCCCCTGTGCACTGCATTTACAAAGATACTTCCTTTCAGAGATCTCTGTACCAGAAATAGGAAGTAAAAATAAATTAAGAAAATATAACAAAAAAAAGCGCCTTACAATAAATGTAAAGCACCCCTCCCAAGTACAGTTGAGAGACCAGTCAGGTGGAAGCCTCATGCTTTGGATACAACTCGAGTTTCATTATGCAGACAGCTTACTTGCACCATTTTGGGGTGTATCATGTCAGTACAACAGTGTGGAATGACTTACCAGAAGAAAGTAGAGAAGAATACAAGAAGCAACAAAGAATAAAGAGTATATGGGCATCTAGTTCCCTCCTGAAATCAGCAAGTTTGCAATAGAAACAACCTGACACCAGGTAAAATGCAAAGTGTGAGACAATGCCAGTGGGAGACACCACAACACATTCTGACAGTCTGGAGAAGACAAAGCAGCTCGACTGGGAAGGAATTGTGGGCAGACAGATGCGGTGTTGCTGTTTCTGGACTACCTCCAATACATCTAGGCACACACTACAGTCAGAAAGGTGACTTACAAAGGACAGGTTCTAATATAAAAACGACACCAAGGGAGTTTAGCAGCATGTTAAATAAGACCAAGGACACAGTCAAGAGGGTTTACAGCAATGAAAGGACAAGGCTTCTGTGCTGGTCATGCACAGAGAGAAGGACAATTTAGAAGATGTTAGAGCAAAGAAGCAGTAAGCTGCTCAGAGGAAAGGAAGACAGAGAACACAACATCAGGTAATAAAGGGGAGGTTTGAGAAAAAACACAGCTGTTCCAGATCTCTCATCATTCAGACATTTAGTGATATTGGGTAAGGAATCAGAGCATGAGAGTAGAAGGATGGAAAACTATTTGGAGTGACTCATGAATAGCAGACAACTTTTGAGAAAATGTAAAGGCAATATAAGAATGCTGTAAGGCTGATGAGCACGGGATCACCTGGGGTTAAGGAGACTGAGAACAGCAAAAACTAAGCTGCTGTCCACCACTACGTACCAGGCAAGCTAAACTGCTACCACGAGACGCTCTTACCACGAAAGAAACTGCTAAAGATATTTAAACAGTGACCTCTAATGGACAAGTTATATAATACCAGTATTTGCACCCGTAGGAGAAACGTACATGAACTCCAGGTACAACCAGATAATGACACAAAAGCTACAATCTCTGAAGAGATTCCCCAAGTAATAACAACATCAATTAATCAACTCAGATCGGCAAGTCAAATAACTTTTACAGCCACCAAAAACTTACAAAGACAACTCAGTCACATCTACCCAAGTTAATCCACCACAGTGAAGGGCGAATCTCTAATTCCGCTGCTAATTTCCTTAAGTTTGAGGAACATTTGTCAGAACTTCTATTCCATTTATATTTTATGTTAGTCAAGGGATTCAAAAGACAACTGGGTCAGGATCAGACAACCTATCCAAGCTAATAGTATATGCATGTCTGTCTTTAATTTTGCTTCTCAGCTGTATTCCGAATAGAAGGTTCTAAATCACTAAATGATGGAACGAAAAACTCCCAGTACAACATATGGGGACACTGGCCCAAATGCCTACATTACGTTAAGAAAAAATGCACATACTCACTTTCTCCCTCTGCTTTCTACTGGATTGTCACAGGAGACCCCGGAGTGGAATCATCCCAGGTTTGTCAATTACACAGTTCAACAAGACTGCAGAACCACAGCTATTTAGCATCCCCTAGAGTTTGGTTCTGATTTTTAATCACAAGAAGTTCTCATCAAGCCGACTCAACTGTTTTAGAAGTTACACAGCGCAGAAGCAGCCAGTTCAAGACTCTTCCATTAGCACAGCACCAGACAGCTGAAAAAATCCAGCCTAATATTCTCCAGAAAAATCAATGTGGATTTGAGTATTTCTGATAATGAATCATTTAGATATGTAAATGCACAAGCACCAGCAGTATGAACAGCATACTGAAAATATTAACAAAAAACATGCCACAAAAATATTCTAGGCAGAATGATGGACTGAATAGTGCAGTCCTCATAGTTGCTAATGAAACTTGACTTACTTTTAATAGTTTGCTGGCAAAAATACAAACTATGGTTACACAAAAATATGCACATCCAGTTTTTATGTTTATTTATTCTTCCAGATGGACATATTTACGCTAAACAGCAGGAAAAACAGTAAGCAGACCACTCAATTAAATGGCAGAAAACTAGTAGAAGATGCTAATATGACCTTAGTGTAGCATGTCAAGTGTCACTGCCACCAGCTTTCTAGTCATTTTAAGAACTATCTGCTAAGACAATTAATTACATAGCTTAAAAGATTAGGTCAACAGTGTCAAGTACGGTAATATGAACTTGAAATTTAGCCTTTTGAAAGTGTGTGCTGACTATTTAAATGTCTACATCAATTTGTGAAGAACAGTAAGTTTCAGACTTGGTGAGCTACTTCGCAGGAGAAGCAGCAGTTCTACCTTCCCAATAAAAAAAAGAAACCCAAACATACCAATTAGAAAGGCTGACAGAATCCTTTGCCTGAGAGAACAGATACACCTGCAGCCTGCTCATCTAAGGGCTACTTTAGAAAAGAATAAGTAATTAAAACTTGATATTTAATATAATACAAATTTAGATTAGTGGCAATCCTTAAACTGGTATTTTGAAAACTAAAGCTGCTTTAAACAAATGGTGTACTCTGGATTTTTCTTGAATAGTTAAAGTCAACCTGAACATGTTTTTCTTGGACACATCCAATCACCCTATCTTCTTGCTCTACTAGTCAAGTCTACAAATAAGACTCATAGCTAGACATGGGTTAGCTACTTATCTTTTAATTCTGGTGCTCATGCTGAAGCACGTCACCCTCCTCAGGCTCAGTTCTCAGACAGTCAAGTTTACCTCCATTCAAGTCTCCCTGCAGAAGTTTCTGCCTGTCTTCTCTTCCTCAGAGCAAGGCAGGTATCTGCTACCTGTCCAGCAAGTTGTGTGTTCACCTGAAGTCACCCTTTAACTATGTTTAAGATTTGTAAGGTGTCACGTGGAGGAGATGGTTAAGTCCTTGGAAGTCTGTTAGCTTTCAAAGTGGTAGGATTTTTACAAATCCCAGAGAAAGAATAGTCAAGTTTACCAAAAGTAATGCTTACAACTTGTTTCATTCTTGTGCCAGCTAAGCAGACATTCAGGTAGAACATACCAGAGCAAACAGTCAGCACAAGAGAGAAGTTCTGACTGGCAGCACTATGTACCACAAGCATTAGATGGAGTTCAGCAGAATGAACTGCTATCTCAAGGTGCCCGCAACACATCAGGAGCTGTAGAGAAAGGTGAAGTGGCTCGATAAAATTAACTGCGTAGCGTCTCTAAGCATCTCAAGCTGTAGGATCTCCAACATAAGGAGGACACAGAGCTCCCGGAGCGAGCCCAAAGGAGGGCCATGAAGATGATCAGAGGGCTGAAACACCTCTTTTATGAAGACAGGCTGAGAGAGTTGAAGTTTTTAAGCCTGGAGAAGAAGAAGCTCCAGGGAGACCTTACTGCAGTCTTCTTGTTCCTGAAGGGGGCCTACAAGAAAGCTGGAAAGGGACCTTTTGAAGGGCATGTAGTGACAGGACAAGGGGTAATGGTTTTAAGCAGACAGAGGGTAGATTTGGATTGGATATTAGGAAGAAATTCTTCACTGTGAGGGTGGTGAGGCACTAAAACAGGTTACCCAGGGAGGTTGTGGATCCATC
The DNA here is from genome assembly GCF_020740795.1 of Apus apus. Taxonomy (NCBI): domain Eukaryota; kingdom Metazoa; phylum Chordata; class Aves; order Apodiformes; family Apodidae; genus Apus; species Apus apus. The sequence goes on along the minus strand of NC_067283.1, from coordinate 21,496,788 downwards.
TACTAAAAGGTAAACTGTATAATTTCTGATACAGTTAAAAAATTCAGAATACTTCACTTCTTTAAGGACTTCAAGGGCCATGGTAGGGAACGGAATTTTGGCTGAACTGGTTTACAAGACTGAGAATTACACATCTTCCAGTAAGTGGCAGATCTCTATTGAAGTTGGAAAGGCATGTTAAACATGGCTATGTCACATCCTCATTTTCTTTATTTTAATAAAGTGCTTCACCAAGAAGCACTCTTAACAGAGACTTTGTGCTATATTTTAAAAATAAAATAAAATCAAACTAGTGGTGTCAGCTTTTCAATATTGCTCAGCTACCTGTAATGAAGTCCAAAAAAAGGATTATACTTACTTGTAAGCTTGTTGTGACTCAGAACCAGCTGTGTGATATGAGACAAGGTAACTGCAAATGAAGAGAGAACTAAGTTAGTTTATGGACAAGGCAGCTGAGAGCTTTTATCTATTTCAGCTAAAAAAGGGGCAAGTTACTGTCTCCACTCCAGTAACTCCAGATTCATGTACACTACCACAATAACAAGACAAGCTCAAGAGTTAAGGACATACCCAAGCACTCTTGTCTGCCTCTTTACTTCGCTTTTGTGATTCCGCAGCAAACACAACTTGAGCAGAAAGTCCTGGTGCTTCCTAGCAGAGGTGTGGTTCTTGGCACACAAACACCTTTCATTTCCACCCCTTGAATCCTTGCCAAGGGAAAAGTGACAGGTACTCCAACATTTACCCCAACAGAACACACACCACACAAGCAATTACATTTCTACATGTTTCCAATTCATTATCAAGTCACTGCTAGATTTAAGTCCTAAGTACCAATAGCTGCATTTACAGCCTTGCATCCACAAAGTGCAACAGCAGACTAGCACTGCTGCAGTGTGGCAAATGGCCAGGGGACAAGATGCAATATTAACCCAAACTAACTGAATTCTCTGATTGATCAAAGCCGCTAACGTTCCACCTTATTGAACAAGTGAGTGTGGGGTACAGGGCAGCTACAGAGACCAGCACTCCCCCTTTACACTTCTTCATCCTTTACATTTGTTCTTGCCTACTTTCACCCACCACACCACCATCACTTTCCCTAGAAGCTCCACAGCCCACAAATGATAACAGTAGCTGATCAGAAAAATATGCTAAATAGTCAGAGGTGAAACTCACACCTTAAAGGAATTCTCAAACATCTTCCCAGTAAGAAGTTTGTTGAATTTTACTGGAACTAAAAAAAATGAGATATTTTACCTCCCCTACATCTTTTCCTTACTTCCAGTATAGCTTCTTCAAAATAGCTATAGAAACTATCTTGCTGCCCCTTCAAAGCAGCTGGGAACTTTTAATGCCTGAAGGACAGCTGTGGTGCTACATCTCTCATGCCTTAGAGCTCTCCTCAAGCAACAAACATCACATGAGGTCAGAGACAGCCCACTGGGGTCTTGCTGCCTCAGGGAATGAAGATATTTTGGTGAGAATGTGTGAATAGTGGCCATGCTAATCAAATACTTACTGAATGGCAAATTGGAGGAAAAAGGTTGGAAAGCTTTTACTTACTGATATAGCAATCATCTGTTGCAGCTAACCCTTGAAAGCTCATGACTTACCACAGGCAAATATAACCTGACAGCAAAATGAAAGCAGTCACACAGGCAGAAACAGGCCAGAAAGGCAGAAACAGATCACAAAGTGTAGTGTAAAAAACCAACCAAACAAACACAAACAAACAAACAAAAACACATCACCACAGTTCCCTGTGCAATTGCAGGTTGTCGAGGAGGAAGGAAAGACAGGGAGGAGAAAGGAAGAAACAGCGCACCCACCCTGAATTTCTCCTAAAATACAAACTCTCCAAGTACTGCCTGGACAGAATAAGAAGCCCATAGAAAGTCTGTGAGAGTATTGTAGAAAAAAACAGCAGATAAGAGCAGCAGCCTCCACAGAGTTCTAAGGTTTAGAACATAAAAGGTACATCAGTATCTGAACTATAAGCAACCATTTAACCCTACTGATGACTTACATGTATAGTTAAATATGGGAATACAATTTACACCAAAAAAATAAGAGAAGCAGCTGGAGGTAGATACAACATTGAGAACAAATGCCTAAGTACTCCTTACGCATTTATTGCTCTCAGTTTGGATATTTTAAGAGCAAAAGCCAACTTTTCTTGGGCCCTTGATATTCAAGTCTGACTATCTGACACCACCAGAAAGGCAGCCCTACCAGCTGGCATCCTGAGGTGAGAAGTGCTCTAGTCTGACATCTCCAGCTCCAAAGCAACTTAATCTAGATCAGTGCCAGATCCAAACTGACATCAACAATGCCAGGAAAAAACATCTTTTCCTGCATTTCACTTAAGAAACCAGTCATTCCAGAGCTCTGAGGCTTTGCCTAAACCTACCAGCATCAGCAAGAAATCAGCCTTGCTCCACTGTATATGATAAGAAAAAATTATTTTCCTACCAGTCAGTGGAGTTACCTACTCTGCCCTAGCCCGCTTCCTCCTACCCCACACACTGCAATCTTCCACACTGCAATTCAAATGCCCTATCCACATAATGTCCTCCTGCCCAAGAGGGCCCTTTGCCTCCTTTTACTGCATATGCCAATACAGCAAGGGTCCAATTAACCAAATATCTTCCCCAAGCCTCAACTGTTCAAATCCTAGGTTATCAAAAAGGCAGCAAAAAGCACACAATATGTACCAAAGAATTCCCTGAGCTTTGTACTCTCAGCCCTCCCAGGATGGCAACAATGAAGACTAGCTACATCACCGTGCCTTTACAAGTCACCATGACTGTGTGTCAGGTAGCTCTGCACTTCAAGGACACTGAAAAATGCCTTTAAGGATGAACTGTGGAGCACTGCAAAGAGCAGGGCTCTGGCTGCTGGCACCAGAGCCAGGAAATGGCATTCCAGCTTTATTCTTGAAAATCTGGAGTACAGGAACGTTTCAAAGCTTCTTCACTGCCTTTCTCATTACAGTATCATGGGAAAGTAAAGAATGTGTTGAATTTGCTTTTTTTAAAAAAAAAAAAAAAATCCATTATTGTTTTTGATACCATGCAAAGTTGTTTCCACCTCACTTTGTTTTTAAATCAGACAAGTTGAACTAAAGGGGCATAGTAAAACCAACTAAGACCACCTCACCTCCATACTAAAATGTCAGCATCTCATCACAAGCACAACAGGTAACTGGTGGGACCCCTGCTTGCTGCCGCCAGACAAAGGTCTGCAACACCCATCAACTGCAGGTGCAGGGACTTGGAAAGTCAAATTGCGCCACCAGGCACAGAGTGAGTTCTAAGCAAAGGTTTGCACTATTTTTTTTATCTTGGAAGTTGATGGTTCCTTTGGTTTATCAAAGCAGAACGAAGACTGAAGCTGTCACCATACTTTCACGGTCTTGACTAGTTCATTCCAGTTTTGCATAGAGCTTTGCCAGCTTCAGGATATAATCCAAAATTAAGATAATCTGTTCTTTTCTTTGTTGTGAGTCCATAATGAACTTCATTACCCTAAACCCAGCAATCCCCATTAGGTGCCTTTTAATAAGCAGCTAAACCGACTTGAGAAACTACATGAGGAAAGGCTCAGATTTACTTCATACATCCACCAATATGATAAGCCTTTCTCAGTTATTTTCTGCCTATGAACCACCTATTCTATGAAGAGGATATGACTTCTATGAATGATTATTTGGTAACACTAAGGCTAGACATGTCCAACTCTTTAAGCAGTCTCGCTACCCCTCCCCCCATGCATTGCAAAGTGAAATGCCCATTTAAAACATACAAACCAGAACTCAGACTAGAAGGAAGTGTTTAGGATTTTCTGTTTCCGCACTCAAAACGTAATTCAATATTTAAAAGAAAAAGCATAGTAAATAATACTTACAACTCCTGCAAGAAGCCACCTATGAGGAAACACCATTTACATGCAACTTCTTGCACCACAGAAGTATGAAGACACTGAAATGCACTAAGTGCTAGACAGCAGCACATAGGCAAGTACCTGCTCTGGATCACTTACAAATTAAATTAACAAATGAAGGAATAAGAAAAGGAAATGTATTACTAATATAGAACAGAGACAGACCCTGATCTAATCCATATGCATGCATATGGCAAACCCTTCCTTCATCATTTCTATACACAGGAAGTGAGGATGCTTAATGAAGGGCAATTAAGCTTTGGGGCTGGAGACTTTGGTCTTCTGCACAAACTCAAAAGTTCTGTGCATATTTAGTTTTTAAAGGTAACCCTGCTGACTAAGCCGTCAAGCCACGTGTACTACTGGCCTTTAACAACACAAGCTTACAAGCACTATTCTCACTGCTTCCTCTCTGTATTTCTCCCATTGCTGTCTCCTTCAACCAAGTATTCCTCTAGAACGGTTTCTTCTCACATGTCTATACAGAATAGAACCAAGTCCCAACATATAAAATTTCAAGACCAAAATCACTAGACCAAAGACACTTCAATCTGGACTTTACTGTCCAAACTTGATGGAAGCCTAAACACCTTGTCTGAAACTCCACTATCTCGTTCAATCCTGGTGTTTGACAATGAATCCCATTGCATCCTTGACCTGCAAAGTAGGCTGACATCTTTAAAAAGAACAAAAAAGGAACATTCTGATATCACTTTGAAAAGGAAAAAGGTTTACTCATCTGTGCTGTGGGCTACTTTCAGCAGCTTTTAAGCCATAGCTAGACAAAAATATTTTCAATCTTGAAAGGTCCAAAGCTACTACCAGTTCAGAGACACATTTGCAAGCATTTTAAGGAGCCTAAATATAAAGTGGCATTTGGTCATTCCTTACAAGGTGGGGAATTTGCTCACTTATATTAAACTGACCTGTGTGAAACAACCAGCCTCTGGAAACACCAAGTGTCCCAGTACACTGCCACTTGCCTGCTCCTATGAAAAGGACTGTGCTGTGGGAAGAGCTGACTGTTTTTCCTGATCCTATATAAAAAGTCAGTTCTGCGTGACTACTAAACTGTCAGCTCTTCTGATAAAGACATCTGCCTTAAGTAACTAATTAACATCCCTGGGTAACATCTAGAAGGCAGAAGGGGGGCCAGTGGGGCCATCCTGCTTTGGACATAGGCAGCTGAGGTAAGTGTTCACCCCAAGTGCTGGTCTCCTGACACTCGAAGGGCACCACGATTCCCTCAGGGGAATTACTCCAACCTCTCTGTAACGCCAGTGGAGAAGCTCCTAGACACTAAGCAGCAGCTCCTTGAGGACTTCAAATCTCAGATGCCTTGTTAACATTAATCAGCATACATGCAATAAGTTATTTTTATTTCAAGAATACACCAAATATGCACACAGACCTTTGAGGGACAGGATACTACTGTTTGCCAGAGCACTTTGCTCACACAGTAATTACAATTTTTCATTATCATAGAATGGTTTGGACTGGAAGAGACTTTAAAGATCATCCAGATCCAACCCCCTTGTCATGGACAAGGACATCTCCCACTAGATCAGGTTGCTAAGAGCCCCATCCAACCTGGCCTTGAACACCTCCAAGGAGAGGAAAGCCACAGCCTCCCTTGGAAATCTGTGCCAGTGTCTCATCACCCTTACAGTAAAGAATTTTTTCCTAATGTCTAACCTAAATCTGCCCTCTTCCATTTTTAATCCATTACCCCTTGTCCTCTCACTGCAAGACTGGTAAACAGTACCTCCCCAGCTGGAATGGGTCAAGGGAAGAACATTTAAGCTCATCCCCTTTGGCCCTACCATCAAGGCTTTTCATACACCAGCGCCATGCACATTAAGTTAGTTTTACATGAAATACTTGTATGACAAGACTTAATTTTTTATTAAATAGAAAAAAAAACAATCTAAACCAGGAAGACTGCAGAGACCTTGCTGAACCAAGATAAGATGCTGTCTGTCCCACCAGAGGAAGTTAATGCAGGATGAGCATTACAGTATCCTACAAAACAAATTACAAGTAGCCTGTTTCTCCATCTTCTGTGCTTTGGTTATTTTAGGAGCAGACAATTATATCAACACTAACTTTCTGATAAGAAATTCTATGCATGTTAATTCTTACCATGCAAGCATGTGCTTTATATAAAATATGAATAGCTTACAGATGGAATGATAGTGAGAGCAAATTAACACTTACACAGTAAATAGGATTTAATCCCATATTCCTTTCCTGACAACAAGACTACAGAGCAGCAGATGTCTCAAGTTACTTGGGCAAAATAACTCCTTAATCCATAGCTTTCCCATGTCAGTCACTTAAAGATACATAAATGAAAGATTAGAGATTAATCCCTACTCCAAGTACAATTCCATAATTCTTGATGGCTGTTTATAAAGTCCTCCTACCAATAAAGGCCCTAACCATCAGGCTAGAAGAAAGGCACACTATGCCCAACTTGCTGAACCCAACTGTTCGTCCCATAGGATGTCTATCAATGCTCTCTACCATTACCTGTCCGTAAGGGTGCTTTGTAAAAAACATGATCTGTTTATTTCACAATAAGGAATTAAACCCCCCCACACATTAGATCACTTCCACAGGGAAAGACATTTTTTAAAACTATCCATATGTGGATGCACAACTATAGCATAGATGTGCTCACATTTGGCTGGTGTTTTTGCTTCGGTAGGAGGGAGAAGCAAGGACAGACAGGAGGCCACGTCTCCCCACCACTCGAGTTCCAGAATACCAGCCGTCAGAGCCAGGGAAGGCCCAGGGAGCAGGCAGGGCAGAGGTGATGGGGAAGAGCGGAGGGAGCCCCCGCTCCCCACCCAGGCTCTCCGCTGCTGTGGAGAAGGGATCTCCTGGAGCTGCCAGGAGGTGGAAACACTGCTTCCCCTGCCCACCAACCCCTCCCCAAACCCCCTACGCCTCAAGCTTCAGCACACCCCCGGCACAGAAGGGGCTGGGGCAGCAGCGGCCAAAACTGCACTCAGTGCTTGAAGAGCGGCCTCACCAGGGCCGAGGGGCAGGACCACCTCCCTCGTCCTCCTGGTTACACTATTCTGAATGCAGGCTGGGATGCTGTTGGCCTTCTTGGCCACCTGGGCACACTGCTGGCTCATGTTCAGCCAGCTGTCAATCAACACCCCCAGGTCCCCCTCTGCTGGGCAGCTCTCCAGCCACTCCCCAAGCCTGTAGAACTGCTGGGGGTTGTTGTGGCCGATGTCCAGTACCCGACATTTGGCCTTAATGAAACTCATGCCATTGGCCTCAGCCCATTGATCAAGCCTGTCCAGATCCCTCTGCAGATCTTCCCTACCCTCAAGCAGATTGACATTCCCAATTAACTGAATGGAAACCAGTCATCATGTCCCCCTCCCCTAACCTCCATCTCAAATTGGAGAAGGCCACAAATCCTCACAGTAAATCAAGTTACACAAGGTGAACCTAGAATATCTGCACACAGACTTCCCTGATGCAGTGTAACTAGGGTACCATAAATCTACAGTCCATATGGGGAGCTCACTGCCAAAGCAGCTTCGCATGCCTAATAAGCAGATTGGTACAGGGACCACCAGACCTTGCTGTCCCACACTGTGGTCCCTGATGCTGCCTGCACAGCAAACCCAAAACAGTCTTTGTACAAGAAAAGCTTGTTTTTATTTTAGCATTACTGATGTGCTTCACCATTACCTTTTTGTTCCCTGCCTGGAAGACCAAAGTGGGCTAATTATGTCTTTGTGTTGGCAGCAGGCACCAAGTCTACTTATCGAAAGCAACTGTACTCTGTTGCTGCCCCATACCCTTATACATTAGTTTATCTGAAAGGGACAAGCATAGTTCTGAAAATGGATTTGTAGTTACTGTGAGCTGAACACTGCCTTGTCTCAACTGTTCATCCAATAGAAATCCAGGGAAGATTCCTATTCGTATATATGGGCTTTACAAGGTAATCATCTCGAAATGCCACACACAACTCAGAAGCAGGAAAAGAATCAGTAATGGATGAAAACTTAAGCAGAAAACTGATCTTTAGTCTTCATCCTGTATTGATGCAGCTAAAGATACTTTGGTGTACTCCTGACTCCGTTGACAATGGTGACTTGGTAGTGGGCCAGATACTTCCCCAAGTTTCATACAGTTGTTCATGGTTGCTGTCAAGTTTAACAAACAGTAAAGAGCTAAAACAGTTAGAGATTCAAGTATGTTGGCTGGTTTAGACTTTGTTTTTTTCTCATTATATAATGTATTCTGGAAAATTTTAGCCTGTGGCAAACTGCAGCCAGTCACTTTACCTCATGTGCATCAGCTGTACCATAACATCATATGAACTCTCAGGCAAGCCAAGCAACACCTGCCTTGCTCTTCATTTATGTGTTCTCCAGAACTGTAACAATATATTGTTATTGGAATCCTGCACTTGCTGTAAATTAACTACAGCAAATGCAACACAGCAGGAACAACAAGCCATCACAATTCTGGAAGCACATGCAACCGTGCAACGTGCAAAGTATGACAGCGCTGTGCCTGTAAGACAGTGAGTGCTGCTTTACTCCCTCCCCTTCAGGGACCAGCCACACACAGCTGCAGGCTAACATCACCCTATCCCTTTCAAAAACCAGGGGAGATGCTGTTAGGCTAGTGTTTTTGCTTCGGTAGGAGGGAGAAGCAAGGACGGACAGGAGGCCACGTCTCCCCACCACTCGAGTTCCAGAATACCAGCCGTGAGAGCCAGGGAAGGCCCAGGGAGCACAGGGCAGAGGCGATGGGGAAGAGCAGAGGGAGCCCCCGCTCCCCACCCAGGCTCTCCGCTGCTGTGGAGAAGGGATCTCCTGGAGCTGCCAGGAGGTGGAAACACTGCTTCCCCTGCCCACCAACCCCTCCCCAAACCCCCTACGCCTCAAGCTTCAGCACATCCCTGGCACAGAAGGGGCTGGGGCAGGAGCCGGAGAGCGGCGGCCCGGGCCCCCCCCACGCCCCGGCCGGCGGCCCCGGCTCGTCCCGGGACAAATAAGGAAGTTCTCGGCGCTCTCCCCGCCCGCCGCCGGCGGTACCTACAGAGGCCGGGCACGTCCAGCATGTTGGAGATGCCGCGGTCGCACATGTCCACCTCGGGATGGTTCTTCTCCCTGCTCTCCTCCACGATCTTCTTCAGCGACTTCGACATGGTCTGGGGCGGGGGAGAAACGGACACGGTCAGCGGGGCAGGGGCCGCTCGGGGCCGCCCGCCGGGGCAGCGGCCAGCCCGAGGGGTCGAGGGCAGCGCGCCCGCCCGCTCCGCCCCGCGTCGCCCGGGTGGGGAGCGGGGGTCGTCCCGCCCTGTCCCGCCGCCCCGCGCCCGCCCCTGCCCAGCAGAGCCTGGATCGGGATGCCGGCCGCCCTCCTGTCGCGGGCGGAGGGGCAGGCCCCCCGGCAGCCCCAGGGGGACTCACGGTGCGGTGCTGCTGCGGGGCAGGACGGCGCGGCAGCCGGGGCGCGAAGGGCGGGTCCCGCACACCCCGCCCGGCCCCCCCGCCCTGGCGCGCAGGCGCGATGCGGCCCCGCCCGCGCCGCTGCGCCTCTCCCCGCCCCAGCCCTCCCACCCACGGCTGGGGACGGCGCCGGCCAATCAGCGCGCCCCCTCGGGGCAGGCCCGCTGCCCATTGGCTGAGGGCTCCGGAGGGAGGGTCGCTGGCCAATCAGGGCGCCCCGTAGGCCGCGAGCCGCGGTGGCGGGGCCGGGGGCGCGGAGCGTGGGGCAGCGCGTGCCCGCAGAGCTGGGAGCCGCCCCGGGAGCGCGCCCGGCCCCGCCGCGCTGCAGGGACATCTGGATCCGGCCCCTGCATGGCAGGGACCCTCCCGCCAGCCCAGGTGGCTCAGAGCCCCGTCCAGCCTGGCCTCGAACGCATCCGCAGCTGCTCTGGGCAACCTGTGCCGGTGTCTCACCGCCCTCGGTGAAGAGTTTTCTCCTACTACCTGATCTGAAACTACCGTCTTTCAGCTTAAAACCGCTACCCTTCATCCTGTCACTGCCAGCCCTTCCAGAAGTCCTTTCCCAGCTTTCCCGCAGGCCCCCTCCAAGCTCTGCCCAGAGATTCCGGGCTGAACCACCTCCGCTCCCAGCCTGGCAGACGCAGCCTGCCCAGCAGAGGAGCCCAGCCCTGAGAGGGGCTGCCCTGTGGCTTCCCCAGCATGCCCGGTGCCCGAGGGGGCTCGCTGCAGGAGCTGGCCCCTTGGGAGAGGAAACGGGTGCGTGAGCGCTGCTGCTCGGGTGGTTTCTCCGCAGGTTTACTCGGGTGCTTGCTCACCTGGGTAGCGGGGGACCTAGGGTCGCACGGCGTCCGGGGTTAACCCGCCCTTCCCTGTTCACACACCTGTCGTTTCAAATCTGCAGCACTTTGGAAAACACCGTACACACATAAACCTGAGAAGATGGTTTGTGATGGATATGGCACCGTGTTGCAGCCGAGAAATGCAAATTTAGGTGCTCTGTCCCAGAGTGCTCTCGGCAGCAGAGGCTCTTTGTGCCCTGGCAGGGGCCTGGAAACCAGCAGGGCAGTGCTGGGAGAGAACGGTCAGTACCGTGCCCCAGCGAGCCAGCGACCGCAGAGAGGAGAAGCTGCAGAGCCATGGAGTGGGAAAGCTGCGGCTCCCTAGGAACACTCCAAGCAGGGTTTCAGAGCACTCTGAAGTTTGGCAAAGGCAAAATCTAAGGCAAAAAACATTATCACCAAAAAAAAAAAAAAAAAAAAGGGTTCATTGAATCAGTGGTTTCCATTTCTTCAGGTGTCTTGGTGGATTTTGTATTCAGCTCTAGTTGCAGAACTAGACACAAGGCTGGGCCCCTACTGCTTAGAATGTATTTATGTTTATAACATCTTTGAAAGGAGTTAAGAAAATCCTATTTACTGTCATTCGACGATACGGAATGTCAGAGCAATTAATGACTACCTCTATAAAAGTACCTTAGGCCAGGCCACCCATTGAGAACCACAGTCTTGAATTTTGCATATGTGCTCCTTGTGCTCTGCATGGTGTTACAGAGAAGCCTAAAAATAAAATCCACAGAGACCAAGATGATGAATGGGAAGGTGCCAAACCAGCAAATGAGAAACACTGCTGGAGGTGCAACTTGAGCTTTTCCTTTTTTAGGAATGTAAGGATTTAATTTGGGGTTGCAGATTTGTAGCATGTTTATCCCTAAATGGCGTTTACTACGTGGAGTCCTTTCCTGCAGTGACAAGCTGCTTTCAGGTCTTTCCTACAAAACAGAGCCAGAGACACTTCCTTTTTTCTAGGTTACTTAGCAGAACACATGGTCACACAAATATACAGTTCTGTTTTGTCTGCAGGGACATGAGTCCTGATTACTCTTTCCTGTCTAAGAAAATGCCCTCTTTGCCATCAGTCAGTTGTCCCAAAGACCGAGGTGCCAGCATGTCTATTGCTCTCGTTTCACGGAGAATGACTGAAGGCTAAAGCTGACTCATTGTCTATCAGACACTTGCTTATTCCACCAAGCAGATAAAGTACACATGACTGTGACAAGATACTCACAAAATGGTGTCTTCATGGCCAATGAGAAGCTCACTTGGCTTCTCACTGCCCCATTTATGCAGTGACCAAAACTACAGCTTATTACATTGCACATGGCCTGCATTCTACCCATACCATAGAAGTATCTAATTACTCCCTGCTTAATAAACATTCTGCCATTACTCTTTTTTTTTTTTTTTTTTTAGGATTATGGGTCTTTTTTATTATCCACCTAATTTTGTTATTCTCGTGTTGTGTAAAAATTTCATCTATCACTCACACCTTCTGTGGCATCTTCTTTGGTTCCTGCTTTTGCAAATCTTTTGTCTGAGTAAACACATTAATCAATGCTTTAGTCAGGTCTGCAATGGATTTGGCAAAGGAGAGTTGCTGCCAAGCCTTCCTTTTAAAGATTCTCAGCTCTTTATGAAGCTCTAAATATCTAAAGGATGAGAAGGCGTGAGAAAGTAAGTACACATGCCACACCATCAAAGGGTCAGGGATTCCAAGGGCCATGGGTTCCTTGATCTGGAACATTTCATTTTCAGGTTGTTCCATCAGCAGTCATGCTCATGAAGCATGATTTCCTGCAGAGGACCTATGCCACTGCAGTAACCCCCTGTTCCTTCTCTTATTCCCTACAACCTCCTCCCAGTACATCCAGCTCTTCTGTAACTCCTTTGATCCCAAATATCCTCAGCTCCCTCTACACCCACAGCTCCAGGCTGGCCAGCCTGTGTCTGGAGACTGTCTGGTGGAGCCCTCCCCACATGTATGGCCATTAGCTCACAGTGCAGGCTTTTCCAATTTAATGACTTGCTGTCATTCCCAGATACTGTTTTTTTTTCTTTTGAAACAACTATAAAGTATCTTTGATATCTTACCAGATTTGTTCAAAATTTGTCACTTGGTTTAAGTGTTTGTAGAGCAAACGCCTGAATTCTTTGCAGGGGCTGGCATATGCTTTCTGCCCTTAGGAGAGCAGCCTAAAGTAGGTGACTATGAGGTAGGTGTATGGCCAGGATTGTGTGGCAGAGCTGTGTGGTGGCAAGAGGAGGGAGAAGTTGCTCCCTGCACTGGTTCCCCCAGCCTGCTTCATCTGGGCAGTGCTGGCTCCTCCACAGTGCTAGGGAACAGCAGGAGGATGAATGTCTCTGATGCTGCCCTGGCTCCGGCTGTCCTAAGTAGTTCTTCTAACCAAGGAAATGAGGTTTTACATCATTATTCTATTTTTATCCTTTTTTTTCCCCTTCCAAGAAAAGCTATCCTAACAGTCAACATTAATGCAGGGTTATAGTGTATCATCAAAACAGTACAACAGCAACGTTCACCTGCAAAAACAGTTGTCTACTGCTGAGCACTGCTACTAAAAATGTATCCATCAAAACTGCAGTTATTATGTGTGATAACTGGCACACAGTATTTATTTTGCTGATTTTTGCCTTATAAAAACAAACTTCTAGAATTTGGTTTCTATTTTTCATTTTCATCAAATAAACATTTTAAACATTTATTTGTTAGCAATCCTGTATTGTTGTTATTTTGAACATTAGTCAATGCTATGAATTTTTGGTTACATTTCATTTTAAGTAGGAGTGCAGAAGAACTCTGTGGCTTTAGTTTGGTAGCTGACACAAAATAATTATGTTAATTCTGGTGCCTAGGACATCTATCTTGAGTTCCTGTGGGAAACTGAGACACCTTTTCTTTTGCTTTATGAGCTGAGTGAAGAATGTTTTTCAGCCAAAATTGCTTTGTAATTTTAATTAAAATTAGCTAATGTTTCAAATTGACCAGCACTATGATTTCTAGCATTTTAGCTGTGTATCTTGGCTCTTACTTCAAATAGCTATAGTCCCAATGATCTGATTCTGGTATTACTTCTCACTTACTGTTTACAAAGGATAGCCCTGCCACATGGGAAGGGCAATTAAACAATACTGTTACGGACCTTTTAGTGCTTATTCTTTCAAATCCTAGTCTTTGGAGTGATTACCATGGATAATTCTCTCCTAAAATATACCTTTATATAAGAATAAATATATACAGTAACATGCAGAAGATTTACACATAAGTTAAAAACATGTAGGCTGTAGGAAGTGAAAATGTGCTCATTCATTATCTGAGCTTTACCACTGACAGGGAGAGGTGTGTGGTGATGCAGGTGTTATAATATGAACACACAGCATTCAGAACTACAACATGATCTATGAAACAGCAATGTGCACAGACATAAAAGCAAAGATATTCATGCCAGTATCATAAGATGAAGCTATACATCTTTTTAAAGACCAATGTTTGTCTTTTGAAGCATACATTGCAAAAACCACATGGAAGTTTCATGGAACAGTTATTTTTAAATTATCTGTTTAGCTGTTCCTGTTTGCTTTTGCTGTGCATTCATTTAAAAGCAAGTGTTTAAATTGAGTCCTTACCTTGCAAGACAGAAACATGGCTTAGCACCAGCTCTCTCCTCTAAGGACCTCCACGTTAATACTTCTGCAGTGGTATTTCTGTTGCAGTTCCTCAGAAAATGTTAGACAACAGCAGTGGGTTACTTTGTTCCTGTTTGTTTTTTTTTAAAGAACGGGTTTGATAATTTACTCTAATTTTAGACCTTGACTATTCTTGGCAAGAGTCAGTTGGGCTAGATCAATTGAACCTTGTACCAGAAGCTTCATTCAGCAGTCTTCATGAGCACAAATTCTCTACTGGACTTGAATTTTTTTCTAATGAACCTCATACATTTTGCTCAGTTGTAAATAAAATAATGTGCAGGCATGAAGTATTTGTAACATTTGAAGATGTACCAAGCGTTAGTAATTGTTAGATTAAAATAATAATAAAAAGTCTGTATTACAAAGTTCTCTTCCTCCCATTGATACTGCTCTTTAGTCTTTTCTTCTGCAGAAGTTCAATGATTCCATAAAATTTGATAATGTGACAGAAAGTCATGCCAAGAGCAAGTATTTATCATAACATAAAACCTATGAAAACATTTCATCTGCTTTAAAGTGAAACAACCTTTTTCTTTCAGTGAAATTAATCTTTTTTAAGTACAATTTCAGCAAACTCATCAGTATAATTGCAGTTCCCCTCTAGAGCTTATGGCCAAAGGTTCAGTTACCAGCATGGGCTCATGCACATGATAGGTCACCAGATCTCATCTGCAAACTGTTCACTAAGCAAACAGTGAGCCAGCCTCCGTGTGCTGAGCATGGGGGACAGGGATGTCCTCAGGGAACAACTTTATGTCCATAAACTGTATGTCGTGTGGCTGATACCAGTCTCAAAAGCCACTAATGAACTTGATTCATTAAAACCACGTGCAGGTTTCTGTTGTCAGTTTATGCTCTGTCTTCTCCTGACAAGTTCAAAGCTTAACCTGAGATCTCACTGTCCATCAGGGTGTGATCCACTTTTAACTAGAGAAGTGAACGTACCACAGAGCACTATCTGCACTGGCAGGGAGCTGTTTGGGTGAGATATGCCCTTCCCTTTCACCTGTGGCTTCCAGGTGAGCTGTGTTCCAGGTGGTGAATTGCAGAAAATGACAACATTCTTGCCAGGCTGATTCTTGCCTAAAATCTGATGCTTCCATGACAAGCCACCAAGCAACAAGAGACAGCAGCCAGATCTTGAGGGGACTCTGACTTGCACCAACTGCAGTTGGCAGTGATTCATAGGAAGGTCAGAACCACTTTGGCAAAGCCCCTGGTAGAGCCATCCACAAGGAAGCAATAAACTGGTTCCTTACTTCTGCAAACAGCCAAAGCCATGCTTGATTGTACTTGCAATGTCTGTCTCACACAATGCTATATTTAGACCTTATTTTGCAGCTTCATCTCCAGGTAGTTCAGATGACTTTGTTTTATTTACTGCTTGCTTTATGAGCTTTTACATAAATTTTATTAACAGAGATTGTATTGTCTGTTGATTGCTCATACAAAATCAGTTTGGTGTGGACTCTGAGCATCTAACTCTGTTGGTGAAAGGGAGTTCATAGGTTTCTCTCTTTCTAACTTATTATGAGATAATTTTGAGTTGTAATTTCTAGCTTGCCCTTTTTGTCTGTTTTGTGTTTTCTACATTTCCTTTTAACCAGGATGGCTTCTCAGCCACTATGAAATGTTGTATGTTGGTGGAATGATGGCTTTTTCAGCATTCATTAGGAAATCTTCAAAGAGTTCCTAAGTTTTGTTAGAACTGCCATTAACACTGTAATGTCATTTTATAATTAATTATTGCAGCAGTCACATTAAAGAATTACTTTTACTAGGAGTGACTGTGATAGTTATGAAGTGACAGTTCTGTGAGGCCCATGTTCTTCTGCTGTGGTGTAAATTCCTCTTGCCTGTCCATCACAGCTGACATTCAGGAAATTAATTGGTCATTCATTCCGGGTTGTGACAAACAATGTTTCATGGTGGGAATCAGTGTCCTTTACATACCCTGCCAACAACATTTTTATGTATGATGTGTCCTTCCTTGGGAAGAAACAAATTCTAGTCAAAGGTAAATTGGTATTTTTGTGTCTGCCCTATTATGAAGTTATATCCATTTTACAAATGTCTTATGTTTTATCCTGGCTAGTTCACTTCCTATAGAATTACACGTAAAGGTTTTGTTTTGGTTTTGCATATCTGCTCAGAACACATGAAATTATGTAGAAGAATGTAAAAAATATGTTTAAAAAACTAGCAAAACTTAATTTTCACAGTTGGGTAGATAACAGTTTATTTTCAGTACAGTGGGAGATAACTTTTTTTGACAGAACTCTAAATTCATCACAGCTCCACTTACAGTAATTTTTAGAAGGCCTTACTTCAATTGCAATGATCATAACTGGATTTCAAACTTATGTTATGATCTGAAGTCTCTTCAGTAGAGCAAAGGGCAGTAGTATATTTCTCATAAAGTGTTCTAGCTCGTCCAGCTTAACTGGAATCCTGATGGTAAAAATACATATTCAGCATGAAATTTTATGTAAACTTGATGAGATGTAGCAGTAAACGGAGAGATGTTTGTATCCTAGAATTAAAGACAAGAAAAAAGAAAAGCTCTATTGAACATCAAGATCATTTGGAAAAGCCAGTCAAAGAGTTAAAACTGAGGCACAAATCAGACCGTAGTTTGAAAGGAACCTCAGATCTGTGCTAGGTGCTACTTTTGCATTTTTTCCTCAAGGTATGACAACGAGTATTTAAATCACTAGTACAACTAAGTACAGAGCACAATGGCTTGATGAGGCTTCCCGCTAGATGTCACTGTGAGGTCTGCATTGCAAGGCTCCTACGGTGCCACGCAAGCCTTATGCCTTCACTTCCACTCATCCGTGTGGAATTCGTGGCAGAGCTGGGAAACAATCCTCGATACAAAACAGTAAAGATTAATTTTAACCAACTGCAGGGTCACAGACAGGAGGCTATACATACCACCCCACAGTATGGCCCAGCTGGGGGATGGCTGGCATCTGGCCCGTCATAAAGCACCAGGTAGTTGCTCCCGCAGTCCCCTGGGTCGTCGATGCTGATGAAATCGAAGTTCACGGTGACAATTCGTCCCTTGGGCACAGTAATGGCCCACTCACAGTCAGTGTTGTTGTGGTAAGTTGCAGGGTAGCCAGGACTAGCAAACGAGCCAGTCCTGCCGTATAATGTTCCTCCACATCCTGGGAATAGACACTGTTAATTAGCTGAGAAGGCTTAGTTTCATGAGACACCTCATGATGTAGTACATTAGTATGGCATTAGTAGTAATACTGAAAAAGAGAAAATGCTGGAGCTTGACCATAATAAAAGCATTAATCCAGTATAAGAAAAAATGGAGTCTCTACCTTCAGCAGCCTGAGAAGAATAGAAGTGGGCCATCACTGGATATTAAAAATCAACCCCCCCAAAACTCTTTGAAACCAGAACCCAAGTCTTAAGTCTGTGCCTTGGTCAGCTCAGTTCCCATCTACTCAATTGGAGACAACTCTTTGGCTGGTTTTTGGAAAGAAAAGTAGTGTGTCCTCTTCTGATAGAAAAATACAGAGAACAACTCAGAGAACATAGTCATATTAAGTAAACTAAAGGCCATTTATACAAAAATTCAATCTCCAACAGCAGGCAGAAGCAGATGCCCTGGGGAGAAATACAAGTTACAAAGTGAGAGTAAGCATGTGCAGATCATGCCCCAGGTTACTCTGACAGCCTCCAAGAATTTTCAGCTCACAGCTCCCCAGATGGCATCTTTGTATTTGTCTTTATCAGATGTCTTCCATGAACCTGTTCAAGTACCCTTTAAATCCATGTAAATTTGTAGCATCCTATGGGAAGGAGCTCCACAGCTTAACTGCATTCTGTGTGAAGACCTGTGTTGAATAATTTGTTTTGAACCTACTGCCTCCTGCCTTTATCCTATGGCCTTTAGTTCTTCTATAGGATTAGTCAAGGAATAGCTGATCATCCAATATCACTGAATTTTATGGGCCTCAGTAGTTTTTTTACCAGATACCTTATACAGAAGCCATTTTTTATGGTGAGCCATTAGATACACTGCATTCTTCATAAGAGACCATAACTGTGCACATCAATTTGTGTGTGAACTATGGACTTACCCAGTGGCTGTCTATTTGTTGTTTCTCCCCTTCCTAACAATTCCTAGCATTGTACTAGCCTACCCAACTACTAGTGAGCAGTAAACTGTTGCTTTCATGAAACTATTTTACCCCCAAGATCTTGTTGCTGACTACAAAAGTCAACTCAGAACCCATATTTTTGTCAGTAAAGTTAGGGTTGTCTTTTTTTGCCCATATTCTCCATCAACACTTTCCTACACTGAATTTCATCTGCCTTTTCATCACCAAGCCACTCAATACTGCAAGGTTATTCTGCAGTGCTTTTCAGCTGACCATGAGTTTTTCTACCTCCAGTAACTTAGTGCCATGAACAAACTATTTCCCAGATATTCACTGCCATTTCACAAACCATTTGTGAAGGTGTCTGTGATATAGTCACTACAAGCATTATAGTTAGGTTCTTTTCCTAGGGCAAATTTCAGTCCTCTTCAGGCTTACTGGTGCCTAGATCCTAGGGCGTATCATCACTGGATTATTAATGGAGCAGGCTGAGTCATCATCACCACCACCACCACTACTACTCTGTGGATCCCAGGATAGACATTCCTGATGTTTTCTGACCTCTCAGTGAAAGAGATATAATTTCATCTTAAGTGGACTAAATCCTCTGAGGTCGCTAAAGTCAACATTAGGGAGGGAATTGTTTCCATCACATAAAATGGATCTTGCCCCACAAGTCTTCAGGAACAGTGATCTCTATCCAGTGACTGAACAGGGTGGCCTCTGGGTGCTTGGGAAGGTCTTATGTGTTGATGAGGCAGGGCCCAAACTGAGCAGGCTGAATTCCACCTTTCTGTATTTTCCCTCTGTGTACAATTGCTAAGTGGAATTACTTTATAATTACAGCCTTACCACTCGATGATGAAGTCCAAGTAATTTCATACCCATCATGAACCCCCGAAAAATCACTCTTGAAACGAAGGTAGACAACATTATTTTTGGGGAAGATGGGACTGGGCACAGTGTTTCCACAGAACCTTCCAAGTAGTGGTGATTGTACATCACTCCCATTTCTGACCTTCAAAGGACACAAAAAACATTGACAACGTTAAATCCCTATGCCAATTATAAACCAGTTTGATTACACAAGGATAGAAGCACAGCACAAACTATGTAGTGACTTGCATGCATACCATAGTTTTAATTTTAATACTATGATTTTTCCTACTATGTACTATTATATAGAAGGAAAAGGAAACCATGAACCAATCTGTCTGAGTTCTGTAAGTAATTACACAGAACAAGCATAATCAGAAATGGGTAGCTGAATTTTATGGTGCGGTACATCTCCTGACTGAGAAAATTACTTGACTAGTACCTAAGATGTGCTTTTGCAATTCAAGCCCATGTTTTAGTTTTCATAAGGCATTTTAATATTCCATATTAAAAGATCCATTTTTTACCCTACATACCACACTTTTCTCTGGTCACATTAAGATGCAGATCGTATTACATAGCTCAGACTTAATCTGTTTGGGCTTTTTTCTGAGCTCAAATAATGCTGGTGCTCATATCCATTTCTTGAGACAGTAAAGAGGATATGAAAGGAGAACTAAATAATGAGTCTGCCACAGATACCTGATTTTTATCATCTGACCAGTGAATAGGAAAACCTTCAACAAGTGTGAAAGGACAGATTGAGTATTGTGTGGGAAGATGTGCTTTTTATTGACAGAAAGTGTCTTTGCAAGTATCCTACACTTGTTACTAGGACTTTTTTTTAAAGAAAAAATGTTTTTTAGAAAAAAAGTATTTCTAAGAAAAATATCACACAGATTTAATCTGCTAGTGGAACAAAAGCACCCAGATTTATGAATTTCTGTTTATGCACAGATGTTAATATCAGCTGAAAACTATCCTGGCTTGCTTCGTTACCTGGGTAACATCAACAAGAGCTAGATAAAGATGAGTTAGCTGATAATGAAACTATGTTTTCACTATTTTTTTGGACTTACTATAGTGTGCCTTTTTTGACCTCTTACTATAACATCTGAGTATCTTTCACCATCAAACTAGAACAATAAATTAGTCTCTAATATCAGTTCAGCTAACACTTGATCCAAGCTTATTAACATCCTCTGAATTCAGCAGATTTTGACACAGGCCTACAAAATATGTATTTGTGCTTGGTACCTCCAGGAAATCACGTGAACACTGGATGCTGTCCTCCAAACTGAAAGCATGGAAAAAGAGAGAAATTGTGTGATTCAGGGGAGCTCGTAGAATGATAGAACAGTCCATATCGTTGGGGTGACGACCAGGCCAGCCAGGGCTCTTCAGGTAACCAAATGGCTGGTTATATTCTCTACTGCAGCCTTGAGACAGAAAACCAGAAACATGTAAGCATTTCTGATCTGTGTGTTGCGTTTCAATACTGCATGGAATCAACAAGGAGAACGGTAGGTAGATTTTTTAGAAGTCTCTTCAAGCTTACCTGTAGCTTGATAGGTAAATCTGACACCATTGTTAATCATATATTCATCTGACTTGAAAGTCACGATGGCCGTGCGGTCGTAAGAATACATTTCAGGGACTGGAAAAGTTTCAGTGCCACAGAATCTATGGACTGATCCCTGGCGGTGCTGGAATTGAATACGTCACAGGTTACTTCTACTTAAGGATACAATTCCATTTTCTGCTTACTCAACTTGAGGTGGATTGATCCCTCAGCACTTTCTATACCAGTTATACAATCATATTTTAAAATAAGAAATCACTTAATAATATCTCAACATTTTATGTTTAATTACTATGAGAAAGAAATGAAACATAACAAGTATTTTCGTGCCAAAATAAGAAACAATGAAGAAAGGTTTAGACTAAGATAATAAAAGGAACATAAACAGGTTTGGGTTTTTTCTGGTGCTTTCAAGACAAAGTCTTGACATTAATATTTATTTTTATTATGGTTCTTGGGTGGGAAGAAGTACAATTAGTTTATGAAAATCTATTGTTGGGCAGCATTTTCTAGGTGTCACATTTGGCAGCTCTGTTACTTGGTGAAAAATCATGTAACTGTGAAAAATCCTGTAACACTTAGCAGGTCTAATTCAATGTGTGTATAGTGTGCTTCCATGAAGTCTGTGTACCAGTTAACATGCTCAAAGTGGGGCATAATCCTTTGCACAGAGTCATGAAATAATCTATTGCCAAATGGTGGGTTTCTCCTCTCTTTACAAAGAGCAAAGGGAGCTGAATGTGAAAGGAGAATGCTATCAACTGTAAATTTCTTACTGTTGGTGAGTCCTGGAGCTCTAGGTAGTTTTGAGAGCAATCCTGGCTGGAATGGAGGTGAAAAGCCTCTACCACCACCCTGACTTGCTGCTGTGGAGGGGCATCAATGACCCAAGTGCAGAGAGTAAATGGTGGATATTCATTTGGGAAGTTGGGAGACGTTGCAGACAGGGATGTAGAAGTTGCATTATATATTCCTCCACACAGTCCTGTGTAAAATAGTAACAAATACATCATACAGTGAAAACCTTTCCAACTGGGGAAAAATATTTATTGAGCAAAACTACCCTGGGCAATATACTTTTGTATTTACCTGTGATTCCCTAGAAGAAAAAGAAGTAAAACACATGCTGTGTCAATGTATGTTGTAAAACCTAAATCAGTGTTTGTTCCCTATAATACCAGAGTATTTGTTAACAGTTTATGACAGAGCACTCCAGTGTTTTGCAGTCCAGACTGACAGCTGCCCTGCAACCAGCCAAGACTGACAAGAATTGCATTGGGGTCTAGTAGTGCTGCTTTCAGCCTGCCTATAGGTGCTCCATAAAGCTACAGTAAGGACTGTCTTTGCACATTACTGGGCCTTTTATCTAGAATTTTGATTCTTTATTATTTAAATATGTATTTCCACAGAAGAGTCACAACAGTATATATACATAAGTATATATGTATACTTACGATCCACTGTGGTGTAGGTAACATTGAAACCCTCCCTTTCCACAGAATTGTCTGTGGTAAATTTCACAGTCAAGGAATTATGAGTAGAAAGAAAAGGAGCTGGCACCGTAGATCCACAGAATGTGCCAACTAAATTGGCATTTTCATTAGCTCCATCATAAAGCTGTAAGAAGAAAAGCATATAAGCCACTAATAGCTTAGGCACAATAAACAAATAAATAGAAATAAAGTTCTTGGACCCCTGGTGATATTGCAATTTCTCTTACTTGAAAGCACAGTAAGTGCTTTTGTGCTTTATCAGGATGTTCTTGATGACTGTAATTATTCACTGCCGTATTAACTAATCCTGCTGGACAGTATAAATCTCATTATGGAACATTCTGGTCCCATCTCAACAAATCTAACAAAAAATTGATTCTATTTTAATTTGACATTCTATTTTCTTTTTTGTAACTAGTCTCAAAGAGCTTTTCAATGAGGAAGGTTGATTTTATTCACCAAGATGTAGAATTCATTCCTAGTTTCACTGAGCATCTCTAATGCTCAACAGGATCTATAACACTCCTTGGTGGATCTTGTTTGGCAGCATTTTACTATCTATCCTACATCTATATGCTCATCTCCAAGGAAATAGCCTTCACAGGTGAGCACTGAGCGTCAAGCATGAAGATGTTTATTCAAAATTTTACAAATTAAAGGCTTTTAAGGCAATTGTGTATATTGAATCCACAAGTTTACTTTCAAAGTGCTTGAGTTTTGTTGTGTTTCTGCTCTGTGAAATAAATACTCATTTCTGTAGGCAGTCTAAGAACAGAAGCATGTCTCAGTAACAATGTTGAAAGTCTTATTGGCTTCCAAAAAGGCAGGATGTCGTCTGGAGTAGCAATCTAGCCCACTGAAAAAATTGTAAATATATTAAGCAATTTAATTTCTTCATAAGACCATTTTCTATTAATTAAGTTTTAGCTTCATGGAGAGGATAATGGAGCATATCTCGCTGATATTTTATTGTTAAAATATGCAGCTGTCTTACTTTGACATAATCATATCGGCAACTCTGAGCAGACTGTGCTTCAAGCAGAAATGAATTGAAGGTGAGGTTGATCAGTTTGTTTACAGGTGCAGTTATGATCCATACACAGTCCAGATTTTTCTCATATCTTCTGGTCACGTTGGAGATTGGAGAGCCAAAGCTAGAAGCTGAATTTGTCAAGTATCCACCACAGCCATTCTGAGGTCCTGTTGAAGAAGCAAAAGTTTTTTAAAGCAATTCTTGGCATTTATTTAATTTGCAAGTCTCTAATGTCAAGCCAACAGGTGTGTTTTTTTCTGTGCTACAGAATTTTACTGTCCTGTCTCACAAGAGTATCTGAATAATTAAAAGCTTTTCAACACAAACAGCATTAGAGAGATACTGATCACAATTGGATTTGGTAGAGTGAATTAAGAAGGCTCGTATCTTCTGATGAATATAAAATCAGTAACCACTTTGAAATAGTAGCAACAGATTTTTTAAAAGGGACTGTAAGAAGACAGGACAGAAACAGAATAGTAGTAAGGCCTTTTCATGTAATTCTTACCTGCTAACAAGCACATGTGGACAGTAGGGGGCACTGGGTCGTTGACTTTGAAAATTAGTTAAAAATTAAAGTTGCTTATTTTGGCAATAGGACACCATTCTGGGGGGACTCAATTTGGCAGCCTGACACTGAGACCCACACTCTCATTCAGGAATCTAGCTAAAAGGGACTTACTTCTGGAAGGTTTTCGCATGGTGGGAACTTACAACCCCTCTGAAGACCAGGCTGCTTTTCACTGGGATCCCACATACAGAACTAAGTCATTCACTGTAGTTACTAGCTGTGAAAATTTGAACCCTATGTTTTCAGTCATATTGAAAGAAATTACTAAGGGAGAGAAGCAGTTACTGGAATATAAGAACCATGTTTTTTTGTGTCTAATTACAAACAAGCAAAAAACGCAGACTGTCAGAAGGGATTTTTGGTTTGCTGTTTGGTTGTTTTTTTAAAAACTTTTTCATAGTTTGATTTTCAGAGATTAGACTGGGCTAGTAAATCTGATCAATTTGTTTACTTTATGCTTTCTTCCCCACTCTCTATGTGGTTTCCTGGCCACTTATTTAACTCAGGATTGCAAATGAAGTATGGTTCATACTATTGCTTTCGACTCCGAGAAGGAGATTTTGTAAACTGCACAGCGTGGAGCAGCAACTGCAAGCAGCCTGTTGTATCCCACAGAGAATCCTTTTAGGAGAATTAGATAATAACTGAAGCTACAGCTGTGGCTAAGCCACACGAGTAGAGCTTCAGAGTTTCATCTCTGTGTGTAAAACAGGCCAGTCTAGTTGACACACAGTGATTTAACCTTGACACACTGATGTCTTTTCAGTCATAGAAAACTGCACCCTACTTGAGTTTCAGTATTACGAAAGACCACTCTGGTGAAAAATCAGCATCCAAGTATCAGGATTGCATCAGTAACCCAGGGTTGGAGACAGCCCTGTCTTCCAAGACTGCAATGGTTAAACCAGAGTGACTAAGGCTAAATGTCATCCTGCTCTACTAACCAAAGCCGGAAAAACCCCACCCTAAAAAGAAGTTTGCTTAAAACCAAAATCTTAATAACATGAGATTTAAGTGTTTGCTATAGGAAAAAAATGAACAGAAGAAACTTATTGGCAAGAGAAAAAGTCAGGAATTAATAGACTCTAGTCCAGTTTTGTGGGCTGCTAATGAAGTCAGAAACTTGGAAAAGTGTTAGTGTTTATTCCAGTGCCACTGCAGAAGCTGACAACAACAGTAGGAGAAATGTGAACAATAAATCCTGTTCTTACAGTCCAGGAAGGAAGAAAATGTCTGACAGGAGGGTGCCTGGGCCCTATGAGTGCAGTTTCACTATATTTTTCTCTGAGTTCACCCTTCTGCATCATTTACTCAGTCATTCTAAAACAATCTTGGTAGAGCCATTTCCTCCTCAGCATATTGGACACTGTCCACTAAACATAACATTAAGCATATAATCAATCATTAGGCATAGATCATAGTCCAGCCATCCAGCCCTGCAATATTGAGTCTAGAATGATGTATGGGTTGGTCAGACACCTCAGAAAGCTCCCTTTCACCCTTTTCAGTTTTTTTCAGTTGCAGAGATGCCAGTCAGACCCATGCAACAGGAATCAGGGAATTGCCACAGAGCCACACAACAGGAAAGCTCTTGGTGCTGTTGGATTGTCCTTTTTTCATGTATCCAACCTCTGGACCTTTGCAATGGTGCACTTCACTGATAGCCATGCAGCTATAAAGAGAGTCCAGATGACAAAAAATACTGATGTGGGTAACCTCTGTGTGTATAGCACACAAAATGGATCTGGTACAGGGAGATACAGACCAAATCCTCATTACCAGAAAATTAACTCTAGTGAGTATAACCAGTAATAGCATCTAAGGCGAGATAATTAAAAGTATGGTTTACAGTTAATAAAGATGAGGTTTCATCATTAGCTTTCACAATGCTTAGCCTGCACCACTGGGTTTGAGTCAAATGCTTACAGGACAGTATGTTATAAATAATGGCTAGACTGGAAGCCTACCAGATATCAAGTAGCCCTGCATCAAGCCAAATAAATAACAGCTCTTGGTGAAAAATCTATCCATCTTGATGTTTTCAGTACTGATCAATGTTCCATCTGAATGCAGCCACTGAAAGTTACAGAGTAGTAACACTATGTAGATGGAGGGAACACCCACAAGTAAATGAATACTTAGGCTAAGAGAAGCACTACTGCACTGCATTTTAGCCAGGACACAACCCATACTTCTAAAAATCACCACCACTTCTGAATACAAGGCCAAATAGTAGCCATCCAGCCTGCTGGTGATCATTGATGGAATTATATTCATTGCTGGCTAACACAGCCAGAAAAAGTGGTAGCTAAAATTTGGTCAAAATCTGGGACTGAGAAGTCTGTTAATTTGTAGAATACTGTTGATATGAAAAAGATAAACTTGATAAAAATAATGAGAAATGTACTTTATAGAATAGTTTGTGTGTGGGCACATGGACTGACTGTGTTGTTTCGGTCTCTGGTTTCTAATTAAAAATAAAAATCATAAGGTCATCATAAATCAGATTTCAATCTTGTCCTTATAACAACTTGCCAGAGAACACGAATTATCAGAATAACTAGGGCACACACTGTCATCACTAATTGCTTTTGTTGGGAAACATTAATGAAACTAAAAGGCTGAAGGACCATTCAGAAAAGAAAGAATTGAAGGTTCCCTAATACTAATTACAGCCCTGAGCAAGCACATGTTTCTCTGTTGAGCTACATCTTCTAGATATGCAGTGAAGATGAAGATGAATCTTTGAAGCTGCCTGCCTTTGAAGCACAGCTGGGGTAAGGTTCTTTTATGCAGGTATGGATGCAATGAAAGGGAGCCTACTGAATAGTTTTCAATCTATCAGGAATCACTAAACCAATGACATTTCAAAACACAACAAACTAATTTTGCTGCCCTTCCCTTCTTACTAAATGAACACCACAAATGTCTACCATAAGGCAGCAAAGATGAAAGAACTGTTCTAGTTCTGCCTGAACAGTAATAAAACCCCTCTCCCTTATTTCTGAATCACATTTGTTCTCACCTAGAAACATCCCTGGGAATTCTAGGTTTCTCTCTCATCTACAATAATTGTGGCTGTAATAATTAGCTCATAGCTCATTTGGATCATGGCTCAGAAGGATCTATGGCTGGAGAGAGAAATTGTACTGTCACACTTCATTTCAGGGCTGATGTTGAAGGTTGGTAAACCTTTGCAAGCTGAGCTGAGCTGTTCCCATGTTTGGCAATCACTGTACAGACATGGGGAGTTTGTGTGGCAGCAGAACCCTGGCAGCAGTGCCAGCTGTGACCACAGCGCCTGCAGCATTTCAGGAGAAGACTTCAGAAAGCACAGGACTCTCTCTAGTCCTCCACCCACCCTTTGTGCAGAAAGGGTTTTTGACTGGTTTGATGGCCTGGCAATGGTTCCAGCAGTGACATTTAGGACTGCAAAGCCTCCGTCTCCTGCTTTAGCAGGATTTCAGAAATGCAGTCAGATTAAGTACATATTATAAAGTTTTTAGACTATTATCTGATCCCAAATCTAACAGTCCAGACATGCTCTGTGCCAAGCCTGGCCTATGTCCAAAACTGTAATATATGTACTGTCCTTTCCATCTCCTCAACGCTTGTCAGAGACAGACACGTAGTCTGGCCTCTTTCTCATGCTTTCTAATACTGCCTTAGTGTACTTGTTGCCATCACAGCCACCCAGGCCTTTGCAGATCTCACTTGCAATGTGAATCAGAATTATCTCCTCATCCTATGTTTGCATGCACAGGAGTACAGATTTTCTGCTGCAGAAGGGATTGACTTCAGTAAAGATAAGAAAATCCATGCCAGCAGAGTTGACTGCAGTTGTGTGCAGCACCTTTAACCTCAATATCCCCCTGGCATTTAACCATTTAGTAATGACAAAGTTGTATTTATTCACTGTGTCTGGAAATAATTTTTCACCTCAATTTTTCAGATCAGTCAAAAATGTCTTGTTTAAATGTCTACCATTCTTGTTCTCTGTCCAGTATGAGTAGGCAAATTACTTCTATTTCTATTGCTTTGGGAGAAGAAATGTCACAGACATTAAATAACTGACATTTCTGAGAGGCATTTGTAGGCTATTCCTCCGCTCAACAGTTGTATTCTTTTCAGAGATATTAAAGAGATATAGTTCAACACTGCAAGTGCTTTCTAAATTTAGTCAGATTTCAAGCTGATCCATATTTTTAGATTTGAGCCCCAAAATCCATTGAGAAATGGTCCAGGAACTGGGACTTATGAACATATATTCTGAGTTTGTTATGGATGTTCTTATTTTCACGGACTATAATGAGATCAAGGAAAGATACTATTAGCCATGGTTTATTAATTCATTTAATAGATTAAGCTAATCATAGTTAAGCCATGACTAGATATGTGTTAAATATTTCGTAAAAATTTGTGTGAACCAAAAGCCCAAAGAAATTTTTGCAAGAAGATTTGTGAGTTTCAGGCAATTTGCTTTTCAGCCACACCCTCTGCAGCACCAGATTCTAAGTCCAGGCTGGATATCTTGAGATACACTCCTGGAAACTGGTCCTAACAGGATGTGAAATCTCTGCCAGGAACTGCTACTTTTCCAATAGCAATAAAAGGTACAACAGCATTCACATACCACAGTCAAGGACATGTTCTTCAAATAATTTTTTTGTTGTTGGAGAGAGAAGAATTTGCAGGAAACCTGAGATTCAGCTGTGCGGAGTCCTTTCCCACCAAACAGGCCATAACTACAGTTGTACAGGTGCTTGATGCCACCTACTGCAGGTGCTGACATTATTTACATTAATCTGTGTCATGCATTGCTGCTGCTGGTATAAATATTAAAAAAATTACTCACAAAGGAACACCTAACCCTGACCCATGCAATACAATAATCAAACCAGTATTTTACCTTACATTGCCCATTCAGGACTGGGATTTTATTTCTTTATTTATTTTCCCTTGGAATTCTAAATAATAATTTAGAAAAACCCTCTGCAATATCTGTGCATGCTGAGCACTGCTGAAAACCTGCACCTAGAAAATGAGCACAGAGCCAAGCTTCCAGCTGGCATGGCAGAACTGGATTTAGAATTATAGTAAGCAATTTTTTTTGTTGTTTATAAAATAAAATATCATCAAAATGCTGTGAAAATTCTACTGGATCCATTTTTTAAAAGTACACTTAAGTTTCATTAGGGGAGAGCATAACAGTAAACCAATTAGTGATAGACACTCCATGTATTATATTCCAAACAAAACCCAAGTAATTCAATACACAGCTAATAGAATAATGGAAGAAAGATACCTCTGGGTGATTTATCAGGTAAGTTACAGATCATTTTGTCAGGAAGAAAAGCATAGAGATTATTGTCTATTTCTACAGTATGCACACAAGATTATTCATGTAAATTATCTATTAATGCATTTTTCTAGCATATCAGAGAAGATTCCATTTTCCAATTATTTTTCTTCTAAACTCTACTCTCTTACGATTTCTTTTTCCTGTGTAAAATGATTACTATTCATTCAATAGAAAAGCCCATTTGAATAAAAGGATGGAGGGATCCTTGAGGGAAGAACTAGGCAAACTGAGGACAATGCAGAGGACAGGGGGTTTAAGGATTTCACATTCCAACAGTCTAATGGTTGCCAAAGGTTTTGCAGGCATTTCTTCTGCCTTAGAGCCTACATCAACAATTTTCTCATTGTTGCCACCCTATTCTTCTTGCCTGTCTATATCCATCTGGTTTTCTTCATTTTGTGTTTAAATCATAAACTCTTTGGGACAGCAGATTGTTGCTTTATTCTGTCTGTGCACTGGAATTGTGGCCCATGAGCTTGGAAGCCACCAGGTGATGCAAACAAGGGATGACATTGGTATTAATACAGTATATCGTACTTCTCTTTCACAAAGTGTAAATGTGGATTTCTCCTGCATGCTCACAACAGATAGTATAAAAAAAAGGGGGGGGGGTTTAATAAAAAAAAAAAACAACAATATAAAACCATTTTTATTTAAACAGATGGTATAAAAAAGAAAGAGCTGGCTACAGCAGAAAAAGCAGACAGTCTTTCTGCCCTCCTCCATTCCATCTTCTTCACTGTCCCAACTCCGTTTCAGTTTTGCCTGTATTGTATGAAGAAAGCTCAGAGAGAGCTTTCTGACTCAACCCACTTATCTAACAACGTGTAACATTTTGCTTTGCCTAAATTCATGTGACTTCTTCAGACAGCCCTCATGAGCAGACCTGTCTTTCATAAGACCCCCTGGTTTAGAATGTGATGTATTTTTCATTACTGGGACAATGGGGCTCCGTACGTGAGCACAGAAAGCTGCCAAGCAAAAATGATGTGCTGTTAATAAGGTCACAGATACATCTCCCAACAGGGGTTGCTGACTCCTTAAAAGTAAGAAAAAACCCAACCCTTATATGTCTTCTCAGCCTTTGTATCATAAGCCTCGGAGGGATCACAAATTGGGGTGAGAGGGTCACCTCACTGCTGGATGGGAATAGGCAGAAGCTCCATTTATCACCAAAGCACAAAGTCCCTGCTATCACAGCAGGGATGGCAGGCGTATGTGCAGGCTCTGTCCCTGCCACCCAGGGTCAGCTGAAAAGCTCAGGTCTCCCCTTAGAGCTAAACTGATAATCAGGAGATCTTTGGCTGAGTCAGAAGCTCAGTATATGCAGACCTTATTCTTTGGGGAGAGATCTTAGCTTTTCTTCCTTCACAGAGACATCTCATGTAACCAAATGCCTTAAGCTGGTATTGACTTATCTCTTCTCATCCTTTTATTAATTGCCTAGAGGAGCACACACTTGCCATGGAAAGGAGGTATAATTCTCATTTTACAGACTGAAAACAGAGACAGAAAAAAGGTCAGTGGTAATTAAGGTAAGAGGAATCTTTCTTTCCACAAATCTAACACTTGGAGCAGGCTGGAATCCTCCAGTCAACCCAGTTCACAAGCTCAGCCTCAGAGCATGTCCAGTGACTCCAAAAATGAGGCCAATAAGTATCCAACCTTAGCAGCATAATCTGTGAAATTATAAACCCTCTGAATTGCACCAAGGGCTATATGTTCCCCTGCCTCAAATGCACCATATGACAGAGTTCTTTGTGACAAAGAATGCTGCTTGTCAAATGTGCTCTTAACATTTTATTGCACAGCCTATGCAGTAGCATGGTCAAAGAAAAGACATTTGACAGGAAAGGGGAGATATTGCTGTACTCTCAAATTAATACTATTTCATACTTTCTGTTAGTCGCCCTTTTCTGACTAGTGGTGGGACATTAAATATTTTAGTGGGTGCAGAATCAGTGATGTAAACAAATTGTTTTAATTAAAACAGAGCATTTTTTTACTACAGAAAGTTCAAGGTTTAACCCTTTGAATGCCTGGTTACTGTCAGTCTTACTAGGCTTCTGGCAGTTTCTTATTTCATCTTCTCTCTTCCCTCCCACCAGAATGATTATCAGATGGACTCCCTACTAGTAAAATTCACAAGAGAGAACAGCTAACCCTGGATTTTGGCAGTACCCCTGAGAGAAGCCTGATCAGGAAAGAAACTGGAAGAGCTTGTGAAGAAAGGATTTAGTTTAGTTTGCTACAAACAAGTGTACTGTTTCTGCTCAGTTCTTTCCAATACACAGTCAGAGTCACTCACATTAAACTCAGAGCAATAATTAAGTTATCCAGTTGTTCTTCCTTAGGTTAACTACAGAGTAATGCACTCATTATCATCCAACAGAGAATAGGCTTCTTGTTTCTCTACAGATACCACCTTCCTTATCCAAGCGACTTATCATTATTAATTGTAATCTGATTTTATTTGTACTCTTACAAAACCATATGGGTTTTACCTTTTGACAGACATGAGGGAGCTTCTCTAAAGCACCATTCAAAATAACAAGATTTTATATCTTCATGTTTTGGTTTTTTTCTCTTTAATTTTAAGCAGAATCTCAGACCTCATAGTACAAAGATGTGTCACAGATTTTCTTGGCTCTATTTTTTAGACAAGTGAAACTGGAAACGTTTATAGGACTGTGACTCATATTTTCCTTTTAAAATATACTTTTCTACTTTTTGGCCATTCTGTACTAGCATGGGACTGTCAGGATCCTTCCTAACAGCTGTGTGGTTTAGTCCCTATGGCTGGCTTAGAGCAGAGAAAGAATACCTACCATTAAGAATCTCACCACCGTGCGCTCTTCATCTCACAACCCACATCTCCACATGGCCATCTTTTCCTACTTGCAACTCCATTGCTCCTGAGTAACCCCTGCAACATCACAACCTCCCTTTCCTTGGCAGCCTGCAGAAAAGTACCTTCAAAACTTAGTCTAAGAGATGTCAAAGTTTATTCATAAAAGGCTTCTGCACACGCTAGGAAATTATCACACATGTTATTGACTTGAAGAGCTTTCCTTGTGTTCTGTTGTGTGCTTAAGCAGAATCTCTGGCAACTTAAATAAATAAATCTAAAGTCAGTGGCTAAAAAAAATGGACTATATGCCAACAGGAAGAACAAGAGCTTGGGGAGTTCCTGATGATCTCTCCGTGGAAACACAAATCCAGCCTGTGGGGAATCTCTGACAACTGATATCTAACGGTTTAAAGACAGTAACATGTGAAACAACATTATCTTACTTGAAATAACAGTCCACAACAGTGGTCTTAAAGATCCTTATAGCAATTACTTAGAGTGAAGCAAAGGAAGAGTTAATAATAGTAATGACCATGAGGCTCTGTGGGAATATTTTTCTTGGCAAAGCCTGTAGAACCAGTGATTTTCCTTATCTGTAAATACTTTCTCAGACTGTATCAAATGAGAAAGTCGCTGGCTAGGGGTTGGGAGGGGATTCGGTGACTCAGCAGAAGACTATGTTTGTTCTGCCACAAAGGCCTTTCATTCTGAACTGCCTGAGTGCCAGCTTTGTAAACCAGACAATTACTTCTTTCGAGATCACAAAAACATTGAGTTAATTACACAGGAAACTGGTAGCAATGACATGAAATCAATTTACATGAAATAATAATTTGTTGCTTATCATCTCTAAACAATTCAGATGTTACAAGAAGGTAAAAACATCCCTTTACACCTTCATCTTAAAAATAGACTACTGGGCTTAAACCTTTTTCTAAGGCAGGAATCAAGCTTTGCCCCTGACTGTCGTGTCCATCAAAACATTAAATACCCAGTGCCTTCTCACTATGATCCCATTTGTGTTATGGCCAGCTAACCAGACTGATCCACAGAATCAGCAGAGAACAGCACGGGAGTTTCCCAGGGGGAGAAGGCCTGTCTTAACTGATCTGAACACTTTGTTTTTTAAAAAGTGAGTGGTGAACTGTGAGGAAACGGAAATGGCAGATGGATAGAAAGGAGGCATCTTTAGGGCACCACCAGCCTTTGACAACAAAAGAAAAAGATCTCCAATATTTCCAGATTTCCTACAAGAGACAGGCATTTGGGTGCTGCCAAGCCTTCGGTCACCCAAGAAATGCCTGTGCCTTCAGAGAGGCAGGAAAAGGTTAGCAAAGAACAAAAGGAATCCATTAAGAAACACAGCTGGAATGCCGGGATCCCATAAGCCTGGTAATGAGCTTTGTTCATTCATTTTTGACAAATTCAGAAACACTTTTTTGCTTCAGCACCCCTAGGAGGTTCCTCCCCAGAGGAAACTACCAGCAGATTCTTGGGGTTATAATTCTGTTAATAGTCTTACCTAAGGTCTCCCTGAAAGATGCTTTCCATCCTCTGTCTGCTCCGAAGAAGTCAGTGTTAAATACCAGGAACAAGTTATTACTGGAGCTCTTAATATTTGGAGGCAGTTCTGAGCCACAGAATTTCCCAAGGAGAGGAGCATGGGTGTCTGAGCCATCATATACAGCTACATAATCTTTGTAGCAGGAGTGAGATACTTCAAGCTGGAAATTGTTGAATCTGTAAAACAAACTTGGAGCTTTAGGTATCACGTTTTCTTTTTTGTTCCTGTGTTGTGGGTGTTGTTAGAGCTTGAGGAAAGGCCCAAGCAATAGCAATAGCCAAAGCCATACGCAGGCAGGTGCCACAAAACATTTCTCTTAAGGAACAAGCAAGCAGAACTATTAACTGCACAGCAAACCACTCCAGCTTATCAGCCCCAAAGAAATAGTGCCCCTCACCCACTGGGTCTCTTGCAAGGCAAGCTGTCAGCACACCTTGGCTTTCTGTGAAGCCGCAGATCTCGCCTGTGCAAACATACGCTCTCACTTCTGCAAATTGCTCAGCCTGCAATCTCCTTCGGGCACATGAGGGGCATATAAGACACAGGCTCTGAGTGCTGGCCATCTGGATCTCCTGCCTAGCTGGGAAATGTTCTCTTAATTCACATTCAGCATATATATGACAAAAGAATGTATCCATGTTTTAATTTCTCTGTGGCAAGACTTTATGGCAGTCATATCTTTCTTTAATCTAGACAGCACACACTCAGAAGTATACATTTTCTGGGTGGGTATTATTACTTGGGCTGTAAAGTGAGTACCAGCCTTTTAAAAGAACTGTGGGTTTGTCTGGGCTTTTTTTTTCTTATATTAACTCACAGGAGTCTCATAGCTCCTCAAAGGCTGACAGCATTTAACTAAAAGCATGAGCTGTGTTTTTACAATTTCATAGTTCTCTTGGTAACCAAAGTGAGAAGTTAAAATTGTGGTGATGTTTGGCACATAACAAGTTACACATGAAGATATAAGGTAGGCTGAGCTTGACAAAGATGGTTTCAGTAGCCATTTCTCATTTTAGTTATGTTTTTCCCTTGGAAAAGGAAAGAAAGAGATAAACTTGTCAATAACTATGGTCTTGAATTGGAATCAGGAACCTCCCTGTCCCCTTGATGACAAACTGAATGTGGATTACATACTTGAGGGCCACTACTTTGCCATTTCCAACTGTGATGTAGTATGAGCAGTTCATGTTGTTGTGATAATCAATAACTGAATGGCCTGGACTGCTGATAACACCAACAGAATGTTTGAAAATTCCACCGCAAGCTGTAGGGAAACAGAAGAGTAATTAGTGTCTCAATACTAGCTTGGTCCTAATTCTCATATTTCTTGCAGGAGTTTAACCATAGGAAAAGAAAACCCCTTCATAAGTTAGTTGTCACGTCTAGAAGTGTTAAATGTGGAGAAGTCTAGCAGGTTGTGCTCTGCAGTGGAAGACAGTATCAAAGTAACCGTTTGTTACTTGTCCATACCAAATGGCTATGGCTCCATGTTTGTGCAGTGAAAGATTGAGCCAGATTTCAAGTGTGCTGCTGTGGGACCAGGGAGCAGTGGGATGGGATGGGTGCCCCATGTAGCAGTGTGAGTGAGGTGTGTCTGGAGTAGCTCTGCAACTGTTCTATCTTGCCAAGAGAAACCTGCCTGACATGTGGGCAAACACGTTCCCTCATTCAAACCCTGGCCCCATGGAACCCTCTGAAAGTTTGGCACTAACACAAAAGCAGCCAAAATTGCATGCATAGCCCTGCCCCTTACTTGTCTGGAATTACTGTCTGCAGAGCCTCATCATGTCTCCACCTCCCAGCAGGGCTGGGGAGCTTTCGTTGTGTATGGAAAGGCAGAGAAGAGTCCCTCCCCAGCTGTCATTAACCCTGGGGACTGCTCCCCACCTCACCCTGTGCCGGGGCTTGCCAGCAGGGATGCGGCTGAGTTGGAGAACCACATACTTTCTTTCTGGCTGAGGAGCAAGTTAAACCCTGCAGCTGTCAACTAAAGGCACTGCTTGGCTTCTCAGGGTTTCTCATCATGGATGCTGATGAGGCCAGGATGTGGCTAATGTTTGTTCCCAACTTCAGTGCTTGAGGGAACAAAACGTATTATAGAACCAACTCTAATCTCCATTGTTAGCTTCAGCCTTTATTTTATAATCTTAACTTGGCAAAAAAAAAAGTTTCCCTGCGTCCTGTTGATAAATAGCTCAAAGCCACACACAGCTTTTAATGTTTTAAAAGCCACTCCATTGCCCAAGCCACCACCTCAACAAAGGCAGTCCCATCCAGGGTGCTGCTGGATACAGAGCCCTTGGCTTCTCTTTTGGTGGGAGCACTGGCAGATAAAGGACAGGAGCTAGGAGGATAAATATGAGCATTATTCTACACTAGGAGGGGGAAGCCTTTCTTTTTTTTTTTTTTTCTTTTTTTTCCCAGCAAACAATACAACTAGAGGGAAGAGGAATGTTAATTGCTAGAATCTGCTTTGTATACAGCAACAAGCTAATAAGGCTGCGGTCATCTTTCTCAAATGTCAGAAGCCGCAAGTCAGATAGCAGCAACTGACTTGAGTGAGTTATGAAGGTTTTTTCCATGAGTAACTGCACACTGTCATTTAGTACCATTCACTCTGTCTGTATCAGACCATTCATTTTATATAAAGGATTCAGTCTTATGCTTTTTGCTGTGGCTTTGAACATGAGGAATGCATTAAGGGAAATACCAAAGTTAAGAACTCACAGTTTTCTCTGCAGTTAGAAAATGGAACAGCCTTCAAAAAAATCAAACTACTGTAACTACAAGTAAAACCTAGAAAATACTAACATTTGTTTTGAAAATAAAATTAAACTTTTGGGGCATTTATATTTGTGCAGATGTAAATTCTAAATTCAGTCAGAAACTTATTTTTCAAATACATCTTTTTAAAACAAAAGAGATCTCATGTGAATGACAAAGTTTTGGAGAAAATATGAAAAAAAATTGAAGTATACCTAGATCCCATTTTTTATTTACATTAATACTTGGCACCACAGGAAGGTCATCAAATAGAGGCATATAGCTGGAGCCATTTAAAGATCCTGTTCTGGTTCCCACAATATGTAATGTAGTTTTAGTATAACTGAGAATCAGAACATTCTCCTGTATGTGATGAAATCTTTTAAATTAACTCAGTTTATTTAACTGGTGATGTTTCTCCTTAAACATTAAAAAAACCCAAACCAAACCAAACAAACGAACAAAAAAACCCCACAACAACATGAAACAAAATACACAAAACAAAACCTGTCAAAATGCATTGGGTTTCTTTTCTGTAGTAAAGGAAAAGTGTTTCAGTTTCTGACTTGGTCCCATGAGGTGTCTTAAAATGAGAACTGTAAGATTACACATCAGTCAGTGACAAGATGCTTCTAACAGTCCCCTGTCTTGGTCCTGAGAGCTATTTTGAGCAAGTGCAGAGGGAATACGAACCATCTACATCCATCTAA
Source organism: Apus apus (assembly GCF_020740795.1). Lineage (NCBI taxonomy): Eukaryota > Metazoa > Chordata > Aves > Apodiformes > Apodidae > Apus > Apus apus. Next base: position 21,459,878 of record NC_067283.1, on the reverse strand, counting down.
AGTATTCCCAACGTGAGATACAACATTTCCTACACTGAACCATTATCTGGCTGGAATATTTCCACCAATGAAAGCACTGGACAGTGGCTACTCACCAATTGCTCTGTATCTTGCCTGGAATCCAAAGCCTGCAATGTGGGAGTCCGTGTAGAAGTTGAGCAGCATAGGTCCAAAGACACTGACTGGGGCAGGGAGGTCATTACCACAGAGTGTGATGAGAGGGTGTGGGGTAACCCTCATCCCACTGAAGATGCTTACTCCATCATAAAGACAAATTCTGCTCAAGAGTGCTGGGGCTGCACGGACATACAATGCAGAAGTGTTAGCAGTATATTTTCCATGTGATTTACTGAGCTGCAAGTACACAGACCTCACACAGGTTAAGAAATTTTATGACTTGCCATTCCAGGATCTTGGGATCTCATTTGCTTCCTGAGAAAGCAAATGCCCATTTTTAACATGAAGAAAAACTGAGGCATAAAAAGGAAAGGAAACCTTGTATATAAGACATCAGACTGGTCTCACTCAAAACATCCCATAATCTGGAAAAGGCTCCAGGCCACTTGAGTTCTTGGGAGTTCATACTTGAGTGAACACAAGCTTTTGAGGAGATGAAAGGACCTCACAAAACTATAGATCTCCTCTGCAGATCAAAGCAACATGCCTTTTGTTATAGGCAACCAACTACCTGGTATTTCTTGCCCCTGATGTAGAAGCCAGCACTTAGTACATGGAATTTGAAATCATTAAGAGTAAGAATTTGGGAAAATGAAAAAAAACAGTCCATATACTAACATATTACAGAGCTGACTTCTTCCTCTCTGAATTCCCTCAAAGTTTGGAGTATCTAAACCTGGACTTTTCAGATTGGCTCAGAAGAAAAAAAAATGTAAATTTAATCTTGTAGTTTGCCAGTGAAATGCAGTAACTGTAGCAGTCAGTGATTTGGAGATGACTGAGCAATAGGAAAAACCCCAAAGATTTTTCAAGAGCCATCTGCTTTAGGGGGGCAAATGGTTGCAGATATTAGGGTGAGTGAAAAGCTGCCCAATCAGAAACACTAAGAAACAGAGAAATGGGGAATGTAGCAGTCTTCTATTTTTTTCCCCCACTGGCTTCTACTTTCTCATTTACAATTAGGTTTTTGGAGGAATGAGCCATCCTCTTTGTCTCCCTGACCTACCTCTCTGACTTTCTAACCACCTCACCATTTGCAACCAGATTCGACTGAGATGGGAAGTCTCAAATGTACTAAGTTCATGTAAGTTTAATGAAGGTCAGTAGCTGAGTTAGAGTGCCAGAGGAATGTCCCCAAAGGACAAGCTGTGCTTTCAGTGTAAGGGCTGTGAGTTCAAACAGAGACCTTCTGAGCACCAGCCGCTAGCACTCTGAGAGCTTAAAGCCATGTCACCACCTCCCTGCCCAGCTGTGAGCCATAAGCATGGGAGAAGTTGGTGGTACCCAGGGTGGTACCACCAGGTATGTTGGGAGCTAGAGGGGCTTGGTATCATGTGGGAGCAAGAAGGGAGCCATATGGGTTATGCAAGAAAGCTGGATTAATGCTGTCAGTGAAAAACACAGCACACATCTACTGAAAAATGAGCTTCATAGTTTTTATGCTTATAGGACAACTTAATGTTGTCTTTTCATAATTTACAAGCATAATGGAAGCTGGGGTGCCACATGCTTATTGAGGTTAAGTTACTGTGTTTAGCAACCTGTTAGCAACAATGGGGCACTTACTTAAACTGCAAAGGACTGATAGGGAATTCTCTGAATTCAACAGGAGAGATGCTGAGCCTTCTGTTGGATCGGAGTGATTCCTGCAGACTATCTAAGTCAAAACAAGCTGCTTCCTAGTGTTGTAAGAAACAGGATGACTTGTATTGAACAGGATGAAAAATAGGAATGGAGTGGTAATTCTATTTCTCAAGAAGTGAGTGATCCCAGCAGTCAGATTTTTTTTAGATTCTCTCTGAAGTTCTAATTTAACATTTCCTTCTCTCTCAACGAAGTCAGTGTATTCTAACATGCTTTATAATTAAAACAACAGTAAAATATGGTGCTTGTCTTAGTGTAGTAAGAGTAACTAAGCTGAAAACAACCACCTATATCAGATAGCTGATTACACTGTTAATAACAATTAATGAAAAATATTCTTCATGTCCTACCCTACTAAAATGCATTATTCTGTAAACAAGCTTCAGCCTCAGATTCCTCTATTCTATCTCCTTGTGACCTACTTTAAACCTCTACACATATGCAGCACATCATCAGGAATTCTTCGTTGTGGTTTATTTCCTTTAATTCTATCATCTTAGATATTTTCTAGACCAATTTCTGTCCCTTGCACTACAATGGAACAGCTTTCACAAGTCTCTAGAGATTTTTTCTTAGCCAGATTTCAGACCCACATCCTCTTGGAGCTGAAAAGGCACTTTTCACATAGCTAGCACTGTTTTTCTTCATAAAACCTTGTCTACTAAGATTTTTTGTTTATCCTTCTGGTATTACTGTATTCTCTTTTCCTATTCATCCATGAGGATTCAATGAGACATCCTCTCTCCCGTCTTTATACATCTCCACATTAGCTCCATATAATCTCATTTGCAAGGACAGATGTACCTACTATCCCTGTACAGATGACCACACCAGTCTGCTTCCCTCCTCCAGGCCTTTTTCTTTTTAAAATCCTATTTCTGTCAACAAAACCATTCAATAGGAAAGCTTTCCTGCCCCAAGTCTTCCCTTGCATCTTCTTTCTTTATAGTCTCATAATTTTTCCTCTCCTCATTAAGTCTGTGCTTAAAATTTGGATCTCTCTAGGTCTTCACATCCAAACTAGATGTAGACGTTCTCAAGTGTTTCTAGTTATTATCTTTAAGATAAACTCTTTTCTACCCTTCCACATAGGTGTTACTCTCACCTGAGAAATAGTGATTTTTCCAACATGGATAATGTACCATTCATTCCTTTGACCTTGACAATATTTCTTCTAAATACTGCTGGAGAGATCAATTATTTGGCCTGACATTATGAACATATCCCTCTATCTTTGAACTGCTACTGTATTTGCTTTCAAGGCCTTTTATTATTTATCTGCACTCTATTTATCATCTCTTGGTAAAGCTGGGTATTGATACATTGACTCCTGCCTCCAAAGTTCACATGATAAGACCTTCAGTTGTGTCCTTCAATTACATTTTGAAATATGCTTTTATATTGTTTCCTTTCCATTTAGTAGAAATTTCTGTCCAGTCTTATTATTCTCCATAAAATCATTTATGTGATACGATGCCTGTACAAAAACCGTGACCAGAATTGAGCCCTTAACTATCTGATCACTAATAACAACACTGTCCTCTTTCCATTGCACTATCTATACACAGATTCTGTTTCATTTTATATTGAGGCAGAACCTTTCTTTTTGTTTAAAATTTGTAAAACTTAAAATAACAAGGTTTTGGTTCACAACTGTAGATTCTGGAATAAATGGTAAAACAATTGGTAATGACTAATGTGAGACAGCTATTACACAGACATATACTCCGGTGCAATATATTAACCAGCTCCATAACACAAGATAGTAATTTTTGAAAGCAAGGAATTACAAGTCTATTTTCAATATATTCTCTTTCAAAAGAATCTATTGCAAAACTTGTCTTTTCTGAATTGCCGAGCAGCAACTGAGAAAGCAGGTAGAGAAGACTTCAAGATGAAGCTGTGACCCTACCCCACATTGCAAAATTACAGCTGCATGTTTGAAAAAAAAAAATAAAAGGGAGAATATAAATATTACAGATAAAGCCAGGAGGCCCACATCCATTTTCTCTAATTTTCCATAAATTGGAATTCAGATTTTATTGGATGTTATACTCTTACTTGAAGAGTATTGCATTAATTTAATAATACATTATTGTAGCTGTCCTAGAGGTGTATTTGTAAGAATGCTTGTCTGAATAAAGCTTATGAACAAAAGATGGAAGTGATTAATTATTCCTTACATAGTACATCTACTAAGATAGATAGCTAAAGCTTTTGTACTAATTCTAATGTTAGATTTGTGTAGACTTTTAAGTCCAAGAAAGGAGGACAAATGGAAGATAAAACTTGTCACTGTTGCAGAAGTGGGGCTGAGAAAACAGACTCACTCTCATTTGTTTAGTTCTTTATAAAATAACCAAACACAACAACACAGGTGGCCCTAAAAGAAATAAGTGGCAACCTATGCAACTTCCTGAAATAGGCAAATCAGAGAGGTTCAGTGACCTTATTCAGTTTGGCACAGGAGGAGACATTCTCCAGGCTGCAAGGAAATCACAGAGACTAAGCCAAACTCCTTTCATAGCATTAATCTTCCTTATGTTTTGCTGACTAAATCTTAAGTATACTGTGTAAGTTATTGTCTATGTCTTCCTGTAATAGTCAATGGGTAAACAACACGTTTGGTTTTGAGTTTAAAGCACTATGTTTTTCACTTCACTATAGGAGGGGATAAATCTTGAAGATAATCTAGATTAGTTGTCTATTTTAATGGGCTCAAAGTCAGATAAAAACAATTTTTCTACCTACTGGGAAGCAGTCAATATAGATTAAATTTTGATTATAGAATGAACAAATGCAGTCTTCTCCAGTTCTGTGTTGCTCTTTTACTTGCTGTATTTATTGCTTAATACATATTTAATATTTAGCATATGCATGTCATGTTCATTTGGTTCTAGATACTGATGTTATATCACTGCTGTGGGTTAACTGCCTCATTTGGAGTCGTTCTTTGTATCAGAGCAGACATCTCATCATAATTGAAAACATAACTACTCCACAGCAGAGATCTGTGACTAACCCATAAAATAATTCCATTTTGTACCAATGTGCCACTGCACTACGGCCAATTACCTTCTAATTTTCTGGAAAGGAGATCTCAACCCATTAAAGTCAATGAGATATAGATGCCTTTCAGGCAGTATTTTAGATATTTCATCTCATTACTAAACAACCATGAAAAAAACAATTGGATTTCTTTTGAGAGGTCAAAGAGGTAGTAAATTATGTTAATTGAACATGTAGCTAAACTTTAAAAATCCAAACCAGAACGTCTGTACTAGTATGGTTAAGATTTTAAAAGCCAGACTCAGCAGCAATCTGTGCAGGTTCAATGCTCCTTTGCATTTAGAATAGCTAAAAATAATTCTATCAGATGCTGTCAAACGTGGTCCTGCCTTTGCAAAAGAACTAAGAGAATTCACACTGGAAACCCTTAGGCACATGTGCTAAACATATTCATTGGAACTGCTGAATAACTTTTGCATGATAGTTTGCAAGATGGTCGTTTCAATCATCCTTCCAATTTAAACCTGAGTAATTTCCTCTTTGCTACAAGGGTGTATTTTAATCTTTAGTGAAAAATATTAATAATCAATTACTGGAGAGTATCGTACATCCTCTTTTATAACCAGATGTCCTTTAGCTCATATCCAGAATTTTTTCTTTCATGTGACTATGAATTTTTAGTTTGTGTAGCCTAAGGAAGCTTATAACAACAAGGTAGCAAATTGTCCTGCCAGAAGGGCAGAATATTTTTAGTATTTTTTAGGTCTATATTTATCATTATGTCTGTACCCCTTACCTCTTTGGTTTAAACTACTTGATAATAAAAGCTTGAATCCATTTATAAATTAGCTGCATGCATAGACAGAATGTGGATGAGTAATGTACTCAGAGGTGTCAAAATTGGTATAATCTGATTCAGTCTAATGTTTAGTGTGTGTGCTGAATAGTAATGTCTTCTACATGAATAAATTATGTAACTTCTGTGGTTTGCAATTAATTTCAAAAAACAATTCTTAAAGTATCACTTTGTATTAGTGGATGAAAAAATGTTTCAGATAAAATGACAGTCAAATCAAATCTTTGTCTCAGTCCTAAATTAAGTTTGGATCAGAGTACTTTGAAATTCAATACAATTTGAAAACTTAAAAAGAAGATAAAAGAAGCCTATTTTCTGACTTTATTAATCTGAAGAAAAATTCAAATTACATAACCAAGCTTAGTAACAAATTACTAAAAAAGTCTCCTTGTTTAGATGACTTCAAGGGAACCAAATTAAGATGGCCTCAAAATATGTGTTGCCACCCAAGCAGTTTGGTCACACTGGTTCCTCTGTGTCATCATGACATCTCCACTGATAACAATTTGATCCTATTAAAGATGGGAAGGTTCTAGCATTCACACCAATGAGACCAGGGCATTATACCTGTTATTTCATGGCTAAATGCTAGCAAGTTTTAAAATCTGAAGAGGGGCTTTTGTTCATGGGTATATACAGGGTAACAACTTTTACAGATTTTTCAGTTACTGTAGTCTTTCACCTAGTTTCTCCTTTATATGTTCATACATCCTTGTATAACACCCAAGTATATTTACATCCATTTTATCAGTTAAGGAAACAGAAGCACTGAAGAAGAAAACAGCTGGCCTAAGACTAAAAAGATTATAAGACTCAATGGCAAAAAATAAGGCAGGAACAAAAACCCAAATAGGTCACGGTCACTATTATACTCCAACCACCTGGCAAATTCCCAACTTCCTTGCTGCCACATATTCAACAGGTGAAATCTGTTTTCACTCTTCTGGTGGCCTTCAGTGATGCAAAACTGAATCCTGGAAACTATCTCTGCAAATGTTTGTCTGTAAATTATTTTCAGAGTAGACCAGCAAATTAAACCATCAACTTTTTGTCTTGACAGAAAATGTGTGTTTTCAAAGGAACATACTACTTACTGAAATGATGAACTGCCACTTACCTTCCAAGTGGAAAGTCTCAAACTCCAGAATCACCAGTGACTGTGGTCCCTGATCTATGATATAAGTGCAGTTCAAGTTGTTATCATACTGACTAGGGTAGTTAGGAGAGACAATATGACCTGCAGGGCTGGTGAAATTCACTCCGCATCCTGCAAACAAATTAGTAAGACACAGTTATAATCCAGGTGATAATATCATTATGGTTTTGCAGTGAGCAAAACAATAATGTACAGAAGGATCTCATTCCTGGATAATTCCTTAGGAGGCTGGGTCTAAAACCAGGGAGAGTAGCATATATAATGATACAAAAAGCAGGTTTCACACATACATCGAACAGTGTTTTTAGGAAACACACCGCCTTCCCAGCTACAGCCTCACACAGTATCTTGCAGTGTCTTGGATAAAATCAGGCCATAGATCCTCAGCCCACTGACCAGAGGCACACAGCACTGCCATTCTTACAGGTTTGTACCTTGCACATTTCAAAATCCCTTAGTACATACAAATGTAGCTGAACTGGATGGGAGGTTATTGGGGCACATGAGCAGTTTAGCCTTATTTGAAAATGTCCATGTTAGCCTCAGTGATACCCTTCTTGCTTCATGCTTGACAGCCAGGAAGATGCAGTCTGCTGTAGGGCTGTCTCTGGGTTGCTTTGCCATATGCAGAGGCAGGAAAGCTTTGCTGCCCAGAACTTCTCAAACACGCAGAACTCTTCATTATCACGGAGCTCCTTCTGATTCTACTGACTTGTGTGGCCTTGGGATTTACGTTTATTTTAAACTATAGTCTTAAAAGAGTACAGTGAAGAGTGAAATGCTAGTGTAGGATTAAGAACAAGAATATTGTCTCCACTACAGGGTTGTTAGTTGTTATTGACAACACTAGTGCAGACATTATAAAAACAAAAGCAGTTTCAGTTCAGAATTCTGTATACTTCAATAGTGTCTTCCTCTAAGCACTTAATTTAAATCTGAATACAGTGAAGAGAAAGTGATTTCTTTTGACAGCACCTACAAAAGGACCAAACAACCAATGGCGTTTGAGCACTACCTCCTACACTTCTGGAGGTTTGACTGGCACAAAGCACATGCCATAGTTAAAGAAACGGAGAGGCCCACCCAAGAAATGCCACTTGAACTACAGGAAATGCAAATAAAACAAAGGAATGGAAAGGCCAGAGCAGGTGGAGAGGAGTAATTTCTTCTCCTGAATGCAGTTTATGTGAAGGATGTGGCCTACACAATTCACATGAGAAACCACTGCAATTTCAGCATGTGCCTTGAAAGGAAGAACACAGATAAAAATTCTAAAGGAGGAGCACATCATTTTTCCTTTTTAAGCAGATTATAGCTTTAGCTTCCAAGCAGTTCAGCTACAGAGAAACAAATTCTTAAAATTTAAAGCCCATTCACTGATTTTCAGCACACTGAAAAGGCAAAGGTGGCTGGGAATAACTACAAAGTTATAGCTGCATAGAAGATCCAAGTCCAACACTGGAGCACACAGTATCTCCACAGTGTTCAGTAAGGAAACTCTTGGTTTTAAAAGCTGGGGTAAGGCTTCAGTGCCTTGTTGGACCAAGGTCTGAACTGCTACACAGAGATTGAACTAATCCAAAATGGACTAATAGAGCTGCCATCTGGCTTTAATATTACTTACTGCTTATGAAAGATGCAGAGAAACCTTGCCCAGGAGCATCCTGAGACTGAAATACTGTAGTTATCACATTGTTTGGAGCAACAACAGGATCAGGAACTGAACTTCCACATCCTGTGGTTAACAAAGCGGTTTCTTCTTCATCATTTCCTCTCCACACCTGACAAAAGCAGATTGGAAATGGTTTAGTGCTTTCAAAGCCCATGTAGTGTGTGAGATTCTGACAGGAATTGCATGTGTAATTTTTCTTTCCATAGACTTAGGGTAGGATTCATCTCACACTGAATCTTAAAGATCTAAATTAGAATTAATCACTCCCATTTACTCTACACTCAACAAGACTTCTCCAAGGAGTGAATCACAGTGAATAACTTAGGTTGCCAGGGATCTCTGAAAAGCACCTGGAGGTCATTTGCTCAAACCCCTGCTGATAGCAGAGCCAAGGTAGACTAGGTCAGGGGAGCCAGAGAAAAATATTTTCTGCACATCAATACCTCCCTCCATTTTGTCTTTGCTAATTATCTCCATGTGAATGTATGTGTACACAGTGAATTATTAAATACAATTCTTATATTATTCATAAGCAAATAAAAGCCAAAGCTGTCATGTTAGGATAATGTAGAGGCACCAAACTGGAAGATCTGGATCCTTAATGTGTAGTCTTGCTACTCAAAAAGTATTCCAGTTTTTTTAATATTGCATTGACTTGTTCAATGGCAAGTATAAAATAATGTAAAGAGTTAAAAAATAATATAATTCTCAAACAATAAATTAAAGAAAAACACAGTTTAAAAAAAAATCAACTGTACCAATACCAATTTGAGTTCAATCAAACCATGCATTCAAGAAGCACATATAAGTTCGGGTAGTTTTTTAAGAGAAATTATCCTCAGGTAATTACTTAAACATGTACTAGATGATCACAGTTTAAGCACTGAATTTAAATACACGTATAAAATGAAATATAGTCTTAAATGTTTGATGGTTTTAAGTGCTTAAATAATTTCCTGAATCATGATGTTTATTGCCAAGGATTTAAAACATCTGCTTTAAGAAAAAATATTTACTCTAATGTCATCAATGTGTTTGAACAGTTTTTTACTCATACTTTATACAAAAAATATATTAAACATATTTTATTTTTAAAATAATGTGTTTGAAAGAGGTTCAGTGGAACTAGAACAACCACATGAAATTTTGATTGCTCTAAGCAACCATCCTAGAAAGGGTTAGCCAAGGGTTAGTCTGTAAGTGTAGGAATATGAATCATCTCATCCATCTGGCCAGGTGTTTGAGGCAAGGGATGCTCAAATGATTAATACAAACTGTCTATGGCCTGGCCAAGATTTTGCAAAGTCACTATTGAATTTGGATTCCTCTTTTTTGGCTGCTCAGCTTGGAATGAATAGAAGAAACTTACATCTATTGCACACTTTTTCATATCCAGACACCTTCATACATCTCAAATAGGACATTCAGAAATGGAGGGAGACATCATCAGAAATTTCAGATTTTTTTTCTATGGAAAAAAATTTCTCCATTTTGACATAGTATTGATTATGTCATTCAGGATAGTTTAGAAATTTGGAATTAAAGCACCTTTACTGGGTGACATTAAACCTTTTCTATTAGTGAAATTTATTCTAAGAAAGTATATAAATCAATCAGTGGAGCAGTCTATGAAAAGAGAAATCTAATAGTATTTTTTCCACAGCCTTAAAAAATGAGTGCCACTCTGGTTTGTAAGTTAGTAAGTATAGGTCAGATATACAGCTGCTCGAGTCTTCCTACATGTTGTCGAATTATGTTTGCCCTTTATTTCAAGTGGGAGTTGTACCACTGTGAAGAAAACAAGCACAAAACCACTGATCATACCCCAAATGCCTGAGAAAAAATGACACTGAAAAATTCAAAGCATGTTCACTCCGTTCTATTGTTTTGAAAACAAGTGGCTCTTGACAACCTATGAAAGATAAGAATGCTATCTTTGTTTTTTGAGATTAGAAAAAGGATCTGTACAACTTGGACAGTTTATACACTTACAAAGAAGATTTGTAGAATTATAGTGTCACATTCCTGGTTTTTTACCTGGAGTAATCAGAAAGGTCTTTCCATTACACTACATTTTCTCATTATTTCCAGATTTTAAAGTAATACTTTTTGTGCAGCATGTGGGTGATGGACTCTGCTGAATGTGGAACCTCAAGAACTGGTAAAAATTAAAAATATGTACAAGCCAGTTCTCAAGGCATGCAAAAAACTGACTGTATTAGTACAAGGACTTCCGTTTTTACTTTCTGAATTTTGTGCTTTTTCAATCCTAACCATGATGATTGCAAAACAGGATTCTGGATTCATTCTTAAATGCTCTGCTGATCTAATGCCAACAATTATTTTACCTTCACATAACTGCTCTGACAGCTTCCATTGCTGTCTGGAATCTGGAAGTAACTGTGGAAGTTCATCTCCAAGTGTTTGCTTTCATGTGTAATGATGGTCCATGTGCACCTGGTGTTCGTGGGAAAGTTTTGAGGCCAATGAGGAGACTTGATCGTACCATTTTCTGAATGAATTATTCCACCACATCCTGGAAAAAATAGCAACAGATGGGAGAAATGTTCAAATTATTTCCTGTTGGTGTCAGCTTTGAATGACTGCTTGCTTCTGTGGCTGCAAGAGGGGGAGAGGAAATCCCTGATATGCATTCAAGCTTTATTTATCCCTCTTTAAGGAATTTTCCCTCTCCCACTCCTGCAGCAGGGAAGTAGTTATACTCTAGAGAAGCTCTCTCTTCGTACTTCACTTTCTCTTCTTCAAAAGCTCCTTCTCCTTGCCAATTCACAGATTTTTGCTCTGGTCTATCTAAATACACCTCACAATTAGAAGTGAGTATTGATTAGAGAGACAGTAAAGGTCAGAAACTAATTAATGAGGAGCTTCTCCCGAGGCTGTGCAGGTCCCTTCCCACACTTCACAGCATGCACATCATGACTGACAGCCATCCAGAAAAGCACCCTATGGAAAAAACCTTCATCCACTACTGAATCCTTTTTTTTCCTCACTCTTCAACATGTGAATATTACAATTACACATGTGAATCTACTCAAGCTACATCCATTTAGCCAGTGCAAACTGGTGACTTCACCTCCAGCCCTGGCAGCCCTGTGGATCTCAGTGGGATTATGGAGAGGGATGAAAAACATGCCTTCAGAAATTGTCAACAGATTCATTTATAAGGGGGAATAGCTGGTCATGGCTCTGTGGCAGCTCATGTTCTTATATATAATAAGTTTAGTTAATTTAAAACATACTTGCAAATATCACACCAATAATCATTTACTAGGGCTACATGTACAGTACTAGCAACCCCTTCTTATTTTAGAAGTGATGTAGTACAAAGATGAACAAAGAGGACAAAAAAAGGTTTATGCCAGTCTACTTTTGTTCTCCTCTTAAATATATATATATACTAGCTTTAAAAAGAAAATTTTATTTTTCATTCTTCTATGTTAGAAATAATGCTTAGGAGGATATGAGGCCAAATTTGGCTCACACATACAGAGTGTAAACCCAGAGATTCTCAGTGGACAAATGAGAAGAAAGCTGAGGGAAGGAAACCAGGCATATACATAAAAAATAACTCTTATTTCACAGAAAGAATACTGACTATGCACGCTGCCATGTGTATGGTAATGTCTGCTTCCTCACTGAAGACTTAACTTTCTTTGCACATGGAATCCTAGTGACAACAGGAAAGAGTGTCAAAAACTAGCTTAAGAGACAGTGTATATTCATGCAAGCACAGACTGTTGATATGTTTAAGACGACACTCCATCAACTGACTGTGTGAATACTGCCAGGTCATTAACTGATGGAAAGCTGATCATTATCAGCCAGAAGACTTGCCACTGGAGGTGACACTAGGGAACACATTGCCTGCTCTGTACTGAGATAGGAAGACACAATGAATTCTGCCTTGCCACCAGCCAGCACACCTACACTTGCCTTTAGACACCAAAGGACAATATGCAACTGCTGAACTACCCTTACCCCTTTTTTTTTTTTGTTCCAACCCAGAGACATGATGCTTTCAAGAAAGGGAAGGTAGCTTTTTTAAATTAACCAGTTCAATCCTGCTTGTGTAGCACCTTCAAAAGTGAACCAGCATCTCTGCTAAAGAGGAAGTTTTATGCTGTTGTCACACATGCTCTTTGAAAAGCTCTGTCTGCCTCTTTGTTTTGAAACTGACCTCTTTCTATTTCTAAGTATTTAAACCAAATGAAACTGTGAAGCAATTATTATTCACAAAATGAAGTGCCTCATAGTCATTGACAATAGATACCACTGCTGGGAGGATAACGGCATGGTATCAATTTACAGACATCAAGAAACTGTCAGTAGGAGGCTTAAAAAGTACAAAATTAGTCCAAACTTTATTTCAGTGTGTGAGATCAGACAACACTGGTTTAACAATTTAATATTTTAGTGCTGGCTTGTCTCAGGAATGCTGAAGATATTGCCATGTATTTCTTTAGTTCTAGAATGCCAACTTGGTTAAAGAGGAGGAATTCTACTTCATTTTGTGGTTGAAAAGTGATGATAGGCATGATGTACTGCTATGTTAGACCTGACAAAAGCAGTATTTTTTTTCTCTTACCCAGAGATTCTGCTGTCCATGTTGCATAAAAGCCACCTCCTTGGACTGAGTGATCAGAGTTAAAGATGATGACTAGCTTGTTGGAACCAGACTGGATAGTCCCAGGGGATGTGTTTCCACAATATTTTCCTATGATAGGAGACCCAGGAGAGCCACCATTCAGGATAGTAACAGAGTCCCACTTACAAACTGAATGATTTTCAACGTGAAAAGCTGTAAAAGTAAGCTGCAACACACAAAAGAGACATTCAGGAGGTAACACCAGCTACACCAGCAGAGAGGTTAGAGCAATTCCAGCCACATCCCATAGCCATCCTAGCACACTGATATCTGGGGGTGCTCAGAAATCCGACCCTCACTCCACCTTGCTGCTTTCCTGCAAGTATTGCTTGGAGTCTTGCCACTATAAGTAACAGCAGCTACTTAGCATGAATAAATGAAAAAGAAATGCACACATTCAAAACTGCCATTATTGGGACTTAACCATATCTTTGAAGCAAGTGCTTAGTATGTGCTTCAAAACTATCTTGAGTACGCACAGGTGTTGAACCACTTGCCTGCTCTCAGGGCTTCTGGTCATGAAATCTGCAGTTGGACATTCAGCTATGTAAGCAGAAAGCCTTGGATCTTTTCTTTCTATCATTTTCAATCTGTATACTTGACTGTTCCTAAAAATAATGCTAGTTTCCATTAAATGTGAGAGAAACAGTTGCCTGGTTGGCTCATGTAGGCCTGGATACATCACATAAATAGACTGGGCTGGGCAGGCAGCTTCTGACCCCATTTCCCTCCCACACTGATGCTGTTTGTCCTTGAAGTGCTATGGGCACGGGTGGACTTTCCCGTTCAAAGATTTAGCTTGCTGGATTTGTTGATGTTGAAGTATTGATGTACACTAATGACTCCCTGGCCTTCTTCCAGTATACTTTTTTACCAGTTCCAGCATTTAGATCTTTGTGGAAAAGTCTAGCAAATACATGGTACTTCTTCCTGTAACTTTTGTGTGTATTAGTTTCCAAAAAGACTCTGCCTGAGGCAAAGACCAAATACTAATTTAGCTCAAACAATCTAAGTTTGGAACTTTATCAAAACTGGCAGCTTATACTGGAAAAGTTTAGTCTGCCTTCACAGTGGAGACCGCTACTCAGTCCTTTTAAAGTAGAAACTTACTTACATCTAACTAAGATTAGTTTGATTTAAACAAATTTCTGGATCATACAGAAAATTTGTGTTCTACTAAAATAGTCCTGTATTCCCTGAAGTAAAAACCTTGGCAGTAGTCAGAATATTGTGCAGAAGGATAGTTAGGACTATGGGTTTGCCTTTCTAAGAAATACCTTCGTAGCTGTAAAGGAAAACATGGTAGGGAAACTACTGAAAGACAAAATTTGCACTTTATTTTTACAAAATTGCTTTTCAGATATTTTTCTGTGGCCTGGACTGCAAATATCACTGATTAGACCTGTTTTCTAAAGGATCAGTGAAATAAATCAGTAAGTGAAGTTTAGCACTGCTTCGTCATAAAGGTGCTTAAGTTGGTCTCTCAGCAGTTTGGCTCAAGAAAGTAGCACCTTGGATAGCCTGTTAATAGTTATTGGGAAATAAGAGTAGCATCTCATTGACGTAATTTGTACCAGCAATCATAGTATCTTCCAGACTAACCATTAAGACACAAAAATAACTTTCTAGTGGCTTGTAACTTTTCTGCAGAGGTGAAAAACCTTCAGCCTCATAGTTATTCTTATGATGGAACATCCATGCACATTCAATACTGTGAGTTATTTTAGTTTCCTAAACATAGTAAGCAATTGTTTAAATGAGAAGTTGGTGCCATGTTCTGAAATCAAGTTAGGTACTTCTGATTTTCAAAAAGCTCAAGCTAGTTTGGTTGTGCTATCTTTGTTTCCCCCGCTTTCTCAGGTAAGGCCAATGAGGAAATATTTAATTCCTCCTCATTTCTGATTTTCCAAATTGTCTGAAACAAAGGGTGTTTCTCGCACTGCCAGCTACACACACAGTCATAGCATCATGTTACTCACAGTGATGGTGTCACCTTCAGGGGCTTCCAACAACCAGGAGCAGCGGTTCAGGTTGCTGTAAGGCTCTGGGTAGTTAGGACTTGAGATAACTCCTCTTTCACCTGACTGTATACCACCACAGGCTGAAGAAAAAAAGTAAAAATTCAATACAGTTTAAGAACTGAACACTATAATCAAATCACTGTAAGAGTATTTGGCTTGCAATAGTATTGAAACATTTAAGTTGGACTGATGAGTGTAAGGATGAACAATTTACCTTGGAAAATCCAATTTTTAAAATCTTTGTCATTGAATAGTGAGTAAACAGATGCAATGACCTTGAAACTTTGCAGTTATTCTGATTCTTAATATAGCTCTGCAAAACCTTTGCCAGCTGATATTTACAGCTGCCTCTTTCACTTTATCTCCTATTTATTTATCTCAGTCTTGTGTGCAAACCAGTGCCATTCTTAGACCAACACAATCAAGTCAAAAACTTGCTGATGTGTTTAGATAAGCACCAAGGCTAAATTCAGCTATCACAGGATGAATAGTTGTGCTAGCATGTAAATGGAAAAGTGGTGTAATTTGCACTGATATGGCTTTAAGTGGATTTCAAAATGAGTGCAGAGGTTCAAGCAGCAGAATCCATTTCAGCCATGCTAACACTCTGGAGGCCTATATGAAGTAAGTCTAACTTGGCTGGTGCTACCTGTTACATCCCTATTCCCAAGAGCAACCAGCTGTTCTGAGTATTGCACTGCATTGCAAAAACTCAGTCCAGTTTGGGGAATGGGAACAGTGAGGCAGAAAATAAATCTGAAAGTTCAGTTGCTAGCATGTGTTTGCTTTAGAGGGATACAAATAGCAGCAGGCACTCTGTAATTTTTGAGGACCTCTTTGAGAGTTGAACCATAGTGCGAATTCTCAATGTCACCAAATGAATGGCAGCATTCCCCAGAAGGGCCTGGGTCAGCAACAGCAGCACTGTATCAAGCCATTTACCTTCAAACCTGTACTGAGCCAAGAATCCTTTATCTTCTGTGTTTTCATCACTCACAAAGTGCACCCAGATCCGAGGGGCAGCTATGACTAGGGGCACAGATGATGATGCATCCTGACCACAAAGTCTGGCTATTAGCTCTCCATCAGCATCCCCTGAGTAAAGAAAGAAAAAACACACATTTTTAATCCTAAAAGAGCTACAACAACATAAAGGAATACATAGGACAAACATGCATGTCATTTTGTTTTGACTAGAAAACTGAGAAAAGTACATACCACACTTAATAACTGATTATTTGTTATGGGTATAAGTAGAGTGCTGCAGTTCATGGCTGGGAACTAAATATCCACAATAAAAAAGTTTTCTATGACCCCTGGAATATCTTGGGCTGCTTCTCTCCTCTCCCTGCTATTCTGCATACTTTCATATTGTATGACCCATCAGATTCAAAACCACAGAAAGTACCCCAAAACTGCAGATGGTTTGGGATAATACAGTGAGAAGAGATGGCCTAAGGACCTGATTGCATGGAAGACTATGTGTTTGTGACATCCTCATTAAAGTGAATAGGGATTTTGACTTTTTTGCCATATAGGGGTGTGCTTCATCCATGAACAAGCTGTCAGTGCTGTAGTAATACTGGGCATCTCTTTCCTAGAAAACTCAACATGCTGTTCTCTGTCTGGCAAAAAAATTAATAATTAAAAAAAAAAATAAAAAAGGGGAAAAAAGAAAAAAAACAGCATTTGTTCTAATAATTGAAATCTATAAGGAAAACACAACACAGGCACTTGTGCTTTCGTGACACTGAATGTTTGCTTACATTGATTTAAGCTCTTATCCAACACATTGGTTAAAGCATAATTTTCTGTTTATTACTGATATATGCTCAGGAGAAGGAAAGAAAGAATAACAGTCTTCCTCACAACACCCAGGCAATGCCATTCCTGTTTATTCTCTAATAACAACAGGCTACTGGTCTTAAAAGTCTCAATTCAAAAGCAACTCCTAGCTCCATGCAGAATGGCAGGCTGTTCTTGAAAGGAGACAGCAGAACATGAGGGAGAAACTTAAAAGCCATTTCACAGTTATTCCAAGTAACATGGCTAAGTAGCTTAATCTTTCTGTCATACACAGTGGCATATCCACCATTTGAAATGTCTAAGCACAAAGATAAAAGGTGACATATAATAAAATTCTATTAATGTACATTACACAGAGAAATGTTAAAATGTGTCTTTTGAATATGCACTAAGAATAATTATGAGCTGTACAAGCAGAAGATGTTCATAATAAGTTTTTTGGGAAAAAATAGTAACAACTACTTTGAGCAATAAAATTTGAAGTGTACTTTTTTGCACTTCTTACAAGGTGACTGACTATGTGACAGATGTGACACCTGTAACACAGGTTACTCAGACTCTACAGTGTGAAAAGTGACACCAATCACTGCTTTCATGAATGGCCAGCTGGCCAGAGATCTAGACTGTTGATAAACAGAGAATGTAAACAGAAAGACTGTGCTGTGAGACTTGGTTCAAACCAAAGGGATTGGTCTGAAAGACAAAACCAAAAGTCCTTCACAAAAGCCAAATAAGTTAGGAGTATATTTTGCTGTAGCAATATGCTCAACTGTACTACTATGTACAGCCTACATGCACATGCTGATAATTTATAACTTAATATATAACCTTGTCCTAAGAAATTTGAAATATTTTATCTTTATAGATTAAATATTTCTCAGTGAATACAAAAAGTCTATTCTGCTTGTTTGTTTGTTGTTGTGGTTTTTTTCCATTCAGTATCATTAATTGTATTATATGGGCAACTCAGAATTTTACACATCTCAGCTTCATTTGGGGTCTCTCAGGTTGATTTGGACCTTTTCCCAAATTCACATCTGCTGTGTTAAGAGGCTTAAACAGCACCTGCCCAAGTTTAGTGATATTCTGCACTATTTGTATCTCAGTGCTCATTAAATATTACTTGTCAGCCTATACAGATGAGTTAGGGCATTCTGCCTTTGATGTGAGACTGGTTATCAAACTGAAGATCTATTATTATAGCCCAAGTGAACGTTACTATTTAGATGTCAAAACCATAGAGCAAAGTAAGACTACATTTTTTCCTCTTTTCTTTGGTTGCATTGCCTGGAGGCCTGAGGTTCATAATACAACTGATAGAAACTGATAAATAAATAAAACTGGAAAGTGATGAGCAACAGACCAGATGTATTTTATTTTTCCTTTCTGAGTTCTCTTTCTGTTACTTCCCAGCCCCAGTGCATACGTGGGAAGGAACTGCCAGGCTGTGCAGCTATGCATGCTTTGGCTCTACACAGGACAAACGGATGCTGTACGACCAAGAGTTCTTGTTCAAATGAATGCAAATAAGGATGTGATAGATTCCTGCTCTCAACCCCCCCACACCTTTCAGAAGCAATTTAATGGTAAATTAGATCCTGCTCTCTCTGGGATTCACAGGTACAGCCTCTTAGTCAAGAAGACAGCTGGAGCTTTCATACTACACTTGGCATTAGCTGAGCAACTTTCAGATGACATTTCGAGTTGCTTGTTCTTGTGGATAGCTAAAGATGCTGAAGGATTCAGAGATATGATTGGTGCATTAATACTGTGATTGTTTTCCTTTTAAATGCTTTTGTCTGTATTTTGCGATGCAGACTCACAGGAAATATGGATTTATTTTAGGAGAATAATCTTATAGAGTACAAAAGTGGGATATGAAGTGGGTATGTAGCTCAGAGGCTATGAATAATTAAGGCATACTTTACTCCACTCCTGCTGTCCCTGGAGATATTTCAGGAGCAGGGAGAGAATGGGCTGTTGGAACAAATACATTGTTTTTATGACTCCAGCTTTTCCTGACTGCCAGATGAAGAGAAATTCATATTATCCCTTGTAAAGAGAGAGTCAGGTGTGTATTGTAATCACCAAACCAATTTATGTCCTCAAGGTACCTATCTAGTTTTCCATTTTCTCCCCTGAAATAAAGGGTGACCAAATCCATGCATCCATTGCTCAGGTAGGGAAATCTCAGTCCTGGTCTAGGGGGCAACATGGAAGGCATCCATCTGAACACCCTCTCTGACAGATCCTACAACAGTCACTCTCTATCTATGAACAAGATTTGGCACAAACACAGTTGCACAACCAGAATCTTGATAGGCTTTATCCATTCTCCTGCTGAACATACAAACCTATTCGTAACTCTAGGTAGTCATAATGGCAATCCTGGTGATGTTCCAAGTGGAAATCCTCAAAAGACAAATATATGGATGAATTATAGTGGGAGGAGTTTTCAATAGTCCATTCGCAGTTCAGGTTACTTGTGTAATTTCTGACACCATCATAACCAGGAGAAGAGAAATTCCCACCTGCATGTACGATCAGAGTTCCACCACAAACTGCAGAAACAAAGTTTAATTTAATTAAAAATAGTAATAATTCTGGTATTAGGAGAAATCTCACCCCTGTTTATTAAGTTATTCTCATGTCGGCAATCATGTATGCTAATTAGATCAAAACTTTTTCCATCTTGTTCCTTTTCTACAATTTACTGCTATGTGAAAGAGAATTCTTGCCTAGTTGCTGGGAATCTATTGGCAGGTCTTTAAAAACACATGTATAAAGCAATGAAACAAAATGCACAGTATCAAATAAAACATTTCAGCAACTCCATCAGTACAACAAGCATTCCTTAACATTTTGATAAAATCCCACTGCAGCTGCAGTTCATTATTGCTCAGCTCTCCCAGTTACCTAATTTTAGACTCAACATTTTTCTGGAACATACCCTCAAGAGCACTACACTAAAGCTACAGTAGGATGCTTAAAGGGGAGTTGGGAAATCAAGTTCAAAAGACTTAAAGTTGTAGTAGTAAGGCTCTGCCAGCTACCCCCTCTCTGGAGGCTAAGCTTGCAAAAGTAGGTTAGCTGCACTCTTGTGAAAGCTAGAGTAATTACCCCCCTGAGTAATAAGGAATCACTTGAATTATTCAATTTTTTCTATGGCACTATGTTCTTTGGATCTTTTTATGGAATAAGGCCACTTCAGACCATCTCTTACTCAAGACTAATTACAAGTACAAATTTGTTACCTGTTTAGGTCTTTTTTTTTTTTTTTTTTTTTGACATGTGCCAGTACTTTAGGTATGAAAAAAACCACCAAAGATTGAACACTTAATTAAAAAACACACACTACCTGCATCTTCACTAGATGTGTATGAGGCACTGAAGCCTCTGGTTGCATGAGTCATATCTGTCACCAAAATGACTTTCATTGTGTTTCCAGAGGATTTCACCTCAGTGCCTGGATTTACCTCACCACACAGCTTGGCCAGCCGGGGAGAGTTCTGTCTAAGGCCATTGTAAACCTGTTGGGTCAAAGTAAACTCTTATGAGATCAAAATACAGTCTTAAAAGCATCTCCTCTATTATTTAACAGTGCTTCAAAATTTTATTACAAGGTGGTTTGATGTTTCCCACAGCAGGTTAGTTCCCAAATCTACTCAAAACCTTGGAACAAACTTCCATTGCCTTGAGTGGATGAGGCTCTTAAGTAAAACATCAAAAGTACCTTACTTGTTTTGTGGAAACACAAACATAATTCCCCCCCTCCTTTCCTTTTTAAAACAGAGACAATTTTATTAGGAAAAATACTGTATTTTAACTCAATATTTATCTCTTCAATTGCTTTATAATGGCAGCTACTCATCACATTAATTTAATTTCAAATTATATCTTTGTATTCTTGTTAAAGCTAACACCAGCTTTATAAAAAACTCCTCCAACAAACTGAGTGCTGACAAGCATTTTTTATTAATTCAAACTTTTAACTTTTTGATGATCCAGAGGTATTTTGTGGAGTTTTTTTTATACAGCCTTTAGCTTAGGAGTCAATTTTCATCTTTCTGCTACTATCTCAGCAGTGCAAGTGAGGCAGAAATTATGTTTCCCACTGGAAATGTGTGTTTGGAATGTGCTAGAGTGTTGAAGATACAAAAACTGGTAGGACATATCTTCTTTTAAGAGAGCATTACTTCATTAATTGATAAAAAGCCAGCCCCCCATGGTCTGTCTAAAACATCAGTGAAGAAATACAAGGGAAACACCATCTATAAATCACAAGGGAGAGCTCCTTCACCCCCTCACACTTGTGCATGGGGTAGTTCTGATCATACTAAAGCTAATTCCTGTGTTTGCACTGCTCACCTAAATAAATAGGAAACTAAGCTAGAGCTCCCAATCTTTCCATTTCATAGAGGAACTATCTTTTTGAGGTATTTGTACATCTGACTAGGTCTAGTCCTATGTGCCAGGTTTGATTTTATTTTTTTTTTCACTAAATAACAAAAAATCTATAATAACCATGATAAAATAACTAATATATATCTTCTTGTAGATGAGTGGTGATAAAGAGGTAAAACTGCTTGGAATTTCCCAGTCTTCCTTACAGAATGTGCAAGGTTTAACCCACTAGTAGCTATTCGTTGCAATCTCTGGCTTTTTCTCTCTCTTTTTTTTCTTTTTTCTTTTTTTAATTGACAACAGTAAGTAACAATAGCAGTAACAACCTCCAAAGTCAAGAGACCTGGAAGTGACTGATGGAGTTTGTGTCCACAGAAAAGAGACACTGAAAGCTTTAAAATACCTCAGAGCTTTTTTACATAATTGATAGAGTCACTTCCAATCTTTTCTTCAAGTCCTTCCCTCTGTCGGGACAAAATGCCCATACTCTAAAGCAAGCAGATAAATTTAGGCACTCTACAATGCTAACTTTCTCTCATTTATCTGTTGAGAAATTAAGACTTGTCTCAAAACCAGATATAGGTCTATAAATGTCCTTTCACATCTATTGTGTCCATTACTGCTCCACAAAGGGATTAGGAAGATAATTTTCTGCCCAGGGCCCTTCACGCCCAGTACTCACAGCCACATAATCTGATGAGCACCTCCAGTGTTCTTCAGTTTTCATATCATTAAAGGTTAGAGTCACACGTCGGCCTTCTTCCACTGTGATCCTCCATTCACACACCCGATTATGTGGGTATAGATTGGGATAGTTGGGTGAAGTAAATGTTCCAACAGGGGCAGTCAAATCTCCACCACATTCTGAAATATGCAGATATTGGGACACTTTAGAGTAAGGCATTGCTTATAGACTTACAGGAAAAAAAAAAAAAAAAAAAAAAAAAGCAAGGAAAAGAGATTCTAAGAGGTTGTTTTAATATGTCTGTCCTACCATATGTGTGTCTAAACAGCTAAGTTTCTTCCAGTCTTTATCACTCGACTATAAATATAGTTGGATATTAAGGTACCATAGCAGCTCCTTTTAGTCTAATTACTAATATTCTCTTCTCTGAAGGGCTCATACGAGGCTTCAGAAGCCGGAGTGACCCATAGGCTTTGATGTCAAGTGATACAAGCTTCTCGCTGTGGCAGGACTGAGACATTTCATCCCCTTTCCCCAGTCCCTTTCCTCATCCTCACAGATGCCTGTGGAATAGTCTAATCTGTGTATGCACCTGCATTAAATTTTTGCAAATACTGTTTCTCTTCTATGGTTGCATAACAAGGTCCTTGGTTTGGAATAACATTATTTTAGAGTTTGTTTCCCCTTTGTTATTTCATTGCAGAAGCAAACACAAAGAATAAGGAAGCTTTCAGCTGAGCTTTTAAATGAGCTGGAAGGAGTAAAGAAGGGTTGGCAGGAGAGTATTCAAGACCACTGCCACAAAATATTTCTTAAAAAGCATTCATATTTTTGCAGGAAAATAATTGCATGGGTATTAAAGAATGTGAAAGAGAAGTATGAAGAAGGAATAAGGTCGTGTCTTTAGTCCTGATCAGAGCAGCTCTTTGATATCATTGTGCTCAGGACAAGAGGCAACAGGCACATACTGAAACACATAAAATTCCATCTGAACATATGAAGACATTTTTCACTGTGAGGGTTGCTGTACACTGGAACAGGCTGTCAAGAGAGGTTTTGGAGTCTTCAGTCCCGGAGACATTAGAAACCTGACTGGCCACAGTCCTGGGCAAATTCCTCTACCTGAGCCTGCCTGAGCAGTGGAGTTAAGAGTACCTCATCTTCAGAGGTCCCTTCCAACCCCAATGGTTCTGCAGTTCTGTGATTCTGCTTAAAACCTGTTCATTAAAAACTATTTGATTTAGGCATGTTTAGGAATACCACTCATCTCAGAGGGACAGAATAACATAAAGGAAAATCACAGCATTTCTTTACCTTCTTCCTCATCAAGAGGGATGTAGGGAGGGTGTGTTAGGACACTCCTTGACTGACTGATGTAGAAAAAAGGTGTGGAACGGTGTGCTTTTCATTTTGTGAGACATGACACTGATGGCAACATCCATTATAGCAAAAGACTGCTTGCCTCTCAAAGTTTCAACTCGGCTAAGTCGTGATCAGAGAGCTCTATTCATACTTTCCCCAGAGTCTAAATTTAAGAGTAAATACACACCATTCCAAGAATAAGTGATCTACAATCTATGGTGCATTAGTGCAAGTATAATCTGTGGTATATGCTGCTTCCCTGAAAGTAACTTGCAACCTAACAAATCCAACCTTCAGAACTGGAATCAAAGCGCAGTCTGAAACCTCGGGCACTGACTGATCCATCAGTGACAAAAGCCACATAAGCAAAACTGTCAGAGGTGTCCACAGCATCAGGGAGATTATTACCACAGTATCTGCCCAACAAATTTCCTGCAAAAATCAAATATAGAAAGACAATTTTCTATTAGTATATCATATATACTTATATAGAAAAATCACTTTCCAATTTTACTGGACAGGCAAGTGTAAGCAAGTTCTTGCTGGGAAATAGGTTTTGTTTGCCTTATTTGCTTCAGCAAGGAAGGCAGAGAGAAGCAAATATCATACAATGAAAAGGCTCACTTTGTACCCAACAGGGAATGCTTTTAGGAACCTCTGGTGAGGTTTCATAGTAGTAGTAGGGAAGGGAAGATAAACACTGAAATAATTCACAGACCAGAAGCGTTATATTCTCGGATCTCCAGAAAGTCATTTGTGCAATCAGAGGAGTTTTGAATATCTAGGCCTTCTAGTCTGATAGTAAGATAGTGGCCCCTGGGGCCCTGCAGAAACCATTCACAGAGCAGGTTATCTTGATACTGAAGCTCAGGATACCCCGTGCTTTCAATTATGCCTGTTTGTCCTGTCACTGTTCCACCACAGGGAGCTGCAAAAGGAAGAACATTGCTTGGTTGACTGAAGGACCTCCGAAAAATGACCTTCCTCCTAAACAAGACTTAAAGCTAAGGCACACCTGACTCATTCTCTACCTGTGGTAACACAACAGGAATTGCCTTCCAGTTAAAAATCTTCCACGTTCTACTTCTAGTTCAACCAGTCCTAGTTTGTTGTGGGGTTGGGGTTTTTTCACACAACCCCTTCCATTACAAGCCTTCCTTCCTCTCTGTCATATCTCTTATTAATTTCAATAAACTCACAGATTTCAAGGCCTGTATCTAATCTCTACCCATGTCCATGCTTACTAGAACATCTTGGATAGCTGTATCAGGTACTTATAATGAAATTTACTTTGATAAATGTGGATCTAAATAATTTTATGGCTGAAAAAAGTTGAGTGTTGTTTGGGCATACAGCTATGGTTCATATTCCTCTTCTCTTTCCTGCAGCCCCTCCCTGTTCACATTCTACTCCTTGTCATGCCTTGGTAGGGGATCTAATTTTCTGCCTCTGAAAACTCGTCTGTGATATCTGCAAACATAAATTCATTAAACTAAGGCTTACAGCAAATAATATTCCCAGGATAAATTTATTGGATCTGACAGTGTATTCTGTGTCTGCTATTTACAATCTTTTTGTGGTGAAAACAGTTCTGTTCATGCTGTCTGCCCTTCTGAGTGATTAGTGCTTTGTTCCAGGATGACGGCCATACAGCTGAGATACTGTAAATCTGTTATGGATACATATAAATTGTTGGTTTGCGTACTAATAATGTTTGCTTGCAAGTTGCTTGCGTTTTCACATTCTGAAAGATAATGCCACACTATATTGCCTTAAGTGTTTGAGATCCAACACAATCAGCAAAATTCTCTGTAAAGCAGTATGGTTCATACTTTGCCTTTGAGAAATTAACAATCCTAGACTTTCCTATATAAATGATACTAACATAATAGCTGCTATTCTTCGAATGTTCTCTTTGCATTTACATAGGGAAGCTCCTAATTTGTTCTTCTCCTGTCAACTCTCAGCTGATCATTGCATTCCCCTTAAGGATCCTGCTCATGAAAGTGACACTAATTTTGCATGCTGAAAATCAAATAATGTTACATGACTTTATCCACATGAACGTTTTTTTCTATAGCCCCTTTGATAATTGTTTTTGAGAAAAGGTTATCCAGTCTTTGTTTCCACTGCTGCAGATCTATGAGTGCTTTTCTATTCCTCTCTCAGTATTTTTCACCTCTTGCTAGGTGCAGAACATGCTGCTGTTAACCCATATGATGATTCTGATGCCTTAGCTCTAACATTGATTGAAAGAGGCACATCTGCCAGCCCACTTCACAGACATGATTTAAGCCCTATTACAAAAGCTTAACACTTGAGACCAAAATCTCCTGTAACATCAGAAAAACTGCTACAAGCAAGCATTACCTATAGAGTATTTAGCATTGAATCCCACGTGCGTGGCACTGCTGTCAGACCTGAACCTCAGGTAGATGGTAGGTCCTGAAGATCTCTGTGAGCCTGGCACCACATCTCCACACAGCGTGGCAATGATGGGGGCAGCAGAATCAGCACCATTGCGTAGCTCCAGGTAACTGGAAGCACAGCTAGGAGAGGAGAGAATTTTCAGTTCAATGTATAGCATTCATGGTTTGAAATAATTTTAGTTATATGCACAAAGCCATGAAGCTGTGATTAATTTGATCAGTTTCTATATATTGTGACCAGGACAGAATCATCAAGTTCATAATCAGTGATAGTTACATAATATTTGAATCAAAAAAAGTGCTAGAAACATTGAGAAAGATTAATCCCAAGCCCAGTCTATGATCAGATTAGATCTGACAGAAGCAAATCCTGGGGAGGGGTATGAACAGCACTGATAAAGTATCTGTGGCAATCTTTAACATAATTTTTGGCAGCATTCATTATTCAGCAGATATTTCCTACTAGGTCTCATTGATTATTGTTGAAGTAAGAAACAGATGAAGTAATAAAACAGATGAAGGGAAAAAAAATATTAAAATTTGGGGGCTTACTTAGGTGGGCACAGAAAGATGCAAAATATCTTAACTCACAGATTTGCCTTCAAAATAGTGCAATGTTCTGGAAGCCAGAAAGAAAGGACATTTTTGGGATTCTCCATCCTGCAATGTTTTTTCTGGACATGGTCTCACAGGTTGAGGCTTACCTCTGCTGTATAGTGGTTACATCAGATAGAAACCTTGTTTTGTACTTTGGACAGGGGGTGAAAAACACATAGACCCATTGCAAATCAGCAAACAGGCAATGGAGGAAGGAGACAAATTGTTGTGGTGATAATCCATTGGATTTAAAAGTGCCCAAGAGATAAAATGACTGAAAACTTGAATATGAAAGGACTGGAGGGCACAGATTATACAGAAAGTGCCTTTCTACCATGGATGCTTCCTCTGTATTGACTTCTGTCATGCACTGCAAAGTCCTAGGAATGTATACCAGTGGCCTCTGATGTCTCAAAAAATTTCTAACCACTTTTGATTGTGAATCTGGAAGTGTGCATGAGAAATTAGAGAAAGTAACTGGGAAAGAAGAATCAGCATGGAGCCTCTGAAGAAACACAGGCAAAATAATGTGGATGTATACTTTGGTGAAGGTTCAATGTAAAACTGATCTTCAAATTGCAGCTCTACTGCGTGTCCATCAGGAGCAGTTATGGTCCAGATACAATCAGCATGAGGGGGATAATTGCTTGGATAGTTGGGGGAAGATGTATATCCACTGGGGTTGAAATCATCGATATAAATATTCCCTCCACAAGCTGGGAAAGAAAAGATCACCAACAAAAACCAACATGTTAAGGAAATGGGTGAGGCATCAAAAATAGAAGTTATCACTACATTCCAATACAATTTCCTTTTGGTGTTCTGCAGTTACATCAAAAACAAATGCATTTTAATGCTTCATGTGGGAAAACATTTTAATGCAGTAGAATCCTATGTTCCTGTGCTCCTGCTTACCTAGCCCTCTTCATGTTCAAATGTTCAGGGCTCTGAATTAAACTATTAGTTCTTCCTTGGATTGCTTCTAAACCAAGCAGGAAAAGTATTCTTGCCTTGTTCTTATCCTAAGAGCTAGAAAGCCTAGAAATCAGTCATTGGTGCTTCTGTGAATCATTCCCCACTTCTGCTTTCCAAAAATTGAAATGTCTGTTTGAGACAATGAGTGTGTGAGGAGTGTCAGTCAGAGCAAACACAAGGACTTGTTCAGGTCCTTTATCCTACAAAAATATCTTTATTTTGACCACAAAACTTTCTGTCAAAACCCCCCACTATATTCTAGCAATACTCATTTAACACAGGGTGTTAGTCAAGTTTTATAGATTGAAGTGGTGGATATACTGTTGTACAGATTCAACCATTCCCCTGATGAATCCCACACAGTAATGCTAAGAATGATTCTTTGTGGCACCAGAGAAAAGTAGGCAGAAAACAAGCACTTACTGGATTGACTGGTTGCCTTAGTTGTGTTTAGTGACACTGTTCAACAGGAGGTCTCCTGGTGTCCCAAGTGGCATGTGTCTTGAACACAGTAGAATACAAATGCCAGGTACCTTATTTACCCCTGGGACCTGAGCCTCCATTTTTAAACTTCTTTCAAAAAGTGTTATCTTTGGCAGGCATTGTCACTACCTTGGCTGAGAATAAAACTTGTAAGAACTGTTACCACTTTTCTAGACACATTAGCCTGAATAATTCCTGACATCATTTAGCATTTGCACTGAGTACAATATGTTCAGAATAATATTCATGTTTCCTTTTTTTTCCTTTCCTGCATAAATGGTGAACATCTATTCCCACCCTGCTAAAGGGTTCCCCATAAGTTTGGGGTTTTTTAACTTTAATATCTCCAGGTTCCATGACCTGGATCTGGCTCTTTTTAAAGTGGAGAAATTTGAGAATAGAACTGGGAGTCATGCACTAAATAAGGAAACAGGATATTTTTGCAGACACCTGATCTTACCAGGGTTGGGACTTATAAGAAGAACTTCCTATAAGAGAAAAAATTCCAAGTTTTATCTACTGATTTGCAGAATTTAAGGTTTTTTTGTAGACATACCTAGACTCTTAGCCTCATATTTCAGTTTGAATCCTTGACCCTCATTCCTGCTGTCAGAGATGAAGTGGACAAACAGCTGATTGTCTGTGGTGTACATGGTAGAGATGGGGCTGCTTCCACAAAACCGTCCATTCCCTCTTCCAGACACCAAAGGCGGAGCAGCATTATCTAGCCCATTCTTCAGCTAAAAGAAGAGAAATTGCTGATGTCACTTAAGCAAACAGCTCTGGAATGTAAACTTTGAACACACATCATCTTAATGCTTCCAACCCTGGGGGAAAACAATAGCCTAGTGCCTATATAATGCACATCAGCAAATAAGAGAGAGAGAGAAATAATCTGTGGTATTTCTCTTTGGTGTTTCCACCCCCTGACAAGCTGGGCTGCCTTACTGACACCAAAATCTGTAAGATTCAGTAGTTTTAGCAGCTTTGAGGATTTTGTGACCTAGCCAATAAACTCACCTCTACATAATCTCCAAGGTTGCAGGAGGTATCCTCATTCTTAACCTGAAAAGGCTGTTCAAAATGGACAGCAATGACAGATCCAGAGGTTACCACTACATGCCAGGAACAATTCAGATTAGGAGCATAGTCTTGAGGGTAGTTGGGGGATGTTATCACACCCCTGTCTGTGCGCAAATAGCCGCCACAACCTGAGAAAAAGGAGTTGAAGCAAAGAAAATATATTAGCACCAACTATTCACACATTCATTTAGAGAACAACCCTGTCTCCTAAAAGGAAGATTTGACAGGTAAAAGTAAATGTTGAAGGAAGTGTGCAAAGAGCAGAGGGACATAGAGCAATGCACATGATGATCTCCCAAATGCAAGCTAGTAGATTACAAGATGACACACACCAAACATCTTGACAGTGAGACTCAGTTCTCAGACTTAACAGACAAATAAGCAGGCAGCTCTGCCAAGAACCTTCCTTGGCATGAGGATATTGTTACACTGTCTGAGTACATTCCTTCCAGCCATGGACCAAACCACTTTCACCTACTCACACTGCCAGTCAGAAGAACTGGCTGCCCACTGTTATCATAACACCTTTCATGGTGCCTCAACCCATTTAGCAATCTGTTATCATCCCTGGTGCATGTGGGAGGAGTGCCACTGAAAATTGTTGACATTTCCTGCTGGAACTTACACAGCTTTCTGCAACTGTCTATGCTTTGAGTCATTTATTTTCCTCTCCTAGTTGGGCATTCTTTCAACCTTCAGCTGAGCTGTGATAAACTTAGGCATATACTTTTCTTACTTCTGAGAAGTGACTCATCTGGTTAAATCATGCTATGTTGTATTATATTGCTGGGAAAACAGCAAATTTTACCTTTGCAGAGTCAGACATTTATTAATGTATGTATATCCATGCGATGTGAAGAACTGGTCTGTGTGATTAATTAGATAGACTGTAGATAGACAGCTGTTAAAAATGTCTTTTCTTTCCTTACCCCATTGTTAACAGCAAAGCAGACATTTATCTGGGGGAGGAGAGAAACAAATCTTACTTTTGTGATAAGAGGCATTAAACCCAGCTCCAGTGACACTTGCATCTGACATGAAATGGATGAACATCACCTCTCCAGTTGATCTTATTGGCCCAGGAGGTTCTCGTCCACACAGAGTAGCCAGCACTGGAGAAAGACTAGTGTCTCCTGAGATCAAAAGAAGACAGGTCAGTGTTAAAACCAAATTGGTTCCCATCTGTTTGCTGCTGTGGTTCACACTTTCAGGCAGGTGCTTTTCAAGATCTTAAAACCCTTACAGATTGAGAAATATTTTTATAGACCACCAAATACTTTGCTAGGATCTGCTACTTTTATTTTATCTAACAGAATGTCCCAGCATAGAGGAAGAGCACCGATTTAGAGTATGCTTCCATTGCTATCTATATTGTTCAAGATCAATGGATATGAGAACTCCAGGTACAGGGACCCTGGGTATCTATTCCATGCTTTTCAGGGTGGGTCAAGATTGCCTTCTCACCATCTTGGATAATAAGTTTGTCATAGTTGCATGAGCGGTGAGATTCTACATCTAGGGCCAGGATATTGAACTCCACAGTGGATCCAGGAGCTCTGATAAGCCACACACAGTCAGCAAAATTTTTGTAATTCATGGGCCAGCCCGGTGAGAAGAGGAATGAAGGTGTTTCTTCAGCTGTTGCAGTCCCTCCGCATGCACCTGTCATGTAAAAGAAGACAAAAAGAAAGCATCCTCTTTTTAAACTGAACAATCCCATTGTTTAATTTAAGATGACAGTCTTATAATTAAGCATAATGGGACACAGTCATGTGTAGTCACAGGAATGCATTTCTTCAAGCATTCCTTCAGTTTGGACTGGGAGTACAAAACCTGAAAATGCTCACCTGCAAGGACGTTCCTCTGCTAGTCAGTGCAGCAATGATGTGACTTACTTAACCACAAGAAACATCTGGCAAAAGACCTAAGAGCATCTACCACAGTTTAACACAGGTTGCACATCAGAAAGGAATGGTGCATATATAACCAGAAATATATAAACAATTTCAAGCTCCCTGAAATTGAAGTACTTTTCTTTCTCCACTCCTAATGTCTCAGCTGTAAGTTTAGATCAAGATGGAGTCCCTGCTAATATACCTAGTAGCTCAGTAAACCTGTTACATATTGCCATTATCCTGAGGAGCACTTAAACCCATTACATACTGCTACTATCCTGCAGAGCCTCAGGGATCCTTAGGGATCCTTAGTTCCTCTGTCCCCAGAAATCTGCCTTCAGGTTTAGAAAGAAGACATTGCACTATGTGCTAGTTAGTCTTAACTTTCTCTTGTTGAACTTGCTCTGAGAAAAATCGATGGTACAAGAAGCATATTCACACTCCTTCCAGGAACTATTTGTCAGAGGTACAAGACCATTCTGAATACATTCTCTTTATTTATGGGTATTAGATACATTATACTGAAAGGTTTCATATCAAAATGGCCAGTCATTTAAGAATGGTATTTCAAGAGGGATACTTTCATGAGAAAGTATATGAAATGTTTAGCTTTCATTAAATACCTATGTCAAGAAAAATGCCCTTCTATCAATATGTTTATTTTTAAAACATTGTAAAACTGTATATCTGAGAGTCCCTGGAACTTTAAAAAGCTATAAAAATGTTTGATTATAATGTCAAGGAAAGCTTTACCCTTGTTAATAGCTAGGCCTTTCTCTTATGTGGAAACTGGTTTGAAGTTTTTAAAGTAAAGCTCAGTATAACATTGGCTATATTACTTTTAATCGTGCAACCCAGTGAAAACCCACCTCTAGCAATGGTGTGTGAAACAGCAGAAGCATCCACTGCATACCACTCCAAAAGAAAGCCTTTTCCAGTCACAGATGAATCTGACTGGAACTGGATGGTCATTGAACTTCCAGATGATGCAAAAGAAGCAGGGTCTGCACCACAGTATGTTGCAATATTACGAGAATGAATGGTGGGCCCATCATAAACCTGCAGAGACAAGGAGAATGGTGATATTCCTCACACAGTTTCATTTGCCCCATACTCAGCAAGTTTCCAAGGAGTAAAATACCCTTTTAAAATGACTATGGGATTTTTCAGCAAATCCCAGTTAGAGAGAAATCTCTCTCATAAAATAAATTGAACAAAATCTTCCTTTCCATTATATACTGTTAACTCTGATTTTTTCACAGAAGAAGGATCTGAATGAAAAGTCATCAAATTCAGCTCATGCCCCATCACAGGTCTGCTTCTGGGGGACATGAACTGGCTTCCCATGATAAAAAAGTCCACTGGTACAATCTTATTCCCTGCTGAGGAAAAAACCCAACACAATCTGCTGGACCACAAGGCACTGATTTTCTTTTATTTTTTCCCCTATATACTTTTGATTCTATCAAATACACATCTAATAATATTTTTTTTCTTGTATATATTTATAAGACACATTCTTGGCAGGTTAAAAGATGCCTCTCTTTTGTCACCTTTCTAAACTACTTGTGTTCTTGTCCTCTTCCCTCCAGTAAAAAATGTCCAATAGAGAAAGCCAGGAAATAATACATAAACACTAACACTACATTGAAGATCTTCAAGTCAGGTTAAAGGTCAGGCTGATTCATACCCATTGAATATCTACCTGATCTCAAAAACTCACTTCACTTTCAGAGGAATAGACAAAGAAAGGCAGGCTGAGTTAGAAGAAAGAAGATACCATTAAAATCTGACATGAGATGAAGGAGAAAGTTATATTTCCTTCCTGAACTAATATTGAATTTGGTTATCAGTGAATTAATAATTAATTTAATATACTGAATATATTGAACTAGTATTAATTTTCTCTTTTCCAAAGATGAAATATAAGGATAATTAGTGAATCAAATGGTTAAAAGAATCCCAACCGAACAAAAAAACACTGCAAAACAAGTAGAGATTTACTTTATTGAACTAAGTAGTTATCTTTAGCTAAGTTCAGAAAGAAGTTGTTGCCTCTGTTGTTCCATTTTGTTGAGCACCATGTGTGCTGTATTTTTTAGCCTGGCTAGACTGCATTACAGGAAGGTAAAGAAAAACAATCAAATAGGAAGAAAGAGGAACCTTCCTATTGCCAACAGCAAATGATTGATCCAGAAAGCAAAGAAGGTGGAAATAAAGAATTGTTCCCTGTAGGATTTTAGATAACCATATTTTTAGAGGCACTGAGGTGTTATCATTACTGTTGTCTTCAACTGAACCAGCACAGATGAAAATTTAATTTGGTATCTGACCTGCAATTATTTTATTTGAAAAATCAGAATTGCACCATTGTGGACTTATGAAACTTTGAAAATGAAAATACCTGTTAGGGAGCCAAAGAGTATGTAACCCTTCCTATAGCTAATAATTATTAAAAAGACAACACAGCAAAACCAATAAGCCACACCAAATCCTCAGAAATTCTCCCCATTCCTCTTGCAGATTTCTCCATTCATAATTTTTATCAAAGTTTATTGAAATAAAACAGCTTCTCACAATGAAATCACCTTTAGCTTGTCATAACGGCATCTGTGATTATTTTCAATATCCATCTGCAGGATATGTCCGTGGATAACCTGTGAAGCATTAACGCTTATTCGCCACTGGTAGTTGGAATTGTGAGGGTAACTTCTGGGCCACTGTGGTGAAGCTATTTGTCCTCTGTTTCCCACAATGTCATTTCCATACACTGAAAAACAAGAGACAACTGATGCCTCTAATTCACATAGATTAAAAGCAGCATTAGGGCCCAGCCTGAAATACAGCTTTCAGCCTATCTGACTTCACTTACTTAGGTCTAGACAGTGCCGTGAGGCACAGACTTGTGTTTCAGACAGGTCTAGGGTGCACATGTAATTATTTTCTTGTTGTGAGAGATGCAATGTGCCCTTATCTGAGGGAAATTCCCCATTCAGGCTGTGTGGCTTTACATATAGGAGAGGTGGGAAGATGGCACATCTAAATTATCCCTTAACTCTGCCTACTTTCTGTTAATTTCCTCCCAAGAAGCATTAAATATATATTTTTTTTCCAAATGCTTTGTGTGTTCTGGTAAAAAATGGTCCTGGTTTGACTGAACTCTGAACTACTGATAGTTATTTTTGAAAATGAGTAGTAAAAGTCTCAAAGTAAGGAAAATTATTTGAAGTTCAGCTTGTGTAATCAGAATGGCTGTGGATGTTTAGCTTCAGCAGTCTGGTCATGCAGCAAGTCAGACTGATGTCTGCAATGGTCCCTTGAAATTTTGGATCTATGAACTGGCATCATTTCCTTTTCTTCTAATTCTGCTCCCTGGCTGATGGCACCTAGATCCAAACTGGAAGATGGACTGTCATATTCAAAAAGCAAAGTGGAAAAGCTGAGAAATAAATGCTTTTTTCTTAATTTAACACTTGCTTAATAAGTGGCAACATAAATATTAAATACCATTGCTCACTCTCAGGTAGCAAACACACATGGTCAGATGGTTTAACTCTAACAGGCTACTGATAAACTTGCACTGCCATAGAAGTTTTCAGCATATAGCCCTTATTCGTATCTTCACAGCCCAGAACTTCTGAAGGAAGAATCTAAAAACCAGGTGATAAACTGTTAGAAAAGAGTCAGTGAAACAGAGGGAATTTTATTTTCTATAATCCATGGAAATTTTTGCTTCTGGAAGGATAATATGATAAATTTGAAAAAACATTGTCTGTTACGATAATTTAAACAGATAGAAGGTCATGTCTAGTTTTTCTGATTATGTTATACTTAATGCACTTACATATACACGAGTTCTGTTCTAATATGTTTTAGAGCATCCCTTTACATTCAGCAGATATTTTACAAAATATTTTTAAGAGAATTCCTGGCATTGCTGACCTGAACAAGCATTTTCTAATAGACTTTACAGGGCCAAAATTTCACTTTTAAAAATAATTTTGGGAGTGCTATGGAAGAACAATAATTTTAGTTAAATAACATTTACTTACAGTGAGAGAATGTGGCCCTGAAGCCAACATCAGTGCCTGAGCTGTCTGAGACAAATTTGATCCACAGGACATGTCCAACAGTAGATGTATAATTGGAAGGCAAGGAGTTCCCGCAGAATCGTCCTGCCACCTCGCCTGTATCGTTCCCTTCACGAATCTCCAGGTAATCTTTGGTGCAACTGCTACTATCTTCCACCTGAAATACTCTGTTCCAATAGCAGTAGAAGAGCATTAGCAGGAAAATGACTGGCACATACTTAAGAGTTTGCCCTGCCAGGCCACAAATCCCCCTGTAGCTGGTATTCTACCATAACAGTTAAGAAGTGGGCAGCAACAAAACGCTCCAGAACCCAGATGTCACTGCTCATCACCTGGCAGTGCTGCTGACACAGTGTTCTGTTCTTTCTAGCTCCTTATTTTATGTCAGAGTTTGCAAAGTTATAATTGTTCAGAGTTCTCAATTACTTGTAATGTTTCTTGGTTCTCCAACCATGAAACACAGAAAGCCCCTGGTATATAAAACAGATTTTGAATATAAGCCCAGGTCAGACTATTTATTGTGTGTACATCTATTAGGTGCAGAGAATACTTCTAGCCTTACAAATCAGTTTGCAGACCCTTTATATGTGTACTGTTTCAGTATGATCTTCAGTGAGAAAACAATTCCCAGAAGCCTAGATTAATTTGTAGTTATCACCTCAGAAGTTATAAATCCCTTAGCAGTTTCTCCAGAATTAGAAAGTGTTACTGCTTCTCTGGCCTCTCTGAGCTTCACACAGCTGGGTGTGCAAAATATTAATACGTATTGCTATGAACTCTTCCAAACCAATTCTTCTCTTAGAAAGGAATGGGATTTAGTAATCACATTATAAATTTTAAATTATTTCATGAAGCTGAATGCTAAATACATTTTTTAAATCATTACCTTATTCTAAGTGAAGTGCTTTGATTCAATCCAATACACATTTTCAGAAGCAGGCTATGAGTATGTAGCAAAGATTCTGGAGAGTGCCTCTTACAACCAATGCCCCAAATATTCATGCTTTCTGATTTTCTGGGAACAACTCCTCCCCTTCAGTCCTGAATATAGCCATATGTGTTCAGTGTACACATGCTGTGAAATGGTTCTGACTGCTCATCTGGATATACTTCAGACTAATTTAAAACTAACCCTCAAATTGCAAGAAAGGCTTTTCTGTTCAGACGGAGCTGAAAAAAATGAATGCCTCATGCCAACAAAACTTTGTAAACCCATAATATAAAATAAAATAAAATAAATACTGCTTTCGAACACAATTACTCCATGCTGTCCAGTATTTACAGCTGGCCTTTCAGCTATGTGTAACTGAAGAAAAAGAGTTTACATCTACTCAGTGTCACTTTATGTAACTGAATGTCTGTTCCACTGATAGTTTCTGCTTCACATTAGATTTCTGGCTTAGTTCTGAAAAGTTGTTATTCATTATTTTGAATATGTTTTCAGGCTGTAGCACTTTTCCTCTGCTTCACTGAGTGAAGGAGGAATAGAATGTCCTTTTTATTGAGTTAGTGAATCAGTACGTGCCTAACAAATTACACCTTATGCAGTCAGCATGTTACTGGGCAAAATTTCCTTTTGTCCCAATTAACTGTAAATGCAGGTTTTAGAATTATTTTTCTTTTCCTGCTGATTCTTGATAAGCTTTGCAATGAGTCAGTGTTCTCCTTTGTGGCAGCAGGCACTGTTTGATGCCAGGAAACAGAAAGGCTCAGAAAACCACCTCATGAGTAAAGAAAAACCTAATGACCCTGGTAAAGGACTCCACATTGTTCCGTGGATCACGCATGACTTTCCTGTCAGAAGTCTGGAAAGGAAAGTTACTTTGCTGAAGGGAAAACAAAATTCCTTCAGATATTCTCCTGACCTCTGTTGTACCTCTACTGCTATAATAGTTTGAGAAGTTGTGAAGATTTTAATATCAATCTAACCCTACGATCTGTGGAGTATCTGAGCCCTTTGTATTACTCAGCTATATAATAAATACTACAATGAATCTGGTAGTAAGGAAATAATAGGAATTTCCTTTGTAAAGAAAAGGAAGAGCAATGCTAAATTTCCTCTTTTTGTTTATAAGTGAGTAAGAACAGGCTTCTTCAGTGTCCTATATTGCTTAAACAATAAACCACCTATTTATATAATGATGTATGTGCCCTAATATAAGCAATGACTAAGAGAGGGGAGCACAGATTGCAAGCTGCCACTAACCACTGCTGTGTTCTCTTTCCAAGTTACTCTGAAAATATGTTTCAGTTTTATCATCTGGTAATTATATTTCCTAATAAACACAGAGCATCCTTCCTTCAGGTTCCTTAAAAGCCTGAATAATAACCTCTAGCAATGTATTTACATGAAGGACAGCTGAAGCCGGTTGCCAGGGGAGCTGAGAATCATCCAGACACATTCCGTGTTGAGTGGATATGGATCGGGGTAGCCAGGGCTGTTGAAAGCTCCTCTGTCCATGTGGAAAGTACCCCCGCAGGCTGCAACAAGAAGGAGATAGCAGAGGCTTGAGTAGGATGACATTAAAAAAAAAAAAAAATACCTTGACAGAGCCAGAGCCTTTGCTAATTAGGAAAGCATTTCTCCTTGTTTCCTTTTCCTTTAGCTTGCTGCTACACTTGCTGAGACCTTGGCCAAAAAAGGGGAAGACCAACAGGGGATTTTAAAAGAGGGAATGCCAGAGAGACAGACATACAGGTTCTATTCTTTTTCTTAGAAGTTGGAGGTATAATGTAGAAACACCTGTCATATGGACTTACCTGATGATGATGCAGCATAGGTGGCATGGAAGCCCCTGGCAGTAATGTTGTTGTTTGAGATGAAGTTCACCACCAAGGCATTACCAAAAGAAGTGACAGGATATGGGATAGTAGTGCCACAGTAACGCCCTGAAAGAGAACCAGCCAGAAAGAAAAAACCGGAGTGTCAAGCTTGTAACACTATTGCTAACTTAAAATTTGGAGTTAATGCCTGACAGCAACCAGGAGTAACATTTGTCACTTACCACTGAAGTTGTCAATTCAATCCACAAAAAAATTAAATACTCAGAAAGCAAAGAATTCAACTCTAGTAGCAATTTTTTTTTAACAGAGGAAGGACTTCCTGCACTTCAGGTACCCTAGTCACTGGCTATCCTGTCATTGAGCTTCTTTGTGTCCACTCTATTCAGAAATTACAGTCTCCTTGAGAAACAAAATCCTAACAAATATATGTGACAGTAGCTCCCATTTCACTTAACTGGTTTCTGATGAAAAAAACAAATGACAAATATCAGACTAGTTCTCTTGTAATAGATTATAACATGGGGATTAGGAATATAAATCATGATCCAGCAGAAAGGCATTTGACAACAAAAAAAATAAGATGGCAGCTGGTATCCTCGTCCTCTTGCCAAATGAAAGCCAAGGGTAAGAGACAAAAAAAAATGAATTCTGTTCTTAGTTGCAAACTGTTTAAATTGAGCACAGTCTCATTTTTTTGCCAAGGAAGCATATGCAAGAGTAAGGGAGAGCATAATCAGGCACATATATGCCAAATTTCCCAGAAAGGAATTTGAGGCTACCATGGGGATGTGAGGGGAGTCAGGACCACCCTGTGGCCAAGGGTCTCTCAAGGTTTACTGGCAGTAAAAGCACTGAATTTTGCTGCTCCTGACCACTCCTGTCACTTGTAAGTGATGGCTCTGGACAGAGATGTCAGGAGAAAACTAAAAAATTCAAGAGCGAGCAGAAAATCAGGCTTTCCAGGGGTTGAGGAAAATCCATTTTCTGCTCCCAGATTCAGCAGCTTTCTTCACCTATGTTTACTGTGTTCTGTGCTCATGAGTGTGGGTTACGTCATGTTCTTGTAGAGTTAACTGGAGATTCAGTTTAAACTGAATTTTGTTCACCTAAGGAGGAAGAAAAAGGCAGATGGAGTCAACTCCAAACCACAGCTTAGCAGGAATCCCATCAGAGCCTGGAAGGACTGTGCCATTCACACAGAAGACTTATACTCCATTCCTGGTCCCCAATCTCCTCTGGCCAGAGTGGCCAAGAAGCCTCCCTTTATCAGAGAAAATCCATTAAAAATAATACCTACAGAAAACCTTCGCCTTCGTATCTTGAGTGTAGTTCTATATATGAAATAAACAAAGGAAAGGCATAATACCTCGAAGAGGAGCCTCGTAGTTATTCCCATCCAATATCTCTACAAAATCCATTGTACAATTTTGTCTGTCGTTTTCGATATCAAAATCAGTGAATGAGAGTGTGACGTGGTTGACTGGCAACAGCAAAAAAAAAAATTTGAAAAGAAGTTTGGCATTTCACAGAGAAGTAATTACATGTAAACATATGTACCATCTTTTCTCTCTTGAAGTCAATCAGTCCCTATAAAGCATAACGTCTGAAGTAGTTTAATCCCTGTTACGGTGAGTGAATTTGATGGAAGTGCATTCA
Source organism: Apus apus (assembly GCF_020740795.1). Lineage (NCBI taxonomy): Eukaryota > Metazoa > Chordata > Aves > Apodiformes > Apodidae > Apus > Apus apus. Next base: position 21,420,427 of record NC_067283.1, on the reverse strand, counting down.
TCCTTACTGCACAAGTCCTGGTAAATCTCTTCATATTTCAGTACTTCCTAGTACAATCAACTTTAGAAATGTAAGATTTAACACATACACATGAACCTAAATTTCCTAATATCTGAACAACTTTATTTTATACTGAAAAGTGTCAGCAAATTCAACATGGAAAATTTACACACACTCAGAAACAAAACTTACTTCTACATATCCATGACCTTCTGTCCCTTTGTGATCTATACCATAGATCCAGACAAAATGTGGATTGATGCTGCCCTGCTCCAGGCTTAGAGATGTTTCTTTCATCATTTTGTAATGTACATCAATTGGACTGGTTAAAGGATCATTAACTACCCTTAGCTATATTTGTACAGAATTGGATTTTCCACACCCTTGAACTGTAGGCTATGTCCTGAAAAAAGAGGATTTCTGACTGAGAGTATTTTTACTCTTGTATTGCTCTTGCTTGTCCGATATGAACAAAGGGGAAATCACGACTGGAAGAAGAGAGCCTGTCCTCAACATCAGTCTGAGACTGGAGTTACTCCTAGCCTTACAGCTCCTATGCATTTAGAGCAGGTCAGAAATAATCTCGCCATTTAGATGATTACTAAGTTTTCTCCCACATTGACCGAGTCTGAATTTGACACAAATATTTTGCTTCTCACTGGGCTACAATTAATTAGCTAGAATAAGCTGAAATGACAGACATGGACTCAGGGCTGCATTCAGCAGGGTGCCACTGACTGGCATTCAGCTGCATAGTCAGTGCATTGGGCCTCTTTGTGTCCTGTCTGGTCAGTCAATTACCCCTATCAATGCAGGTCCTCAGGATACAAAGCAAAAAGCAAAAACACAGTGGGTGGCAAGAGCAGGAGACTTGTTGGTCTTCTCAGTAAGAGCAGAGCAGGAACTCTGCTATGGTTTGCCATTGGCTACATCCACTGTATACAGCTCTGCTTTGCCATGCTGTGCAACTGGCACAGTGGAGCCACATGCACCTGTAAGGTGTGGGGTGTGGTGGTCCTGGTGGCAAGTGGAGAAAGGCACTACACACACAGGCTACTTCTTACACAGCATTCTTATGCTCTCTCATAGTGATGTAACTCAGGAGACTACAGTTATGTAGGAGTTTTCAACCTGAATCCAGATAAAGATTTGCTTTAAAAATAAATGTTCTGTAGGTGAGGAACAGCTTTGATTAAATCCTTTTTATGTATTTGTAAAAGAATCTATCTTAAAAATAAAAAATAAAATTTAAAAAAAAAAGTATTGCTTATCTCTTGATTTTGTTTTGGTGTTTTCTTTGGAAATTCAATTTTCATTTTCTAACTTAGCAAAATAAACATGTAAAAGTGATTAGAACTTTCTATGTTTTTAACAACAATGGCTAAATATCAGACAAACAACTGAACTTCAGTAGTTTCTGTTAAAAAATGAATATTTATTTTAAATTACATTAGCAGGCTACTATTACCTAATTGTAATTTTTTTAAGGAATATTATACAATGTAAAGGTAATACTGGGTCTTAAAAGTAATACCAGGATGTGATGGAATATACTTGGTGTTTAATGATCAATCACAAATCTCTGTAAAATTAGACAGAAACATCTCAGAATGTATCTTTTACATTTGTGTTTGAAATTGAAATTTGTCTGTACCTTTTATCATTATTTAATTAAATAATTTTAAAAATGTTAACAGCATCGATTTGATCTAAAGCAACTCTCACTTGAAAAATTCAGAAAAAAAGTAAGGTTGGCTATACAAGTGGTTAATTATATATAAACCCTTAGATTTTCTCACAAACGAATCCAGTTTCACGTAATATTCAACTCCTCATTTATAATTGCAACACTTGAGTCACAGTAAATCAGCTAAGATGACAAAGTTGTAAACTGTTTTCCTCACTAGGCACTAAATCTTTTACAGTGAAATCTGACTTTGGACAGATTAGGAGATCCACACTCTCCAACTACCAGGATGCAGAACTTCCTAGAGGAATAATAGAGGAACTTTGTATTGTTATTACAGAAAAGAAGATGAGGATGTTAGTCATCCCAACTACCTATGAAAGACATTTTTACTTACATGGTTCCTGAGCCTGAATAATCCAGCTGCAGTTCTGATTGTTTGGATATTTGGCAGGATACAGAGGAGAGGAAATTGCTGCCCCAACTGAATCTGACTCTATGAAACTTCCGCATGCTTTAGAATGAAATATACACACGCACAGATATTTATGCGTACAAAACACATATCTTAGAGTCTATAGTGAAAACTAATGCATAAAATGTAACATGCTACATCAATGTGAAATGAGGATAACATTCACAACAGTAATTTATCAGAATAAGAGACCTAAGGGCTAGCTCCCAGCATTGGGTGTGCTTTCTTGATCTGGATCCACAGGCTATGCTGCACCTGATCATCTGAGAGAAGCCAGGGTGACTTGGGAACAATTAATCATTACCAGCTCCTCATAGCCCAGAAGAGCAATCCCGGGGCTAAAATAACTTGGTTTCAGGATAGTGCAGTCATACACCCATTTCTTAGATCATTTGCCTGTGCTGGCAACTAGGAAGAAAAAAAATCACAAGAAATTCTCCAGAACTTTCCAATGCCCAAGGATAGCATCACATTGTATTGGCATGATCCTCTTGTGAGCTGCATCAACAAAAACTGCAGTTGTGTGAAAAGAAAAAAAAACACACAACACTTCTGAGAAAAGTATTAATTTATAGTGAAAAGAATCCTAAGAAGAAAAAGAGAGAAATTAATTTTTCTCTGGAAAAACAAAATGGCTGTATCTTGGGGAAAAAATGTTTCCACAGCTATTGTGAAAAAAATGAAATAAATCCACCAATCATCAAATAGCATGTAATTTCATTAATAATTCCACCCAGTTGGAATAATTTTTCATTAAAAAGGAAACCATGTAAAATACCAATTAGTCCTCCACAAATTGGAGAGTTGGTGATTGGCAGGCTTTGCAGTCTTGAATCCATGGACTTCATCAACACCACATGGAATTGTTTTATAGCTTTTCAGATTCATGCGCATGGATAGACATACAAAATGTTATTTTGTCACTAGGTCTGTGGAAACTGACAGCTGCACATTTTTCTCGGGATGTTTATGGGTAGCTAACCCTCCTGGGAGGAGGAATAAGAGGCAGCTGATGTGTGCTAGATGTCTTGCTGTAAAAAGTATATTTTTTCCCCAATCAAATAATTTAAGGTCCTTAGATTTTAAATTCTGTGATGTATAATTTGAAAAAATTCAGTCCTGTTAAACATTAGCCACTGTGCTAAAAGATCATCCCTAATAGAAATAAACTGGTGATCAGATAAATATGCACCAATGTAAAGGATGACATTACCTTCAGTAAAGCGAGCACTGAAGCCCCTGTGCTGGATGGTTGTATCAGAGCGCAGCCGGATGTACATCAGGTTCTTGGAGGATGTGATAGGAGGAGGATTCTGTGTTCCACAGAGTTTTCTAAGAAGTTGTGCTTCATTGCTAGGACCATCAAATACCTGTTAAGAAAAGATCAAATTAAGTACATTTCAAGAGGAGTACTGAAAGACTTTTATTTCATTCTCTTTCATATGTTTCATGCACTTTGATTCTGATACAACCCTGGCTTGGGCATGGAAACACACTACACATTACCTATCTTAATTTTGTGGCCATTTCGAAAAAATGCATGTATTCCAGGCTGAAGCTACTGTAGCCTTTATTAAAAAAAAAAACAAAAAACTGTCAAGTAACCATCTTCCTCTATGTGTATCTGGTAGGGAAGCAACTCTCCTTTAATAATCCAAATATCCCCATGCATTTATTGTTTTATGTTAATGGCTAAGATGATTTCCCATGTAGCTTTTATTCAACTAAACCACACATCTTGCCTCAGTAAATACTTTTACATGGGTCCTAACATGCAACTAGTAAATCAGTGGGAGCTATGACTGTATATAAAAAGAGAAGGAATTAGGATTATGGTTTTTAGATACAAGTACCCAGGTACAAGGATCCGAGTCCATATATCTAGGCTTTATATTAGCTTTATGGTGCTGAATTGCAAAGATATACTTGAAGTGTTATTTAAGCAGACAGTAAAGAAAATTAAAAAAAAAAAAAAAGCAACAACCAAAAACAGAGGAGGAAAGTAAAGATAGGTTTACAAAACTTCACTTTCCATTTTACCACAAATGGCTTCCTTCTCTTTTTTCCTCTTACAGCTGATAATTTAGTTTTCTTCCTCTCTGTTTCACAATCAGGAAGAGAAGGATAGTGAAGTTAAAACCATTGAGTTTCTAGCTGAAGCAACATCAAAATTGTAACAAGAGAAACCACAGAGAGGAAAAATGGCCACAGTCTCAGAGTCTCCCACTGATCTTTCCTAGCACTCTAGAAGATGTGATTTGTTGCTGCTGTGTTTGGAGCCATGGGCTGGTCTCAGAGCCTTTGTGCCTGGCTTCAGAAGTGATGAGCACTGGAGCTATCAGCACAGTTGCAAGACAGATAGAGGAAGAGCCCCTGAGCTAGTGGGCAGCAGCAACAGTCAGTTTCAGTTCCTGTTTCAGCATTAATGTCCTGCATTACCTCAGGTGCATCATTTAATATAACCTGTGACTCAGCTTCCCACAGCAGAGAAAAATATAGGATAGGAGGACTGGAAGATAGGATGTTAAAAGATATAAAAAATGCTTCGAGCAAAATAATGCCATTGGGTTAGAAGAAATTTACTTCTTATTGAGGTTCTCTTTTATCTCAAAATATCTCAAATTCCAGCCAGTCTGTGCAATGCAGCACCAATTAATTAAAAATTTCTACTCAGACTGTATAACACAGCACAATGTCTCTGTCTCTAGTATTCAAATACCTTTGTACTCATTCATGAAAAAAATATATAAAAGCAGTAGCTGAGAGAAAGGTGACCTATCTCAAAAAAACCTCAGAGCTGAGAAACAAAGGGCAAAATTCCTGCTTAGCCTACATAGCCAATGCTGTATTCATGAATTAAACATTTGCCCTTGGTCCTCTAACATTAACTAGCTGTGTGGTAACTTGTGGCAGAGTATTAGGTCTACTGCAAGGTCTATAAAGACGAGTACCTGATAGAGGCTCACAAAAGCCATCCACTCAACCCCTTCTCTCTTGACATCCTGCCACAATTAGCCTTTTAATACATAGTGTTTATTCTTCCTCTGCACATATATTTTGTATATTACTCAGCCTGCCTGCAATAAAAAACCATCAACTATGGAATGTGAAAAAAACCAGTGACTTACAGAATAATCCTTAAGAATTAGGATACTGTCTTTCCCTAGAGAGTGTAGTGACAAGACTTTATTCAAATGCTAGAACTGAGAATAAGAGTTGCCCTGACAGTGTAGAGAGAGGGCTTGACTACAGTTCACATAAACTGCTGGTTTTGATGCATCTGTGCCACTCTGCGCAGCTGAGGATATGACTGTTGACACATGGACTGTTGTGAGACTCCAGTATTTGAGCTTTCTCACTCAGTAAGATATTAAGGATGAGTAACATAAGAGACTAAGTAGGCATTTCATTCCAAGAGCTTTCTGGAGTAAAGGAGTCTTTCTGTGGTAATACTAGAAGAGTGTGAAGTCAGAGGAATGTTTTCTAAATCAAGTGTATTTGCTGTTTATGGGCAGCTTGCTTGAAGGAGAGTACTGCCTCCTCTTTCAGAAACCCATAACAATTCTTAGCCTTTTCACTTGCTAAAAATCTGGTTCAAGCAACAGCTCAGCATAAAACTTAGTGAGATACAGCAGCAACTCCTAGGAGTTAAGGCAGCTACAGGTTAAGCACAAACAGTAACACATGGATATTTTTTGGCTGCATAATTTTTGCTCACCTGCTATTTATTAACTTGAACTATTTTATAGAGAGGATTGCAGTCTTAAATCTAGAGCAGAGACCACAATATTCACACACTAGTTCAGGAAAGAGTTGTGTCTCTCTACAGCTTCTTGAAGTTATTTTGAAAATATCTGAGAAATGCATTTCTGTGGCTGCATGAGTAAAGGAAAATTATGCATCTGCTTACTCAAAAGCCAGGTTTTCATTTGCACTGCGCATAGCAGCAATTTTTTCTTTCCTTTCCACAATGAACATAACTGAGCGACTCATTGCCGTGTTGTTCAAATGTGTCATGCATTTTGCAAAAGCACATGACAAAAAGAAGATAGTTTTTGTCTTCTGAGCCATAAAAACTCCACGTTTCTAGCTGTCCTCTCTTGGAAAACACTCTCTGCCAGCACCTGGAATAAATGAAGTCATACCTCCTTCTCTAGCAGCTCCCAGAGGCTTACATTTCTATATTCCTGTGTACTATTTTTTATACTGCAACAGGAAATAAAAATAACATTTACTTAATCAAAACCACTGAAAAGAACAAACTATTTATCCCTCCCCTTTTCAGCTACAAGCACTGCTTTTCAAGCTACGTCCTCCTTGAGTCTCCAAATACTTGAAACTCTTGCTGACCCAGATTCCTGGTCAGATACAATAATGGTTAAACACGTGAGCAAAAAATACACAAATGAGTGCCTTCACTATTTCTTTCCCTCTATTTTTTTTCAAAGAAGCAATTGTTGATGTTGTTGTTGTAAGACACACTCTCCACATAGAAACAGGCTGGAATGCAAAGAGAAATTAAATAAATATGCCTTATATATGGTGACAGTGACAGCAAAAAGTCTTCTCAAAGATCTTATGCTCTCTACAGAATATAACCAAGTTATAGTTGAGCTCAGGGAAAGTGAAATTGATATATCCTCATACAGCAGATTAAGATATGTTAATCTTTTCTAAGAACAGAACTGAGGCACAGAAACTGAGGAATCAACCAAATTTAGGCAGCTAGCTGAACGAAGAATGTGCTTTTTGGTGGCTGGACTGCTCTCTGTGCACTTCATCCATCAACTCTAGAGGGAGCTCAGAGCAGTTACACCGTGGGTTACTTTTGCGGGTTTAGAGTTAATTTGGCTGAAACTACATCTGTGCTCAGACTCTCATGTGAAATCATTTAGCAGAATTGAAAAATGCACCGGGATCTTTGGAGCTGCTGCATAGACAAAAATCAGCAGACACAAGTATTTTCCCTCCCTCCATTTTGCTCCCATAAAAAAAGGAAAACATTACAAGAAAGAAAAATACAAATATATTGAGTCATAACACAGGAAAAAAATTACTGGATCTAGAAGAGGAAGGATAAAGGAAAAGGCCAGTGGTACACTCCAGGGTGGAGGGAAGCCCCAAGAGAACTCATAGAGCAATTAAAATTCATAAAAATAAGTTATAAAAAATAATAAATAGAAATGGGTGGAACCACCGTGTTACTCATATGTAGTAGTTGTTCCTATAGTAAAGAGAAAAAAACAACCAACTTGCTTCCTTAGTTGCCCATATTTTCCATTTACACAGATTTTGGAATGCAATTCCTAAACCATTAACAGTCTGACATCTACTTATACATACCCAGGCACTCTCTGTCTCCTCCCTCTGTTCTGCTACGTGTGAGGCATATGGAATAATAGAATCCTAGAATCATTTTTATTGGACAAGACCTCTAAGATCATCAAGTCCAACCATTAACCCAGCACTGCCAAGTCAACCACTAAACCGTGCTCCTGAGTACCACATTTACATATCTTTTAAATATCTCCCAGGAATGGTGACTCAACCCTGTCCCTAGGCAGCCTGTTCCAATGTGTGACAAGTACATATAGCAAATAAATAGATACAGAAAGCCTTGAAATGAGATGAACACAAATCACACCCAGGTGTTAGTACCAAGTAATTATCTGCTTATTGGCATACTAAGTAAAGAAACCTCATCCTCTTCTTTCTTGCCCTACTGGTTCCTCTACTTTAGCACTGAAGAGCTCTTCTGTACCTCCTACACTGGAGCCTCAGAGCCCTTCCTTATCTCTTGGCTTCAAATCAGCATTCTCTCTCATTGATTTTCAAACCACCCTCCACTTGGTGGGCAGTGATTGATGCTTCCATTTAATGTAAATCTCCCTCCTGCTCACATCGCTGCTGCTTCAGTTGTGTTTGCACACCTGGGGCTGAGGGGTAACTTCCTCTTCCGTCATCCCCAAAAAAACCAAAAAGGAGAAGCAAACAACAGTCACTCATATTGCAACAGAGGAAAAGGAGTGTCGCTGCACTGCTATGGTCTGCAAACTCTGCTCATGCAAAGAGCTCTGTCACAGCCATCTCCCCTGCCGTCTGAAGGACTGGTGCTTCCCAATGATTAAAAACCCAGTGCCCACATCCAGCCTATAAAGGCAATGGGAGCTGTGCCTGAGCTCAGGGAGCTGAGTTGTTTACAAAGCATTTAGATGCTTACACCCACTGACATCAGGTTTAAAACAGAAATTTGTACTTCAGATCTCTTTAGAATTTAGCCCTTAATCTGCTGGGTTTTGGGGGGTATTTAATCCACTACTGCTGTTTTAGATGGCCCAAGTTTCTGTCAAGCAATCTGATTTTCTACTCCTGTGTGATACCACAGAAGACTTGGAAGTTCTTCCAATAGATTTACCCTTTCAATGATCCCACTGATGTAGCTGAATAATTTAAGTGAAAAGACATAACCATACTTCCCCGTGCTTCAGAACCAGAAAAAAAGAACAGTCATTGTACAAAGACGCTTTGTGCCCAAATGAAATCTTCAGTTCTGCTCTGCAAAATGGGGACACATTTCCTTTTTTTTCTGGTTCAGGACAAAAAAGCTTTACAAGGCAATGCTGTAAAAACTGATGCTTTTTTCAAGAGAGTCCCAGTTCCTGCCAAATTGAGTTCTCTGTGAACGACAATTTATCAAGGAGACGAAAGCTGGATTTTGGGCTACAGCCACTGTGCTTTATCAGACTGGTACTGACCCCACATGCCTTTGTACTGAGTGAAGTGCAATCTGACATCAAAGGTGAGGATTTCGTGTCCCTGCTCCCAAAACACCAATTGGAGAGGTGGAGAGTTCTTCATTGTCATGCACTGATGGAGCAGCAACTGGAATTTCAGTAACATCAACAAAAGCTCACAAAACAGCAGCAACGTGAAGCTTTTAAGAGAGCAGTGGCTCTAATGAAGCAACTAAACAGACAACTGAGGAGCATCTGGATACACATAAAGAAAACCAGCCAGACACTCATTAAGGAAATTTTTGAAATTTCTGTTGTTACTTACTTCAACATTATCATAGTTACATGAATGGTGATTTTCAATGTCAAAATCTGTGAAATTCAGTAGGATTCTGTGGCTGTAGTCAACTTGGATAATCCAAGAACAGTCTGTGTTGTTATTGTAAGGTTGAGGATAGTTTGGAGAACGGATTTCCCCACTGGTAGCTTGGAAAATACCACCACAGCCTGAAAAAGACAATCAGCTTTAATCACAAGATCTTCATGCTTAGCAAGATTTCACCTCTATTTTTAAACTAAGAGAAGAACACTTCCATTTTTATATTTTCTACATGAAGCTTATGTAAGATGAGTGCTCCAATTGTTGAAGTGTTCTGTCTGCAACAAAAATCAAAGTAAATTACTCTCGGGAAAGTATAATATTATAATTCTTGGTGAATCTGCAACAACAATGCTTGTAAGCTGATAGTAGATGTTGTAAAGGCTGAATTATCCCTCTATCCTAGATATTGTAAAAGCAGTCAAAAGCACCATCCATATCAATGCCACAGACCTAGCATGCTGAGAAGCAATGACCACACCTAACTGAGTACAAGGGTGAGAAAAACATTTCTGAAAATATCAAGACGTCTAGGAGATCCAGCTTCCTCAGGAGCAGTACAACAATAGCAAGTGTCAAATTTCTACTTTACCCATGCAGCTGTGGGCTTCCTGAGGATTCCACCCTCAGGTGTAGTCTGCTGGAAGGATAAAACTATACTCTTACTGCATTCTGGGGAATGGGTATTTTGGAGCCTAGGGGAGGGCTGGAGTACAACAGGCAAGATGCTATAAAGGGATCAGAAAGATTCAGGGGTCCTAAGCAGAAAATATAAGCCACCAGATCTCAGAAAGGGATTATTTTGAAGGACTATTATAGACTTCTTTTATTAAAAAAAATAAAACATTTGCCTTTCTCATAAAACTTTTGAGAATGGAGAAGTATAAACCTTGACAAAGTAATGATTCAGTGTGCTTAATCAAGCAAAACTGCAAGAATTAAAATCTGCCTCTCCTCACTTTTCATTGCAATTATTTTCTGCTAATTGCCCTTTTCTCATGCAGAGATGTGGTTGGGTGTTTTAAGCATGTCTCTTCTTTTACTGATTACCAGTAAGGCTTTGTACAAATAATCACATGAGGGATGGATGAACCTTATAAAGTTCAAGTATTTACTAATCACTCAAAACATTTTTGGAGTCCACTAAGTTCCCCAAGTTAAGCCACATTCTCAGATATTTTTCACTTTACAGTTTTAAAACCAAAAGCATCATTCAGCTAATAAAGGACTCTGTGTGGGTGGGAAGAACTGCTAGCATGCAGAAGTTCTTTTCTGATTACAGGAATGTCTTGATTAACTATGTAGAGACAAAACCACAAATAGGCAAACTGTTATAAAATACATAATAAGGCCTTGATTTAAGCTAGTTAGACAATTTTTTCTCTGTGTGATTTTCAGCATCTCTTAATGTTACCAAACCCAGTCACACCCAAATTCTCCTTCAGCTTCCATTCCTATGCTGTTTGACTACTTCAAACACTTGCATGGCTGACCTGCAATGCTAAGGTTTTCTGAATTTCTCCTGGTATTAAGCAGTATACTCACCACCTGGATTTTCTTGCCAGGAGGCATTAAAGCCTTTCCCTGTCATTGCTGCATCTGTTTTGAAATAGACAACGGCTGAATTGCCAGTAGTGGAAACTCGCAGTGGGTTCTGTGGTGATCTTGAAACACACAGCTGAGCTAGTCTAGGAGAGAGGAAATCTGGGCCACCATAGACCTAGAAATGGAAGAAACACTGTCGAAGTTTTTCAAATAAACCACGTGCCACACGGAATACTTAAGAACTGTTCAGATAGGAGGGAAAAAAAAAGTATCTGTAAGTACTGAATGTGATTCCACATTTTGTAGTGTAAAGTAGCTAATAAAGTTATTTTCTCTGCAGGTTTACTTGGTATCTGAACCACCTGATGCAAGTATGAAATTCTAGATTATTTTAAATAGCCATGCATTAAATAACAATTTTCTGCTTTGGGGACTCCACTACATTCTGCTTCCCCCATCCCTCCAGGGTTAGCACCTTGTTTCTGTGAGGAAAGAGAGAGAATTTTTTGTGTGCTTGTGCAAATAAATTGTATCTTTGCAGGAATCTCTGCTGATATTTTGCATATTTTGTGTTTAAGGCACATTTAAGACTGATTTTTAAATTGGGGATAGATTTTGTCTCTCTTTCTGACAAAACAAAAAACGTTGCAATTGTATTTGCCTAATTGCCTGATTTTGGTCAAGTAAACTACATTTTAATCATATTCTTCAGAAACAAGGATATATATCATATGTATTTCCCAGAGAAGATAGGCTCTGACATTTAAGAACAATTATTTCCTACTCATGGAAGTGTGCCTCAGCCAGTTATAAACGAGAAAACCACCAATTTCTTAAACATCATGAGCAGTGTTGTGTACTTTCTAATGCATTTTTAAACTAATTCAAGTGAATTACATGGCAGTGCTGAAGCCTTGTTAATCCCGTTTCTTCTTTTCCAAAAGGGATGTGGGATTTTCGTTTGAGCTCATTTATAACTTGTGGAACTGGCCCACCTTGCTAGTCTTCCCTCTCAATTCTGAAGAATACACACTTGCTTAGACAAATTTTAAAAACCAAGCATGTCATTTTGGTGCCTACTGCCCTCAGTGATTGAATTTTATTAACTTCTTAGAATCCTAGACTCCTAGAATAGTTTGGGTTGGAAGAGACTTTAAAGATCATCAAGTCCAACCCCCCTGCAGTGAGCAGGGACATTTTCAACTTGTTCAGTTTGCTCAGAGCCCTGTCCAACCTGACCTCAGATGTTTCCAGGAATAGGATATCTACCACATCTCTGGGCAAGCTGCTCCAGTATTTCACCACCTTCATTGTAAAAAATGTCTTTCTTATATCTAGTCTAAAACTACTTCTTTTAGTTTAAAACCATTACCCCTTGTCCTATTGCAACAGGTCCTGCTAAAATGTTTGTCCCCATCTTTCTCATAAGCCACCCTTACTGAAAAGCTGCAATAAGGTCTCCCTGGAGCCTTTTCTTCTCCAAACTGAAATATCCCAGCTCTCCCAACCTTTCCTCATAAGAGAGGTGTTCCATCCTTCTGATCATTTTTTGTGGCCCTTCTCTGAACCTGCTCCAACAGGTTCGTGTCTTTCCTGTGCTGAAGACTTCTTGCATGGTAATGAAATGCCACCTGATATTAAGGGTCTCCCACCTTTCATTGGCATGTCTCAGGTAGGACAGCAGCTAGAAAAGTCAGCTTGAGAGTCACCTCAAATATGAAAAGTGTTAGACAGATACAACAAATAAGAGTGATTTATTGTCTTTCAGAAACTGAACTAGCAACAGATAGATTATCATTGTATTAGCATATATTCTGTATAAATCCTAAACCTAAACTAGAGAATGAAAAGTTCTAACACCAAACCCAGGGAATAGGAAGATAGGGCAACAAAACCAGGGTTTTTCCACCAAGTCTCCTTTCTTCCAACCATCTCAAGTCTGCTCCAATATTTTATTAGTCTGGTAAACAAAAAAAAGGTCAAAAAAAGGAAGCCATGAATCTCTGTCAGAAAATGACAGTACTAAAAGAACCAACCTTCTATATGGCCCTTTTGTCTTTGATCTTCTAGATGAGAGGAAACAGTATTTTAATAAACTCTGCTGGATGTTTTTTAACTTCAGAAGACGTTTGGTTTCAATCCAAGATTAATATGTGAGCAAATCTTACAAATAGCTGAGCTAGTCCCACCACCTCCAGGACTAAGTGTAGTGCATCACTACCTAATTAGATCAATCGTGCTCACTAACTGCTCACAGTACCTGACACTATTTTGCCATTAGAGGTATAAGGGAAATAACTTTTTTAACTGGAAAAAAATATTCAGTGACTCTAGGGTAATGTGAGACCTCAGGATGAAGTGTGCATCCCCAGAAGAAACAAGGAATTAATTTTTTTGTAAACTCGTAGTCTGATAGATGTTCAGAAGGCTGTGTTTTGTTTTAGTGGCTGATTGCACAGGCTTAATAGCTTAGAAATTTAATTTTTGCCTGAGACAGCACTTTTTTGCTTTCTGCAGGGAGGCTGCATGACCTGAATGGATAATGGTTCCTCCGTCCAGTCTATCATCTCAAGGCATTCAAGAGAAATCAGAATGGATGAAATCACAGTGCAGATTAAAAATCGGTAATGAAACAGTAAGGGTCTGGGGAAGAAGCATGTTTGTCTGCTGGAAGCTCAGTGTCTTACTGCTTGGTTGCTTGTGAGGCCCAATGACAGCAGCTTTTGTCAGAAGTCTGTTCAAAATGTGAATTTAAAAATGTGTTTGTGGTATATTTCCTGAGTCACAGCCACAGCATGAGATCTAGCAGGAACACATGCTCTTAATCATCTAAACCAGTCCAGAGAAGCTATGTGGCAGAGGACACAGCAGGAGTTCCTAATATGCATCTAATAAGCATCATGGACGAGCCTCTCATATCATTCCTGGTGCTCCCTGGAGCCATCTGCACACCATGGGCTAGGGGAACAAACCCAGCTCTGACATAAACCCTGCTGGTTTCTGTAGCATTACCTCAGAAATTAACTTGCCCCAAGCTGAACACTTATGGTTGACCTGTTAGAAGAGAATTAAGGATGGGGAAAAATACTGATGGAAATATGAGGTTTGTGGATCTCCTTTACATTGCTAACTGTTCAACAATGGCCTTCTGCACAGTTTCAAAATGAAAAGCACAGTCAAAGGCATGCTCTTTACAGTTGGGAGTGAATTTTTTTTTCTCCTTTATGCCAGTTAAATTAATCAGATGCTTTCACAAGGGCTGGAACAAAAACAAGTTAGTGTGTTTCCATGACAAAAAACAATAAAATGTTACTTTTGGCTAGAAAGAGGAAAACCAATAGTTACCACTTGAAAAAAGAAGAGGGAAAAGAGAATGGATGGAAAGAATGAATCTCAGGGTGCGGTTCACAAAGAATCACAGGATGTCTGAGCTGCAAACAGATAAAAATAAAACTAAAAACATTTAGTCTGCTCAGAGCACCTGATCCAGAGTTAAAACGATGTTGGATGGCATAGCGGGGATGCAGGACACTGCCATAAAGCCCATGGTTTTAATCTGTTCTTATCATTTGCTTCTGCCCCGTTAGCTCCATTTATTGTTAACAGTCAGCATTCCAGAGTTATGAGCAACAGAAAGCTGTTTTTATGTGGTTGGTCACCCTCATGACACAGATTTTCTGGGAATAAAACTGATCCCTGCTTAAATATAACTGCCAGCAAAGAGAGAGTTTGGCTTTGACAGAGAATTAAGAATTCTGGTAATACTTGGTGTTTCTTTGTACTTAAAAGAGAAGACCGGAGCTTTTAATAAAGACTTGGAAGGGCAATAGATTGACAAGGTTCCTTCCTATTCATCTCAGAGCTCCATGTTTCTGTGGCAGAACATATTTATAGTTTACAACAATCTGGCCCATGTCAATGAAAATATGTCATAATTTAATAATGCAGGTATGGTTATTTTTCTCTATGCATGTCTTTTCAACAGAAGCCATTTAAAAAATATTTTTTAACTCTTTCATTTTGTCCAAAATGATGGCTTCTATTTACATGAAACATTTCCAGAAAACACCTTTAAGAACAACGTAAAATTTGTTTCTTTTGTTTGTAAAAGGAATGGAATCTGATGAGGAAGAGGGAAAGACAGGATGCAACAGTATCATAAAAGAAACAAAGTGGAGGAGGGCTAAAGAAGAAGGCGTCAAAAAGTTGAGTATGAAGAGCCATGGGGAGAACTTGACACACAACATTTTTTAATAACTATTATTGCACAGTCTTGGTAAAATGTATGGCAGGACTGAGACACTGACTTGCAAGGGACAGCTTGTTTAGGAGGCAGTGTCAAAGGAAAGGGA
Organism: Apus apus; assembly: GCF_020740795.1. Lineage (NCBI taxonomy): Eukaryota > Metazoa > Chordata > Aves > Apodiformes > Apodidae > Apus > Apus apus. Next base: position 21,405,255 of record NC_067283.1, on the reverse strand, counting down.
GAGAGTTGCTCCATTTTACAAGAACAAATACCCTTCAGAAAAATCTGCAAGAGAGAAATATTTAAGAAACTATGGGACAAAAATTAAGTTAGCAGCAAAGGTGCTGAGACAAGAAATATCTCTCTGAATTTTCCTACAATTCTCTTCCAGGTCAAAGGCGTGAGGGTGTTTCTAAGCAAAAACGAAATGCTCCCAGGTAAACAAGTTTTGCGATCACTTTGGAATTTTTATTACAAGGTAATATGTTTTGGAAAAGTAACAGAAAGTAACAAAATTTATTGCAATGTTCTAAAGACAGCTGGTTATTTCAGAGAGCAGAGAGAGTTAATGGGACAGGGAGGGACAGCAGGGATACTTTCGTACTGATCTTGACTTCCCATTAAAACTGGAAAGTTATTTGGCTTGAAAGAAAAACTAGAAGTGGTAGAAGTCAGTACTCAGAGATAAGGAAAAAGTGCAATCAGTAAAATAACTATATGAAAAAGCAGACTTCAAAACCATAAAAGCTGGCAGATAGGGTACACTTGGGAAGATATTGTGAGAGTGACGTAAGTTTGGAAACTTAGTGATCGCTGAAACACACTGTGTCAATGGCACACCAGGAACATATTTTTTTTCTAACACTTCTCAAATTTTTGTGTGTTCAGCCTGGATATACATAGACAACTACAGAAAAGAAGATTTCAAGACAAAGCAGCTCCTGAAAATGGTTAACCACATTCTTTTTTTCCCCCACTAAATCCAAGTCACCATTTGTTCTGTGCAGATGATATAAATCATGCTGTGAATGTGTAATTTTATAAAAAAAAAAAAGAAAATGCTTATGTGGCAAGGTGGGAATCTGTGCTGATGAATGAGTAAGGCTGGAAAAAAGTAAAGCATAGCAAGTAACTTTGAAATTGTAAAGAAAGAAAACTCCAAACTTGCAGTGAACACCTTGCTCAGGGACACAGAGAATCAAACTGTAGGATCCTCTTAAACAACTTTTTTAAGCAATTTGTGTCTGGCAACACACTAATTGTTTTTAGGCCAGCTCCACCACTAGTTAAAAAGTGGTCAAGCAATGGTTGCCAACCATCTGTACTCTGACTAGATTGTGATAGCTCCTGGGTGACCACTTGCAGTTGTAGGCATTGTTCTTGCACTATTCAAGAAATGGTTAACCACAGGAGACTTAGATTTTGTAGCTGTTTAATGGATTCCTCTGGGCAGCAGAGGCATAACTGAAGTTTACAGGCAGATTAGCTTCATTCTAGTCATTTTAGGCACAAACAACAATGAAGCTGCAAGACAACAGGCTTCATCAATACCCAAACCAGCCAATACCAGTCACCTACTCACAGGCACTGGTTTCTGCAAGGTGACATGAAGTCATACTTGCCGATGCTACTGACAGAGAATCCATGGAACAACCTCCTTACACTCGGGTCCTACAGAAGTCCCACAGTCAACAGAATACTCAAAGCATAGCATCCATTTGATCAAGACTTGCACTTCATTGCTAAGCTAGGGAAGCCTGTTTACAAGCCAGAAAGCTGGAGTTAAGTTGTAAGTCTTTTCTACTCATGCAATCAACTTAGCAATCAACTCTCTGGCAACTGTATATTTAGGACTTTATTTGGGATGTGGGTTAAGTCTTCCAGGAATATTGCTGATGAGTGTACACTAAGGATCATAGGCTGGAGAATTCAAAGCTACAAAAGTGAGAATAGGCAGCAGAGAGAATATGTAGGTGCCAGACAGAAAGCTGTCTAAGTGTATGCCAGTCACACATCATTTTATCCAGAAGAAAAGCAGAAGAAAGGGTCCCAGCAGAGTGGTTCAGGGTCTCATAATCAATCTTTTAGGTTCATTACAAAAACATTCAAATGTCACCCATGTATTAACAGTGAAAAACCCAATAACTGTACCTCCATTACTGATGTCAAATGTCTCTACCGAGAGCAATCTAGAAAGTCTATACTTCTAAAGAATTTATTCATGAAATTATTTCCTGTCTCTTCTTCCTGCACTGGAAGTCTATTAAAATACGTTAGCTAGGATTGATCACCTGGCTTGCTCCCGACATGAGCCCAAAGATGTAATTTGTAACAGGACCATCCAGTCTTACAGTCAGTAAGGTCAGTAAACCCTTAGGGAGGTCTCTTTTCTCCTTGTTACACCACCCTAAGCTGACTAAGACTCTGCCTCTTCTTTTATTCTTTTGTTTTCTGAGTAAAATGATTTGCCATAGTTTTCAACTCTCAGGGTTATAAACCTCCCCACTTTCCTGGAAAGTCCTACACAAGGTCTCACCTTAGTTATTCCCACGGGGATCCATTATATTCCTTTGTATCAGGAAATGTTATCTTAGCACGCTACACTTAGTTCTTTGTAAAAGGTGGACATTTTAACACTGAGTTTTTCAAAGTTATGCAGACACGAAAAGCATGAATGCAAAAAATATAAAGAGCATTGTGACTTCTATGGCAACATTTGTGGAACATAACTGTAAACACAGCAGAAATAGGATATTCCAGTAGAATTGTTTGTTCTGCTCCTGCAGTTTTTGGGATTATCTGCTCCAGAGGGGAAAAAAAAAAAAAAAAAAGTAACTTGTGTATTTTTGAGGAGTAAATCTAATTATCTTACCTCCAAAACATCATAGTTGCAGTTTGGGTGATATTCAATGTCGAATTCATGAATGGTGAGTTGAATGTTGCTACCAGGCGCTGTGTGAATGTACCAGATGCATTCCCTATTGTTTGGGTACCTGTTGGGGTAGCCAGGACTCTGGAACGAACCTGAAGGACCAGAGAGTTCTCCTCCACAACCTGATAACACAAAAAAGCATGCCATAAACAAGGGGTTCCAGAAAAACTCACCAACAGCTCTGCAACGAGGACAGGCATTAGCACCCATTCATGCACCAATGTCTACGCTGGGCTTGAGGGCTGGCTCTATCACAGGGAACCAAGGCCTAGCAGGGAAGAGAAACTCAAGAATGTCAGGATGAATCTGCTGACACTGCCCATGCAGTGTCCTGTTCTGGCATGTTTCTCACCATAACTCAGCATTGGCTTTGACAGTTGAAGAAACTGAGACACAGAGCAAAAAAAGTAACATTGGCCTCTGACTTTGATCAGTTCTAGAAAGCTAATCAGATCCATTCTCAGCTGTTACTGACCTCAGCTAATACACAAGCTAAGTATGGAGAGGGCTTCCTATTGTTGTAAAAATGCCATTTCCCACTGCTTTAGAAATCATAAAATTGAAGACAATGCAATTTCCCTCAGCTCACTGAGCATGATTACAAGTTGCCAAGTCACAGCGGATAAAGTGGCTTTCTGACATTTGGTGGCTTACATGTCCTTTTTTATTGAATTGTAACTGTGCAATTGAAAGACATGCCATGTTTGAAAAGTTATAAACTTTCTTTTCAAATAAGAAATTATTGTCCTAAATTCACTCCCCAGCCCCTTGGGTGATTAATTTCTTACATATTATGAGCTAGATTAAAAAAAAAAAAAAAGCAAAATATGAATCAAAGACAAGCCCTGATTTGACAGCACAAAGCAGCTGAGCACCTGAGACTGCAGTTTTATCATTACTTTATGGAGATGTGGCAACTGCTGCACTTTCCTCTTCTTGTTGAGTTCCTGGGAAGATGCTCTCACTGACCAAGCACCTGGGTGCAGGTGTCAGCAGGGTGGGAAGGCACAGCAGCCCTTCCCAATGTCAGGGCAGATTTAGATAACCTACATTCATAGTGAAGCCTCACATTGTAGGAACCAGTAGGGTGGCTGTGTATCTGTTGCACACAGAAAGCAAGGGAATTTTGTGTTTGAACTGATTTTATGTGTGTCTCTCTGCTGCTCTGAAGTGTTCTTTTTCCTCTCTGCATTATAAGCCCCCAGGTGCTTCATTTAGTCTAATCTTTTAGCTAATCTTTTGCTTACACAGCTTTTATGGGGGCACTCAAGCTTTGTAAGCAAAGCTCACACTCCATCAATATCTTTGGTTTCATCTCCAGAGGGAAGGTTCTGCCACACAGAAAAAAAACCTCAAAACATTTAACAAAACCATCTAGTAAACCATGAGCACTACATTCCCAGAGGCAAATACTGCAGTATCTCAGAAGTGATAAATCGCATCTATATCAGAACTTTTAGTTACAGGAGATATTTCATAACATAAAACAAACAAACAATCTCTCTGACCTGCTCAACTAATCCACATGGATATGTAAAACTCCCCTAATCTCTACTAAATCTATGCATAATTTGCAGCTTGAATCTTTGGCCATTGCTCTGCTTAACACTTCCTGTTTTTTCTTCTCCTAATTCAGGGAGCTATCTTCAATTAAATGCAAATACTTTCCTCAGCACTTTCTGTGACAGACTTAGAGTTATTGAAGGGTGGGTGCTAAGCCCCAGAAGCATTTGCTATCATCTCTACCATGGACTTCATAATCTTCAGAGGTCCCTTCCAACCCCTAATATTCTATGATTCTATGATTAGTTCTCCCTTTTTTCCCCACCTTGCTGCACACGTTGCTTCACTCTGAAGTGCTTCAACCTACAGCCACAAAACTACATTGTCAAACTACTGAACGTCTCAATCAAAGAGTAAAAGAAGCGTTTAAGCATATTTGAAAAATCCTGCCTACAGTACCTCTAGAGAGAGAAACAGAAAAAGGTGATGTGCTTACTTCTACTGAGGCCTGCCCCTGACACTTTAATATCCATGAACGTTTCAGCAGAGACACAGAGAGGAAGAAAGCTTCAGTGGAACCCACCACCCCTTTTTTTTTTTTTTTTTCCCCAGTGCCATCAGAAGATGACCTAGTTTCCCTCAAGAGAAACCAGGTCGTTGTGTTTTTAGAACTGGAGAGGGAAAAAAAACCTAATCAAATAAAAATGTCAGCAGTGGGAAAGCCTTACATCTGAATCTGCAGGGCTAGTTGCTCTCTTTCTTTTCCCTCAGCAGCAGGAATGACACAGACACTGAGGACAGACTTCAGGAGGGGAAAGCTGCTGTTCCTGCCAGCTCGGGAAACAGAAGGATTTCTCAACAAACAGACTTGATGGCTTGGCTCCTGAGGGGTGGGAAAGGGGAGGCAGGGGAGTTTCAGAAGGCAAGAACAAAGCCAATTGCTATTTATCTCAGCCTGAAGAAAGCTGGGAACATTTTAAAACTAAACAGGCAGTTATGACTCAGCTTCTCCTACTAAGAGTTTCCTGATAGCCACAAAGACATGTTTTTTATTTAAACCCAAAATGGCTCAGATGAGTGGAAAGCTTTGAGGCACAGGCCTTTCTTTCTATTATGCAACCCTTGCAGGTAGCATTCAGATTACACATGCTCCCTTGCCAGAGTGGTTTGTATTTTCTCTGAGCGCAATCGATATTCTCCGGATGAGGTATGTGAAGTACATGAATAAGAATGTCAAACTGTTGTTAATGAGACATTTCTTTTCTCCCAACTACAAATGTTCCCAGAAAAGGCTTTTTGTTAAAAGCGAATTGATTCTCCCTGAGTGTTCCAGTAAAACAGAGGTAAAGTCTAGACCTCTGTGATTAATTTCTTAAAATGAGCATGCTGAACTCATGTTGCCAATCATGTATTAATTGTTTGCAAACAGATCAGAAATTGCTTGAGTTTATGCCTAAGTATTCACTCACTAGTAGCTGAAAAAAGGACTCACTGATCTTGGCAATTATGTGAACTGCACACCTGAGCTATTTTGACTGATCTGCATATGCAAGCAGAAGTCTCCATGTCGGAGTAGAAATATAATAACTGAACTTTCTGGCCAGCTGGCAGGAAGTCTATATATTACATTACTGCTTTTATATGGATGATGTAAGAACCAGTTCTGCTGTGCTTTTTAAAAAAAATATAGATGTTAAATGATTTTAACAAAATATTTACAGAAATTATTTTTACAGATTAAACCAAATATTCCTGCCTTTAAACTAGGATGTTACATCTGTGGAACACTAAAATGACAAAAACTCATGAATGTTTTGAAATGCATACAGAAGTTGTATGTGAAAGATTTGCCCAGACTTAGAATTTAAAAATAAATAAATGAATAAATAAATAAATAAATAGTGTTGCAGAATCCTGTTTCAAAATGAGAAGCAAACTTTGATTCACAGACTTTGCAGCTTATATCTCAGTTCCTGGAGCATTATGGGTCTTCACTATTCACAACATTTTTTTCCTCACTATTTTAAAAAGGTGAATTTAGAATTTGATCCCTGATTTATCCAGTGTCTTATCCATTTTCATTAGCCACAAAATTCTTGAAGCATTATCCCTTTCTTTGATTGGATCACAGATAGAAGTCATCAAAAAAAACCCTAAACTGCTTGTATTTTTCATACTATATGCACTACCTATGGAGACAGATTCCCTGCCTTAAGATGCTTATACTAGGCATTGAAAATCTGCCTTGGAAAATATCTAAAATTATCAGAAAACAAATTACATTCATATGAATTGTGCTAAGGCTGAAGATGTAGATGCAGATACATATTTATTTATATAGATATTTGAATATATGAATATATGTTTATATATGTATGGATCTAAAAGGGAAACTTCAGGAGGAATGCCAGTCCTGGGGATTTTTTTGAAGCATGCATTTATCTTTACTGTATCCTTTTCCTATTTTTTGAGCAAGCAAAGAAATACATTTTTATTTAACCTGGAATGTTATGTCCACACTGAAGTAGCCTGACTACTTTATTAAGATATTGAAATAGGAAATGATGAAATCATCTCAGCTAATTAAAGTTCTTCCATTTCTGGCATCACCATTAAATGAATGCAAGCCTTCTCCCAGTGTTTACATTTGTCTGCAAACATCAGATTAGAATTTGCTTCTATTCTGATCAATGGAATTTGTGCTGGTTTTGGCAACTAAGTAAAAAAGATTTGGTCTTTGGGGGTAAGTAGAAATATGGAAACAGAACCTATAAATTGCTGCATGTCTTCAGCTCTCAGTTAAATAATAGTGAATAATCTGAAACCATTCTATTCCTAGTGAAACAACTTTGAAAGTTTTTCTCAGTACAGAAATATATGGCCTTGCTGCATGTGGACAGATATACAGACAGCTGCACCGTGGAAAAGCTTCTTCTAGCTCAACTGCAGACAGCATATACTCAGTTTGTGCAGACCTCCTTGCAGTTATTTTGGAAACTTCAGCCCTGCAATTATACTGAGAAAGAAAAGGGAGGGGAGATACTCTTTCAGTAGAGTAAAGGTCCTGGAATTCCCTTGAAAAATGCTTAAAACAACTACCTAACATGGTGTTAGTTGCTAGGAAATCTGACAACAAATAGAAAGCTCAGGAAATGTGTATTTGGTGTATTTTCTTTCCTCTGGCTAAAATCTAAGTAGTCATTGAAGATTGTGCAAGGGATGATCTACAAACCTTTCCGTGTTACTGCCTGACTGGTTACCAGATTGTGTTCATTTACCAAAGAAGAACCCCTGTTTCATAAGTAATTATAGCTGAATAGAGAAGCAGTAATCTGTGGAAACCTCTACTATTTGCAAGGATTTCAAATTTATCCATGGGTACGTTTTAGCCACATGCTAGAAAAATCCAAGTTTAAAGTGAACTGGCACTGTTCCTGTAAAATCAGAGCTACGGAAATGAAAGGATTCAGAGCTGTTACATTTGTTTTGCTCATGGTGAAATTTTTCAGTAAACAACTGACTCGAGCTGCTAGAAGCACGTTGTACAAACATTTACCTGTACTACACTAATATTGCATGATGCATAACTTGGATTTGATTCTGAAACCTTTTGCTCTCTTGAGTATGTTTAGTTCATAGAAAATTGTCCAATGGAGCAAGCGGGTAATATTTTTGATGAGGTTTTATGCAACAGAGTGAAATTTCAAGTGAGAAACTGTCAGCTTTTTTTCTTTTTCTTCTTCTTTCTGATTTGCTAATCAATTCTGTAGCTTCGATTATTATTGCTTTATGTTCCACTCTGAAATCAGTAAAATGGATAGACTACTTGGACACTGAGACCTAAAGGCATTTAAACAGGAGCTGGATCCTCTGAGATACTGAAAGGTCATAGTTCCCATATCAGATGTCAGTGTTCAATATATTAAAAAAAAAAAAAAAAAAAAGTGTGTCATTTTCTAGCTCTCAAAAGCCATTTTCTAGATCTCAGACACTGATGGAACAGTTTAGCAACAAGCATATTAATAAAATTTTGGCCCTTGTTCTTATATACTCACTTCAAGGCTGGAGTGAGGTCCAGCTTGCTGAAGAAACAGAAATTAATTCATCTTCAGCTCTCATAGAGAACATGTCTATGTTTCTAATTGCCAGACTGCAATACAAAAAGTCATCTCTGAACATGGTAGCACCCACATCTCAAAACAACTGCTCAGGTCTTCAAAAGATCAGGCCCTGTGCACCCTCAGACTTAATGTGACATAATAGCACTGAAAAGCAATACTCATTTTTTAAAACTGAACAAAAAGCAATTTGTCAAAGGCTGCACAAGAAACCAACAAAAACACAGCTATGATTCAGGCCTAGGAAATCTGGGCCCCAGCTCCCTCATAGACCTGCAATGCAATATTCTCTCCAAGAATTCTATTGGATGCCTAGGAAATGTCTGCAGTTAAAGGCTTCTGCATTCTAATCTAATATCGGTTTCTGTTACACTCTCCTGAAGAACTAACAAACTAACAAACTATTTCATGTTTTACCTGACACATATACTGAAAATCCCAGTCTTTAGTTATTGAATTCCTTTTAATAATCTGAATCCTCTGAAAATACAGATCCAGACTAATAAAAATTCTCTTTTCAAGAACCAAGTGGCTTTGTTCACACCCTGTCCATCAATCATTCTTAGTGAAACACAACTGGAAGATGATGGTGAAGGAAAAGAGAAATACAATACTTTGGGGCTACCTAATTATTTTCTCAATGGTGTGTTTTCCTTCTTTTTTAAAGAGGGAATTAATGTGCCATGGAAAACAGAATAGCGAGCACAAGTTTTGACTATGCTGAGAAGAGCCAACTGAATTTTTAAGCTCTACTGACAGTCAAGCAGCTAAATGAGTAGGCTTCCAAGGAAATGCACATTGCTTGATAAGGGAAGTGATGAGTCAAGGAAATGTGTGCCTTCACAGACAGTGGTACTTGCTACTGGTGTAATTTTGCACTGAGAGGCCTTTGCCGTTTTGGCCTCCTGTTGGTTTTGTGTTGTTTTTTTTTGAGGAAAGCAATTAAATTTGCATGCCATCTTTGCAATATCCAGACTAAGAGTTTGTTCTTTCTCAGAGGACCATTATATGCCCCAAAATATATTTGCCTACATTAAGCTTCCTAATAAACAGCAAAAGTGGAATGAGCACGTTGCAGATTCAAGCTGTCCTCTGGTGAATAATCCTCTTGAGGCCTTGGCTGCAGAAGAAAACTTTAGTGATTTAGCCAAATCAATTCTAAATCTGGCCTCATCAATGAAAGCCCCTTAGATAAACAGTGTTATTTCAGAGCCGCAACCACTTTTAAATTTAATTATTTACACTATAGCTTTCCATCCAAGTTAAAATTATATAAGACATTTTTAAGCATAAATAACAGCATTCTCCTAAGATTAGTTACTAATTCTGTCATAAGGAAAGACTGGGTTTCCTTCAGCAACTCAGCAACTGAAAAGCAGAGGCTCAGCAAATGGAAAGACCAGATGCAAATGTTCCAAATCAAAACACTACAATTTTGTGTCATGTGTGGCAGGATGGACTCCTCAGGTCAGTTATCAATGAGGTAAACTTTGGGCTTTTTGTGATCACCTCATAACTGCAAGCAAAGCTGCTGAGAAGACTGAACTGCATCAGGTACATGGTGGCAAATATAACTGTTGCTCTTTTTTATCACCAAAGCACATGTCAGCAAATCAACAGCAGGCTACATGACCAGTGCTACACCAGGGGTTTAGCTATCTGGATCATGGGACCAGCTTTGACAAACCTGGTCTGCTGGGGGCTGACTGGATCCACCTGTCAGAAAAGGGGAAAAGGGGAAGAGCATCCTCAGCCATAGGCCAACCAAACTGGTGAGGAGGGCTTTAAACTGATGTGGCTGGGAGGAGGGAACCTCCATTCATCCCACACTGATCAATTTCAATGTGATGCCAGCACCAGTAATGGATTCCCAGAGCCTATAGAAGGGGTGCAGGTCAGCAGAAGAGCACCTGGAGTGCTGCATAATGAAATTCCAGCCCCTCCAGCTGGTCACTGGAGGCCCAGCTTAAATGCCTCTGTGCAAATGCAAGCAGCATGGGGGAATAAATAGGAGGAGTTGGAGATGTGTGTGCCTGCAGGGCTATGATCTTATTGGCATCAGGGAGACCTAGTGGGATGGCTCCTCCAATTGGAGCATCACAGTGGAGGGTTATAAACTCTTTAGGAAGGACAGGCAGGGGAGACAAGGTGGAGGTGTTGCCCTCTATGTCAAAGACCAGCTGGAGTGCATGGAGTTCTCCCTGGGGACAGATGAGGAGCCAACTGAGAGTTTATGGGTTAAGATTAAAGGGAAGGCAGGCACAGGTGACATTACAGTAGGGGTCTGCTACAGGCCGCCTGAACAGGAGGGCAGAATAAATGAGGCACTCTCTACAGACAGATAGAAGCAGATTAATGTTCTCAAGCCATGGTACTCATGGGGGACTTCAAACACCCTGATATCTGTTGGAGGGACAATTCTGCAAAGCACAAACAATCCAGGAGGTTCCTAGAATGTGTTGATGAGAACTTCCTTTTCCAAATAATTGAGGAACCAACAAGTAGAGGTATGCTGGATCTTGTTCTTGCCAACAAGGAAAGGCAAGTAAGGGATGCTAAACTCAAGGGCAGCCTTGGTTTTAGCAGTCATGAAATGGTGGAGATCAAGATCCTAATGGGAAACAAGGAGGAATCATAGTAAGCTTACTACCCTTGACTTCAGAAGGGCAGATTTCAGCCTTTTAAGGGATCTGCTCAAGAAAGTGTCATGGGTTAACATCCTGGAGGGAAGAGGGACCCATGAAAGCTGGCTGATATTTAAGGATCAGTTTCTCCAGGCCCAAGAGCAATGCACCTCAGCTAAGAGAAAGTCAGGTAAAAACTCCAGGAGGCCAGTGTGGATGAGCAAGCAGCTCCTAGAAAAGCTCAGACTTAAGAAGGAAGCATGCAGAGGGTTGAGGCTAGGGCAGGTACCCTGAGAGGATTACAGAGAAGTTGAGCATCAGGTAAGGAGAGCCAAATCCCAGATGGAATTAAATCTCAACAGGGATGTAAAGAGCAATATGAAAAGCTTCTATAGGTATGTTGGGGATTAAAGGACAACCAAGGATAATGTAGTCCCTCTCCTGAAGGAAACAGGTGACCTAGCTACACAGGATGTTGAGAAGGCTGAGTTTCTCAATGACTTCCTTGCATCAGTCTTCTCTGGCAAGTGCTCCAACCTCACTGCAAAGGCCACAGCAGCTGAAAGCAGGGACTAAGAGAACAAAGCAGCCCCCACTGTAGAACAGGTTTGTGACCATCTAAAGAACCTGAAGGTGCACAAGTGTATGCGACCTGATGGAGACCATGCACGGGTCCTGAGAGAGCTGGTGGGTGCATTTGCTAACTCTGTCCATCATATTTGAGAGGTCATAGTGGTCTGGTGATGTTCCCACCGATTGGAAAAAAGGGAAAATAGCCCCTATTTTTTAAAAGGGGAAAAAGGAAGACCCGGGAAACTACAGGCCAGTCAGTCTCACCTGTGTGCCCAGCATGATCATGGAACAGATCCTCCTGGAAAATCTGCTAAGGCACATGGAAAATAAGGAGCTGATTGGTGACAGCCAACATGGCTTCACTTAAGGGCAAATCATGTCTGACCACTTGGGTGGCCTCCTATGACAAGGCTACAGAGATGGTGGATGGTGGCAGAGAAAATGACATCATCTACCTGGATTTGTGCAAAGCATTTGACACTGTCCCACATGACATCTTGGTCTCCAAACTGACAAGGCGTGGATTTGACAGATGGACCATTAGGTGGATAAATAACTGGCTGGATGGCCACACCCAGAGAGTTGTGGTCAATGGTTCAGTGTCCAAGTGGAGGCAAGTGATGAGTGGTGCTCCTTAGGGGTCAGTACTGGGACCAGTGCTGTTCAACATCTTTGTTGGAGACTTGGACAGTGGGATTGAGTGTATCCTCAGCAAGTTTGCTCCCAATACCAAGCTGTGTGGTGTGGTTGACACCCTAGAGGGAAGGGATGGCACCCAGAGGGGCTTTGACAGGCTTGAGAGGTGGGCCAGTGACAACCTTACGAAGTTCAACAAGGCCAAGTACAGGGTCCTGCACCTGGGTCAGCACAACCCCAGGCATAAATACAGGCTGGGGGGAGAATGGATAGAGAGCAGTCCTGAGAAGAACTTAGGGGTGGTAGTAGATGAGAAGCTCAACATGAGACGCCAGTGTATGCTGGAGCCCAAAGAGCCAACTGCCTCCTTGGCTGCATCAAAATAAGTATGAACAGCAGGGTCAGGGAGGTGATTCTGCCCCTCTGCTCTGCTCTGGTGAGACTCCACCTGGAGTACTGTGTCCAGCTCTGGATCCCTCAGCACAGGAAAGACATGGAGCCTTCCAGTACCTGAAGGGGCTACAGGAAAGCTGGGGAAGGGCTTTTCATCAGAGAGCACAGTGATAGGACAAGGGGTAATGGTTTTCAACTGAAAGAGGGACATTTAGGTTAGACATCAGGTAGAAATTCTTCACCACAAGGGTAGTAAGGCACTGGAATTGGTTGCCCAGGGACACTGTGGAAGCCTCCTCCCTGGAGGTGTTTAACGCCAGGTTGGATGAGGTCTTATGAAGCCAGGATTTAGTGTGAAGTGTCCCTGCTCATGGCAGGAAGGTTAGAACCTGATGATCTTTATCATCCCTTTCAACCTTAACCATTCTATGATTCTATGTATGTCCTTGATATATATCTTATAGATGCTTCACAACTGCCAGTTAAGGAGTACATGGACAGCCTGAGAAACAGTTCACAGCAGCTTGAACTCCAAATCACACATTTGTCACCTGAGCAGAAGTAAAAGCTCTTGTCTCAGCAATATATATAGCCTCGTTTCTTTCTTATCAGGTGATATGCTACCAGATCCAGGTTTAGATTCTCTTAGGAATTTGCTTTCAGAGAAGAGGGGACTGAATGCTTCATTCCAAGATACCCAATTCCAAGGCTGAATCCCCTGACGAGTTCCTCAAACAAGGAGACTTTTCACAATAAGCTTTTTTGTGTGTGTTTGAAAGATTTCAGAAGCCAGAAGCAAATATAGCACCCCCAACCAGAGGAACACATCTAATATTATCCAGTCTAGGCAAATGGTAAATATGCCCAGACAATATAGACACCAAAGGTAAGAGGAATATCCCTATTTGTGCATGACACCATTCGAGAAAAAAAGGAAGTGGTTGCACTAAATAAAGGTCAGCTCTGAAGGAACTTGCATTCATATTAAAGGCTGTCAGAAGTTGCAGCTGTAATGCATGGAGGCAGCAAGAACATTCCCCAGGTGCCAGACCTATCTGAACCCACAGCTCCACATTAGCAGCCTGGGGGCTGCGTAGCATTAGGCTGCAGTTTAGTGTCCAGGAATTAACAGAGAGGCAGTGATGTCTGACAGAGAAATGAACGTGTCAGTGCAGAAAAGGAGTGCCAGGGGGTGGGAGATGGCTGGAGAGTCTGGGAAATATTTGGAGGGAGACGTGGAAGGGAAGTGTAAGAGTGCTTACCACACAGACAGATTCTGGAAAGCTTTGACAGCTTTAGAAAAGCAAGTTCATCCAGCACCATGGCTACTGCATGGAGCTGATGTCATCTGGCTGTGCATGAAAGTCTCCACTTTTTCTTCTTTTGTGAAGCCCCAGAATGACATCACCTCGAAGCACAAGAGTGTACCTTTGTGCTGCAACAGTTTCCCTGCTGGCTCCTGCCACACATCTCACTCCTCCCACAGATGTCCCTCCCTTGACCAGAAATGCTCCTTGACTTCCAGTGAATGCAAAACACCACTGTCTAGTCAACAAGAGCCCTTTGGGAGCCCCCAGATGCCAGCAGTCTGTGGTAGTGGAGAGGATCTCCTATTCAAACAATGTACAGCATTGCCACACACCTCAGCAACCCACACTGGGGCCTCTGCAGCCAATTTCAGCTGCTTTACAATGCTGTCAAAGCTGAATGGTGTGAACTGATTAGACAGACAGGGGCAACTGTGGTGATTTAATTATTTTCAAGGTTGGATCCTCTTTGATGGGACATACAATGGCACACAATTTAATCTTGTTACAGTCCAATATTGCTGTTAAATAAGCAGAGTGAAAAAGCTGCATTTGTAGCCTCCCTTATGAAGAAATTGCAAACACAGTTTGCAGTTGCACATTCATTAACAGATTTGTTTATAACTGGCATGCATGCTTGCCTATTTAATGAGGCCTGTGACAGCCTTTGTGACATGTAAGAACAAGAGAAAAAACACCCATGCTACTCAACAAAACAAGCACCACTAAAGAAAACCTGAGAGAAGCCTGCACAGAAAACACAAGTTTATAGGAATGGGGCAAACTGAGGGCTGAGTGTTTCCCACTAGAAAGCCCAAGTCACCCACAATTCCCCTGTAATAGCATATATCTCCTGTTCAGTAGAAAAATTCTGCAGATGTCCTCCCCTTCTGTGCCTGCTCCTGCAAATTAAAGCATTTTTCACTAACAGCTCTCAGCCTCTCACCAGATGATCCTCAAACGTGTGCATGTGAATCCACTTGGAAAATATTTGAGGAAGTACAAGGAAATGCTATGTTTTTAGCACTGTAATAGGTTATTTCTACCTAGCTGACATAGGGAGGCATAAGCTGGGACTCTATTACACATACAGGGAAGAAAGAAGCATCCCTGCTCAGAGGAAACCTGGTTAACTCACCATTAACATGCCACAGCATCTGGAATCCACTTCTAGCATTCAATCCATCAGAATAAAACACCACATGAAGGCTTGTCCCCGTAGTGGTCCCTGCCAGTGGAAGAGACTGTCCACAGAAAGTGCCTATCAGGTTGGATTGTACATCAGGCCCATTATAGAGCTGAAATGAAACAAAAAATATCCCAGTGAGTAAAAAACAGCTCCCCGATTTGTAATGTTTTGTACAGGTTGTCAAAGAAAAAGCAGTGAGACTTTTCACACTAGCCACCCTTACACAGCAATGTGAGCTCTGGGGAGCATGGAAAGATTTGGATGAAATGATGAGCAAATATAACTGCAATATGTCTTTAAACCTGGCTGCACACTGTGAACGGTAGGAAGGTTTTGCTGTTTCTGTTTTGGTGTGTATTGGGGGTTGCTGGGGAAGAAGATAAAGAGCACATGGCAATGAACTGAAATAGAAAGAAAAAAGGGATGTCACGTGTCTGGTTTGACTGCATCTAACATGCTCAGTGCCTCCAAACCCCTCAGTGACAATTCTGTTTACATTTCATTCCTTTAAGACTGCATTCAGGTGATTGCAGGACTGACTGAACTTGTGATGGAGAAAATCAAGCAGGCAGCATCACCAGGGCCTCCCAGATTAGTGAGGACAAACTGAAAACCAAAAGCACAGTAAATCCTCAAAACTCACAAGGCAAACTTCATGTGTTTATTTGTTGTTTCATGATTTTATGCTGGTGTCCTGCTTTGGAGAAGTAGTGGATTGAGCCGTGCTTTCTGAACTGTTGTGCTTTGAAACACTTCATGTTGGATCCCCTAGCCATATTCTACATGATGGTATTTTGACAGTCAGTGTGTTAGCAGATGTAGGCAGCCTGAAAATCTTTATCTTTCTGTTTGTCAAATACAGATGAGAAATCCTCCATTTCACTCTTAAAACACATGCACACACACACACACACACAAAAAAAAGCTAAGAAAATATTTGTGTTTAAATATTGAAATTGGAAGTTAGTTGTATACTCACACTTAAATTACAATAACACATGGTTTGATGGGGTTACAGAGGATGGTCAGAGCTTTTAAGGCTCTTTACATGAGTTGTCTCCAAACAGGTTTAAAGGCTCCTTCAAATCCTGGTTTTGCAACTTTTTTCAAATTTAGTAAATCACACAGAATATGCATGCATGTTCCACATCAAATATCCCAATGCCAATGTCATTTTTCATGGGTGAGGTGTATAATTTTTTGCAAAATTGGTAAAAATTAAACATTTTAGCTAAATTGCCTTTGACTTATGATATCAGATTGGCATTTCTTGTAAAGTTATGAGTTAAATTTCTACTTCTGTTACTAAGATTTTCAAAGTTTAAAAAAACAGACCCCGTTGCTTTTTTTTATTGCTTTGCTACAGTTCATCTGATCTTCTGTCTCACAGAGCACATCTTTCTAAAACAACCCAGCAAATTACTGGCACAGAAACCATGTATGAACATTCTCATTGTGAATTTTTGGCACGCTTCCTTTCAGAATTTCAACAAAAGCTGTTCTCTGTTCTGAAGCCATCACCGTAAAGTTCTTTTTGTGCAAAGAATCAAATCTATGATCCCCAGAAAAACAGCCAAAGCTTATTTAACTTTGTTCTCCATTCAAATCTCTTTTCCAAATATCCCTAATCCACCAAGAATTCTCCTATGCTCAACATCCATAGTATGGAAGTATGATATTACAGTAAATATTGATTAACCATGCTAGCTACTAATTTTTGAAAACATTTTCTAGCAGACATACATATGAGAATGAGTAACTAAGCCCTCAGTTTTCTGTTCAAGATGTTGGTCTCACAGAAATCACATTGTTGTTTTAAGACAGAGTTGGGGCCAAAATCTACTCAAATGGTTTCAAATCCTCAAGCAGACAATCTAGTTTGAATGTAATTTTTCATAAAAAATAAATCAGATATACTTCAGCCAGAAGCTAGAGGCAAATTAAAGGAATCATTCTATGGTAATATTCCATGGCCTATTTTATGACTGGTGACCATGAATCTTTTTTGTTTTCAATCTTCTAATGAAATGAAAGGCTCAGAGCGTGAGAAGTATGATTTGGTATGATTTCGCTGGGTGAGATCAGAAAAGCATAAAAGACCCCTTGCTGGTAGTTCTTGCAAAGTCTTGCTCAGATGTGCTTAAAAATAGATACGAAATTGTCACAAAGAATAGATGTTAAGAAGTTGAACATCCATCTGTATTCTTTCTGAATTTAATTCTTGAAGGACTGCCTCACAGACAGATGAGCTGTCCCATGCCCAGCATTGCAGCTATGACTTTCCTTCAAGCCAGACTGAGAGCTTTACACATTATTTTATGACTTAAGTTCAGCAAAATGAAATAAAGTCAGATCCAATTAGATTTTTTAATAGTACTGCTTCCTTCAACAGCTTTGTGGTATATGCTACTCATTTCTGTGGCTTCAAGCCATGGAAATCTTATACTAGAAAAGTATGAATGGGGAAGAATGAATCAATGTGAAGATCATGAATCTGTGCTCTGAATACAAGCAAAAGCTATGTTGATACATATTCAAAGATCAGCTGCTACATTTAGTGATTACAAATGAAAAACCCATCTAAAGAACTATGGACTAAACCATATCCAGAATCTTTCAAATCCAAACAAAAACCCCCAACCTTCCTGAGTCTCCTGCAACTTTGATTCATCAAGGGAGTGTTATTTTATTTAAGACAGCGAATGTCACATTTCAATGTAATTTCCTCTGAAAACAGTCTGTTAGTTTTTCAAGACACAAAGACTGGTTACCATGGCAACCCCTTCATGCCGCGCTGCCCTGTGGGTCTGGGTTCAGAGAGTTGCACAGGAAATTCGAGTGCCTGGCCAGCTGTAACTCATTGAGAGAGGCAGAACCAGGACTGCTAGAATTTCGAGCTGTCTTTCACTTCTAAATGAAGGGAACAGCTGTTTGTTTTCACAGGGCATTTTGAACTTCTCAAACCACATTTTGCTCTTACACAAATACGAGCAAGTGAAACTGAAGCTGAACACAGACCCTTGAGCCACAATTTCTCTTCTGATCTCTGAGATAGTGTTTCTCATTTAAGGGCCTGCTTTGTCAGCTGTGCTATCCTAAATTGCTAAATTGGGGGAAGGTTCTTCCCCAAGATATTTGAAGCAAGGCACATCTTTGGTCTGTGCACAACAATTTAATTTTGAGGCAGTTTATTAGCCCCTCCGGTACCATACGTAGTCTAGGAACTGAGGACTGAGCTTTCTCCCAGCTCCAATTTGGGAAGAAAGTGTTTGCTCCGTTTCTGTGTTGATATTTGTTTTGTAACTTATTTATTTATTCAGACCTTTTAGCCTCCATCAGAAAATCTGAGGGCTTCGTAATGATGTTGGCAGACAATTCAAGAGGCAAAATATACAAATGGCTGCAGCACATGTTCAGACCCTTAGCCCCCCTCTTTAACTGAAGCAATTGCCCATAAGCACACAGAGCACTCCACTTCATCAGCCTGCACCCCAGCACTAGACCCAGGCAGGGATGCACTGCGTTCAGATGAATTGTTAGGCATGGGCTCAGTAACTGCTTAGAGAAACTCCTTATCAGGCTGCCTGAGCAAGTGTATAGGCTGACACAAAAGTAAAAAGGAGAGGTGCTAGCTCTCTAAGTAACAAACTGAGCTGTGGGACTGCCAGGCAGCGAAGTGGCAGCTGAAAACCATCTGCTGTACACCGGAGTGGGGCTGGGACAGAAGAGCTAGCCAAGGCTGCAGGAAGGGGTTCAGCTTGGGTAGCTCTCTCAGAAGAGACATCATGGTCACCAGTATTACATTTTGCCTTTTTCAACTCTTCAGCCTGGAAATACGTTGCTGCCACCAGTAATGATGCACTGGAGGCCACAGCTGTTCACCTCTCTTTGGAAGAGCAAAGCAGCATGACCTGTGTCACAGAGAAGCTGATTAACAGAACTGGAGCAAGGGCTGAAATAGAGCTGACCAGAAAATGGATTTTCTGCTGCATAGAAAGTAATAAAGATCTCAAAGAAATAGAAATAAATACATTTTTAACATGTTCTACTTGGGCATATGAGAAGCAGGTACATTTTTCTAGCTTAGCACCTTGTCAAGCTTATTCCATCTTGCAAAGCAATACTGGCAGAAGCCTTCCAGACAGGTAGAGGAACTCCATCAGTTCCGTTTTCCTGGCAGAAACCTGGAATTTTTTTTAGGGCAAAATTTCAGTTTTCTCTTAGAGAACCCAATTTTTGTGAAAAGGTACATTTTTGTATGAGAAAAATCATTAGAAAGGAAATATCCTAGCCTAACCTGTTCTGGAAAAAAAGCTGCTTACATACATTAGTTAGGCATTACACATAGTTTTGATTCAGCAATTACGGAGCGTTCAAGACAAACTTTCAGTTTCGTATGAGGGGAAAATCCATCCTATGAGTGATAGTTCTCATTTTATCGTACTGTAAATTATTCTATTAGCAGATGTAGTTAATTCACTATATAATTATGAGTAATTATATGAACAGTTGTCTCTGCTTGAGTCTGGAAACAAATTGTTTGCCATTGGAAAGCCTTTTTACAGGGAGCAGCAACAAGAGCCCTGGGCAGCATTTGCAGAAGTTGGGAAAGGGGGTTGTGCCTTGCGTCAGACCAGCACAGCTGCAAGTGCTCCACAAGCTGCCAGAGCCTCTAGGACATCCTCCAACAGCTGCTCTGACACACAGTATCCCTTTCCTCTTAAAAGTGGGAAGCCTGTTACAGGATTGTTTTGACTGATGTAGACACTGGAGGCTACGATTACAGGTATCTGAGCAGCTCTTCCTGAAGAGATCATTTTTTGGAAAGGAAATTTTTATGACATCACACCAAATATGTTAACAGAAAACAAAATGAAGCAAAAAACAGACAATATAGTCAGCATCCAAGTAACAGAATACACTCCAAAGTGAGATCACCATTAATTACTAAAGCAAAAATTAACACAAATAAAAACAATCCATTTCCAAGCAACACATTTACTTCTAGAAGAACTAGAGTGCAAGTTTAAGAACCTGCAGGTCTGTCAGCCAGTGAAAACAAAACAAACAAAGGAAAGCTCCAGGAAGTGGCACATTGCACTAGTTTAGCACCACAGCGACATAGTTTTCATATAAACAAAGGCAGCTTAAGACTTGGAGCAACTTACTATGTGGAGCCTTGCTATTCCTGCACAAACGGGAGAACAAAATAAAGTTATGTTTGTGCTTGCATGATGGGAAGTGCTTGCAATTGCCACTAGAAAAAAGCCCTTCTTAAGAATCCATTCTAAATATTTATTTATTATTATTATTTAAACACATTTATGCCCTAGATGGCATCTGATAAAACTTGCTCTAACTACTGTAGGCAACTTTCTTATCTCCACACAATGACACACTTTCACTAATCAACCATTTTATTCCATAGTACAATGGAGTTTGGTATCATGCATCACTAGACACACAAGTTAATCTCTCTGGGATTTATCAAACATATGGAAATGTATAAATGTCTAGGGTTTTTTTAATCGTAAGAGTTGTATCTGAGTCTATGTTTTGTCTTGTAACCTAAGCCTGAAATACTCAGAGCCTTCTGAAAGTTTCAAGCAAAATTATATTCCACATTGGACTGCAGTGATATTTTTAAAAAAAAAATTTTCATCTCTTACATTACTACTTACTACCACCTCAAAGAAAACAAGAATTTGTACATACAGGCAGATCTGTTCATTCCTGTGTTTCTAGGCAAGGTTTATTTCTGCAAACTATATAAAAATGATTTTATTTAGCAAGGCTCTGCAGGATGTATCTTTGGATGAAATTTTATTTTTTTTTAGATATAGGAGTAGGAAACAAATGCTGTTTAAGAAAGGAATGCCTAGGAGACATCCACCTAGTCAGTCAGCCCCAAGACCTGCACTTAAAACCTTATGTATTCAGTGTGATGTTTTAAATCACCAAGCCTGTACTAGGAGAGCACCTCCACCTAATTGTCTTGCTGCCTGGATGGAGTTGATCTCAGCCACCTGCAACAGGGCAGTCCTGGAGCTTCACCCATGCACACTGGATGGAACAGGCTGAGCAGAAAGCAAGGCAGTCCAGTGCAGGAGCGTGTTCAAAAAGCCTGCCTTTCTGCTAACCACTGTTCCTCTAAAGTGAGCACTCACAGTGGCAGGAGCAGAACCACTCTTGAGCTTGGGACAATAATATTTCCAAAGTTATTCTTCAGCAGAAAGCTGCTACTGTGGGAAAAGCTCCTTGCAAAGAGACAAGGCTGTGCCTAAGGCCTCGGCAATCAGGAGGAGGGATGGAAAGGGTGCACCTGCTCTGAAAAGCTCAGGGGGTCTGACAAGTTTGCAGCACTGCTGACTTGTGTGCAGGGCTGAGTACTGCTCTTCATGTGCTTTGCCAGCCCAGATGAACTGAACTGCCAGTGCAAGCAACATCACACTGGCACCATCAGAGGCCAGAGAGAGCAGGATCCTCTCTGGGTGTCCTCCCGTTTGAGAAAACTTGCATCATGCATAACTGTGTGAACTGAGGAGAAGAGGAGAGAAGAATCCAGCTGCAACTAGATGAGTCCCAAATGCCCTTTTCTCAACAGGGGGCATGCACACTACCATCATATGGTAGTTTTTCAGAGTCACTTCATTGTACAGTGCTTTTTCCTGAAGATACAGGCAAAGTCACATTGCTCTGAGCTGGCAGGGTGTGGACAACAATGAGTCCATGAAGGTCTGACTCATCTTGTGAGTCCGAGAGCAGAGGCTGTGCTGGCCTCACTCGTGCTTCTTGTCATCTGAGGTTTCTGTAGGCACCATGCAACCCCTTCATCATGGACAAATTTAGCTGTTTTGAGGGGTAGGGATAGGGTAGTTCTATGCATTTGTAATTCTGCTTTTAAGTAAACTTTAAAACAACAAAGCCAAAATGTACTTCAATCCTGGCAATGCAAGGAACTGGGAAAAAAAAGAATTCTGAGCCCTGAGCCAGTCTTGTCTAGGCTGGGCAGCTTTTTGGCCCAACACTCTCCTTCTGAGCATCCAGATCTCTCATTGAAAATCAGTGCAAGGGCTAAGATTTCCATATGTACCAATGGTGAGGCCCACCACAGAAACACGAGAACTGTTGTTTTTATCCTTACAGTCTTACACTGAAATACTTCTTGTTGAGTCCCAGAAGCCCCTGAAGGAATTCAGAGATGGGCTGGCGTGCTGCCAACTTGCATGGTAATATGTTAATGGCTGCCACTGCAGCCTGACCAGCAGGCTGTAATTTGATGTCTGTGTGCAGAACTTGGATGGGTATATTTAATATATCATCTGCTTCCCCAGGATGATGTACTACCGGTGACATTTTGTAAATCAATACATGGCCATAAGCAAAGCCATTCTCTGTGCTTGGAGAATTCCTGCAGCACTTTAAAAAGATACACTCATAAATAAAATGTAACAATATTAATCTCCTAATATGGTTAAAGTATATTTACTAATTAGAAGTTCAAAGGGGAGTAAAATCAGAAACAGGGTAAGCTTTTTTTCTTTCCCCTATGATAAGCTAATAAAAAAAGAGGCTGACCAGCTGAGTGCAAGCATAAACTATCTAATGCAGTGTTCCCAGATGGAGAAAAAGGATATTATGGCACATCCCTGGAATGCTACTGTGGCTTAAAAAAAAAAAAAAAGGACATATCCTGTTACCACCAGAAGGGAAATCAAAGAGTTCTCAGGAGCAGATGCCATATTAATTACTGTACTCATTTGATAATATTCCACATATAAGTTAACCACTCTGAGCCTAATTGCTGAAAGAGCCTGAACTGCTTAAGTACACTGGCAGTAAGCAAGCAAGGAAGATTTATGCAAAAGAGGAAATCTGTCCTGTCCTGCAAAAGGAGGAAGGCTACTGTTGTTATTGGCAGTTGTTTGAACCAATGATGTTATTTTGCATTAACCCAATGACAACTCCATCCTTGCCACTAGACTAAAGTGCTGCACAGACCAAGGGGATAAGACTGAAACAGAGTTCTGAAGCTTGTCTTGATACAGGACACAATTTTACTATCTGCTTATCAGGCTGATGTCATCTTGCAAAGGCTGGGCAAGGTCTTCCCTGTACTTATTAAAAGCAGATGCTAAACAGACTGGACTTCAAGGGTTGGTTGTACTTTCTGAGCAGAACATGAAGGGATATTGTCACTGAAGGATAGAAAGATTAGTGGTTTTGAAACATTTTTCTTTAATAAGAAAGGAGTAAATTTCCATCCTGCTGCTAGACTTGGATCTTCAGGGCAATAACGTGACATTCTGCTTACTTATAAAATAGCTTTGCCTCAGTGGAAATTATGTTCTGTCATACTAAATAAGGAGATAATCAATCATTAAAGATGGGGAGTTACATGTATGCTTCTTCAGCTAATAACCTGGTGAATGTCCCTTACTCCTTCTACCACCACAACTGTGATCATCACCTAATCCAACCTAACAGCTAACACTTGTCCTTCCCATCCCCAGCCTCCCAGCAAGTAGCAGCAAATATTTTCATCAACTCTGCCATGTGCTAGCTGCCACAGAGCACCAGGAGGCTACTGTCAGGGCTGCTACAGAGCTAAGAAGACAAGTAGGGTGTTGCTGCTTGCTGCATGGGGCTGATGTGGGAGAGCTGCTGCCAGTGAACCCAAAAGGGAATGGGAAAAGGGGCACCTAAAAACTCCTCTGGGGAAAAGAGCACCTGATCAGCACCAGTGGCCTCTCTGGTTTGTGAGTGCAGCTACACGGAAGCTGAGCAGCAGCTTTCCATTTCTTCCAAGAAAACGGTGAAATGATCTGGCACATGGTTCAGGCACCACCCACTTGGACTACAGTGAAAGTCATTTTACCTCTATATTCCCAGTGTTATTCTCAGCCAGAGGCATACAGCTTTCCCATTCTAGGCCCCTTCGCAATATAAGAATCTCAAAACTAGTATGTGGCAGAAAAGTAATTTATCTTAGCTGAAAGCTATGAGTCTTTTTTTTTTGTTGTTAACCTTTTTTTCCAATTTGCAGTGGCGTCAGACTCCACATGGATTTCAGACAGAAAAGTCCAAATATATCCCAAAAGTCTGCTTTGTAAGCAAAAGGCACACTTGTTCCAGATGATTCCCCCTTTCCCCTACACCACAGAGCCCTCACAGCCTTGCCAACATGCTCTCCTTTCGCAAGAGGCAGGGTGGGAGCAAACATTATTCCATTCCCTCGCTGTTTCAACCTTGTTCTCCTTTTTTACACTATGGCACATACTTATGCAGTGTGCAACAACCAAATGAGAACTGTGTTTCCAAGTGATATTTCTTAATGGCATTTGGAGAAAGATTTGTAAGTAATGTCACCATGAATTGCAAATTAAAGTCTCCTTAACACGTTTCCATGACTCTGTTTTTCCCTTGCATTTTCCTCTTTATACCTCTTCCATTCAATCTGTATTTTCTTTGGAAGCACTAAAAAATTGTTAAAACAAAGAGTGCAAGTACTTTTCTGCTCCCTGTCTCCTCATTCCCTCAAATATGTTTTATTTCTGTTCTTTTAAGTGCTTTGGATCAGGTCCTTGTCTCTGGCACGATTCCTCCAGCCTTGACTTACATCTAGAATAGCGTCTTCTGGCAAGTCTCTTGCTCCTCACTGGCTGCCTACTGTGTGCAGGGCTCCTGCTTTTCATGGATCAAGGACTTGGGCATCTTGAGACTAGCACTGGCTCCAGTATTTCTTTTTCAGCCTTCTCACAGAAATGAACCAGGGTTTAATAGTCAGTTCTCAACACAGTGCTCCCTTGTTTATTTTCTTCACATGTCTATTCTTTCTTTCCATTCCTGGCCACAAAGAGAAGAAAGCTGGAAGAACACCAGTTTTGTCAGTTTATTACCAATTTTGAGCTGTGCAAGCTGGCATAGTAAGGGGGTAGAGGGAGAAGACTGGTCCATCACCAGGCCTGTTGCTGGACCTTCTGCAAGACCCCAGTTTAAGTAAGTGGCCCCAGAAATGTAAGCACTGTTCCTTAGCCCTCTTCTAGGCTGTACGTAGTCTCCTCTAACACTTCTCTAAATTTCAGTTCCTCCTGTGCAAAAACCTAAGTTGAGCACCAGGGCCCCATCCCTGGAGACATCCACAGTCAGGCTTGATGGGGCTCCGAGCAATCTGTTGTAGTGTGAGATGTCCCAGCTTATTGTAGTGGAGTTGGACTATGTGGCCTTTAGAGGTGCCTTCCAACCCAAGACATTTTATGATTCTATGTGCTGGCATCCTGTGCAAGGGTGAGATCTGAAGGATTAGTTCAGAAAAATAGGAAAATTGTAGGCAGGAGATGATAATCTTCAGTATAGCAGTGATCATGACTACACTCTACTTCCCAAAGTGCAAAGTAGAGAACTGAGAGAAAAATATATTTTCAGTTGTCCTAGAAATAAACTTTTTGAGAAAATTAAAATAAAGGGTACTTGGCTTTAGATTGACTGGATGCTTTTATTTGGCTAAAAAATTCTCATTTTATTTCTGGGTAAACAGAGTTTCCCTTTAAAGAAGCAGATTAACTATGAAAAGGAAAAAATAAACAGGAGACACAGCAACCCTCCCTTTAAAAATGCAGAAATAACTATTTTTAAAGTTTTTGAACATTCCCTACTTCTCAGATTAAAAAAAGTGGAAAATAATTGGGTTAATTGCCTTTTTGCAATAAATTTACTCATGTCAGGATTTCTTTTTTATATGAAGCTGGAATAATTGAATGTTACTTCACCCTTAAAAGCCAATTCACCTAATCTAAGGTGGCAGCTAGACTCCCTGTAGCAAATCTAGGGACCTGCAAATTGATTCACTCCTCCCTATTGCAAACACCTGTCTTCATGTAGGATTAAGTTCTTTCTGGTCATGCTTCACTCCATACTGACTGCATAGGAAACAGAGAAATTGTTTGGACTTAACATTTGAGTTTTAATTACTAAATTTAGGTAAGATAAATTTCCCCTTAGCCTTACGCATCCTGATTGTTTTTCTTTATTGAAGAAGGGCTGATTTTTCTAGTTTCTAGAATCTGGGTACATACCTTCAAGAAGTCACGGTCACAGTCAGATCCACCTTCTAAATCAAAGGCTGTGAAGCTATAGCTGAGTGTGTTCCCCTTTGTAGCTTGGATAGTCCAGTTGCAATGCTCGTTTAATGGGTAATTATTTGGGTAATTTAAACTTTCCAATATGCCATGGCTACGATTAACAGTCAGTACTTCATGACAAACTGAAAAAAAAAAGTTATAATAAATTATACATATAAAATATATATAGATTTTATGATAAGCAGTGCTCATTAACCCACTATCTCAAAAAATTACTAATTGAATTTTCTGATAGCGTAACAAGGTGAGAAATATTTTTATTCACAGATTAGAAAAGAGAAATCATGCAGAAAGAGAACTGTGACCTCTGGAAGAATGTATTGCATATGCTGCAAATAAAGTATGGACTTTCCAAACTTGAATCCTTTGGCTCCCTTATGTCCTTCTTTTCTAACACTTGCAGACTCATCAGTATATGTAGTGCATATATTTTTTTTGCAGTTTTCTTTCACTCTAAATACACGGTTATTCCTGAAACTTTTTGTCTTCTTTTTTTTTTTTTTTTTTTTTAATCTAATGATAGAAATTTGCCATGTCGTTTGAAACAATTTGGGAAGGGTGCTCAACAAAGATGGACTAATGGATTAAAGTAGTTATTGGATTTTCTAGATCCAGGAGCTGGAAGTGATCATTACATTATTTAAAATGAAGCTACAATTTTCCTTGTGACTCACCAATAACATCCTAGCATAAGAACTGGACACCCATTTGGAGGTAGGTTGTTTGCAAAGCTACACTGAAGCATTAACTGCTTTAAAGGGGAAAATGAAGAGCACAAAATGAATTTTGAGGAACGCAACATGGGTAAAAGCTGCAACCCCCTGCCATCAGGATTTTATTAGAAACATATCTGACACAAAGGTGCCTTTGAATGTTCACTTGATACTGTGTTTTCTTTTGCAGAGTTTTCCAATTCACCATGACGTCTTGCATGTACACTTAAATGCATCTAGCATCCAAACATTTTAAACCACAAATTCCTAAGTAATTTTAGTCTTTGAGCAAACTATTGAAAGCTTTCTCTGATGCATCTTCAGGAATTAAATATGAATGTAAAATGTAAATCACATTACCTGTTAGCACAGGTTTTGTATCTGAGTGCTTTGAAAAACCTCTTTTTGTTTAATTAATGAAAGGGAGGGAACCCTTTTCTGATATATGGTCTGGACTTTGCAGTCTGATAACTACATGAAAGATGAATCCGTGATATCTTTAAGGAATGAGGGAGCCAAAACTCCTTCACCCTTCTAATTATTGTATGCACCTTGTGTGTATGAATAGCTTTGTTTTTTTCTTAATCCATTTGATATTGTCCAAACCTAGGACAGGTTAATGTCTATAAACTTACAGCAATTCATATCACTTGGGCATGTCATATTTAGCATACACAAAGATGCTTGCAAATCATTTTATACGTGGTGAAATTCAGTACCTTACAAGGTGCATTTAACCACATATGCTAGACTGTACTAGAAGAAAAGTAAACACTAGCATGACATTCAAGGTGATGGCTGGGAACAAAATAACTTTAACTCATGTATCTTCCTGGATTTTTCTCCAAATGTTATTATTCTGGTATTTCTGGGGTTAAAATTATTTTAGTAAAAAAAAAAGCTTGCAAGAAAAATGTGACCCTTAACCATAAGATTCAAAAAATGAAACTTTCTGAAGTATTCCAGGTAGGCTAAATGATCCTAAGCACCCACAATTATCCAGGATGGCTGAAGGTAACTCACTTACCCTTTGCCACTCTGCCTCACAAGCAGCTAGAAGAGCAGAAAGAAAACTTGTTCTATCTGCTTTCCCTGTTAAAAAGTCAAGAGACTAAGTGAGCAGAACAGCAGAAGTCCAATCTACCCTGTTATGGACTTCCAACACTTGTTATTCTGAGTAAATCTGGAGTGGTAAGTGCCGCTGGTGCAGCTAATAGAAGCTAATAGAAGAGCAGCACATCATCATCTTTCTTCCAGGAAGCAGATAATCTCCATTATGTTGATGGGAAGATAATTTTTAGCTCTCTTTATTCTGAGAGCATAGCAGAATAGAGAGTCTGGCTCAATAATATGCTCTATATGTGCTCATGAATAGGTAAGATCATGGGCTGCAAGAAGCAGTTTCAGGAAAAAGCTGAACTGTAGAAACATGTTCTTGTCATCTTCTTGTACTTACTTACCCTGTTTGTATTTTGCTAAAAACCCTCCACCTTGCAGACTGCTATCTGTCCTTAGTTTTACATACACGCTGTCTCCACTGGAATGGATGAGCTGTGGTATCTGATTCCCACAGAATTTACCTAGCTGTTTAGCATTACTGCTGTTGCCATCATATACCTTCAGGAAAAAAAAAAAAATATTAAAAAGAATTAATAAAGTTGATGGCATGACAAATCCAAGTAATTTCCTCCTGACAAGTGTCTGCTTAGGAAATTTTTACTGGGTATACAAGAGGTTAAATTACCTTTCTGCTCAGAGACAGCCTGACTGGCACTTCAGAAACACGAAAATCAGTGGAAAAAGAGGAGGACAGTAATTAAATGCTGGTGGGTTTTGAGGGGCTTACTCATTAAGTGAGGAAAACTGCACTCCATTTCAACTCTATTTAAAATATTCAAATAATTTATGCAACAATTCAAATATAAATTTTAGGATTAACAATAGGGTTATTGCCTTTTTCCTTGTAATTTACTAGGAGAGCATACTAAGGCCACGGTTCAAAACACAGCAGATTTAAAAGATAAAGAAAGATTCTTGTTTCAGTGGCCTTTCTATCTAGACATAAATGCTTTTCTGGTCAGCAGCTACACAGTCACTGCTGCCTTACCTCTCACTGCTCTGTGATATGAAGGCAGCATGTCAGCACGGAGCTTTGCTATTCTGGGGCTGTTCACTTACAAACATCTGAAGACCCGCACCATGTGTTTTTCCTTGCCTGTGTGTTCATCATGCTCAGCTGTCTCCTATGGAGCAAAGTGTCACAGGCTACATACCGCAAGGTAATCGAAGTCACACTTTGGGTGATACTCTAGATGGAACTGCTCAAACTGGATCTCAAACGGGGTTCCTCGGTTTCCTCTGAGCAACCAGTAGCACTCTGAATTGTGGTAATATGGCATAGGATAGTTGGGAGACATGAAGACACCAGAAGCTGTCGTCAAAGTCCCACCACAACCTGAAAATGGCAAAGAAACCAAACCAACATTTAACACTTAGAAGAGTAGAGAATTAGACATAATGTGTGAGATTCACAGTACTAACTTCCTTCACGTGCCCTTAACAAATTCAGTGACTTCCCAGAAATCTGCACTTAGCCAACAACAGTGTTGTAAGCAGAAGACAGCCCACAGCACCCAGAAATATTAACTAATTTGAAGAGTACTCCTCATAGATAGTTAATCTTCAACAGAAACCTCTCAATTAAAGTATTGGTTCAGCTTTCCTAAACATATGAGAAAGTTGATGCCACATAATTTCTAGGGAATAGTATATCCCTCTCTGTGAAGAAAAAGAAAGATCAAGAAAGTTGTATCCTCAATCTTAACAAAATGAATATACATTGCTATAGAATCAGTAGACAGACTTCAGAAGATAGGAAGCAAAAAGATGTGATGGAAATTGTGAGAAGTTAAATGAGATGTGTAACATGGTACATACTTGATGTAGTGATTTTACCTGCTGATGTACCATCCCATTCTGCTGAAAATCCCTCTCTTGTGCCAAATATGTCACTTACAAACTTTATCCAGAGCTTGTTACCATGAGAGATTATAAGAGGAGGCAGGTCTGTACTACAGTATTTTCCAAGAGGAGGAGAAGTCTCATAGCCTCCATCTCTAGAATGACAGAGAAGAAAAACCTTGGGTCAAAGAGGGAAACTAGGAGAAACGTCAACAAAACAAAAAATATTGGGATCCTTGCAGGCCTGGGAAAGACTCATCCTGGTTCTTCATCTTCCACAGCAATACAGCCACCAAATACTGGATAAGTCCTGCTACTTGCAGAAAGAAGTCCAAACACAAGCACCTGCTTGCTGGGTAGGTCCACTCTCTCATCTCAGCAGCCCACCCAGACAGACTCAAGTAGACTTGATGCTGCCGGGTCAGGGCCTTCTCTGTTCTACCAGATGGCAATCACTGGTGTAACCAAAGTAATCGTCTAATTTAAAGAAATAACAGTTTGCTCACTTTCCACGGTTTAGCCTGGCACAAAGCCAGCTGAGTTGACGCCATTGCCACCACACAAATGGGAATCCATTTCTCAGAACTGGTATGATGCATGCTTTGAAATATATTCTTAGCCTTCAGAATTGTTTCTCTAAACCACTTATTTCCTATCTTTAAATTAAGTAGTATTTCCAGTAATACTTGCTAATACTGTAATCAGAATGCACATCTAATGTTCTGGTTTGCTACCTGTACATATCTCATAGGAATAAAAAAAGACAGTGACAATCTGTTTATCAAATTGCTTTCTAGCCTTTTCTTTAAGCACATTTGTATTACAAATACCCTACAGGTCATTAGGACAATAATAAATACATTAATAGCTGTGGGTGTGATCTTGGTATGATGCTTTTAAAAGAGACAGTAATACTTTTAATTTCATTTTCACAGGTTTATACCTGCTTTTGAGAGAAATTTCTACTTAGACCTTGCCACTCTGATTTCTTGTCATCCTCTCAGCTTAAACTGCTTCTCAGTGTCTCAGGTTACTGGCAGTTGAAGAAGTGTGCCAGAACCTACTCTCACTTGCATCTCAGCTTCTGCAGCTGTGGTCACATGAGCCATTTTCTTAGTTGACTGAATGCAACTTATGAGAGGACACCTCAGGACAAGAATTCAGAGTGGCTCTTCACACAAGACTTATATAGCTACCCATTTAATGGCATTAGGTTTAATAAGACATTCTGAAAATTCAGTTATGGCAGCAGACATGCTGAATTGCATTTACTAATGTCCTGGCCATATTTTAAAACCTGTTTAATGCTGCTGAGTTCTTCATAGTGATAACAGAGTTTTGCAATAAATTAATGCTTTCGTTGCTTGAGGTGAAAAAGTGAAAATATCTCTATTATAATTAAGGTCTACCCCCAAATAAGGTGTTAACTGCTAAAATAAAGTTAGATTAAATTTAATCTTGGATTGTTGTTTTAAAATGAAAAATTGAAGCACTTAGAAAATAATGAAAAAGGCTTTCAGTTTTTCACAACTTTTTCCAGTTTGTATGTACAGCTGAAAACAACAAGTTATTTCAGAATCTCAATACTGCAACCTCAGCAAGCAGCTATTTGCTCAGTTCTAAAAGATTAGGCACTACTCAGTGAGGAATATCCTGTAGAGAATATCTGGTATAATGTTCAGAAGCAGTTTTATCACTGTGCTTATTGAGATCACAGAATCTCAGGGCACGCTCAGAGTCAACACTGGCATTCTGCAGACATCCAGAGAGCTGGCTCATGAGGGCAAATACTGGTGGACTGACCTTGCAAAGTGCATATTCCAGACAGCAAAACAGCAGAAAGGACATGTACTTGGAACAGCTGTATTGTCAGCACACAGCTAACCTTCCTGCAAATATTACTTTCTTCTACTTGTCTCTGTCCTATAAAATTTACTAGAAATCACCATGCTAATATCTTAAGTTTAATGGTGATGCCAGTATAGACAATATTGCAGATTATGTACATGTTCCTAGTGCTGCATCTTTGAATAGCTGCTGTTTAAAGATTATAAACACAAAACATTAAATATAGACTCACAGAATAGTTTGGGCTGAAAGGGACTTTTAAGGTCATATAGTCCAGCCTCCCCCTGCAGTGACATCTTCAACTAGATCAGGTTGCTCACAGCACCATCCAACCTGACCTTGAATGTTTCCTGGAATGGGATATCTACCACAAAATCACAGAATTGCTAGAGTTGGAAGGGACCTTTAGAGATCATCTAGTCCAACTCTCCCATGGAAGCAGGATAACCTAGAGCACTTTACACAGGACTGTATCCAGGTGGGTTTTTAATATCTCCAGAGATGGAGACTCCACAACCCCTCCGGGCAGCCTATTCCAGCGTTTCACCACCCCTATTGTAAAAACTTTCTTCCTTATATCTAGTCTAAATCTACTCTCTTTTCATTTAAAACCATTACCCCTTCATCTATCAGTACAGGTCCTGCTACAAAGTTTGTCCCCATCTTCCCCATACTTCTTTGAGTACTGAAAGGCTGCAATAACATCTTCCTGGAGCCTTCTCTTCTTCCTGCTGAACTGCCTGAACTATGTAATCCTTTCTTCACAGGAGAGGTGCTCCAGCCCTCTGACCATTTTTGTGACTCTCATCTGAACGCAGGTCCATGTCTTTCCTGTGCTTAAGGACTCCAGAACTGGACTCAGTACTCCAGGTGGGGTCTCTTCAGAGTGGAGCAGAGGGGGAGAATCACCCCCCTTGACCTGCTGGCCACACTTCTTTTGGTCCAAACCTGGACATGGTTGGCCTTCTGGGCTGCAAGCACACATTGCTGACTCATGTTTAGCTTTTTATCCACCATTACCCCCAAGTCCCTCTCCAACAGGCTGCTCTCAATCGTGGGGGCTGCCCTGAATCAGGTGTATGATCTTGCACTTGGTCTTGTTGAACCTCATGAGGTTGACAGAAGCCCACTTCTTGAGCTTGTCCAGGTCCCTGTGGATGGCATCCCATCTCTCAGATGTGTCAACCACACCAGTCAGCTTGGTGTTATCTGCAAACTTGCTGAGGGTGCACTTGATCCCACAATCTATGTCATTGATGAAGATATTAAACACTACTGGTCCCCACACAGAACCCTGAGGGACATCACTTGTCACTGATCTCCATCTGCACATTGAGCCATTGACAACTACCCTATGGATGGGACCATCCAACCAATTCCTCATCTACCAAACAGTCCATCCATCAAATCTCTCTCCAATTTAGAGAGATGGATGTTGTGGGAGACTGTCAAAGGCCTTACAGAAGTCCAGATAGATGACATCTGTAGCTCTTCCCCTGTTTACTGGTATAGTCACTCCATCATAGAAGGCCACTAGGTTGGTCCTTTTCCCACATTGATAGTGCAGGTGTATAGCTAAGACTATGGCTTCTGAACATGCCTAAGTGGATTTGGACAACTTTCATGGTTATTGGTAACAAGAGAAATAATTACACTTGCCTGATTTCCACATAATCCTCTGTACAGCGTTTATTTCCTTCCAAGGTGAAGTTGGTGAAGCGCAGCACAATCTGTTTGTTTATTCCCACTGTGATGGTGTATATGCACTCCGTCTGGACAGGGTAGTTATTGGGATAGTTTGGAGATGTTAGAACACCAGTTTCAGTACTGTAGCTGTGTGAGCACACTTTAAAAAGAAAATAAACAAGTAGGAATGAATATAGCATGTGTGCTAAATTAACAAGAATTTTCTATTTCCAGCAGACAGAGGAGCAAACATCCTGTGCTCCTGTGCATTACAACTCTTCCTCAACACATCATACTGCTGAATATCATGCCTATAAATTGAAGCCAAAATCCAGCTTTTTCATGAGATCGCTTACATATTAGTTGATTTGTTGATTTTTTACCAGAACACTGTGCCTATAATAAGTAGGCAATATAAGAGTAGTTCCAGCTGCCTAAGTTGGCTTTCACCTAAAATCCAGATACGCAAAAACAGGAAACTCTAAGGGATGTCTTGATCAACAGAAAAGGTATTCAGAAAAGGATTCCTGAGTTTGTGAAAAGCAGTGGTGGTGGAAACTGAAGGCAGTCTCTAGCAATAAGGAGGTACTATATTCTCAGGCATTCCCCATGATCAAACCCGGGAGATAGGGATTTTGGACCTCAATTTCTTTTCCCAACTTCTTGGCCATTAGTGACAATCAGCTGGAAAACAGTACAGATTGTGAGGACAAAACAGTTGTATGATACTAAAATCAGCTTAATCAATTCTTTAGTGAGTACTGAAGGAGCATCCTGGTATTATGAACTGGAAAGAAGAAAATAGTGTGGACCACTGCTGAGCCAGAACATGAGCAATAACTGAAAAGAAGCGCTTTTGAAAGAGACATAAACACCGGGAATAAAAATATCTGCTATACAGGAGTACATGAGACTTAATTTGGAGAGAACAATTGTCTGTGTTAGTTGATCACAGTCTGAATAAGGTTTGGGATCTGACTGAAAAAAGGGCAAGCAGAAATATGATCCATGACAGGTGTTTTCAGTTGAAGAGGGGAATCTTGATGCCACGGTACAAGGTACTGGTGACATGTCACCTGGCAAAATTGTGGATAACCATGGTCACATGGTTCTAGGAAGCAAATGAGAGTGAGAGAAAGGTTGTGGAGATGGCAGGAAATTAGTAGACTTGCAGGTAAGAGACACTAGAAGAGCTTAACTTGTTTAGCTTAGCAAGTGCAGGAGAAAGAGCTAAACATCAAGAAGCATGAAGAAAAATAGAACACACTCCCAATTATAGTACAAGCTCTGAAAGTGTCCATGAACAAAGATACACAGAAATTAGGAGAAAATTCCTGTCAGGAAGTGACTTTGTAGAGCAATTATGCAACCAATGTAAGAGATGCATAAAGGGGAAAAAAGTCCCCATTTTTTGTAAGATACAGTTTGATTAATTTAATTAAGAAAGGGATCACATCATGTAGCTCTTGGAAAAAAAAATAATATAAAAAAAGGAGGGGGTGGCATAAAAATGTGGGCTAGATTTGATGACCCTGGAAGCTCATACTGGTCCTCCCTTCCTGTTTCCCACAGGTTGCAAGTATAAGAAATGGAGGTAGATTTCTTAAATACTTTCTATCAAATGGGGGTACACTAAGTATAAAGTATAACTGAAAGAGCAAGCAAAATATTATAATTAACTTCATACTCATTTAAGCTGGTTGCTACAGATCTCTGAAACCTATTTTCTAAAAGACCACAGCTGCTGTATAGTAATACTGGTGCTTAACATTTCAATATGCATAGTAATTTAGGGAGAAGGGATGAAACTACAGTTCAGGACTTCCATGTCTAAGGTTGGTCACTTCTATGCTTTTTCTCTATCCCTTTGAGCTGCTAAAATGCTTTTGCTTTTAATGGTGTCTTTAAATGTGTTCTTTTGCATTTTTGGTCACCTGGAAGGTTTTTATTGAAAACATTTTCTGTGGGATAAATACCCCAAAGCTATCTATCAGACTCACTTTCCTCAATCATCACAGGGAGAGCAAAGAAACGTGACACACAAACAAGCCAATAATCTTCTGCCATTGAGTTGTACTTCGATATTGACAAGTCAAAAATGTTTCATGCACTAGTTTATGTGAAGCCACGCTTTACTGAAATCTTTAGAATTTTAGCTGTGTTTTCCATAACTGCTACACTCTAAACGTATGGCTGTAACAATCAGGTTAGTCCTGGTCACCTTAAAAGATCTTTTGCTACCTTATAAATCCTTATCATGCACTAGCTGTGCTGCCTGTTCTCATGGTGTTTCATGAAAAGTAGGGCTTATCATCAAACCTCAGATCCTTAAGTAATGTGATTTCTTGAGAACGCTGCCTGCACAGTTAGAGATCTGACTTAGAAATGTGACCCAAGTTTTTCCTAATGGCTTATTACACAAAAAGAAAAAGAAAAAAAAAAGAGAAAATGCCTGTATATTTATTTGGTTACTTATTTTAAACCAAATAATTTCTCCTGGTTTTGGAAGGGTGGGTGCATGATTCATGCCCATTTAATGGTTAGAGCTGTTGTGATACTGCCATTTCTTATTTACTCAGAGGCTGGGACCATGAATAGTACCTTTCAGCCTGGAGAATATTAACAGTGATGTACTAGATAAGGACCCTCAGGGTAAAATTAGCAACACAGAAACCAAAATATTTTTATCAGCCCTTTTAAGAACAATTTCCACAGAACTGTCCAGGTTCCCTCCCTAACCAAAGTCTGCTTTCTTGAGAGTAATCCATCTAGAAATTCACATCTCAAGGGTACCATTTTGGATGCTGTATACGGGTCTACACTTCACACAACTATTTTCTTTATGAGCTAAGGGGGATAAATACAGAAGGTGGAGTGATATTTTGGCTACAGTGAGATAAATCCAAGTGTAGATGCTGCTATCATCATTAGGAAAAGCATAAACAAACCCACATTTTGTCAGCCAACTCTCTTCTGGTAACTGGATTAATCTCTTCTGTTCTCCTTTCAGACGGCACAGTGGCACTCCCCTTTTGCGCTCACCTCACTAACTCAGCATTTGGGGGTGTACTTGGGTAGTACAGTGAAAACTGTTAGAAAAGTTAGCTGGAAAAAGTACTTTGACTCCTTTGCCAAAGTTCAGAAAGCAGTCTAACTCTGTAACGTGATTACTGTATGCTTGAAAACAACAGGAATTTGTTTAGTTTGAAGACACTTATTCCAACTCATGAAAAACAGAAGGAAGCAATTGTTGAGGACAATCACACATCTTGCCTTGCCAGTGTGTGAGGTTTTGAAAGCTATTGAATCTTCTTTCTGATTTTGGTACTGAATGTGTTTTCTCTTCTGAAAAAATTGCCTTAAATGGCAGTAACCCACTGCAATAGCCAGCAGCAGAGGAAAATGCCAGCTTTTATACCACTCACTCATGCAATCATGCATACTGCAGAAAATTATATCCATGTTATTTCCTGTAAAGAGATATAAATAATTTGCCACCATTTTAATGAATAAAAAATAAAAATAGTGTAGTATGTAAATGGCAGTTTTATTTCAATCTCACTCTGCCAAAGGAAAACTGGAATTCCTAAAAATTAGCCCTTTATGTAACACTACGCATGTTCAGGAAAAAAAGGTAGAAACTATCATATGAATAATGTGCCTCTCCACAGGCAATAAAAAAAGCACATCTACACTTCAGGGCCTTCTGTTACTGCTGCTGGCAGATGTTAACAGGCTTAATTTTTACCAAAAAGACACAAAGGGGTCTTTGTGTTGTTTCAGACCCAAACTCTGTAGAAACACAGGGTACAGCTGTTGAAAGAAGAATCTCCAGCTCTCTTCCACTGATTTACACATGAACACACATACTATAGAGTAGTATGCAGACAGGCTAATAACCTCATTAAATATAACCAAGTTACAGTGGCCGAACAAGCAGCCAGCTGCCAGCTGATTGAGCCTTTTTCCAGAGGCTCAGGACTAGCTGTGCAGATGCCCAAGATGCATGCAGGACTTCAGCTTTTTATTCTGTCTCAGTTCAGTCTCATTCAACCATGCTCTGTACCTGCACACACTTATTCATCAGACACCACTTTCTATTCCTGTCTTTGCTCATTCAGCTCATGAGAAAATCCAGGCCATATCCTCCTAATAATCACTGGGTTCAATTAATCAAATGAGAACTGAGATTTCAACTTGTACTCAGCTATCCATAAAGAAGACTCACAAATCTATACATCACCTTTGGGTGCACTTTTAAGTTCCCAGATTCACAAATGTTTTTCTTTCTTTCATCATCTCTCTCAAACTCTGACTTCTCCAGTTAGTCATTGCCAGTTAACTTGTACCACACAATGAAGCTATTTAAAACCGAGTTACCCCTACTGATAAGTAACATCATTCACAACTCAGGGTGATAAGGAGGAAAAACCCTATCTTTCACCAAAGCCAGAGAAAGACCAGGAATAACAACATCTATCAGGAAGGTAACCTGCTAAAAACCGTTGCTCAGCAGAAAGAATAAAATGATGCCTCTTTAATAAAACAAAAAAAAAACCCCAGTGACAACAACAAAAAACCTGAAACAAATTAAAAATCCTGCCCAATTGCCCAATTCAAACTAAAACAAATAAATGCTCACTTACTTGTAAAGAGTTGAGGACAACACTGACTCTAGTGCTATTCCTATTCAAAAATTATGGTCTGGATCATTCAAGACCTTGATCAACAGTTCCAGGAAAGACTGAGCCCTTTCAAAGATTTTTCAGTAATTTTACATGGGTTTTTGTGTTATGCTCAGCCAAGCTGGGCAAAAGAAAACCCTAAAATCTATCATAACACTTACATGGCTGTAGTGACATTCATCTACTCAGTATTTAAGATTTGGATTCTAGGAAATAAATCCAAATAGTACCTTACTTTCCATGTGACTTTCCCTTTTAAAAGGCAGAAAGAGAGCCAAGAACTTAGCATTCAAAGTATAGAGAGTTTAAGTGGGCAATACACATTTTAAATATCTGAGTATCTTGGGAGCATATTTGATAGAAGGATTTCCATTTGCATCTCTGCCATATGAGCTATTTGCAGCTACTACCTGGCAGACTGCTAAAGCCATTGTTTGCATTTTATGGACCATGGCCGTGGCTTTATCTCATGGAACTAATTTTTTTTTAACAGTAAATATAGCTTTGCCATTATTTTCATGCTATTTTTCAACTAATTAATATATCGCAGACAAAACATGCTAACAAAAATGTTTGCTAAGATTCATAGAGAAGAAAATCAGCTTTGTTTTACATAAAAGCTTTTTCACTCATACTTACGCCTTTTTTTTACTCCTTTTTTTGGTGATAATCTGGTCCATCTTTTCAATAGCTCATTCTCTGTAAAATAACTCCAGGCAAAAGCCTATTGAAACATCTAATGTAAACCAGAACAACTTTGACCAGTTCTGATATTGGTTATACTCTAGCTGGCTAAGAAAAATTAGCTCAAAAGTATGAAGTGCTCTTATTGCACAAGAAACATTATTAGAACCGTATTTTCCTTAGCAGAAAAATCAAACTGGGCAGCAGAAGTAAAGAAAAAAAAATCCATAGCTTTGGTAAATCTCTCAGATATTACCATGTTCACCAATTAGCTATTTAGTGTAACTGGATATACATAAGATGATTATCAGGCCTAAACACCTTGCACTGGGAAAACTAAAGTTGATACAATTTCAGGGAAACGGGGAGTTGCTTCTCATAGCAAAGTCCATATACACATGTGCTTGCCTTCTCACACCACAGCAGCTTCAAAACACTTTAATCAAAAATGAATGTTAGCAGTCCAGTATTTATGAAAATTTTATATTATTGCTATGCTTGTGCTGGGACTCGAAGAAACAAATCTCTGTAAAGAAAACAGATCATAGTTCCAACTCCTCTGTAGGGTTATGACTCTCCATTTCTACAGTTATCTGCTACATTGCCCTAATTAGGCAAACTGTAGTGGCTGAAGTGAAAAAGCATTTATTCTAGAGATCATAGTTCCAGGTCTGAGTAAGAATAAATTGAGACCCCAGTTTAGCTGAAAAGCAGTAAAAATTATTAATTATGGGGAAAGAAAATAATAACTTCTGTTTAGAGTTTGGATGAAGATATTATATAACTCTGCTTTCATATAAACTTAATTTAATAGAGTTTCTCGTTATTAACAGCATTGAAGAGAAAACAAATTTGCATTTCTAAGGGCTAGTTTGAAACCATTCCAGGGACAGTGTAGATATACTTTGAACCCCACATACTGCATAAAGCAGTGCTTTGGATGAAAGATGAAAAATCCAGTCATCATGGTGGTGGTAAAGGGGAGTAATATGGAAGAGAAGAGGCAGAGTCTCTGTCTCAGCCATAGTGAGGCTGGACAGAAAATCTTTGGGTTCATCAGCACTGAGATAACTTAAAAAATGAGAGGAACAGGTAGGGTTGCACAGAGACAAAAACACAGATTAATGTTGAGTAAAGAATATTTTGGTCCTGATGAACTGTGAGAGAACTACTATAAGAACAGTTAGGAAGGAATCAATTCTACCCATGAAATATTAATCTGAGATAATTTTTTTTAAAAATCACATTTATAAACAAAAATCATATTTACAGAAGTTACAGTTGGCAGCTGCAAAAACAGGCTCACAAAAGGCTGTCTTTATAAGGCACGTAATTTCTCAATTTTTCACCAGTAAGAACTCAAACTATAGAACTTCCAAACTACAAAATCTTTCTTGAAAAGATTTTTTAAAGTAGAATTTGGGTTTTGGCCTATTATTTTCTAACAAATAAAAATTTCCTCTTTGAAATACTTCTCATTAAATCTTAATTGTTTTAATAACTTTTGGTTTCCATACCAGATAACTCAAGTATGAATGAAGGCAGCTGAGAAAATGGATTACTTGGATTTATAAGCTATCTGGTAGTGAATAAAAACACACTGGAAAAATCTGTACTGGTCTCGCCTACACACATGCTTGAGAGATGAAATAATAGCCAAATTTTCCAAGCTTTCACCAAGAAAGCAGTTATTTTTCACAAGACAGAAATCAGAAATGTTGATGTTTTTAAACAGGTTGAAGAAACTCAGAAAGTAGGAAAAATAAAATTATTAAATAAGTGTAAACAACAAGCAGCCATTGGTAGTTTATATCTGTATAGATGAATACTATCCGTTTCTGGTATTCATCCAATGAATTCCAAACCAGCTAGAAACTGGTTAATGAATGATACACAAATAGCCCAGCTACGTTCTTTCTAATTGTCCCAATCTACCTCTTCTGTGGTTTAATTCTTGTAGGCAGAACCTGTCCCTCTATCACATAAATCCTCTTCTATTACAGATCTGTGTTTAGCAGTGAGGAGCTCAGTAGCAGAGTTAGTCTTTCTCTAAGAGGCTGCTTTTCCAAGTGCAGCTCAGTCACTCCTAGAAGTCTCTCATTCCTGGAGAGATGTGCAAACACTGAATCTAGTGTGGTAGGTTCAGCACAGTTCAAAAACACAGATGTGCTCCCACCCTGAAAAACCTTCAAATCAGTCAGACTTGCAATTAATTTCCCTGCTTTAGAGAACTAAGGCAATTAACAGCCATTCTTCTCTTCAGTAGTCTTTTCTCCACTGATCTTGGCTCCTTGAGATACTTAAAGAGGAGATTTAAGTCGTAAGAGGAGCCTTGAACTTTTCGGGAGACAGAAATGTTGCTCTCTGTGATGAGGAGAAGAACAGCTTGTGAATGCAGGTTATTTTGCTGCTTTACCAAATTTCATCCTATATGGCCTTTCTCTGCCCATATTCAATATTGCCCCTTAATAGGGACTAGATTAATTTTTATGGCACCTAGGAGTCTCCCATTCAAGTGAGTGCTACAGCTTCCTAGATCACACATACTCATCTCAGAGTGGGTAAAGCAACTTCTGAAAATACTGTTTCTAAATAATTCATGCAGTTCTGCCATCGCAGCTCTTACTGGCTTTTTAAAGAAAACAGCAGTGTTTCTTACAGAAATTGCTCTCTGCTTTCCTAAGGAAGAAAAAGTTTGTGAATAAAGCAGGACAAATAAGAAGGGGCAGGAAGTTATTGGATAATACAGAAAATTATGTTTCTGTTTCTTGTAGTGGTTATTTACAGTGACAGCTGAAAGCATTTAATTTGCATAATGAACAGACTGACATATTACCTTTTGATGCATTCAGGGAGATATAATTAGCTGAGAAGCCCTCAGATGCAATGCTGTGATCCGTCACGAAGTACAACATCATCATGTTGCCACCGCTGGTGAGAGATGGTGGAACTGATCTTCCACAGTACCTGAAGCAAAAAGATGGCCCAAATTGAACATAGTACTTTACAAAGTTACTATATTACTGGACAAGAATTCAGCTTTCCTGAGAGGTTCAAACAGCTATACAAACACAAATGTCTCCTTTGGATTATACAGATCCCAGCCATACCCTGTGTCATTGGACAAAATAGCACACTACACATACAAGGGTGCACATCTAACTTGTGTGGCCAAGTCAGATGAGAAACTGTACATCAAGTTGTCAAATTCTTATTGAAATTACTCTATGCTGTACCTACAACATAGTCTCTTCTTTTGTAGGTGTCAGAGTGGCTGGCCAAAGACTAAGGTTGCAAAACACTCTTAATTATAATAATTTGCTCCTTATTTTCCAAAATACTGCCATGTCAGCCAATTACTTTACAGGCTGTATCTGCAGCTGGATACTGTTCCCAAGTAGTTCAGATGCTCTTTGAGTTCTAGGGCAGCAAGAAAAACCCGTGTATATCCCAACTGGCAAAGGTGAAAAAACAAAGATTCTTCCCTAAGATAAAATCAGGTATCAGGAGAAAGAATCACGTATCAGGAGAAAATGAAAAGAAAATCCTGTAAAACACAGACTTCAGGTTAGTTTGTGCTGAGATCCCACCGCATAATCTTTTAAATAATTTTTCTTTCATTTCTGCAAGTATTTCAAATCTCATCTTTTCCTGGGCACATATGCTTTGTCCTTTCTTCCCCATAAAAGAAAACGCTAATGCCAGTTATTAAAACATGTACTTAAAAAGCTATCCTCTTCTCTCAGTATAATATTTATTAAATGTGCTTCTGATTCCATGTCAAAGAAAGCAAACTGCGTTCACTATCCTAAGCAGAGGAATTGCTGGTGTTGTTTCTGAAATGCAAAGAAATTAATATATTCACAAAATTTAGGGAAGCAAATTTGACATCACGATCTACCAATCAGTGCTCATTCTACAGTAATTCAGATCTGTAGGTTAATGGACATATTCACCTTCCCAATTTTTGCACAGTGCTGTTGTCATATATTTCAAGATAATCCCTTCTGCACCCATCACCAAATGCTAAGTTAAATGAAGTGAATGTCAGGCGGATAAGGTAGCCAGGTTGAATGTTGATAATCCAGGTACAGTTAATACCATGTGGGTAGACATCTGGGTGACCAGGACTTGTAATGGTTCCTTCTGGTCCAGTGAAAGTCTCTCCACATACTGTAGAGATTTAAAACATCAGGTTAAATGATATATTTATTTTAAAATTAAGCAATTCTAAAATTGGATATTTTTCTTTCTGAAATTCCACAGTCTTTTTTTCCTCAGTGCATACTATAGGGTAAGTGATTCAGAATTTATCTCCCGTTGCACTATCATAAAAGTTGATGGCCAATTGTCCTCAGCGTACAGGAAAATTTGTAAAGTCCCAACACTCTACAAAGAAAACAATTTAAAAAAAAAACCTTACCTGTATCTAAAGGCCAATACTGAGCTCTGAAGCCAAGGCTGGTAAGAGAGGAAGCTCTGAATTTGATATAGAGATTGTTCCGTGTAGACTGCACTCTAGATGGTACAGCTGTACCACAGTATTTCTCCAAAAGAGGAGAGTCTGCGTTGCTGCCATCTCTGACCTGAAGAACAGTGTATTCAAAATATCCCATACATATTTCTATTAAAGTTGTAAGCATAAATTAATTTATAAGAACCATACAAAAGAGATCTTTAGTAAGTCAAACCCTACTCTTTCTTCAGCATGTGCACTACAGGCACATACAATGAAACTTTATGACTGCCAGAGAAGCACTTTCCCACCCAAAACAAGTTACATGGAGAAGAGTTCTTTCACCCTCAACAGTAAGTGGCACATAAACCTGTAAAACCAGGTCTGTCTAAAGACTTCTGATACTTGTCTCTGATTATCAAAATGGTCGTATTATCTTCGGAGAACCAGGAAAAGGTTCAGGGTCGCATTATGAACCTGAAAAAGGATTTGTAACTGCTG
This sequence comes from Apus apus, assembly GCF_020740795.1. Classification (NCBI taxonomy): domain Eukaryota; kingdom Metazoa; phylum Chordata; class Aves; order Apodiformes; family Apodidae; genus Apus; species Apus apus. The sequence continues at coordinate 21,361,546 of NC_067283.1, read as the reverse complement.
TAAGAAGAGCTTGTCTGTCAATCAGTAGGAGAACGAATATAAAGGTAAGAATCTATCTGCTACTCATAGTATATGTGTATTATTCTTTACCTCAATGTAGTCTGAGTCACAAGTGGTTGTATTTCGAATGTCAAAGTTGATAAAGTTAAGAATCACCACTTTGCTATCTGGCTGGGAGATGATCCACTCACAGGTCTTTGGGTGAGGGGACATCCTGGGGTAGTAAGGAGAATGGATAGTGCCTGATTCAGACAAGAAGCCTCCGCAGGCTGCCAAGAGACACCAAGAATCAGTGCTTGTGATGAAGGATTTCAAGGCACGTACGATGAGATATCTATCAAATATCACTACAGAATTGGAAGAAAATGATCCTTGAAAATCTTTAGTCTTACAGCACCTGCTACAGATTGTCCATTGAGAACATATTTAAAATACCAGACTGCTATAAATAAAGCATAAACCTGTATATACAGAAGACAAATATAACTCTGCTCATGAAAACTTATGGATTTGACTCATTTGTTTATCACACAGATAGACTTGATGATTTAAGAAGTAAAATATAGGAATAATGGAAGTTAAAATATTTAGGCAGAATTGTAGCTATACCATCTTTGGTATGCTAGTGGTAAGCAATTTCTCATTAATAGAAGCAATGGGGTGGTGTGCATTTCCAAGTATGGCAGGAGTGTCTGCAACAGACCTACTGCAGACAGCATTTTAACGTTTCTGAAAGTAGCGGTAAATAAACTGACTCCTAGTTTTTCCTTTCTTTTGAAGTTTGTCTTAGACCCATTTTATGGATCATATAGCACAGAAAAGACTGAAAGTGTCCAAATTATAGGTCAGTTTACGGTGCAAGTCACCAGTTCCTCTTACCAACTTGATAAATGGCCCTGAAGCTAGCGCGTTGCACAGATGCATCAGACTTGAACTTGATCCAGAGACTGCTGCTGGTAGAAGTTATTTGAGACATAGGTGTACTATTACAGAATTTTATAATAAGAGAAGACATCTCACTGTCACCATCTCGAATCTGGTCATCAAAAAGAAAAAGAGAGAAATGTCAGATTATGAAAGTGTTGGGATATGATATCTGGATTAAATTATAATCTCACAATATTTGCTAAACAACAGCAAAAAAAGGAGTAACTATTTTACTTATTTAAAAGAGGCACAAAGAGCCATCACAGTCATTGGCACAAGCACATGATTTATGAGAGCTCAAAGGAAGGATAGGGTGATCAGAACTGAAGACACACACTCTACTGTCACAGGACATTAGGATAAAACAGGTCTTCTCTGTGAACCACAGCTTTAGTCCAGTTTGGGCATATGCTTCTAAAAGTGACCCCTTTAGTCTGAAAGAGACAGGTAGGGTGCTCACCAATTATAGCAATTAATTTTTTGCAAGTACTAAAATTTGCTGTGAATAAAAGGGATTAGGGATTTTCTTGCTCTGACCATAAAGTTTATAGTGATTTTTCAGTGATATTTCTTCAGAACAAGCAAATGTCCCATTGCACCCACACATCAATGCAGCCAGACAGCTCACTAACAGAAGGTGCAACTCTGAGTCCCAAATGCAGTGAAGAGGTATACTAACATCTTCTCATTACTTGATCTGAAGGGAACCATTTCCAGCTTTTACCTTCTGCACTGCCACTGTACTGACGCCAACCAATTGGCTAATCAAAGCAGAAAATTATCTAATGTATTTTCTCATAAGCTTATTATAAGTCCTGATTATTAAGGAGACTAGGTGGGAAAGAGGTACTTGCACCTCTAAACTGCAGGCCCTGAACCCACAGTCTGTGGGCATGAATGGATGCATGCAGAGACCAGGCAGAGCACTGGTATAGCCAAGAAGCTCTGAACACCCTCTAAGATGCCCATCTTATTCCAACAGGACAGCCAACAAACGGAGATCCAAAAAACAGATCCACCGCTATTTGCCTAGGCAAAAAATACTGAAAAGAAAACAGCTCTTTTCTGCTGTAAAAGTGGTAGTTGCTCATGCAGCTGAAATTGCTTCTAAATGCACCCATACTCTGTCAACACCAAAAAATCATTCAAGTGAAATCACTGTCAAAGCCAGGGACATTCAGCTCTCAGGTCCTCTCTCATCACCTCTCCTTTCCTCCTCAGCTGTGTTCCTCAATAGGCTGGGAGAGAAGGCAAGGGACCCTCATCAGTGGCCTGGTGAGCACTCAGCAGCTGGCCTGCTCGCCCAGCTTTGGTAAACTCCAGCTGGTGATACGGCTTTCTGACTAAGAGATATTTTGAATTTCCCTGGGACTTGAGGTGTCAGAATTATTCTGGATTTACAGCACAGCAACTAAGATCAGAATTTGTGCTGGAATATTTAGAGTATCTTTAGATAGCCGTGAAAGTTTCCAGAACTATAGTTCACCTAAGTTTACATTTTTTCTTGACTTAATTCTCCTAAATTTTTGGTGTAGTCAAGTGAGCAGTGACAAAAATAACAGGTTCTCTAAACCATGTGAATAATGTCTTCTACTGCCAGTTAGAAGGATGGCATGACTTGGATAACACCTTACCTCGGCACCACTGTCTTGCAAACATTCTTAAATAGGAAATTTTATTGTCCCTAGTTTCTTATTGCAGACCCCTGGTCCCTGCCTACCCCTTACTTAGAGACTAAACATTCCTTCCTGAGCAAGTGCCTGTGAGCTGCGTCTGGCCCCTGTGAAAACTCTGCAGGTTTCCTGGTATTGCCAGGGATGGGAATAATCTGCACCTTTTCAAAATGACAGAACAACTGCTGAAGAGTACTTTTAAAGTAACTTTAACAAAAGCTATCTTCCTAGCTGAAATTACTTGTGAAACCCAGTGAGATGGTATTTTGAAAAATGTACATGGAAACTCAGGCCTTGAGAAAAGAGCACAGTGCTTTAGTACTACTGACCATACTAGTCAGAAAATGTTGGTCCTGTTTCTGTGCTCCAGGCTGAGACAGAAAGTGAGAGGGTAGGAAGAAGAGGACAGAAGCACAAGGAAACTGAACAGCTTGTGACTGATCAGCAAGCAGCGAGGTAAATGCTTTGCTGAACTAATACAATCTGATCATGTTCAACAGAAATGGTTTTGTTTCTCTGGCTGCTGTGAATTTAGCTGCCGTTTTGCCAGCAATTAGGCAAGAGGAGTACCAGGCCAAACAAACAAAAGATGTCTGTTTTCATTAAACACACTTCCCCTCTCGTTTCAGAAATTAATTACACTCCATTCCAACCAAAGTCTCTGAATTAGAGAAGGAGGGAAGGGAATGATGTCAGCACAATAACATCTTTTAAAAACAGATTAACTGCAGGGAGCTCACAGGGGCCTAGTCCTTGCTTGGTCAAGAAGAGATTAAACCCCCTGCCACGTCACCGCGCTGCAGCCACGGGGCTCGCTCCCACCTGCTCCAGCAGCCGAGCACCTGCGCTCATCAGCAGGGGGGTTGTGACCAGGTTGTTCGACTTCTGTCTACCTCTGTGCAACCCAGCCACAGTCTTACACAAACAGCAGTACCCAGCAGTGCTTCCATGTAGGATGACATTTACGGCTGTATGGAAAAACACACGCTGGGTACTACAGCAGATGCCCCGAGATGTGCCAAATCGGGGTGCAGCGCAGAGAACGGGCACAGGGGGAGAAGGCCAGAGAAAAAAAAGAGCCCGTCAAGCCCTGAGGGCACCACCGGGACTCACTGGCCCAGCCTTGCCTCCCCCAGGCCCGGCATCCCGCCCAGGAGCCCCTGACAGCCCCTCAGAGCCGCGAGTCCCCGCCCCAGCGACACTGCGGGGCCGGTCCCCAGCACGGCCCGGCCCGGCCTTCGGCTCTGCGGAGCCAGGGCCACCCATATGCCCACGTCCCACCCTGGCCTTGGGCCAGCCCCGTTCCCAGGGAGGCTCCCGGTGTCCGGGGCTGCCCTGCTCCCACAGCAGCGGGGCGGGCCGGGGCGGTGCTGCCCCGCGCTGCCCCGCAGGGCGCCCGCAGCCCCGGGCTGGCGCAGCACCGCGCCAGAGCTGCGCCCGGGGAGCGGGCAGAGCTGCGCCCGGGCAGAACAAAGGACATGAAGAAATGCCGCCCAGGGTGCTTAAAAACACCCTGTAGCAGTGCATTCGGATGTCACATGAAGCTACAGAGCAATGAAGAAAGAGCTAGGGGTAAAAGCAAACAGAAAAATCATCTCACATGGATCACAGATAGCGTCAACATTACTATTGTATTATTGCTACATTTTCCATGTAGAAGCATTCTAAAGGTATTATTATTTTTCTGTAATAATTAGATTCAGATGAGTAACAATTCTTGCATTAGACTTGAAAGATTTCGGTTATACTAACAATAAATTCCTGGCTTTACGTATAGATAGATACATGTACATATGTATGTAAATATAAATATATATGTAGTGTGCTTCCTTTTTGACCCGGAAGAAGATTTTTGGTGCAACACCATCACCCCAGAAAATGCTGCACAGCAGCGGTGGCATTATTTTTATTTTCTTGCAGTTGGCATGCATTTACCAAAGGTCCAAACTAAACCTGAATCATGTATAGCCAATTAAGAATTAGTGTTAAGCTAGACAGATTTTCATGTTCCCTTATCTTTGCTTCATTCCAAATGTACACTCCTGCTCTTTTAGCCCCTGTGACTTTTGAACCCTAATAAATTGGTATACTTAGTCCTTTGATTGAAACCTATTTCTGCAGTGGCCCTTGGGACAGAAATTATGCAGCATGGTTTTGTACACACATGTAATCAACATTTCACATCAACAGATTAAGAGAAGTTACCTCAATATAGCTTGATGAACAACCAGGGTGACTCTCCAGCTCCATGTGGGTGAAGTTGAGGTATACTTTTTCATCCTCTGGCTGTCTGATAATGTAAATACATTGTCGGTTGTTGATATATGGGTTAGGCCAGTAAGGAGATGTGATAACCCCTTCACTGCCTGTGTAATTTCCTCCACAATTTGAATCTGCTATATTAAGAAAAAAAATCTATTAGCTGAGATATTCACAAGTAGGGCAACAAGTTTAGGCTGACTCTGCACAATGGTTGGAAATCAAAGATAATTTCTGTATTATTAAATAGCAACTGTTAATTACATCCATTCATGTGCTGTTGGCTATATGTTGGGAATGTGACAGACCAACTTTTAAAGCTGAATTTTACTTACCAGGTGATGTTGTATAGAGGATGTGGAAGCCTTTATCAGTAACTAAGTCATCAGAGTGAAAGTGAATCCATGCATACGGACCAGTGGTTTGGAGTGGGGGTGGAGATCTAGTGCTACAATATTTACCAAGGACAGGGTCCTGTGGAAGAAGACCATCTCGAATCTAGACAGAATGATAAATCAGTGTTTAGGATTAATAGGTGTGTGCCAACTGGGAACAATACGCACATTCTTGAAGTTACCTTGGGGGCTGCAGGAGATATTGTAGATGATGGGAGGAGGAAGTTTCCTCCAAACACACAGGAACCAAGAAAGAGACCCACCAGCATAGCTGTGATGGTGCTCCTGAGAGAGTCATCAAGGGTTTTGTGAAAGGGAATGAAAATATCAGTTCTACTGTTGAAGTGTTCTCCTGAGATCATGCTTTGCATTGCACAGTTTTGGAGATCATGCTATTCCAAATGAGCTTCTCATTTCCATTACTGGGTATTAATGAATTCTGTAACCATTACTTTGGACTTGAGAAAAAGCCCTAGGCTCACACATCACGTCATAGACTGTATTTAATATGAATCTATTAATCCCATTCACTAGTAGTTTTACTTAGGTTGATTCTCTGTGGGTTGACATTCAACAAGAAGTTTGGAGACTGAACTTTGTGAGAAAGTAAAAGCTTTCCACCAGATATATGGCCTGAATCCCATTCTCTTTAGTTGCAAGACCTATACTGACTTCAGTAGAGGAGCATATCATTCTCTTTCTTTTATCCTGACAGTATCAGAGTGTGCATTGGTGACTGGAATAAGTACAAATGAGCATTTCAACCAAGGATTTAATTTTCAAGCAGTCCCCTTCTGTACATGCAAAAAGTTTTGAAATAGCTTGTTTTGCAATAACATAGCCAAAAAATGTTGTCATAATCCATAATTAAACTTTACCTCTAAATGGTCATAACTGCAGTTTTCATGGTGTTCTAGGCTTAGTGTGCCAAAAGCAAATGTGATGAGGAGACCAGGACTGGTTGAGATGGTCCAGAAACAGTCTCTGTTTACAGGATAGTTACCAGGGTATCCTGGCGAGCTTATTGAGCCGTAAGTACCTGTCAGTTCACCACCACATTCTGACAGAAAAGAAACATGGAAGAACACAGTCGTTAACACCACATGTCAAGTCAGAAGAAGAATTCCTCTGTAGTGTCAAAACTGGGTACCACTTTGGGATCCAGAATAAAGTCAAGAAAAAAGACCAAGCCAAACAAACCAACAAGCTACGTCCTTTCTTTACATTTTGCAATTAATTCTGCAACTTTAAAAGCAGAACTCCAAATATTTCCTGATCTGCACAGTGAAAGAAACATTCCCAATTATAATGGAAATATCTTTGGGAGAATGACCAAAAGCACTGTGGTTTGGATTGGATTTACAAAATTAATCTGAATTTCTGTACTTTGTAAATAGTTTCCATGTTTTACCTGACACAAGACTGTTTTCATTTTTTAAAAATGTTCATTACAAGGAAAGCTGTTTTTTTTCATACCTGTAATAAGAAAAAAAAGTCTTCCTCAGTTTAACAGCTGGCAATGGTAGGGGTAACTTGTGTGTTATACCTAAGGAATAGCTAGTATAGTCACTTCTATACCTCTCTCCTGCTTTGATTTTTTTTTTTTTTTTAAGATATGTTTTCACTTTTAGGTATCCATATTCATCAATTAGTAGTTACATAGCTAACAATGTCAATGGAAAGAAAAAAAAGCAAGACACAACACCAAAAATCACATAAAAAGCATTTAAATAAATATTTATGGAAATAAAGAAACTAACCCCTCCTCCTAAATTTTCTATATTTTTTTTTTACTCTGTAGTTCTTCCAAGACACGACTCAATGCACAGTTTTGTTTCTAGACAATGCACAGAACGTGGAAGTGAGCTTGATGTTGCACGAGATGATTTGAGGCTTGTCCCTAGAAATATATTCTTCCAGGCCTCCTGGAAGAATCACACAAGTGGTGTTGCCAAATATTCAGGCAGAAATATACAGCAAATCATACCAAAAAGCTCAGAGATCATTTTAAATCAAATACCCAACAATCAATCGTGTTTGGAAAACATGGTTCAAACTCTTCAGCATCTCGTAAATTGTCAGTGGCAAAAAAGGGTAACTTGCTTGCTCGAAGTACTAGATAATTCTGTTAGAAAAGAGAACTAAGCAGAACGGCTTCTCCAGGAATACGTTTGTTGTGGGATTCCTCACAGGAGGTATAAAGCAGCCTTAAAAACACCAGAAAGTTATTCATGCAGAGGCCTAGAGTTGGAGTTCAAATATTTTAAAGTGACATATATGTCTGCATTTCAGCCTCACTCCCTAGTAAACTACTGTCCTAGTACTCCTAATGTTTCCTTTTCACACGAAACAAGTCATTAATTTTGCTCCAAATCCACGAAGACACTATATTATTTGACCTTTTATCAAACTTACCAGGATCCCGAGATTCCCATTGCACAGTAAAACCTCCAGCTGTAATGGTGTAGTTTGAGTAAAACCAAAAATACAGGGAGCTGTGGGAACTGAAAAGTTCTGTAGGAGGTGAGGAACCACAGTATTTTCCCAGCATGTGCATCGAAGCTGAAGGCCCATCATGGATTTGAAGGAAGTCTGAGTTGCACTCATTAGTTTCCACCAGTTGGAAGAATGGGAAAACAATGCGCAGAATCTAACAGGAAGTAACAAAATATGAATTTTTTTTTATTTATTTTTTTTTTCCATCTGCTGAGATGCAGTTGTCTATACAGTAACACTGTATAGACCAGATATATGTTCACACATCTGTAAGAATCTGTGAGCTTTGAAGCTATTATGTCATTTCCTGAAAAGTTCCAGGACAGAAGGTATTACAGAATCTTAAGAGTCAAAAGAAAAGAGAGAAGATATGAAAGAATTTGGACATGGAAGTTTTCTGGAGAGAGCATTATTTCTATAAACTAATAAATGAGACCATTTGCCTGTGCCTGTTATGTATGTAAAGTACATATGTGTATATATTTCAAGCCATGTGAAAAGTGTGAAATACATAATAAAATACTTCATTCCAGGTTTCTCATCAGAGAGTTAACATTTCTCATCCTTGCTATGGTTGAAAATATTGCCATGGGAGTTAAAAAAATGAAGTTATCTTTCTTTGCACATATAAAATCAGTGTCTCAGTAATCCCACTCTAGATACTTAGTAACATACACAGCTTTATGTATGTTCACCTCCCTCTCTGATTTGTTTTCATATAGCTCTGCTGAAGACAGTAGTGGCTCTCAGGCTTAAAGCTGAGGATACATCACATACATATAATGCTGTGTAAACCACTAGCAATTACTGGTTTATAAAACCACTTAATTCATGTCATGAAATGTCAAAAATAGATAAAATATTTAAAACCCAAGTAAGAAGTCCCATGCTAAACTGTCAAGTGACATATTTTAGAGTTGTTACTTACAGTGCAAGTGGAATTGTTAATTGCAGAGCAGAATCAGAATATACATTTGAGTGCAACATTTAAAAATTAATTCTTTAAAAGTTTAAATGCTGTTATTGCACAAAGCCATTGACAATATGAATTCAGCTTTCCATGTTTCTGGGCCTTAGAAATCAGAAACATGAAACTCTTCAAGGGTCACTTATCTCATGAACTACTATAGAGCCCATCAGAGCAGAACTTTTTTCATGCAGCTGCTCACAGATCACAGTCTAAAGCAATGTAAAATGGGAACCTCCTCTACATGGTGGTAGGTGATGTCAGCCTTCACAAACTTACTACAAATCTCCAATCACTTGGTGTGTTTTCTTAAGCTCTCATTTTTTGATGCACTGTTGTAGGAAGTATTACATTTTAACCCTCAGTTTCCTAGGCAAGAGCTTGAAGACACAGCCAGGGTTAATTCTCAGGCCAAGAAGCAAGGATTCTCTTTAAATAGGCTTCTGAAGGAGCTGGATTGCAATATGGGAATACGTGGCATGAAGATGGGCACGTTTTCTCTTATGAGTTGAGGGCCCTAGAGAGTGAGGATTTCTTTAACCTGAACTCTATTTTACCTTGTTGGGATTAGTCTGGATAACCCAAGCGCAGCTGACCCAACTACTGTACTGCTGGCTGTTTGGGTTGTTAGGGTAACTGAAAGTTCCCCTGGAGCCTGAGAGATGTCCTCCACAAGCTGCAGAAAGAAAGAGAAAATTAAATAATTGCATTAATTTGTGCTATCACTGAACAGACTTAAACAAAACCTAATATTCTATCATAGCCTTGGCTTCCTATACTTCTATAAAAGACTCTTCAAGGTTTCCCTTGAATTTGAATGATATCACAAAAAATGAGCAAAATTACTCCATGAGAGAAAAGTCACTCCTGGAAAAGAACATAAAGATTTTCTTCTGGAATATGTGGATACTGCCAAAAGATATTAACTCTGTCTCAGGAAAATGTCTATAAACTAGGTTTTTTTTCAGAAGGCTACCTTCAGACTGAATCTTTAAATTTTCATCTGCAATAAAATAACCTTTTGAAGCCCGAATGATATAGAATTTTCTTTCTCAGTAGTGGTACATCATAGAAGTTATCCTTCAGATGTTTTATTGTCCCATTTATTCCTTTTGGTCAGATTTCTGGGCCAGAAGACACCTCTTATGGTATACCATGATCTCTTCTCTTGCTAAGCCATTCAATAAAAGAGAGCTGCGAGCTGGGAATGCCAAACAGCTACAGAAAAATATGTCCATAAAGCACTCAAAATACAATGCGCATAAAGCTGAAGCATACAACAGGCAGCTGTAGTTTAACATTCAACTAATACTAAAGAAATACTCAATTCTTAGTAAACTGAAATTAAATATTTTGTATTAGAGAATGGTAAAAAGAATTTTCTTTGAAATGTTCCACTAAAATACCTCATGATTTCTCAACTAGATTCAGAATTATCATGTCATAAAATGTACTGTGTTTCCCTTGATTAGGAACTAGAACAGAAGTTACTGCATTATAATTTCTTACTGGATAAAAACGACTATTCCCTTACGTTATAAACAGTGAAAACATTTTTTCTACATGTATGTGCATAATAATAAAACCTACTGATTAGATACTTAAGAAAGACAGAAAAGAGCTTGAAGTAGCTCTAAGTAAAGCAGATTTCACAGTGGCTCATTGAAATTTTTACACTCTGTATTCTGTGAAAAATTAATCTGCTTTTTTCACAGCAACCTGCAATAAATTTGAGCCCTCTAACAGATGGTTGCCACAGGGATGCTCACTGGAATGTTATTCTGACCTTTTTAAATTAGAATTAGTGGCAAATAAATCCCAAACAAACAGAGAAATTGATATAAAGAAGAAATGCTTAAGGCAGGACCTTGAGTCGCTCTATACAACTAAGAGTGCCTCATTTTCATGGATAACATTTCTTTTATCAGTTTTCTGTTTCAAAATCTTCTCTAGCTTTTTGTTATGACTAAAAACACCAGGACCTCTCATCTTTGCAACAAATGAAATAGCATGCACAGAAGAGAAACATTAATATATTCTCTTGTAAATCTGTTCTCCTTATAGCAGACCCTCTTTCCCAACCAGCTTACCAGACCCCTTCCTCAGGAACAGAGATCTGATTTTAGGGTGTCTGGCATCTAGTCAAGGCCAGTGGGCCTGCAGATAACTTCATTGTTAAACTCCTATTACTAAACAAAGCAGCTATAAACAGAACCCATGGAAAACTCTGACTCCAAGGGACTTCGGGTTGGGACCTGTGATCTACCAAGAAGGGTTGTATTTTTTTCCATCACAACTTTGTTCTTATTTATATATTAATCATTTATACCAAACATTGACTTGCTGATGCCTGATGGCCCATTTCTCCTGGTGAGAAGGTCCTGGACGTACCTTGCTGGGCAGTCTGGCACTGTGGTCCTGTCCAGGCACTGGTGCACTCACAGGAGTAGCCGTTGATCCCATCGATGCAGCTCCCCCCGTTCTGACATGGGTTGCTAATGCATTCATCAATGTTCTCTGTACAATTCAGGCCTGTCCAGCCTGCATTACACAGGCAGAAATATCCAGAGCTCATTGGCTACAGGTATAAACAAATGCAAGAAACTTAATGAGCATGGATCACCTAAAGGAATCAATGCAGTGGGCAGAAAGAATTATATTTACACTTATTTTATATGGAGATGAGGGCAAAGAAAGAAAACATTTGGAATTTAATGGCCTTGATGGTAACTGGTGAATACCAAAACAAACTCAAAACCTAATCAGATTATCTAGCTCTTTCCTTTTTTAATTAAGTTATTTCTTTGCAGGGCTCTTTCAGATTACTTTCTAAAAAATAAAAATCTGTATTCATTTAGCCATTCAGAAAACTCTTTGCTTGGCTTTGAAATGATCATCCAAGAAAAACAGTCAATCTTATTATCTAGACCTTATAAATAACAACTCAAGATAACAGCAGTTTATAAATAATTTTTCTCAAGCCTCTTCTCTGGGAAGTCTGCATTACAGTTATGTGGGCAGTTAACTTTCATTTTCACCCTGAAGGATGTTAAATGGGAACAGCTGCATTGCCTTCTCTGCATTATTTCTTATTGTGTATGTCTCTTAAATTTGTTTTTTCTCAACCTTTGCTATTTCTTGTTATTAAGTCTTTCCATATCTCTAAATTTTTAATTTCTTACATTCTCTTTCTTTATATTTCTTGTTTTATAGACACACCTTTTACAGGTAAAGCAGAACGTGGTATTCCAAGGCACATGCCAACAATCCCATTTTTTATGTCATACAATCCATGTTCTCTATTTCCTTTTTTATTCTCTGTTCATGTGCTCTGTGTCCTAACCAGAGATTTTCAGTATGATAGAAGAGGATTTTAATGTGTACGGAATGGTACTTGAGAAGAAAAATTGTTTTCTGGTCTGCATTGTCTGATATTAATTAACATTACATATAATCTGTCGTTACACTGGCTAAATATAGCTCTGGTGTTCCTCTATTTTATTAGATACTTCCATAGTCCCATTACTGATGTATCTGTGTTATCAAGTAGTAGTTTATAGCCATGATTGCCTATGGTTGTATGTTAGGATATATTATGAGGAACACATCATATCTGTTAATAGACTGACTAAATTAAAGAGCTTCTAAATAGTCAGAAAAAAAGTATATTAGATATAGGCACAAAAAGCACAATTTATCATTTGCAAATGTTTATCCAAAATCGTCATCATAAATTTTCTCCACAATAGAATTATCAAAATGCCCAGGTCTGAGGAAGCCAAAAGGTCTTCACGGGGTCCATGTGGACAAACTAAGTGGTCACTGTGCATAAGAGTGAATTCCCACCACTGATCAGTAAAGGTCTGAAACACTCAGGTACCAGCAGGAGTACAACAAATGAAGCAGCCCCTCCATATACATATAATCAGCTTGAGACTCCAGGGGGGCTCTCACAAGATCTGTCCAGGAACATAAAATTAACTGTACTGGATATTAACACTCTGAAGATCAGCAGCGGTACTGGTTTTATTATCATGGGTAATTTCTCCATGATCTAAGGTGGTAAATTACTTCCCTGTCCCATCAGGGGCAGCCATTCATCAGTTCTCACCCACCAGCACCAGCATCCCATGGCAGGCCTGGGGTACCAGCTGCCTCTCCTCTCGGGCAGCCTGGTTGGTGGTGCCAAGATTGCTGCTTCTACTTCAGACATGAAAAAATCGCTTGTGTGCCCTGAAACTCACTTTGATTTCCCCAGGTATATCTGTTAATCTCCTACTCCCTGACTGACCTTGCTTCAGTACCTTCAGTATGTCTGCGCTCAGCTTCCAGTCTCACCTGCATCCCTGTTGTTACTGGTTTTAACAGCAAGGCATTGTCACTTCCTGCAAGGAGTCCAGCACTTACCAAGCACTGCCCATTTGCACAAGGGTTTTGCAGCTGACAGATATCACTGAGAGGAGAGCACCCATTTGGCCCATATCCACTTCCAGTGTACCCAAATGCACAGGAACAAAATGGCATTGGCCCTTGGGAGATGAGTCAAGATACAGAAAGTAATTCAGTCCTTGTTACAGTGACACCACCAACTCTGACAGTTAAAGTCCTTGACATTTTGAAGCAGAGCCTTTATATAATTCTTATTTGATCTTTTGGTACCTTCCTTCCTTGGTCAGTGTCCAGTTTGACCATGGAAGGATCCCTACTGTTGCTTTGCTGCAAGGTAAGCTTTGTGGGAAGTGGAGGGAGTAGTCAAAGTGTATTTATGGAAAGGAGAAGAATATTAAAACCAGCTGAAACTGGAAAACCTCAAAGAGGAATGGTGAAGATCTCCACGTTTTTATTATGGAATTTGCTCTTTCATGGAGCCTGCATCTGTTTCAGGGAGTGTTTGTGGAAAGGCCTGCTAGATTTAGATAACTTGTCTGTAAAATCCTTTGGGTGAGGCAAAACTGACTCTGGAGAAGGGGCTGTAATATAAATATACTGCTACAAAGTGGATTCAGCCTAACCAAACCCTCCTTGAGATTCACACTGGTATTACTTAGAGTTCTTAAGAGAGCATCATACCTGGAGCTGAGGTACAAGTAGCCAAAGGATGGCACCCTCCATTATTTATGGAGCAGATATCAACCTGGGTACATGTTCGGCCATCTCCTTCATAACCTGTTCAGAGGTAAATCACAGTTAGACTGTAAGAAACTACATTCTCTGACAATTAACAGCAAAACAATAATCTTGTGGGCAAATGACTAATTTATGGTGTAAAATCATAGTCTTTGGCAGTTAAGAAGAGAAAGTTGAGACCACCACTGAAGTAAAATCTGGCATATTTATTGTGATTCCTACATTGCAGTGATGGATTCTAATTGTAGCTAAATCCTCCCATGATTTTAGAAAAAAAAAAAAAAAGATATATTAGTATTAACCAAATACAGGTGAGGTCAGTGAGGCCATACAAGCTCAGGTCCCTCAGCCACCATGTGCTGCCCTCCCTACACTTCTACACTCAGCCAGCCCTGATCACCTCCAGGCTTCCTGCTGTGTGCCAGAGCTGCCCTTGGGTCTCAGACTCAATGTCCAGCTCATCTCAGAAGGCTCAGAAGGACCGAAGTGCTGCAGGACAACTCTGCATGGCCAAAGCTGAGGTCCTCTGCACCACATCAAAACTTGTCTGAAGCCAGATCTCCAGTGTGGTGATAGCCCTTCAGCACTCAGCAACTGAGAGCCTTCACTACCCACAGCCTATTGTCATCTAAGCAGCAATCAAAAGGTGAATTAGAAATGCTTTTACCTGATAGTATTTCTATTATTGATATAATGTATTTCATAAAGAATTTTAAATCATAAACCACAGATTATGAAGATGCAAGTAATGGTTTCCACTGCTTGACTTATTCTGCAATGGAAACACTACCTTCTTAGACAGCATTCGGAGAGTGACAATTATCAAGGCTTTTTTTAAGACAGACAATACAGCTGATTTATGGCACACAGGATACTCTTTCAATTAATACAGACAATGACATTATTATTATCATTATCATTACACAATCCTTGTTTCCTATTAATGATCCTATAAAGGAAGTACTTTGTCAAATCAAGGCTTTAACACTGAAAACGTCTACCTTGTACAAGAGAAACACATTTCAGAGGATCATCCTTAAGGACATACTCTACAAAATGTTTATTAGTAGCTGAAGCAGTTTAAATATACTTGGACTCTGTATTCTATATTACAGTATTGCTTTGTTTATGTGGTACTTCTTTATGTAAAACCAATCTCCAGCTTCCTAAATTTGCTGTAAACCAGACTGAAGGGTGTTCAATCTTCATCTTTTCAGCATTTCCATATTTTTTTCAACAACAAGGACAAAAAACATTTTACCTGGTGGACAGAGCCCACAGTGGAAGGATCCCATTGTGTTGATACATTGAACCATTGGTGCTGTTGAGCAGCCACCATTATTACTTTCACATTCATCAATGTCCTGGCAATGGTATCCATTTCCTTGCCAGCCTAAAAAGAAGCAGACAACAGACATTAAAATAGAAAATGCCTGGCCTTTATATTTTCTTCTTTGACCAGATCTTTTCATAGAGCAGAAAAATATGACTTTTGAATTTTATTTCATTAACACAAGATAAGACCTGTCCCTCTCATAACTGATTAAAATTAATACTTGTCTGCAAAACAGGTTACAAACAGGGTGAGGATATGTGTGCTAGAACATTTTATTTTAACTGAATTCTGGATTTTCCAGAATCAAACACACTTTCACCTAAAATAGAGGCAGTTCTGGTCTAGTGCACACATGTACAATTTGCAGGAGAGCTTTGTCATAACTCTGGTTAAATACTTCAAATACTCTTCCCACCCACACCAGCTACACAACTCAGGAAGAGGAATCTTGGGTTATATGGCTTGAGGGGAAAATCAGGTTTTTATATTGCCTTGGGGCAGTGAGCATATGGA
The DNA here is from genome assembly GCF_020740795.1 of Apus apus. Taxonomy (NCBI): domain Eukaryota; kingdom Metazoa; phylum Chordata; class Aves; order Apodiformes; family Apodidae; genus Apus; species Apus apus. Next base: position 21,345,853 of record NC_067283.1, on the reverse strand, counting down.
CATGAAAGTACATCAGATCTGTTACATGAAAGTAATTGGACATGAAGGACACGAAGCTACCTATGGACATAAGGGTACATCAGACCTATTGAGATGCTCAGTTTAGGATAGAATAAATCATATGTTAGACTCAACTGCCTACATTACCTAGATAAGACATAACCTACAGACATTTATTCTCTCAAATACAGACCAAAAGTATTTTTTGGATTACACTCTTATCTACATCCTGTGTCTGTGCTTATAAATGCAGGCAATACTACCTGCTGCCACCCCCCTCCCTCCTGAGAGCACAGAAGGACATGATACCTGAGGGGCACGGACCACACAAGTAGGAGCCTGGTGTGTTATGGCACTGCACAAATGGATTGTGTGAACACGGAGGATTAGGGAGGCTGCATTCATCTATATCAGCACTGCAGGCAGGGCTGCCAGGAGGTGACATCCAGCCAGCATCACAGAGGCAGTGGTACTTGGGCTGCCACAGCAAAAAGCACATTACATATTTAAGAGGGTTAGAACAGTCAAGAAAAGTGCAGGAGTTCATTTTATAAATTAGTTTTTAAACAAAAGAAAGGAAGATTTCAGAGCATTACATGGTTTGCACGTTCTGTTTTATAAGTTGCTTTGGTAGATTCATCAGTCTATTTCTTCCTCTGAATGTGTCTATTTAGATAATGGAAGCAGCAACAGGCTCATTCCTTGTGTTCATAAATGAGACCTGCAATTTACCCTAAAACTCCCAGAGAAAATGACCAGCAATTATGAGCTGTACATAAACATAATTAAAAGTCAACAACTTGCTTTGTAACCAGGGTAAACAGATCACTGTAACCAACCTGAAATCAGCTTGGCTGTTTCTTTTAAACAAGCTGGTCAGTAACCAGTGCAATGTGCAGAGCTGACATTAAATTGCAAATATATATTTTCTTTGACGAGAACAATTTTATCTCTAGTAACCTTCACTAATGGCCAGATTTCAGCATTTATCTTGTTTTCGTCCAATTAAAGCTAACGAGACTCAAAGGAGCAGACACTGTTAAGCCAATATTGAACTATTTGAAAAGCCTTCTGCACAGAAATGGGCAGAAAACAAGTGATGAGTTGTGAAAACTTTTACAAATTGAGCAAAGGAATTATTTTACAGCATAGCATGAAGATTATATGGTGTATCTGGAATGGTGCATGGGTGTATAGGAGCATCAAGGAGCACAGGCATGCCAGGGTAGTTTGGGAGGGATGCTCTGAGTGGAAAGAACCAAAGCTGGCACCTTCCATGCATCCCTCTGGGGCGTACACACCATACCCTGATTTTCTTACAAAAAAGAATGAGCTGGCTTGCTCCAGAAGACTGTGCAATTGCATGGTAGCATCCACCCAGTGAAATGCTTGGAGAGCTGGAGCCTGAAGTCAGAGACTCAATCCAACTGACAGTAAGGAGCACCAAATAGGAGCAGCAGCCACCCCAGCTTTTGTTGTACAGTGGCATTTCTTGCAGTTTTTCAGCAGCAGTGTGTGCTACACAGTTTTCTGGTGCTCAGCAGTATTGGTGCTTATTTATGCTGTGTTTATATACAATTTATATGCATTCCTTACCTTGTTGGGCTGATCCCTGACTGCATCTACACAGATGCCATGCCCACAGAGCATCTCTGATCCTCCCTGGCAGTCATCAAACTTCAAGGCACAGTGAGGCCCATAGGTTTCTGGAGTACAGGAGCAGCTAATGGTGAAAGCACATAGAAAACCCAAAATGTCACCTATATATAGCACTTAAAGATCACATATTGCCACAGGTAAGAGATTGTTCTCTGCTTTTATATTTATTTGGTGCTGCCCATGAAATCTGTCTATTTAGCACTGCTGACAATCCCATTAATAATCATCCACAGAGGCAAGGCTTCTGTTCAGCAGAAGGTCCCAAAAGGGACCTAAGCCTACAGAAAGCCTTCTACCAGTTCACTAGCTTTTTACTAAAATGACAATCAGACCCTTATTTGAATGCAAATTATATGCTGCCATGTCTGCTGATGTCTGCTTCTTACAGAGACATGTGGCAGGCACACACCCCTGTGGAACCCCTTTTAAGCTGGCTAATGAAAACTGCTTTGTAAAAGCATGTATCTGCAGGTTTTTCCAATGCAGCTGATCTGGACCTTGGAGCAATGTATCTAGAAGCTCCTTCAGTCCCTGCCAGGCTGTCACATGCTCAGATGAAATAGCAGTTTGATAAGCAAATTGCAGGTAATTTATTGCTGCACCCAAGCTAAGCGACCTGGATGAACTCAGGCATCAAAAACCCACAATAGCTTAATGCTTAATTGCAGTACTGTAAGACAGCATGTTGATTATTGCAAGAGAGGGCAGATAGACCAACACCATGTCACCAGTGCACAGGATGAAGCTGGGTAAGCTGGGCAACAGGTCAGAAAACCAGATCAACTTTGTATATTCAAAGGACATTCAGAGTTTCATGTTCATTTCCCAAGGACACAGCAAGATGACCAGAATGACTCTGAAGGAGGAGCACAATGGCACTGTCTCCTGCCTAGTCTGGCAGAGATTAATTTGCTACCCATCTGAAGTTGCTCAGAGAACAGCCTTACAAAGTTGGTCATGCTGCAAGTAGCTTCAGCCAAATTGTGGTGCACCACTGCCAAGCACTGCCCTGGTTCTCTCCCACTGCTGATGTCACATCATGATGAGGTCTCCATCAATTTGATTGTAACACAAAAGTCTGATTGACATGGGATTCTCACAGCCTTTCATCCAAGTGATGCAATGTCTGCTAATGTCCTAATTCAGGAAGGTGTTTCCCGAATACCTGCTCTTTTTCCTCATACTTCAGAAATTTCCTGAACTATGGCTTGAAGTATGCAAGTAAAGAATCTGAAAAGGGAATGAGGACTGTGTCATGCTCCATTTGATGGTACCTGATCCCATTCTGTTCTTCACCTGGCATTATCACTGGGTGCTTAAAAAAAATCACCATTTTCTTTACCTGCAGTCCATGCTGGTGCACATAACTACCCAGTTAGAGCAGGAGTGGGGTGACCTGGGTTGCTGAGCCCCAGGAAAACTAGCAGCAATGTTCTCAGAGTTGTTGAAAAGAGCTGTGTCATGCTCTACCTGGGGGTAGATTTAACATCTGGGGAGTACTCAGAAGACAAAAAGGCAGTGTGAAGAGAGACTGTGAAGACAGTAAAATGGTTTTGGGGAAAGGACTCAATAATCCCTTCAATACCCTCAATAATACTGAAGGCATAATGCAAAAGCACTAATATTAGGATATGGATTAGTTATGGAGAGGTCTTAGTTCATTTCAGGAAACACCAATTCAGCAGGTACCAAGGAGGGCAAGAATTACATTGGGGAAAAAAATTTACAGGAATCATGACTGTACTGTCAAAATTACAACACTTGCAAGAAAGGCAGAGGGTTTGTCCTCTCAAACCTTAATTTAGTCACACACCTGCACACCATATCTCTAAGCACAATAGGTAAAAACAATTAAAGGCAGGCTGCTTTGTGTGTCGCTTCCTTGACAAATGTCTGTGTTGAGGACAGCTGCAGGCAACCTAGGAACATCCTTTAAAATGAAAGAAAAGCTGACAGGAAGCATCATGTGCCAGTGGCACCTCAGCAGGCCTTGTGCTCATGCTGAAGTGTGAGGAGCAGTGCAGGAGAACTTCCCTTGTGTGAGGTTCTTTCAAGGGCTGAAAAAGCACTATAAGCCAGTGTTACACCAAGCAAGTATTTGTGGGGCCTAAGATTTTCATGCTGAAGCAGGAGACAAAATGCTTTGCAGAAAACTATGACAGGCTCTCCAGCCTGCTTGTTCCCATTGCACAGGGAGAGCTTTGTATTGTATCTGTAAGTTATTTATTTACCAGATCATTTGACATTTTGGAAAATAAGATGCAGAACATTCAGGCTGTCTTCCCCTGTTAATAAGAGCATGTTTCCTAAGGAGCTGGGCACAGCAAGAGAAAGATATAGATCTCATGGCTATGGGGGCCTGCAGAGGGGCAGCCCAGGCACCCTCCTGGCCAGCCAGCTGCAGGCAGCCATTCTGCTCCCTCTCTGCTGGGCAGCACAGTGTGTTGCCTGCTCTGCTGCAGTCTCAGCATGTCCTGAATTTGTGGAGAGGGTGAAGGCATTTCCTGGAGTTATGCAGTGTGCCGGGAATGCCAATGATCAAAGGTGCCCATATATCCAGGAGGTTTACAGCTGCTCAAAGTCTTTGCTGGGCCAAAGCTTTGCTTCTGCTCACCTCCTTCATCTTCTCACTCACCCCGGTCTCAAGGGCTAGGTGATAATGGAGGGAAGATAATGCAGCTGTGCTGGGTGGCCACATTGGGGAGTGCTGGTTACAGACCAGCCTGCTGCTTCCCACCACCCCATCAGCAGAACACGGTGCACTGAATTTCAATTAAAGCATCTGCAGATACAACAGATAGTGGGCACCAGAGCCAGTCTCTGTTTTGCAGTCTCCTTCCCCAGCATGGCTGTGTGCTAAAATTAGTTATTGCTGCTCTTCTTGTATCAAAGAAGGCAATGGCTTCAGACAGCCTTCTGTGTCTGTGGTGGGCTCAGGTGTACTGTGCATTAAGGATTTTATATTCTCTCAGACTGCAAGGGATTACCATGCAGAGATACTAAACAGACTTATTCCTAGAACTTGTGTTGCTGGTGTGATACAGAGTGCAAAAATAGTAGAGTATTTTGCATAGCATAGCATAGTTTTGAAAAGTTACCTGTAGCTGCCTGGTGTGTTCACACAAGTGGCTCCGTTCTGGCAGCCTAATGCTGTTCCAGCATAAATCTGGCATTCATTAACGTCCACTGAACACTGGAGGCCCTAAAATGAAATGGAAAACCAGTTTATTTTCCAAATAACTGAAAAATGAAACAAACCATGGAGCCAATGTTTAATATAGTTTCAAAGATACACAAACCATGGGCTGCTATCAACACAGCTTCCCTTGTGAAATATTATAACAAAACTATTTTTCAGCTGCATTTCTGTGACCCTGGTTATCAGTCAGATGAGGAATAACATCTTCCAGATGTCTGTAGAAAGCATATGGACAGCATAGTACTGTCATTCCCCCCTACTTTCCAACTTGCTAGCATAACACTCAGAAAACTTTCTTTCAAACTCTTTCCATCAGATGATGTTGTTTCATTAAGACTGAAAGCACAGCAATTTTCACTTAAATCTTGCTGGGAAAATTTTCAGGTTGAGAGCCTTTGAGAAGAAGACATAACTTTTCCATTCCTAGTGCATGTAACAGCACCATTAAACCTTTGCCAGTAAAGTCTCTGGTTTTCAAAATCTCAGAATGGGCTTGATTACTTACACCCCCATTTGTTTTATTTGTTTGAGCCTGAATAAACATCCTTCCCTTCCCCCATCCTCTCTCTATCCTTGCGTAAGATCAACAGCAAGGCATGCAGTTCACTCTGCTCAGCAAAAACCAAAGGCTGCTTTTCTGCTGTGGGAACTGCTGAGAGTCATTGAATTCATGGGCCATTGCCCACATAACAGCTCAGGGTCTGGCCCAATGGTTTGGCCTTAATTTCTTTTTGGTATATGTTCAGAAGCAAATATATTGCCTTTCACACAAGTTACTCAGAGTGTGATACTATTGCTCTGCCGTTCAGTGTATCTCACTCTGTCCTGAGCAACCCTAAAAGGCTATCTTCATCAAAATTACACTAAGCCAGGTGTATCCTTACAGTTCAAATACAAGCTCCATAGTCAAGGATTCTAAAGATTCACCTGCCAGCTGCTGGGACAGAGGCAAAAGAAACCATCCAGTAAGTCGACACAGGTCCCTGAGTTCTGACAAGGATTACTGCTGCAGGCTTTCCTCTGGATAACCTGAAACCCAGGAAAAGTGCAGAAAACTAAGTTCCTTCTTATTTACTCAAGACAAACCTTCTTAAAAACTTTTTTTCATTCTTTCTTGTGTCAGTCCCCCCACTCCCTTTTTTCAGCAAGGTTGATTTGCAAAAGTTTTCAGCTGTTTCACCCATATCTGTACAAACAAAAGACTAATATCCTTGGGCTTACAAAGGATGGCTGGCTGCAAGCATTAGGATGAAAGAGTCCTGTAAAAAGTAAATATTAGTAAAGACTGTTCTTTGGCAGCAGACTGTGAGTCTAGATGGAAGGTTAGGTTGTCAATTCCACAGGTGACTCATCTGACAACTGCTTTTACTGTCAGCTATAGCTGTGGCTTGTCACTATCTCAGTGGAGAAGCAAGTGACAGTTGAAAATCAGCTATTTCCCATACAATATAAAGTCCAGTTAGAATTCTACAGCCTTTGTCTTGACATATTTGTGAAGGAAGAGTATACTTCTCCGTGGTATCTAGTTGTTGTTCTTGAGTCTACAAGTGTTTTTCCTTTAAGGAATGCAGGCTCCTACACGATTTGTATTTTGTAAGAAGGCATTTCACCTCCTCTACAAATCTTGGCTTTTTTAATCTCCTGTTACCAAAATAAATTTCCTGAGTAATGCATGAAAGAAAAAAAATATCATTTAGCTATTTTATCATTGTAATCTCACTGTATTTACTTGGGGCTAGGTTTTTCTTTTTTTGATCTCTGCTTCCGATTTACTCACCTGCTCTAAGCTTTGAAGTTTATTGTCAAGACTCGTGATCTGTAAGAGAAATGCAAATTACATTGTGTTTGGTATGAGACTGACTGCAGAGGTATGGCATGGATGCTAGTAGGATATCAAATTTTTTAAAGAAAATAAAATAGCTGATACGTGAAACCAGGTGACAATCAAGTTCAAATCAGGCCTCATTCACTGGTATTTCAGTGGTTTAGGCTGTTCAGAAAATGACAGGTGAAATATGTCCCAGTTTAGCTCCAAAAAGCAAGACAGTCTTGTGAAGATGTATTCAGGTGCTCAACACTGAGAACATGAATTTTACAATGGGATTGCTCAGGTGCTCATGCACATGTAAAGGATGGAGGTCTGAGACAGTACACCAAAAGCCAAGAGGTTTACTATATCTCAGTGGGTTATAACTACAAGGAGCAAGCTGAAACTGAATCTGGAAATATGATGGATGCCTATTAGCACAATTTCCCTAAAGGGAGGCCTCTTAGGCTATAAAATATTGTCCTATAAGGAAATTTTGGCAACACTGTAACAAAAGACACTTAAACCAAGTCAGACAAAGGTTTCAAAATCTTTCGTAGTAGGGAAGAAACAAAACTACTTCATATGTTTTTTCTTTCCTTTGCAAACTCCTTTCAGTCCATTCCACCTGTGGAGGGGGATGCCTATGCAACCCCTACAAGAACATATGTGGTCCATTTCCTGAATTTAGTGGGATTTAATTTTTATAGATACTAGAAGATATTGTCCACAGAGAAGTTGACAAACAAAAGAATAATCCTTGTAACTGTAAATTACGGGATCAATAGGAAAAGTTCCATTATCTCCAGAGTTTCTTATGAAGTATCTCAGCATTAAACATTGACTCTGAGCTGATGTTAAATATGGACTCTGCCCCAGCTCCCTGAACTGGAGTCAAGAAACACTAAAAAGGAATCAGTTAACAATGTTAATCTGAGGAATGGAAAACTGGGGATACTGGAGGAGGATACCACAAGGGTATGGCTTACCTTGGAGGCCAACAAAGAAACCTGCTGGGACACATTCTGAGAGGCAGCATTGGCTTTTTTAAGTTCTTGAATCTCTGCCTTACTTTCTCTCACCTAAATGTAAGCAACAGAGATAATGTGAAACAAGCTTGGCAGTTTCAAAAGCTTACAAATGTAAACAAGCTTTGCTTTTGCAAAAGCCTAGAAAAGTTCCATTCTTGCTTAACTTTACTATTATAAATTCAACTTAAATACAGAGAGCTCTGTTACATCCACAATTTAATATTTTAATTATTTTCTGTAATGACATGATAACAAGTCTGCAATAACTTACATTCATATTAGAGTGCTGCCATAGATAACATAACAACCATAAAAAACACATCAAGCATTTGCTAAGACAAATTCTGAAAACAATTAAACTATTAATGTGCAAAACTGAAAATGAAAACATATTAAGGAAAAGTAACTATATCACCTGACTAAAAAGTTCTGCAAGGTCTTCTTCATTAACTTTTATCTTTCCCAGTAGTCCAGTTCTAAATTCAATGTTTTTGCTGGAGCCAGCACAGAACACTAAATTACCCTGCTCTGAGGACAAACGAGGCCTGTTGTATCACAGAAAAAATAAAGAGATCATTTAGTTACATGTATCTGCCAGAAAATGTAAAAAAGGAGCTGCAGTAAAGCCATCCTGTTCCCATTACTGGAACTTAAAAGCCACCATAAGAACAAATGCATTTGCAAGCAGTGGTACTTACTGTTCCTCATAAATGGTTCTTTTCTGCCTCTTTTTTTCATAGTGATTTGATTCACAGTTCAATCCAGTAAGCAAAAATAATGCAACTAAAAGCCAAGGAGCAGGAGCAGCCCAAAGCATTGCTCTCCTCCAGCTGTCCTGAGTTTGGAGTGAAACCTCAAGTGCTGAATTGTGCTGTTGAGAGCCCAGATGCCCTTTGCCCTCACACAGCTCTTCATTCACAGGGTGCCCATGCTGCTGTCTTGTCTTGCAAGGGTGAACTTTATCTCAGGTATCTTAATTAAAGATTGACAGTGTGCAAATCACCTAGACATTATATGCATTTTTTATCATTTTGTCTTTTGGTTTCAGGAGTTTTGAAAGATCATTAATTGAAATCTGCTTGTATTTTATCACTACGCCTTTGACCTCTGTACAGCTGAGCACCCTTGTGTCTCAGAGCTGCTTGTAAGGGGCAGCTACTTACTGCAGGAAGGGCTTGCTCTCCCCACTCACTGCACCATGCAGGCAAAGGGAAGATTATTTGGCAGCACTAAAGGACCTAGATTGTCACCAAAAAAAATCCCCAAAACCAACAACAACCAAAATAAACCCCTAAAAACAAAACCAAACCAAACAAACAAAAAACAAACCAAAAGCCAAACAGAAAAAAATAACCAGCAAAACAACCCAAGAAAACCCCCACATATTAAACCCACAGTGGCTGGCAAGGAGTATTTTTATTGAAAGAGAATCTTCCAGCCAGTAATTCACTGGGCAGATGACACAAACAAGTTAGCAGTACCAAACAGCATCCTATAGAGTACAACAACAAAACCCAATTTTAACCAAATACGGTTGCTCTGACTCAAGGATGACTCAGTCCTCAGATGCTGGGGAGATGATCACACATAAAGGGGACTGCATTTTATTTGGCATGTGTAGGCTGTCTTCATTGCACAGAGTAGGGCTCCCAATTTCAGAAGAGGCCATAGACAATGCAGAAGACTGAAGAAGAATTCAAAGGAGGCCCCAAAGTATTAAGAAATAAAAAGCAAATTAATGTGTTCCAAGAGCCAAATTTTGAATCTTGACCCCATTTTCCTCTTCAGCAATACCTCACAACCTTCTCAAAGGAGGCGTCCCACCCAGATGCTTGTTGGTTCTTGTCTCTGAGGCCCAGGCTGTTGCTGCTGGAGGCCATGGTGGAGTCCACATCTGACATCCCCTTTGCTTTTGCCAAAGTCTCCATATTCCCCTTGCACATGACCTTGCTGTGCTTTCCTCTCCCTGCTTAGGGGAGCTTTGTGTATCTTTTTCTTCCTCATGCTAGGAGCTACCTGAACCTCCAGACCCACCACCATTTTTTTTATTTTCCATTTTGCTTAGTGGACACCTCATTCAGGTTGCTCACATTTCAAAACTCTGCTGAGAAGAAAGGAGTAGCAACAGGTGTTGCTGCTCTTGCTTGAAGACAATGGTAGCCAGCATTCACTGATCCTTTAAGCCTGACCTTCCTGGAGGCCACAAAGCTCCTGCACTTCCTAACCCTAGCTTTCTTTCATGCTCCAGTTTGCACTTGTCACCTACAGATGTCCCATAAATATGTGGGATATGCCCTGGAGCTGGGGAATTGAATGAACTCTACAGCTTTCCCAGTCAGAAATGTTATGAGGTCAAAGCACCCTGGGAAGAAACGGGATGTGGTGACAGAAATTATTAATATCACCTGAAAAAGAGACAGACGTGGACTGTGAAAATGAATGTAACACAAAGACAGCTAACGTTTGTGGTGCTGACAAAGATAATAACTTCATCTCTACTGTGAATAACTATGATGTCCAAGATTATATCAGTTGCATCCCACCACCTCCATTATTTTCTATTGTTTGCATAAAAAATAGGTCTTTTTAATTATCGGTTTATTATCGGTGTTTTTAGAAACTTATTTCAGAATTCAGAACAGCATGAGCCTGCTGACCATCTTTCTTGTGCTCACCAGAGTGTGATGCAGGCAACCAAACCGTTACTGCTGCTGCCTAGAGCTCTGGAGGGGCAGAGGTGAAGCTCCTCCAGAACCCAAGGGGGACAGCCCATCCCATACGCCTACTGCTGCAGTAGCAGCAGCGGGTGTTCACCTGCTCCACAACAGCCTGTGACCTCCAGGAGGCTGAGCCTACCAGACATTGCTGCTAGAAGAGAGGAACATGAGGAGGAATCCCCATTCCTTTAGCATCACAGGGGACAGTGTTTCTATAAAAATACAGAATTGTATCCACAGTTATTGAAAACTACCACTGCCCATTCAATCCAAAAGAGCTATGATGTTCTACACCAACTGCAAATCTTTCCCTCTACATTACTTACTATGCTCTTTGCTCTGAAAACTCTCTTCAGGAATAGGGGAGCACAAATGAATTACTGATGTTTCTGTATAGTCAGCAGAACACTTTCTGCCTCTGGGTATCCTGGTACTGTCCATTAAACAAGTGCTCACTAACATTCTTCATATCAGTTCTGATGTCTGTCTGGGGTTTTTTGCTCATTTTGTTTTGTTGTTTTTTTGGTTTTGTTTTACTTAGTTTGGGTTTTTTTGTTGTTTGTTTGTTTCGACAGTTTACTGAGATTTTATAACTGTCAGTTGGGTGTCAACCTGAAGAAACTATGGGCCAGCTAAACCTGCATTTCATAGCAGGCTGGTTGAATGTATGCTTACACTTCAAGGACTTTCACAAAGTCCATTGCATTCTGGCAGTTTTCAGCCCGGACATCTGCTGTGACCCACAAACCCCTTCCTTTACTCTATTCATTTATTTTAAATACTAGAGTATGAATTTCCCTTCTCTGCTCCCTGTCAATCTTACATACAAGCTTCCTTTCCCAACTAATTAACTCCAATGTCCCGAATGACCAATAAGCAATAAACCATAGAGGATGGGAAGAAAGCTGCTAATGCAAGGAGGCAGAAGAAATTCATTTTCTCTTCATGCAGACTTCATAGCTTAGAAAATGTGTGTCCTGAAGACCAGGTGACTTTGACTATGCACTGATTATAGGATGAAGAGAGCTCTGGACATCTATCTAAACCTTGCATGACATGCTATTTTCCATTTCTTTAGACCTTCTAGATTTTAGTTAATTTACTCTCTATGCCTAGCAAATGCACCTTAGACTGGCCAAGTTGGGAAATCTATAAACCGTCTTAAGGAGAAAAATAGGTCCACACCCTTAAATTTTACTGAAATATATTGGAATGTGACATCATTTTGGACGAACAGAATGGAAACCCTGCAAATGTCTGGCATAAGAAGAGGGGCTGTTATTCTAACAAGAGCCAGCACAAACCCTTCCTCCTGAGACAGATCATTCATTACCTCACTGACATGAGTATATGAGGTATAGGTTGTGCAAAGATTTGGCAGGAAGTAATGGAGCATTTGTTTTTATCTAAATCTGGTTGAAGTTCATCCCATACCAGCAGGGACTACAAGTTACCACCATCTTGTGTAGCTGTGTGAAATGATTGGTGCTGTCCCTCCACTTCTCCAGCAGTAAGTGCCTGAAATGCAAAGACACTGCTATAGAAGACATGAGTTAACTTAGATTAAGGCAAAAAATTCCATATGTGTTAATTGTACCTAGGAAGTCAAGTGAAATGCAGAGACACGGTACGAGTCTGTGACAACGCTCCCTTCTCATATGGAGGAAGGGAACTATTGCTGGGAATCTCAATGTGGCTAACTTTTTATTGGAAAACTAAGAGATAATACTTTATTTTGTTCTACAGATGTAAAAAAAAAGATCCCTGGTGTTCAATGTTATGACTCCAATATTTGCAAATAATTATAAATCCATTCCTCTAGCTGGTTCAATCCATTTACCTGGGTTTCCCCCCAGCTGAGGTCATGTGTCCCAGAACTTCCATCTTCACTTCCCTGGATCCATTTTCATCTTTCCTCTTTCTAATACTATTCCAGTGCTTAAAAGTGAAATGTGACATAGGAAGCAGCACTGTTACCTCCATGGCACAAATGTGCAAAATGCTGGTGTAAACATTTCGTATTGAATTCATCACTTTCTGCGTGTCCCTACAGGTCCGAGACAGCCAAGCCCTAAGCTGGTATTAGGCCAGAGGATCAAAAACACAATACAGAGGATCAACAACCACAAAGTTTACATCAAACAGGGGTGACTGAAAAAATAACATTTCCCTTCCTGTCCCTTACCTATGACCACCCATCACCACTTCTTCCTCTTTATGTGTCTGAAGTTTTATGGCCCCAGCACCCTATGCAGGGGCTGCAGTAGCTGCAGAGCTCCATTTCCCACACCACTCCTTAAGGATTTCTTTTACTTCTCAACATCCTGCCCTCTGATACCTGCTTAAGATTTTTCCTCCCTCAACACACTGATGAAGTTAATAAATTACCTGCTGATGAAGTTAAACTAACCAGCCCGGAAGTCTAGGTTTTCAGTTTTTAATGGTGAATAACAAAAGAGGTAACTGATTTTGTTACCTACTTCAGCTGGAGTTGATCCACTGTCCTAATTCTCCCTGAGTTCCTTTATCAAAAAGAAGGCAGTTATAACATGTATTAGTTTTCTAGTTTCATTAGAAGACTTGTATTTTGGTTCCTCTATCTTTCTGATTTTCTTCCTCCATGTTGTTTCTATATACCACCAACCACTTTGATTCTTCCTGTTTTCTGTTTCACTATTTTTTGAAATTAGGTTCATGAAAAGTTTACAGTCAGTTACATTGGCTTTGGTCTCTCCTATTGATTATTCCAGTCTTTTTAGCACATTCCAATTGCTTTAATGTACACTGGAGTTATTTTTAGGGAATTCCATTTGCATAGCCACCCTTCTCCATTAATAACCCTAAAGCCACGAATGGACCTGGCTGCACAACCTCCCTTAGATTGGTTCTATTCTATACTGCTGGCTTCATCAAGAGGCTTAGATCTGAGCTATGTCTATAAATCATTCACTGTGTATTGATACTGTGATTATAAATATTGTCATCCTGTCACCACACAAACATAAGGAAGTAAGAGTGATCATACTAGGGTAGAAAAAGATCCATCTAGGTCATTACCCTGCCTCCAACAGTGGCCAAGAGCAGATAGTTAGGAAATGAAGGGTATATGAAGGGGCAAGCACTCACAGTACTTCTCCTAGGTACTTTCTTGGCCTCCATTTGTCTGCAGCTTGGGAAATTCTTCAACCATAAGTCTACTTACTCAGTACTCTCAGAGGATATTTCTTCAATGAACTTGTCCACTCTTGTCCTGAACTCTTCCCTAGACTTCACCTTACAACACAAGTACAATGAACGAGTATTGCCACATGGTAAGATCTATATGCAGTCTAAATGCCAATCAGAAATACTAATTCTGAGTATAATCCCATTTATAAGGGTAATATTTAAAAACAAAATGGGATTAGTTTCTTTTTAAAAATATATACAGGGCAAACAGCTGAACTAATCAAAACTATTACTGTCTAGGTATGAGAAAATATATTGGCACCATATATGTGCTTTTCTTCCAAATGCCAGGTTGCAATTTTAAAATATTTGAGTTACAACAGCCCAGTGCATGGACAAAAGGACAAGACAAACACGCTCTCAACAAATCTGGGATTTCAAGACACATTTCTGCATTAAAAATAAGAGAGGCTTCCCACTAGAGAGGATTTTAGGGACTACTTTGCTGCAGAGTCTTCTGAATCCCAGTAAAGGGTACCCAATCAGAGCTGCCACCTGAAATTCCCTCCAACAACCCTCTCTCACTAAAAGTGGTGCATTCCATTCAATTTTAGCACCTCCAACTCTGCTTCTTGCTTCATCAGAGCTCGTACCAAAAGATCCCTTGTCTGCTTCCTCCCACTTTTAAAAGGACCAGACAGAGGAAAGTCTAAGAGAACAACCCAGTTGTCTTGTCTTCACAGATGGCTGCCTGATCATCTAAGACCACATATTTATTTTCTTCAACAGCTATATAAATTCCTCAACCCTTGTAATAAAATAAACATAAAAATAAAGATAACACAAATCCCTTCATGGTATTCACAATAACATTTAAATTGACGCACTGTCACTACTCAATAATTCATTTTTCCTGACTTCTTGGACATCAGTTATCTATGCAAGTAAGTTGTTACTAAACGAGCATAAACTTCTCCTAATGAGGTTGACCAACATATTGCTCATGTTTGCACAGGCAAAAGAAAAATGGTTACTGAAATTAATTTTGAGCTCTGTGCCTATTTTCTTATACTGTCACATTATTTTTACTTGGATATTTCTTTGACCATTTCTACCTTATACACTGTTCACATAAGACTGCCCAGAAATGCCTTTTGTTCTTAACCACTTACTACTTTGTCTCCTACGAATCCTTACTGATGTGGCATATTCTTTAAACATCATGCAGAAAAAAAATACATGAAGCACATATGTGGTTTAAAATATCTAAGAGGCAAAATAGGTTTAGGGAATGCAATCACATCACCTTCTCAGATAGTGAAATGTATTTCAGATGTGCAGAATAAGTGAGCTACTAAACCAAAAATTGGATTCTGGAAATCTTCTGTTTCCAGAGCTGCCTTCCAGATTCCACAGTTTAGCTGCTTTTGTTATCACATTTAATTGCTGTGAAAATGCTTAAGCTGAAGTTGCAAAGTGCAGCACTGATGTAGGCTCCAAAGGACTTCTGACTAGGAGTCTGCTCAGAAAAGGAAGCAACATGATCATCAAGTGAGGTCAAGCAGGTGCAAACCAATAGAGCTCAGTAAATGAGCCTATTAAAGACAAGATGGGATAAGAAGCAGTCACTCAATTTAGCTGCACTGGTATTATAAGCTTAGCAGGAGTAAGTAACTCTGAAAACTGTTCTATAAAAATATCTCTTTCAGAAACAGCTCTGATTAGCAAGCAGATTTCAGTCTTCACAATCACACTGAATTAATTGTCAATGTGTAACAAGCTGTATTGCTGTATCAGTTTTAGATGCACCTAGATAACTTTCAACTAACTCTTTAATACTTACTTATGAGTGCCACATAAATCATTAAAATATGTTTTACAGATTAAAGAATTTAAAACAACTTGTTAATAACTACTATTTTGCCAAATATTATTATAGTGAGGCAAAATGAACAGACTATTTATATGGTGTAGCAGAAAGAAATCCCAAGTTATACATAAAAGTGATCTCCTCTGTTTTCACTTCGATGTTTGAATCACGTTAAGATAGCAACAGATCTTCCCATTTCCACATTTCTCCCAAGACCTCATAACAACTAGTTATTGATCTGGCTGATTAATCTACACAATAACCACCATCTAAAGACAACTGTGGTTCATAATACTGTCAAAACCACACTTGCTCTTTGGAATTTAGTAGCAGGCACAAACTAACATTAGTCTAGCACTTTTTTTGCCATTGCAGTACTACGAGAGATCAGGTGAAGACAAAGGCCAGCCTTATTCCTCTCTAGAGCCTAGTCAAGTGCTCTTTTAGGAGAATCCATTTCCATTTCTCTTTTATAGCTGGAACACTGCAAGTGGTCCAAATGCTCTTAGGGAGTAAGACAGGCTGAAATAGGACAGCCCAAGCTTTTCCTGATTTAACAGTCCAGAAGCAGCATGCCAATCAAGAGTAAAGAATAAATACACAATGAGTCAGCATAAGATAAAGCACAGCACAAAATAACAATAGCAAGGTTATTTTCTTTTTCAGGAAGAGGACTATGGCAGATGAGAACAGCTGCAGTATCTCTACAGCAGCTCTGTTCTCTGTGATCTTCAGCTTCTCTTGCACTATCAAGCCCAGGTGCAATGCACCATGACTGTTCCTATGTCATCCCACAGAAAGAAAAAAAGATTAAAACCAGTCTTTTTCAGGATTGTTGACTTTGACAACTCACTGCTTTGGTGCACAGGAACTATGATCCTTGTATGAAATCCTTCAGTTTTGTGACACACCAGCTCCCTAATGGATGCTTAATAAACACCATCCTGCCTTTTCCTCCCTCAAGCTGTTGAGGTTTTTTTCTCTATATACCAGTATAATACTACCTGTAAGGAAAAATAACAACAAAAACCTGTTTCTTTAGAAGGTTTTCCATTTTTCCGTATGTTTTTCTATAGCTTCAGAGACATTAAAATCACAAGATTTTATTAATAAGCCAACATACAGTCCAGCTCTATGAGGTAGTGTTTAACTGTGGCACTCTGGATAGCCATATGCAGTGGTTTCATCTCAACATACACTCCTAACCCTATTACTGCTATCAAGTTTTGTGACGAAATCATCAGAAGAAGTTCTCCAGTTCTTATGCCACAAGAACCTAAATGTGGAGCTTTTCAAATTTTTTTATGTCTTTATGTGTAGGTCTTTGGTAAGGAGCAGTGATTGTATCCTGAATAACGTGAGAACAGAAATAGGCAAGTTGTTCTCAGGGTTGTGATAATCTTGAAATATTTTTATTCAGCTGCACCTAAACAAATCATCCCAGACAGATATAGGCAGGCTCCGGAAGCCTACAATTATTTAGATGATGAGACAACCATGAACTCAGGATGACATTGTGTCTTCTTAAAAATCACATACAAAATAATAAATTGATTAGTTTAATTAGGTACATCAAAATTTCATACCATATATACAATAAAACTTTTAAGAATGGATTGCTGATATTTACAGATCAAGACATTTTCCATGTAGAACTTGGTCTCTGCACTTAAAACAGGTATTACATTTACAGCCTTTTTATACTGTACTGAGAAGACAGTTTTAAGATAAAATACAACAGTCTTACCCATTTTCATTGAGGCATATGTAAATGCTGCTTTTTTTCATTTTAGAAACTAAAAAGGACATTTAAATAAAGCAATTAAGTTCTGGAAACTTCCATTTAAATAAAGGATCTCTACAGAGAAAATCCAGCAAAAAAGCAATTTAACTGATGTATTTTCAATACATCAGAACTGGTCCAAAAAATGTGTGGGCAGATGTTTCGGTAAGCTACAATTTTTGGTCAGCTGCCATCAGCTTTCTCTTGAAAGGTGGAAGTACTCTCTGTCACCAGTCCGTACTCAACAGATTCAGCTTCTAAATTATCCAACTAGAATGGAGATCAATTTTGCCACCACGTGTACATTGAGGCTGTTTCCCAGAAGACGGTAGCATTGCTTTATTGTTATTTTGTCAGGAAAACCTAAAACAAAACACAGAGTGCAACACTGTTAGTCTGGCTTAGTTCCTAGCTTTCATATCCCTTTTTTCAATGAACAGTTCTTAATGTAGTTATCACAGATGGCAGCAGGATTCACACACACACACCCCTAAGTTCAGTTACATCCAGCTCATTGGATTTGTATCAGGACTTCCACTAGCAGTACTGCCATCTCTAAAGTTTAGCAAGAAGCCTCAAAAGATTGTTCTATTGTGTAAATAATGCCAATCTGCCTTCTCTTCGTATAGCTCAAAACATCCAGCAGTCTCAAGAAGGTGCAGCAGCACCTAAAACACAGCAAAACTGATACTCTAGAGAACATCAGACTACAGGAGAAAAGTGATGATATATATGTTCTGAAGTTTTCATAGCACTTCAGAAAAATCCTCTTCCAGGGATTTCTCAGGAGAGAACATGGTTGGACAGTTGCTGAGCCAATGGTGGAAAGCTAAGGAGGAGGTGGTGTCTGGGAGGAGTTGTTCCATCCTTTTCTGCCAGTTATTAATGCCTCCAATGTGGACTGCTTTGGTAAACACATCTTCTGCCAGCTCCATCCACTCTGCCCAGCTTCCTGGCAATCACATTTGGGCAACTGTTTTTTAGTTGGAACAAACATTGCACTCCCACACGTACTTCCTTAGATAGAGTTTTCACATTAAATAATTGAATTATGTACAGAATCTACACATTTTTAAATAAATATGCCTTTAGGCACATACACATCTGTGTACTTATAGCCCAAGAAGCTTATCTGAACCCTGAAAATTTCAGAGCTTTTCCATCTGCCTCTTGGCAACTGAAAGCCTGAATTAATTTTCAGGGCTCACTGTTTCCTTTATCCCAAGCCTCCTCCATCTGCCTGTTAACACTATCTTGCATCTTCTATCTTCCTGCCTCAAGAGCAGCCTACATCAGAAGGACAGATTTAACAATCTGGCACTTGCTGCACAGCTCTCATCAGGTCCTTTAGGTCATGCATGCAACTTGATGATGTTGCAGTCTTGGCAACACGCACTACCATGTTGTGCTGGATTTCCACCAGGCTGCCATTTGTTTCCTAATAGCTCACATACATCACTAACAGGAAAAATGGACATTACTCTCATGAAAGCAGGTCACAGATGCAAGAATGCTCTGATCACTTTTAATGATATTGCTGTGGGACCCACAGTAGTGGCTAAGACAAATGACTGCAGTATTCCATTGACCTATGGTGCAATTTCTATTTATACATTTAGATGTTAAAAGCACAAATAAATCTGTTAATGTTAATAACGAACTATGATTTTTACTCTAGATCTCACATGTTAGAAAAGGCCATCAATTTCCTAAAATATAGAACCATTTAGACACAATCATGTTCCTTCTGATAATAATGTAGCTGCAGCTCATGACAGCATCTGTTACAAAGCTTTCTGGCATTTTCTTCATTTTCAGTTTAAAGTTTTCCCATTCTTTAGCTTCTTGGGCCAATAACACATTTGCAGTGGGTACATCTCTAGGCTTTCTGATGTTGAAAATTTCAACAATTTTGAAATGTTGCTGTCAACTGTTGCTGTTGCTATAGAACACAGGAGCAAAGAAATTACGGCACACTTATCTCTGAAAATACCACACTTCGCAATAATGTCTTAAAATTTAGCATAGGAGGAATGCTGTGAGGGAAACACCCTTTGCTGTAGTCATAAATACAGCACTTTAAAAAATACCATAGCTTTCAAATCCTGAAAAGAAACTTAGATTATAGTACCTAAATTCAGCAGAGATTTCTACCAGCCCAGAGCTAAGTAACACTTTTTTTAAAGTGCAAAGTGGGGAATGTCTTAGATTAAACACAAAGGAAAGAAATGTCAGACTTGTGACTCAGTGCAGTGGGAAAGGCCTGTTCTGCCCATGAATCAGGGGTATATGTGAAAGGAAGCCACTGGATGAGAGGGCTTGTTTCATGTGCTGTGGGGAGTCCGAAAAGTAGTATAGTGAGGCAGGGAACTGCAAGAACTGTACAGAACATCTCATTATTAAAGTAGAAAGGTTCTGCCCTCTGAGAGGTGAAATCTGTCCCTGTCCCTCCCTCCACAGATCCCAGGTGACAAAAGACATTTTTGCTAAATGAGCACTTAGTAGATGGTGACAGGATTCTCCTCAGATTCAGAAGCATGGCTTGTCTTGAGAGTTCAGTTCTGGTTTGCAAAAATACTGAAGCTCACAGGTGTCCCTGAAGATGGACCTCTGTCCTCTGAACAGAGGAAGCATGGTATAATTCCAAGCACTCTGAAACAGTAACAGTCAGGTTTCACAAACTGATTACCCTAAATTAATGGAGTCTTCCAAACATAAAATTCTCCATTGTCTTGGTTCCCCCTCTGTAAAATACAAGCAATATTAACGCAACTACACTTCTCAGTGATGTTGCAAAGGCTGATTCAACACTTGGACAACACAAGCTGAATTTAAAAAAAAGGAGAAACAGGCAATTCTGTGCTCAAATGAGAGCTTGAACAGCATGATAAACCTATACAAGTCCAATCCAGCCCTGTTTAGCTTTTAAATTTCTTTACATCAGCCTACATCAATATGGAACAGAGCTGTGTTGAGAAAAAGACTGTCTACAAAATGGATAAATGTATTAAAGAAGAGAGGCTATGAAAAAATCCTGTATATTGGCATGTAGCTCAACACAACCTCCTGCAAATACTCTTCAAACAAGTAAACTTTGTGCTGGCAACTCTAATCTTTGACTTTTCAACCTTGATAATGTTATTTTAATGTAGTAATTTTGAATAAAACTAAGTAATAAATGAGAAAAACTAAAACTGCTAAAGAAAGAAACATATAAAAACTATTAGCATTCCTCAGAATTACAAGTCACTGAGGAAGTCAAAGAAAAATGCAACAAATTACACAAGATCAGTGGTGTCTTATTCTATGGATGCTTGTATTGCTGAGAGACAGAAGACTGATCTGATACGATGGCTGCAGGCCAAGCTCCACAGCAGGCAGTAACAGCTACACTTCCTTGCCTGCCTTTTTTTACAAGGGGAGCTCCAGTGAATTTATTTTAGGCTTAATTCTGGTTGACCTGTGTCCAATGTACCTGTATTGGTGAATCTCATTCCTTGACTCCCTCATCTCCACAAAACAGTTAGAAAATGAAGTAATTGACCAAGGGCTAGGACTGTCTTTTCTAGAAAACAGAGATGATTTAAAAGGTCATTAACTGAAGAGTTTGGTTACTCCTAAACAATGAAGTATCTGTATCTTCTGAAATTCCCTTTCTGTCAGCAGCTGCAAACCGTGTAAGGGATAAAGCAAGCAGCTTCAACACTGAGAACCACTAACAGACCCTAAACTGGCACAATATGTTGACTTACCACAGTTGTGAGTAATGCTGGCTGCTGAGTGAATAGTTTCAACTGTAAACAAAGGTATTCCTTCATTGCCTCTCAGTAATAGAGCATTTCCCATGCCAAAACTTTTTTCTAAGTTTATGAAGATAAATCTAACAACAGAATCTGGCTCTTACAAAATGCAAAAACTTAGTGGAAATTCAGCAAAATTCAGAGTTAGCCAAATAACAAGAATCAATCATAAGAACTGAGCTGTCTGAAAAAAAATGTAAAATAAAAAGCATGGATTAGTCCCCAGTCAAAAGACAACACTGGCATTTCTGAAGCATGACATGGAAATGGTTACTTTGCAGCACATACCAAATTCCAGAGGGAATCCATGAAGATTTGCTATTTCTCTGGGAGTGAAGTACCTCAGTTTTAATGTTGACCATTTCATAAGCTTCTCCTCTTCTGGTAACTCCTCAATGTGTTTAAACACTGATTCAAGCTATGAAAAATATAAAAAGCAACACATATCACTGACGCACATGAAATATTTTAAATTGAATACTTACATCTTAACAGAATATTTCACTGATTACCACAGTGCCAAAGACAATAGTGTGTCTTCCTTGAGAGTATGATTGGTGTTCTATTTTTGCAGCAAATATCTCAACACATGGACTTGCAAGAAAGAAACTGATGTTGCCACAAGGATATTCATTATTTCCTCCTCCAGTTACAAGTTATACCAATCCTTAATGAGGCAATTAAAGGATTATAAACATTTATTAGTAAAAGGACAGTGACATAATATAACTCCATAGCAGACCATGCGCACAAATTGAGCTGTATGGATGCAGCTGTTTTAATACATTTGCTCTGAGATTACCCTGAATTCCAAAGTTGCACTCTTATTAACCTTAGAAATGCTATATATTAGTGAACAGCACAGAAGTGCAAGAGGAGGTGCTTGTGTACAAAACAGACTTTGTGAAAAGTATCTTTGAGCGATGATTCACCAATACATTTATTTTTACTTTCCCCAAAGCCAAAAGTACTACTTCCTGGTGAACTTAATATTAAGACTAGAACTTTTCAAAATGTCTTCCCTCTTAAATAATACTTTTGAAACTCAAACATATTAAACATTTCAAAATACATACTGGATCATCTGTGTACAAAAAATGGCCCTAGATTCACTGCACTGTACTGTATATCCACAGAATTAATAACTGTTAATGTTTTTATATATCCTTGTGAAACCTTGTATGACACTGCAGATAATAAAATAAAAGCAACTCACAGAGAGAGGCACGTGTAATTTTTATTTCAATAAACTTTTGTTTAGAAACATAAATAATTTGGAAACTCAGTGGCCATAAAATACAGTTTTAAAAACTTATAAGAAAGCAGAAGACAGAAAAAAACAAGTTTTGAAAAAAAATAATTCTCCTATGTTATTCAACACAGTCTTACCTCTACATCTACTGCTGTCTGCAAAACTGAGCCTGTCCCTTCTACATAGTGTCCATACCTTAAAAAGAACAATAACAATCTTAACTAAATTAAATTCATATTTTCATCAGACCTTATAGCACAAACAACTGCAAAAATGCTGAGATGTTGATTTTGCTTTGAATAAAAAATAACCTCCTGGATAGCTAAAGCGAAAGGCCTTGTTAATAACAAGCTAATCCTTGGAGAGCAGTAGCGTCTGAATGTGCTCTCTAGGGATGAGTCTGCAATCAATGCAAGAGGGTTTATCCACACTACTGTTCTATATAAGGCAACTATACAAGGCCAAGGAATTCAAGCACAGCATCATCAGAAAGGGCCACCTACATTGCACAAACCAATTTTACATTAAGACAAAACATTAAAGACAAAATGGTCCTAGAGGTTCAAACTGGTTCTCTGTATTCAAAGGAGGACCGTTAGTGTGAGCCTCCATCTTTTGTATCAATCCACTAGGGACAAAGTGATTCAGTCAGGTTTAACTTTTGGCTGCTTGTGGATTTTCCACAGAGGGAAGGGTTAGGGGATGCCCAGGCATCTATGTAGAGCAGAAAACAAACAGAAAGACAGAAAAAAAATCTAACTTAACAGTAAGCAAACTTACATTCTAAAACTGTATGATAGCTTTTTTAGATGCTTTGTGGCTGACTGTAGAACAACATGTTTACTCTGTAGTCTCTTCCAGGCTATAATTTAAATATAATTATGGGCTTTCAGAAACATGCTCTGCTGGTCTAGCTCTGATTGTGTTCACATGTCCTGAACAGAAAGAGACTGAGTCAAGTCAAGAGACAGCACTTGCACAGTGGAACAGCTTCAGAATATCCCCTGCATTAGAAGGATGTGGTCTGCATCAACCATTAACAGCTATTATTCTCTTGTTCTACCTGTAAAGACAGTTACAAAGGTATTCTGCTTTACTTGGGGCCCATTCTAAAGCAAGGCACTGAAACAATTTTTGTTTCAAGCCATTCAAATTCCGTAATGGATATGCTAAGTCTTCCTTCAGCACAGACACAATGACCTAGCATGGGTCTATCTCGAGAGTTTCTTATTAAGTTGGAAAAGTTTTGATTAGTTCTGCCAACATCAGTGAGAGCAGCACTCATTTTAAAATAAAGTGCTTTTAAATCTAACTTAGGTTCAGAACAAAAGGCCCTACACACTGATGCAGATTAAAAACACATGGAATGGAACTGTATTTTAAATACATCACCTTTAGTTTAATACTGAAAATGCAACAAGTTTAACAATGTAACACACAAAGCACTGAGGAATCCTAATCTTCCCTCTATATAGCATCTGCTTGTATTTCAGATGTATCCGAGCCAAAATAAGTAAGATAAATTTCAAAATGGTATTTTAGAGCTCTATTGGAGGGAATGAATCTTCTAATAGGATCCACATTGTATTAAACACACCAGTTTAAATAATTGGCACTAGAGTACAAAACTCCTCACAAAAAAAAATCCCATTGGTGTACAAGTGGTTTGGAGGCTGGGAGGTGTTTTACGCAACGGGTTTTTTAACACAAATGTGGGCAGATGGCCAGTGTCAGCTGGATTATTATTATCACTACTGCTGCTGACTACAGAAAAATTAACAATCCTAACTTTGACTCAGAGCATAATTAAAGATGTGAATTTTTGTCACAGTAAAAAAGTATGAATTGATTTTCTGACATTTCATTACCAGTTATAATGAAAGAC
Organism: Apus apus; assembly: GCF_020740795.1. Classification (NCBI taxonomy): domain Eukaryota; kingdom Metazoa; phylum Chordata; class Aves; order Apodiformes; family Apodidae; genus Apus; species Apus apus. The sequence goes on along the minus strand of NC_067283.1, from coordinate 21,321,682 downwards.
AGTGGCTTAAGAAATTACACTCTTCAATTTTCATCTGACTCCTGATATTTTCCCCCTCTAGTTCTGTAAGCTTTTAAAAAACCTTTTAATTTCACACATTATATATTATTTCTGGGTTATTACTAACAAAAAGGTAATTTCCACAATGCCAGAGAGAGTTTCTGTAACTAACATTACTAATATTTTAGAAGGTATTGCTTCTCTTGTCAATAGCATATTAAGAATATACAAGTAATTCCAGAATTATTATATCTAAAGAAGTAGTTTTCTACAACAGTAGTTCTGTCCTTTAAAACGGAAAACTTCCTCTCACCACTTCAGTCACCACAAACATACTCCTAAGTGAAACCACGGCATCTGTAGTCTCAAGGAACTTAGCAATCCTTTCCAATTACTTAGGAGTCCAAAGTCCAAAGGGAACACAGGATCATGTGCTTGATCTCTCATGCACCACAGGCCATTACATTTTGCTCTATACTGCACCAAAACCTTTCAGAAGACATCGTGGTATGACAAAGGCAGAAGGGCAAAAACCACTGATGAAGTATTGGTGTTCGAGGTCCCTGAATTAGCAAGGACTGAAGAAGGCATACTTGGATTACCCTATTCACACAAACTTTGCTGGAAATATCTTAAGACCAATCAGAACTCAGGGAAATTTTTCTCCCAGTCTCAAAGCTGATGATCAGAATGACTTGTAAGAAAGACACCAGAAAGGCATCTCAGCAGAGAGATTCTCTGTACTACCTGGAGTGCTGTTTTGCTCCATTCAGTGTCCTCTATCCTAGATCGCATGTTTCAGAGAAAAATAAAAACTCCTAGAACACATACAGCAGCAACTTGTTCTTTGCCTCAGAAAGTGACCTGGGTGAAGCCTGAGATGTAATTATAATCTTCCTCTTAATGCAAAGCTGCAAATGACGTGAACACATTGAGAACCATGTTGGAAAACTTCCTTCTCAAAGGCTCTTGCAAATGGGAACGGAGATGGCAAATCAGATTTCTACATTTTGAGACAAGAACTATCTGGCCTGGCTCCTCCCACATCAGCAGAAAGGTAACAGTCGTGTTCTCTGTCAGATTTCCCACCACTATATATAAAGAATTCATATTAACTCCTCAGGAGCCTCCATCAGTGTGATGTGATAAACATGACCACATACTACCATGGCATATTCTAGTGCAAGTACAAGTGGCCAGTTTATTTCTGATGACACTTAAGGCATACATGAGATACACAGGACATCACTCTGGCCTAAGGTTTTTATTTGACTACTCCAGTTATGAAACAGATCCCACAAGATGCTGACTTCCTCACAACTCAAAAGACTGAGGGCACAAGAGGTGTATGTCAATGAGAGCTGGGGGAAGGGCTTTCCTGCTGCATAAATTTTGAATGTTTTAAATTCTCTCCTCAGCTTTCATTTCTAAAAAGTTGAAATCACAAAATCTGCAGGAATGCTGTCAATCTAGCAGTCTAATTTCTACTAATTAAAAAAAAAGTTATAATTAGTTTTAAGTCAGTAACTAGGCAATTTTGTTTAAACATTCTGAGAATTTCAAAAAATCCCCAAACACTCTAATTGGAAAAATTCACAGATATTAACATTTTCCACAAAATTCCAGGCTCCAGCTGGCCTTTTCCAATACAAATGCATTCAATGGAAAAACTCCTGACCAGTTATCTGTGGGGCTTCAGAACACTCAACAACTTCTGGCAGTCAAAATTGCAATGTACAAATCAGAAAACTACTAGATAGAAAAGCACTGACGTTCTGCTCCATCAAATATGATTTGAAATGCAACAACTTAACTGTTTTTAGGATATATAGGCAATCCACAGCTATTCTGACCTCTGTAGCTGAAAAATCCAAGAAATCAATAAAATGTACAGTGGAGACAATTTTAATGAGGAATGGATCTGTCATGCATGACCCTTTGTAAATTGATTGAGCAATACAAAAAAAATTCATTAATGAATCAGTACTCTACCAGTCTATTGGAACCATATTTCCGCAGGGTAATTAAGCTTCTGTGAAGGTCAACAACAAATGGCACTGTCTTTTGTGAATGCGTTTTTGCAGTGGGCACATGATGTCCTGCCAGATTCTCATGCTGGCATTCCACCGGACCAGGAAGCACACTATATAAGGATTATGGTTTTTTTCAGAGGCCTGTGTTTTTTTTGATGAAATAGCTCTCCTTGTTTTACATTACACAAGCAAAAACACACTTAAAATTTCAGGACATGATTCAGCAAGACACCCTCTTTGCAACTTACCCCTTTGTAAAGCATGTGGATCTCCGGCAGGTGGGTTTAACAATGTCTAACAAGAAAGCATAGCGCAATATGGACTTTGTTGGTAAGGAATACTGACTCATTTCTTCACTTTCCTCTTCCAAGAAATCTTTTAGCATTTGAATAGAGGAATCATTGTCCTGACCATACTTCCTTTCCATTTCTTCTACTGTTTCAAGCTTAAAAAGAAAAGCCCCTTTTGATAAATTCTTCTTGCTTCTACAATCAGGACCAATGTTTAGATCCAGATTCTTCTCTTCTGAAGACAAGGAAGAACTAGCTCCACCCACTTTGTCAGCAGCTTTGTCCTCAAGTAAGTCTTGTAGATCCTGATCTGGGAATCTTGTTAAAACCTAGAAAGAAATTGTGGGGAAAAAAAATATTCAAGAACTCCATTTGATAAACAACTTGACAGCAGACTCTAAGTGAGTAAGAATTTCTTAAGAGATGTTCAGAATAAAAAAAGTAACCATACAACGTTATTTTCATCAAGATTTTAAAAAATGCTAGCATCACAATTTACTAACCTACCAACAAGAAATAACTGACTTCGCAAAATGAACTTTCCAAGGGCAAAAAAAAGGCAGCAGAACGCATTGTTTTCTAGCCCACTACCAGCCACTGTCCCCCAGCTGTTTAAAGCCATTTAGGACACTGCCATGCATTTTTAGAAATCTCAGCATCCAGGCCAAAAGAAAAGAGACAGAATTTATTCATCAACACACACCACTAAACTGAAAATTCAACACTCAATCTTCATGAAACAAAGCCAATTCAAGCAACACTAATAGACTCACCTGACCAGGAGCTTGAAAAGAAAATGGTTCTTCATGAAGCTTTGCAATTAGAAAATACCGCATCCTAGAATTGGGAATGCCAAGCTGTAAGCAAAATCCACAAGCCTTTAGTCCATGTGATAGAGAGAAGAAGTGGTGTATAGTGTCATTCAAATTATCTACCACTATATACAGTAATAGAACTATGCCACAATTACATTCTAAACAAGTAACTTTCACACCCAAGTATTCTCAAGGAAACAAGCAGGCAATTATTCTTTATACCTCATGGTTTTTACTTTCTGTGTGTATGAACAGGAATGTAAAGAAACTTTTATGTGAGGTAAGAAAAATGGCATGCAGCACAACTTCTTTGGACAGGTACTACCTTTCTAGAAAATAAGAAAAAAGTAATCTCACTGCCTTTCTCAACAAATAATTTATAAGACAACTAAAAATTAAACAAATGCACCACAACTGGACAACTGGTTTTCAAGCTACCCTCTACCAGTTTTCTCAGATTTATACAGTACTACACCAATTCCATTTAGTCTTGTACAATGTGAACTCCCTCTCAACTCTTTTCCAGTTGCCAGGGAAACATGCAAACAAAGCTCCTCCTCCCACAAATGACAGAGACACATTTTCTGTGCTGGGAAATTCACAGGCATCAGCACTTCTGGAGCAATGAGGCTCCTGCAGGGAAAACTCCCTTCCTCATCATGATGTAAATTCATGACTTCTTGAAAAATATCAAATGGTAGCAAAGCAATATGGGACCAGGATCTGAATAATAACAGCAGTATGTTGTTATGAGTATAATCTCGCCAGGGTTGTAAAGAGCAGTAGGAAAACCTTCTATAGGTATGTTGGGGATAAAAGGACAACCAAGAATAATGTAGGATGTTGAGAAGGCTGAGGTTCTCAATGACTTTGCTGCATCAGTCTTCTCTGGCAAGTGCTCCAGCCTCATGGCAAAGGCCACAGCAGGTGAAAGCAGAGACTGGAAAAATGAAACAAAAATGGAAAAAAGGGAACATAGCCTCTATTTTTAAAAAGGGGAAAAAGGAAGACCCGGGAAACTACAGGCCAGTCAGTCTCACCTGTGTGCCCAGCAAGATCATGGAACAGATCCTCCTGGAAACTCTGCTAAGACACATGGAAAATAAGGAGCTGATTGGTGACAGCCAACATGGCTTCACTTAAGGGCAAATCATGTCTGACCACTTGGGTGGCCTCCTGTGACAAGGATACAGAGATGGTGGATGGTGGCAGAGAAACTGACATCATCTACCTGGACTTGTGCAAAGCATTTGACACTGTCCCACATGACATGTTGCTCTCCAAACTGACAAGGAGTGGATTTGACAGATGGACCATTAGGTGGATAAGTAACTGGCTGGCTGGCCACACCCAGAGAGTTGTGGTCAATGGTTCAGCGTCCAAGTGGAGGCATGTGATGAGTGGTGCTCCTTAGGGATCAGTACTGGGACCAGTGCTGTTCAACATCTTTGCTGAAGACTTGGACAGTGGGATTGAGTGTATCCTCAGCAGGTTTGCTGATGATACCAAGCTGTGTGGTGTGGTTGATACCCTAGAGGGAAGGGATGGCACCCAGAGGGACCTTGACAGGCTTGAGAGGTGGGCCAGTGACAATCTCATGAAGTTCAACAAGGCCAAGTGCAAGGTCCTGCACCTGGGTCAGCACAACCCCAGGCATAAATACAGGCTGGGGGGAGAATGGATAGAGAGCAGTCCTGAGGAGGACTTGGGGGTGGTAGTAGATGAGAAGCTCAACATGAGATGCCAGTGTGTGCTGGAGCCCAGAGAGCCAACTGCCTCCTGGGCTACATCAAAAGAAGTGTGGCCAGCAGGGCCAGGGAGGTGATTCTGCCCCTCTGCTCTGGTGAGACTCCACCTGGAGTACTGTGTCCAGCTCTGGTGCCCTCAGCACAGGAAAGACATGGAGTGGTTGGAGAGGGTCCAGAGAAGGGCCATGAAGATGATCAAAGGGCTGGAGCACCTCTGCTATGAAGACAGGTTGAAGGAATTGGGGCTGTTCAGCCTGGAGAAGAGAAGGTTCCAGGGAGACCTTGAGACCTTCCAGTTCTTGAAGGGGGCCTACAGGAAAGCTGGGGAAGGGCTTTTCTCCAGAGAGGGCAGTAATAGGACAAGAGGTAATAGTTTTAAACTGAGAGTAGATTTAGGTTAGACATCAGGAAGAAATTCTTCACCATGAGGGTAGTATGGCACTGAAATAGGTTGCCCAGGGACACTGTGGAAGCCCCCTCCCTGGAGGTGTTTAACACCAGGTTGGATGAGGCTTTGTGCGGTCTGGTGTAGTGTGAAGTGTCCCTGGTTATAGCAGGGAGGTTGGAACCTAATGATCTTTAAGGTCCCTTCCAACCTTAACCATTCTGTGAGTCTATGATTATGCCAGTATACTGATGAGAAATCAAAAGTCATGCCAGATGGCTTTCTCATTCAGAGGAATACCATCAGCTCTAGGGAGGACTGTCGTTTTCTAATACAGTAATTTTCAAATGTTCTTGGACTTCGTGCAGTCTGAACAATTAAATAATATTAGAGCAATTTCAGTACTCACACAGGTTGGAGATAAGAGAAATTCTTGATATTTAAATCCACATGTTTCTAGTGTTCGTACAAGTTCATTTCTGGCAGTAAGAAGAATCAACAATTAGTCCTTCTAACAGCTTTTATCTTTTTTATCCTGAATAAAAACACATTAAATACAGCACCTTAGGTACCATGATATTCAGCATATTCAGTGAAAGAAGCGGACAGAGAATTACAGATATGAAGTAATCAATGTTTTTAACTTGAGAAGACAACATAGAAAATTCAATGTTACTGTAGCTAAAAAATTCCTATTACACGTACAGGTACCTCACATCCACTTTCGTTCAAACTCCCCCTCAAAAAATGTCCCACCTCTAGGAGAGTACTTACAGTGTGTCAACCAGGAAAATAATCAGAGTGCAAGACATTCTCTTTATTGTACATGATAGAACAGGAGATTAAAATCACTACAAGCAGCTCACTACTTCCCTGTGTTCACATACAAGGCATGAGCTAAGCCAAACAAAAGGGCTAACTGAAGGGATGACAAAAATTGGTGGCTTTGATAATTTGATAAGGAGGTATGACTGTACTTTATAAACAATTTAAAAATCACTGAAGTGGAAATCTCCTTAAAAAGACTTTTCTATTCCTGCGCTAGGCTGGAACTATTCAAAAGCATGAGCTGTGACCTGTATCTGGCACAGTATGTGACACTGCAATCCCAGTGTTGTAAGAGAAGGCAAGCATTCTGACTGGGGTGTTTTCTGAACTACACAGAGTTGCACAGAATCACAAAATCATTCAGGTTGGAACAGACCTTCAATATCATCATGTCCAACCATAACCTAACTCTACGAACCATTAACTTGACTCTACCAAGTCCAGTGCTTAAACCATGTTCTAAACCACATCCATACGTCTTTTAAACTCCTCTGGGGATGGTGATTCAAACACCTCCCTGTGCAGCCTATTCCAGTGTTTAATTACCCTTTTAATGCAGAATTTTCTTCTAATATCTAAACCTCCCCTGGCGTAACTGGAGTCATGATTTATATCTACATACATAATATATAAGAAGGGAGGATGAAAAAGGAAAAAGGAAAAGTGAATCCTTCCAGCAGCTGGACTTAGCTAGTCTGCCCAGTAGCTGACCTCTGGATCCTATATGAGCTTTTAAGGCTGCAGATCTACACCAGCTGCTGGTGCAGAACATCACACACACATGCAGCTGATTCCCTGGTGCTCTTGCCACTAGATTCCTGCAGAACCTAAAATACTACTTTCCACCATTCAGTAAATTTCCTATATCATTAATATTGAAGTTCTATAACTCAGTTTTTGAAATATGAGATAAGGATAATTTATTTGCATTATCCTTCCTCATATATATACATTTGCAAATACCCTTAAATTTTCTTAGGAAGATTTGATCTTGTATTTATCAGTGGTATTTCTCACTTCTTGCTCTGGTTACATATTTCTTTCTAAATGTCTGGTTGTCATTTTTTTTTTTTTCATTTCTCAGCTGAAGCTAGATTCATCAGCAGTAATTGCTGACATACATTATTTTGTTTCTTGTTTTTAAGATGAGTGCAACACTGAGATTTTTGCAGTCTTTTTCCAGCTACTGTTAACAGAACTTTACAGAGATAAATCTTGCCATGTAGCCGTAAAGGTTTGTACGCAGCTTTTTCAGTAGTGATTTCACCTGCACTTAGTTTGTTGCTTTCTTCACAAAATCATCCCTGCAACTTGTTCCAAACACTGGTCAGCAATGTATAGCTCAGGGACCACAGGGTCTACAGCAGCAGCCTGCACTTCCAATCAAGTGCTCAAGTGTTCACAGAGAACCACTGCATGCTCAACCAGTGAGAGAGCTCAACGTGTCTCCCAGCTGCCTGCCATATTCATTAAGGAGCATGGTATGCAGGGTGGCTGCTCTCTTGGTGCTTTAAGGAATGCTGTAGAAAGATCCAACTCTGTTCCAGTAAAAAATGAGAAGGAAGACCACAACCTCTGCTTTGCCCACAAGAGAAGACAATGTTCCTGATGTCATTAGGTAACCTTACTGACAACTTCCCTCTTCCACATTTCAGACAAAGATTTTATACAGTCTTTATACTGTATCTCTGGATCATATGATGGCAACCCTGGACCAGTGACAATCTACTGTCAACAAAGGTACCGAAGAAAGCCCCTGTACTGTGGTCTTAACAAAAGCTCCTGTCATGGATAAAATACCAAAACCTCTGCATGATACACCTATTGTTATTTTTCTATGAAAATTAATATTGATCCTTTCTATGGGTCACAAAATCATCAAATAAAATAAATGGAATCAACTTGTTATTTTATCTGCTTAGAGAAACACATAGTTGTTTAGCAAGTTCCTTTCACAACTTAATAATTTCACTCCAAAAATAAAACAGTATTTTTAGCACACAACTGCCAGCTGTCCCATCTCACTCTGTCTTGTTAACTTAAATTTTAGGATATAAAAATCCTGCCTTCCCCTTCTGAAGAATACGTCCTTTACTAGAAACTAAAACCTGCCTAAATTACACTTTACCTTGCAGAAGATGATTCAAATCCTTTAACATTTTCTAAAAGTAGGTATTTTGGAAGCTTTTGGAGCCTATAAGACAAAAAAAAAAGGGATCAACAAATCAGAGTTACAAGATGTAAACTTCATTTTATTCATCCACAGGTTTGGCTACGTGCAAGATCAAAGTATTTCCACATTATGCTAGCTGCTAAAGTTTAGCATCCTTAGAAAAACGTACCTCAACTCTCACAGTTGCCTAGATCAAATAATTCCCAACTAAATTAAAAATGTGGACTGCTGATAATTACAAAAACCAACAAAACCCATTTATGTTCAGATGGACTGCAGTATCCCATGCATGTGCTTCTGAAATTGCTTACTGCTGTTCATTTCCCAAAGCACAATATTGATATTCAACAGACTGAGTTTGTAATAGGAAAGATAATTATTGGGGGGAAAAGATCACTATTTAGCCATGGAACAAAAAACTTTTTGTTTAAAGTGCTTAAAAGCATAATCAAAGTGTCCCATCAACTTTAGCGATGACACATCAGAACCAGTATTTATCTAATTGCTTTAAGAAATATGGCATGTTTAGAGCTCAAACTGTAGATACTATCAGTTTTCTATATTTAACTGTTTCATTTTGATGGAGGGAGGGAAGTGCCTGAGGTTTAGAAAGATCAGTGTAGTGGTCTGGAAACAGAGACATTCCAAGAACAGCATGTTAATTCTCTGGAGAAAGGAACATGCCCAAATTGTGCCAGGGACTATTCTAACAATTTTGGAGCATACGTGATTCAGATTCAAGTCTCTGGGAACATTCCCTGGCACTGATTAATTCTCTAGTAAGGTTAATGTAGACATGGTATGTCTGTCACACACACTGGGATGTCAGAACAGCATATAAAAACAGGACACCAATGCCATCAGACATCAGCTCTGTGCTTACTTGTCGAAAAGTGACTTTGGACTTCCATTGGTGCAAATCACAGCAGAATTTGTTTCATCACATTCCTGACTACCATCAGTTAAAGACATTCACATGAAGAATTAAAGAACTAAAGCATTTAACAAGAAATTGGAAAACATACAAGACACTATGCCAAATAAAAAATAAAACTAAAAATAATAGTGAAAAAAAAAACTAAACTGAAAAAGCAGCATCAGCCAAATTCCCTGCAGAGGAATGGAAAACATATCCATTGGCACGCTTACCCACACTCAACATCATCATCACCTACTATGAAACTTATTTTTAAAGTAATGAATAGAGAACACAGCCTAAACGCAAGAGCTCACACAGGATCAACAGATCACAAGGCGAGTAATCACTGTACAAAGAGTATGTGTTAAGTACTTGGCAGGTATTAACATTACTAATGTGTCAGTAAAAGTAGCACTTTGACATCTTAGCGTTAGATTTCCCTGGGTTATGGCTTAGACACAATAAGCAGACAGTATCTGGACCATTCAGGTCAGACTGTCAGCTGGATGTTCCAAGTTTTAAAAGGCTAAACATAAGGTAGAACAGCCAAGGGATGAGATATTATTTTATAATTTCCATAAACTGAATGCATGCTGGACCAATTTAGAATGCAAAGTGATAATTCCTATATTAGGAATTTCCCTTTTTTGGGCTGAATTACTCCATACTCAATGTCTGGCAAGCATGTCATATCCCAAAAAAATGCACAAACACTATCTCAGTAAAACATAATCTATTGGAACTGAGAAACTCTGCACAAGCCACCATCTTGAACATATTCCAGACTGCTTACAGCAAGTACAGCCTAGAGAAACAACCTGCCCAAGGGAGATAAGGCACACCAGCAGGGGTGTTGAGATAAAGTGCCACAGCCAAGCCCAGCTCCTTTGCATCATCCTGATGAAAAACATGTGTCTAAAGCTTTGGTTTTGAGAAGGAAAAGCTTCTGCCCTTTATCCAGTTAAGCCCACAGCAACCAGGAAGCAACATTTCCATATTAATGCACTAGTGTCCTCAAAGCAGCCAGCCTCTTAAGTGTGTCTCAGTTTAACTGAAAGGAATACTGAGGTCAGGATTCCCTTAAGAATAAGGAAGGCACTAAGATTTAGATAAATTATTAACTTACACACTATCTGCTGGTTTTAATTTATCATTTTGAAAAGTCAGTCTGGTGGACCGAGTTACATTCCTTGTTCCAGAAAAGACATCCTTTGCAAATTTTGGAAACCTCCGTTATCTCCCTGCTTTTGTACCTCCGCTAGATATGGAGGACTAATAATAATATTTCCTTTTACCTATTAATTGTCTAGCTTACTAGGCTAAAGAATCTGTGTTGTGCTCTGTTTTGTTTTCTCTGCTGCAGATTTTCTAGGCCCTTTTCAGTGTGTGTTCTCTATCTGCTGATGAAAAAGGCAAAAACGTTGCTGGCTGCAAAAAAGTTGTTTCTGGAAGAAGGATGAAGACCCTTTTCTCTCAGTGTTAACAACAGTTTGAAAAGCAAAAAAAAAACCCCACCAAACAAACAAACTACACACCAAAAAAACCCAGCAAACAAACAAAAAAATACAACTGACAAAAAAATAATAAATAAGACAGACAAATCTCCCTTCATCTTCCTCCAATTCTGACAGCAAGACTCACCAAAGAAGAAATATATAAACAGCTGTCCCAGTCTCCAGCAGAAGCAGGACTGTTAAGAACAGTAAGTGAATTCTCAGATTCATGCCAGTTGGTGCCCAATAGACATCTCAATCCCAAAGCAGAGATTTCTGCTGGATGATCTCCCTGAGCAATTGCTTGCTCCACTTCCCCAGGAAAGCTTGTTAACAGTGGTATGCATCTCTTCCCAAAAAAAGACTATAAGCTGATTTTTAACACTCTCGATAAGAACAATTTAGGTCAGCAAAAACCGATTTGCTTGGATTTACTGTTTCAAAATTTAAGGCATAAATAATCCCAGTAATTATGGCGATTTTGTTAGGAACTGGGGTCTCATGGGCCAAAAATGACAGATCAACAGAAAGACAAGGGCACTGTTCAGACAATGCAGTGCTATTTGAATTCTTTAGTATTACTACTCAAAACAAGAGATTGTACTACAAACCCAAAATACACAATCTGCCTCAAGATACCTAGAAGCAGCACCAAAAAGGCAGAATAGACACTTTAAGAAAGAATGAAGGGGACAGAAGATGTCTTGTATTATGCAGTCAATAACATATATAAAAAACGTTACCTATTCAAAAGGTGACTGAATGTTGAATCAAAGCTTTTTTAACTTGGTATTTCAAAGAATTTTGATGCTTCACGATGTCCATTAGCAAACTATTATATTACCTACTCCTGCTTCTACATACAGTCAATGAAGTTTCATGTTGAACTGAAAATATACAACTCAATTTTTTTCATTTATGAGATAGCTACAATTAAAACAGACATACATTAAGAAAAAAAATGAACAATGATAGCATATACAGTAACTATGAAATTATAATGGCATTGATAAAATACCAGTATTTATAAATTATACATCAAAATGTGAACACAAACAAGTAATGCAACATAATGCTAGTAGTATCCCTGTACAACATTCTAGATTGCTTGTCTTGCTGAAATATAAAAGAACTACTCAGTTACAACAAAGGTTTAAGAGCTGAGATAAAAGTTCATTTATACCTTGGGAGAATATCAAGGATATAGAGAAAGCTCTTTGTCCGTGGATCAGATACATCACCCTGCAGGCCAATTCTAAGAAAGAATAAAGAAAAACTTGAATATTACTCAGAGCAGACTGACATTTGACTTACACTTTTCTACAGAACGCTAACACTTCTTGCTTTGAGTCTCAAAAAGGGACTCCGCAAAAACATCATGTATAGACATGAGGACCTGCTCAGAGAGACAGTGTCCTAAGGACTGAAAGTCTGGCCCTGGAATCCACCAGCTCACAGTGAAGTTAAAATTGAAGCATTCAGTAATGAAATCCACCCTGCAGTGTGAAAACTGTTTAGCATTCTGGTCTTGTCCAGCAAACCCCTTGAATACGCTTGGCTCTGAAAGAACAGGAAAAACCACTGCGTTCCTGGGAATATCCTGTTATTTTATATTAAATATATTAAATTATTTCTATGAAGCAAAGCCCAGTTATCATCATTTGGCTCCATGTGAATAACTTTGTAACCAATATTGTAACATTAAATTGGACAGCTCATGTAGGTTTAAAAATTATAATGTAAGGTAAGGATTGAGGCTTGTGTTCCCCTAATTTATACTTCATTACTTTGCATGAGTACAGTTACTAGAATCTTATCTCCACCAGGCACTGCTGTCAAACAATATGAATTTGAAACTAATCTGACAAAGAATGTCTCAGTAAACTCACTATTCACTTCTTAATAAATATATTTGATTAATTAGTATTTCTCTATATCCTCCACAAAATAATTTTGAAATCATCATCCTCCTAGTCTTGGCTAAAATAGAAATATTCCTCAGAATTACCTATTTGTGAGCATATATGATTTCAAAGTACAAATAAAACCAAATTATACTCGTAGTCCAAGGCAGAAGTGAGATATTCCAGTCCTCCTTCTGGAGTTGCCCCCGGAAAAGATTAGATTGATACCTAAAGAGAAAGGAAGCACCCCCAAACAGCAAAATCTTTGAATTTGACAGCTAGAGGAACAATGCAGTATTCAAAATGGGTGTTGTAAGAAGCTTACTTGATTTAAACTGAATTACATGATCAATAATTAAGATTCAAATTGCTGCATTCCACTCCTAGTAAACATCACAGTGAAAAGAGCTACAACATTTTTGCTTAGGAAGAGAAAGACAACACAGATGAATCACACATAATGTCACTCTTGAAAACACTTCTCCTTTAACAGTCCATACTGTAGGAATTGCACTTTTCTCCAATGTGTGCTTTATCTACCTTGTAAATGGCTGACAGGGAGGACTCATCAAAACCATATCAAAAGATAATCTGTCAAATTCTTTCAATGCTATGCCCTGAAAAAAAGAAAAAAAAATAGAAGAATGTTGAGCGTTGTTAATTGTATGAAACTCTAAAGTAATCTTCCAGATCAAACTGCTTCCTCTTACTTCCACTACATGCTTCATCTAGCAAAAAACTACCTAATCTCCCATTTGACCTAATTGCTTCAATTTTTTTCTACCTTGGCAAACCATACAATACAAATACACATTAGCTGCTTTGAATATGAATCAAAACCACTAACAGTGTTGGCATCTACACGTAATCTTGAAGTTTTTATCTACTGGTTCTTTCAGAAGAGTTGTGTAGTGGTTCTTTGAGTAGATCACATAAAAATACTGACCGGTTGCTTCCACCCCTCCTCCAAATACAGTATCATTATTCAGATATGAAGTCTTTGTACATCAAAACCAATAATAACATATTAAAAATGGCTGGAAAAATTAGATCTTCTTGAAAGACAAAATATCTGAACAGAAGTGTTCAGATCAGGTGTTAATATGATAATTTTTACAGGTCCAAACTGTGGGGTTTAACTCTTGAGCTCATTAACAACACATCCTGTAAAGTTCACTTCATTCTAGTTTTTGGTCAGTAAAAATCCCTCAAAGATATTATACAACTGAAAGCTTTAATCTGTAAAAATACTTCTGTTCAGAGAAGAAAGAATGTGGCATGAATTAATTACATAGGTAGAAGTTCCTCTAGACTAAATTTTAACCAACACTGGAAGGATAAAATATTAATGGGTCAAGAGGACAGAAAAAGGATAATGATCAAGTAACTATGTGCTGGACAAAGAAATCACTGCCTTACATATTTGAAGGGATATCTATATATCAAATGTAATATAATTGCTCACAGATACTAGACAAAAGCTGGGGTTTTTTTCCAATAAATTCAGACCGTCTTGCTGCTCTTATCTACTATGAGGATACATATGCAAGCATTCATCTTCTTTTACCTGTATAAAACAGTAAGCTATCATTTAGTCTATTTTTATCAAGTGCTGAATAAGCATTTAACCTTTAGCCACCTATTTACGTCTTACTTAATTTGATGTATCTTTTACTGTCATGCTGTAAAACTGTAAAAGAAGATAAAGAAGTATACAGTATTTTCTATCTAAATCCAGGCAAAACTACATGCCTAGTTTGCCCCTCAATTATTAAAACAGGATCAAATTTTACCTAGTCTTTCCTCAAGTAATTTGGAAAAGGGACAGAATTCCTAAAACATATGATCTATTGATCCCACCAAAAAATGCAGGACTGTCCCATCTGATATAATTTCTTGTGTTTTACTGAGGTCAACTTTAAAAACAAAATGGAGGCATGCCTCCAAATGATTTAATTAAATTCTTTAAAAATAGATGAAAATACTTTCTTAATCTAAAACTATTTTTTTTGTCATTCCTTTCTAGGTGGTAAGCATTCCTATTGACATTTACGTAACATTTCTTAATGCAGCAGCCAGGACTTTCAGGAAATTTAGTCACTGCAGTGTGAGTATTCCTCTAATTTCAACAAGCAACCACAGCAACAGAATGCAAAGTTACTGTAAAACTGATATATTTATAACAACATAAATTAAATCCTTTTGTTTATCTTTTTACTAATAAGGATAGTGAAGACAACTTGCTTCTACAAATGCCAGACTAGAGCAAAAAAGACACTTATTACTCACCTCAATTGTCTTTGCCCATAATGGTGTGCTGGGAAAGTTGTGCTTATAAACTTCATTGGCAAGAGTGTTCACATCAACAGCAGCAACAACTTCTGCAAATGTGCAGCTTTCTAAAATTAAAGAAAGAATTTGAAAACTGTAGCTTCTCTTTACTATTCTTGGAAAAATGCATTATTTGTTCAGTTGCCTTACAGCCACACTCAAAAAAAAAAAAAGGGAAATTACATTATCAAACTCTGTTGTGTTGCCTTTAAAATTTCACATGAAAAACATACTGTGATTCTAATTGTAGGGCCAATACTTCCCTTCCTTATACATCCAAAAATGGAAGCTAACTGCTCACTTCATAATTTGTAGATGCAGTCATGCATAAACTCCAAGCAGAGCACATCTCTACAACATTCCCACCTGCACCCAGCTGGTTTCTGTGGTCACCAAGTTCCTTAACTATAGGAACACAGTATTGGTCAGCCTGCCAAGCCCCACTGTCACCACCTGAGCCTCTCCAGCCAATAACAACTTACAGGAACTAAATGTGTTATTTTAGAAGCATACTACTCCTCATTGTGAATAAATGGGACCAATATATATGTTTGAGCTACATCTACTCTTGCAATAAAACTTCAGCAAGTTGTCTGAAAAACATTTGAGCTTCTCTTCCAATAAAACCTTGGGCCTTGAACCCAACTGCTGCCTTCTTTGAGTCCAAGGTCCCCAAAATAACAAATGCTTTGTAGGACATTTGCCAGCTCCTCTTCTCTTGATATCAAAGGAAGTATTTCTGGACACTTAAAGGTGGCATTGAGAAGAAGAGAACACAGTGTAACAAACCTACTGATAGTTAAAATCCTGGGGGAAAAAATACACTAAGAATGTAAACAAGCAACCGTAATTTATAGAGAAACAGAACAATAGCTTCTGCAGAAGCTAAGGACAGAAAAACAACAGTGGTTAATCCACTGCTCATCATGTCACACTATTTATTATTACTAACCACAGTACCTTCAAGTGAGACTTTTTAATCAGGAAGATAGGCTGTGGTCACTGTTAGAGCCACAGGCAGAAAACAGTGACTGTACTTCCTGATATACAGGACCAGTTTCAACCACCAGGAAATTTACGTTATAGTCCCAGATGAAACACAAGCAACCAAAAAAAAATTCTGTAAACCAAAAAAAGAAGCAAGGCAAATAACCACATGCCTTGGAGTAGTGTCACAACATGCTTAAGTAACACATTAACGAATGACCTTATCAGACATCTCACAAATTACTACTAGTCAGCTAATTATTTACAGTTTGAAAGGATAAAAAACCAGCTTTGATGATCCCGTGGATTTAATTTTAAGTGAGAGAGTTATCACTCATTTCCTACCTATCAGGTTTTCAAGGCCATCTTATTCAAAACTAAGATGAAAGAAAAATCCAAGTATTGGAAAGATTGTAGCAGACATTTTAACAAAGATCAGCCTAGTTCTCCTGGGTTTACTTGGTACAACAGAGGGCAAAAAAGATAGGAGTTTCACAAGAAAAAGATTTACAGACAGCCACCCACTAAGGATCAACATACAAATCACTATTTGTGGCCACTGTCTTGGCATTTTGATGAGAAATTGTAACCAAAGTATTAAATACAGGTGTATCCACGAGGACAACAGAATGACTACACCTGAGGTCACAGAACAGGTATGTTAACACTGACATCTAGCGTGAAAAGAACAGTGCCTTAGCAGCCTGACTTGATATATAAGCATATTCAAGAACCAACACTTTCACCTTCCTAAAACAAAGCTGTTAACAGTTAGGTAATGAGAACTAATTTCAAGTACTGCTTAAGAGACTGCTTTTCTCATCTATTCTTCTAGTTTCTAAAACATTTTTTTTTCCTGACAAGCTCATCCTCACTGTGTGTTCCAGGCTCTCCAGAAGAAAATCAATCAATCAATAAATAAAATAACATCAAATTATTATCTAAATTAACATATAGTTTAAAAATGACAATTGGAATAGCAGGCAGTCTGCTTTGTCTCACAACCCATGATTCAGACTCTCATCCTTTTTACTAACATCAATCCAATCTCTCCTTGTATACATAAAAGAAAAAGAAGCACTGGGGATTTGCATCAAGGGACTTCACAGGCCCAAATGCCTGGAAACACCGAAACAAAGCACATAGCTAGTAGTAATTTATTGAATCCCTTGCAGTACAATGTTGAGTCAAAAGCAGAGGTGTAAACTCGCATGGAAAAGGGACAGGGACTTTTCCTGAACTGTTCCATCCAACATCCTCTCTTCACAATTCAAAGACCTGATAATTTTTTCAAAGCTTCTCCTCCTTTTCTCTTGAAAGCCAAAGCCGTGGTTCACTTGGGAGTTCCTGTTACAGAACAGACACCCTCTAAAAGCTGATTAAGCCTATTTGTGTGGAAATACTCTGGAAATGCATGAAGGGGATCTGGCAGACAAACAGATCTCACAGATCCAACCTAACAAAGAAAAGCTTGTATAAATTTCAAACAATGTGAAAATGAAACATTTTTAAAGAGTTTCTTCTGAAATATAAACAACTTCTATGTCAAACTGATATTCTGTTTTGTTATTGCAATTATATTTACTACTTGATAATGACTGTAGGAATGTATAATTAAAAAGACTAAAGGCAGAATCTAAAAAACCCAAACAGAATCAAGACTGTGTTTAACTACTCCCACTGACAAAAAGCACAAAAGCAACTCACGAATACGAAAAAGCCCCTGAATTGCTGACTGAGTGAGATGTTAAATCAACTCCCCAAAATATCAAGCAGAACCACAGCACAGAAAAAGATGCAGCTCTGGAGACTTTTTTTTTTTTCCAAACAAGTACATCCAATTTTCAAAATGCAGCCATTTAAGAGAATTAAAGCAGAAAACAATTAAATTTTATACAGACTAATGAAAAAACAATACACATTTTTTTAAGTGAAACTAAGTAGCCGCTGGAATACTTGATTTGCAATATTCTTCAACACCATAGTTTTTTAACCAAGGCTTTACATTTCTGAGCCACATGTTGTAGCTCAAAGGGAAACCACAGACACAATGGGGAAGTTAATGAAGGAGCCGCTATGACTTGTTTTTAGACAGATTAGATTGCAATATTCTCCTCCCTTAGCTGAAAGCAGGTAAACTCAAATTCGTATCATCCTGTTAAGAAATTACTGATTCTGCATTTGACTCTCAAAACCTCCAGCAGAAATTCTTTAGCCGTTATTTGAATTGCCTAAAGAGATAGCAATCAAACTTTAGGTCTCAATTCTCTATTTTGTTCTACAAACAATGCTCACAAGCCATGTCAGCTAAGTGGCAGTCACTCAAGCGAAAGGGACAGGGCTGCAATGACTGGAAGGTGTGGCATTAAAACAAAGGAAGACAGGATGCATGGATTAGATTCTGATTTGGAAAAAAAAACAAACCCGAAGGGTGTCGTCTTCAAACGCCAACAGTAAAATTTCTGACATTAAAATATATGTCCTTTTCCTCTTCAGAATCGATTCCTTTGTCATGTGTTTCCAGCAGGCCTTAAAATTAACATAGATCTGTTTATATTCACCACTGTACTTTTGTAAGAGAACCATCAATGTCAGCAGAGCACATGAAATACATGGTGCTACACCAAGGGCAGAGCCTGGTAGTTCTCTGCATATTGGAAAATCAGAGGCAGAACAATTATCTATGCTAACAGGTATATGGAAACAGATGGGAAAGGGAAGATTAGTCACATGTTTTGTCTGTCCTGCTTCCTTTTAAAACAGAGAGTAAAGATTTTATTTAGGAGCTGTCAACTCTAGGCTGAAAAGATTAGGCTGAACTGCCCATAGCTGCAGTCAACAGGACTATCAGTAAAACTTGATACTTGCTTCCTGCAGGGTATCTGGCAACTTTTTTCATTGCTCAGTTTGTATAGTGTTTGTTCATGTTCAGTTATATAAACTATGCAAATTTACATTTTAGAACAACTGGTACCATCCTGTGCTACAAAGGGCTATATTTTAGAGAAGCATTACATCAAAGTGAGTTTTGGTATAAAATCTTGCACAAACCAGCAATACTTTTGTTTTGCATTGTGCTGAATCCTAAAGCTGCTTGCCAGTTTTTGTCACCTTTGCCTCTCCCCCTGAGATCGCTATGCTCAGTGTAACTGCACACACCAGTTAATTATGCTGTGCAATTCACAGAGGTAATCAAATAAAATTAGTAAACAGAGATGACAGAGGGCAAAAGACCTCAAATTCTTGCTGTGTAAAATTGAAATACCACAACTGTAGAGGAAAAATATCACCAACTTTATCATTGCAAAATTACAGTATTTTTAAAAATTTGTCCTTTCTTGTTTCACTCACAGAGACTTTTTTCAGTGACCTGGCAGATTACTGATGCTTGTGGTGGAGACCTGGGAAGGATTTTTCATGGAGAAACTGTCTAAATTAATAAGCCAGTTTAAGTTTGTTTTGGTTGGGAATGGGGAAGGGCAGGCTGTTTGTCTGACAGAAAACTGCTAAGGAAACAGATTGGTAGTTACAGATTTTCTAAAAATAAAACACTTATAAATCCTGCAAAGTTTGGAGCACAGGGTGGGAAGAAGGAAGAAATGCACTCCCATCTCTTAGCTGCCTCATCTTTCAAAAGTGTGAATATGAACAGACTTGCTGACTTCTGACCTTAATCAAGCTCACCTTTCTAAATGATAACTTTTTGCATGTCTTTGCTGTTAAGCTTAAAATACTATCATAGAGCATTCAAAATATAAAGCTATAAATCCTGCATATGCTGAATTATCTACAGCTTAAGTACCAACACAGAACTAGATAATCTCCCTAATACTTCTTTTCAGTTTGGACTGAAATCTAAGTTAAAGAACAGCCTTCTTTTTACCATCAAAAAGAACCTGATTCAATTATATACTAGTAACTTCTACATACTATTAATAAAGAAATACTTGTAAGAGAGTATTAACTTCCTTGACTTTATTAAAATTCAGTTATTTCTTACTGCAGGCAAGGACAATCTCAAAACCAATTGAATATTACTTGGTGCCAAATACATTCTAGCTGCCAAAACAATGAACATCCTCATCTCGCAAGCTCAAGAATCTGCTGTCCCAAAACTAAATTTAAGAGAGATCACAGCCAAAAAGGGCTTCAAGGTAGAAAAGGGAGCATCAGATTTCCTGGAAAATGCCTATTTGCCAGTTGAAAACACTGGCAGTTTCACTGAAGAGTAGAAAGTTGGATCAGCTCTGCTAAACATAACTGGCCAAAAAACTGGCTACCTAGCACAGCCAGGAACACTGAGCCAGAACTTGCCAGAGCTGCAGAATCCCTTTTGTAGAACAAGTAGCGTTCCTGGGGTGCTGCCACTGAAGTACTCTATGTTCTCTCTTTTCTACCTTGTTCCTATTATTTTTCCTGGCTCTAAAGATTCACCAGAAACCATCCCAAGAAAATAAAGTATTACACATAATCTCTTGTGTATCTGGTTTATGAAAGCATTGGCAAAATAGAGGGCTTTCTTTTATGCTTCATTTTTCTATGAAAAAAAACCACAACAGCTTCTACTATTTCCATACTTGATTCAAATGGAAGATACCAAGCAATCTCCCATTTGCTAAATGATGTAAAAAAAAAATTATGGGAAACATTTTCCAATAGCACGGTTTCATGTAGACATGTAGGCCTAAAACACATAAGAAACCCTGTTATTATATACAAAAAGTGCTTACAAAGAACACTCACTTTTCTCTGTTTGATTTCCAAGTAAAAACAAACACTGAAATTTCCCCTGCCTTGACTTCATTCCTGTATAAATTGTATAAGAAAACTGAATTCAGATGTCTAAGAAACTTAAAAAGAGAAAACACAAAGGATCAAAATTAATATATCAGTATTCCTGAATGTAATTCAGTTCATCAAAACCAGTTTTATTTAATGATCTGTCATTCAATGCTTAATTCAGTTCAAATTGCACAAAACCCTTTTAATTCAAATTGCCTGATTATTAGTTTTAACAACACTCAAAAGAGGATTCTCAGCTAGAAGCGTACCATTTGGACTTTTTCCAAGAAAACACAATGACTACAGAAACTTTCTAGAAAAATAAGCACCCAGATTTGAATAAAAGTTATACCAGCTGTAATGCAAACAGCATTGTATCTATCTGCTTTGCAAATTTCAATTTATATGTAACCATTTACTACTATCTAGGGCCATTTACACAGACAATAATGAAAGTCTCCTCTTACACAAAGTCCCTTCATCTGCTTTGGCTGGTACCACCACAAAATAATTTCTATCTTACTCTTCATACAAACTGCAATTTCTTCTGTCAAGAAGAAATTCTGTGAGCCCAGAATAATAGAAGTTACAACACACCATGACACTGATGCATTTGTTCAGCAAGTTCAGAAACAATCAGCTTGAAAATAAATTTACCCTTCCAGGAAATAATACAAAGGTTTTGGTTAATTCACAGGATTGTCATGGTTGGAAAGGACCTCTGAGATAACCAAGTCCAAGCATCAACACAAAAAAATCCACAAACCAGCACAACCAACCACACACACCCCATCAGAAAACACCCACCAAAAATGCCCCTACAACCTTGGTCACTACAGCATGCCCTAAGTGCCACATGTACATGTTCCTTGAATTCCTTCACCCTCCAAATTACATCTTACAAATGTGATATATGTTCTCAAGCTTCATACGTACAGTAACTATCTAATGGATACAAGTTTACAGTATTCTGATAATCTTCAAAAGCTGCATTCCCAATATTCCCACTATTTAAAATATTCTGTTGTGTTGTAAATGGTGCTTTCTTGGGTAGCTATCCATATATAACATCTGGCATTACAGTTTATTAACAATTACAGAACATTACCAAACATTCACAAGACATCTATTATTATGTTAAGAACAGAGTCAGATAACATTCAGTAGGGATTTGTTATGCACATACACACAGCAACACATGACAAATGGCTGAGTGAAGGACTGTGGTGTAGGCTGTTTCAGGTAACATATTCTACGAAAATATGGAAATCGTCCACAACATGTAGATAGTACCCTTTAACTTCAGAAACTAGACTACAAGAAAAGTGGAGTATTACTCTTGGTTATATAAACAATATACAATGTCTAACACCTTATTTTCATTTCACAGAGACTCCAAAATCTGCAGTTCCATAGAAAGATATATTTTGCTCTTAATAATCTAAGATTGTGTCTGGACATAAAGAAAACGCATCCTTACAAGAGGTAGTTAGAATTATTTACAATAACAATGTAGGTACCAGGTACCTATTTCCGTTTGTCATGTATTTTTACCTATTATACATACATAAAACACATGTACACATTCAAGTAAAAATTAGTGGGAAAAAAGACACAATACAAACTGCCACGAAAACCAAGTCTGCGTGTACACCTATAGGATACTCTGCCTAATTTGATTATCATCCTGTGCATCTGCGTGATCCCGACCCCATTTGCAGCAGGGGGTTGTCAGCAAAAGACACAACGTGTTAATGAGGACAAAATCTCCGCCTTCTGAGGAGCAGCTGCCCGGGCTGAAGCCGGACCAAGGATCCCTGATTTCCACCCCAGCGTGCCCGCAGGCACCCGGTGCCACCCAGCCGGCCAGCGCTCTGGGGCAGTGCTCAGCTTACCCCCCAGAGCCCAAGGCGAGCACAGCGCCAGGCAAAGCCCGCGGGGGGCCCCTCGCCCCGCGCAGCCCCCACAGCAGGCCCGAGGCAGCCCGGCTCCTTCCGCACCCACCCCCGCCACAGGGACGCTTTCCTGGCCCTGCAGAGTGGCAGCTTCTGCCTCCGAGGCTCGGGACAAGGGGATGACGCCCTCCCACCCCACAGCTTCCTGACACACGGTGCTTGTGCGAAACCAGGGGCGGGGGCTGGGAAAGCGGCTGAGGGAGGAGAGGGGCCATCTTGGGCCCCATGGAGAAGATGGCGCCCTCCACGGCCTCCTCCCGCCGCGGGGCGCGCTGGCAGCCGCTCGCCGGTACCTCTCAGGGCCTGGTGCATCCCCCCGATGCCGCTGTAGAGCTCGAGCACCCGCAGCGGCGCCATGTCCCGGCGGCCTCCCCGAGCCGCGCCCTCCCGTCCCGCCGCGCTTCCGTTCCCCGCCGCCCGCCCTCCCGTGCGCCTCAGGGCCGGAGCGCTCCGCGGCCCCGCGCTGCGCGGCCGCCCCGCCTGGCGATATCCATTGCTCGCTAGATCCCAGAGCGGGCTGAGGCCGGAGGATGAGGCCCCTTGCTGGCGTGACCGGTTCTGCTCCTCCCTGGGGAGCCAGCGGAGCCGAGGGCAGACCTGAGGGCTGGCGGGCTGGCAGCTCGGCCGCCCGCACCCTCCTGGGAGCGCGGGCTCCGGAGAAGGCCTTTCCCTCTGCCATTGACTCCTTTGGAGCCAGCGTTGCCTCCTGCCCAAGGGTCTTCACAGGGGCAGCAAGGATATCCCCAAGCCTGCCACCCTTCCGCAGGCCCTGCCCCACTGAGCGCCCGGCCCTGCTGGGGAGCTGGGCGCCAAGCCGGGCTGTTGGCATCGGGACGGCCCGGACCGGCGGGCGGGAGGCCAGAGCTGGGGCAGGTGGCTTGTACCTGGCCAGGGCTCGGGGAGAGAAGGGGACTGGGGCGGCAGAAGGGGCTTATCCCCGAGCGTGCTGCCCTGCTGGGCGGCCGATGCAGATGGCCCTTGGCGGCTTTGTGGGCTGAAGCATTTCATTATTGCAGTGTGCAGTCATGTTTTGGAGAAGTCATTTCAAAGCTTGCACCGCTGGAGGAACAGGAAGGAAGCAAATAACTGATGCAACTGTTCTAATTTGCCCCAACACTGCAAAATTGCTAAATTGAAAAGGAAGAGGTGACTCAAAGACATTGTTGCCCATGAAAAGTAGTTTGTTTTAAAACAAATGTTAGATGCATTTACACTCGCACATCTTCTAGAGTATTATGTGAGTTACCAACCACATACAAGTAGACACCTATGCTTCAGTTTGCAGATTTAGATTGTAAAGTGAAGATGAAACATTAAAAAAAAAAAACCCACAAACCAAACAAACACAAAAACTCTAACACTGACAATTATTCTCTAATAATTTCTTGAGTTAATCACATTTTTATGGAGCCTCTGAGAAACCTGTCAAAAATAAGGTGGATTTGAGGTGGATTTCCTTAGAACCTGCCCCATACAGCCTGTCATAGTAGCTTCTACCTCTTGCCTTTCAGTGGAGGAATAATTTTTAGCTGAAACTGGAGGGCAAAACAGATAGAAATCTGCTGCCTTTCAACACATCTCTCCAGAATATGGAACATATGAGCTGTGGCAAGTAGTGGAATTAGAAATTAAATTTCAAAGTAAGAGTACTGGCAAGGGGCCAGCATTTTAAAAATAGTTCTGTCATACACTTATGGATCTTCATCATCAGAGAATGTGGCTGCTGCTTTAGTTCTAAGTAAGCAGGTGACGAACAAGAAGTCCAAGGTCTGCTGCTAGAGTTTCTGAAAGGAAGTTCAGCATCTACAGTACCAGAGAGCAGTAGGATGCAGGTTGTCTGTATGAGTGGCTGACAGAACTGAGAAAGGTGGGTAACTCCTTTGGTGTAACAAAACGGGGAATGAGCCAGCTGGAGAAAAACACCATGAGACAAAGACAGTGAAGACTCTGAGGAAGAGGGTTCAAGATGATGAAGGTGGCTACAAAGAGCAAGGTTGTTATCAGCTAAGATACAGTTCAGTGAGGTGAAGGTAAAGAAAAAGGGAGCCTTTAGACTACTGAAATTAGTAAAGCTGACAGCAGACCTAGGTGATGTGATAAACGGGAACTATAGGCAGCCAAGAGCAGTTCATTATTTTTTTTTTAGCTCCCAGTACCTGGAGCAATTAAAGCTACAGGGGAGCAAAACTTCCTTTTATCAGAGGGAGGGACATGACTGAGCCCTGGTTTTCCCTCTCCTTTCCCTGACTCCAGGGTACTCTTGCTTTTCACACATGGCGAAGATGGAGTCTTCCAGACATGTCTTTGCTATATGGGTGGCAGTAGAACGTTCCCTGCTCAGGGGAAATTCTCCACCTACCTCCTCCACCAGTGTAGTAAACTGGAGAATCTGATCAACACACCTCCACTCTGGCAACAAAGAAATTAATAAACTGACTTGGGATTTTACTGAGTTCTTGTAAAGAGTGGGAAACACCAAAATTTCCCCAGCACTTATTTTTAAACAGCTGCCAGTAGTTAGTTTTATAATTCTGTATAAATGTGTCTGCCCTAACCTGGTTCTCATTATCAATTGACAGCTGTGAAAAGAACCAAAATGAAAACCAGGAATCTAGAAACAGTTGCTTTTAGTGCTTTTCCCCTTACAAATGTAATGTCAGCATAATAATAACCATAGGTTTTGTATCAGATCTTACATAATAGTATTTAAGGTGTGCTGCTTATTTCAGAGGTTATGGCAATGGCTAAGAAGTGCCAAGATCCACGGCCACTCATACCTCTCATCTTACAAAAAAGCCTAATGTTTCCACAGAGAGGATCAGCCCCATGAAAGCGATTGTTCATACATCACTCCAAAAATCTTGGTAACATTTGTTGCCACTGCCATGAGGCAGGCTAAACAGTTGCTCACTTAATCTTGTGACCTCAAAGCAGCCACACGTCTGCAACATTTCCCAATCAGATCTCCCTGACTTACTGGAATTTGGATATTGTGACAGCTCCTTCTTTACCCATTCCATGCATATAGGATGGATAGGATTCTTGTAAATATCCATGAACATATAATTTGATTAACAGAGGAGACTAATACCAGAGTTGAAGTCTAGTGTCCACCTCTGGACTCTAAACATTTTTTTTAGGACACAGGCATGGGCTGTTTTGTATATAGGTTATGGCTCACCAATATAGCTGGCTTTAAATAAGAATTGATAGGCTTTTCTAAAAAGATGTTAGTTTATTCTACATTAACACATCTATGGGGCTATGATAATACATTGATGAAGAAGCTATTTTGGTGACTTTATTATATTTATACTATTTTAAGCAAACTGATCATTTAATTACATTTGTAAAGCCATTGACATAAGCATGTGATATTAGTATTTTCATTGAAAAGTCTTTTGAAAACTCCTGCCTCCTAGCAACCAGAAGCATTTCCTCAGTGTAAAAGTTTCCAAAGTTTGCCCACATCTCTGATTAGTGGTATGATACAGGTAATCATGCTAGATCTGAAGCTGTTGCCCTGGTAACCAGTAAACACATCCAGTGAAACAGCTATATGTGGTAAGAGGCACACGCAAATGAAACCACTGCAGTATTTTCTCTTCTTCAAATGCTTTAGAATTGTTAAAATGTTACAATTATGCTGTCAAACAACATCATAGAAACATGCAAAAACCACTGCCTTAAGATTCTGCGTTGTACTTGGCAACTAAAAGGTAAAATTACAAGCTATGCTTGGACCTTGTCCTCTTGTCCTCAAAGTCAGAAGAAAAGGTTTTCACTGTTGGATTTCTGTAATTCACATCAGCAATAAATTCACACAACACATGCACACAAGACATTTTATAGGCAACTCAAGCCTTCCGCAGCTGCACATAACTCTTCTCCCTGCCCTCCCCTCTGCAGCAGAGAAGACACTAACTTGCCAGCAAGGCCTCTGCCTGCACTCGACTGTGAGCAGGAGGCTGCCAATCTGCCAGTTTTATTGATGCCACAGTAATGCAGAAGTAGAAATTGCCTGAAGTTCCCTTTGAATGTGACCCCTCCGTGTGAGGCTAGGTAATGGAAGCTAGTAGACTTGTAGTTGTGAAGTGCTTGTGAGCATTCCCTCTACATTCAAAGAATGGAGGGAGAGCAGGAAAATCTTCCTCATACACCAGATGTTTAGAAGTGCATTCATAGTGATCTGCCAAACTTAAAGTCTGACAAATATTCATGTTGGTGGCTGAACAACAAGCAATGCTTCTTGTGTCAGAATGTCCAGTATAACCTACTAAATACCAGAGGAAGAGTATACAGGCATCTTAGCTGTCTAGAAGGGAAGCTCATGTTCTAGGTCAGAAATCACTGTGGCTAGGAAAGAATGTGAGGCATGTCATACCCTTGCAATGCAAGCATTGAATTGAAAAAATTCATAGAGAGTGTCTAATATAAATTACTGTTTCCATAACCATTGGCCCAGTAGATTAGCAATAAAACTGAAAACCTTTTGCAGTTTATAAGAATCGATCTGTACTGGATGTAATGTTGCAGGAGGGAATTTATCAGGCCTGTTTTCTGCCCAAGTGATTCTCAGTCAAGGTAGGCAGCTGTCAGCCACAGACACAGCATTTCTGGGAAGCCTGCTGGGCTGTGCCAGTATGGCTAATGAAGCCTACAATTTTCATTTATAATGACACGCATCTGCAACACTAGATATGAAACCCACACCGAACCAGGTTTGTTAGCCTCTTCCACACGCTTCTAAGAACTCTATACAGGGGAAATTATGTAGCTGAAATTATTTGGAAGAGCCATCTGACACAAACATTTTTAACTTCTCTATTTTCAAATGTATTAATCTCTCAATTTCAGGATTTTATTTTCAGGTTCTGAAGCTATGTATATACTTTATATGGAATAAGGACTAAAAAGACATTGCTTCTCTAAATAAAGCTTTGATTTTCTGATTTAAATAAATTTAAAACTAAATAAATCTGGCCTGTTTGTTATGTTTGGCCTGCAGTAGTCACCCCGGCTGAATGAGATGCCTATGTTTACCTAATGTTATTGACTTTCTTGCTGTATTTACACATTCCAGTGTTTTGACAAAAAAAAAAAAGAAAAAAAAAAAAAAAAGA
Source organism: Apus apus (assembly GCF_020740795.1). Classification (NCBI taxonomy): domain Eukaryota; kingdom Metazoa; phylum Chordata; class Aves; order Apodiformes; family Apodidae; genus Apus; species Apus apus. The sequence continues at coordinate 21,293,916 of NC_067283.1, read as the reverse complement.
GGCTAGTAACCAATATATAAACTTTCTTGGAACTGAACAAACCAGACTCTGAGCTCTATAAGTCCCACTGCAGTCAGCCAAAAGATTGCTGCTGCAATGAATGTGTTTTGAAGCAGACCCTGGAAGGGTCACAGGAAGGGTGACAGCAGGCAGGGAGCCAGGCGTTGTTAAAGGGGGGATCAGTTCAAGCCGCTCCAGCAGGATGAGGTAATGGCGTGGGAGATCCCAGCTCACTTGCAGGGGCAGGAGGAAACAGCATGTTGCCTGCTGCGCTCAAGGGAGGAGGGGGAGGAGGGAAAGGAGAAGAAAAGGAGTACAGATAGTGAGCTTGGATGTGCCTCTTACCTTTTTGCTTAAAGCAGGAGTTTTTATCTCCAGCATCCCCATACGATGTGCATAGTATATAGGGTACAGAGTGACAAACTGAGAATGATTCGTAGCTTTATGTTGCTGTTGATCATGCTGTTCGCTTACAAGGCCAGCTAGTATCACCTAAAGTCTCTATATACCACAGACTCTTCTTTTTAGGAGTTCAGTCCTTGCTGAAACTTCATTTTTTTCACTCAGTCCCATGTGATGAGTTTAATCTTAGACTAAGACTGTAGTCAGCACAGGAAATGAGGTATCTTATGCTAGTCACCATGGTGGTAGGATTTCGGAGTAGTGTGTTTCCTCCAGAGAGAAAGAAAATCTTTAATGCAGCTGCAGCAGAGCTGTAGCTGTGGACCTGCAGAGATATCTTGAATTTAGATAAACCACAATTTCACATAGTAAGTGCCACAAAATCTGCCTAAGAAGCTAAGCACTTGGTGCCCAGGCAGCATGGAGGTATCTTCCACCCTGGCTATATTGCTGGCACTTTGCAAATGAGTTACTTGGAATGTAATTTAAAGCTATTTGATAGAATTTATGAACTGCAGTTACAGAAGTGATTACACTGTAAATATTCTTTCTCACTGTGGATGTATCTAGAAATGCCAGTTTACTAAAGCTGGGACATGAGCTTTAGTTAGATGTCTGAAAGTCTTGAAAAATTCCTGGAAAACAGTCTATATAAAGCACAGGTCTGAAGAAGTTGTGAGATTTTTCTAAGGATAAACTGAAATGAAGGATAAATTAAAAAGTTATTCTGCAAAAAAACTCAGTTAAACTATAAAAGTGTCACTTTAGCTGCTAGGTCTTTTAGGGTCCTTCCCCCAGTTAAGTGTAGACTCAACTAAGAACAAAAAGCTTTGGGTTTTTCAAAAGTTGAAACAAACCTTTTTAGAAAAAGGCCTATGAAAGTAAGATGTTATTTTTTTATGAAACCATCTAGAGACAGAAGCCCCAAGAACTCTAACCTAAATGGCTCAAGAAAGTCTAATATAGTTCTTTCTGAATAAGAGAAAGCTTCTTGCACAAGACATATGCTAGTATTGACTGGCAGTGTCAACATTTAGCTGTAGGGAGTTCAGCTGATTTAAGACACCAGCAAAGATGTTTCACATACCTCATAAGAGAAATACAATGGGAAATTTTTGTAATTGTCTATTGGGAACCCTGAATGTCAGATGAAGTCCCTGAGGATGACTTCATTGCAGTGACAGTGCCAAGTCACATGTAGCCCTCATTTGCTATGATATAGGATACAGTTATTCAAAAAATAAGAAAATTAAATTCAAATAGTTAATTAATGCTCACTGCGCATAATTGTTATTATCCAGACATCATGTATATTGTAGTACAATAGTATTATGTCCTTCATTTGCAGGGTACATCTCAAGTTTATCTCTTGATACCACAGAAGTTGATGATTTTTTTGGAAAAATACTGCAGAACAGTGATATTATTACCATATTCAGGGTAAACCATTCTTCAGTTTTTGAAAGATACTGACATCTGACCTGCATGTTGTTTCATCCTGGTGTGCTTCAGACTTACATGGTAGGCTTGGTAACTTCCACGTCAATGAGTTTATGGGAAACGCCTGATCAATGTCAAATAAACAGCCACAAACACTGGTAAAAGTCTTGAGTTATCAAAACTAAAGTATTTACAGAGCTTCTAAATAGTTGCTAGGTCCTTCCTCCTGTCATCCTACACAAACTCCCTCCCACCCAATGACTGTATGCAAGACCAAATTCACAAGGAAAATTTCAGATAGGCAGTGAATTTATCTTTGTAATGGGAAGGAGGACAGCTTTCCATCTGAAAAAATATAGACTCTTCAACTCTTCCAGATATTTGCTCTCTTCCTTCTCCAGCCATATGCACCATGTGCTCTACACATATATTTAATACCTTTTCCCACTCCATTTCCTGTAGCCTACAATATTTTGTGCACACTATCAGCTTAAATCTGGATCATCTTCCTTCCTCAAACCCAAAGAGACAGAGTGAAAATTAGACATAGTGCTGGCATGTAAACACACCTCATCCTCTTAGAAGAACCTCAGCCTTCTCAGCTCTGGGGTGTGTGCACCACCTCCTCTTCCTTTGTAAGGAGCCAACTAATCCCAGAATGGCTAACACAATGTACGCTCAGTTTATGAGTCTCATTGGAACCAAGGACTTGGCACAAGAACTTGGACTGAGGAACCCACTAAAAGCTTGGCCCTTGGGGAGCTAGTACTGTTCTGCTTGTCCTGGGCATCTCAAAGGAAGAATGGAACAATTGCTGCATGCAATTAATGATAGCATTGCTGTGTACTACCTCTTCCTCAGAAAGAACATCATCATTTCCTGGTATACCATGGCAAGAAAACATTATGCTATTTATGCTTTGTGTAAGTGATGGAACCAGGGGAGAGAAAAGAATGAAATCACTCCTCAGATTTAATTGTTTTTTGGCTAGAGGAGCTCTTTAAGCAGTTTGCTTTGAAAAACCTTTGCCAAAAAGAAGTAGTAAATGTCTAACTGACACAGTTCATTAATGGCATACTAGAATAACTTCTTTTAGCCTCTTCCAAAAGAGAGAATGGATGAGTGGCTGACTCATCTTTGAAAAGGTTTGCAGTCTCAACATTCAAAACAGCAACCCCAGACAGATTAATATTTATGGCTTCCCATTGTAATTTGACAAATGAATGTTCATCCGTGCTGTTGACTTCTACCTGTGCCAGCAGCTTACTGCAGGGATAGCAACTGAGCACTGTTCTTCAAGAACATAGTGAAGTCTTTCATGTGGCAAAGGACAGAAAGAAGCCCTGTACATTATAAAACATTTTACAAAGGTTCTGCTGAAAGCTTAAATTGACTTTAAATTAAAATCCTTTACATGATACTTATGTTAAAAAAGGTCTTTATGAAGTGCCTGTCATGATCCTTTTATAGTTCCTTGCAAAGGAATACCTATAGCGTCATCAAAATGCAATGTAAAATTGTTTGCATTGATTCTGAAAGAAAATAAGGTATTACAGAAAAATAATCTTTGTGCATGTATTTGCATTGGTAATTTATTCCATTTGTGAGACCTACTCAACATGAAATGCACAGTTAAAATTAATTCTATATGTACAAGTTCCAACATTAAGTATCAGTGCAATAAGTCAACAGTGCTGAAAGAATTTCTCCCCATTCCTTTCTCAGTCCATTTGTAATGAGCTGGGCAAGCTTTGCACCATAGAAAAGTAGTTAGCAAATGTCAGTACCACCAAATCGAAGAATTTGAGGCTAGGGGACAGAAAGCACAGGGTGGTGCTGACAGAGTGGACCGCCAGCTAAAGATTGCTTTTCTTGTCAGTAATCCGTAGCTTCCTCTGGTTTTACATCAGTGCTCAAGAGTGAACTGTGAAGTAAGAACAATAATCTCAGTCTTTATTGTATTTTCTCCTGGATATCTAAATGTTTCTTCAGGTTTTTCATGCATAAAGTGAGATTCTTTATCTCCTCAAGGCTTTCTCTTCTGTGCTCCTGTGCATTACCTGTATAAGGCTTCGACGTATGTTCAAGTATTTATAGATTATTTTTTTTTTTTCATTTAGGGATAATCTCCTTCAGCTAAAAAAACACTTTGTGTCCTACATCTTGTCTTGCCTGCAGTTTCCCTCACTCCTCTGTAGTTTAACCAGAGTGTAGTATTCTTCATCACATTCCTTATTTTTCCACTTAATGTGCTTCCAGTATTTACATTGTTCTGCTACTGAATTTGGTGTCCCTTTTTCCCTCTCAAAAATCTGAAGATATTGTCCCTGATTATACCATGCTCATTTACCTTAATCACAAGATCACAAAATAATTTTTGTTGGAAAAGACCTTGAAGATCATCAAGTCCAACCATTAACCTGACTCTACCCCATCCAGTGCTTAAACCATGTTTCTAAGCACCACATCTATATCTTTTAAACTCCTCTGGGGATGGTGATTGAAACACCTCCCTGGGCAGCCTGTTCCAGTGTTTAATTACCCCTTCAGTGCAGAATTTTCTTCTAATATCTAGTCTAAACCTCCCCTGGTGCAACTTGAGGCCATTTCCTCTTGTCCTATCACTTGTTACTATAGAGTAGAGACTAACCCCCACTCGCTACAACCTCGTTTCCGGTAGTTGTAGAAAGTGGGAAGATCTCCCCTCAGCCTCCTTTTCTCCAGGCTAAACAACCTCAGTTCCCTTAGATGCTTCTCATAAAGCTCATTCTCTAGAGCCTTCCCCGTTTGTTGGCCTTCTCTGGACTCACTCTAGCACCTTGATGTCTATCTTGTAGAGGGGGACTGAAACTGAACACAGTATTTGAGGTGTGGCCTCAGCAGTTCCGAGTACAGGGAGTGTCTTCTTCAGTCTACCACTTCCCTCACTCTTTTTGTTGCCATCATTTCTCCATTGTGCACTATGTTTTCTTCTGTACATGCATCTACATGGCCACCCAAATACTTACCTTCTTATTCCTACCCTCATAAACGTCTTCTAAAAAACCCAGTTTCTTTAAGTAGAATTTTTTTTTTTTCAGCATAATCAAGTTACTTGAGTCAAATTAACAGTATCACCACTCATTTACATTTTAAATTCTCATGCCTCTCTCCTGTTCTTTTGCCCTCAGAGTTAGAGTTTTGCCAGATTTGTCTTTGGCAAAATACAAACTTCATGGAACAAGGAGAGCAGATAGTTAAAATTTCAAATTATCTATTTTCAGGCACCCAAATCCAGACTGAGTGACTTGGTATATTCTGAAATTTAGTTCTGCCAACAGAATGAAGTTTTCAGGTTGAGCACCAGGCCTCAAACCATGCCAAACCCTTGTCAGTTTGGAAAATCTTGCCCTTTACGTCCCAGTCACTGCTAAACGTATTGCTGGCATTCAGCAGTCAGTGCTGTTGCTTTTAAGTGAAGTGAAACAGGTGGAGAGTACCAGTTGTCATCCTTTTCCTGTTTGTTTGTTTAACGGATGGATTAAGTAAACTGATATACCTATGATACAGCTAAGAAACTTCTCTTTCTTTGTGTTGCTAGAACTGTGCATGGTGTTTGAAACAACCATGGGACTCAGGGCAGAGAGCTAGACTTGCTTTGAAAATGGTACTGAAACATCCTATTTTGATACAGAAAACGTCCTATTCTGGCAATTAGAGACCATAGCAGAGGGGAACTTTGTGCATGACAGTAATAATTTTTGGAAATGTAAGTCACGCAACTGGGTGGCATGAATCATGTTAAAAACACTTCCCTAGTGAGTAAGCCCCTGCCAGTTTCATATAGTTCATTTTATACCAGAATATAATATTGCAAAGGGACTTGGTTAGTTTTGAATAAGGAACCTAGTAATCTTGAAAAATCAGCAGCTAGTCACACCAGTTTGAAATATTTTGCAACACTGGCAGCAACTGTAGGCAACATCATTTAAAAAATGAATTTCATAAAATAATTTGCCAGTTTCTTTCTTAAAACAACAATTAGTCAAGGATATTAGTCACAAGAGGAGACTTCAATGCCAGGACATTTAGGTGTTCTGCAGCCCACTGGTGTTCAAAAACCCAAATTAGCTTCTCCCAGGCAGCAGGCAGGGAAACGTATTCTCTGGGTTCAGAAAAAATCAGCTCTGCCCTGGATACACTGGTCATTCTTGTGGGCTCCTTGTTATACTTTGCTCCCAGCTAAAAGGAGGGATCAGCCCCAGCTGAAGAATTATAGCCAGAATCTGTTTTTTAGAAACAGGAACTTTTACGTTTTCAAAACCGTAACAGGCTTAGTATTTTCAGACCAGGGCTGATGGAGGAAGTGCTCTTTCAGACTAAAAGTTACAGCACTCACTCAAGCGAGAGACCACAACTCCTGCTCTGCTGAGCGTTATGGAGAGTCCCTATTCAGTTTGCTGCAGGATGTTGAGTCTTTCATATCCTCCTGTTAAAGCAGGTCCCTTTTGCCTGGAGTTTGTTCAATATTCATGGAGCAGGGGAAGTGTGAAGGAATGCCTCTATAGCCCCATGCGTGCCAGGGCTTAAGGTTGCTGTGTGGTACTGAAAACAAAAGGGATTGCGTTTGCATAGCAGGACATTTTTTCCTAGTATTTAATATTTATGAGTGATTTTATATCTCCTGGAAGCAGAAACTTTATGAAAAGTGCACAAATCTGATAAATCATTCATATCTGTTTAATCAAGGTCTATAGTAGCTGGAAAGCACATTCAATATTTGAACCAAATTTCTCCAGTTTCTCACTGTTTAAACAAAAGAGCAAAATAAAAATATGTGAATGCCATTCTTTACAGTAATGTTTTCAGACCAACAGATACTTGTAGAAGAACATTAGGGAAATTCTGACTTTTAAAAGGACATTTTCATTCTTAGCTTAACAGACTTTCAGTATAAAGCCTTTCAGGCATCTGTACCCTCTCCCCATGCACACCCATTTCCCTATTAATGAAAGTTACACAACAATCCAATATTTTTTGCTACACTTCTAGGGCTTGATTCCGTATTTCATTCTTGGCAGTGAACCAACACACCAGTTTTCTGGCAAAAAGCCAAAAAAATGCCAAAACAAATTTTGCAGTATGAACTGAAAGTTTGATGATAAAAATGCCTGTTTCTTTTTTTTAAGAGTGCCATTGGTTCACCTCTTGTCTACTTCTGTGGAGATAAGTGACAGCTCAGGCTGACTGGGCAGCTGCCTGACTGCACTCTGGGATTGCCAATGAAGGCATCGCAATAAACAACACAGATGATAACTAATAGTTTATGAATAATCCCCAGCTTGGTGTTGAGTGATGGTATTAGCTGTATGTCCTTCATGTCAGAAGTGGTCAAGATCCCAACCAGCCACGGTCTCTGAGAGTCCCATCGTTCTTCCCTTAAAATTAGGCTGGTTAGTGTGCTTTCATTTCAATTCAAAGTACACTCTCCATGATTTTTATGGTTACACTGAAATAGGGTCTTTCCTGACAAGTACTGCAGAGATCTTTTCACACATCAAGAGACCAGTTCTTGTTCTTCTTTGGGGTTTGGAATGCAAATATGCATTATATTTACTACAGCTTTGCAAGAAACGTAGAGCTTCCTCCATTTGTGTATCTGTGTAAGTGCCAACCAGCAAAAGGCACCTAAAGGTTTATTGTATTTTCGGCAACTGGCAATATCCAAACATTTATAGGGAAATTTCATAGTGAGAAATAGCAATGAGGCAGGTGGCCAAGAGTACATATGGCAGCAGTGACATAAAGACATACGGAAATTATACTTGAAATGTGGTGGAAGGGGGCATATTTATTTATGAAAACAAATATTTCCTTGGATTTTAGCAGCAAAGCAGTTTCTGAATGAAGGATGCCTACTGCCATTAAAGGTTTTGTGGAGTATAAATAAGTCATGCTCTGTTAGGAAAAACAGATTTGGCACAGTGCACCTTTAAAAAAAGCATCAATCTGGTAGAACTACCAGTACTTCTGAGTAAAGCATCTTTAATCTGTGAGGCTGCTCGTTATGTGCTGGTTTACTTCTTGCCTGCTCGTAGGAGTGTGTACTTTTGTGCCAGGGCTCACAAAGGCTTACAGCTCAAACTTGATGGCTTAAATAAAGAACTCTCAGAGGGCCAGAGCACAACAGGGTCTAGGCTGGGCTGCGGGTACCCTTAGCCTCAGGAATGCCGTGTGACCTCTGCCTCCTATTCAGTGGGTAAATGGAATGAGCTGTAACCCAGGACTTATGCTGCAAGCACTTCAGTAGCTCAACCTTGTCAGCTTTATTTGCTTGATGAAGCTTCAGTGAATAAAGGAAATTAAAACCTCAAGGACCTATATTTAGATACAAACTACATTCCTGCACTTCTGGTTGCCAACAGAATTAAATTAAAGCCCAGTTTCCATTAAAAAAAAAATATTAAATAAGTCCTTAATGAAATATAGGGGCTCTGATTCTTCCTCATAAGGTACAATACCTGAAGTACAATAGCTGACTTTTCTGTGAATTGAGGTGTGAAGATTACCTTCCTTTCAGCCTTCTCTTCATGTTCAGGTTTATCAGAATTTCCAGGGAAGATATTTGCTTCAGGACAGTGAGTTTAAAGGATTAAAAATTGATAGTAGCTTGCATCCCATAAGTGCAGAACTAATAAATTATAGATAATACCTCTACATTGTATTGGTCATTTCCCATAGAAAAGAGGAAAAAGATGTCACTTAACTGATGTGTCAGTGTATTTTTAGAGAATATGAGTTGTGCTTTGGCGAGTCAAGTTTTAAATTATCTAAATGACAGAGATCCTGTCATCTCCCTGAAACGACGTCTGCATTCATATTGAAAACAATCTGCTCCTACTCAGTCTATGCTATTCTTGGTTACATTTTATGCCATTGCTATTGCCCAGTACTATCTACAACATTCTTCTCTACTGCTAGCAGCACCGTTTTGATGGCAAATTTACTCTTGACACACTGGGATTTTTGTCTGACCTGTGATGCTACACATAGAACCTATTTGGAGATCATGTCTAATGAATAGACACCATTTTGCTGGGTGCTTTCCTCCAACTCAGATCGTGTACCTGCTGAAATTAATAGCAAAAACCTGTTGGGTGCAACAGTGAAGAAACAAACCTTTGTTAAAATCAAGCCTCCCACTATCCTAGTTACTGGAAGGATTGCATCTAAGAGCGAGATCCTGATGGCAGTTATTTCAATAATGTACTGTCCATATTAAAACAATAAAATAAATAGTTACTGCTGGGATCGTTGTTAGAATAATAGTAGAATTAAGCCTTAATCATGTAAATGCTCACCCAGCTTCAGGGCAAAAACGTTTAGCCTGTAAATGATGTGTCTTCAGCAGAGAAGTAGGTGCTGAGATTGCTGCCACAGGAGGCAGCTTAAGAAGACAGAGTTTTTTTCTGTCTGTGCATTTTGGACATCTGGCAGCCCTTTGTGAAGGGTTAGCATCACTCTTCCCTGGTCTCTTTCAGAAAGCTTAGAAAGGAAAGAAACAGATTCTCAGAGACATGTGTAGATACGTGTATATATGTACGTCATACCTAGAGAGGGTTTTTAATGTGTGCGTCCTGGACTATCTGAGTATTTTGCCCGTCCCGCGCCGTAACACTGAATCTGCCAGACCCGCCTCGCCCCCCTCCCCGCCATCACCGCCCTGGCTCTCAGACGGGGACAAGAAGCATCAAAGGGAAGGCTCAGCGCCCGCTTCCGCGAAGCCGAGGATGCCGCTGCTGTCACCCTCGTCCTCCGCGGGCCGGGGTTCCCCCCGCACCCCGTCTGCGGGACACTTCCCACCGCCTCTGCGGCTGCCCTCCCGCAGCCCCGCGGAGAAACCTGCCGCGGGTGAGCCGCGCCGTGCGGGGAAGGTAGCGACGCTGCCCCTCTCACCCCGAGCCGCCGCCCGAGCCGCCCCGCACACCCGCCTTTGTGTCCGCACCCCCCGCACCCCCTGCGCCACGGCGGCCGCCGCCCCCTCCCCCGGGCCGGGCGGGGCGGCGATTGGCGGGCGGCGCGGGGCGGGGCGGGGCGGGGCGGGCCCCGCGGCGGGCGGTGCCGCCCCATAAGAAGGGGCCCGGTCCGGGGCCGCCGCCCTTCTTCGCCCGCCGCTCGCTTGAGTTGTCCAGCTCCCGGATTACAAAGCCCGCACCGCCGCCGCCATGAGCATCAGCACCAAGAACTCCTCGTACCGCCGCATGTTCGGCGGGAGCAGCCGCCCCAGCACGGGCACCCGCTACATCACGTCCAGCACCCGCTACTCGCTGGGCAGCGCCCTGCGGCCCAGCAGCGCCCGGTACGTGTCCGCCTCGCCCGGCGGCATGTTCGCCACCAAGGCGACGTCGGTGCGGCTGCGGAGCAGCATGCCGCCCATGCGGCTCCACGACTCCGTGGACTTCTCCCTGGCCGATGCCATCAACACGGAGTTCAAGGCGAACCGAACCAACGAGAAGGTGGAGCTGCAGGAGCTCAACGACCGCTTCGCCAACTACATCGACAAGGTGCGCTTCTTGGAGCAGCAGAACAAGATCCTGCTGGCCGAGCTGGAGCAGCTCAAGGGCAAGGGCACATCCCGCCTGGGCGACCTGTACGAGGAGGAGATGCGGGAGCTGCGCCGGCAGGTGGACCAGCTCACCAACGACAAGGCGCGCGTGGAAGTGGAGCGGGACAACCTCGCCGACGACATCATGAGGCTGAGGGAGAAGTGAGTGTGCGAGGGGAGGGCGGGTCCGGGGGGAGCTGCTGCGGAGGCAGCCCCGAGCATCCGTGCTGGGCTGGGGGCGGCGGGAGGCTTGGGGGGACGGCGGGATGTGGGGGATTCCCCGCTCTCTCCTTACCACCGTGTCTCCCCTTCTAGGTTGCAGGAGGAGATGCTGCAGCGGGAGGAGGCTGAGAACACCCTGCAGTCCTTCAGACAGGTTCGCAGGGGCTGGAGGGAGGGAGCTGTGGGAGAGGAGAGCCCGAGGTGGTGGTGGTGCCTGGGATGGGAGGGTGGGACTGCAGGAGTTTGCTTCCCTCGCACAAAAGAATTCCATCAGTTCTCAGGCAAACCTTCCTTGTTTTCTTTAGGGGGACGCTGCGGTCTGAGGGGAGGGAGGGGAAACTATTGTCTTGCTTTATCCAAGTCTAGCCTGTTTTACAAAAAGTGCTCCGACGTGGAATCACTTTCTGATCCAATAAAAGTGAAAGGGGGGCCATCTGCTCGCTTGGCTGAAGGGTATTAATGGTTTCTATGGGATTCATCGTGGAATGCAGATACAGGCATTATGGCAAGTGTGGTGGCAGCAGATTGAAATAATAGATTCCTTTGTGTCGGAGGGGAGGGCGCAGTGGGCTGCATTCTTACTAAATGTGTAATGCTTCGGCCATGTTTCTGGTGGAAAGTGTCTTATCATGTATGTGGTCCGGTTTTTATACAAAACTGAGCTCCTTTTTAATGAATCGGTTTGGTCAGTGCATTACCAGGTAACCGTTTAAAATTTAAAGTTTTTCATATGGGTGTTGTCTGCCAACAGGAATTAGACAATTTGTTCCTTGGGGAGTGGTCAGAGCAGTCAAGTCCGTCTCCTCTGGATGTCTGTTAAGAACATAGAATGTAATCCTCTGGAAACAAAGACGTTAACATAGGAAACAAGTTGCATTAGAATTTAGTCTCTGTAGGAAGCTACAATGTTATCCAGATAAACTAAAACCTACACGATGGCCAGAACCAACCGTGCAAACAGGGCTAAGCTCAGGTTTTCACGTCTGCAAAAACAGCTTTCAGCTTGGATTGAGCCTTGTTTGGACTAGGAGATATTTAGGAATGTGCCTTCTCAAAACAAGGTCTCTTCCCTAAAACTGTTGGTGTGAAATGGCATTGCTAGCATTCCTCCCAGCTGGAAATTACTGCCCTTATCTCCAGACAGCAGGGCACAGCTCTTTGTAGATGTTGCTAGATGTCACCATTCAGGAGTTCATCACTTAATTGTCAGCATTTCTGTGGGCAAGGCCTTTCGACTACGGTATATTTATAGTTTCTGAAGGAGAGCATGAAATAACATGTGGGAACCGAGACACTTACTCCCATTTGGAGTCTGGGAATCCAGAGTCATTGCTGGCATTCTGGGAACAGAAATTTGAAACAGAACAGTTTGAGATACTGTCTTAACTTTATCTCCTGTTTGGGTTTCTTTTGTTTTGTTTTGTTTTTTGTTTTGTTTGGGTTTTTTGGGGGGGTTTGTTGTGAGGTTTTTTTGGTGCTAAGTGAATTTAATGTAGTGTGAAGTTTCATGTAGAAGCATTTAAAGTCAGTTTTAGAGAACCTAATCTGTTCTGATTAGTTGCTCAATTCAGTTGAAGGATACTTTGACTTAAGGCTGGCTTAAATGATCTTTCATACTTAATTAGTCCACTTCAAGGCATGTCTGTGTCTGTTTCAAGCCAATTAAGCTTAGTGAAGGCTCTGTGCTTTTAAGTGATACTGGCTTGTGTGTATCCCAGCTCTTCCCTGCACTGTGGAAAGAGGCCATTTAGGAGCTCAGCCTCTAGGAGATCTGTGTGTGCAGTACAGTCAGAACTGGATCAATTTAACCTCTTAAGGTGTAGCTTATACATAGGAATTGCAAATCACCTTAGAAACACTAGACTAAATGCACTCATGACATAACTGGTGCATGCTAGTGTGTTTGAACAACAGTAGTATCTAATTTTTCCTTACTGTGAAAAGTTAGGCTTTAAAAACTAGATCTCTTTCACTATGAGTATTGTTCTCCTGCAGGTGAAATTAAATTCTTGAAATGTCCTATTGCGCAAAAAAAAATCCCCAAATGCATAGCTTTTATTTAAACCATTATATTATTGCATTGGGAGTTCGTATACATGAGTTCAGAACACTTTAGCAGATACTTCACTGTTCTGGTGTAGCACCAAATTTACTTTGTACTTGATGGAGCAGTTGTACACTTCAGTATTTTAAAAGAGAGTGAACAAATATTTGAACATAAACTTTTTTATTTCCAAAAGCTGCCTGCTTTAGAGATTGTTCAACTTGTATGTACTGAATTTTAATTTAATTCATCACCTGAACAAATGTGTGATTTTACTCATATGCTGAGGAGTGTACTACATAAAATAAACACAAAGTTTCAGCAAGTTTTTTCCTTTGGGACAAAACAGGCATCACAATTGGTGAGAAAGTTATTTGCTGTAGCTTTGCCAGCTGCTGTGGCAGCTAGGAATAGATCCTGAACCTATGACAAGACTAACAGGTCTGCTCCTGGCTATTATGAGGTTTGTCTGAAGGAAACATGGATGCTCACCCCTACAAACTATGTGACTGGCATTGAAGAATCTCTTAGGAGAAAATCAAGTCCAGTTGCATGCATGTATGCATGCCTTACACTATGCTTTTTCAGTCTGCAAGTAGCTTATTTATATGGTCCTCCATCTGTCTAGGAAATACAGATACACTGTTTCTTCACTCCGTAACCTAATTATAATGTATATAGTAAAATGCATACCATATATTCTAAGTGTCTTCAATTTAAGATGCTTTCAATTTATTATAAGGTCCTAAAAATCCTATAGCTGTTCAGTTGTTGTGGTCAGTAGTCTTTAGGATGCAGATTTCTGTAAAATCCACTGGAAACTCTTTGGATGTCTGACTAATTCTGTAAATATGTTGGGTCATAGCCATGTAATTTCCTTCCAGAATGATCTTTAGGAGTTTTTTAGTGAGGAGAACAAATGAAACAAGCTGCCTAGGGCAGTGGTGAAGACACCATTCCTGGAAGTATTTAAAAGAAATATAGATGTAGTGCTTAGTGACATGATTTAAGCACTGAACGGGTAAATTAGGTTATGGTTAGGGGGGATTTAGGTTATGGTTGGACTTGATGATCTTCAAGGTCACTTCCAACCAGGATGATTTCATGGATGAATTAAGGAATTCTTTCTCTGAATTGAAAAACAAGAGCTGATGTGAACTGTGTGGGTGTAAAACTGGAATTGATAGGGAAGTTATGGAGTAACACATCAGAGGGGTGTTCTGCTGGATAAAGAAAACAGAAGAATTCTTCTAGAGCAGGGACCTTACCCCAGAGTAGGCCTGATCCAAAGAATGGCTTTCTAGGAGTCCAAACACTCATTCCAAAACAGCAGTAAAAACTGCTGATTAAGCATGCTTATGCTTTGGGCAATCCAAAATAGCTTTAGACTAAGCTGTGAGAACCTGATAGTTAACACCATGTGAACATAAGCATGCAGCTGTGTATGTAGCTGGTAAGAAAGACAAAATTGTCCCCTTTGCAAACTAATTGTCTTGAACATTTAAAATATAAGAAGTTACCAATCAATGTTTAGTCTTAAGTTATGTTTTAGAACTAGTTCAAGCTGCTCCCATGTAACATTTATGGCATATTTTCTGTTATGCCTTAAATGAATTTTTGCTGTTGATTAAGACTATCTCCGTCCAGCAAAAGGTGGAGTCTTTGCCAGCTACTGTGAGGGTGTAGGCCATTATGACTAACTCAGTTTGCATTTGTGCTCATACCTTCTTTTTCTCAAGGGGGATCTCTTGAACCACTAGGAGAAGTAAATGCTTGCAGCTGCTTTATGTACTAGCTTGACCAGTGCTCTTTCAAGCTGTGGTCTGTGGACCCAAAGGACTGTCTGGTTTATCACCAAGGAATTCACAAGAAATGAAGCCCATTGATAGGCATGTAGGCACATGGGTTACACTTTTAACCACCACTGGAAAAAATGGAAGTTTGCAAACTGCAAGACTAACTCTTTTTCAGTGTAGACAAGTTAGAAAAGCTTATTGCTGGCTTCTGACCCAAGTACCTGCTTCATCTTCAAGCAGCATTTACACTCACTGTGAGCTGTGTGCTCTCGATTGTGCTCAGCAACATGTTGGCAAGGATGAAGTAGTCTACGTATGCTGTATAGTTCCCAAAAATCACAATAAATGTGCATATAGTGGTCTCTGTGGCTGTGGTTAAAAGACATTTTTTGCAGCTCTTGGTTTCTTATTGTCTTGCCAAAAAGCTCAGATGTGGCATCAATCTGTGTGTTACTGAACTTGCCGTAAAAGACTTGTTTACATTGGTTTTGTAAGATTACTAATAATTCTTCTTTCTGGTTAGGATGTTGACAATGCCTCTCTGGCACGACTTGATCTTGAGCGCAAAGTTGAGTCCCTGCAAGAGGAGATTGTCTTCTTGAAGAAGCTTCATGATGAGGTAAGCTGAATAATGACGTATGTGATTAGACACTGATAGTCTAGCGAGCAAGTAAGCTCCTTGCTGGGTCTGGCCCAGGGTATGTTCTGGATGTTCAGAAGGTATGTGTATGTTCTGTAGTCATGTAATGACACTGGGTGTCTGCCTCTCTCTCAGGAAATCCGGGAACTTCAGGCCCAACTCCAGGAACAGCACATCCAAATTGATATGGATGTTTCTAAGCCTGATCTTACTGCTGCCTTGCGTGATGTTCGCCAACAGTATGAAAGCGTTGCTGCTAAGAACCTTCAGGAAGCTGAAGAGTGGTACAAGTCCAAAGTAAGTACAATCTGTTCAGATGCATCGGGCACTCAAACTGACTGCATACAACAGCCTTGCTGTAACAGTGGGTGTTCCCTCTGTCTCTCTACCAGATGCAAATACAGCCATGGCACAGGGTCTTTAAAGTCTTAGTTTAGGAAGAGTACAGCTGAAAACCTTCTTTTGTGCCACAAGTACAGCATCAAAGTAATAGGTTCATACTTTGAGTCTTTCCTATACTTAGACCTGGAAGCAGAAGTTGGATGAAATACTTGAGAAAAGAGTGAATGAATGGGTGAAAAAAATAATGAAAAGATGGGAAATATACAGGGTGGGGAAACAAGTATAAAAGGCTTAACTAGAATTCCAGTTAACAATTAGAAATAGTATTTTAAGACTAATGCTAATTTTTAAATATTTGGGGTATTGAGGCCTATGGTGACTTCAGTTGCCCTCAAATGCCGTGTCTAAAAGAAGCCAGTTACACCAATTCTGTTGAAGTGTTGTGCTAACCAAACTGGGGGTTTCCAGTTTGCAGATCTCTCCGAAGCTGCTAATAGGAACAACGATGCCCTGCGCCAGGCCAAGCAAGAAGCCAACGAATACCGCAGGCAGATTCAGTCCCTCACCTGTGAAGTTGATGCCCTCAAGGGAAGCGTAAGTAGAAGACAGCAGCTGTTGGGACACCCTTCCATTGGCAGCTTTAAGCACTGCACTGGGGTTTAAATGTTGATAAGATGCCAATGCCACCCGTCTCCCATGCAACACAGTGTCATAGGAGCACTCTTTGAAAAGGGTGCTGCAGGCTCAATTTGCCTGCATGTGCCACAGTGCACTGGTTAGACTGATACACTGAACTAGGTACAAACAATGGCTTCATTGCTTTGCTAAAACAGTCACTGTTTATGTAACGCTTCCTAGAAGTGTTTATGGCTTGTCTATCAGGTACAGCAGAAACTATAAAAAAAGCTTGAAGCGCAGTAGAAAAGAGGTGGAAATCTTGCTCTTCCTAAAACCTGACTGCCTTAAAGGCTGGCTTGCGATGGATTTAACAGTGTTGAGGACACCTGCAAATCCCCTCATTGAGGACTGCCTGCATGCTGAATTGTACTGCATGTTTGGGCTTACTGTGAGGGATTGCTTTGCCACCTGGTAGAACAAATACATGGCACGCCTTGGATTAAGTAGAAAAATAACCCACCTTAACTTTGCAAAGGGAAGATAAGGAGATGACAGATTTGGGATATGTCTGGGCATTTTCAGAAAGGATGCTAACTCAACTTCCCTTACTTAAAAATTTTAAGGGTGTTGAGGGTGACAAAGAGTGACTGAACTGCAGTAGTGCTTGACTTATATTAATTCTCTTCCAGAATGAATCCCTGGAGCGCCAAATGCATGAAATGGAGGAGAATTTTGCTGTTGAAGCTGCTAACTACCAAGACACTATTGGCCGTCTGCAGGATGAGATTCAGAACATGAAGGAAGAAATGGCTCGCCATCTCCGCGAGTACCAGGACCTGCTGAATGTAAAGATGGCTCTTGATATTGAGATTGCCACCTACAGAAAACTGCTGGAGGGTGAAGAGAGCAGGTAACCATCACATGCAGATACTTCTAAACAGCAATTACAAGGGGACACTCTATACCTGTGTCTGACTTGATCCATTTCTTTTTTTCCTTCAGGATTAACATGCCTATTCCAACCTTTGCTTCTTTGAACCTGAGAGGTAAGCTCTTTCTGTTTACAGAGGTGTTCTCTTATTAGCAAAGGATCTCAGATAGCTCTTTTTACTGTAGTATTTGTACTTGTATAAACGCTGTTGTGTGTGACTGTCTATTAGATGTAACTACAAGTTTTGCAATTATGTAACCTTGAATGGGAGGAGCTACTTTGTTTCTGGGCACATATATTTTTAAGTATCAATACATAGTGATTGGTTTAGATGCTTGCTGAAGGTGCTTTAAAGAGGAATAGGGAGAAAATGGAGATACTTAGCTTATCATTCAGAGCTGGAGACTTATTCACATACTAAACTGGGATTTTGAAAGTAGACACTAAAATCTGTTGCATCCTGTTTCTTTGAGGAAGCCCTTCATCTAGTCTATTGGTAATAATACACAATATGCTTTCTTCTGCAGAAACCAACATTGAGTCTCAGCCAATGGTTGACACTCACTCAAAGAGGACACTTCTAATTAAGACTGTCGAAACTAGAGATGGACAGGTTGGTGGTAACTTTGATATTATTTCTAAAACAGCTGTTTACCTTAATATACCACTAAGCTTGTCTACTGGTCAGTGTGGCCTATGTATGGTAGTGAGTATTGAGTTGAACAGCATATGGCAGTCCAAGCTTCGTGGCTGAACCTAAAGATGCAGTAAACAGGCTTCTGTGGAAATAATCATGAAATTAAGCTGATAGTAAGTGGCTGACAGTTGCCTATGTAGTGAGTATTTAAGTTCAGCTGAGTTAACAAGTTCTCAAAGTATTTCTTGCATGACCTGAGAAAAGTGTGGCAGTAAACAGAGGTGCTTATTTGGGACAAGATACTGGTTTCAGACAAAGGCTCTTAAAGCTTAAGTGACTTCTCAGGGCCATTTAACCACTAGAACTTCTCATTATAAGTTAGAGTTGATACCCATTTGTTCATATATTTGTGGTACTGGATATTCAAATTCTAACTAAAAAAAAACCCAAAAAACAGTTTTATTACTAAAATTTAATGCAACTATTTCTGTTTTTCAACAGGTTATTAATGAAACTTCCCAGCATCACGATGACTTGGAGTAAAGCTGAAGTGAGGATGCATACTTACTAATGCAGAAGAAATTCTTACCAGCAAGATTTAAAAAGTCCACGTCTTAAAAGAAAGAAACAGCTTTCAAGTGCCTTTCTGCAGTTTTTCCATGAGCGCAAGATTATTATGCTAGGAAATAGGTCTTAGATCTTTCAAACTGACTCTCCCTGAAGGATTAGAGTTTACAATGGAGTCTAGTTTACAAATAGCAATATCTTGTGCTGCAATACTGTTTTTAAGTATCTGAATTCAATAAAACTGCTTTTTCCAGCACAGTATGAGCAACCTGTCGCTACTTCAATAAATCTTTGGAAAATGGCTCTTGATGTGTTCTAATTTGTTAACTTCATTACTTTCTGGAAAGCCATAACAACGTAATGCTGGAATTACTATACGGTTGACATCTCCAGTACTGGTTGTGTGGAATGCTGTTTTTTTCAATTTAACTAGATAAACTGTCTTACTTATTTACTGCTTAGGTTTTGGAATGAACTAAAATGGACTATAACTGGCAGATGCATAATGTATGATGATATTTCTTATCACTTGAATAAAATGATACTTCAAGCTAATAAAAATTAATCTTTCTTCCATATACTATTTAACCCAGCTACTAAGAGCTAAAAATGCACCAAATACCTTAAAACTCAGCTCTATAAGATACAGGAGTTAAGTAGCTGTGAAGTAGTTTGTGCAAGCCCTTATCTGAGACAGCACCTTTGCAAAGTTAACAGCTGACTTGATGCATTGACTTCATTTTCCAGGAAAGACTAGTTCCCAAAGGCAAGTCTCTGTACTACAGAAGCTAAATGAAGGCTTCAGATGGAGTGGGGGCCTAGGAGAGGTATATAAAGAGAATGCATAGAAAGAGTAACTTGTACTGGTGACCTGTTTCCAGTATTTAAACCCTTTACAAAAGGAGAGCTGCCATGCTCTGTGGTTTTTGCTGAACATTGGCTTAAGTGCACGAGACTGGGGAAGAGAGAACTCCCATCTAGCTTGTCACAGGCTTCTGTGAGGCAGAAATGAAAGGTTGAAGTCCTCTGTGAACATGTGAAGAAACTTCTTCTGTAGAACAAGATAGTCTCAAAAGAGTTAAAACCTTGTGATGACCCTTGCCCTGCTGTAGCTACTCTATTCTGCATCACTCCTGTAAAGCCTGCTTCCTGTAAGCTTTCACTTCGGTACAACTTCTGTAGAATAAGTAAATGCAAATTAATTTTTCAGCAAGTATGAATTGCATGTAATGCTTATTCAAGGTAATTGTAAGAGTTTCATATTGTACAGACACTCTCACAAGCATTTGGGAACTGATCTGTAAGAAAAACTTACTGGTTTTCTTATAACTTATTGTTATCCTCATCTGATAGGGTTGAAAAAAATGACATTTTTCATCCAAATCAGTTTTTCCCTTTGCTCTAGTGCCTGACTAACCAGATGCAGTGCAGGCACTGGAGTGAGGGGGGCAGTAGGAATCCACTTTTTTCATCCCAGTTGTCTGCAGCACCAAGTTAGGGGATCTGCAGCCAGGATGCTGAAGAGGGAGGTAGGCAGTGCCCAGGGTGTGCTGAAGGCCTCTCAAGCTGACACACAGGTTTGCCAGAACCTGGAAATAGGGGGTTAGGCATGATAGCAGTTTACATCTTTGAACCTCCCAGGGAAAACTGCAGAAGCTGTTCTTCCCAGCAGAACAGTGCCCAGTTTTCCAAACAAGATTTGGTGCTGTTCCTACCCTGCTTTTCTCTAGTAATTGTTCACAGAGGACTTCAGCCTCTCTTCCATCCCCTGGCAGGCCAGAGAGCAGTTTTTCCCATTATATTGCACTTGGGCTGATGTTCAGCAAAGCATACAGATCCATGAGGCCAGGATATATGCCTGTTCAGCTTGGTGCTTTAGGTGCACGCCTCAGAGAAAAGTCCTGCAGCTGGTCCTGCGTTTGTTCTGGTGACTCTTCCTTGCAAAAGGCCAGAAGTGACTGAGGAGAGTGCCTGGACTCAAGCCTCAGCCACTGCTTGCTGCAGAGCAGAACAGATTGAACCTGGTCTAAAGTGTGGTGAGTAGGATAGTGTCATTAAAGAGTGAAAGAGCAAACGTAGCCTCTTTCATGCTGTGGAGGTTACAGACACCATTTTTTCTACTTCTTATTGACATCCAGACAATTTTAAAAAGCACAAATGAACTTGCGCGGGAGATACTTTCTATGATAGTGACAACTCTGGGCACGTGCAGTAGCTAATTTTTAACACTGAATAAATATGGATGCCACCAGCCTTTCAGGGTAAGAGCGGGATACGGTGCTGATGTCCTGTCTATTGCAGACTACTGAAGTCTTTTTTCTGGATCTGGGCACTGAAAAGGTTGGGCCAATGCTTAATGTCATTTCTTGCAGCTGAGCAGTGTGGGGGCCCTGGACAGTGGCATCCAGCAGCATGTGGGCAGGGAGAGCCAGTGCCACAGGGGGACAGCAGGGACAATCAATGGCTCTGGGCAGAGACCCATAGCCAGCCTGCTTTCTGAAATGCACACAGACCACTGGTGGTTACCCAAATTCTGACAGTCTTCCAGATGTTGCTTCTCCCTCTGCTGCCAGCTAGTTGGCTTGCTGCTTTCTGTTGCCTTTGGTTGCTTCACCCAGTAGATCAAAGAAGTGACTGTATCAAGCACTGACAGTGCAGCA
Organism: Apus apus; assembly: GCF_020740795.1. Lineage (NCBI taxonomy): Eukaryota > Metazoa > Chordata > Aves > Apodiformes > Apodidae > Apus > Apus apus. The sequence goes on along the minus strand of NC_067283.1, from coordinate 21,273,033 downwards.
AAGGAGTTATTCCTGGCTCTTCTGTGTTTGAGGTTACTCAGAGCATGGCAAAGCATGTGGCAGAGCTTTCAATCCTGGGAATAAATAGAAAAATAAATAAAACCAAATAAAAATAAAACCTAGTTGCCAAGGGGATAGGAAGACTGCAGGAAATCTCCAAAGGCTGTGCTCTATGCGAATGTGAGAGTGCCCTCATGATGGAAAGGCGAGCGGATGGTGACTGTGTAAACTTCTCCGTGTTTGATCTTGGCGCCGCGGCCTTATGCTCATATATAATTCCTGAAAGCTGCTTAGTGCTGAGCCAGCAGCTGACCTCAGAACTGTATTTCACGTCCTAATTACCACAGGCAGCAGCCGTACTGAGCAGGGCAGCCCCCACCAGCAGCTAGGCACTTGTCCTGCCCTCAACGAGCACCATGAAGCTTTTCCTGTGAGATTACAGTGGCTACCTCCAAAGGAGTGAGCTGTACGCACAGTACATTGTATTGATCCTCCAGATAATTAAGACGCCTGGTATTTAGTTTGTTTTGCTTCATATAGCCAGAAGCTTGCTCTCCTTTCTTTTTCTTTATTTTATCTAATCCAGAAAAATATGGAAACTGTTACCAGAGACTCCATATTCCAAGCCTCTGGGAACATATAGCTAATGCATTTCTTCTGCCATCCATTTTGTCTACTTTAGTGTACAGCAAATATACTTGTCTCTCTTTTCCTCTCTTCCTCTCCTATCCTATCCTCTCCTCCCCTCTACTCATTTGGCTCTCAAAGGCTGCTCATAGTTCTGGCCCAACCAAAGACTCTTGCCCCTTCTCTTCCCCTCTCCATGACAGCTCTTTTCAGCTGTTTTGTTTGTAAATGACCCTGGTGCTTTCACTCCTGCCATACTGTGCTCTGTGGCAACATCTACATTTTTTAAGTGCACAGAGGAAACAGCTGCAAGGCTGCTCTGAGGTTCTGAAAGTTCAGTTTACGTGGGAGGTCTAAAGAACCTGGGATGCTTTGGGTGAAGCCTGATGGCAGTATGGCAGAAGGCTATCCATCAGTGGTGGCAGCAGGGTGGTGGCACAGCTGTGCCTAAGGCTGCAGGGTGCTGCCCCATGGCACCAAGCTGCCCCACACACTTAGGCATCTGGGTGCCTCATGCAAAGCCATGAAAGCTCCCAAGGAACTGAGCCCTTCAGAAAAATACTTATGGAAAACTACTCATCCTAGCCCAGTGTGAAACCCCCCAAGTCTGGGCCAAATCTCAGCACACAAGATAGAGTGCCTGGAGCACTTATGGGGCTCATGCTCAAAGTCCTATTTGCAGGTGCAAAATGCCACATGTAAGTGGGTTACTGAGCACTTTGGGACAGATATGTTCCCCCATTAATAAATTAAAACATATCCTGTAGGCTCTCAGCCATCTTTAAGCACCCATAGAGCATGGAGAAACTTTTGGCTGATGTCCCTCTCGTAGGGCTGTTAGTTGCAGTCACCTAGGACCTGTGCTGTGTAAAGATCACATCCTGCTCGGGCACACCTGGTTTTGGGAGGTTCCTGCTCCTGGCCAGGGCTTGCTTATGCAAACTGGTGGAAGGGGAGGTGCCCAGGGAATATAAATTCCCACATTAAGAGAGGATGAGCAGCTAAGTGGCTGGATAGAGAATGTCATTGGTGCTCTAATGACAGGTAAGTATTGGAGATTTTAATTGCAAATCCTTCCACAAAGGAACGGAAGTCTGGATATGACTGAAAATTTCAAAGTAATTTTCATATAATAAACTGCTCTAAGAGACATTTGCTTGAGTGCAGTCATGCATGCAGAATTAGGAAGTGCCAAAAATAAAATTACATCTTCATTCTTCAATCTTCATTTGGTTCCTTTGTGCTCGTACATAATGCTACAGATTTCAGCTGCAAGTTCATGGACCTTGTCTCATTTAGTGCACATACCCAAGAGCATTTCAGGAATCACCACCACTCAATGCTATAGCATTTTCAGACCTCCTGCATGTGTGTTCCCCCAGTTTATTTATCTGCTTTAAAGACTCTGAATGTTTAATTTATTTAGAGTACCCTCTGCTCTTCTTCATGGTTCTTCACAACACCCCTGTGAGAGGGGGAGTATTATCAGCCCTCTTTCACACATGGGCCATGAAGCACAGCAGTCAAGATCAGAAGTGGAAACTAACCTCAGGGGTCTGGTGTGGTTGGTTAGCAACATGTACTTCAGGTGCTTAATGACTTCAGGTCCAGGCACTTTTCTAGTCTGAGTTTCAGATCAATTTCCCACAAAATGGGAATGTTCAGGGGTACCAAGGCAAAGCACAGATCAAGTGAAATTCCCAGCCTCAGCAAGGAAAGTTGTAGCAGGCAGGAAAAAAACCATCCAGTTCTCCAGTTAGTGTAGAGCTAACTTAACTGCAGGATCCTTTCTGTACAGTGTACTGCATCTTTCATTTTATGGTTCTTTTCTTCTGCAACAAGGGCAGCAATGTTCTTGCTAACAGCCCCTCTCACCACCCCATTCAAGTTCATTCCCCAGGCCCAAGAACCGATCAGAGGTAAAAGCCACTTATGGGCTTCAGTCTATAGCAACTAAACTAATTTCTTCATAAAACTGCCCACAGCAGCCAAAGCTTTGCACAATGGTGTGTAACAGTTCCCATGCAAACTTTGCAGCCTGACATTTTCAGCCCGTTTCTTTTCCAGGGACGTATTGCAGCTGTCTCCCTGTGGTGGGTTCCATGAACTGCAAGTGGAAGACAGCCTGCACGGAGCATTTCTCCTCTGGTGGATTCTTCCCCGCAGTGCACCGTGCAGGATGGTATGGCCACAAAGAGAAGAGACGCAGCTTTCTCCAATAATTGCTCTTTAGTTATTCTCTGCTACTGGATGTGATTCTGAAGTCCAGGAAGATGTCTCAGAACTGACAGACAGCAAATCCAAGGTGGAGGAGGGTGGTGGGTTGAACCCAGCCAGCATCCAAGCACCCACACAGCTGCTTGCTCACCCCCATCACACCCAAAAGGACAGGGCAGAGAAGAGGTAAAATCCAAGTGAGAAAATTTGTGGGTGGAGACAAAGACAGTTCAATAGGTAAAGAGAGAGGGAAACCCCAAGAAAAACAATCACACACCACCCCCCACAGGCAGACAGATGCCCATCTGGTCTCTGAACAATGGCCATGGTAGAAGCCAAAATCTTCCCTTCTCTTTCCTTTTCTTCAGTCTTTATTGTTGATGATTGAGCAGACTGGGCATGAAGCTGTATGGTATGGAATATCCCTTTGGCCAATTCATGTCAGCTGTTCCAACTGTGTCCTCTCCCAATGTCTTTCCAATCCCCAGCCTACCCATTTGAGTGGGGAGAGTGGGAAACAAAGAGAAAGTCTTAACTCTGTGCAAGCACTGCTCAGCAACAGCTAAAACATTGGTGTGTCACCAATACTGCCTCAGCCACAAATCCAAACGAGCACCACAGGGGCTGCTGTGAAGACAGCTAACTCCATCCTGGCCAGACTCAGTACAAGAATTTAGCAGAGGTTCAGAGGGGTGCATGTGTCTTGGTACTTGGCAGCTGGGTGGAAGCTATGCATGAGGCCTGAGAAGGACCTAGGTTCCAAATCCATCTTTTCCAAATTAGGAGCAGAGTTTAAAGTGCAGTTCTCCCAAGACAAGACATTCTACAGATTATATGGATGTTCAGTAAATGTGCATGCTAGAAAAGCTCTGCCTTCATAATAACTTTATAATACATGGATCACCTTCTCCATGAAACTTAGCTTCATTAGATCAAGTTATACTGACCAGTGATGAAAAGGATCCATGGAAAGTGGTGACCTGCCAGATGGGAGAGTAAGTAAAAGCCAGAACTCTACAATGTATGAACAGCTATACTGGGTCAGACCAGTCATCCACCTGGTCTCCTACAGCACTTGCGGACAAAAAGGGTATAATGGCTCCAATCCCTGGAACAGCCTTCATTTTCAGGCAAAGAGAAATTCAGGGGCTTTTTGAGCCAGTGGCTTTATCCAGATCACTGATGAGCTTGTCTGACCTGATTTGAATCCTTTTGTATTTTTACCTTCGTACAGTCTGTATTTAATAATTTGACAGTGTAACAGGGAAAAATACTTTCTTCTATCTATTTTATTCTCACTGTCTGATCATTTTGTTGACTTTTGGTAGTTCTTGTGTTATGAAACATAGTAATTAATCATTCTGTGTTCAACCCCTCCATACCACCTCTCATTTGATAGTCTTCTCAAGCAGAACCTCTCCAGCACCCCTGTATGTTTCTAACAGTTACCATGTCCTCTCCATAAAGAAGACATCCTGTGACCCTAATAATCCGGACATCACTCTTCTCATTTAAGTTCTGCTATAATCTATTTAAAACAAGGTAACTAAGACAGCAAGCAGTCTTCAAGACACACGCATTAGAGCAACACAGAGTGACATAATGGGAACTCCTGTTTTGCACATAGTTACTTTCAAAGTAAGTACAAATATCACATCTACTTTTCTGATCACCGCTCAGCGCTGGGCTGATATTTTCAGAAAGTTATCCACAGTGACTCAGAAGACTTATTTCCTAAGGACTAATAGCTATGAGTTATTTTTTCCCCCTACTTTGTCATCATTGACATTAAATTTTCATAGAATCATAGAATCACTTAGGTTGGAAAAGACCTTCAAGATCATCAAGTCCACCCATTAACCCTACTCCACCAAGTCCAGCACTAAGCCATATTCCCAATCGCCACATCTAGACAACTATTAAACACATCCAGGGGTGGTGACTCAACCATCTCCCTGGGCAGCCTGTTCCAATGTCTGACAACCCTTTCAGTGAAAAAGTTCCTCCTAATGTCTAGTCTAAACCTCCCCTGGCATAGCTTGAGGCCACTTCCTCTTGTCCTATCACCAGTTACTTGTGAGAAGAGACCAGCACTTACCTCTTTACAACATCCTTTCAGGTAGTTGTAGAGGGCATTGAGGTCTCCCCTCAGCCTCCTTTTCTTCAGACTAAACAGCCCCAGTTCCCTCAGCTGCTCCTCATAAGTCTTGTTCTCAACGCCCTTCACCAGCTTTGTTGCCCTCATTTGGACAGGCCCCAGCACCTCAATGTCTTTCTTATATTGAGGTGCCCAAAACTGGACAAAGTATTCAAGGTGTGGACTCACCAATGCCAAGTACAGAGGGACAATCACCTCCCTGGACCTGCTGGTCACACTATTTCAAATACAGGCCAGGCTGCCATTGGCTTTCTTGGCCACCTGGGCACACTGCTGGCTCATATTGAGCCACCTATCAATCAGAACTGCCAGGTCCCTTTCTGCTGAGCAGCTCTCCAGCCACTCTACCCAAAGCCAAAGTGTTGTACGGGGTTGTTGTGGTCCAAGTGCAGGACCTGGCACTTGGCCTTATTGAACTTCATACAATTCACCTCGGCCCATCAATCCAGTCTGTCCCAGTCTCTGCGTAGAGCCTCCCGTCCCTCAGGCAGCTCAACACTCCCTCCCAACTTGGTGTGATCTGCAAACTTACTGAGGGTGCATTCTACCTCCTCACCAAGATTGTTGATGAAGATGTTAAAAAGAAGTGGTCCCAATACTGAACCCACCTGTGACCGGCCACCAGCTGGATTTAGCTCCATTCACCACCCCTCTCTGGGCCCAGCTGTCCAGCCAGTGTTTTACCCAGCAGAGCGGTCCCCCATCCAAGCCATGAACAGCCAGGTTTTTCATCAGAATGCTGTGGGAGACAGTGTCAAAGGCCTTATGGAAGTCCAGGTAGACAACATCCACAGCCTTTCCCTCATGGACCAGATGGGTCAGCTTGCCATAGAAAGACATCAGGTTCATCAGGCAGGATCTTCCTTTCACAATTCCATGCTGCCTGGACCTGATCACCTGGTTGTTCTGTACATGGTGCTTAATGGCACTCAAGGTGATCTGCTCCATGACCTTCCCTGGCACTGAGGTCAGACTGACAGGTCTCTAGTTCCCTGGATCCTCCCTTCAGCCTTTTCATCCGTTGTTTGATTGCCCAATTGTCCTAGACTGTGATATTGTTCTGCAACTTTGAGGTCAGCATTAATACTGGTTGCCCTTAATATTTTTGTATCAACTGAAAACTTCTGTCAACCTACTAATCATCCTTCGCTAGGCCATGGAGGCATATATCAGATGGTAAATTAGTCCAGTGTGTGAATACTTGTGGGACCCCAGTGACAGCTTCATTCCACAGTGAAGGCTCTCCATTATTTCTGTCATTTTCTACTTTCTAGCTTAAAATGGGAAGAACCTGCTCTTTGCATGTCTTAGGAATCTGCAGTGATTGTTTTACAAAAGCTTTTGACAAAATCTTCCATGTGCATCACCCTTACTCACGAAGCTTGTAAAATCTTAGGTATTTCCACCAGAGTCATGAAACATGACTTCCTCAGGAAAAAATGCATGTGGTGTTGTGGTTTGGGCCTAACCTACAACAGAGAACCAGCCACGTGGCCGCTCCCCCTCCCCCCCATCACACCCCTCCTTCACCAACCTCTCCTTCATGAGTCCTTCCCACGAGGTCAGGAGCTGCTCCAGCCTGGGCTTCTCACAGAGTCAGGGGCTGCTTTGGGGACAGCCACCTGCCCTGGTGCCGGGGTCTTCAGAGTCTAATGGCAGAAAATCCAAGCTCACCCCTCCTGGCACCTTCAGGGAATGTTCCACCACGTTCCTCCATGACTGCAGGGGGACAGCTGCTATCTTGCCATGGGCTGCAGGGAAACTTCTGCTTGGGCACCTTCGTCCCCTTCTTCCTGCCAAACCACGGGCACCGCTCTGCCTCTCCAGCTCAGCTCCTTCTAACTGCTTGCCCTGATCTGCGCTTACCTCAGTTCTTTCGTATGTTAATCGCTGAGGTGCATCTATTGTCCCTCTAATGGCTCCTTGGCTGGTTTTGGAGCAGGGGGAGGTTCTCAGCTTCTTACCAGAGCCACCCTTGGGGCCCCTCCCCCACTACCAAAAATCCCGCCAAACCAAACCAGAACACAAAGATAGAAAACAAATCAAAATAACAAAGAAAGAATTTAACATTTTTGATCAGCCTTTCCTTGCACTCTTAATATCTAATTTAAACCACAGCGGTTTCTTTCCTTCTGTACTAGTCACCCATCTCCAAGAAGTGGAAATACACTTGCAAAACTAATAAATGAGAATATATTTGCAAAGTTATTTATTTATGTGCCTGGCACTTCAGGGTGTTTAGAGGGCAATCTCAAACTGTGAGCTCTGCGCTGTGTAAATTTAGAAGCGATTTTTCTAAATGTCAAGTATTTATTACATTAAAAAAACATTTGGAGTGTGGAGCAGGTCCCCAGTGATAGATGGTGCGTTTAGGCAAGGGCTTTTTGGATGAACAGAAATAATATTTGAGAGATGAAAAGCAAATCCTCTATTTGATCCTGCTTTGTGTACATGGGAAGGAGACTGAACAAAGGTAGGAGGCCAGCCCAGCATTTTGCTTTGTCTCATGCATAAAACAGTGGTTTTCCAAACCTTTTATAACCAAGCCCACATCAGTCTGTCATTTCTACACCCTGTGGCACTTCTACTACCTGTGCTTAGATTGCTGCCGTCTCCTAACCCCCTTAACAGCACCAACAGGCTCCATTCAGACTGCAGGCAAATAAACCCTGCAGAATTTATTAATGCAGGATTTTACCATGTAAGACCTTACCTTAATGTCAACATATCTCAAAGTGCAAAGTAGTGAAGTTCAACTGTCCAACTGAAGGCTGAGGATATGGAGTATAAGGGACACTGACCTGTTGTGAGAAGCCTGGGGTGCCTGTTGTTTTGCTTAGAAATACCAGCTAGCCTGGAATCTGCAGCCAGATAAAAGAGTGAAAATGCTGATAAGCCACCAATAGACTTTTTGAGATATCATAACAAACTGAGAACTGCCTAATATCTTGCTGAAAAGCTTCTTAGAAAGAAAAACAAAAGACAAGAGAAAGAACAGACTGAAGGGACTATTAGAACTTGACCAGACTCTGACACATGAAAAGTAGATCTCGAATGAGATGCACCAAATAACAGTTTGAGAGGCAAGCTGCTACTAAAAATCATTTTCAAACACATCTAAACCATGATGCCTCCCAGAAATGCAGTGCAGCTTTAAGTGAGGCAGTCAAGAGGCAGAAGGATTGCTCAGCAAAGACAAGGCCATGGGAAAACACTTGCATTAATACAGCTCATTAAGAACAAGGTGAAGGAGGCCCTGGTGACACATGAAGAACAATCTCAGACTGGAGGGGTTTTGAAACAAATCAATACATTGACGGGAAAAGAAGGCAGAATAGCAGTCATCAAATGGGTCTGGAGTAACTCAGCATGAAGCTGCTAATTTGCTAGTTGCAATGCATCTGGTGTCAGAGGAGTGGTGTATGGCCAGCACAACTGCAGGCTCTAAAAAAGGCTCCAGGGTGATGCTCAAATCTACAGAGCAATAAATCGGAAGTTTTCACCTGGAAAAATCAGGAGGAACTGAATGAGCACCTGTGCTGGGTGGGATTCCGCTGTGCTGGTTTGGTTCGGTGGGATTTTTGGTGGGAGGTGCCCGGGGTGGCTCCTGGACAAAGCTGAAAAGCTCCCCCAGCTCCAAACCAGCTGGCCAAGGCCGAGCCATTAGAGAGACAATAGATGCTCCTCTGCCATTAACATAAGAAAAAACTGATACAAGACCTGAGAGCAGAGAATAGCCGAGCTGGAGAGCAGAGAAGCAGAGCAGTGGCTGCAGCAGAGATTCCAGAGGTTGGTAAGGAAGAAGGGGAAGGATGTGCCCTAGCACAAGTTCCCCTGCAGCTCATGTCAAAGTGGCAGGCTGTCCCCCTGTGCCCCATGGTGGAGAAGCACTGTGAAGCATCACCTGAAGGCGCCTGGAGCAGTAAATGTGAACCTGCAGCCCATGAACTTGGATCTGCAGCCACAAGGACCCCGTGCCGCTGGGGGGAAGGAGGGAGAAAAACCAGGAACAAAGTGATTTGGACCTGGGAAGAAGGGAGGGGTGGGGTAACATATGCAAGCCCTGCTCTTTGTGTTGTCTGTGTCCTGTGTGTGTTTGATTAGTGTGAAATTATTGGTTTTCCCCAAATTGAGTCTGTTTTGCCCTTGACCTTAATTGGTGAAGAACCTTCCTTGTCCTTTCTCTCAGCTCAAGAGCTTCTAGTTGGCCCTTGTCCTCCTCATCCCAATGTGGGGAGGGAAGGGTTGGAAGGTGGGGGAGTGGAGTGAGTGGCCACGTGGCTGTTTCTTTGGTGTTGTGTTAGGCCCAAAATACAACACTTTGTAATTTAAATTTCATAATAATGGTACATCTAAACTGTCCAGTTGTGCTTTATGTCGTGGCCAGCCAGGCATAGATTAGATCTGAAACAGCAGCAAGAGATAAACTGCGTTTTTTTGAGAGAGGAAAATGTCTGTCTCGAGTTCATGCATGGTCTCCCATGACACAGAACATAAATGGATCTCAAATGTATTGTATTTACCCCCTGGGTAAATACGACTGGGAGACGACCCTGCATTGCTGTCCCCATTTTGAAAAGGGAGAGAGGACTAAATGCTTGGACACAGAGAAATCAAGGGACTGCTCTCTACTCTTCCTACATGGAGATTGAAAAGAAAAGATCCCTACAGAGGCATCCTTCCCACAGAACTGCACAGACTTGCCTCGTTTCCAGGTTTGTGGGAAGACAGGAAGACTTCTGATGGCCACAAATTGGTTAGCAGCCCTTCTCACTATCACAAAAGACCTGTGGATGATGCCTGTGCTGCAGAGGCTGGAGTACTGATGCAGTTAATGGTGCCATGCAAGGATTCAACCTTAATCAGCGAGCAAGGTGATCCTTTAATTTCCTTTAGTTGCCAAAAACCTAAACATCTTGTTCAAGTTGGCTCTCTGTTGTCAGCAGAGGCACACAGCATGACGGTAGATGGGCTAAAGAGCTGACCTCCAATAGTCCACTGTCTACAGAAGCAAGCACTATCAGCCCAGCTGGTTGGCCTGGGGCAGGCTGTATAGACCAGTCTCTTCAGCACAGGCTGAGCCTTAGCAGCCAAAACCACAAGGGATCAGGGATTTTTGGGCATGTGCTCAGAGCCCTTGAGCCAGGGGCCTTCAGCTTGGGGTCTGCCTGTGATTTTCCATGAAGTCTATGAATCCGTAGCAGCGATGTCCATGATGATTGCTGACTTTTGTTTTGGTCTGGAGGTGCCAAAACATTGGGTTTTGGCCACATAAACACTGCAGTGAAACTAGTTTGTCAGAGTTTGACAGATGAATTTCATGACATCCTCTTCAGTAATGTTGCTTTACACAGAGAACAGGCTATTACTTAACTCCAGTTTTTATTTTCTCAATAAGAAAGCCCATCATTCCCAAAGCCCTTCTGATTCATGGTTACTTTGTCTTGCTAATGAATTTATCTGAGTGAAGCAGTGACAATCCCTAAGTGAAAGCAGTTTTACTTGCCCTGCTAGATTGCCGAACCAGGCTAAAGCCAAAGTACAATTAGATTAAACTACTTTTAATGTATCTGTTCAGGGCTGCAAAACAGTTGAAGTACACAAATCCAATACTGATTCCAACAGTGAACAACTGATAGAGAAAAAGAGCTTTTACATTCTGATTTAACTTCTTGTGACTGTGAAAATTGTTTTAGAGATCAAAGCAATTAAGTTCACTATGTTCGTTATTCACAAAGGTACAGATTCTTTCAGAGAATCCTTATCCACCTGATCTCGTTATATGCTGTCTCTAAGTGATGTTATACAGTTTGCTACTTAGCTACTATCTTCTTGGTTATCAAGTGTAATGCTGCAGGTGTCATGATTAGGTCACAGACAAGTCCATGACTTTGTATGAACAAGGTAGGTGGTAGCTCAGTCTGGGCTTGTACCTGCATTTCCCTGACACTGTAGTCTCTTAGGGGGGAGCATCAAATTGCAGACATTATGGCTCAGCTAGTCACCCTACACTCTATAAGAAAGGGAATCCAAGGCATGATTTATCACATCCTAACAGAGATACCTAAAATAAACCAGATGAATTATTCTCCATTTCTCTCCATAGACTTTAAGGAAATCTACAGTGATGACTTTGAACTACAGTGATGACACCTGCAGTCAGTTATAGGGAGACCACCTTTGGTGTCAAAATGCATTTACTTCAGTTCACTGCTAGACTACACAGCACTGAACTGTGCTGGGGCACATTCCCCCCTCTTTTTATTTTTCTCTGGTGTGAGGTCACTTTGCAGTGATCTTCCATCTCAGCTGATCCCTTGCTGTCTGACTTTTGAAATTAATATCCTCTGCAAATCATTCACCTCCTGCAAAGCACATACAACACAATCAGAATAATTACTTAATGTCACACCTCAATTGTCACTTCACTTTAATGTACTGCAAGTAAGATGAACTTGAAAAGTGCTCCAAGTTAATGTTCTTAGAGTTTCTATTTTAGACTCTTCTGAAATATGTTAAATATATTCAGAAGAAGAGAATTAATCCTTGAAATTATTATCTATGTTACAGCCAAGCAAATAGGGCCAACAGAGTTCAGAGCTCAAATTAAGACACTGTTAAAACCCATTCATTGTAGATAGAGAAAAGGTAGGACAGGAATGATGTGGTTATCTAGTAAGTGTAGGTGTTTATGATGTAGAAATTTGTATATGAAGTAGTCACCCTGACTATGAAGGAGCATCCTGGAACATGGACCTCAGCATACAAGTCACTTTGCCTTGAACTAGAGACTGTGGTTGGTGAGATGAACCTCAGGCTGTTTCCGTCTGCTGCCTCGCTCAGATTCACAGCAAGGTGAGATGCCCGAGGACACCAGTTAACCTGTGTCAGAGTTGATAGATCTGCCTCCCACTCCAGCCCATCCAGTGCTTAAACATGTTTAGCTTTTTAAAAGTAAGTTATTTTACATCTGCATTTGATGGAGAACTCAACATCAGAATACTGTAATCTCCCACTTTAGGTCACTGCCTCTGCCACTTAATAATCACACCCCCCTCATCCTTCATAACATTTCTCCATGAGGTATCATGCACAGGCATATCCAGAATATCTTAAATCTTGTCTCTTACTCTTTTATTCCAATGCCTCAGAGAACGTAATTGTATTTTTATGAATCTAGCTTTGAAATCTTTCCTGAGAGTGTAACAACTCTGTATTTTGGAAAAGAACCAATTAATTTAAAATCCAGCTAGGGTCAGAGTTCTTTTGCTCTTCCTTTTTATCATAATCCAGCTTTAGGACATTCACCAAGGCAGCAAGCCACCCAGCTCCTCCTTCCCATACAGCCAATTCAGACCCATCATTCCTGCCCTCCTGGCAGAAGTCCCAGGCCCTAGCTGCTGAGGGGTCTGGGTGGGGGTCAGTAGCAGCCCACAGGCAGGAGCTGTGCCCATGCTCTTAGGGGGCAGAGAAAGCTCAGGGCTGCAGCCCACTCCCAAGGTCCTGCCTGGCTCACAGCAGGTTTTGCACAATGCAAGTTATTCAAAGCCAAGTATCAATTTTAGAGGGTCAGTTCGAATGGAGGAGAGCTGAGTGTTTTTTCCTCTTTTAAAGCTCCACACATAATACAAAAGCAATTTTCATCCTTACAAAGGAGATTAAAAGCTAAACAAAAGAACTAATGCCCCTGCAGGTTTGGAGTTACTCAAGCAGCACTGCGCTTAGAATTCAGATTATTTTTGCTCTCAAAGTCTCTCAAAATACCTAATAAAGTAATTTCAAAGATGAAAGTTATTCCATTTACAATACTTGTATCTTTCCCCCTAAATTTCTTCCTCCTAAAACAGTGGCAGGACACGAACTTCTGGACTAATTTGGCTTTGCATCCCTGCACTGCAGAAAAACAGCAGCTTAAATTCAGTCCTTGCTGGGCTCTCTTTTTTCACTTACATGATACAAGAATTTCATCTGCATTTATATACTTAAGAGCTAATACTTTCATTATATCTCCATTAACCAGATGGTTCCATCTATCAGTCTGCACAGGCTGTAAAACTGTAACACTCCTATTCACTATTAACTTGCTCTGGCTGCAGGATGAGGATGACAGAGACACTTCATACAGGAAGGAAGAGGCAAGCTAAAACTTAAACATCTGTCTTAAAACCCAGGCACACTCAGATACCAGAACATGGGCATACTGGGATCCTTGAGGAGGAGGCGATTTCTCCTCTCTTTGTAAAATGCTGTTCCTCAGCCCATATGTGTATTTTTCCAGCTGCTGGCTGTGATGTGGCCATGACCCCAGCTCCCCTGGCCCACTGCCATGGCTTTCAGATTGTGGACTACACTTTGGACATTCTCTTCTCCTGGACTAACCCAGTACCTTGATGGTGTAACATCTACACATGACACTTTTTGCCTAACAGTATTTTGAGGCAGGAAGAAAACCTAACCTGGTCTTGGACAATCTTGTTGCTCCTGGGAAAACTCCTTCTTAAGCCCTTCTAACACCAGTGACCATGTGTCTCCCACAGCAGGAGTGGGAGACACTCTGCCCCTAGGAGACAAGTTTGTGCTTGGTGTGATCCAGAGGTACTACAACTGTTTGACAGGCATAACCTGAGAATGCAACCACTGCCCTCTGCTCTCCTCTTGTTCAGCCAGCTTTTCCCAGACTGCTCCCCTTTTAAGCAGGGGGTGAGGAAAAGGCAATGCCTTGGCTGAGGCAGCACCCACTCTGTATCTGGGTCAAGTAGTCTTAATCACCAGGCAGTGCTGCTCTTTCAACATTGAGCCGTTCATCAGCTGAATATTTGGAATGGCTATCCTGATTCTGAGACACTTAAATTCCACTGCAGAAATGACACTTGTGCTTCACTCATATCTGCCAATCCAGCTGTCAGCACAGGAAACACAAGAAAGCCTTTGATTTTGATCATCTATGAAAGATCCGCAGACTACAGGAAAGAGGGAGGCCACACAGATCCAGATCTTAATCTTTGGGCAGAAGCCACTTGCTGGTCCATGAGGCCAAATAAAACCTTTCTGTTTTAATCCTCTGTCCTGGCTGCAATAAGATTTGGCAATTGCAGTCCAGTCTCTAGAGGGCCCTAAAGGATAATAGTCCACATCATGAAACAGCTGTATGTATGTATTTGACCTGATTTGACCAGACGGCTTCTATTTGGAGAAGTCACAGTAAGCAGCACAGAAGCTCTATGGCTGCCTTCTGGCCAAAAGCAAAAAGCAAATGCTTTGAGGGAAAATGCTTTCTCAGAAATTAATGCTTGACGTTCATTCAGTACAAGTATCCATGTATGTGACCAAAATCTATATTAAGAAAAAAAACACATAAGCCACCAAAACATGTCTAGAGGTCTACTAGATACACATCTACTAGACATGCAATCATGCTCAGTAGTTTGTATGAAAAACTTTTATATCATTTATTTTACATTTTTGGTTAATCACTGTTTTTGAAGTGTTCAGTTATTTTTTAGAGGTACTGTTCAACAGCTATTTTAGAGGAAAATGGTAACAATTTTTGTTTCCTGTTTGGTTCCTTTCCTGTTTGACTTTTCTTAAATAAAGAATAATAAACATTATTTAAAGTTATTAGAAGTAACAAAAGAAGATGGTTAACTGTGTTGCTATAGAGAAACAGAAAAGCATGAAATTACATGAAGGTTCTATTTAAGCAATATATATTTATACATGCACCAATGCCCCAAGCCCCCATATCTGTTTTAAGCACATCTGGCTTTTTTCCTTGCACCATTGTAAGGAACTGTCCATATTTCTATTGTCAGTTGCTAACACTGCTGTAGAGGAATCAGAGTAATGCATTTTCTGTGCTGCTATGCCTCAGAAGACATATTTTTTGATTGTTAAGTTTCAGGAATTCAAAAAAGAAAAAAAAAATCACCATTATGCCTAGTAATTCTTTATTTCCAAACAGAAATTGCAAAAATATTCTATTACAGAACAAGTAACAAGTGCAGAATTCTAAGTATGCATTGTAATAGTGAAAACATTGCCTCCTTGACAAAAAATCATTAGGCACTTAAAACATGAAAACAAAGTACAAAGTAAATCAGCCATAACAGATGACTCAACATCACAAATTCATCTTGGTTTTCTGTAATAAAAGCACACACATGGTTGAGAGGCTTTCTGTGCCTCCTCCTAAACCCTGCGCAGAAACACTTCTATGTTACGCTGCACGCATTCTACTCAGACAATATCAAGTTCACATCTGAAAACATAAATAAGGTCAGCCTTGAGATAATTTGAGAGAATCTTTTGGAAACAGCAGTAGCAGAGCCTACACTAGCAGCTTCACACAGAGCTCGGTGCATGTGAAGGAGCACAATTATAGCAGCTCCAAGGGGGGAAAAGCTCTGCTTGGACAATTGCATTTAAAAGAATGGAACGGAACAATACACATTTTAAAAGACAATGAAACCTCAGTGCACAAGCATTATGGAAAGTTTATGGAATTACACTTTGACACATGAAACAGTCTCTGAAAAGAAAAAAACACACATTTGCCATCGTTCTAGGAGCAGCCCTGCATAGAACCTCTTCATTCACCTATTTTCTCACTTGCAGATCTTGAACTAAATCAGAAGCAGAGGTGGCCTTTTAGACCCACCTTAGAACGGTAAATTTAAGAAGCAAGTTTTCAAATTAGTAATGAAAATACCCTTCTAGAAATCAGTCAGATACTCTTAAAAAGCATTTTGGATTGTATCACTGTTTTTTTAGGTGACATTATGTAACTAGCCCCCCAGTTTACTCTGGTAGCATAAAATACACTGAATATTTAAAATAATTTTAATTAGATACTCAAATAAAAGAATATTAAGAATATGAACATAAGGAATACATGTGAAGCTACTACAGAAAATGTGCATATAAAACATGCAGAAATGTCAGCTGTTATACTTCAATTTCACAAGAATTTAAGAATGGGTTTGTACCCTAAGCACTAACAATAAATACACCAAGAAAGAGGTGTTTTTAGGGAATGTCCTCACAGCTGAGCCAAGAGCTGAGAAGCCTAGCAGATTGTTGAACTACAAACTTACTATGAAGAATCTCCTCTGGAGAGGGACTAAAGTGAATAGTGAGGAATTTAAAACCAGCAATATTGTCTCAGACTAGACTATCCTGTCACAACCATTAGCAAGACTCATTCTGATGGCCTCTTGCCATGATACCATGAATTCATGGAGGGGTCATTAAATACTTTCATTGTGCAATCGTCTGTGTCTTCTCCCTCACTGGGGAAAAGAGGGATGAAAAAAAGACAAGATACAGCAGTACTAGCTGCAGCAACAAACACCAATGTCTTGTCAAAGTTATGTCAGGAATTAGCAGAGGACAGACTGTTTATTTGATGGCAACGTGAGGATGCCACCCTTGTATGTAACAGTCAGACTGTTTTCATCCTTAAACCCGTACTTGCCAGCACCGGCCACTGAAGGGCAGTTACTGCTCATGCACAGAGGGATGTGAACTTAGTTACGACACATCACAGTACTAAGTTGACTCCTTGGTCTACGGCAAACAAACTGATGTACTCCCATCGTGTTAAGCTCTTGCCATATTGCATGAATTTGTTGACACTGAGGATTTACTGACAGGCTGCTACCCCAGTACTGACAGGCTGCTACCCCAGCTGGACCAGTGCACAGTAAACCAGTAACCCAGGGTCACTTCCCTGCTGAGCCAGCATTCCCAGAAGAGGAATGCATTCTGAAATGCAACTTTATGAAAGGAGAGCACTAAATAACAGCAATAGCTCCTTTGTTTAGTGCCAGGCTGCAGATCGTTTCATGCTCTACTTGAGCATTATGATAATTTGGAGCCAATTAAGAAATATTTTATTAAAATCTGGAACAAAGTTTAATAAATATAAATCTGGTCACTCGTTGTGTGCTGTATCTGAAAGGTGCAAATGGTTTCTCCTCTGAGAGTACTCAGAGATCTGCAGCCTTTGAAACGTGGCTGTCCAGAAACTCTTGAGAAGGATGATGTTCCTGCCTAAAATGGCAGAAGTAAAAACCAAGAGGCTTTATATGGTAAATAAATATCCCTTTGTCACTGTTGCTGGCTAGCAGACCTAGAGATGAAAGAGATCAGTTGCTGAAGTACCACAAGATGAAGGATTACCTGGCTGTGAATCTTTCAAACTAAGTATACTTAACTAACAAGCCCATGTGTAAGAAGTCTACTGCTTCAGAGCATTCAACAAGCAGCTATCAGCTATTTGAAATAAGGCTGTTTCAAAATAAAATACCCCACAGAATATTCCTTGGGCTTGATCTCACACAGGCTCCTGTACACAAGTGGATGTGTGCTTTGTAGACCTGAGAGTCCATGGAGGAGTTACTGTAAGGATGGATGTTCAGGATCCCTCTGCAGACCTGTCACAGGAGAGAGACTGACAGGACTGAGAGAGACCTGCAGCACAGTAATTTTTTAAACCGAGATTACCATGTCACCCTGTAGCCTCCACCACAGAGTCTGTGTAGGCTCAGAGTCTGAGTGATCAAATAACCCAGACTAATTAAGTGATCCAGATACTTGAACCAGATAAAATCAAGTCACACAAAACAACAGGAATATCTGGCTAGTAATTTGGGGAGCCCACAAAAGGTGCTAGATCATCTAGATAATTTAGTTTCTTTCCCTCAGTCACATAGGACAGAACTTAATCTTGACTCAAGACAGCTCACTACTGTACAAAGGAAAGAGAATCAAAGTGAGATTAACTGGTCTCAAAACCACAAAATCTTGTGCAGTCCTGCTCTCTCTGCTGCTGTTTGAGATGCTGGGATTGGCAGAGACTGAAAGCATAGGTGTGCTGAATAATAAGCATGATGAATTATGCAGGTTTACTGCCAATGAACTGAGAAACAGCCTTTACAGTAAAGGGTTTCTTTTAGTTACTGTTTCTGAACCTGCTGGTGGTGAACAGCTTGTTAAAATTACTGTAATGGGCAAGAGAGAAGGAGGAGCAATAATCACCCAGTGTAGGTACCCAGAGTCCTTAAGCACCTTCTGATGCCATGGGGAGAGATGGGTTTCTGCCCATCAGAACATTGACCATGCTGCCATCCCCCCTTGCAGGAGCCCATCTCTCCCCCCTGAGATGTTGCCCTCCTGACTTGACCAAGGTTTCAGGGGACCACTGAGCCTGTCTAACAGCTATCAGATAACAACTGGCCCCAGCTGTATCCCTACAGTCTCACCTCCATGGTTTTGCCCCCTCCTTTGCTTTGACTTTGAAATTCCCCTGGCTTTGTTGGCATGAACCAATTTTCTTTCTATTGCCATCTTAGGTTTTTGCTGGCTCAATGTGCCAAACAGCTCAGTGCAGGATCAGAGAGGAGCCAGAGACAGCATGACAGAAGGGGTGGAGGGCAAGACCAAGGACTGGACTGTGTAGCCAGCCATTCAGCCATTACAGCTTAAGTCACCATGGAGCTACAGCCTGAATTTAGCACCTGCAGTTAAGCAATGTGAATATCCCACCATGTTGCCTTCCTTGAGATGTAAACCAAGCCATTTAAAATACATTTTACTATGCTGCAAGCCTGGCAGTGTTTGGTTCATAGCCATACAAACTTCCTGACAAACACTAAACAGGACTACACAACACCCCACACGGGCAAGAGAAATAACTCACTCAAGGCAGGACTGGACCCAAAAGGAAGATGCAACATTAAGGATTCAGAGAAGAGAAGGGAATGAAAGT
Source organism: Apus apus (assembly GCF_020740795.1). NCBI lineage: Eukaryota > Metazoa > Chordata > Aves > Apodiformes > Apodidae > Apus > Apus apus. The sequence continues at coordinate 21,254,263 of NC_067283.1, read as the reverse complement.
AGTCAAGCAGGCTTTAATCTAACAATGCTGTGAAGTGGTCATGTGCAAGGTCACTGTCAGCTTCTGCAAAGGAACAGTGGAACTATCAGCACATTGCCAGTGTTTCTATCTTTAGAAAACTATTTAATCTCAATATTCACTCCACAGCATGTGACAACACCAGAGGCCCACAAACCCTAAAAATTATTATTCCTCATATGAGAACTGAAAAGTCTTTCCTAACTTTTGGCCAGAATCCTTAATCAAAACTGCACTTGGCCCAGTCTTGCAAAAGTGTCATAAGCATTTCCAACCCAGTGCAAAATCCATTTATTCATCATTAACCTAGCACAGATGTAAAATAAGTAAGAAATAATTTGCCTGGCTACCCAAGAAAACAACCTTCCCCACAGTGAGTGTACTTCAGCTAGTCTTGATCAATCTAACTGTGTCCTGTCACACAGAAATGCCACTATTAACTTGTCCAGCCTGTGCACAAATTAACACGACCTAGTCACCCAGCACACAGCAGCAGTAGCTATAATAAAGCTGGATGCAAGGTCTGCACTCCCGTGGAGCAAAGTGGATGAAACTAATATCTCTTAATAACTTTGTGTCTGGAGCAAGGCCTGAGAAAGATACATTAAAAATAGGTTCTTAATCTAAAGTTTCATAGAGTGTAATTTTATTCTGTGAGGAATTAAGAGTATTTGTAGGAAAGGCTAAGAAAGGTTAACAATTCCTCCATACACTTCTTGTCAGTCTTGTGCTCCACATAAATCACTGAGAGCTTTGAGAGCATAGAGGATCAGGTCTTCAGGTCAATGGTAAGTTTAAACTACACTGAAACAGTATTTAAAAGTCAAGGTGTCTGTCCATGTTACAGAACTTTCCATTTGCTCTCATTTGTGAGTGCTACATCACACTTCTGCAGTTAAGATCTCTTTTTGTCACAGAAACTAGAATAGGTTTCTTCTTTAAGAGGCTAAACCTCTCTTAAACAGTATCCCAGTAACCTTTACAGTTACATGTGTGTTACAAATAACACAGCTGCACAGAAATAGCCCAGACACACAGTAACTCCAGCTTTTTACGGTGTGCAGGGGTGCACCATATACATTAATTCACTGAGATAATATAACACAGCACTAACAAACACTTTTGAAAAATGTTGCCTAACAAATTTATTTTTGTCCTCTCCACATCTTCTGCTTACACACAACCAGGTTTTGTCACTTTACTCATGCTAAGTATCAAGCAATGATCATTGAATCACCTCTGTGTATGCACAAAGCACTTGCAGTTGTTCTAGACACAATGCAAGATCCTCTCAATCTCTAAAAGATGTATAATTTTTTTTCCAAGTAAAACCATGTAGCTGCTACACAGCCAAGATCATCTCATTGCGCTACACTAGACTGGAGTAAGTTACAGTCTTTGCCTGAACACAAGTGCATCTTTGTCCTTCTGGATGATATATGACATGGTTCTCCTCACATTAGGCTGTTTGCATCACCCAAAGATCATCACTTTGCACAGCTTCCAGCTACAAACACTCAGGGACAGTCTATGTCAGTAATTTATGGTGTAGGAGGAGCTCTTCTAGGAGCAAATTTGTGTCTGATCTCTAACTAGGGTGCTGCCGTAGGCAATCACCCATAATACTCATAACATGGATGTAGGGTCTAGCAGCAGCCAACTCTGTGCATGAGGAGCAGATGCCTGTGGCCAGAACCTGGCACAAACTTCACTGCTGGTGAAGACAAAATGTGGGCCTGTGATGCTGGAACTACAACAGATGACAGTAAATCAAACCCTTGTGTGTGCCTCTTTCAGTCACCAGCTGGTAACGCAGATGTACCCATTGACTGAATTCTGATGTCTTTGTTTCTGTTACAAGCCCTACTGATATTCAGAGGTCCACTCATGTATTACTGGTGTCATTCAATGCCTCAAAGCATTATCTACTTTTTAAAAACCTAATTGTGCAAAAAATTACCTTCTTGCTGATATATGCAACCAGGATTTATGGACACTTCTACTTTGGTAGGTGTAGTATTGGATTTTGATATCATTATCTTGGAAACGGATCAAGATGCTGAACATGTCTCAACTAACACACCTCGATCCATAACAATTGATTCTAGGACTCTTAGGATTATTTATGTGATTATAAAACTGCTGCAAGGTAAGCTTTCAAATATTACAAAATAGAAATGCTCTTATAAAGTATTAGTTTAAAAGGTTTTTTGAACCTTATTTTTAAAGGTTCAATTCGTTTAAGTAGGATTATTTTGCAGCTATAATCCTCAATGAGTTGACTATTGAATGTTTTTCAAATAAGTTGATTGGGGATTTAATGCTACAATGGCAAAAGGAGTTTCAATAAACAAAACACCTGATAGTATCTAAATGTAAAGGAAGGAGAAGGACACTCTATCTTTGAACTGATCAACAGACTCTCAAAAAAGCCACTGGAACTCTACTTTTAACAGAAACTTATTATTACATTTTTGTTTGTTTGTTTGTTTTGTTGGGATTTTTCCCTGGAGTAAAACATGGAAGCAATAACATACAAGCAACCATAGCTAGGGGAACAACTGCTTGTCGTACCTCCTGGAAATGTTACTGTGTTTCTTCACACTGGGCTGGTATTTCACTTTCCCCTGTCACAGGATGTTGCCCCACAGGTATTCCTGGACCATATGGAAACATGAAGCTCAAGAACTGCGTTGGTTTTAAATTAAGTGACCATATGTTCTTTTCTCATATGTCCTGGTATAGGAGAAGAGCTTGGGGTTCATTGTAAGAGGAACATTCTCCTAATATTGATACAAGCTATGCTAGGTGAAAAAAAAATAGAAGAAATTATAGGTTTGGAATAAATCATTTTTCTAATGTATGGTCCATCTTGTCTGTCAGCTGAGATACAGAGCTGGGATTGCAGGAATGTGTGCAGAGTCATGCCCCACCAGGACTCTGAGGACTGCAGCATGGAACCTAGTTTATTGTCCTCATTTGGAGCTGAACTGGACCTCAGACAGGAACACAAGTAGTAAGAGGGGAATAAAAACAATTATACAGCTCTGGTCCTTCAAACACTTGTTCCCAAAATTAACATAATTTACATAAGTCATCGCATTAATTCCACATCACTATCGCCCACAAAACGAAAGCCCATAAACCTCTGACTATCTCGAACCTGAGGGACTTTTTCATCTCTTCACCCTGGGACAAACTAAACCTGACATGGTTCTGAATTAATTACTCCTCTGTAGCTCTTCTCATCACCTTTTTCATGAAGACAAATGCTAGTGTTTACAGGATCAAGTTCTTAATTGAGAATGTTCACTGCCAACTCATGCAGTTACCACACAGAGACTGCCTGTATTACATTATATTAACAAAGCCAGAGATACTATGTCAAAATATTTTAATCATACTTTAAGAAGCAAAACATGAATGCCACATATTGCCACCATCCTGAGATTGTGCTTTGCTGCAATTGAACCAATTGTCAGGAGTTTCAGAACTTCCCAAATAAATGTTATTTTGTATTTTAAAAAATGATTACTTGAAATTCAGAAAAGTAGCAGTCATTGTGTGAAAAAAACACTTCTTTTTCTTCCCAATTGTAAAATATTTCTCTATTGTAATAATGCAATTTAATGCTCACAGAATCACATGAGATCAAATCCAACACTGAACTGCTGAGATACACACAAATTGCCTCCTTAGGATCATCACCTGGAATTAAAACAATAAAATATGTTACTGATAATTTTTTGTAGAGTAGAAAAATGGCTTGTTATATTAAAAAAAACAACAACACCACCACAAAATTTTAGTCTTCTGTGCATGCATTCTACCTTTTTGCATCTGCTTTTTCATTCTTATTTCAGACTGGGAATCTATGACATTTATTGTACAGTACTGAAAGCTCATAAAATTCCTCTGGGAAAGCGGAACTGCCAGGGATTGATCTAGCTCTAGCATCAGCTCTTTCTGAAGGAGGACTTCTTCATTTGAATATTCTCAGAACTGCTCACACTTACCCCACTGGCACCACCTTCTTCAAGCTTCCAAAGATAACCAAGGCTGGGTCTAACCAGTATCTTCATGGTATGCATCCACTGCTAACCTGAATATGGGTATGTACTAAATTATATTATCTAATCATATTTTTAAATAGCTAGAGATTGAAATTATTCTGTTTCTTAAACAGGTTCATTCTGCTGTGGAAAAACAAAAGAAAACTTTTCTAGATCTGTAAACACTTTTTCATTTGATTTGACAACTAACAGATACTATAATTTCATTTAATCTGTATTTTTCTATGCTGGCAGGTTTAACTAAACCAGAAGCAACTAATCTCCACTTGTTCCGTTACTGACATTATTCTTAATTAACACTTAAACTTAGTGGATGAACAGATGAGCAAAGTGTGTGCTAAAAAGCTATACTGCATGGGTACCAAAGCAGAAGACCCTTTTTTCAGTATTGTATAAATCTAATAATTTCATAGTGGATAATATTTTCCCAAGTCAAGGATAGACTGAAATTTGGCTGCCTGACAGGAATCCAGATGTGTCTTTATTTTCAAAACGTGGTGCCATCTTTTTCAAGGTAATTACAAGTGAATTGTGGAGCAGTTCATATTTCTCTAGCTACACTGAGACACCACAAGCATAAAATAAATTCAGCAGAATTTAAGCTCATGTTGGTATCCCACTGTTATAGTTTATTTATAACAATTATATTTATAAATAGGTTATTTATATCAGTATTTATCAGTTATTTGGATTGCAGTTACTTTTGAGATTAAAAAAAAGATGACACGCTGACAGAGTCTGGAACAAAATTATTCTCTTTGATGTTAATTCCTGCGCAAGTAAGTAAGCAGCCCCCTGGCTTTTCAGGATGCTGCCCCGCTAGCTCCACCTTGAGTGGGGGCTGCACTGCTGCTCCCTCTGTCAGAAAGATAGCTTTTCATCATCTGGTAAAAAGCTGAGACCAAATTTTTCCTTTCCAGGTAAGACACACTCACACTCCCTTGAAGGTCCAAGCAGTTCTTACTCCCTAACCCCCAGCACACCTCTGCTCAAGCTCTCCTCCTTCAGTCCTTCTGCTGGGATGACTGAGCACCATTCTCTTCCTCAGGCTCAGGGAGTCTCAGTTTCATTCTTTCTTTCTGTATTTTTTTCTGTTGACTGACTCCTCTGAGCAGCTGCTTACTGCTATTGCGCTCTGCGTCAAAGCAACACATACTCATCTTCCCTGGTGTCTCTTTCTAGCAAACAGAAAACCTGATGGATTCCTGGTCAGACAAAATTTGCCTTTTAACCAGGCTTCTGGTCAGTCAAATATTTGCCACTGATTAATTTATCATCTGACAATTTCATAATCAAATTTTTCTGTCTGTTTTTAAATATGAATCAGGCCATTACCCCTCCTTGAACCTATGTTTACTTGAAGCTAATGGCATGTCCTTCAGGCTTATCAGGTTAAACGAATGAACAAACAAGACTTCCTTCAGCTGCAGGGCCATAGCAAAAATTATTTGGTAATTTAATACAAAATAATAGAGATCATTATTTTAATTACATTTCAAGATTTCATTGATGTCTCATTTTCCATTTTACCATCTGTGATAGGTATGCATCTACTTTAGTAAAGACATGCACATCTGTTGAGCATAATCATAAATGTACAGAGGTGGATATTAAGGCAGATGGAGTTTCCCACAGTGTTCAGCACCAGCTCTACAGGGTTCTCACAAGGGATAATGGTTTTAAATGAAAAGAGGGTAGATTTAGACTAGACGTAAGCAAGAAAATGTTTACAATGAGGGGAGTGAAATATTGGAACAGCCCAGGGAGGTGGTAGGTGCCTCATGCCTGGAAACATTCAAGGTCAGGTTGGACTGGGCTCTGAACAACCTGATCTAGTTGAAGATGTCCCTGCTCAATGCAGGGTGGTTGGACTAGATGACCTTTAAAGGCCTCTTTCAACCCAAACTATTCTATTTTTCTATGATTATAGAATTTCAATTATCTCAGTTATTATTATAGTTTGTAATACTAGCAGACTAGTAGCTCATACTGAAAAAAAAAATAATTTATTTGGTTTTAAAAGCCTAACTTTTATCTTTGTAAATATAAGTGATTAACATAGTGGAGAAAAATCTTAGGGCAGAACTTTTCCTTCTGGTTGGTTTTTTTCTTTACAGCTTATTTTGCAAGTTTGGCCACAGGAGTGATTTTCAGTCTGTCAAGCATGGACAGCGTTTAATTAACCCATACAGATGCTTAAACAATTTTGTGGCTTCTGTCTGCTTCTCTCTAGATTAAATATTCATAAGGAGCTCTCTTTCATTTTCGTAGCTGGTGTAGTTATTACAATTAAAGTTACACTGTATGTCTCTGGCGATTTATATTATAGGAAGAATAAATACAATGGAAACTGCAGAGTATGAATAGCTTAACCTTTCAAATATGCTGCATCTTTTTACATGCAAAAAAGAATACCTAAGCCACACGAAATTGCATACATGTACACCTTCTCCTTGGTAATCTCCTGTCATGGACTAGGAAAATGGATTCACTAAATGGTTTCTAGGTTTCTTCTCATGTGTTTTATATTATTCTAATAATATATGAAAGAAGCTTATTTTTCCATTTCTTCAAATAAACTGAAACTGAACAAAACTGTGTCTTCTTGGTACTAGTAATCTGCTAGTTAAAACTTAGCAGTCTCTCACAATGAACCAAGTGTGAACATATCTTTGACAGCATGTTTTCCAAATACCATCAAAGGATATTTTCAAATACATTTCAGAACCTAGCCAGAAACAAAAAAGCCTTTAGCTTTTGAACTTCAAATTTCTGGCTTGAACAAGATTATGCTATTTTAATTTATTTTACTTCAGTAATACAGTCATGACATTACATCAGTCCCATTAAAGCATACTGTATATGATGGTAATTCTACCATACATTTCACTTACTGTTATATTAACTTGAAACCCATAGTAAAAACAAAGTTCTGTGAAAGGCAAATCTATATGGTGACAGTATTGTGAGTTGGGGAATTTCTGAGTTAGCTTAAAAGGTGAAGAAGCATTTATATACATATGTCTTATGTTTCTCAACAGCATGCAGACAGATCTTTTCAAAGTAATCTGTAATCTGTCCATGGTAAATTGCCTCAAGGTTGGAGACCAGACTTTGCTGCATTCATTTCTCTGAGGCAGTACACAGAAGGTAGAGGTCTGAAGGTACACAGAGGTCTGAGGGGGATGGGGCAGTTAGAAAAGATAGAGGAAAAGGTATGACACTTCATCCTATATTTGTAACTCCCAGATGCTGAGCTGCCTCAGTGAGATCTGCTGTAGCGTATGGCAGCTACCTCACTGCTGTCCACAAGCCGTTCCGCAGCCCAGGGCTGGGAGAGAACGCCGCTTGAAACTTACCTAACAGGAGGGAACAAGGGCACATGTGCATGCTACTCCTTCAGGGAGCAATCCTGATCCTTACATTGACCTCTGTACACATCTGAAAAGACTGTGCCAGGATTAAGTGTCTTCTCTTACAGATCATAGTATGGGACTGCCTTTAATAAAGCAATTCATAAAGGAGGCTTGTTCATGAGAATTGATATAAAACCAAACATAGGTTGGTAGAGACCCACAGCTGAGATAAGGAGACACTATCAACTGACTGTGAATTATGGGGATAATGTGTATTTAGCTACGCCTCCCATCTGGAGTTCACAATTAGAAAATATTTTGAAACTCTGTGGGACCTTTTATTTATTCAGAGGACCCCAGCCTCTCACTTATTTATGGTCTCAGCTTTCACTGCATGTAAGGTAGACCTGTCTCTCTAAGGAAGGTGCACACTGTTCACAGAACTTCTCTTGACACAATACTTAAAGACATTTTATGTGTTAAGAATGTGACCTACCTTTTTAGTCTGATTCACATTTACCAAACTGCAACTTCAAAATGCCTTTGCCATGAAGCTGGAGGATCTGGTTGTATTCTTTGGGCATTGCATGGAAACCTGGTTTGGGCAGTTGGTTGTCGTAATAGTGGTGGCTGATTGGCATCTTCTCTGTGGATTTTGAGAAAGGCCAGAAGCCATAGAGCTTCACATTCTCACACAGCTCAAGAGCAGCACTACTGATCATAAAACCAGATGACAACCTGTAGGCCTTCACACCCTTAGTTCTCCAAAACTGGGCAAGACTTTTCAGATAAGTGGGGTGAAAAAATATTGCCCTTTGGGTTGCTTTGAACTCTTGCAGAGTGTGATATACTTTGAAAGAAGTGGCTGTGTTGCTTCTGAAGGAAAATGCTGGCAATAAAAGTAAAGCATCTCCATAGACTGCAATGTTCTCCAGAAATTCTGTCTTTTTTTCATTTAGTTTGTTGTATCTGCAAAGTACAACATTTTAGGAAGAGAATGAATGGAATGTACTATTGATAGAAATATTACAGACCAAACCAGTACAACTTCACTTGCATGTGTGAGTTATGAACTCTGTTGCTACAGATCAGCGTGTCTACATTGCAAATTTATACCAGTTACATGGTGTCACAGTTAAGAAAATCTGGCTTTACTGTATAGTAAGCATAGGATTGAATGGATGGAAGCTACTGATGGGAGGTACTGAAGCAGATGAAATTCACTGCTAATGAGACCAGGCCCTGTGTACAGAATTGATTGATTCAAGACATTTCAAAGGAGAATGCAAAAAAAATAATAATTTGAATTTATACTCTCTCTGCTTAAAAATAAATGTACTAGGATATATATGGCATGTGTTTGTGAAATGTGTTTCTTACATCAATAGGTATACAGTAATCTCTCTTCAAAATCTGGGTGTCTGCCCTGTGTGGAAATACAAGTATGCATGTGAGCAGTCTTGGGAATGTTACACATTTGTGTGTGCTTTTGATATACTGATATATTGCTGAAAATATAAGCATCTCTGTCTCCTTTGACTGCAATGGGAACATGTGGAGATCTGTAAAGAATTATAGATCTAACTTCACAAATGAAGAGGATTTATCCTCAGACTCTTTGGTTCCCCAGCAAGCAGCAAAGAGACCTTGTTTTCATCATCGAATAATTCTGTGGTCTCAAATACTAAACAACTTCCAGAGTTATCCAAGAAGTGATACAAGACATGAGGGGCTTACTTAACTCATTTTCTCTGTAGATCTGAGTTGTCTGAATGACCTGAACATATGGCACTGGCATACCCTTTGGGATTCAAAACATTGAGTTCTCTGTTGTAGGTAGCTGTCTATCTGAGCAGTGTATTTTCACCTTTTAAAGGCTACCAGAGCTACCATTTTGACAGATGGCTCCAGCAGAAACTTGAAAACCTGGTTTCATTTCTCTTGACAACTTGAGTACATTCAGACCCTCTTCTCAAGCAGATTTCAAGACAGAGGACAGCAGCCACTGCCATTTCCATTCAAAACCCTCAAGAAGGAGTTAATCAATTACCTCTTGCACAACTGAATTAATGCAAGAGTGATACACTCCTTTGCAGCTTTAAGTGGTTTAAGTTTACAGTTCCTGCTTCCCAGAAAAGTGCCATTAGCACCAGACTCTGAAATAAAATGAATGAGACTCAGGCCCTCCTTTTGACCTTGGACTCTGTGCATGCCAGAGTTGCACAGCCAAAACAAGCAAGAAATGCCTGAGCCAGTGTCTAGGAAGAATGGCTGAAGGGTGAACTTCTGGCCTCTACTTCAACAATTTTCTCTTTCTACTCAGTGTAAAGTGCATTAAAATCCCTCAAGACAGAATTCAGATCTCTGTTCTCCCTTACCTAGAAACCTGAACAAGTCAATCTCATCTTGTTTTCCTTCCCAGCTCTACCAGTGCAAGGTGCAGCATAGCCCAGCTCCACTGGGACACGAAGGAACTGTGCTTCTTTCCTGCAAGAGAGCTCACCTACGTTGTACACCCTGACAGACATCATTCAAAAGCTGATTAACCTTAACCATAGTAACGTCAGACTAACCCATTACCCAGACACAGAATTTGAAACTAAATTGAACAAAATCAGAATAGGTCTTCTGAGAGAAGAAACAAACTTAGTTCTGCTAAATGGTGCTAAGTTCCTCCCTGCTCCCCCTTCAGAAGCATTTTTACAGTATTCTCTGAAGATCTGAATATTTACTTAAAATCCTAAAGTCATTTCATAATGTCATTTTGTCCTTACACAGGTTTAGTTCCTATTTCCTTCAGTGTAACTCCTATTGAACCTGGTGTAGCTTAATTTGGCTAAAAAATGAGTGCAGCTGTTGCAGAACATTTTGATCAAGCCCAGACAAATCATGCATCAGGCCAGTAGTCACCATGATGCTGAGTCACTGGAGAAAGGTTTCCTTCCTCATATTCTTATGCAGCCCCACTAACATCAATGAGCTAAGTCTGTTTTTGGGAAGCAATAATTCATCTTCATTTAAGTAAAAAAGGGCTAGCTAAGCATCAAAGTATTAGTACTCTTTGCAAAAAAATCAAGTCCTATCCTTGAATGAATGGCAAATGCCTGTTAGACTTTTCTGTGCTCAGTGTACTTTTTTCCTTCTTCCTTTAATGGGAAAAAAAAAAAAAAGTTTTGCTCGTTGTTGTCTATTTGACAAATACAGATATGACAGATAATATGATACAGTGAAATCAGTAAGCAGTAAATAACATGTCACAGCAGTCCTTTTCATAGATAAGCTGCAGTTCCAGCCTGCTGCAGATGTCAGATTAGTCAGCCTGGCCTTATTAGATTTTATTTTAATCAAGAAGGTGAAAAAAAAATATTGTTGAGAAAAAAAGTGTGTGAGCAGCTTTTGCATGGATTGAGAAAATGGATTGCAGAAATTAGGCCTCCAGTAAGAATAGCCTTCATCAGAACAGCCTCTAAGCACATTACTTAAGCCCATGTGCTTACAGTCCTACTGACAGAGTTGGACACACCTTTACAAGCTCTCCTGAGTTATAGTTACAATTCCTTTCCTATGTTGGGTGTCATGGGGTGAAAAAGAAAAGGCTTGGGCTTGCAGTCATCAGTCTTACTCTGTCATGAACTGGGGACTAGAGCCAACTGAGACACTTGGCAATCTGGGTATTGCTGCCTCCTTTCTGCCACAGAAAGGGCCAGGTTTCACAGTCAGACTGATAGATGGAAACTAGGGTTTAATGAAGTAATCAGCATGCACTGCTCTCTATGCTGGTGTCCCAATGGATTTCCAACAAAATCTAAATCATGTCAAACACTTATACAATATTGCACAGAAAAAGATTTGCAGTAGTACTTACTTCTGAGCTATGATACTCGGATTAACAGTCACAAGGTTTGTTTTATTGCCAACATCTTTGCTGATGCTTCCTGTGGTTGGAGGGAGGTTACACCTGTGATTGAGAAACATTTACTTAAGCAGATGTGCACCAGAAATGCTTTACAGTTATTATTTGCAAATTCCTCTCTTGTGCAATGACACTTTCACACCAGTTCCCAGGGAGCTCTAAGCACTTTACAAATATTAAATAAGGCTTACAGCACTTCTAGTAAAAATATTTAATCTGCTGTACAGATGGTTAAAATAGGCCACAGAGAGCTCATTTTCATAAATCATCTCACAAATTAGAAGCAAAGTTAAAATCCCATAAGGAGCCAATCTATGAATGCCCTATGCTGGCTGCTAGGGAAGTTTGCCCTCTTGCCTGAATAAGGCATTTCTTCTGAAAGTCTTCCATTATTTTCTGCTAGAAAACAGTCTAATTAATACCAGTCTCTTAGCTTGCACAGTAATTTTGACAGCTGTTTCATGAGACAACAGCATAACTTGCCCAACTGCAAAAACAGTGGTTTCTGTAACAGGAAAAAAATATTTTTTTTTAGTCAGTCACTTAGTAAATTTAGCATCTTTTATTAACACAGTTATCTAACTGGAAAGACTTGGGTTTTGTTGGGTTTGGGTTTGTTCCGTTTTTGTTTTTTGTTCTTTGTTTGTTAATTTGAAAAGCCTAAATATTAGTCAAAAGCAGGAAAGGAAACAAAACCCATCTGCGTGATTGGACATCACTGACAGAGAAGAGCCCTCACTTGGTTACTCTGTTGCCTTGCAGAGACTATAAACTGTGGGTCATGTACTAAGTGGGTCAGATTACAGTCCAAGTATACCTGGTTTTCTACAACATCTATAGAGTGAACTGAAAAACACTACTTAGGATTAGATGCCTGGTTTTTAAGATGGCTAACAGAGGGTGACACAAATACCAGGGCAGTTAAATATCTGCATTAGCAAGCCAACATAAAGCTAAGAAAACCCTTTGTTAAACCAGAGGTAAAGGAAACATACGACATTCAATATCACACCTTCTTATTTCAGTGTCAGGGTTTTCTTTCTTCCCTTCTTCTGATTAACAAAAACAAACAAACAAAAAACCCAAACAAACAAACCTAAAAATTCCCTCTCTTAAAGGATGTTATATGAACAGAAACTTCAGGTTCTTAGATAATAACGTTTCACATCACTGGCAAAGAATCTTTGCAATCGTAGATGATACATATATGCATATACTCCTCACTTTACTTAGGAAGCAGCATTCTGATATCTACAAAGCAGGAGTACCCTTACAGAGTCAGAAATGCAGCATTGTCAAGATCCTTCCTCACTGCTACAAACTGGCATTGGCACGCTTCCAAGCCTGCCAAGTTTTTAGAAACATTGGACACCTTTGGTAAAATGAAGCAGCTCTTACCTAAACACAAAGTCAGAACGATCGATTTCAGCTCCACAGGTGGAATTTTTCAGAATGCCTCCATTTCCAACCACCGCACAGGTCTTGAAAGGATAGACTGACAGAGGAGAGGACTGCAAACAAAAAGACACAGCTAATGCCTTATAAATAATTGTATTGCTTCTTTTCATCTTTAGCAATTTGTCCTTGTGAGCTTAATCTAGAAAATCCCAGTGAAAGCATTCAGCATTTAGCAGACAGGGTTGCCAGGCCTGGACAGCCATGAACCAAGAATAGGCACCAAGAGACTGAAAACCGCTGCTTCTGTCATCAGTACATTGAGGGAATAACACTGGATTGTTAAAACTGGATGCATATCTTTTAAATGCAATTAACACAAAAATTACCTAGCAGTGGCCTGAATCCTTGACAAGCTAAGGACCTAACTCATACTGAAGAGAATTTAAATTTGCCCATTTTCTTTTGCACTGCAAAAAACTGGAGGTTGTAATATAGTCATCGACTTTGTCAGCTAACAGGAGTAAAATGCTCGTTAATTTGTCATCACATGAGTACATTTGATGTAAAATAAGAAATTTAGGGGAACTTAAAGATGTTGTAAAGGATAGTCATGTGCCCTGGCTCAACTCCTGGTTACTGTGATAGCGCACTGAAGAGGCTGCCATTTCTGGCTGATCAGCCTCTCTATTCCTCTTCCTGTTAGAAGTTGCTCTATTGCAGTGGGGAAGCTGAATGGGAGCTAAGTGCATCCACTTGTGGACCAGCACGGATCATAACCTAGCAAATTAATGTAAATTGTTGGCTATTTCAGCTGATATTAATATAGTTGCCTGTTATCCTAGGGTCTCAGAAACATCTCATACAGCCTCTCCTGCTGTGGAAGACCTGCCATGGAACAGAGAGGCCAACAGCTGGCCTACTTTGACTGGAGAAACTGAACTGATTTGTAAAATTGAATCAACTCTTGGTTACAGAAAGCATTAACCTTCCTCCTCTCATCAGCCTGCCCAAATAGAAGCAGGAAGGGACACTGCTACGAAGAAGGCAAAACATGTGGGGAAAGTGTCAGACACCATGTTGTCTGGCAATATATTGCAAATATATTACAAAACAACATGTTCAAGTATTTTGTTCAATTCTGAAAAGGCAGTGGGAAAACACAAAGGCTGGGCAACTCTGGCTAGCTTAGCAAGTATATACTACTTTTTTCTGTCTGTTCAGTTTAAATTTGGAACCCCTGTAACCTCTATTGCAATGAAGTTTGTAGTGATTCACAGCAGCATTAGAAAGGACTAGATCCAGGCAGTTGGGCTATCACAAATCAAGAATGCCTAAGACAGGTAAGAGGGTTCCCATGTGCTCTTACCTTCAAAAAAATAAGTATATGTCTGTTTCCCTCTTTGTCTGGTTTCCAGAGTTTGTATGTCTGAGCTACAAAACCTGACTCCTTTGCTCAAGCTGTTTCTGGCTGCAAGGGCTCCACTCCAGTAAGCAACAAAGCTGGTGAAAGGACTGGAAGGAATATCCTATGAGGAGCTACTAAGGACTTTGGGTTTGTCTAGTTTGGAGAAAAAGGAAGCTGAAGGGCAACCTCATTGCTCTCTACAGCTTCCCGAGGAGAAGAAGTGGAGAGGGAGGTGTTGAGCTCTTCTCCCTGGGATCCAGTGATAAGACATGTGGGAATGGTTCAAAGTAGCATCAGGGGAGGTTTAGGCTGGGTATTAGGAAGAATTTCTTTACTGAGAGGGCAGTCAAACACTAGAACAGGCTTCCTAGAGAGGTGGTGGATGCCATAAGCCTCTCAGTATTTAAGAGGTATTAGGACAATGCTCTTAATAACATGCTTTAACTTTGGGTCAGCCCTGAATTGGTGAGGCAGTTGAACTAGATAATTGTTGTACGTCCCTTCCAACTGAAATAGTACATTCTAGTCTAGTCTGGTCTAGTCTAGTCTAGTCTACTATACATCAGGTTTTCCTGAAAAATACCCTTCAGAAGTTATATGCCCAAGCCCGCACTGGAAATTGCATGGGAATACAAGTAATACGAAATGTAGTTACAAATTGAAATGCCTTTGAAAATGAGAATGAGAAACGCAAGGGAATATTTTCAGAGGATTCAGCTGGCTACCCAGCCAGGTTGGAACTTGTGTTTGTCGCAGCTCAGCCTACTATCTGAACTATGATACCCCGTCCATGCCTCCACCACTGCAGTGGAAGGAAAAAAAACATGTCTTACAAGGTGAATGAAGAAGTGCATATAGGGGGAAGTCTCTTCCAGAGGAATAAAAAGAAGCAGCTCTAGTATTAACCCAAAATATAGATGACACTGCAATTATAATAACAGGTAAATAGAGTTCTTACCACAGGCAGCATCTTAAAAATGTCCTGTGTAATGAGGATGGTCTTTTTACTGTCCACTTCGTAACTCATGTTACTTCCCAGAGGGGTGTTGTTTTGAGAAGCAATAAAATTGTGAACTGCATCACAGCAGGAAGCTAATTCTGACCTGCAAAAAATCCAAACAAAACCTGCTCAAAGACAGGCAAATAAGTAGGACAGTGGTGGTAGAGAACTAGATGAATGAAAACCAGCTCTAATTAACTAAGCAACAAAGTCTATATGAATGCTCTATAATGTAATTTCACTTGATTTGCTTTGCAGAGCAGGTCTGTTTTCACAGCAAATGCTCAAAAACTAATCAGACCAATAATTCCTTTTCTTAGCCTGTTTTTCTCTCTTGGTCTCCCTTTCCCAACCAGAGATCATCTTTTTCTTATTATTAATTGTTCAGATTATTATAGAAACACTGAGAGACTTCAGTCCTCAAAGATGTGATTTCAATCAACATAGAACCAATGACTGTAAGGAAGTAGAAGGCTGAAAAAAGTAAGAACCAAGTAGATTAAAGGAATTGTGATGGGAAGTACTGGCCATAGTATTTAGTGAACCGCTAGATGATTGTAAGACAATTAATTACTAATTCATTTCTGCAACTGTTCAGCACAGTTTTCCTGTGCATGTTATCACAGATATTAAATAAATTACATGACAACTTGCAAATAAAGATGTCTGTCTTTGGGGTAGAGACAGACAGCCTAGCTGCTCCCTGAAACACTGAGCCAAAGTCCTTCAATAGTAAGAGTGCAAGGGATTCACTCATACTTTATGGAGGCATGAAGGCTATCACCCATCTTCCAATTCCTGCTGTCTTCAAGCCTATAAAAATATTATGTGTGCAAACATCCTATATTAACAGTAAAGTGCAATGAAATGCTATAATTCATTTTGCTTTACAGAATGTAAAGCTGTCACTGCTCTCTGCTGCCACCGGATCAAATTTTCAGACTATAAGGCTGAAATATTAATGGCCAGCCATTATCTATCAATTGGTATGACAGATAGCTCATTGGCTAAGATACTAAAAGAACTCCTAAGAATTTAGGTAATAAAAATAATTGGTGACAGAATTGCTTGGAATTTTGAAGAAGATAACACAGCATGGAAAAGATAGTAATTCCTGTCTCAATGCTGAAGGTTAATTCTCAAGAAAAAAAAAGAAATATATTTACAGATAGAGCCAGGGGAATAGAAATTTCTTATTTCGTAAGTTTTCAGTGAGTATGGTAAACTAAACCATTGGAACTAGTTAGACAATGCAGGCCAAATTCTGGCTGAAAGCAAGCTGATTTTAATGGGGTAAGACACGGATAAGAGAAGTTGCTTCTTTCGACTTTATCTATGATGTATACAGAGAAAATATTATAATAATAGTATAATTTCATTTCTGATGGAGATGAGGCATAGTCTAGCACATGGAAGAACCCACAGATTATGTTTCCTGGTAGACAGGGTAGAGAATGAACTGTTTCTGGGATAACTCCCAATCTCACTTCTCTTGAAATAATGGTCAAAACTGGGGGAAAAAGGTTTGGAAGACTGGTTTGATTCATACATAAAATACCAAAGGAAAGGGTACCATTTTAGTTGCCAGATGGCTTCCTGGTATATATTAACCTGTTTTGAATACTGAGCTCTGAAACTCCTTAAAGACAAAGTTTCCAAATGTGTGAGGAACACTGGGAATGACTGAGTGCTGGGACGACATGGATGTGAAATACTTATACTAGGAGAGTTACCAGGAAATGTTAATGGTAAATATTCCTCCTAAAGGAGGAAGCAGTAGGGTTCAGATTTCCACAAGCCTTATTCACCTCCACTCCCTGAACATGGTGATGTCACAGGGCACTACCAAGCCCCATTACCTCTGCCCAGCCCCCTGGGGCTGCCCCTACCCTTGCCTGGGCCAGGACCCCATTCCAACCCCCCAGGACCATCTGTCCCTGCCTCAGTGACACTGCAGAAGGGCCAATCTTCAGCTCTGCCCATCCCATCCTGAGGGAGGTGCCCAACGCCCAGGGCTAGGGCTGTCCCCATCCTGGCCTGGCTGCCTGGCTCTGCTCTGCTGGTCAGGTCATTGCCCTGGGATCCCACTCCCTGTCCCTTTGGAGCAGCCGTCCCTCACTGTTCCCTGGCAATCACATGAAGATGAGGAATCACAAAAAACCATAATTTTTATTTCCTTGATTTTCTTTCTTAAAGTTAAATGAAGCAGGGCTAAATATATCTCTGTCAACCACAGGTTGTTCAGAGGAGAAGGAATAATGCCAGAATATTCTTGCCCAGCTTTAGTAAAACAGCTGTTTTGTGTGTGATGGATACCAGAACCTGAAAAGCAAACTGATGATAGATAACATTCACTAATACAGATTACATGTTTTTGCTCTTTATTACTCATTCCACAGGAACGAGTGCTTCAATAAAGGCAGAAATAGCCTGAAAGAAAAACAGGCATCAGAATTAATAAGAAAGCAATAGCTTAAGTTAATATTATGGATCTACAGAGGAAGTAAAACAAAGCCAAGCTAGTTCAGAAACACAGTGAGAACAAGAGAATACATATTGACTAATTATATATGTTACATAAGAGCATAAGTGCTAAAAATTTGGAGCTAACAACAGAAACCTCTTACTTAGATCAAATCATGACACAGAATATCACTGTATGTACAGCCATGTACAGATCTCCAGTGGGAAAGCAGACAGAGATACCCCCTGGCGATACCTTCAGAGATCTGTTCATGTAGGGTTTTGCACAAGCTGTGACACACAGTACCTCTACAACTGACAGCAAACAATGAGGAAGGGGTAGAGGCTGGGCAGTTCAAGGCACCTATTACTGCAACCATCATGACGTATCAATGTCATATGTGGTCTCTGTCATGAGGTAATGACACCTAAGGATCATGTACTTCATAAGATTACAACATGTATCCTCCAAGCCAATTCTTTTAACAAGTCCTATATGTAAGGTGTTGCAAATCCAAGACAACATTTTAACTCATGTACCTTGCCACCTGGGGAGAGAGAAATTGTTAAAATCTACCATATAAAGAGGTTTCTAACCAGATGGTAGGATAACAGACAAGGGTCAGAATCTTAACAGCTCAAACAGAACTACTGGAAGGCTGCTATAAGGTCTCCCCAGAGCCTTCTCTTCTCCAGGCAGAACAACCTCAACTCTCTCAGCCTGTTTTCATGGGAGAGGTGCTGTAACCCTCGTATCATCATACTTACAGCCAAACTCTGCATCTTCTTTGGAAGGGTAGAAAGTGATCCACACTGTCTGTTCTGACCAGAAAAAACACTGAGATATGTGGGCAGCTCTTGGAAGACGGGATGTTACTATACAGGCTGAGCATCCACCTCAGGTAAGTGTAAGAACATGGATGTAGCTTACAGTAAGAAGGTTTAAGTTCCAGTTTTTAAAAGCCTTGCACTTTGGGACACATGAAAGAGAGGATACCACTGGAATTGTCTGCTCCAGCCTACAGCTGGACCACTGGGCCAACACAGTTAACCATGATCCTCAAGAGGTTGCAGTAGCCCCAAGGGGGATGTGAGCCTGATAAATCTGACAAAACTGTGTGAACTTATTATTATTTCTTTTGTGTAGACTACACTTCAGTTTGATGCCAGTGCATGAGGATCAGGGGCCTGAGGGTATTCTTCATTGCTGAGGACAGTGTGAAATATTTCACTGTCATTATACTTTGGACTAAATCAGGTGGGAGGAACAGAAAAGTAGATGGACAGTGCAGAAGTATCAAAATATGCAAAACATTGTTTTAAACAGTACATGCTCAACTGTCCTCTAAGGCCATGCTGAGGAGGATGAGGAAAACCATCTTAATTTGTACTAAAGAAAGCTTAAATTCAGTATTAGGAAGCACACTGAAACAGCTCTCCTAAGCAAGGTGCAGAATTTCAACAGCTAGAGACTTTTAATAGATACCTGGCCAAATTTATTCCAGTAATGTTCTAAGTCCATTTGATTCTAAGCTACCTTTTGCAAACATCTGTGCAAGTGAATGCTTGTTTGCAAAAAGAACATGGTATCACTTCTGTTATGAAGCACTTGCACATTATGCACACTGGCAATGCTTACACAGATCTATCTCTGTGGATCTTCAGTTAGCCAACACACATAAACACCACATAAAAGAGACAGCCAAACACAAAGTGAGGCTAGCAAATACCTAAATCCTGTAAGTCTGATGCTTAGTGTATTTCAGAGCCCAATTTGTAATATCATTTAAAGAAAAGGCAAACTATTCAAAGCAACAGAAGAAGTCTGTGCTTGCCTAATAGCTTGTTTTAACAGTTCACCTAGCTTAGGTTTTTGTAATCATTAGTTCATGTGAACTATTGTCCTGTACATGTGAAGACAACAAAGACTTTGAGGTTTCATATTGAAGAGACTGTAATGACAGTACAGAGAAGAACCCACCAAAAAATCAACTATACAACAGCAAAATTTCAAGGCTGCAACTACAAACAGCGAGACTACCTTTTATCTATGTCCACTGCTCCAGTATTTTATAATAAGCAAAGCAATTACTTTATTGTCCTGCACTGGGGGCTCTAGACAATGTTATGGCTTTCTCCAGGCTTTTGTCAATCCAAGTCAATATCATCAAAGTGCAATGAGGCACATAATGATATATCCCAGTCTTTTAGAAAAGAGAGGTTAAATGTGGTATCTGAAACAGAACGCATTGAAGTGGAATGCCACAGCCCTTGAACTGTCTATAAATGAAGTAACATCATAAATGTCTAAGACAATGAAAGCCAACAGGGTTGAATATGAAATCAAAGCTGAATATGTAAAGGTGTAATAAAATTTTCAAACCAAATTCTATTTAAAGATTCTGCCATGAAGACATAATTAACCCAGTCTGATCCAAAGTCGGGTTCCTCTTATAGGAATCCTTCAGCTTTTAGGAAAGTATACAGAGCAATTAAAAGATTCAACCATTTCTCCAAACTGTCACCAAATATTGCCTCTCCACCCAGCCTTTTTCTCTTCTGAAACAAAAATGTATCTCTGAATATATACTCCTGATTTTACATATGATATATTAAACCTATGCAGCAAATGTACTCTTAAATCACCCCATAATCTCAGAGTTCTATACATTTTCTTGTATACTGAAATGCCAGATTGCAGAGAGTGCAGTGGAATTACTGATCTGTTTAGTGTTAGGAAAGCTATTGATTATGTGGTGGTGTGAGCTTATATAAGCATAAATTCACCTTGCAGGGTATTTTATTTGTATTTTAACTGTGGTTCATAGCAGTACACAGATGTGTTAAGCCATACTGTTATATATGTTAGAGTGTAGCACACTATAAATTAATCTCTTTAAGAAGGAGTGGGATTTTATGATCTGCAGGAATGTTTAACATGTACATTTCAGAAGAGATATTAAAGTGGGAAAAGGGTAATAGAGGTCAAGTGGAATAAAAAGCAGGAGAGAAAATTACAATAGTAGGAAAACGGGTTGATCTTTTAGCTATTCTTTTCAAGACCCAGAGCTCTTTTTTTAAAGTAGCAATGTTTTATTTTTTAAAAAGTTAAAGCTATTTCGGTGGGCTGGAGTAATGTTGCCAGCTAAACTGCAGTGTAACATCAGGGGTTTTAAAAATGAGCCTTTCTCCATGTTCTCTACATCCTCCTTCCCCACCTCCTCAGTCATTTTGAGGGCTGTTTTAGGTGTTTGTCAGCTTCCAGAAAAAAAGGAGCTGACAGTATTTGTAAAGCCTACAGATTATTTGCCACCATGGGTGTACAGCCCAAATGAGAATAAATGAAGCTTAAAAGTCTGTAAACCAAAGAGATGTGGAGGTGAAAAAACAATTACAGCTTGCACCCAATTGGGCTATATAATTTGTTGCACTAATGAAACGTTTATTTTAAGATGAAAACCTTTAAAGAATACTAATATAATGATTAATATTCAGGTTACCTAGGGAACCTGAGACTCCACTGACTGTAGCTAGAAGAGCCTTTGCAGAGGAAGCTACCCAGCACAGCTTTTTTTCTGAAGCTTTAAGAATGGTGCTTCCAGGCAGCTACGAGATTGTTTTTCCCATCTCCTTCCAAGTTTGTACCAAAAGTCTCTTATAACCAAGACTTGCTTTGCCTAAAACAAGTCAGAGATGATGTAAATCTGAAAATGGAGGAAGAATTCAGGTGGGCTTTGAAACAAAGGGATAATGTAGAGCCATAAAGAACATGAGAAAGGAAAGAAGGAACAAAAGAAACACAGCTGAACTTCATAAAGGGAAGGTCTAAAAATACTTAAAAGAGCTCCCTATATGTTAGTAGCAGTAAATGTTGGAGAAGAATTTCCTTAAATCACTGTTAGTAGGATGCCATTTACACCATTTCTGGTGTAGGTACATCACCTTTGCTAGCACCTACTGTGAAGCTAGATAAAACCTCTTTAGCAATAGCTGACAAACACTAATGTGAGGCATAATAAGTTTTATCTTGACTGTATGAGCAATGAACCAACTGCTTACACTTGTTCCTCTGAGGGAAACCTAAATCCGGCAGTGCTGATGTCAGCTTTACAGGTACTGAAATGAGCGAAGGGCCAGAAGACTGGTTCCCTACAGAGGCAGGACAAAAATCAGCTAGAGAAGAGTGACTGTGGAGATGGGAGGTATTCAAGAGAACGTGATGGCTTGTACTTGCCTCATGACTCTTCTTGATTTTGAGGAACACATAGGTAAACATCATGTAGCTGTCAAGAACCACTGACAACTGCCAGAGAGCAACCTAGCCAAGTGCATGGGAGGGTGCACAGTAGAGTAGCTTTAGAGAAAGCCATTTAGAAAAGGGCAGCTCTCTGACAACAGATGGACAGAGTTTGCAGAGCTGCATGGTGAAGCTGAGCAAGCTAGTAGAGGGTCAGTCTAGAATCCTGCACTCTGCTTTTCGTGCAACTGGTTGGCAAAAAGACAGTGGTTTGTGCCATGCATGGCTAGCAGCTGTGACCCTTCTGCCAAATAAAAAGGCAAGTATTTCTTTCCTGCATTGCACTTCTAATTCATATTCTTTTATTTGGTCTGGATCTGCTGGGAGTGAGGCTTACAAAAGGAACTGATGTGTACTCATTGGCACACACTGTTGTCTTCTAGGAACGTAAGAGTTACTGGCTCAGATCACATATTCATTCATTCCACTACCACTATGATGGTAGCCAGCAGCAAATGCTGCAAAGGAAAACACAAGAAAGCTTCTTTGAGAAAGTCACTACCCCACAGGAAGCTGCTTTTGAACCTTATTAATTAGAGGTTGGTTTATGCCCTGAAGCATAAGGCATTAAATCCCTTATAAATATGCATGCCTGTACTTCAAAACTGCAGGATAATACAGAGATGTCATACAACTGACACCACGCCTGAGATGCATGTAAGTGTTCACTCCATTTAACAGATGGGCAAAGAGGGAAAGGAGTGAAGCAGCTTCTCTGCAGTCCAGTTAGCAGGCAGACTTCTGGTGGCACTGGCAGGTGAATAATACAACACACACAGCTTCAAGCTCTCCTCCTGAAGGTGGCTAGCTGTATTACCCAATTCCTGCTGCACAGCCCCTCTGAGATTAATTTCCTCTTCTGCAAAATGGGAGTGTTTATCTACCTACTTAATGAGATTTTTAGAACTGAGTAACACTTGTATTACACAACTATTACACCTCACTGACACTAGCCAAAGTTAGACAAGATGTACTGGCAATGGATTATTAATTCATTTATTTCACCACATTTCTAGAAGCGTAGTTCCCCATAGAGCTCTATCAATGGATCATTTCTCAGCTAGAGTGTCCTTGTAAAGCTAGTTCCAGGCTCTTGTGCTTAAGTCTGATAAACAAGTATGAGTGCTGCAACCGTGGAGTGCATACAGATTAGTCAGTAAATTTTATACTGAATGTGTTTTTCTTTCTTATTTTTCATTTTTTTTAAGACTTTATTGACCAACTGCTAAGAGCCTTGAAGTCTCCTGTATAGTCTGGGAGCAACAACAACTGTAAAATTTTACTATCCTATTTCCAGAAAACAGAGAGAAAAGTTTGAGAGAATGGAAGAAAGAAACGACTCAAGCCAAAGAAACAGACCTTTTGTAAAATAACAATCCACAATGCCCTAAACTGAAGTAGCAGTCCTTGGTCAGATCAATAGAACTTTTGTTTGATATCAAAGCAGATCAAATATCATAGGGACAGAAGACTATACAATACTGTCATCAAAATTGCAGCATGGGTTGTATATATATGAACTAGCTAATACTCTAGCTAGTCTGGATGTTAAAAAGCAATGACACTTGTAACAGCACAAGCCTTGAATGTCAATTAATATGAGTTTGTCCAGCCTGTGCTGAACCACAGCTTTCAAATTTTTTTTGCTTGGTATTTAAGGTAAGTTAAAGCTAACAAGTTCACCTCAATGTACATACAGCCCACGTTCTCTAGGTGGCTTACTGCACCCCAAAGTTTCCATATTTTTTTTGTATTTCCAGCCTGGTCACTGGTTGTATAATCCACCTTATCTAGCTAGGATCCACAATCCTTGCTGGAAGGCAAAGACAGCATGAGGAACAGTAAGCAGCTGTTACTTAAAGTCCAACAGTCTTATATGACAGTTTAGATAGAGGGTGTCATGTTTGATTCCCATGGGCCTAGGAGATACAGAACTTGGCCTAGTATAAGGGAGATTGCAGAAGCAACAAATGAAGAAGTAAAGCAGGAATAAGGAATGGTTACTCTGCCACTGACTCCTAGCACAGAACAAAGTGACAAGCTGCTGGTAAGCAGTGGCTGGTCCTTTCAGAAGTAAGAGAACTTAAAAATGAAATTGGAAAACAAAACCCTAAATGTAGCAGGGTGAAGAGCAGATTAGAGCAGCTGCACCTCTTGCCAACTCTGTACAAGACACCTTCCTGTTCTCAAACATAATAGGCTGCATCTGCAGCTCCTTATCATACTTTGATATCTCTATGCACAGCTAAAGCCTGTCTGAATTAATTGAAAGTTTCTTAAACCTTAACTCTGTGTATTCTTCTGCCTCAGTTTTGGGAAACACATTTAGTCAGTTATGATACACAGCAAGCACAGCAATTTATGTTGCACAAAGCACTTTACACCAGAAAAGATACTTCTTCCAAGGGTATCATGCTGGGCACATGGATATTAAGTTTTCAATGCTAGTTAACTCCAAAGATTTGGATGATAAATCAGTTTATTTATTTTTATTGATCATGATAGAATCCTTAATTCTGATGCATGTAATAAGATTCTGATGCATGTAGTAAGAGAGTATTTACCCCTGGAGAAAATAGGGTTGGCACAGTGAAGCTGTTCTCTAAACGCAGCATGACACATATCCAAATGAGAGAGGAAGCTTTTCAGGGAACACTGTCCCTACTGAGCATGTACTTATGTGCCACCCTGAACAAGGACAGATGTAATCAAGTGCTTCCATGCTCAGGGGCCATGACATGCAGCATCAAACCTAATGAGTGCCTTGGGCACTTCTGTAATAGGAGCAATAGTCTTGGGGTATGACGTACACTTTTTCATTACACAGTCTTTTACCAGAGTGCCAGTTGTGATGGACAAAATCACATTACTGATTTTTTTAACACTGTAGGTTTTGTGCCAGGAATATTTTAACTCATTCTACTTCAGTGAGTTACCTCCTCATTGTAGTAGAGGTAGGGGAAATTACTTCATTTGTGGAGTTGTTTAATCCTACCCAGTTTGCACAGTCCAATTCAAATAAACACAAAGAACCCCAGCATCAAGAGATTAATAGAAACATATAGCTACAAATACCATTTAAATGCAATACAAAATTATCTTTTCAAAAGGGAAGATTAACATTTATGGCTTGTTTGAAAAATATGGGGTAAACAGTTTTTCTGAACGAGACAACGAAAATTACCTGAATTTTGTGGATTCTTCTGGTCTCCTTATCCAGGTGCAGTTCTGCAGTTTTGTGACTATGTGAAGATAATAATCTTCTGAATATCTAAAAAAGGCAACAGCATCAAACAGTAGAATATATATGTATGTATATTTAGAATCAGTCTCTAAAACATTCAAATGATGCATGTATTAATAATAATGTGCATAGTGCATATATAAAAGATTGCTTTTAGAACTCCATGACCTATTTTACTTTTGTAATTTGTAACAGTACTATCCTCATTTAAGTAGTATGACCTATTAAACGTAACTTCTTTATAGTCTTGCCCTCATGAACTCTTTTCAGAAACTTTCAACAGTACACTGGTTTCAGACTTAAATATTTGACCATTAATATATAGAAGTTACTAGGAATCATCTCAAGTGCAAAAGTCCAATATAAAAAAAATCCCCTTCCTTGTACTTGATGTTTTGAACTTAAAAAATGTTTTGAAATGTGGCTCTTTCAAACCAAGATGAACATTATGCTTCTTACACCTTTTATTTCATGTACTGTATAAAGTCCCTAAAGCTCAACTCAGTCACCTAAGACCACAGGCCAATATTTACAGATGCAAGTTTCCTTTCAAATTATTTCTTAAATAAAACAATCTGCTGTTTTACATCAACCAGTGCTTTGGTTATATTGGTATAGGTAACCAAAGAGCTTTCTGCTTCTTTTACACCCTTCATAGAATCACAGGATGGTTTGGGTTGGAAAGTTTGGGTTAGAAGGGATCTTAAAGGTCATGTGGTTCCAACCCCCTTGCCAAGGGCAGGGACACCTTCCACTAGACCAGGTTGCTCAAAGCCCAATCCAGCCTGCCCTTAAACACTTACAGGGGGCAACATCCACAGCTTCCCTGAGAAACCTGTTCCAGTGTCTCACCACCATCATAGTGAAGAATTTCTTCCTAATATCTAACCTAAATCTTCACTCTTCCAGTTTAAAGCTATTATCCTATCACACCTTACCCTATCACTACATGCCCTTGTAAATATTCTCTCTCTGATATAGGTTCCATGTCAAAAGTTCTGCCATTTGTTTTTTTGATCCTAATATAGTTTTTTAAGAAACAATAACTGTCTTACAAAGAGGATTAGGGGAATGGGAAGAAGAGATTATATTTATGCCACGACATGGGACTCACGTCTGCAGAAAATATCTACCTTGCATAATTTTTAGCAAAAATGGCTTAGTGTTGTCCCAGAACCAAATGATCTTCAGTTTGTTTAAGATGGAACATAGAAGTGTTTATTTTGAACAGTTTTACAAGAGCTGGGATAGCAAGAAAATGCAATTGTTTTTAAATGGAGTGTGATGATTAAAAGGATTATAAAAAAGCTGTGGTGGATTGCAGCAGCAGAGGCCAACAATCCAAAAGCTTCCTTTCTCTCTGTGTTCAACATGCTTTTAGCACCACAACTTCATGGTAAACATTTGAAAACATGTATCCCTTTTTTTGTTTGCTTCATAAAAATACTGCTACTGCCAAAGCTAACTTGTTTAGCTATCCCCAAGTAAAATCGTATCCTATTTCCTCATGGAAAAATAAACTTTTAAGAGGAAAACTGTATTACAGCTGGTCTTTGGGTCAAGTTTGCACCCATGATAACATATGATTTTCATCCTACAGACTTGGCAAACTCTTAAAGGAATGAAATCATTGTGACTAAACTGATTTTACTGAGCCCTTGCACAACTGAAAAGAGCAGGAATGAATGGGCAGAAGCGGGAGAAGAGCAAAACCAGTTTCATGGCAGCTGTAGCTGATCCGGCTTGGTACAGTACACTTTTCCTCCCTCCAGTTCAATTCCAAATCTCTTCTCTCCCTTGTGCCATTGCTGAGACTTACTTGACTCCAGCTGTTTTGGTTTTGCTAGCTTTTGCACTTGTCAAATGCCTTCGTACGTCACTTTAGCTCACAATCATGGCAAAAAACCCCACCAAAAACAGAAGGGAAAAAATGTGCATACACATTTTCTTCTTCTTTAGTGTGTTAACCAGATCAGGAAAGATTCTATCAAACATCATAGGTAGTATAAACAAGGAGTGATGGAAGTGGAGACGCTGGGAACAAGGGCTTCCTATTTTGGCAGCTGCCTGCTGGTATGTTGTTGCCTTGGAACTGCAGCCAGAGAAAATAGAATTATTTTCTCTCTGAAGCTGCTACCTAAACTGGCTTACTGTGGGGTAAGACAGTGTCAGTACCAGCACAGGGCCAGACAGAGAATGCATGTCGGGGTAGGATGGAATAGGAGAACAGGACCAAAATAGCTTATGCTAATGTTGAATCACTCATTTAGTTTTATTTCTTAAGGCGAAACAACAAATAACTCTTAGGTGCTGGGACTTAATGGAAAAAATCCAAGAATTAATAGGATAAAAGGGCATGAAGAGTTACTTAGGCTATAATTATCTAGGGGAAAAAAAATATATATATAGAAAAACCAAATTCTAGCCTAAAGACATTGATAAGATTAAGATCAGAGTCAGAAATTAAAAGAAAAACTACTTTAGATCAGAAAGAAACTGCATGGAATGACAAGTTAGCAAGTTACAGGGAAACATTTGGTAAGGAGAAAAATCAAAGCATCATCCATAATGCTTGTTCTGAGGCCTCATAAGACACATGGGTGCTCACTGTCAGAAACTGTAAGTACCTTCTTATACGTGTAAGAGAAGCTGTATCTGAGGTAAAAACACCAGTTAGAATGCAAGAACATTCCTGCCTTTCCTCAGCTCCTTACTGGATGGAATCACCCTTGCTCGGAGGTGTCTAAGCTCACCAGCTCACCTGGAAAACTACCACTAACAGGTCTTTACAAGACAGATCACCAACTCTGCTCATCCTATGCATCAAATTTTGCTCCTCTTGTGACTTACAAAGACACATGGAGTGTCAGAACTCATCTTTGGCAGTGCTGGCACAGCACTGCAAGCAGCAGTGACAACCCAGCAGCATGTCCTGGGGAACAGGATCTCCCAACTGCAGCAGCTCTGCAAAGCATCCACCACAGCTACTCACAGCAATATTCCATGAAACAAACTCTACTTGAATACAGACAATATTCCCATCGATTAATTATTTTAGACTCAAACTGAAACTCTGGGATTTCCTGCAGCTGGGTTTACCACCCAAAAAGCTTTACTTTCTACTCATAAAGCCTATTTCAGCACTTCCTGCTTTAAAGGAGCCTCCCATGGTATCAGTTCAGAGGCCATCAGGGTATCATTTCATGGCTCTGCTGTAACCCAGACAGTCTTCTTCTCCACTCCATCATTTGGAAGAGCTGGGACAATGCATATATTTCCACTGGTATCCAGAAGCTTACAGCACATGCTCACTTATGTTGAAAGGATTTTCTCATTAACATGAAAAAGCTCTAAACTATAAGAATACATAGACAAGACAATAACTACAGTGCTGAGAACAGTGAAACATGTTTCATCCTGGTTTTGTCTGCCACCTGCACCACAACCATTGTAATAATTTGCTGTTGTAGGAAACTCAAATTGTATGAGCCTTGCTGACAAATAACACCTAGGAGGGTTTTTTTTTTGTCTACAGTACTTGTCAGGTACACAGTGACCTTCTGTGTTAACTGCAGTGGCTAAGGTGGAATTATTACGCACAGTCGAGGCACTGACAAAGTGTAAGTATTTTCTAATTTTTGGCAGATATCTGAAGGACAACAGCAAGGACAGAAATGTTGAGATATTAGGGAGACCACAGGTAAAATGTCAGAACAGAGGGACAGATGCAGCCCCGCTACTTACTTACTAAAACTAAACACCTACTAGTTATTTGAATTAGACGGAAAATTGAGCAGCAGGAATGACAAAAGGAGATATTCCTGTTTGGCAGCTTAGGTTCAAGTAAGAAAAAAAGAAAAACAATGGCAGGAAATGCAAGTGAAAAGGAAGATCCCTTTTCCTTTGGACACTTTAATACTACCAAAACTACTATCAGTTTTTAAAGCCCTCAGGAGAGTGTGCACAGGGCTTGCTCCAGAATAAAAATGGAAAACTGCCAGCAAAACTCAGCATTTCAGGCTCTTTATCACCACTAGCACATACTTGCTATAATAACTTCCCACTTACGTAGCAGTTTTTAATATAAAATGATTTTACAAACTTTGAACTGGTAATTATTTTCCGTTTCTGCAGACTTCAGAGAACAGAGTGTCCAGAATGGCCCTAAAAAGTCCAACACTCCAATATAAAGCATTTATAGATCATGCCTGTGAGTCACACCTTGAAAATGCAACGAAGACCCCTGCAGCTCCTCTCAGGGAAAGGCAATGGGTTGCAACATGCCTTGCTTCTTTCTTCCAAGGATCAGTTTCTCTTCCTACCTGTCCAATTCATCTTCTTCCTCATTAAATGGTGAGGCTCCTTTCTCTTTAGCCACAGAATAAAGGTCTCACACTTCATAAAGTTACTCCTACAATTTCAGCTGCAAAACGATCTAGATACGAAGAGCATGTCTGCACTGCTGCAGCCTGTACAACTTCATAACACGTGGGATAAATGAGAGCATTTCTATTGCTATAACTGGATTTTGGAGGCAATACAGTGACTGTTTATCCTTCTCTTGGTGTTAAACAATAAATTTTTCAGTCAGCTGTATTCTCTGACACCTCTTTGCCAGTCTCTATTCCAGTTCTCACTAGCCATGCATCACTGACCTAGTGGTCTATCACCTTTCAAATGAGTAAAAACTTGATAGTGTGGAATATTCCTTCAATGAGATGGAATATTCCTTCAATGAGATGGAATATTGGTGGGAGAAGAGGCGATAGAAAAGAAAGAATTAAAAGAGTAAACACAGACTTCTGGGAATATGGTGACTTAAAAACAGGTAAAAGATCTTAAAATACAATAAGAAAGTGAGGAGGGGGAAGAAAAGACAGGAGACATTTTTAAAATAATGATTTGCTGTTGTTTCTGTGTTAAGGAAAATTTTACTTCTCCAGCCCTTTGAATGAGAAAAGACACAATTATTTTTTAGCAGAGCTTTGTTTCTGATGCCATTTCTATTCCCTTGACAAAAAGGGTGGGGGGAAGGGGAGGAAAGCTTCCATTTTTAAAAAAACCCTGGCACATAATTAATTTTCAGCTGGAACTCTGTCCTAATGGGAAGCCTTTTTTATTTACAATGTTTTATTTATTGGTGCATCCATGTAGGCAAAATGTTACATGTCAAAAGCAATGGGCTGCTTCTCCCACTTTCACATTAGGTAAGAACAAGAAATTTGAGTGTGGCTGGTATCACAGTTTTTTTTCCATGTCAGGAAAAGGCAGAACAGCAAGCTGAAACCCATAATTAATTCGGGGTGTTTTTTAAATGTATCTAAAATTGAATTATTAGCTTCCTGTGGACTAGTTATTGTAATGAGTGCAATTAATTAGCAAGTTTTAACACAAGTACATTTCCATACTTACTCTAGTGAATATGCTGAAAAGGATCGATTCACTGAGGTTTCTCATAGCAGAAGTGTTCACCAATCAGTACAAAGACACTCAAGAATTAAATTATTCCTCACAGATTCTGTTCAACCTTCTTTGTGAATATCTTGGAATAAAGTGTTGCTAACTGGCAACGAGAAATCTTGCTGACTTACATTGTGAAAATAGAAATAGAATCCCATCTTGAATAAATCTAATTCATGTGAAAGAAAAAACACAGGCAAATATTGCTTGAACAATTTCAGTTTCCTGTTGTACAGCTGCACATTAATATCACCAAGAATTATGTAAAGAGGACAATTTTTTACACTTCTATCTAAAACAAACAAAGCAGAAAGCACAGGAAACACCTACCTTTTCTTCTTGATAGATGATGACAAAATGTTGTCCTGAATTGCCTTACATTTTGAAGCCTGTTCAAACTGGTAAATTCCATTTTTATTAACAGTTGTTCTGTTAAAGGGTGGAGGGTTGGGACGAGAGAAAAAGCAACAAAATTTAAATGACAGAACATATTCTGACAGGGCTGTCACATTTACTTTGCTATGACAATAAGATTAATAAATGTTGATTTAACTGAAAATATTACCAAAGAAATCTTATTGACTTCTATTGTGAAACTCTTGTACAAAAGAGGAGTTTGCTGCTACTGACTGTAAAATATTTGATTCTTTAAAGTAAAGCTATTTCTGCTTTACACTGTAACCAGAAAATCTAATTTAAAAGAGAAATTAAATGTGAAGCCCCTTTAGCATTATGTTTTGAAGATATTTTAAAAACTCAACTATAAAATATTTAGCAGATGTGATCTCCTAAAGCTGTTTATGAAATGCAATATTCAAAGCCAATATCTGTAACAGGGAAAAATCACAGGTTAAGTGGATCTTTTTACTCAGACCTTAGCTTATTCACTCGAGCTTAATACTTCCTCCCTTGTTTATTCTTTATTTACACAGTGAGAACAAATATTTGTAAAAGGAACCAAGACAACTGCCAGACAGTGATCTTTAATTCCTGTTGTCTTATTTTCACCACTCCTGTGCGGTCCTCTTGCTCTGGCAGTCCTAGTAGAAGACTGAGCTGTAAATTAGCAAATGACTCAGTTACCAAGGTTTTATACCATTCACTTCAGTTTACCCTGTACCTGTGCTCAACCTCAGACAGTACCCCTCTTCTATCATCAACCTTCTGCTGTGCACATTGTCATTTATCATGACACTTTTTTCCCTCCAGAATTTTTATTTTCCTTGCTCCTCACCATCTTCCCCTCTTCCCTCACCCCATTCCTTCTGGGTTCTTTCCACTGATTCACAACTTACGGAGCACTCAGACACTGCAATCTATTTGTCCAAACCAGAACTAGAAATAGAGAAGACATAGATGCTGTGTCATTCACTCCTGGATGTGAGCTGCAGAGGTGAACAGAACTCGTGCTGTTCTTTGAAACGCAAAACTGAGCCATCTCCATACAGAGGCACTCATGCACAAAGAGAAAGGGTGTTCCTGCTTTGTACACAATGCACTCTGCTTCTGAACCATCAATCCTTTCACTAACAAGGACCAAAACTCCATTGCCTTCACATGTTAAAACATGGAGATAACATCAACAAGACTTCTGACAAGCTGATTTTGAAGCTCTTGTGTGGAAAAGATGCCCTATCAAGTCACAGAATCACAGGAATGGCTGAGGTTGGAAGGCACCTCTGGAAGCCAACTGGTCCAACCTCCTGCTCCTACAGCCAGTTGCTCAGGACTGCATCAGGACAGCTTTTGAGCATCTGCAAGGGTGGAGCCTCCACAACTTCCCCAGGGAACCTGTACAAGTGCTTGGTCATCCTCACAGTGAAAAAGTGTTTCCTGAAGTACAGAGGGAACCTTCTCTTTCATTTGGTGCCCATTGCATCTGGTCCTGTCACTGGGCACCACTAAGAAGAACCTGGCTCCATCCTCTCTGCACCCTCCCTCCAGGTATTGACAAAGTCTCCCTGAGCCTTCTCTTCTTAAACAACTAAAATCTTAACCAATTCAAATGAGAAGAGACCCAACTGAAGAAGAAAAAGCAGAATAAATGCTTGTTTATTTTGCTACTGAACTGACTGTCATGTTCTTAGCTATGTCAGTGGAGGAAACAGAACAAAGTGCCTTTCCTTCTCTTTCTATTGCCCATGAATTTTTTAGTGAATCAGTCACTCCATAGGAGCAAATGACTCAGAACATAGACTGCAGAGGAGACAGACCAGCTCTCTCCCTTTCTTTCCACCACCAGGAACTTCTTCCCAGTATAAATACAGTATGCAGTTTGCATGACCGTTGTTGAGGGCAATGGTAGGACAGCACAATGTAAACCTCTGTCCTTGCAGTTCTGCAGTGACTTTCATAGAGAGAAACAGCTGGCACTACCTGTTAAGAATGCCTTGGCCGATTTTGTATACAGCTCCTTATCCAAATCTTTTTCAAGGGGCAAAATTCAAGTGTGAGGGCAGAAGGCTCTCAGAGCACACAGTTCA
Source organism: Apus apus (assembly GCF_020740795.1). Classification (NCBI taxonomy): domain Eukaryota; kingdom Metazoa; phylum Chordata; class Aves; order Apodiformes; family Apodidae; genus Apus; species Apus apus. Next base: position 21,221,153 of record NC_067283.1, on the reverse strand, counting down.
AAGGATCAAGCTCACAGCTCCACAGATCTGACATAGTAAGTGCCAGCAAATAATCTGCCTACACCATTTATGCACACAGGTTTGTTGCAGCTTTGTCTGAATGGTTCTGCCTACACCAAAGAACCAGGTGGACCCTTTCACAAAGGAACCCAATACCCATTCCCAAACAAATTTAGTTAGCACCAAATCACATTTCCTCTTTCTTCTGTAAATGATTCTTCTGCAGCTGCAGCTTGAAGTAAGAGAAATGGCTACAGGCAAAGCCTAACTGTATAAACAGCACCTTAAAAAAAAGAACTATTGATAGCATATGCCAAGTGCATGTTACTGCTGCAAATAAGTGTTTCATTATAACTAAAAATCAAGATGCTGGATGCTGATTTGAGAAGTGCCTCCAGCCCTTCTGACCCACAGCTGTCCAGAGGAGACCCTCTTTAACACATGAAGGCTTGCAGGAAGACCAAGCCAGAGCAGGTAGTTAGGTTTGATCAGCGCACTCCAAGCTGCCTTTGCAGGCAGTGTCAGAGAACCAGCAGGTTTCACCTCTGTGCAGAGAATCATTACAAGGTTATTACAGCTTCCTATTACTTTATGTCCTGAGATCAGTGGAGGCAGTGAATATTCTCTCAACCAAATACAAGCTTTACTCAATAGACTTTTAGTCTTTTCAAGTTCATAGCACTAAGATCAACTGAAGCAAGAAGCCTCATTTTTTAATTCGTAATTGCTTTTTATGCACACATTTTCAAGACTTGAAAATGTTCAAAAAAGGAAGAAACCAGATAAAAGAGAATAAGCAAAATAAATCCCTGTTCTGTTATTAAATCCTGACAATCACTTTTACAGCCATCAAGAGGAGAACAAAGGAATAATGAATCTTTCCTTCCCTTTCCATGACACACATAAAGATTGGTGAAAATGGCACAACTTTGAGGAAAACTAGACACAAATTTTAATCCAAATTATTCTTATAAAGCAGGCACAAGATATAGATCACCAAAATGCTTCTTCTATGGCTTTTTTCACCGTAAATTTGCTCAACACTCTTTGTATGGTGAAAAAGGATGCAGAAATAAAACAATTCCTTTGCAAGGATGACTTACTCTAGTAAAAGTTAAATTTCTGAATTTCTGTTTAATTGTTAGAGTGGCCTCTGCTTTATGAGTGAAAAGATTTTTGCACCCAGACAAAAGGGGTATGCAAGGAGCAGTCTGGGCTTCTACTGCATTATTCACTGCAGTCGTGCAGAGATCAGACTCAAATTAGATTTCTGATCACTTAGGGCAATTACGCTAGACAACATTTATCACTAAAAGAATTTACCTGACCTAGCGGATGACAGTCTTTGTTCAATACTGAGAACAGCACTAAAACTTCTGCAATGAAATCAGGTATTATCACTAAGAATGCAGATATCAAGCTACATTCAACTAATTTTGCGAACTCTCAAGCTAAATGAGAACTCGAACTGGAAACCATGTTATACTCTGTTGGCTTGAACTCATAAAAATGATGAAACAAGGACATTTTTGCTGCATTTCCCTTAAAGTTTGTATGTTCTCAAAGCCAACCTCACTGACCAAGTTCTGAAAAACAGAGGGTTTTTTTATCATATATGAACAGCTCGAGGATCACATACTTCCTATCGTAATTCTAGGAAATCAGAAAGTACACCACCTGTACTTTAATAAATCCACAGTAGATTAAGACCATGTGCCATATTTATCAGCTGTTATTCTATATCTTGCTCTCAGGAAGACAGCATTTCCTTACACTGTAAAATTCTTTAAGACAAGGACTGCACCCACCTTTAGAATAAGAACTAGAGAAACTAGATGGAAAATCCACAGCCTCTTTTGCTACACCTGTAGCATTCAGTCCTGAGACTACAAGGGATTCACCACACAGATAAGTACCTCAGTTAACATGGAGTTCTGGGGGAGCAGTGGTACAGGGAGGGGAAGGAAAGGGAAGCCCTTTAAAAACAAAATCAAACTCATTCCCAAACACTTATCAGAGCAGGAAAATGGATGGACATAGGATGGATGAAAAAAGGATGAATGGCAGGGTAAAAAAAAAAAATCCCACCACCACCAAACCAATAAAAAGCCTCCACAAAAACAGATGGAAAAAAGGCAATTCAGTGCTGTGAATTATTCTACAATATAAAGATATGAAAGGCTCATCTTCCAGAATTCCCACAAAATCAGCTGGAAACAACTGAAAGAACATGGAGTGAGGTTTTCAGAAGAGCTTAGAACTGGACTGTCAGGCATCTCTGAACACAACAAGAATTTCACCCTAATTTCAGCAAGAGCTAAATTCACACTGAACAGAAGGAAAAATCCCACTCATTGGCTTTATTCACTCCATGCCCAGCAGAACTAGTTGTTGCACTTTTTCTGTGGCTACCTGCTCTTGTCTGCCTGAAGCAGCACAGGACCTCTGAACCCTGTCCTGGCTGAGCATCTCCAGCTAAAAAGGATAATTTCTGCATGCATAACTGCACATTTATATCCTTCTACCAAGCTGTTACTGAACAACAATCTCCAGATTTTGAATAGCTTCTGTCTTAATCTCTGCCTTGAAGAGACTAATTTATATTTGAATCTCATAATCTATTTGTTGAATACTATAAAAAACACATAATCCATACTTCCCTAAGAAGAGTGCTCTTAAATGCTAACTTTGACTCTATTTCAAATGAACCAGAAGATAAGAACATAGTGACATTTTTAAGGTTCACAATGCCTTGATTAATAAGGCAATACACAATTTAAATGCTTGGTGAAATGGACTATAAAAATGGCTTTATCAAACCACAGGAGTAAGAATTTGTCTTGTAACATTAATCACAGCAACTGAAAGAGACTATCCTTGTTCAAGTTCCCATGGAGGTTTTGCTTATCTAAGGAATGGTAAATCAGGTCTTTAAGACAAGCTGCATTTTGAAAATATTTGGAAGACCTTCCAGTGCATTCACCAGAGTTATACATAACATCAGATACTTTTTATTTAGAAAAGCCATAAACCGCGTGTCAGGTAACATGACAAGCAACATTCAGAGTCTCAAGGTGGGTAAAGTGAAAAGAATAAGGTCCTTAAACTAAAATGATGTTACAGTAGTACATGATAGACAGAATGACAGAGCAGTTTCATTTGGACCAAGTAAACAGAAAGAGGCTGCAAAACATTTCACCACTGTCAGAACAGAAATGTGTCCTGGCAGCTGCTTTCAACTTAACACCTATTCACTTAGAGAGAACTAATACATGAGGCATGTGTTAGAAATGCAGTCCTAAAATCCTCCATCCCTCACTTGGGAATGAAGGGAAAAAATACTAAGGGAGCAGCAAAATTAGTGAAGTGGCCACTAATGCTGACTAATCTTAACTGTAGCAAATTATTTGTGCAATATACTAAGCTACTGTTTGTAATTGTGGTAATAGCCTGTCTCTTCTTCCTCTCCTGCCTGCCTGAATGTAATATTTTGAAAGAAGACAGAATGTACAGGTCTCTGTTAATTAAGTATAGTTGTTTATTTCCTGAGGTTGCATAAAGAGGAATTGGAGAAACCAAGACTATCGAACATTGTATTAATAACTAACATGTGTAGTCTAGCTCCTCAATCACTTCCTCCCACTGTTTAATTACCCCAATAGTCTCTACACTGTGCTTTCCTTGGACCTGTGAAGACAGAGTAAGTTAGGGAAATAGTAAGTGAATGCCTTAAAACTGACAACACAAAGAGATTAACAGAGTTGTCTGTTCTTCGAGGTACTGCTGCCTTGTTATTCCTTGTACGTAAAGCATATAGAAAAAGTGCTTGAGAAAACTCTTTTCACTTCCCTTGTAGGTGCTGGTGCTATTTATCTGCTATACATTCCTGGGCAGTACAAAAGGAGCTAGAATTTCTGCCTAAGTAACATAGTGCTACCCTGGGCCAGAGAACCATAGTATTGTGTTGTAAATTAAACTGCTTCCATGAATAAATGTGGGGACTACAAGAGAAATCTTACTAACAATGGTTTTGTTTTCAGTTAGAAACCATACCAACAGGCATAGCAGGCTGTGAAATAAACCCAAGACAAAAAATGGAAGTCCCATTGGAAGGGCAGTCACACTGTTGGAGATATCTAACACATAACAAGAAGTGGTAAGAAATGTCCCAAAAGGGACAAATCACATCTTCTAGGCTATTTACTAAGACACAGATCTTCAGAGACCTTTAGGTGCCTAGTCACCATCTAATTAAACACTGCTGTTCATAACAGCTGCCTAAATATCTGACAGTTTGAACTAATCCTCTGCTTTTCGTCCTTTCATCCTTCAGTTTGATCCTTTAAAAGAATTACTCAAAGTAAAAGAACAGATTAGCTTTCAATATTGCGAGGCAACAGAATAATAGGGCCTTGGAGATTCTTCAGATGTTTGGTTACAAATATGCCTCCAACAGCCAAGTAGATCATGATAAAACAGAAAGATTAGCTTGCAGTTCTGAAGATTATCTAGGTTACACATACTTAAGAGTTCAAGAAGAACAGTGGTCAGTTTTGTGTTTTTTTTTTTCCTTTCCCAGATGCTTCCACCAAGAAATCTCAGTTTGCTAGAAAAATGCATCAAGCTGATGAAGAGGTCAGAGTCTAACCTAACATTCATGAACATGTTCTTACACAGGAAAGGGCACTGCCGTCAGCAACACCACAACGCCATTCAAAATGTCAGGGTTCTTTAGGAGAACTGCACTTTGGGAAGTCTGCACCTACAGACAGTTCCTAGTTCTATCCATCAACATCCTGATGTAGCCTCATGTGGCTAAAAAATTCACTAATTCCTATACTACCTATTTCAATGAGTGACTCTTCTGTCCTTTTGCTATACTCATGGCAAAACCCCATGGCAAATCAGAATCTAATTCCTCTTGACCAGGCCATCCATCTCCATCACTGAGGGATCGGTCTGAGTCTCCTGAATGAGTCCAGATGCTCTCTGGATCAAATCTCTCCAGCATGGCCCTCAGCCAGGCCCAGTCCAGCTGCTGCCTGGATGAAACTCCCCCAGCATGGCTCCCTGCCCAGTCCAGCTGCTCTCTGGATTAAGTAACAGCTCCTGGTCAGTACAACAGCTCTCTCTCCTTCCTCATATGCCAAACATGAACCACAAAACCCTTGTCAGGCCAGCTTACTGGGCGTAGGCACTCAGGTGAGAAAGAAATCCTCTTCTGGATTCAGCCAGCAAGCCATCCCTCCAAAGATACTACAGTTACAGAAGCTAGAGTGAAATTAAACTTTTTGATGAATAATTTACTTGTCACACTTCTGCAGTCACTTGGTAGTGAAGAAATACAATTTCAGGTTGGTCAAAACTAGCTCCAAACTGGTGCCAAAATCCTACAAGTAGCTTAAGGAAAAACATGTATTTACAATCTCATGCTCACTTGCCTTATTACAGAGATTAAAAACTGGCCTATACGTGCCATGAATTTTCAGCCCTCTCTGGTATGTGCTGCTGCCACTTTCTTTGCTCCAGTTGTGAGTGTACGAACAGCAGATGGGAAGTTTCTAGACTCTGTTCTCTGAAGTGCTATCTGCCAGCATTTCTAGTCAATTTGACTCCATGGTTTAGTGCACAGAGCTGAGTGGCAGGAGACTGCAGCTCAGAAACTACCAGGGAAAAGGAAGATTATGAGAAGCCAGGGCAGGGGGGAACCACAGAGGTAGCACAGAACAGAGTGGAGAGGAGAACCAAATGACAGCTAGAAGAGCCAAAGCAGAACGGAGTACGGACTGTAAAACTAATACATTGTAAGAAGTGGAAAGGAAGGGGAAAAAAATGGAAAGGGAAAAAATGAGCACAGGAGAGAAAAGCAGGCTAGAAGGACATAATAGCAGTTGGAATCCGGCAAATGTTCCTTCTCCTTTTTTCACTCAAATTTTGAAAGATGTTATAAACTTATGGCTTGTGAAAGTTTTAAATTATGAGGTAGGGATCACAAGGGTCTCTCCCTGGAAACACGTAAGAAACCTACTGCTAGCATAAGCTGCAATGGTTACTACGACTATCATCACTTGCATTCACTCAGGGAAAGCATACGTTGTTTCAACCTCAAATTCAGCTAGGTTGGGTAAAATACCAGCCTCAGTAAAGTTAACTGCATTGTCACCATTGACTTCAACATAACTAAGACATCACAGTTCCCATTAAAGACCCAATTCCCAATTTTTAAAAAAATGTGTATCATGTATTCTTGACCATAATATATATTACCGTATAATAATCTTTGGAACTGCAACATTAATGAGGTAGTATCAAGCAAAAGAGAATAGCAAAAATATTTGCAAACTACTTCTTACATGGTAGTATGTCATGTGTGGATTACACCACCCTCTTCTGTACTATTAGTTCTCTTGCAGTGTGAATACTCGAGCACAAAAACAGTCATTAGTATTGAAGGCTGCACCTAAGACAACTTGCTTCACAGCTAATTTTACCAACTATTTTCATATTAAACTTCACAGTACAAAATAACAGGCTGTAAAGCAAAGATCTACACTGGTCAAAAAGATCAAAGCGGGATCAAGCAAAAGGTGTCCCACGAAATAAGACGCTACACACCATGAAAAAAGTTTCACGTCTGGCCTTCATCCTATGGATTTTAGAGGAGAAATCTGTATTTTTAACTAGATAGACCTTAGCAAAATGGTATTACCCAGCTCCAGCTCCACCTTCCTGGAAAGAAGAATAAAACATACCTGGAACACATCATGCAGCAAGCACTTTTTTGCATTGTATGGCAACAAAACTTCTACATGCAAAATTTTATTTGGCTCACAACAAACGACAGAGTGACAGCTGTCATTAAGAGGCCCTACGAACAAATTGAAGCGACTTTTCATTTTCTCAGTCTAGTAAGTCTTTTTAACGCTCTCTCCGATTACGTTGCCAAAACACTAGGCAGAACGAACTGGAACGAAGGCAAATTTCTGTTTCGGTAGACCCTTCCAGACGGACCCCCAGCACCAGCGACGGAAGGCGGGCAGCCCGTACCTGTTCTCGGTCTGAGGCGGGGACGAGAGGGGGGACCTGAGGGCTCGCACCACTTTCGGCGTGACAGCAGCTACTTCTGCGTCCTCCTCCCAGCCCCTGGCAAGCAAGACGGGAAGACAAAAGTTGTCAAAACCCGTGATTAAACATCACCAGGAGTGAGCGGCGCTGCTCTCCTCCCCACGGATCGTTCACACGCCGCGAACGCCCAAGCCGAGCTCGGCCCGCGCCGGGGGACCCCGCGCCCCTCTCCCGGCGGTGGCCTCGCCGCGCCCCGCTCCTTCCCCCGCCGGCTCCAGGCTCTCCCGCCCCGCAGCCCCACCGCAGCGGGCGAGGGCCCCGGCCGCCCTACCTGGCGCGGAGGGGCTGCTGGCCGCCCAAGCGCAGGAGGCAGCCGGCGAGCAGCAGGCTGCCCAGCGCCGCGGCCAAGGCGATGACAGCCCGCATGGTGCGCTCGGCGACAGCGCCCGCCGCAGCTACGGCCGCCCCATAGTATTTAAGGGGGGGCTGCGGGGAGGCGGAGGCAGCCTCAGGGTCTCTCCGCCCCTCGGCCGTTCCGGCGGCCGCAGCCCTGCGCCGCCGCCATCAGCCCCGTCTCCCCCGCCCAGCGCGGCCGCCCTCGGGGCCCTGCCCGCCGGGGCGGCCGCGCTGAGGGGTCGGGCGGGGAGGGCCGGGCTTCCCGCCAAACTTTCCCCCCAGGGGAGCGGCGCGGCCCGGGCAGGCTCCCGGGGGAGGGCGGCGGCTCGGCGGGGGCTGCTGCCTCGCTTTCCCCGCTCGCCGCCGGGGTCGGCTCGGCGCGCTGAGCTGCCGCGGCGTGAAGGCGGGACCCGGCCGGCCTGTGGTAACAGCCGTTCGGGGCGTTTTTCGGTAGCCAAGGCAGCCGGGTGGTTACGGTGCTGTGCGAGGGAGCTGACATGCTGTCGAAGCTTTAACTGGGGGGGTGGGGTGGGATGGGGGGCTGCGGTGCCGGAGAGCTGGGGGAGGCGCCGTGCGGGGCGGGGGGATCAGGTGTGCGGGGCGATCAGGTGTGCGGGGCGGGGGGATCAGGTGTGCGGGGCTACCCAGCGCAGGGCGGGGGCCGGCCCGGCAGCCCTGTGGCTGCTGCTCTAGGAGCTCTGGATCTTGGAAGTAGAAGTCAGTGTGTTGTCTTGGGTGGGGTTGTTTTCCATGTAAAATATATTACCAGTGGCTTAGTTCGGTAAATGTCTCCGTAGTAGGTTTACCTCTTTTTACCTCATTGTGCACTTTCTGCTGCTTTCACAAGACCAGCTGTTGATGGCAGGAACCTCGCAAAGTGACAAGGTGCCATCAGTTATCCCCTCTGTATTAAGAGAATGGGTGCTACAGATGCATTGCCTTTCATCAGCCTTTCAGTTGTGAGCCAGCTGACACCTTGTTTTTGCAGATTTTTCTCCATCTTTCCTGCTTTCTGTATCTGCAAGTGTGTTCCCTTAAGCCTTGGAACTGCTCTTCTTACGTTCTCAAACCATGTTTGGAAAGCTTTGGAATAAGAGCTCTGCTGTACCTATATAAGTGAAGTAACAAGGGGCTTGACATTGTGACTGGTAAGTGGTTGGGTAGGACGGAGAGAAGCAGCATGCCTGCAGTCCGGTGGAGGAACGGCACAGCCCCGGCTGTGATGGGGTATGCCCGCAAACTTCTAATTATTTTTAGGGCATTTCTTAAGCTCACTAGAGGGCAATGCTGCGGGTGCTGGTGAGAGAGAGGTGGGAGTAGTGGGCTGGTGTTGCCGAGGGGTAGCAGGTAACAGAGTGGCTCAGTGCAGAGCTCAGCTGTCCTCTTGTCTTTGAAGCACTTAGTTGTATTAGAGAAACAAAGCCAGCGTAAAAGCTTTTGAAGAAGTTTGCAGTTCTGAGGTTGTCACGAATCATAAACGTCTTGAACACGAAGGTGATTGATTATAATTTTAAAAAACTCACTTTGGTTTCAAGCCTGTCCTATAAATCCAGTTGATATTGCATATGAATGTGTAGGGTCCAGCAGTCAAGCTTTTCAAGATGTATATGCTCACCAGTGAACACATACACTAGGAATTTCAATCCTACTGTTACCTCTGTGCAACTTGAAGGTCCCTTCTTAGGTTAGTGGGTATTGTCAACTGTTTCATAATATTCATTAAATACTCTATGTAAAACAATAAATCTTTCATTTTGTAAAGTCTAGTGGTATTCTATTTCAGCTGAATGAAAGGAGACTTAAGAATTACAGTCCAAAAAATTGTTTTTTTTTTCCCCTCACTGTTGTTTCCTTCTGCAGAACAGCTTTCCCATGAGTCCTGAAGTATCACTGTCAGCTAATGCATGGGAAATTTAGTGATGTCAGTGAGGACATCGTATTTCAAGTTAGAAGTCTGCTGCCAACACCAGTCTATAATATCCACAGAGATTATTTCCCAGATCAGAAGGTTAATCTTTGTGTCTTATTAAAGTTCTTGAAAAGAAAATGGGAAGATTATAAACCATATCTGTGTAAATTAGACTTGGCATTTAGTGCTTGTTGTTTACCAACAACTTTACAAATACATATTGATTGATTGTCACAGTATCTCTAGGTGTTACCAGCCTTAAATTCCTGGCAGAGCAGCTTAGTAGAGGGGTTAAGTGACCTAACTGAAAAGTGAGATGAGAATGGTAAATCAGAATTCATATTTAGGAATGCTGGATTCAAATATCAAGTTTCTCGTGCATCATCTTGCCATCTAAGAAGTGGAGGTATCAGGTAACATCATGTAGAGGGTCAAAATGATAAAGGCACAGGTGCCAGAGATGCCACATGGGAAAAGACAAAGACTGAACTACATACACTGAGACTGTCTCATCCTGTCCTCCTCCTGACAGCTGGAAGCTGCTGCATCTTGGCAGCATCCCCCAGCTTCTGATTCCGATTAGCTTCCGAAGTCAGTGGAAACTGATAATTGCTGGCTTGCACAGGAGGAAAAGATCACTAATCAGCCAGGTGGTGTCATGATGACTTTGTTGCTGAGTTCCTACAATCCTACTTAGCTGCTAATTTGGAAAAGTAAAATGTAGCCTTGGGTATCATCCGTGAAGTGCTGCTGTCCCCCCCTGCCTCGGGTTGACAGGATTGCATCTCAAAAGGAATCTGGTTGTGGTGCCTCTAGGGCTGCTGGTCACATGGAGCTAGCTTAGCCTTCTTATTTCCAGCAGCTAAATCATATTAAGAAGCAATTAATGTTCATTAAATGCTTTCCTAATGCTGCCATATCATCAAAGCAGTGGCTGTCACAGGGATATTAGTTATTGCAAATAGGAAGGGAAATGACTGGTACAGTTAGGAAGAAGAGAAAGGTACTAAAGATACACAGTGAAGCTGGAGTCCCATGTTGTGGCAAAGCGTGAGTCCCCCACAGAGAGGCTGGTGCAAGACTGTTGGGTATTTTTAGTGTAGTCATCAATGTGAGTGCTTTTAGCAAAAAAATATAAACAATTCAACATAAACAGCAAGAACTGAGTTGCTGTCTACCAAACTCCAGGCCACCTCATGGAAGAAAAGCTGCAGAACACAATGCAGTCCTGTACCCAAGTAAAAAAAAAAAAGTAAAACCCAAACAATTCACCTTGTGTGGCTGTTGCTACTTTATTTTCAGTTTTACATTAATGTTTTTTCATTGTTTTTTTTCAGAATAGCATTTTGTGGTTTATAACTTAACAAATTAGGCTTTATTAAAATAAAATTTAATAAGCAAGTTCAGCCATCAAACAGTCTGAGATCTACATAAAGCTACCTGAAGCGTTAGGTGTTTAAAAGCAGTCACTTGTACCCTAGTTTTGAGACTTCCATCAAAGTGTGCCAGTGACGACTCATCCAATAAGCACTGTTCACTCTCCACAGAAGCTGAAAAAATTCAGAGCATATGGAGAAGTCTTCAAGATACTGAGTGTCTCAAAAGTTGTCACACTTATGATGGGACTTGCCTCTTTTGCACAAAACCAGTGGTTTTTTACTGTTGTAAGCTGGCTTTGATTTCTGTGTCAGAGTAATATATTTTGTGTACTTCACCAGAATCCTCCATTTAGTTAACCAAGTAGCTTCTCCTCTTTAGCAATCATCATCCTGCCTTGTGGCAGATAAACATTTATTGCTAAAAGTGCATCTTGTCATGTAAACAAACTGGAGGCCAGTAACTACTGAAAATCAGTGCTCTGATGCCAGCCCTTGTGCAAGGCTTCATCCAATTAAGGGCAGTGAGGGCATTGAAGTGCCTGTGATTGTTGTGCAGTCCAGTGTCTTTGCTCTTCCTAAGGAAGTGGATGCAGGGGGGAGGTGGGTAGAGGTTCTGAATTCTAATTAGTTACAAAGGAGGATTTTAATGCAGAAATCCTGGAAACTTGGAAGTTGTTAACCTGAAGGGAGATTTATTCCCCCCCCCCCATTCTCTTTTCTCCCTAAGTGCTCTCAGTATGACTTGACATGACACTGTAAGAAAGGCCATATTGGGTTATGCTAGAACAGCATGTTCCTTGGGCAATGCTAGAGGAACTAGCAGTCTCAGAGGGAAGAACTGTGCAGTGATCTGTCCCAAGGATCTATTCTCAGCTTCCAGCAATCAACAGCTCAGGGGCTTTCTGTGTTTAGTCACTTCTCAGGGATTTTTTTTTCCATAATTGTGTCTAATGGCTTTTTGAAGCCATGTAAACTTTTGGCATCAGCAGCAGCTTGTGTCAATGATTTCCACCCAAGCTGAGATAATTCTTATTACAATTAGCCCAGGAATGATTTGCTAAGAAGAATCTCTGTTGTTATCTGGAAACTCTGATCTCCTATGCTAGAAGACATGAAGCGGTAAGTATTTTGCAAAGATTTTTGCTGCACATTGCACAAATCAGTGCTGCTGTTAATACAGATTCACAGCATCCACTGCTAGAATTCAGAGGGAGTTATTACAGAGCATACTGTGAATGCAAATTAAAAATAATGCACAAGGCTCAACCAAATCCTAATGGACCAATGGTACAATGTCAAATGCATCAGGAACAAAGACTTTTAATACTACTATTAAAACCCCAAGCAAACAAACAAAGCAAGTAAATCAGCACTGACAAAAACTGTTCAAGCAACATTTACTCATGATAGATCAGCATGCAGGCTGATGGTACAGCTCCAAGTGGTTCTTAAAATGCCTGCATGGCTGATGGAGGAATATGCCTCCAGGGATGTCATGTGATGGAAGGGTTCTCATCAGGCACTGTGGTCAATGCTTGAGGTAATTGCGTAAAGTTAGACATTTCTTTTGATCAGTGGTTATGGCACAGTGTATCCAGCTGATTATCTGTAGAAAAGTCCAATTGGGGATCACATGTTTGTTGAAGTGTGTGTATGAAATACTCAACAGTAGAAATGAGGGGCCATAGTGGAGTTCAGAGTCATCCTTAATTATACAAGTGATAGACTGTGGTGGTCAGTCAGTATTGTGTATGCTTATGGGAAATCAAGCCACAATTTAGGAAAAAAAATAGATAAATGCATGATGTAAGCACATAGCAGAGCTTACTTGGAAGAAGAAAAAAGAGGGATAACTGTACAAGGGCCTAATCTTGCGGTGGGAAGATTGAGTTTGATCTAGGATGGTGGCCTGACAGCCCAGCTCCAACTGGCTTTTTGTGATCATTGCACTGAAAAAGGCTAGAGCTTATTTTTCTGGAATTCTTACATTTCCTTCATTGAAATTCACAGAGTACAGGAAGTAAACAAATAAGGAAGCATCATATGCTGATGTGTTGGGATAGACTGCTTTGTGGTACTAAAGAAAACAACAGAAGTGATGCAGTATGCCATAAAGTCATGGATTTGAAGGGTTTGGAGGAAGGAAGACAGGAGCACTGTCTTTAAACTGAAAAAAGCCATTCACCCCATTAAATAGCATTAAAAATATAACTGCCTGGATTGTGACCTAAGCCTATTCTCGCAGAAGACTGTTTCTCCCTGTCTCTTCTACAGTAAAAACTGTTGAATACTCCACAGAAACATACCTGCTGTGCATGCCTCATTTTGCCTGTTCCATCATCAGGTCTCTCTTAAGCTGTTTGTGGTGTTGCAGAATTAGTGCTGATAACACTGTGGTGCAAGGGAGGTGCCAAATGGGTGTGGGTGTGCCTGAGCCCCCTGTCTGCAGCACCTAGGAGAGGGATGTGAGGATCCGTGGCTGGGACAGCCTGACAGGGCTTGAGACTGAGGGATGTCCCAATGAGAAAAGGGTACCACCTGGAGGAGAACCCATGTCCCAGAGCAATGGAACTCTGTAGGAAATCAATCATGAGGGTTCTTGAGAGCCAGGGGGACAGCTCAGCAAGGTCCTGTAGCTCAGATGCAGTTTTAAGCACATGAATATTCTGTTAAACTGGGGCCAGTCTCTTGCTTCTGGTGAAGCACCTGTGAGAATCCTCTGAAAGTTCAATGTGTTTCCACAATCAAACATCAGTGTTTGCACAGCACAGGATGTGGTGACTGGGAAAAGCAAGGCAGTCACTGAACCTTCAGCATGCTGTGGGAAGAGAAATTATGTAGGAAAATAAGCCAAGCAAAAAATACCTCTTCAGGGCTGCCTTCATGCTTCAGGATCCTTGATGAAACTGAGGGGAAAAATACTCTTGACAATTCTTTATTTCTGTTTGTCTAGTCACATCTTGAGCCATTTATAAACTGGAATTGAAACACTTTAACTCCAAACAGAACTAAGTCTGAGCTACTTCAAGAGCCAGCAAGATATAAAGGTGTTTGGGGAGGCTTACTGGAAACTGGGATTGTCTCAGATGTCATATTTTCCCTCTATTCTGAAGTAATTTTCTGTCTGAGTGATACAGGTTGTAGGCTGGAGTCCAAAATGGGCCAAAACATGGTGGGATTTGTACTGGCATTTGAGAGAGCCCACTGACCCGGGATGGAAAGGGGGCGAGGACAGCAGGACTGGGACCAGCCCCGCTCCCGCAGGCAGAGGCCAAGAGAGGGAGCTGGGGCTTTCTCCTTCTCCCAGCACATCATCACCTGGGCTCAGCTCTGTCTCTCTGTCCTCTAAACATGTAGCGCTAGGTATAGGGCTCCATCCTCACAGTGAGATCCTTTGGTATATAAATATAATATCCACATTAATTAAAAATAACTATTTTAAATGTTACCTTCTCCATTTCAGTAAATATGCTGATATCCCATGCCTCACTGATGGTCCTTCCTGACTGTATTGCACTCCTGGCTCACTTCATTAGGCTCTGCAAGTACACTGCTGTTCTCACCAAATCTGTGTGCTGGGTTTGCCAGAATCTCTCTTACGGTGCTCTGATAGCCACTTATGTATTTGTCTCCATCTCAATTATGATACTTCCAGAGAAAAAACATTTTGGTTTATTATTATCCAGTGCTTTCAATGGCCTGGCAGGAGAGATTTAAGGTCTAGCAAATGGGAAAACCAAATGTAGCCTAGGAAAAGTGAGTGCCATCTGAACAGAAAGGATCAATAACTACTCTTATATATGGCAATATTTTCAGAACAGGCGTTCAGTATCTAGCTCCCAGGTGAGACTTCTGCAGCATATGCTCATTTTCTTCTTACAGATCAATCAACTTATTTTTAACCTTGAGGGCTGTAACACCCATAGCGCTTGTTTAGAGATCCACTGTGTGCAGAGCTGTTAGAAATGCCCCAAAGTTAACAAGTCCAGGTAAACAGATTAAGCTTATATATGTACAGTTTACATACAGCATTTCTGAGTCTTTATTTGACAGTCTTCGCTTCACCATCAGATCTGAAGGAATCTAAAACCTTATCAGTGTTTGGGAGGAGACTCACAGTGGAGAGCAAGAACGTGGTGGGGAGGACAGAGTCCCCGGGGCAGTGAGGGGGTGCATGGGGAGCTGCTGCGCTCAGCGTGGGGGACAGCCTGCTGGCACGCAAGGGTGTATGGAGCCCCAAGGGTAGAGGGGAGGGAAGATGAAGGCGTTTTCAGCAGAAAGGAATGCTGATTCTTAAAATACCATTATCATATGCAGGGGAGATGTGCATTTTAAATACCCACATTTAAAATCCTTCGTCTTTAATTTTGTGTTTGCATATTGCAGAGTATGCATTTGACCGAATGGATGAGCATGTGCAGAAGGCAATTCTAAAGCAAGAAATCATCAGTTGAAACCTGCAGCTGGAGAAAATGTATTTAGGCTTTCCAGATGTACTCAGGCTCAGCTTGGCTGTGCTTAAGAGTAAACTGAGAATGTAACAAGTAAGCAATATGTAATTTTATTGATCACTGTTGGGTATGGTCATAAAAAATGGAATGAAACCTGCTGACAGCTGACCAGAGGGTGACACAGACAGCAGTAAGGTGACATGGCAGCACGTCTCTGAACTGCCCCAAATCACACTGCCTGGATCTTCCCTGGGGAGTGATGCTGCTTCAGGCTCTGCACTACTTTTTTCCTTTGTGTCTGATTCACTCTTCAGTAGTATTGGGGGGGAAAAAAGAACCCCCTCTGATCTTTTCACTAGGGGTGGTGTTATGACCACAAATTCAGTCCACATTGGAGAAGTTGGAACTTGCTCCATTTCTCAACCTTGGTGAGCCAAGTTATCAGCACTGAATCACATGTTTTCATATATGTGGCATGTTAGCATCTAACTAAGGATAAGGAACACGTAGTGGCAGGTATCTGAAAGAGCTGCTATAGGGAATATTTGCATGTAGTGTACCGAGCCCTGTAAGACAGGAACCAGTGGTCGTCACGGGACCCATTTTGTGTCTGACCCAGTGATGCACATCAAGATCTGAGGCAAGATGATCTCTGGAAATTAAAAGGTGTCCAGTAAGTAAAAATTGTGACATATTGATTTCTTTGTTCAGACACCATATCATTTGTAAAACTACAACACAGCACTGTTACTCAATGTTTTGCTCTTTAATGATTGGTCAGTAGCCCTGTTATAAATACTGTTTTACCATTTACTGACATTTCACATTTATTGAGCATATATTTTCTCTAGACTCATAAGGAAGGTGAAGAAAGTTTTTAATAAGCACAAAAACATTTCAGTCTGAAAAGAAAGCAAGAACATGTGATGATGGGAGTGCACTCCCAATGTGTGATGAGAAGGTGCTGCCAGATGTTCTGCAGAAAATCAGGGAAAGAGACATGAGACAAGGAGCTATGAGCAGAACATGGAGAATCACACTGGTAGGGTGCTGGTGAGAATCCGTGCCCTGGACACCAGCTGGCTGAGGTCCTGAGCCTGATGTGAAATAAGTGACCGTGCTTTGAGCTACCCACTTGCTTCCCCCTCAGAAGGCATCGTCCTCACTGCATCCTGCAGCAGCTGTTGGAGGGTTCAGCAGGGAAGGGAGACTTGTTTTCCCCAGGCTCTGGCTGAAGAAGCACTGAATGAGCCATGAGGTGGGCACATGAGGATCAGATCACTTTTGAGTTTTTTTCTAGCTATAGGAAGCAGGCCGTAGTTTTTTCCGGCTGTATCATCTGCACTCCAAAGATCCCAAATACCCCTTTAGCTGTATTGATCTCTTCTGTAATCCTGAAGCTAAGCCTGTATAATATTTGGAAGCTTGTGTTAGATTTCTGATCCCATATTTAGTCACTTCTCTCACATTTAAGTACAGAAAACATTTTGTGGAAATAAGTTATTAAATACAAACTTAGAAAACTAACTTCTCATTTGCACTTTGTTTTTAAATAGCCTGAAGATACTGTGTTTTCCTAGACAGGGTGTAAAAGGAATACATTATGTACAAACAAGCTGGTTTTGCCAGTTATAGGTACAAAAACTTCTAAGAACCTCTGTATTTAAAAAGAGGCTGAAATTATACATTTTTCATTAAAAATATCAGCCTCATTAGTTGTAGTTATTTAAAAGACCTTTTAAAAATAGACACAAAATCTACTTTTATGGGACACCATGGCTTCATTTCATATGATCTAATACAGTAACTAAAATATATACATCCACCTCAGAACCATTTCCCCTGGCTCCGTTTATATTTAAAGGAAATACATTAACTTCTGGGCAGATATTTATCTTCTCCAAAGTGAATGTATTTAAGCTCAGATTTCTTGCTGCACATGCATAAAGATCCCAAAGAAGCTGGTTCAGCTACAGGTGAGATAAACCCCTCCTGCCTGACAACAAGAGATATTTAGGGTAATTAAAGGCATTGTTGCCCTCATCTGAAAATGCAGATTGTTTCCTTTATTAAAATGTATTGTGCTAGGAGGTGGTGGCAAGCTTTTAAATTAGGATTTTCTACATCACCTGGTACACAACTTTTACTGGAGATGAAATGTTGAATCAAGTCCCACTTTAACATGGACTAGGTTTGGTAAATCTAAGTTTTAATCGCACTTGCATATTTAATTATGTTAGAAAAATAATTCAGAGAGTTGTTGCAGTGCATGCACTCATCCTTGTCAAAACAAGTTACACTACAATGGATGCCCTGTTACATTCATGTTGCCTACTTCAATTTCCCTTAAAATCAGAGCTAAAATTCTCCTTTGTCTTCCCTTCCCTCTTCATGTACAAAATGGCTGCCCCGCTCTCTCCTGCAGGGTGGGATTTTACAAGCACTAGCACTGGAATCAAAGGGAGCTTTGCTGTTAAATTCCCCAGAGCAGAATTTGTTGGTAGGAACGACTCAGAGTCCTGCTCCCACCAGAGTAACTCATCCGTCTGCGAAGGTCTCTGGGACCCTGAATCTGGGTGGCACCGGCGTGCAAATCACCACCAGGCTTCTCGCTCACCCTGTTTATATAAAGTCACTCCTCAAAGTTGTTCTTCCTCCAGTTATCAGAGACTTGGAAAGAATATTGGGTTAAATTTCTATTTATATTCATGAGGAAAAAAATAATAATAATGAAAGGTTATGTGCTGTAACGTTCCAGCAAGCAGAGAGGAGCAAATCCATGAACTCGTACTCTGTCAGGCTGAGCACGCTCCTTCAAGAAACAAGCTGCCAGAGGTTTATTGTACTGAGCCATAAATGTGCAAGGTGATTATAGCAGATAAAGCCCCTGAACGGAGCTCACAGGCCTGAGCACAAAGAGCACGGGGATCTGCAAAGTGTGCCGAGTGCAGGTGCAGCCCCGCCGCGCAGGAGGGCTTCCTGGGCAGCATTACAGCTGGAATGTCTTACTGAACAAAGAGGAGCTAAACTCCTTAAAAAAAGGGTTGGCAAAAGTATAAAAAAACCCAAACCTTAAGCTGCAAAAAAAAAAAAAAGAGTAAAATAAGGACTTGCTGTGCGGTTCCTGGAAGCTGACAGTCAAATTAAAGCAGGACAAGCAAGCTGTTTCTAAACCCCTTGTGTGAACCTGTTTCAAGAACTTTGTTGCATTTAAGTCACCCTGTTCAGTTACAGAACACAATAGAAGTGTTAAAGGATTTCCTTCAGGCAAAGCGTTCAAAGCTATTTTAATTTAGTCAATTCCTCTTTAAGAAGGAACTGTTACAGGGAAGAGGAACTAGTAATTAATGTAGATGGTGATGTCTCAGGAACCATAGTGAGCTTAGCTGCATGAAGAGCTTGTTTCATGCTTCTCCAGCTATTACCTTTTCTCAAAAAATATTTATTGAGGAGCCTTATTAGTTTGAAATAATAGTTTTCATAGGATTTCTTCAAGGCAAATTTTTGAGTAGTTGTCCAATATTGAGTAGTTGTGCAATACTTTAGTCTATTCTTTATGTAAATAAATGTATATTTTTAGATGAGCTGGGATCAGTAATTTGCCCACGACATCGCAATGGATTATACTGCCATAGAATTAAAAACCAAACAGTTTGGTCATGAGTTAGCTTCATTTCAAGCCCTAAATTAAATTCAATTAGCTTAGGGGTGATTACCTTTCTCTGGTCAGGATTAAAATGTTAGCTGCTTGAGAGCAGAAAAATATTCCCAGGGCAAAATCTCAAGAAACTGAAGGACGTCTGTGATTTAATTATGCATCTTGTGATATTTAGTGTTTTTTCCACTGCTCAGTCACCAGAGTCATGAGACTCTGAGAAGCTGAGCTTTTTCTTTAAAAACTAAATTATCAGTCCTTAAAATTGCCAAGAAAGGAAAAAAGGAAGTAAGCACTTTTATGTTAAAGAAATCAAAGACAAAAAGATGAAAGATGTTGGAAGAACTGTTGTGTTCCCATGCAGGTTTTGAAATGCTGTTTTTTGATAGTATCAGCCATTTCTTCTTTCTTTAGCAGCAGTAGGCAATTAATACTGACAAGAGATTCTATAGTTCACGGGGATAATTTTTAACCATTTTGCACCACTTGGTCCTTAGAGGAAAGCCCCAAAGAAATGAGGCAGAAGAGCCCCAGCCCCTGTTGGAGCAGACCCCTGAGCCTCCTCCATCCCTGCCTCAGCAGCCGGTGGGCGACACGCGTGCCAGGTGGGAGAGATCTGGTCACAGCTGGAACCAGTGCCTCCTGGCAATGACTAATATTTACAGAGCTAACAATTTGATGGCAACTACTCTCAGTCAACAGGCAGTATTAATGTTTTTCTAGAGATTTCACAGCATACTCGTACTCTGGGACCAGATGTTTATGCCTGGCTGTCCTGAAGGCGAGGGGAGGCGCAGGGAGTGACACACATACACATGATCCCAGTGAGTGCCAGGTGTCACCAGCTCTTCACCTCTGGAATGAAATCTGGGCAGGGACTATGAGACACTTAAGAGCACAAGAACCACTGTGTGAACTGAGGGTAGCCTCAATACATCTCTCCAACCATGTCCGAGAGGAAAAGCGTAAGGAGAAGGGGATACAGCCAGCAGGCTGTCCCTTAGTGTAATCCCTCAGTGGTGTGAAATCTCCATGATACTGGTGGTCTCTGGACTGTCTTGTTAAAAAACCTAAGGGTTTTCTCTTCCAGCAATTTGTCTGTGTTCCTCTTGAACTCCTTGTCACATGGAATTGAATCCCACACTTTGGTTGGGCATTGTGTGAAAAAAAACCCACAACATATTTTCATTTGCATTAAATATCTGATATTTTCACCACATGCTCCTTACCATGTGCAAACAGTGACAAACGTTTTCTCAGTTCTCATCCTCATAACAGTCATTGACTTAAATATCCTTGTCTTAATGCTTTTCAGCTGATGAGTTCTTTTCTATTTCATTTTTTTTACAACTGGAAGCAATTCTCAGAAGAGCTTGAAAAAAATTTAGAAACACAGTTTACAAAAAATCCAGTTTTTCCAATGTCTGTCTTTGGGCCAATTTTGCATTGGTCTTGGTAAATAATTTGCCAATAGTACATGCCACATTTCTAACAAGCTCTTTTTTTGCAGAAATTCAAAATACAGTAACAAGAAGCTGACTATCTTTCACCTGTGGTCAAACAGAAGCATTGAAAAATGGCCAAAATCAGAATAACATAATTAATGTTTTATAAAGGAAAAAAATTATATGAGATTGTATCTTTTACCAGCAGTAGGAAAGAAAGCAATGAAATATCATTTCAAGGTTTTGTAAAAGAGCCTAATTTGAGGGAACTATTTATAGATACTGTGTATTATGTTAATCTAGCTTCTCCTGACATACAAAAGCTTCTTTTGAGAGCTTTTATAGTTAAAGAAGGATGAAAGCGAGGGGCTCTCACAAATAAGAGTTATGATAAAAGTTGCTGTAGTGGAATCACAAAATGGTTTGGGTTGGAAGAAACCTTAAAGATCATCTAATTCCAAGCCCCCCACATGGGAAGGGACAACTTCCACTAGACCAGATTGCTCAAAGCCCCATCCAACCTGGCCTTGAACACTTCCAGGGATGGGGCATCCTCAATGTCCCTGGGCAGCCTGTTCCAGTGTCTCACCACCCTCATGGTGAAGAATTTCTTCCTAATATATAACCTAAATCTCCCTCTTTCAGCTTTAAACTGTTCTGCCTCATCCTATCCATATACGCCCTTGCAAAAAGTCCCTTTCCAGATTTCCTGTAGGCCCCCTTCAGGTACTGGAAGGGGGGTGCAGGTCTCCCTGGAGCTTTCTCTTCTCCAGACAGAACAACCCCGACTCCCTCAGCCTGTCTTCATAGGAGAGGTCCCAGTCCCAGTCATCTTCATGGCTCTCCTCTGGACTTGCACCAGGAGCTCTATGTCTTTCCTGTGTTTGGGGCTCCAGAAGTGGACACAATACTCCAGCTGGGGTCTCTCCAAAGTGGAGCAGAAGGGAAGAATCAACCCCCTTGACCTGCTGATCATGCTTCTTTTTATGCAGCCCAGGACACGGTTGGCTTTCTGGGCTGCAAGTACACATTGCTGGCTCACGTTGAACTGCTCATCAACCAACACTCCCAAGTCCTTCTCCTCAGGGCTGTTCTCAATCTGTTCTCCAGCCAACCTGTATTTGTGTTTGGGATTGTCCTGACTCAGGTACAGGATCTTGCATCTGGCTTTTTTGAACTTCACAAGGTTGGCATGGGCCCATCTCTCAAGCCTGTCAAGGTCCCTCTGGATGACATCCCTTTCCTCCAGCGTGTTGACTGCACCACAAAGCTTGATGTTGTCACCAAACTTGCTAAGGGTGCACTCGATTCCACTGCCCATGTCATTATAACAGATCATCAGAAAGAGAGAAGGAAATGGTGAGACATCATTCATCACTTTAAGAAATGCTCACAAACAGCTCCTGGTTAGGTAGGGCTGGCTACAAGCTTTATGAAGAAGGATATGTTATCAGAGGAATGCAATTTTTCCTCTGCATGCTGTTTACAAACTAATTTTGATTTCTGCCAGTATATTTATTTGCAAGAATTCATTGAAATGTCACTCAAAACAGTAAGGAATAATTCATGTCTATTTTAGAGTACGTTTAATTTCTCTGAAATGTTGTTACTTTTTTTTTTTAAACAAATGGGACATGAAGTTTTCAGCTTGTTAGACTGTATGCAAACAGATAATTTTAAGTGGATTATTTTCATTGTATTGAGGTTATTGATCACACTATTTTTTCTACTCGTGGCTGTATGCATTAAAAACAAGCTTTCTGACATGGGAAAACAGACCAGAACTGATAAACTCTTGGTAGTTAATGTAACCAATAGATAGCAAATAGAAAGGACCTGTGTATCACAGATTTTCAGGTTATGTTTTATTTCTGATGGTTTAAAGGCTATAGTGGCACTCTAGCCACCTTCACTGATTATTTACTCATAAAAATGCAATTTTTTCAGGAAGAGAAGAAGAAAATCTTTACAAATGAATGTGTGCCAACAGCAAACACAATACGGACAGAGAATAAATGTCAAATCAGAAATTACATGTTCATGGATGCTGCTTTGTGGCCAACTTCTTTTCACTCCACTGCAGACGGCCACCAGCATTAACCCTTTGCACAGTGAAACAGTCCCCTCTCAATGCAGAGAGCCTCTAGGAATGTGGTGTTGGAGTAGACTTCTTTAAAAATATAAACAAAATGCTAGAAATAATTCACTTGGAGCTTTTTATGACCTCTTATTTGTACCAAGATGTTTTCCTCTTAGGCAGTACTAGTGGCCTTTACCAGACACTCAAACAGTCCATTGCTTTGGAAGGTCCAAAGAGAAGCTGAGATCCCAGGTCTGTAGCAGAACAGCATTAGACACCGTACAGCTGCTTTGGCTGGTGTTTGTGGGGAAGGGGAGGAAGGCAGGGGGTGGCAGAGCAGCTGATTGCCCGTGCATGAAGTCCCTCCACCAGGGGTGACCTGGGAAAACAGGGAGGGTTTGCCTGGTGTGAGCAGGGATGCAGTGCTGCCCAGGGAGTGCACAGACCTCCTGAATACTGACAAGGTTTTGAAAATTAAGTGTGTGCGCTCCAATATCATTAAGCATATTGTGTTTTGTATATTGCCCACATAACAGGCATGTAAGTGAAGAGCTGAGGCTCACAGGAGCTGATGCTGGTGTGGGTGCTGTTGTGCACAGGGGTTTGCTGTGGCGTGCACTACCTGGTGTGGATGTAACATCATCCCAGTTTTATGAGCTGAATGAACTCACACCTTGAGCCACATGTAAGGATGTATGTAAAGTAGTCTCACCATCTATTTTAATTCTTTCTCCCAGCACTAGTCTGCAGTCAGGCTGGAGACATGTAAAACCATGGGCCTCAGTAGCTGCCAGTTCAACAGTATGCCTTGAAACATCATGATCACACTCATCCCCATTGAGCTGGCAGCTGATACCAAGACTAGAATAAAAATTAATCCTTCTGGACATACACTTAATCCAGCATGTTTTCCTGTTTTATCACCCCACTCCCTCAAGGCCAGAGGCATAAAGCATCCTGATCTTCTGCACCCAGTTTTTTCCATAACTGTCAAGGATAGAAATAATCTTCATGATGACTTCATAAGTCATAATAAGGTGCCCAGTGTCATCTGCAGTTGGACAAGAGGATAAAACACCAAAAGAACCCCAGCTCCTGTGACGAAACATCCTTGTATATACAATGTTCCTCCTCAGCTTTGTTCTGTGCATTCAGGTTCCTAAGTAATGCTGCCAGATTCTTCCTCTGACAGTCTCTCCTTCCTGCATTAATATCAAAGTAAAGATGGATTTTCTGTTCCAATAAGTTTAGGAGAGTTTCTACCAATCAGTCTCTGTCACATGCATTGGAAGCCAGCTCTTAATGTCTAATAAAACATTTCTATGTCTAGCTAGGTATGATTGCAGCTTTTGTGTTATATGTAACAACTTTTTCCTCATTAAAACTTTAAGTCACATTATAGATTTGTTTTATCTATGTAATAATAGAATATTATCTAAACAATATCAGCGAAATTTGAAATTAATATAAAGGCTGCAGGCTTTACTCGTGAGAGCCCAAGAAAGTGGCCCAGACAACAGCTTCAGTAAGTATTTTGGAACTGGAGATCAAAAGTTTTAATACATCTCCTCCCATTGGAACAACTTCTCAAGGTTTAAAAAGTTACCCAAGCCCGGATTACTTGCTGAAAAGTAGTGATGTAAAAAGGGACACCTTCCTCTTGCAATAGGATGTGCATTTAATTGTTGCTCTAGCGTTGTTCAGGGCAGGGGGTGGTGCTATTTAAACAAGGTTAATTCTGCTAGGATAATTAATTAACTAATAATCTTCTATGCAACTATCTTCACCTACTTTGTCACTGAGGAACTCAGAATCTTCAGCTGATGCAACCAGATAAAACTGAATTGGAAAAAGCTGACATTTCCAAACGTGTCCAAGTAGGAAATGATTCAGTGGTTCCACGGAGCAGAGCCAAGGAAGAAAGACCATTTGGAACATGATATATCTGGAACCCTAAGCCACCTTTTGTTTTATGAGCTTCTAATCTTTCTGTTTTAATTTGTAGTGCTTTTCTTTTCCATAGGAAGACTCTGATCACACTCTGGTTTCTTTCACATTGTAACTTTCTAGGGAACTAATCACAAGAGTAGCCAGTGGTCCCTATGCTCTGGATCCCAGTCAGTCCAGGACAAGCTAACAATGTATGGGGGGGATACATCTGAAGAAGCTAGTCACTGACTGAGCTGCTGCCATTTAGATGATTAGGCTTTGACCTTAGATTCAAAATATTAATTTGCATTTGTCACAGAAATAGTTTTTGAAGTATACAAGTTGTGCAGGCCCATTTTATAGCAGCCTATTTTATAGCATATTGAGGCATCGTATGCCCTGGGAGAACAATCAAAAGCTTGTTGTACCTAATAAGGAGACTGCTGAGGCACATGAATAACCATCCTGTTTTCCAATACATTTCACACCGATTAATTTTTCAGTTTTATGAAAGAAACTGCAGTTATCTTTGAGTCAGGTTCAGTGAACCAGTGCTTGACTTTAAACAGAAAACTACTGATGTTGCTGGGCGGATGTGTGCAGGCACTCAAAAGACAAGGGCTCCCATCAACACAGACACTATCTTCTTCAGTCTCCTGCTCATCCCCCCATGCTCTGGCTACAGAAATTCTGACTTCCTTTATAACTAAAGGATATTTTCATTTGATATTTACAACATTTTCATTTAAGAACTTATGTATCTGCCTTGCAGAAGTTCAAGTTTCATGAAAGAAAAAAATTAAGTCCAGTTTTGCTTTTCTAATTTCTTCCCTGTACAGTTTTCAGGTTTCTCTGAATCAGGTAGTTTGTGATAAAAGGCTGAAGATGTGTTTGGCATGCTGGCTGAAGGAACAGTGGGGCTACTTCTTCGTCAGATGGTTTTGCATCATGACTCTGTCCATGAAGGGTATTCCAGAAATTACCAATATTAGTATTAAATACTTAGAATACTTAGTCTTCTCTCTGACATCTGCAGATCACTCTTGGCTTTCCTATTATCATAAATAATCCAAATTTTCAGTCTGTCATCTAAAAATTGCTAGTAGCTTTTATTTCCAACTGCTGCTGAACTGCCAAAAAGAATATATCATTCTCCTTCTGCAGCATGCCAGTAATTTAGACTGGCACTGAAATATTAATTAATGGCCTGTGACTGAAGTACAGAGTTCAGACCTTTTATTTCAATTGCAGATGAGCTTTTGAACTGTACTTTACACTTAAATATTCAAGTCTCCCTTTTTGATTCAGAGCTTTCCTTGCCAGCAGCCATAGCATCAGTCCTGGCTGTTTGCACGAAGATGTAGGAAGAGTGACATTTACACTTACTGAGAATCATGTTTCTTTTTGTCATAATGGAGCAATCTGTAGGCTGTTGTAGAGCCTGTTCTTTTGCCTCCTGAACTCCCTTTTCACAATTATAGCATTAGGGACACTCAATCAGTGCATGATCAGACTGACAAATTCAGGAAGGACATTCACATTCTACCTTATTTCTGATTTGATCTAAAAAAAAAATCTTTATTTTTTAAGAACTTCACAGTGCCGTGGTAGCAATGTCTGTAATGTCACTGTAACAGATCACACTGGACTGGGGCTAGTTAGTAGCTGGATGAGAAAAATCACTAATAAATTCAGCAGAATTTCAGAAGATTATTCAAAAAATTGAGCTGGGAATATTTTTCCATCCAGCTCATGAGTACAATTAGGATATACATTAGTAAGGAATTTAAATGAGAAGTAAAGTAAAGGTCCTCTTGGACAAGACAGATAAGTAAATATCCCAAACGTGTTAACAGAAAATAATGGAGACTATGATACATAATATAAAGAACAGACTAATTCAATCCAATCAACCAACACCTCTTTCCTTTGTCTGATTACTTGAAGTGTTGCTATGCTTGGTTAGATGCACATTAGTGCTAGGCACCACATTCCCAAGAACATAATTTATGCTTCTAAGATGCATGGTGAAGCCACGTTAAGCCAGTAGGAACAGAATAGACATAAAGCTCATGTCACTTACCTATTCATATTCAACTGTCTGGACCTCTGTGGTACCCAGGAGAGCACTGGTGTGCTGGAGGATGGAGCTGTTGGCAAACTGCTGTCATGAGGGATGAAGAGAGGCACCTGTGACATGGCTGCAGAACCCTCACCCAAGGACTTGCACTGTCCCTTCCATTGCTGTTCCCCACAGTGTGGCATATGAGTGCAAAAACTCTCTACCTACTATATATGTATGCCAGCCAGCCAGGTCAGACAGCCACAGCCACAGATCCTTTTCAAAGCAGCAGCAAAAGACATGGAACCCTCACACTGAAACCCCCAGGACTGTGTAGAAAGGCTCTGGCATCATATTGACAGCACAGCCAGCAGCCAGGGCAGGATTCCACACATAAACGTTCTTAGGATGAAAGGTGCTGTATAAGTGTCAGTCATCATGTTCCCTGCTGGCAGAGAGGTAGGTGATTCATTTTATTACCAAGGCTATTCCTAGAAAAAGAAAATATAAGTGCCTTAGAAATGGAGAAGGGCTCCAAGTACAAGAAATCTTACAGGCTTTATAAGGGTGCCTTAGGTATCTCAATTAAGTACTGATGAAATCCCGAGTGATTCATGATCAGAGGAAATAGCAATGAATTTGCGTTACTGGTTGTGCAGTATCACCTCAGGACCCGGCAGAGGGATCAGAGATCTGTGGTGCCAGAGACCAGTGCACCGGCGACCAGACCAGAGTTGTAGGTCTTAAGTATTTCACAAATTGTTAAAATGAGAAAGTATTCAACACCCCAAACAGGTAACTCTGGAACAAACATTGCTGTGTTTCCCAGGTGTACTGATATACCTGTTAACAAACTTCTTCTTGGCTGTAGGAATTCTTTGTGCTCAGCT
This sequence comes from Apus apus, assembly GCF_020740795.1. Lineage (NCBI taxonomy): Eukaryota > Metazoa > Chordata > Aves > Apodiformes > Apodidae > Apus > Apus apus. Next base: position 21,193,892 of record NC_067283.1, on the reverse strand, counting down.
CTACCATATATATAATTAGAGAAGTTGAGAGAGAGTGGATCTAGACTAGCATTTTACACTCAGAGTTTATGTTCTTAAAGTCAGTCACCCTATCAACCCTGTACTTGTTTGCTTTGCGCAGTGGTCTCAGGTTGCACAAGCTGGGTTGCTTTCAGATTAAATTAAACCTGAAGACGTGCTTCTGGACTGTACCTAACGTGCTCCAACCACTAATGCCATTAGTAACCTCCTAAATCCCCCACCCCCACCCGAATAGCGTGGACATCGGATCCTCAGTGCCAACTGTTTCACTCCACAGGTCTACTCCTGTTGCAGGGCACTACTTGCCTGCGTGGGTGTCCATTCAGACACTCCAGCCAGACACATGCTGATTTATGCCTCTGCTCATCTAGTCACCAATATGGGGTCTCTGCCGCTTCCGATTCAGTTGCAGCACGTCAGCTGACACGTCTTCAGCCTTGCAGGTTGTAAACTTCAAAATCTCCAGACTAAACTCATGGATTGTATGTCAGGGTGTCCACACATTCCTCTTCATTTACACACACCCTCCCTCCCCCAACCTCCAGCTCCTTCCTTCATGATTTCCCATAATCTTTCCTTATCGCTTCTTTACACCAGTGGATGCATTCTGCCCTATTCCTTCCCAAGATATAATTAGAAATCATGCAATGTAGCAAAGCACAGAGACATTAAAATGCACTGAGTTAGCAGGCTTGAGAGAGCCTGCATTATTACACCAGAAGGCATTCTGGATATTGTTCAACAATTATTTCACCTATTTCAGACACTTTGCATACTGCAGATGTGTTTCCATCCTCTTCTCTCCATTTTCATTTTTCCCAGAATAAACAGGTTCAGGAGCAGACAGGTTCCTGAAATCTGGAGATTGGCCAAAAGCCCATATTAAAACATGGCTCTATTTCAGACAGCAAAAATAAGCCATCAAGGTAATATATGAACTTGAAAACTAAGCTATAAGCACCTGTTCATCTCTTCATAGATGAAGTTCAGCTGAGTGCATCTTGCTTCTAAAATTGTCCTGACACTACTGGGAATGTTGGCTCAGAGTAAAGGAAATGAGCAAAGCCAGCAGCTCTGCCAGCTCTGTGCTACAAACACTGAACATGTTTGGAACAGAGCGAAGAGGATTTATTCACCTCACAGTAACTGGCAGAAGTGACTGTCTTATTTCATTTTCCATGATGTTATATTCAAACAGAGGAAAGATGTATCAGAAAGAATATTAATGTCTTGACCCAGGTCTGCATAGAGAGGAGCTGTCAGTCATAGGTGGTCTTAATGAAGTTTTCATTTTTCATGAATGAGGACAAGGTTTTCAGATGTGAGCAAGCTGAGGTGACTACAATGAGAAGGGAACTTTGCTGTGAGGTCAGATCTCCATGCTGCTGCCAATTTCTTTGCTGCTGCTGCCCCTCAAAATAGTGTCCACTTAAGGAGGTGCTAAAAAGACAATGATACAAAGACAAAAATAAGTCATTTGCCTAACAGGAAACATTTTTCAAGTATGCTCATTGAGTCAGAGCAAAAATCCCAGACCTACAGTACTTTGACCCAAGTTTCTTCTGAGATGGCCAGTAACAGAAAACAAGGCAAGAACCCATCCTTAACGAAGAAACCTGTTCGTTAGGTGTGTTACAAGGCACCTAACATATTCCTATTTCCCTTCACAAAACTCAGTTTTAAAAACCAACCTACTAAACAAGTAGGAAAATGCAATTTTGAAGCTGTTTATCTAGGGAGAGAGGGCTATTTGTCTGAAGCAAATGACCCAAATCCAGGTCTGTTTGCAAGGTTTGTAAATTCAGACATCACCAAAAGTTACTGCCAACTTCACGGAATTGTGGCACATGGTTTTCACTGAACTCTTGGCTTGATGAAAAAAAGTTTGTTCTTCATACTCAAAACCTAAACATTTTTTCTGTTACTAACTTCACTTCTGAAGTGAACAGCTAGAGATTCTGATGGAAACTGGTGCAGCTTCACCAATGTCAAGGGAAGATCTAACCCTCTGCTTCAGTAGGCTGGAGATTGGGACATGAGAAGATTCCTGATTGAAAAATGTAGCTTCACTAGAAGGCTGGTAAACAAAACCTGTTTGTTCAGGTTTTATTATAGAATAGCACAGCCACATGAAAGATGCAACACATCTTTGCTTTGTGCATTGATCTATGAGTTGAGAAAGGGTTCAGACGTGGCCAGGTGGAAGAGCACATTTGTGTTTCTTTTCAAAGTGCACTCTTGCTTTTGTTGTTCCAATTCACTATTCTTAGAGCCACTCATGGCCCAGAGCCTTTTCAAGTCACTTTTCTTACTTACTGTCATTTGCTGCTCATACCAGCTCCCCTACTCTGTGTTCACTCTCAGGTACCTCCTGCTGCTGCTGCAATTGTTGTCAGGCATTGGAAAAAAAGGGGGAAAAAAACAAAGCAAAGCATCCTTCATCTGAGACATATTTCACCTGAGGAGGCTGCCTTTCACATCAGTAAATTGCTTCATCTCCTGCTGCCAGTTATGCCTGCAGAGCTTTTGGTAGATCCCCATCTCTCCTCTGCTCAACATGGTACACCTTTCAAAATAGCTGTGGTTCTTAGCTGGGACAATAACCATTTGTCTTTTTCATCTCTATTGTCTCAAGGCTTTCAATAACAACCTTTCCAATAGTTCTTTATTGCTGCTAACAACACACTAGTCACTAGTTGGGTTCATGCTGCAAATGCAGAAGAGCACATTTTGGGAGCAGCTATTCGGGTTGCAGTACAATATTTTTTTTTTGTTAACGTGAGTCGTGGGTCTTAACTCTCTGTTGCACACAGTATCTGTCCCCCAATAGGATTAAGAAACATCAATCTCTAGAAGCATGGACCCTCTTCACAGCTCCTACAGCTCAATTTTACTGCTATTTTTTTCCCATTAAAATAGTTATTTTTACAAACAACTGAATACCACCTTCTGAGAAAGGTTTCATATTTTACAACTACCACATTATCTGTCATATTATATCATCTGGCAATAGCTGAAATAGTTATGTGCCCCTTTTCTAGTACAGTGGGCTATATTATTGTCCTTTAGTGCCCACAATATTTCTTTAGCATGTTTCAGAATTAGTTGATCAAGAATTTCCTAGAGAGCAGGTGATTATAGATGGTGTAGACCACGTACATTAGGACAAGGAGCCAGGACAGAAACTGAAATGTGCCAGCTTGGAGTAACCCTGTCAGCGTTAACTGATGTGCAGGCAGGCTGAGAGTGGGCTACATGGATTCTTCTCCCTCCCTCGCATACTATTTCTTCACATTGCCTTTATTTTTACCTTTTGTTGTAATAATGACTCACTGCACTTAAAAGCTGTAACTCTGAATTCTCAAAAAACTCCCCAACCAAAGAACACTCCTTGATGCAAGGAGTGAGAGAATAAACAAAAGTAGACACAAAAATAGAGACAATGTTTTAGAAAAAGAAATAAGTGGTGAATAAAGTATTTAATGGGGAGGCAGTTAAAATTGCCAGAAAAGTGACATTTTCCAGAAATGTACCAGACAAGGGGAATAAGTTCAAGTGACCATTACGTTTTCTGGGAAGGCAACAGGAAAGACGGCCCTGAGGTCAGTATTTTTTTTAACATTGCTAAGACACAGGCACTAGGTTTTTGTCAATTCAGGTTTGCATAGAGATGTGTTGATATCTGAGCCAGTGATCAGGCAGCACGAAAGATACTGAGGAAGTCTATCCCATCTAGGAGAAAGGAAGTACTCTGAGCCACATTTATCAGATCTGTAACTTGTCTTAACTCAAAATACACCATATGCTGTTGTTATAATCACTGTGTCAGAAAAAATGTTCATAGGGACCCGACACCAAAATCCAGGGGAAAAAAAATCTAATTAAGAGTCCTGATTTAACCTGTAAAAAGGAGAGATTATTTGGCATTAGCAAAACCGAGGGAACAGAATACAGTATTACAGTACAGAGGGTAATCAAGCCCTAAGTCAATGAAGGACAATCCAAAAGATGAAGCAAAATGTGTGTGTTTTAAACATCCAGACTTTGGCCAGAACTATTACAACTATAGAGAAAAACATTTTGTAAAAGCTTGCAGAGTGGGATTTAATGTACCTATAAAGAAAAAACAAGTAATTCACAGCCTACACATTAAGAAAGAATTTTTCAAAAAGGAGTGATGTGAACAGAACATCACCCAGAATAATGGTGCCCTTGTTAAGTGAAGGTTTGTATCAGCTTGATGCTGACTTTTGAGCTAATCTGAGAGCTCAAAAAGAAAACCTTGTATTGCTGAGCACAGACATGCTGGGCACAGAATGGCTGCCATGGTGGGTGTTCAAGAGCTCCATGCAAAAGGGCAATAACATCTTGAAAATTTATTTTTATGGAATGGACCACTGCATCTGTGATCTGTTCTAAGGTGGATAACAGGTCAAATACCCAGGCTCATTAAAAAGTAAAAGAAAAGAGCTCATGAAACACAAAGCAAATGCACAGATAAAAAGAATGATGGACAGAGTAAAGGTCTAGAAATGGCAAATAAAAAGTTTCATTCTGAGAAAGCAGACAAAGGACAGAAATAAAATAATAAAAAATACCATTACCATTAAAAAGGTAAATAAAAGTCTCCTGTTTAATTAATAGGGTTCAATATAGTGTGAAATTGACTTAGAAACAGCACTGTGACAAGGCAAGACGTTATCTCATTGTTATCTATTGACATCCACATACCAGCTATGCTAGTGATAAACAATACACTACCTAATATACTACCACATGATTATGATAATTTCTGATGTTTTTCAAAACTATGTAAACCACAATCTAAAGCCTTCCTGGAAATCAGTACTGAAAGTGCCAAAAGGACACTTAAAAAGACTAGTGGGTAAAGCCCTGCCAGATTGCAGAGCACTACTTGTGTGGGTTCTTGTTTAACAGACAGCTACCCTTGTGTTAAAAGCAGGGCACTAAAAATCCTTAAAAAACAATGTGAAAACAACAGATCAAACAGAAAAGGTGCATCACAAAAGCCTTTGTAGTCATGGGAAGATGAATTTATATACAGACATAGCAGTGAGTAACCTCTTGTGAAGCTTTTCCTTACCCCAGAAGGTGATTTTTGAATAACAAGACCCACAGCTAGAAAAGGAAACAGGACTAGTTATTTTTAGAGATAAAGAAGGAAAACCAGTTACACCCAAATCACAGAGGCTCAAAGAGAAGAGACAAGAAGCCAGTTAATAGGATGGACCAGAGTGAGGACTGAACAGTGCAGTGCAGGGAACAAAGGTAGTATTTCAGGGATTAATGCCCACAGGATGCTCTGAATATCCACCCAAGCCTAAGTAAAAAAACTAAGGAGGTTTATGTTATTAGCCACAATATTGACAGGCACATCCTTATTTTAAGCAGTTGTTCAGGTTGCTTATAAGCAGCCTGACAAGTGGGGGAACACAGTTCTCCTTTTCCTACAGGTGTTTCAGCATGGATGCTGATCCCTTTCCACACAGAATTTGTGCTGTGCATTTCACAGAATTTCCACTGTTGCCTTTTCCATAGCTCCTGTGATAAACTGCTCAGAGGAACAGCCTTTCTATACCTTTTTCTCTCGTTAAGATGTTTAAGCAGACTTATTAAGTATAGCATTTGGACAATACCCAGGCAGCAGAGATGACCTCTTTTCTGTTAGCTAAACACCACTGCAGATGGAGTCCAATTTTCTTTAGATGTGTAAGTGTTTCAGGGGGATGCTAAGAGGATTTCACAGTAGGAAACTGAGGAGTGCAGAAAAGGATGCTTCAGGTGGAGGTAAATCGTTTTCTCTAGTTTCTGAGAAGTGTGTCCATCTTATTCTCTCAAATTCTCCTGCTCCATCTTTGACTTTCAGAAGTTAATGATATTTACAGTGTTATGAGTGATGAGGAGTGACATGTGATGAACAGTCAGTCTTAGTCTGGATCCCTCTGGATTTTTATCCCACCCAGCATTTCACCACAGACCCAGCTACTCCTTATTGCCTTTCTGACTCAGCAGCCCTGGTTTCTGCTCTCATGTTCTTGAAATCCTCGCTTTCTTCTGCATCCCCTAGGTACCAGTGGGAGAGGGGCCAAGGTGCTGCAGCTTGTCCAGAGCCCGTTGGTGCTGGTAGGGCACCCAGTGTGTGCACTCTGGTTCAGCCAGCAGCAAGTAAAACAGAGCAGGTGCCTGCCCAGCTGCTGCTTCTCTTTTATGGTGACACTCACTTGGCTTTTCCTTCACTATTCAAACACTAATTTTCTAAAAAAAATTTAGGAATAAAATATCTTTGAGACATTACTGCCTCTCTTTAATGTGGCTAAAATTAACAACTGGGTGCTCAGTTTTGGGCCCCTCACTACAAGAAAGACATCGAGGTGCTGCAGGAAATCCAGAGAGGGGCAACAAAGCTGGTGAAGGGTCTGGAGAACAAGTCTTATGAGGAGCCACTAGGGATGTTTAGCCTGGAGAAAATGAGGCTGAGAAGAGACCTTAGCATTTTCTACAATTGCCTGAGAGGAGGTTGTAGCAAAGTGGGCACTGGTCTCTGCTCTCAAATAAAAAGCAATGGGACAAGACAAAATGGTCTCCAGTTGCACAAGGGGAGGTTTAGATTAGATACTAGAAGAAACTTCTTCACTGAAAGAGTTATTAAACACTGGAACAGGCTGCTCAGGGAGGTGGTTGAATCACCAACCCTGGAGGTGTTTACATGATGCATAGCTGTGGTGCTTAGGAACGTGGTATAGCACTGCACTCAGCAGAGTTAGTTAGTGGTTGGACTCAATGATCATAAAGGTCTTTTCCGACCAGAACAATTCTGTGATTCTGTGAAAAGCCATCGGAGAGAGGGCAGGAACAAACATGAAGTGAAAGTACAGTCACATATGTAATACCTCATCTCTTAAGAGATGCAGGACTTTGAACTTTCTTGTAGACAAAACCTTCAAAAATATGGGATTGCTTTCCCCCTTTAGAGATCATCTCCAATTGCTGGATTGCTAGCAAAACTGACTGCTTCAGAGCACTTGAGAGGTGTCAGAGGAGAAAATGCCAGTGAAGACTGAGGCAAAAGAGTTGTTGAGTACCTCAGCCTTCGCTTTGTCTGCTGTTACCAGTTTGCCAGTGGGGCAACACTCTTTCTTTGACCATCCTTTTCTGGCTGACATACCTGTAGAAGCCCTTATGATTCTTTGCATCCCTTGCCAAATACAGCTCCAGCTGTGCCTTGGCCTTCCTGACCTGTTTCCTACACAACTGGGACACACAAGAATCCCTATATTCTTCCCAGGACACCTGTCCCAGCTTCAACTGCCTGTGCATTTCCTTCTTGCACTTTAGTTTGACCAGCAGGTCTTGACTCATCCATGTTGGTCTCTTGCCTTCCTTGCCTGATTTCTTACCCTGGCAAGCTCTTAAGTTCAGTTTCGTGATGTGTTTTTCTGCTAGATTCTCATTATCACATATTCTGATCTGCCTCAGGCAGCTATTAAACCCCTTGTCAAGTCAGAGCTTACATCTCCACTGTGAATCATATCTTCTTTTAGCCCAAATTGCCTCTGCATTTCAATATTCTGAAATAGATACTGTGCAATGAAAGCATTTTAAAAGCATTAATTGACACTTATGGCAGTAACTAATTTTGTTGTTTGGTGTCAGAAAAGCTATTTGTCTGCAGATACTGTATTATCATAATTGGTTTTAGTGCCCCCTTTAGTTTTATGTTCAATAAACAGCATCAGTCCTTTGTGAAGACAATACAATGTTCTCAGTGTCAGAAAGGACTCACAAATAATGGAGAGAAAAAATTGTCTTCACCATAGCCTTAAACCAAGTAAGGCTGGTACAATGAAATCAGAGAGTGGCTGAATTTCAGCTTTCTAAATAATGATCTAGATAAATGTTGTTTAGAAAAATTAAAGCAATATCAAAAAGATAAATACACCTGATATGTTTTAGAAACATAAAAGGCCACATATCAGTTGGTTTAAACCAGCAGCTCCACTTTCATGGTACTACACTAATTCCCACCAAGTGAGTGTCAGAAAAATCTGGGAAACGAGGAAACCTTCTCAGTTTACCTCCGACATGCACGATCAGCATTTATACTTTGGAACTACTTTGTTTTTACTGTGTACTGTTGTTAAATCCCACATTTCTACTCTAAGCAGTTCTTGCTGTCAGCTCATCCTTTGTTTTCTCAGCCAAGTTATTGTCTGCTGAAACATTAAGCCTCTTTCTAAGCTTTTGAGAACAGATATGATTATTTCAGGCACTTACACTTCTCAGAAGACATGGTGCTAAAAAATGATATTGGTGAACTGTTAGAATGGGCATTATTTTAACTCCATCTACACTCCCAGACTGAAAGCAATGAACCACTGCAGGAGTCCAGATTCATGGTGGTGGCTGGGTTTCCTTTGAAGATCTCACTGCCCCCATATCAGAAGGGGGTTGGAGGCTAACCAAGTCTGAAGCCAAATCCTCTTAGCTCCTCTGTCCTGCAAAACAAATGACCTTGGCAGGTGGATCTCCGATTGCTGGATTGCTAGTAAATCTGACTGCTTCAGGGATTTTCAAAGGCTTCAGGGAAGTGGCTGTGAAGGTGTTTCAGACAGATCCTAGAGAATTTTCTTGCTACAGAGCTGAGGTGAATCAGGCTTAACCTCCTGATGCACAGAATGAACCAAATACACCTTAGGAGGTATGCAGCACAAACAGAAGCACAGCTGCCCACAGGAGAAGGCATTAGCTGGTTTCCAGTTCAAGTTCCTGCCACTGTTCTCCAAATTAAAAAGGCACCAGAAGAGAAAATAGATGCCATGACACATCAGAAGACGTTTCCATCCTGTTTGTTGTATCGGAAAGAAACAGATTAAACCAGGATAAATCCTTTGCTCCCTTCTCCAGGACCATTACCTCCTTTTTTTTTTTCCCACAGTTTCTTTTATCTGGTATCTCTAAGGCCTGGCCCTGGCAGCCAGCTGTCTCTCCACCTACTGACCCTGTTCTGCTGGGGAAACAGCAGCTGTCTCAGCACAGCAGCCTCTGTCAGCCATTCCCAGGGGGAGGCAATATAGCTTTTCATTCACCTTCTTCCATCCTGCTCCCTATAACCACATCCTCAGTCTCAGGACTTGTCAGATAGCCAGGAACTGAATAGGAAAATGTATTTTTGAAAGGAAAAAAAGAAAAAAAAGAAAAAAAAAGCATTTTCACAGTATCAGAATATTCAGAAAAAGGTTTAATCTAAGAGAGTCAGGTCTTCAAATCTGCATAAATCAGCATAATAGCATAATCCCATTGAGGGATGGCAGTAGCAGATTCTGGTCCCACGATGTCCAAACCTACTGTGAATTGCACACCCAGCCAGGTGTGACATCTGTGACATGTTACCATCTGATCTCTTAAAGACTTTCCTAAATTGTCACATCCTCCCCATGCACCATCTCAAGAGGTAATATTTGCAGATGAAACATCTCAGTAAATAGTGTACCTAAAAATAACAGCTACCTAGAGCTCAGTGTACTTACACGGTGTTTTAATTCTCAGTTTTCCATGGAAAAGGAATTGCAGTGGGAAACAACATCCTACCTGTGGTTTCAGAAATACTGAACTAATAGCTTGACTGCAGCTGACTTTGAAGCATGCCTAATTATCTCATTCAGCGGGGACCTGTTACAGGTCTTGGAGTTTATAGTAAATAATAAAGTAATTTAACACCTTCCTCTGATTTATGGCTTCCAGGTTTCATTGTAGATCTCACAGCTTTCAAAATAACGAATCCTTGATCAAAAGACCTCCATGCTTACCATCAGCCACAAGGGTAATACCCTTTCTCAACCAGAGAAAATACTCTGTAATATTACTTAGGCTCTGAATATTTTGAAGCACAATAGTCACAGCCTCTCAGCAAAATACAAAATACACAATGAAAAAAATTTGTCACTGGAGAGATCCTATAGGTCTGTAATGGGAATGTAACTGAGTAAAAAAAGGTTAAAGCCCCTTGAAAGGTAGAAATCTTAGTACTAGCACAGAACACCTTGAAGGCTGAAGCATCACCTCTAAAGAGAAGCACATGCAGTCTTAAAAAAAAATAAATAAAAAAGACCACCCCAACATGCCTTGGGAAAAAGAGCTTATCACTGGCTTCTCAGCAAGCAGTTACAAAAACCCCATCCCTGAGCAGACTCCCTTCCAACTGTTTCAGTCAGGCAACTTTTAGATCTCAGTAACTGTTAGTGACCAACAGTTTTGTTATTCCTCAGAACTGGCTCTGATGTTCTTCCATGATTGCCACAAAATACTGCAGTAAGGAAGGATAGGTTCCATGTTTTAAGCAGCCTTATAGCAGCCTTCCAGTACCTGAAGGGGTGTGTAGGGATAAGAAAAAGGTCAATGGCTTAAACTGGAAAAGGGGAGATTTAGATTAGATCTGAGTAAGAAATTCTTTAGTGTGAGGGTAGTGAGACACTGGAACAGGTTGTCCAGAGAAGTTGTGTTCAAGTATACAACTGGATGGGACTTTGGTCAACCCAGTGTAGTGGGAGGTGTACCTGCCCACGCAGAGGGGTTGGAACCACAGGATTTTTAAGGTCCCTTCCAAAGCACACCATTCTATGATTGTATGGTTCTCTTTCATACATATTTTATTTTATGTAATGAGATTTCACAGCGCAGGATAAATTAGAAGATAAAGGCTATGCTGGAAAAGACAACATCAGAAAGATGGGAGACAGGACTAAATTAGCTGCCAGAACTATTTATGGAGGGCACCCTAAATCCTGAATCAATTTACTTCTGTGGCTTGAAACATTTACGCTCTCAAGATGGAATCAGATCAGAGTAAGGAACTATTTTTTCAAGGAAGTTCTTGACATCTCAGAATTAAATTACACTAAAACACAGGAGGGAGGTGTTAATTCTTTTAACTTGTAGAAAGCAACACCTGCAAACTGCAATTGCAGGCACATAGGGTGCCCAGAGATTAAAAACAAGAGCACTCACCAGTGCAGCATGTCTCATGTGTCTTCTCAGTACCAAAGGCTAAATAGCAAGCTTGTTCCAGGAGGGACTGATTCAGAAACACATAGTCTCCTTTTCAGTTCCTTAAACATATATCCTACAGGTTACCCTGAACACGTGGCTAAAGCCACCCACTCTTCATCAAACACTGAATTTTAGCTCAATTGTTCTCTGCTGGCTTTCTGTCTTCCACAAACTCTGCCCCCTAATACTTTACAGACCATAGGTAGGTGATTTCAGTGATCTCCAACTTAGTGCTGTTTAACAGCTCAAGGATTATAGCAAGTGTTCAAAGGAATGAAATGAGAACTAACAAAACCTGATGATGGTTGCCTCTCTGTCAGTAGCCTCTACAGACCAGAAGGAAGCAAGACAAAAAGGGAATCATGCTGAAATATTGAATAAATTGAAAAACATATCCTGAAGCATAATGCTTACTTCAGACAGAAGGAGAAATCACTGTATCTTTCCCAAACATCGGCAGCAAGGAGTTGAAGCTAATGATCAAGGAAGTGGACAACAAACCTGCCACAAACTTAAGGAACTCTCATACACGCCAGCCACAAAAGCCCAATGGCTTCATACTCAGTAGACAGTGATGTAATTAGTTTGTAAGTAACTATAAAGGTGGAAATAAACAAACAAACCCCCAGAGCCTTTTCTCACATAACAGATGCTACTCAGGGGGCAATATTAGTCTTGAATATTTTATCTGCAATTATTGGGAGAATAAACTTATTTCTGAAGAACGTAGTCATTGCACAATTTAGGAATATCATGATGCAGTGTTCTTCCAGCTGTGGACTGTGGACTACCACTGACTCATAAAATAGCAGTAAAATTACCTAGAACTTAGACAGAAAGGAAAAAAAAAAAAAAAAAAAAAAAAGAGTGGGAAAATAATAATCTTAAAAATTAGCCTATTTTTGGTTTCACCAGAAATGAAAAATATCATGGCAACCATGTCTACTATGGCTCTTAAGATAGGACAATCTTTCTATTGAGAAGGGTTGAGAAGTGAAGAAACTTCACTTGGGCCCCTCAGTTCAAGAAGGACAGGGATCTGCTTGAGAGAGTCCAGCGCAGAGCTACAAAGATGATTAAGGGAGTGGAACATCTCCCTTATGAGGAGAGGCTGAGGGAGCTGGGTCTCTTTAGCTTGGAGAAAAGGAGACTGACGGGTGACCTCATTAATATTTACAAATACGTAAAGGGTGAGTGTCAGGGAGATGGAGTTAGGCTTTTCTCAGTGATGACCAGTGATAGGACAAGGGGTAATGGGTGGAAATTGGAGCATAGGAGGTTCAAGGTGAATATGCGAAAAAATTTTTTTACTGTGAGAGTGACAGAGCACTGGAACAGGCTGCCCAGGGAGGTTGTGGAGTCTCCTTCACTGGAGACATTCAAAACCCACCTGGATGCGTTCTTGTGTGATGTGCTCTAGGTGACCCTGCTCTAGCAGGGGGGGTTGGACTAGATGATCTTTCGAGGTCCCTTCCAACCCCTAAGATTCTATGATTCTATGATTCTATGAAACTATGCCCTCTTTTTTTTTTTTCCTGATACAAGTTGCATATGACAGTAACAGATTTCTATCAGTAACTACTCTTGTTCATTGATTTTTTTTTTAAAAAAACCTTCTTTATCAAGTATTAACACAGTGAAATTTATACCATCATAGACAGAAGACACTGCCTATGGATCAAACAAAGCCCAACAAGAAGACCTGAGATTTCAGCTACTTCTTCTATCTGAGAAAAGTTATTTTGTGCCTCTGCTTTCTTCCTGTTAAGCCTAAGATATTATAATATTTTCAAAGATTCAGTACCAGCATATTTACTGTCTCGGCATTGTTCTCTAGATTTCCAACTCCTTTTCAAGCATTGTATTATCATAGTAAGCAGAGAACAAAATAAATACATCTTCATAAAATTTAAACTATCATTTCTCTGCAAGAGTATGGAAATGCTCAATAGTGTCTTTTCTCATGACCTCTGGGACAAATTTTTACTTGAAAACCTTTGGAGGAATTGTTTCCAGGGCCTTTTTTCTCTTGAGACAGACCCTTTTTGTTAAGAGTTTGCTGGATATGATGTAGAGATTGGAAAATTAAATCAATTGAGCTCCAGTCAGAGATGATCACTGTAAAAGACTCCTGACAAGAATTCCAGATTTTTATTCTCAGCAATATCACCTCACTTTGAATGAAGACAGGAGTAATGTTAAATACTTGGCTTTCAGTTGGCTGCAAGACCCACAATTCTGTGTCTGTCTTTTCACTAAATGAATCTCAGCCTTAACGGTCTTCCCAGATTTAATTTACACAATAAACTGTAATTTGCTGTCTTTAGTACTGAAATTTGTCTCTGTGATTTGAAGGTCTATTCTATTATACAAGGCAAGTTAATATGTGACAAAATAAGAGGCACACAAACCATGGCGCACCCAGGATTCTCTTCAGAGCGCAGGAGAGTGCTTAGTGTGTGAAGCAGTACACCCATCTGAACCTTCTCTTGCTCATCACTTGTGATTTGCTCTCCTGAATCTGGAACAGCTATTTAAGGGCAGGCAAAGTGCCGTTTCATGTGAGTGGTACAAGCACAGACTGCCATGAGACTACATATGAAAATCGAAGTTGCTCAGTGACAGCAGCATTCCAAGCCAGGAATGTCTAAGCAGCTGTGAGGACTGATCTATCCCGCCTATTTTTAATGGAGATGTGTCATTGGGCCTAGATTAATTTCAGAAATGAAAAGATACTTCTGCAGATATGTGAAAGGAGTTTCTATGATTGTGCTGAATTCTGATTAGTTTGATACAATAGTTTAACAATAGTGTGTGGCTGGAGATTTCCTGGTCTTTTGGCACATTCCACAGGGAGCAGTTGCACTGTAAAGGTGGGAGGCAGGCAACCCACCATGCAAGAGCTAATGTGCAGCCAGTGCTAACAGGGAAGCTACAGTCTGCTCTTTTCCTGCTAAATCCAGATTTACACAGAACAGAGTATGTGAATGCCTATGTCCCATCGTATTCCTGTTGAGATCAGTGAATATTCTTCCACCAGCTTCTACAGAAATCAGACTTGTTTAAAACTGATAGAGGGCCAGGACAAGTAAATCCGTCCTGTAAATTTAGATCAGAAGACCACTTCTGTGCCTTTCAGATTAGGAGATCTATGTCTCCATTATCACACAGCTGAGTAACAGGATTTAGCCTCTGTATGCACTTAAGCTCCTTGGGGTTACAACCACTTGATTCCTAATTCAAAAGAAGTAGGTGTGAATGCTCACATACTGCTTTATTGTACTGTCATGGCAACAAAATCCTCATAGCTGCAATGTTATTGTTAGTCATGTAGCAAAGGACAGCCAGAGGGTGTTCACTGCCTCCACCCCCCTCAAGCGTTAATATCACAAAAAAGTCCTGTTCCAAAACACTGAAATATTCACTACTGTAATACCTATTTCAGAACCACTCTAATGCAATTGTCTTCACACATGTAGACCCATGTTACCCATTCTCTTTAATACCCTGTATTTTTCCCTTGTTTGATAAGCCAGTATTACTACTCAAACCTACCTCTTTTTCAATGGAATGTATTTTAACAAATATAAGTAGAAAGGGTGGCTAATAATAAATATGGTACAGGGGATCTCAAAATTAATTTGTGAAATAATTCTGATAAAAAAGAATAGTATTTGTAAATGGATACCAGTCTGGTGCAATATGCTGAACATTTGTATGAAGTTCTACATGTTATTGTAAAAAAAAATAAAAATCAGATAGAACATAGTTTAGAACATCTTTTAATTGATTATGAATTTCTACAGTGCTACAGTATTAACAACCTCTAAAACAAATATCTGAATCTATAGCTCAATAAGTCTTATAATCTTTGCAAATAAATAAGTTATTAAAAGTATGATATTGTGTTGTTTTCCTGTCTATGTAAACTACTAATGATAATGCATTTCAGAAAAAAATAACAATAATGAGCAGCTGTGGTGCATTTACATTATTAAGAATCTTTAAGTACAATTTTATACATGATACACTTAGATAAGTATTTCTGTACTTACACTTTTACAAAGTCATCAACTGAAAGGACATAAAATACATTCAAGACTGAACAGAGAAGCAAGAGAGCTGGGAATAAAAAGACAACATGATGAAACATGACACAGAAGGGATTGTACATTTTAGAACTCAAGAGCTACTACCATTTGCAGGCCTGAACTTTTCAGCAAGTTCCTATGAGCAGGTAAGAGTTACCCAACATTCAGGTCCTCCACTGTTTATCTTGGTTCAGCCTTAAGTTCACTTGTCAGACTTACTCACTTTTGTGACCTAAGAGTTCACAAGACAGGTCTTCTCAATCTGGTAATTTGTAAGGATGAATCACTTAACTGACATCTGGAAAGCACGGAAGGCACTCCAGACCCTCAGAACAGCATCAGTGCTGTGCAGCACCACACACTGAACCACTATCATTGTGCCATTGTGAAAGCCAGTTTAACGAGCTATCCTTGGCAAATATTAACCTGCCACTTTAACAGCCTTGGAAAGCTTAGTAGGCACTAACAATACTGCAACTCACTTCAGCAAGAGAATGCAGAGCTTTGCAGAAACATGAGGTGTTTGTTTCTTAAACAGTAATTGTCACAAACATAGAATAAAACATTTTAATGGGCTACAGTTAATCATCTATAAAAAGTGTACGTTCAGCAAGAATTTAAATTGTAAAGTGGTAATAAATAATACAGTACCTCTGAGCACATTTCAAGATATAAATTATGCTGTAACATGTAATTTTCAGAAAAGCTTTCAGCCTTTTTGTTCAAAACCACACTTAACTAATCCTTTATAAACAACTGCAGCCACTTTGCCTGCTTGAAGATTTTTATTTATTAAGCCCTCCCGCCTAGTGCAGAACTCTTACTTGCATTAACTTTCCTTTTTTTTTTCTTGCTAAGGCAGATTAAGTAAAAGCTGACTTCATAAAAACTGAGAATGCAGTAACTACCTTAAATTACAATTTATTGTACTGGTTGTACTTTGTTTTTACTTTAGTTTATTTAGCATTCATATAAATATTCAAATATCCACTAAAGTAAGCTGCTGTGAGGGCTGCAAGTACCAGTCAGAGCTGCAGCTAAACCTAGACTTAAAATGCACTTATTTCTTTCTGGATAAGAAAAGGTAGGTTCCCTCTCATAACAGAAAGGGTCTCCATGCACTTCCCTGTTATGTAGTCAGTACAATTAATATGAAACTGGCTAAATGTTATGTTCAATGGGAATCAGAAGCAACACACTGCACCATTTCACCAAGGCTGTTAATTTTGAACTATACTACAGAGAGCAGCGTGGCACAGGTATCTTGGCATAGCAGTATTTCAAGAAATAAAGGCTTATAGAAAGAGAGCTGAGTGAAGCAGAAAAGTACCACATCCTTTGAGCTCAGAGATGCTCCCATATGATCTTATGAGCTTCCCAGGCAGAAGGTATGAGAGCACATTAAGCTTCCTCTCTTCTCACATACAGTGTAGTGAGAGGTGAGAGAAATTATGTCTATCACCTACTGTTTACAATGGCCTCAATGACCCTCTTTGGCAGCTAATGTGGAAGATGCAATTTCTCAGAGTCATATTCCTTTGTACTGCCCATGCCCTGAGGCCAAGATCTGATCTCTAGACATTATGGACAGAGCTGTGAAACAAGGTGATTCACCCAATCTGTCCCAGAACACTTTCCCAGTGTGAGTGTGGGGGGAAACCTCAAGAAATCCAACTGCTTTCAGCTAGAGTTTATAAAAAGAACAGTGTGTTTCTGTTACTACCAGTAGTAGAAAATGTCACCTGATGAACAGGAAACTCCTTCCATATGCCTGTTTCTATGTATTGTCATTTAAAAAAAAGCTTCATAAGGTCATACTATATATTAATCCATTTCAGAAGGCATATATATGAAAAGTAAGAAAACACATTTAGACAAAAGAGTTGTTAAAGACTACATCAAACATTAAAGATCCTGATGTTTGGACACACTCCTAATCTTTCATAAACAGGAGGATTTCAATGCTTTAGAAAAGAGAGGAAGACAGAGAGGAAGACAAAAAAAGATAGGTGTCAAAAAGAAGTTGGAAAGAGAGCACCATATGAAAATCATACTTTTTATGTCCATTTGACAAGATAACTAAATGTTTCACGATGTTACACTTAAGTTTAAGAGAACTACCTAAGACAAAATCCTGGCCCATCTGAAGTCAATGGTAAGAGGATTTTACCTGCAATTCTCACTATCTTTTCTATCACTACCTTGTTCACCGTTGCTTTATGAAAGTGCAAACTCAAGATTCTAGCAAACAGTGCTGAATTGTTTTCATGTCACATGTACAAAAGGGTATAAAAATAGCTAATTGATTTACACATGATAATATCCTTAAGCCACAATGAAAACATACTATAGTATTGTAGTGCAGGTATTCCTTTTATTACAGGAATAGTATTTGTGGGATACACTTATCCGACAAAGGATTTCAAAATCACATCCTTCAAGTATCCAAAGCATTTTCAATGAATTAATAGCTATGTTCTTTAGTGAGCTGCCTTGGCAGCAAAAAAAGAGACACAGAAGTTAAGTCTAATCTTAGTTACTCATATTTCATCATACTCCTTTGCTTGCTAACTGAGAAATATTTCTAAAAGCTGCCATGATGTTCCTCATGGATCAAAATGCAAGGGAAGTTTATAAAACAATACTCTTAGAGCTCTGGACAATTACAACTGCTAGTCTGAACATCTGTAACACAACTATTTTGTGATTCAGTGTTGCAAATGTAGTTTATATTTTAAACTTTAAATACTTTTAGCTGCATATAAACAGACAATAAATTATAGCACCTTGTGTGAAATTTGTTCTAAAAAATACAAAGATTACATCTTTGAAAATTGTAAGAAATACAACTATTCTATCTCGAGTCCACTATGCACCTGTCATTTATAAGGAAACAAATTTACATGTAATGAAGACATGCCTAAATATCACAAATTAAAGGCACAAAACGGAATTTGAAAGTTAGGGATGTAGTAAATTCTTGCTGTTTCATTAAATAACCAGATACACCAGAAAAAGGTATCCCTACAATTTTCAAAAAGCTGTATTGTCATAGAATCATTGAAGCTACAAATGGAAACTGCCTACTCAAGTATGTAGCTCAAACTCTTGCCAAAGGAAGATTATTTTCCAATATTGCATTACGTCTGACTCTAAACTGTCCAAGAAATTGTATGCATTGATAAGCCCTACTCTGTCATTCCATAACTTAACTGATATAATGGGTAAGATCTTTCTCCTGATATTCAGTGGATTTACCTTGTTTCAATTTTATATAATCAGCTCTAGATACACTTCCATACGTATAAAGCCTCTTCTTCTACATTTGTCACACAATTAAAAATTATACTTACTTAACGACTCAATCTTTCCGACTTCTTTCTGTCTTCAACTAATTTTCTTACTGTTCTCTGACTTTTCAGAAGATTGACTCAATTCCTTATCCCTGAGGTTCTCAAATATAAGACCATACAAAAGAAATTACCTCAGCAATCACAAGGAATATTCTGATTTCTGGCTGCCTAATGCAGCTCTTCTGCATATATACACTTCTTTTAACATTAGTGAAGCCAGAGGGAATTTTGTTGCCTACATTATCAAGGCTTCTTACTACCTTATTACTTCTCAATCTTTTCTCTCTCCCACTAAGTGTCCAAGTTTCCTCAAATGCATTACCTTTCCTTTGAAACTCTTAGGCTGCCTCTAATTCTTGTCTAGATGTAATCCATTTGGTAGACCTCTCCCACTCAGGTATAATATAGTGTAATACCATCTGTAACTTTTACTAATATACTGTAGATCCCTGTTGCAGATTATTGAATACATTAAACACAATTAGGTCAACACAGTATAAACAATTAATGGGGAGGGAACAATTAAATCTGCACAATGGGATTATTCAAAGCACAATTTATATTTTAAGACACTATTTCAAATATACTTTATCCCACTTAGCCATTTATAAGAAGTTAAATATCTCAGGATAGCTATAGTCTCTAAATGCAATACCATATTTTTCCTGCAAATATAATTAAAGGTAGAATAGGAAACATGCTGACAATCAGCCTTCCTCTGCAAATGAGACCCATTCCAGCCACTGACCAGAGCTAAAGGGAGGTACATCAAATCTAGTCCTCAACACAAACTTTTAACCAGTTAATATTATATCTATTATTCCACATATCTTTAAAATGACAAATTAAAATATAGAAAGATCTAAATTTGCACTGACAATTAAGAATGCAGCTCCTTTCAAAAGTCATTCTGGAATTCTCCAGTGTGATCCTGCAATTCCAAGTATGTGGAACGAGATGCTAACTGTACTTACAAGTGGAAAGGAACTATTTAATACATAGCTTAAATAACATTTAAGCCACCTAGTCATTACCTAATTTTTGTTCTGTTTTCCAGAAGACAAAATTTCAGTGAACTTATCAACTCTCCTTCTGTTCTTGATGATGACTACAGGTCAAAACTGACCTTTCAGAATAGAAAGTACAGTAGCCAACTATTGCAATTCCTAAAGCTACTTGTCGACCTATTGAATATGAGAAAATACTTTGTCTGAAGACATGAACAATTAAAAATCAAAGTGAAACCAAGGATGAAAAGGTAAGTCTGAAGATATATTAACTGTAAAAATAATACAGTCCATGCTATTTTATGCACAGTTGTTTATTCTTGTTCCATGTTTTAAAACTTGGACTCAGAAAACTCATAGGAAGTTTTAGTTTTTTACCCTCTTTTTTTCTACTAAAAGCACCATAGTTATACGGCTTGATTCAATCATCCTTTTCCACAATCACTTCTCCATGAAGCACCTTTCTTCTCTGCCGCAGCATATGGAAGTAGAGTTGTGGAAATACTTGATCAAAGCATAAAATAAGGCAAATTAGATGAAAGAAAAAGCAACAGATCACATAACAGAAAAATACAGTTTTGCAGAATGATGAACTGAGGAAAAACTATGGCACACAGCACTGCAGTTGGTTAAGGTAAATAGTAGCAAGTCATGAACATTCAAGTGAATTACTGAACAATAATTATTCGGAAGTCAGACAAGGCTCCCTGAATGTACACCCTGTGTTCAAGGAACTTTCCTCCAACAATTTCTGTGGACTTTACCACTTTCTAGCAGTGCCTCAAGTCTTCAAAACTGTGCTAAGGTAAGCACATTTGAATTAAAGCTCTGAGGAAGGTACAAATTTACCCTACTTGTTTAAGTCTAAATTAAGGACCTCCCTCTCTCCTGGCTCTCTGAGATCTATTATATTATTGTCCTGCTGAAACATTTGATCCTTATATTTAATGGAAAGAAAATCAGATTTACTCCTGAAGCATAAAGTTATATGAAGAACTGTAAAACTGTTAGTAGTTATGACAGCTCAGAACACTTTTAACTTATATAAATCACCGTTGTTGGACTTAAAGATTTCTTGGGACAAAAAAATCTCACAGTCTGTGGTATACTCTGTGAAAGTCCATGTTTAAGGTATACTTCTTAAAGGAATACCTTTTATGAATGCAGATCACAGACCCTCTTAACTTCAATTTTCCTACTTCTCAATGCCTCTCCCTAATATCCTGCCTTGTTTCCAGCCTCATTATCCAGACTACCTAAAGCAGGCAATTTGCCTAGTTTGGTCTAGCCCCATTCAGGGTGTTATATCTGAATCAGGTTGCTTTCTCCTTGTCTACACTGCTTAGGCACCAGTGGGACTAACACTGGAAGTGAAAGACAGACAGTCTCTCTATTCTTAGCTCTGGTTAGCCAATTAATCTGTGGCTTCTGGTACACAGAAGTACAGGGGCAACCTGATTAAATCAGGGATCTAAGTATGTTCAGAAAGGTTTGCGGGGGTGAATTCCTGTGAAAATGAAATTTTGGAGAATACTGCTTCAAGATTTTCTCAAGCATGCTGAAACGGTGATTTTCAGAGGAGACACGCAAATGGATTATTAATAGCAATAAAAACAAGGCAAATCTCTGCCACAACTTGCACGAAAAATTTTAAGCCGCTGTTTCTAAGTGACAGAGGCACTAGAAATTCTCAGTGACACAGTTACAGATATTTCAGTGTGTAAGCAAAAAATTTCTTTACTTTGTCCAAGTCTTAAAAGTGAAAAATTTAACACAGCTTATGTTCTAAGGCAGATAACAGGATGGAAAATTTCAGTCTAGCTACTTAAAGCACACCAAAGACTGGAACAACAGAAAGCAGACTTTTATAGCAGAAACTGTTCAGCAAATTTAACTACAGTGTTCCCAGCACTGCTAGTAATTGATTATAACATTGTTAGCATTACTGCAGTTAAGTAATACTTACATGGCACATAGGAGAACATGACAATAATAAGGAAGTAATAGTAGTCAAAGGAGACATTATATTTGTTGGGAAGCCTCAGTGAAAACATTCCTGTTTTCTTCACATAGGGTAAAGCAGCATATATGGTTAGGAGTTCACCTGCAACTCCAGCAGGATACAAAATGATAAAAAAGTTGTATCTGCATTAAAACAAAACAAAACAAAAATTTGTGAGAAATATCCCATGTATTTAAAATTTCCTCTTGCTATTATTAGTGGCAGAGCAATGTATCACAGTAGTTTCTGCACCAAAATCAAGGATTGTATCCTGACTTGACACAGAATACCAGTTGGAGTTACTTGGGAAAGCGTTGCTTCGGTTTAAAGAGAATGCATTCCTCAGTCTTTTTATTTAACAGCACTGAATTATCAGAATATTTCTATGTCTTTTTAACACTAAAGATTAAAAAAAATCTGCAAACTTGTAGTCTTCAGTAATGTCTTCTTTATTTTTTAATTTACTGATCTTGCCCCTTTTTCCATTGATCTAGATCAGGGCTGGATCCCAAATTCTGATGATCCTACATATCTTTATCACAATGCCTGCACTCTGGGTCAACTCCATGTATTTTAATTTCTTTGAAGATAAAATCTTAAAATCTCTAGCAACATCAGAAGCCTGTTTTACCAACTGCCACATAAGAAATCCAAATACTACTACATTTGCCACTAAGAGAAATGGAAATAAAAAACAGAAGAAAATGCGAGTGCCAGAAATTTATCGCATCCATTTTAAAATGGGAAGAAAATGTTAAAATAAAAAGGCAGAGGCATTAATTTTAAAAGAAAATGTAGTTTGAATGCCACAGGCCACACAGATGGTAACAAAACAAAAACTGTAATCAATGGAGTTTGTGCTGTCCTTCTGTAGAGTGCACCACGGAGATGCAGTTTCTCCTAAGGAACAGCTCTGGAGTTCATGCGGGGAACAGCAAGGGTAGCGGCTGCACAGAGTGAGAGGTACAGTGTGCATTCCATCACCAAAAGAGATGAGATCCAAAACAGCAGTAACCAAACATGAAACCCTCCTCAAATGGGCTTAGAGGACTCTCAGGTCAGAGAACAGATTAGGGGAGGTATAAGCAGGAACTGATGCCATGACCTACACATAGTAGCATTCCTGTGTAGTGAAAAAAAAAATAATAAAAAATTTGGAACTGGAATTTAAAGTACACCTATTTGAATATCAACAGTTAGGCAAATATTTTATGATCATAAGCTAAAACCAGAAATCTCCAGTCCCTTAGAGTACTGAATTTATGCCCAGTGTGCTCTTTGATTATCCATAAACTTTGATGGTATATTTTGGACTCTATGAAAATATAATACATTTTCAAATGTTTTGTTTATAGTATATTTCACACATATCTCTGCTGTGAGAATGTTAGTTTTCCCTACTATTATAACAAAGAAAAATAATTCTGTCATTCAAGATACATACTTTTTGCCATCAAGTTCATATCTGTCAATGTAGTATTTTCTGAATGCATTTCTCTTTCTGAAGTCTACATTAAAAATATTATTAATGAAACCAGATCTGATTCTTTTTAAGTTTGCCATTTAGTGCTTAAACACAACCAAGCCTACCACCTCAGGTATTAGGTGCTGTAACCGTAATATATTAGGTATAATGTATTATAAGAATGGACATAAATATCGGACATATCAAAAAAGTGCATTAGAAGCATCAGAACTGCATTATCTATAAAACAAAAGGAAATAAATGAAAATAAACAAACACTGTTTTAAATAAGAGTTGCCTGTGCTGAATATAGGTAAGAAGTTTTCCTTCTAGCGGTGTAAGCCTCTTTGTCTTATATGTATTTGTCAAATAATGACTACTGAGAATATTTTTCTTTCAGTTAAGCCTCCTGATAAACATTCAGTTACTGTAATATATCTGATCTAGTGGCCAACCTACAGTATGCTTCAAAATCAAAGCAGTTTTGATATGGAGCACACTATGTGGACTAAAGTAAAGCTTCACTGCATTAATATAAACTTACAAAAGCACTGATAATGCAAAACATTTCATAAAGTAATAATATGCATCCAGATTGAGCAACAACAACTCCCACACTTTCAAAGACCTGAAATCCACAAAGACTAGCACAGGTGTTTAATTTCGGGCATTTTATTCAAAAGCACCTTAAGGAGTCATACTGTAAGTTAAAAGATTACTCCAACAATAAAGGAAAAACTAAATTAAAGCAGAGTTCAAGCTGTGAGACACACAAAGCAAAGACCAAATCACAGCCCAAAAGGTCAGCTAAAATATTCTTAAGATTTTAAACCAAGTAACAATGACTGAAAGTACAGAAAGCAACTGACTTGCACTCTGCTGACACATGACCAAAGCTCAAACATCTGTTCTCCTGTGTGTTAGCTCAGCATGCGTGAAACTAACATGCACAGAACCATGAGAAACTGAAGTGCAAGACATCTCCACCTGGCCCATTTAATGAAGTATGGCAAATGGTTGAGCAGGCTGAATGTGTAGAAGGAATATCGAGTAATCTCTGTCACAGTCCATACGACCAGAAAAAGTATAACGCTCTCCTCATTCTGGATCTGTAGAAGTATAAAGAACCAACACTTTCTTCATCCTTAAGCTTCTTTTCTGTGCAAACTGCAACAGACTTCTGTTTAAGATATAGGGAACAGAACTAACATCTTGTAAAGGAAGAAAATTTTGGCATCCAAGTCGTATGCTGAAACCATTACCATGTACAGTTCTTTATCTTATGTATCTACTAACATACATTTTGCAAACTAAGCAATCTTTATGCTTATCAATCTTTGTCCAAATATTAAAATATAAAAACCTATAATTGAGCTTATTCCTCCACTTTATTCTCTATCTGCATTTTCACTAAGCTAACTGCCTCCCTCTTTATTTGTGGTTGATTTAATTGTCTATTTTCCCACTCCTCCAAACAGCAAGAAGAAAGGTGTTCTTTTCATAGTCAGTTTTTAGCTATCCTGCATTTCATTACTCTTGACTTCTAGATTTTCTCTTACTTTTTATCTTGCTTCTTCTTCACCATATAATGCACATCTCCATGAAACTTTAGACAAAAGGAATTTCTTATTATAAATAGTATAACTTAGTATTACTAAGTGGAACTTAAGTCACAAAAGATCAGATTTGGCAGACTTCAGGGAGCTGTAAGATAGTTAAGGAGTTGAAACACAGGTAGACTACTAAATTAAGAGTGGTTGGTAGATCAGGAGCTTTGAGTAAACTCACTCAACAATCCCATTCAAGATTTAAGTTCTGAGTCATTAAACTGCCTCATCAGTAGGTAGCACACCTATCTGCTGTTTCAAAACATTGTTTCTTTTTCACTCTAAGTGAACAAATAAACAAAACTCCCCAAATAAGAAGGCACATGGGGATCTATTATAAACACTTTTGAGAAGAAGAAGTCTTTTGAGAAGAAGAATTACACCCAAGTAATTTTCTTTTCTTTAAAAGGGGAGGAATTTCATAATACATTTCTATGACTGAAGGCTGAAAAGCTCTAGGGTTGTCTGTGCATAAAATAGAGTAACACAGGTTTCGTTCAAATTACAAAAAAGGGAAATTATTTTTTTAATAAAATGCAACGGAGTGACAAAGCTTAATGCATATTAAAGATGCTGAAAATGCTCAACTCTGTAAAAAGTAAAAAAGGATTATAAGTGCTCATCATCTCCTAAACTTGTGCCCTCAATGTGTCAGTCAAGGAAGGTATGCTTTTAGTGATAGGATCTCATGAATATCACAAAAGGAGATATAAAAATACCACCAAACTCACAAATAGCAACAACTGAAGTGCAAAGACATCCAAACAAATAAGCAAAGGCAAAGACAGAATTAGGCTGTTCTTAGTCTCATGCTATTAGAGACAAACATTGATAACCCAAACTTGGATTCATGTCACAGTGCTAAATCCAAGCAGAAGAGCTTTAAACAAGTATGCAGAGAATTCCTATCTGTTGCTTTGCAAATCTCCAGTCAAGTAGAGAGATCTGTGTCTGGCTATTATCACTAACATGCCTCTCACCACCTAAAGTGACCCTGAACATTCATGCCTGCTAAGCAATAACAATGTGAAATACAATCAGACAAACATTCAGATGTAATTTTTCTTGGATACAGCTTGACCAACTGTACTGAAGACAGAAGAAAAAAAAAATACATTACTGGATATACTAAATATTTAAACAACTGCAGATAATAGCTAAATGGCAAAATGCAGTGTTATATTCCAGGATTCATGTTACAAAACATGTTAATATTTGAGACATTTTCCCTTCAGGGAAAAAATGAAAACACTTGGCTTACTGAAAAAAAAAAAAAAAAAAAAAAAAGCTACGAAAAGCCTATAAAAGCCTATTCCATGTTAAGAAAAGCGACAGTAAAGGAAAAGATGAAGTGTGAAAAAACGAGTCCTCTGTGAACTGAAACAAAGAGACTGGACAAGAGAAGCAGGTGCTGCACCTTCAGCAGCTGAAAGGCAAATGCCATCTGCTGGTGAGACAGTTTAATGGCTCAGCTTTTTAAGTTCAAAGAAATTCAGGAGCACAGACTTAATTCTCACATGCCCTTCACGGAACGCAGAGCTCGGAAACTGAACGGAATGTCCTGTCTACTAGCTGTAAGCAATCTGCTTGTTTCATCCTGCTAATAAATCACTAAACTTACAATAACCACCTACAGCCAGGCAAATGAACTGTCATCATTTATACAAGACCTTGAGTGTCACTGTGGCATGCTAGATGACTTGATAAATTTTTGATGAAAAAACTGTAGTATGTATGCCATCAAATATTAATATTACCATCACATTAAAATCTTGAGAAGGTTCCTAAAATTAACTCTGAAATCACAACCATGTTTATCCAGGTAAATTCTATTTAAGACATATTTTAATATAGATTATTCAGTAAGTGCTAATTTAAGTTTCTGAAAGACAACTGGTAACACTGTGGTAGATTTCCTGACAAATAATAGCAGCAGTTATTGCTCTCACCTAGATCACAGCCGGCATGATGCTGAAGACAGTGCTGATTCACAGCTAAAACCCAGACCCAGTCTCCTGGGTAGAAGCACATGAATCCTATCCTGTAACACCAACTCCCAAAATCCCACTCAGTTGTGTAAAGTATTCTCTTTAGGAATGTTTTACATTGGTCTTCCATGTGAAATGAGAACTGTATTAACAGTTTCTCCTTCAAAACAAATCAAAACACAGCCTGGTAACACACATACCTGTTTTATACTATGTGCAATGAACCACACCATGAAGATTCTGGAACTCACTTGGACCCCAGTCACAAGCACAGATGTGCGAACTATTCCTTAAAAAGAGAAACAAGTTATCTCTATTCCACAATTAATATTTTAATTAATTACAGGAGAAACTAAAACAAAGAACTCACCAACTGCACAGTGGACTACCTGTAAATAAAAATAAGTTAGATGTTACTGATGTACAGTACTTTACTATCCACACTATATACACAGCCTTTTGACATTAATATAAACCTAGATTTAATTCTGAAGGGGAACTGGTATTTGTCTCCAACTAACAGTCTTTAAAAGAAACACACATCAGAGCCCTGGCAACCAATGCTGTGATGAGCTCAGTATCTGATCTGTGCCATGAAAGAGATTTATTTTGCTAATTAATTGTATATATTACATATTTAGATATTTACAAAGCATTTACTATTTCAACTAGTAAACTTAATAACATTTTAATTTTTCCAATTACAACTATGAAACTTCAGATTTATTGTATTTTCTGGTAAGTAAAGTTTAGTAAATAGACTGCTTTCATTATTTTGACAGTTATGAGTAGAATTATTTCTTGAGAAAATTGAATGGCATAAAAGGCAACATAGGTCTGGCCATGTGATTTTGATAGTTGCTTGAACTACAGATGTTATAGGCAGATTGAGAAAAAAAGTTAAAATGTAGATAGGCACTCTTTTTTTGTGCCTAAGAAAGCACTGTAAACGTTCGATACGCACAACAGTTCTGTTCCAGAGATGTACCATGCACTGAGACCACTAGTGCATAGTTGGCAGAAGTCATATTATTTAAAGAATACTTTGCACAACATGCACAGACCCTGTTGTAGGAGATTATACGGAGCATATGAATCCAGTCTGGAAACAAGCAGAAGCAGGAAAGGCATAGAAGGATAATGAGTCCAGTATAGGGAGTAAGAGGGAAGTTAGCACCTCTGGAGATGCAGATGAGACATCTAATATGCTAGAGGGTTGATCTGCTGGAGGGGAAGCCTTCAGAGATTTCGTCTTTTGAGTTAAAAACTCTCAAATCAAAGCATTTCCCAGGCAGTATTTGTTTTCAAGAAATATTAGAATAAGTTTGAAAAAATGTGCCCTTTTGTTTCAATTAGTCACCTTGCTCCCCCAAAAAACCTTCTGTAAATAATAAGGCTAAAAGGGCTTTAAGCACTAATATAGTATTTTTATATTAAATTTGGGTTAAGAATGTGTTTTGCCTGTGATACGCAGCATCCAGTAAAACAAACTAATGTTTAAAATTTACCTCAAGCAAAGCAAATGTCTGGAAAAATTTAAGCGTCTTTTGGACGCTTCTGAATAAGCCTCTGTGTGTTCCTTTCTGTACATAAAACCGCACCATGGCAATACCTAATACCAGCCACCTACAAAAGAAAGAGAATGGATACACTTCAAATTAGAATTCTAAAAACATCCATCCACCATAAATAATTTAGAGGAATATTTACTTCACAGAATATCTTTGTTTCTTTACTTGTCAGTGTTCTTAGGAGATTAATAAACATATTTTTAGACATAAATATTAAATAATGTTATATAAACATTACACTCTCTTATCTCTTCACTTGGAAAAGGACAGAGAATGACTTGTTTACTTTCAGAGGACTGACCTGAATTGTGGGGACCCCACAAAACCGTGGGTCCATCAGACTTTTCACTAGCTGTGACTACTAGCCACTGATATATTTTTAGTACTGAAATATTTTTTCTATTAAATCCTCATGCATCTTTACTGTGAATTAATGTTATTTGAAAACACAGGATGAATTTGGCATGAAGCTACTGTTTCAGGTTTCAGGTTTGTATAAGTGAAGGGCCAGAACACATGCACATAATTTTTACATTTCTCATGGCCTCTCAACTCATAATTTGCAGAACTGACTGTGATCTGAATGCTTCTATTTGTGATTGTCCACTGTGTTACCATTATTATTCCATTTTCAAAAGTGTTGAGAGGTCATTTTTGAAAATCAGACTCAAATTGCTCTATGCTTCTGGTTGCAGAGGCAGGTATATTTAAGTAGCACATTTCATAGTGTTGGCTATTTTTTAAATATTTTTTTAAGGAAACTGAACAATGTTACCAACTGTTAATGTAAAATAAATAGTATTTTTAACCAAACTGCAATTGTATATAAAATTTAAATTTAGACCTTAAATGGAAATCGAGACTAAGAAAAGAATACACTTCTAAACTGTGGTGGATTGCTCCCCACTACCCAGGGCAGACCCAGTACAACAACCCAAAGCATGTGCAAATCCTTCCACATAATTAACTTATGTTTATATAATTAAGATTTTCAAAAGAGTGCTCTCTATGTTTCATCCTTAATGCAGAGCTATACCACATTCTTACAAACATCATGCTAGGAGGTGCCTTGAAACTTCAGGTTTCCATATACAAAGACTAAGAAAGTACAAGCATTCTTTAATACAGACTTACAGGCATAACTAGAGCTATGGACAGCTATTTTGAGAGTTAAAATAAAACCACAAAAATTACAATAACTTTAGCTTCACTTCTTATCTGATGATCCTAGGAACAATTACTCATTCTACATAAAGCCATAGCAGGGATGCTGTACAGTGATGTGAGCTCTGGCTAAGGAAGAGCACAAGTGACAAAGCAGAGGGATATCAGAAGCAGATTCAGAGAGCACATAAACATTTGGAGAAATGCTTATATGAACATTTGTATGAAATATTTAACACCTCTCCTGTTCTTCAACTCTTCCCCAAGCATAAGATACCAGCTATCATGGGAAACAGGAAATACTGATCTTTGGTCAGGCCTGCTATGCTGTAATGGCACGAGGTCTGCTTGGATGGTGACAGCTCACTGCTTGCCTCTCATGGTATGTACTTCAGTATCAGCCCCTTAACAACTCTTACGCACGGTGCCTGCCACTACAGTCACTTGGCATGGCCCATTCCAGCACTTCATGATGGCATTTCCAACTCACACAGAACTAGCCAGGCTTCCCCACACAGGAAGAATTACTCCCCTCCTTACCCCTTCCACTTTAAGCCCATTAATCGGATCTGCCAGAGCTCCAAAATTTTCCCCCACAAATGTTAATTTTTATAGTGGATTTTAAATCTAAGCGCAATAATTTGAGGTTGTTTCCCACCACTGTGGAAATGAGGAATTACTGGAGTATCACCAGTAGTCCTTCACAATAAAGCTGCCCTTTTGAAAAGTGAAGTGTTTGAGAAGAGGAAGGTGACAGTGAGCTTACATCCAGCTGGCAGCTTATAGGGTGACAGCAACAGCTCTGTCCTAGCCCTAGTGTGAGAAGCCATAATACATCTAGTCTAACAAGGCATTTTCCACACCTCATTCTTTAACAAACAGGCTGCTGAGAGAAGTAATCTTGGACTACACTCAGAAGCAAAGACGGCAAAAACTTAAATACATTCTTAAGCACATTTTTATTTCAACATGAATCTCTGTAGATCGATTTATTTAGTTGTCAGTGGCTTTGACTTTGGATCTCAGGAACGCTCTAACCGTAAAAGATGACAAGAATTTTGTTCCTATCTCTTATTTCTGTTTCCACACAAAGTAGACAATTTTGCAGGTCTTAATCCTTTCTTATATGAACAGAAGATGGGAGAAAAGGAAGTGGGAGATACTGAATCAGCACCTAAGGTCAGAACTAATATTGTTCAATAATCTTCTACAGATACACAGAAGTCAGTGACAAGAGCAAGAGTTCATTTGCAAAATCACACATGGAGCATGAGGCTGGGAATTCAACAAGGTAACATTAACCTGCCAGCTAGAAAAAACCTACACTGAGTAAAAGCTCTTTTCAGTAGGTGCTGCTGCAATATATGAGCAGACTTGAATACGTATTCAAGATTCACAGATGCTAGTGAGAAGAAAGCCACTACAATCACATTCCTGGCTTTCTGCATCAGTGCTTGAAACTCCTGCTTCAACAGCAGCGCATCCGTCTTGCTCGACAGGATTCAAACGGCAGAGGGTTCACCCACAGGTAACCAAGGTAAAACTGTTCTCATAAGGAATGTCAGCCTAGAAGTCATAAAATTGCTTGTTCTTAGTTTTATTTTATGCATGTGGAAATTAACAGTTTGTTGTTTTTTTCCCCCAAGAGTTAGTGAATGGGACAAATTCGCAAGAAGTGCTTCAAGCACTAACAACATAAACAGGAGCGCTCTTACGATCTGTTATTCAAAGTAGAGAACCACTTTTCCTCAGAGCAAAGCATCACAGCACGGAGCATTAGCTCCAAGGAGCCCCTCGGGTTATTCCAGCGTTTTCTCCCTCCACCCATCCCCTCCTCAGCACTAAACGTCCGCTGGCGCCGAGGTGCGCGGCCGGCTTAGGCAACTTCTATCTGGCAGGCAGCGGGTGCGAGCTCCTCCTGCCTAGATCCCGGGGCACAGACCCGAACGAGCTGCCACACCGCGACCCGGGCCTGAGCTCCCGGAGCCAGCCAAAGGCGCGAGCGATCGGCCGGACAGCGCTCCCCGAGCCTCCCCAGCGCCCGAGACCGCCGCCTCGGCACCCCCGGCGGCACCGAAGGCCGCCCTCGCCCTCCCGCGGCCGGCCGGCCGGCAGCCCCTTCCCGGGAGGTGCGGAGCAGGCGGCCCGGAGCCGGGGGACGCGGCCTGCGCGGCACCCCCGCCCGGCATTCCTGTCCCGGCTATACTTAACCTCTGCGGCGGGCTCGGGGTGACGCGCCGGCTGCTGGCAGCGCTGCACCGTATTAGGCAATGCCCAGCAGACAAGGGCTAGCCCCGCTCCGCGCGGCTCCCCGGCACCCGCGGCTCGCACCCGGCTGCCCCACGCCCGCTCCCGCCTCAGGCCGCGCTGCGCCCGGCGCTGCGGCTCCGCGCCCCGGTGCCGCCTCACGGCGTGCCCGCCCCGCTCACCCCGCCGTCATGGTAACGTTGTAGAAGATGAGCCAGGCCGTGGCCAGGGCGCCCAGCCTCCTCTTCTTGCCGTTCTCCTTCTCCTCCGCCGCGCCGTTCCCGCCTCCGTCCTCCTCGCTGGACGCCATGGTTCCCCCGGGCAGGGAGCGAGGCGCACGGCCGCGGGAGGAGGGGCTCCCTCCGCGGCGGGGCCGAGGTCGCGCTGACAGCCGCACCTCACGCTGTCTCTCACCCCATCTGTCTTCCCCGCGGGCCGCTGCCCGGCGCCAGCTCCTCACATGGCGCTGCGCGCTCCTCCCTCCTCCTCGCAGGGGCTCCCCGGGGCAGGCCAGGGCCTCCGGGGGCGGCGCGGCGGGCCCCGGGCGGGGCGGGGCGGGGGAGCTCGGCGGCGGCCCTGACAGAAGGTTCCCGGGCGGGGACGGCCTCACCCGCGGCCCGGGGCGTCACGCCGCTGTCCTCTCCGGCGTCAGGAAGGTCCCCGTGGGAGCACCCGTTCAAGCTATTGATGAGAAATCTCTGAATATCCTCATAATCCTAGACTCGGAGAATCACAGAATGGTTTGGGTTGGAAGGGACATTACAGATCATACAGTTCCAACCCCCCTGCGTGGGCAGGGACACCTCCCACCAGACCAGGTTGGTGAGAGGCCCATCCAACCTGCCCTTGAACACTTCCCAGGAGGAGGCAGCCACAACTTCCCTCGGCAACCTGTGCCAGTGTCTCACGACCCTTGCACTAAAGACTTCTTCCTAATACCACATCCAAACCTACTCTCAGTTTAAAACTGCTACCCCTTGGCCTATCAGCACACTCTTGTGTAAAATGCCCCTCCCTAGCTTTCCTGTAGGCCCTTTTCAGGTACTGAAAGGCCACTAAAATGTTACCCTGGAGCTGCCTTTCCTCCAGGCTGAACACCCTCCAGCTGTGTCTGCCTGTCACCATAGGAGAGGTGCTCCAGCCCTCTGATCATCTTCATGGCCCTCATCTGGATTCGCTCCAACAGCTCCAGGTCCTTCTTATTGGACACAGTGCTGCAGGTGGGGACTCTCCAGAGCAGAGGGGGAGAATCATCTCCCTTGACCTACTGGCCATGCTTCTTTTGTTGTAGCCCTGGACATGGTTGGCCTTATGGGCTGCAAACACACATTGCTGACTCATGTTGAGCTTCTCATCAACATGTTGAAGCCAATCTAGTTAGCTTCAACTAACACTCCCAAGTCCTTTTCCTCAGGGCTGTTCTCAATACATTCTTAGTCTAGCCTATATTTGTGCTTGGGATTGCCCAGACCCGTGGGCAGGACCTTGCACTTGTTGACTTAGTGAGGTTGGCATGGGTCCACCTCCCAGGCCTGTCAAGGTCCCTCTGAATGGCTCCCCTTCCATCCAGCGTGTTGACTGCACCACACAGATTGGTGTTGTCAGCAAACTTGCTGAAGGTGCACTCGATCCCACTGTCCATGTCACCGACAAAGATGTCAAACAGCACCAGTCCCAATGCCAACCCCTAAGGAATGCCACCTGTCACTGATCTCCACTTGGACAATGACCTGTAGACTGCTACTCTTTGAGTGCAAGCCTCCAGCCAATTCTTTTTCCACTGAGTGTTCTTTCTGGCAAGTCCATGTCTCTCCAATTTAGAGACAAGGATGTAATGCAGGACAGTGTCAAGTGCTTTGCACAAGTCCAGTTTTTTTGGATTTGAATATACTAAACATTTTATGTCATTTGCAAATTTTGCCATCCCATGTTTGTCTCTCTTTCCGGGCCATTTATGGATATATTAAGCATGAAACTTATGACTGAACTTTCATAAACAGCCCACTGATTTCTTGTGGTCACAATAAAGAAAACTTGATCTTTATTTCGTTCCCCATACTTTAAACCATGGAGATATTTTCTCCTTAATCTAGAACTACTTCATATCCTTGGTAGTTCCTGTATGACGATTTTTCAGCAGTTTCTTTGTTGTGTTAATAATTTTAAATTTGATAAACTTTGAGCTATTTTCAAAGCATTAAGTACAATATCCCTGCTTAATTAGAAATACTGTACTTTTATAGTGGCAAAATTATTTAACCTAATAATTCAACTTTGCCTAGTGCCCTTTTGCCCAAAACATCTCAACATTATTCATAAGACAGATTTTGTCTACATACAGAAATATAATCAATGGAACTGAATAGGCTTATACATTAATTGCACTGTCTAATTTGGCTTTTTAAATTAGTTACAAGTGACTTATCAATTTAGCTCAACTTTGTTGTTATTCAAGTATAGCCTGAAATCTGCCTTCCTAATGAAGTTGAAGATAGTCAGATCAAGGTCTTTTGTACTGTAGGCGAGCACATCATTATGTTTCATATTCATTCCCAGCCTTCACAGGTGGTTCTCCTTTATTAACTCTAGTTCCAAACCATCAACATTGCTACACCTTTATTACAACGAGTGGGGTTTTTTGCCTTCTTCATGCTTGATATTATCAATATATATTTATCTCCTAGGTGCCTGTTGCACAAGTAGATATTTATTACCTTATAAAGCTGAAAGGGTTTTATTTCCAATCTATTTCCAGAAATACAAGGTGAAGCTTTTATGAGAATTATTTTCTTATGCAGTGTTCTGTAATTATTTTTTCACTACGAAGTTTACCTATCCAATACGGGAACACTTTTATGAAATGAAAAGATACTGTGGTCTGAAAATCACAGAATTACTTACCAGCTCCACTATCACAGGGGAAGGTCATCTACTATGAAATGCTATAAGATTTACTTAGTGTGAGCCATGCAGAATTCTTTATTCTACAGAGCCCTTTATACTTAAAATTAGTTAAACACGAGATGATAACTTAAAATCCTAATGAAGGAGAATTTATTATAAAAAATTTAACAACTTGAGTTCTGCTTGTTCTACCTAGAATGGTTGGACCAGATGATTCTTGAGGTCCCTTCCAACCTGGCATTCTATGATTCTGTGATTCTGCCCTGTCTGCACTTAATGTTCCCAACACACTTTGCAAGGACAAAGTGTTTAGACAACGGACTTATATAGTACGTGCACACAATTTTAGGTTTATAGTATGTAGTAATCAGCAAGGTATTCAAGGATAAATGCAAATAAACAGAATTTAGCTGTGTCTAAATTGAACAACACAGTGTTTATGCACTTTCTGTGCTTTCATCCCCGTGCATATATCTATTGTTTTATTTACCAGTCAAGGAACAGGACAGAAGATGCTTTCAAAAGGCATGGTGTAGAATGGATTGCATAAATATTGTGAGAAGAACTAGAAGATGTCTTTGTATTTTTC
The DNA here is from genome assembly GCF_020740795.1 of Apus apus. Classification (NCBI taxonomy): domain Eukaryota; kingdom Metazoa; phylum Chordata; class Aves; order Apodiformes; family Apodidae; genus Apus; species Apus apus. The sequence continues at coordinate 21,158,816 of NC_067283.1, read as the reverse complement.
ACATCTGAAGCAGTTTGAGTTTTGCACTGCTACTGCAAGATAAATTACTTGTATTAAGTTTCTGTACAGTTCAGTAATCAGCAAAGGAAAACGGGTGCCATGAACACAGGCTGAAGTGGAAATCTGTAGTTCTGTCATAAAAACACAAAAACTTGGGTGTGGATATTTAGAAGTCTTTATATTAAAACTGTTGATTTTACATCTGAAAAGCACTGGTTTATGTTGTGAGCACTCATCTGAGATGCCCTTGTGTGTTGTTCTATTTAATCCTCTTCAGAAGCTAAACTACAACCTAAACCACAATGTGGACAGATGCACATATGTTAAAGGGCGGTGACTACCTGCTCATCTGAGTTTAGTTTATCAAAACTCAGAGTACTTTTTGTTATAACAGAGTGTTTGGACTCTGTACAAAAACTATTTTCTTTATGGGATACTGTGAACTGTAACACTGTTCAACTATCCTGACATTTTGTTGCATTGCTAGGCTTGGATAGATTTCTGTTTAGACAAGTTCCACAGACTGTAATCTGTGCAGTCAGCACCTTTGTACGCTATGAAGACTGGCGGTATCAAGAAGCTAACTCCAATCTAACACTCTAATTATATAGATATGCTTATAAAATACTCAAACCTTAAAATTAGTATAATTAACTTCAATGGTATCATTAATGTGAGTATGATAAAGTACATATTGAAAATTAACTGCTAGTGAAAGACATTCCTAAATTCCCTTTCCTATACCATGCAGTAAATGTAATATTTTCCTTAAATAAATAAATAAGTTTTTCTACCTTAACAACAGCTATTAGACAGATTTTTCACAGGGTTTCAATGAACACAATTCAATATCAAAAATACCTCCTGATTTTCAGCGTATTTCAATGGTAGCTTGCTTGCGTGAGCACAACAATCTCTACAGAGGAGACTGCTTCCATTATTAGCTTCAGAGCACAGACAATCTTTGCTTGTTATTTAGTTTTACTTCAAGGACTTGAGTTAAAAAGGGCTCTTTATCAAGGGAGTAGTGTTCCAATCTAACTAATTGGAAGTACTTCTGTTTTCCTTCTTAGAAGAGCAGTGGTGCATGAAAAGATTAGTTTTAACCTCATCATTGGTTGAAAAAGGGTCTGAGTTACCAGCAAGAAAAAGTGACCATGTTGAGCGTAGTCAGTTTGGCCACACTGAGAACAGGTGTTTGTGCCAAAAAAAGCACTGGGACAAGTGGTTCCCCATGGCAGTGTCAGGAAGCTGGCATAGAAGGATGCTCCCACCAGCATCCCCAGGGAAGCTTAGGCACCCAGGGGCACCCAGAGGTCCCAGCAGCTTCCAGACTATTTGCTTCTTACAGGTATATCACAATACATCACTATAAGCTTACTAAAGCAAATATTATAAACATATTTTTGTGATAGAATTTGGGGAAACTGTTATCCAAAATAATTTAATAGAACTGCAGTGTAAACATATGAAATACTACTTCAAGTGAGTTGGTTTGCAAGTACTGCTTTGAATACAGAAAGGGGGAGGGTTGTTTCTGTCATCTTTCTTGTTTCTGGCATCTCTATGTGCAAGTATTAGCTAGAAAGTTGCACATTACAATTTTTTATGTGGTCAGGGCAAAATGAATTGTTTTATAAATTTTATTATTTGACTACTCACCTAGTTCTAATGTTACGTGGACTTGAGAGGACTCCAGCTGTATGCTTCATACAATCCTATTTGCGAACTTCATAAATACTAAGGCCAAAAAGGACAAGTAAGTAACTTTAGCCTTCTTGTCTAACAGAGGACAACAGACTTATTGTATGGATATGTTTTATATATTCTTTTTATATAAGGAAACAGGTAAGAATAACATAAGCAAGCCATGCAGCTTGGACACTTGCAAAACATTAGGGCATGTACAATAAGATTATAGATGGGTAGTAAATCACTGTAGTCCAGTACTTAGAACATTTATACATGGCCTGTGACTGTGATAGATTTTGTCTCAGTCATTGTATGATTATGCATTACAGCACCTTGTAGGCTGTCCAAAACATCTTGCCCTGTCAAAGACAAAAGCTGTTAGTAAATGGGCTGCTGGCACTTTCTTTTTCTGAAACTTCTTTTTTTCCTTTTTCTTTTTCTGACGAGCTGCCAGTTCTGAAAGCAACATACACAGTGGACTATAATGAAAATGCTGTTAAAAGAGAGGTCAGTGTGACTGATCCCTGAGACAACCTTTTATCTGGTCTCCATATCTGTCTCCTTGCTAACATGTAGCAGCATGACTTTTTCCTGGAACTGTACACCATATCTGTACAGTGCAGCAGATAGCAAACTAATATGTGCTAAAATAAATAGGTACATCAAGTATAATACTCCTCCAGTAAATTGGAACTGCAGTGGACTTCCCCTCCATGGCCAAAATATTTTTGTTTTCTTCTAAGAAACACACTTGGCTACTGCAGATGTGTGTCTGTTGAGTGACTGTAAAAACTATCAGAACTTTCCTAGCAAATTGTAGTTTATAAGTTGTTGTTCCTAAGTACCCTTTCCTACCAGAAGACCATAGGGAAATGAATAATTGTATCTCACCAGAATTTAGCCTCGGTATGGATAAACCCTTGTCATAATTTCAAAACCAAGTAATAAATAATATAAACAAGCAACAACATTAAACATCTACATAAACAAATTTAGAAGAATGTCACACCTTTAAAATCCAGGAAGTGAGTTGCACTAGCAATTAACTGAATACTTGTTTTTATCTCTTAGCGGTATCTGAACAATGGTACAATACAAAAAATGAAGTGTGCAAAGAAATAAGTGTCTGTATCAATCATCTCAGACTGTTTACTTTGGACAAAACTAGCACATATTTTTTAAAAAACCTGCTACTTAAAACTTGCAATAAGGCTGTCTGGAGACAAGTCCTAAGTCAGAGAACTGCTGGGCACATGAGCTCCACTGTGAAGTCAAAGGAGTCAGACTGTTGCAGAGGTCATCTTCTGAAGGAGGTCTGAAATAGAAGAGATTAATAATCCTCTGGACATGCCGGTTTTTCTTGACCCAGTCTGGTGAAGCACAGTCCCCAGTCATGCCTTCCCACCTCCTCACTTGCTTAGGATGTAATTGCAAGGTGAGTCAGATGAGAGACATGATCCAAAATGGAAATTTTTGTGGTGAGGTAGTTTTCGGCTGGATCAGCTGATTGTGCAGCCCCAAATGAATTGGATCAAATTCCAAATCTAATACAAGAAATGCGGTGGCAGCACATAGTTGTGGGCACAGGGAGTGCAGTGTTGCTACATTCTCTACCAGTTGTAGTTACCCTGAAATTAGATGCAATTTGAGACTGTCCCTTTGAAGTAGTTTCCTTACTTTTAGGTAGCTAACTTAGGCCACATGAGTCCTATTACAGATGCAGTAGGACATTTAATTTTGAACTACATCCAACAAAGGAAGCTTAACACACTATTTTTTTTTCTTTTATTAGTTTTTTTTTTTTAATACCATACTCATTATTCTACTCACACCTAAGGTTTCTGTAGCTGTCCCTGTCTGAGAGGGTAAGCCCCACATTTAGTGGAAGGGTGCTCTAACCACCACCCATTCCTGTGCCATGATAAAATGCTAGAGCCATGGGACAGGGAAGAGAAGGAGATACAATATATTACAAAGTATTTAAAGGACTCTTGTACTTCACACTGTGTTCAATCAAAAGCAAACAAACAAACAAAGCATGACCCATGACTACAGAGCCTTAAGGTGCCCCCTGAGTATAGACTACCTTTTTCAAAATGTTGAATAGGATGTTGTCTGGAAAGTAAAGTTGGGTTGGAATCTTTTCAGGCAGAAAACAGTCTAAAGCCCCAGTTCCCCACACCTCTTGTGTTTACTCTGACAGCAGGACTACTGCATAAAAGCTCTGCCTGTTTTGAAAGCATTCTTGCAATTAATTTTGAAACCCATCAGAGGGAAGGGATGAAAGAGGAGCGGATGAAACAGGCTCTGAGAACATCTACCATATGTCTTTTGTGAACATAATGGGGGATGATGAATGGTGAGGAGGTAAAGCAGCCTCTGAGCATATCTGGCAGATGTCATTGAATTGAGGCAGAATCCAAAGAGAATACCCAACTCCTTAAAAGGAATCAGTCCTAAGCAGTGGATCAATGCTGACCTGCATCAGCTGCTGAAAACAGTTGTTCTGGATAGAGAAACTTGCAGAACTTGAGATTCTGGAAAAAAGAAAAATCAGTAGAATAACAAAGTGCCTGATGACTGTAAATCCCTGTGGGAAGAGGCTTGGTGTGCAGTTTTAATTTGATGTGTTAGAAGTCTGCCTAATGCATGCAAGCACATTCATTATTGAGCATGATTAATGCTATTGATTGCATCTAGTGTTTCTGCACTGCAAGGTGTAGTAGGTTGGGTTTTTTTTCATTGTTTGCACTCTCAAGACGTGCCCAGATTGCTCTTTGACATGTCTATGACTTTTCCTTCATATGTGTATTTATGCCCTTTTTTGCTTAATTTTTGACCCAACTAGTTCAGAATCATTGAACAGCACTAAAAGTCCTTAAGAACAATTCCTTGTGTTTTACGTAACAGCAGGAATAGGCAGAATTTGTCATATCTTATAAGTCAAATTATTATCATGGGACACATCCCACTGAAGCCAACAAGATACCTGTATGAAGTGAAGCAGCAAGACATGACTGTGCAAACCAAGGCCATGGGATATTGAAGGCCCTGAAGAAACTGACTGACAGCTAGGGATCAAAACGGGATCTGAGTTTGGAGAAGTGGCCAGGCTCCCACGCCGTGCTGTGAAAAACACCATCATGGCCACCACCACCTTCACTGTCAGGCCAGCTGCTTCAGCACTAACAATGGAAAGACTCACTCAGCCCAATGTGTAAGGAAGCTCTGAAAATGGCCTCTAGGGAGTGAACGCACCTGGACGCGAAACCGACTCACCTCCTAACTGGGGAGGCAGGGAAGAGCTCAGTAGAACTAAATAAAACAAAACCCGCCTTGAGTTGTTCTATTGGCCCTAAGCCGCCCGGCCTGGGGCGGCAGGACGCGACCCCGGGGGCAGCAGGGGTGGCGGCACGGCCGGCGCGGCACGGCACGAAGGCCAGGCCGGGCCGGGCCGGGCCAGGCCAGACGGGCCGCCCACCCGTCGAGCCGGCCGCGCCCAGCGAGGGCCACGGGTGCCTGCGGAACGGGCCTGAGGGGCCTTCCCGCCCCCCGGGCGCTGCCGCCGCTGCTGCCGGCGGGGCCGGGACCCGGGCCGGCGGGGCCGCGCGGGGGCCGGGCCGTCAGGCGGCGGCGGGGCCAGCCCCGCTCTCCCAGCATGCTGCGCGCGGCGCGCTGGCTCCTCGGCCCGAGAGGCGGCGGCACCGCGGGCGGGAGGAGGAGTCGCTGCCGTCGCTGCTGCCGCCGCCGGGCGCTTCTGGCTCCGCTGCTGCCCTGCCGGGACGGGAGGGGTGGCCGTGCCGCGTCCCGCGATGCCGCTCTTCGCCACCAACCCCTTCGACCAGGATGTAGGTGAGTGGCTTCCGCGGCGCTCCCCTCGGCCTTCCCCTGAGGTAACCCCGCGGCCGGCCCGCCCTCCGGCCCCGCTCCCCGCTCCGGCCCCCGCGGGCCGCGCTCCCCCAGCTCTTTGCGGCTCCGGTGCCCGCCGGTGCCCGCCAGGCCTGGCGTGTGGCGGGGAGCTGGGGGGGCCGGGCGGGCCCCGTGCGGCAGGGGCGGCCGGGCTCGGGCGCCTCCTGGCAGCGGTGGCTGTGGCCTGGTCGGTGACAGCGCGGGGGCTGTTGCGGGCCTTGCTGGCTGCGTGGGGCTGCGAGACGGGAAGGCGGGCACGGGGATGCCTGTGGGAAACAGACTGCGTGTGTTGCAGCACAGCAAAATAAGTACTCGGAAATGCCTGTGCTGCGGTGTTGCTGAAAGGGTGGAAAGTATAAAACACCGTCTACAACTGTTTCACAGGCCGGCATGAGGAGATTGTCAAAGCGGTTTGGATTCAGTGCTTTGAAGTGAGTTACTGTGGGAGATTTCTTTTTCCTTTTCAAGTGAAACTTGACGTGCTGTGATCAGGTTTCATCCCCAGCTTGCTGGTTCCAAGACCAAACTAGATGGAGAGGAAATGTCTGGCTTTTACGTGACAAAAATTAGGCTTAATGCTGATGTGTCCAAACTTAAGGTAAAATAACATATAGGCAGATAAAAATTCGTTTTGCCTGTCTCATTTGTGATTGTGTAATGTGGTTGTCTCCTACCTGATGCTGCTGTCTGTTTTACTTTGAGCGACACAAGCTTTGTCTGCGGAATAGCATAAGAGAAGGAGACTCTCATATATGGATAGGTGCCCCCATACCTACCCTTGATTATTTTCTTACAGCATTCTAGCACTGTACATGTTTCTTGGAAAAAAAATTCCTTAGTGGCTTTATGCTTGCTGTTGCTTTCAACTACAAATACATGTTCCTTTCTTAACACTTAGTCAATTTTACAGGTCAGGGCTCCAATTTTAATTCTTCCAGCACTTCAAAAAAACAACTGACAGCTATTCAAAAAGTATCTTTTGGAGTTGGAGGGTTAGTGCATAATAAAAGGACTGTGTCACAAATCCTGTATATTAGTATGAATATTTAATCTGTTGCATCTTAATAAAGTATGGCTTGCTTTTCTTCCCATTTTGAACAGTTAAGAACACTTCTCTGCTGAATACTGCATTTCAGTTTATAATTTTCTTGGTGACCAAGTTTAAATAGTAGTAAATAGTTTTTCTTAATTGTTTTGCTGTCTTCTAGTGTAATTTGGCAGTTGAAAATGAGGAAGGGATTGTACTGCTTGCCAATTTGCCATGAACCATTAGAGGATTGAAACATTGGTAATATTACTTGTGAGAATTACTTGAACTAGTAAGATTAAAAAGTGATAGCTGAGTTTCTGGCAAATACTCGCTTTTTTACGTGTCTGTCTAGCCATGAAGATCAGACTGCTTAAGTGGGTTTCTGTGGAGCTAAGTCTGATAGGTGTGCTTGTCAGCACTGTAAATTTGCAGGATAGTAGCATCCAGCTATTACATTGATGGGTTATTTGCTGTTTTTGAGGTGCAGAGGATGCCAACACCTTACCTGCTGTGCTTGCCTAGTAGGATTACCAGTAGGTATTTTTCAGAAGTGTTATTCTGTATACTGTATGAACACAGGGAAATAACAACTCAATCCCAAATTGCTATTGGAAAACCAGGCAGTGGGCAGTAGGCTAATTTTCACCAATAAGCACAGCCTCTTTCCATTGGCCCCTTTCATGGTGTCCTGAGGGAGACTGAAGGAGTGGCAGGCTGTTCAGTTGGTAGCAGCCTGCTTTGAGGATCCTGATGCATTTATCTATCACTTTGCTGGATTTGTGCCAGCAAGATGGGAATGATGAAGTCTCCTGGAAAATGTCCCTGGGCTTGTCTTCCCTGAGGCCCTTTGGGAATGTGCTATTATCTGGATGAACTTCTTGGCAAGCTTCATAAGATAACGTCAGCTGTAAAGCTCTCAAGTTCTCGGGAAACTTCTAAAAGTTGTTAAACAGTATTGTTATTTTTCAATTCTTTATTCAAAAATAAAGTTGACTGCTCTGCTTTTATTCTTGTCCAGCAAGAGCATTTTCTTTTGAAAATCAGGTTCCTGAAGCAGGAAGGCAGTCAAAAGGTATTCTTGATATCGTATGAATTTAGACATGGTGTTGTTGGTGGTATCACTGTGATAGCTGTGCATTTTTGTGTGCTGAACAGTTGGAAATTATTTTGGAGCCACTTAGAGTGATGGATTGCAGTGAGTACATCTGGAACAAAATTGTTTTTCATTGTTTTGAGGAGTGTAAGTATCTCAGGTTCAGAATGAAGCATTTCTCAGTTTGACCAGTCATCAGCATTTGGCTAGTCCTGTTAGCATGTTCCTGCTGTGGAACCTGGTCATCCATAATAGCTTACAATTAAGAGCTGATGTTGTACAGAGGTTTTTGAGGTGTGCATCTCTTTAGGTGTGACTGGCAAAAGAATATTGTTTAAGACTAGTGATAAACTAATAATATTAAAGAATGCTTTAAACTTTTTGAAGAGGTAAGCCATTGTCATCCTCAGAGAGTCCAAATCTCTGTATGAATCGCAAATACTTTTTTTTCCCCTGAAACCTCTTTTTACCATATTTAGGAGTATTTCAGCAGGAAGGGATAGTAAACAGGGGTGACACAAATTGGTGTGGATTTTCACAGTCAAGTCTAGGAACCTTTTGGCAGTGTGTCCAAGTAAGGAACATAATGTTGGAATTAACAAAAGAAAAAAACCTTCAAGACACTGCTCTCCTGAGGTTATAATAGACTCTAATCCTCCATTTAAGGAGTTAGAATTAATGGTGTTCTTATTAGCTTGATGAGAAGCCTGTTTCTGCCATATTTTGCAACCTTAATCAGAAGATTACTCCCAGAGAATTGTTACTGAGAAGTGCTTGTCTGCAAGTCTGATGCAGGCAAAAAAATGGTGAAATATGCCTTAAGAACCAGAAGACTGTCTGCTAATCTATCATAGCAACCTAATTAGTAATGTAGCAGTGGTTAGGTTAGGTTTAATGAAGAACTTACTGCTAAAGTAGTTCTGAAGTGTCATTTAGATATTATCTCAAGACAAAAATCTGTAACTCTGGACTTAATGTAATACATACCTTATTCTAACTTGATGTCAGGGATTGTAAACTTAATTTATGTTGTAAGACAAGAACTGGAATAATTTTTTACTCCCTGCTGTAAGCTTATTTTTTCTGAAGATTTATATGCAGGTTCTGGTATGAGATGTCATAAAATCACCCATGATATTAAGAGCAGGTGCTTAAAAACACAGGGTTTTTTACATCATTATTCTTGCTTATACACAGTAAAGGGTGAAGGCACTTCTTGCATTTTCTTTGGATATTAATGGTGTTCTAAATGTAGCTGTTGTAAAGGTTAGAGGCACCACAGGAGTGGGAAAAAAGGAGAGATTCAGACCTACTGTTTACAGTCGTAGGAAATTAGGCAGATAGTTTAACGATATGGTAGAACTGTAAGCCTGATGTGACTTGCATTTTTTTCCCCAAGTTTTAATAACTATAGAAATTATTGATCATTTTATACTCACAACTCTTTAGATACTTAGTAATACACATGAATTATGTGTGATTAAGTAAGGATGTTAAGGTACCACAATGTATAGTTTGATGTAATGCAATGCAATAAATGCTTTGACTGTAGTTCCCATGGTGCAATTTCTTGTAATAAAATATTCTTGCTATTTAAACTCATTATTCTTTAGATTTATCCCCTTGGTTAATCAACATCCTCAAAACCATCCATTTACATGTTTCTCTGAGCTGAGCTTCTCTCTGTTTAGGCCAGGTTTGCCAAAAGGAGGGAAAATTGTTGCAGGGGAGGTTCTTGAGCCCAGGTAATTATGGAGACTGCGGACTGTGAGTTTTAGTCTCTGGCTGCAAGGGCACACAGAATCAATGACACAGGATCATTTAGATTGGAAAAGACCTTCAAGATAATCAAGTCCACCCATTAACCCTGCTCTACCAAGTCCAGCGCTAAGTCATATTCCCAAGCACCACATCTAGATGACTATTAAACACATCCAGGGATGGTGACTAAACCACCTCCCTGGGCAGCATGTCTGACAATGACAACCCTTTCAGTGAAAAAGTTGACGAATTCCAAGGATTCATTTGTCTTGTCATGAGGCTAGCACTTTTTAGCCCTAGTTGGCCTACAGCTTTTCTCAGTGTTGTTGTAGGGAGAAGGATATTAACTGTGAACAAACAGGGAGGCTGAGTAGACAATGTGTGGGAAAGGAGTTATAGCCACTCCCCTCTTCCGTTATTTAGAAATGTTTGTGAAAAACAAGAACTTTTCACTAAAGATCTGTTTGGTGTGTGTTCTCGGTGAAAAATGGCAACACTATCTCTTTCTGAAAGTGAATTGCCAGACTTTGAGTTCACCTGGGCAACTGGAAGCCAATGTAGTATGTTCCATAGACAATGGAATTTTTGTAGACTGTACTTTCGTGGTAATTATTTTTCTTTCCTCCCAGGGAAGAGCTGTCATTTTAAGTGCTTCCCCTCATTTGATCTGTGACAGTGTGCATTATACTGTAAAAATTCAGAAGAATCAGAGTAGTTCTCCAATATGTAAAATCTGTTCCTCTAGCTGATAAAAAATAACACTCTATATTTGATGTGAAAAGTTAAGTCTCATGCTGATCTTCCTTCTAAAATGCTGTTTCTACTGTAGCTTGCTTTGTGGGGCTCCACAAATAAATCCTGGCACCATTTATTAGTATAACATGCCTGTGAAATACCTTGTTTACAAAGTAATCATCATTGTTCTCATATATCTCTAATGTACTCACCTTCCTGCTCTGTTGTAATATTATTTCTGGGTGAGAGGTTGTTTAAGATCCATGAATTTGTTAAGAGTTTGTCCAAACATCTACATTATTTTTGCCCAGCTTGTCTACTCTTGTTTTCAGCATTGTCTTACCAGATCTTGAATCTTTTTGCCTTCATTCTTCTCACCTTACTGGGTTGAGGAAGGTCTATCTTGGCTAGATAGGCATGCCTGATGAGATCCTATGTGGTCTTCTGAAGGAATGAGTTGAGGTGGCCTCATGTCAGCTCAATGACCGCTGATGGCTTTGCCTTGGATCAGCTCGCAGTGTTTTCATAGGACACCTTCTGCAAGTGCTCCCATAAGGACTTCTCAGGAATACTGTAAATAATGATACAGTTTAGATGAAGAAGGTGGTTCAAATGGTGTTACTGAATTTAATGGTTCAACAGGGAATTCTAGTTTCTTTCTATGGTGGCACTACCTGTTAGAGGTTATTTTCAATCTTGCCTAAATGGAATCTGGTTGGATGTATTTTTCTGTGCGGTTCTGATATGCTAGTGAAATGCAGAGTGGTTAATATTAAAGCTGCGGTTTTTGTAGAATGCAGCAATAAATGCATTTGTTCATTTTATTTGACAGACAACAAGAACAAAATTTAATTACTTTTAACTGCAGTCATGCGGAATGGTATATAACCAGAATTTCTTGGCAAATGACTGCAAAAACAGAGAAATTTTCAGCAAGTTTCTGTCTTTCTATTTAAACTATATTGAAGAGATGAAGTATCTGCATTTATGTATTTATAGAGAAAAGTTATTTAGCCTTTGGAAGAAGACAAGACTTTTAGTGGAAGTAAAGTCTGAGGGGAGCGTTGAATTTTTTGTTAATACTGTTTTATTTATAGAATGGATTTTTGAGTTGTTGTGGTTTTTTTTTTGTTTGTTTGTTTTTTATCAGGCTAGAAACTGGTTGTAATTTTAGTCAGTGAGTGAAGACTTTCTTTAGTAATTCTTTTGCAGACTTTCTGTACCCATTCTTTTCTTTGTAACTTCAGCTTCTGAAACTGGCACCATTTAATTTTAGAGATGTGCAACTGTGGAAATGGAATTATGTCTGTGAAACTTTAGTGGAGTAGTCTGACAGTTTTTATTCATATTTGTTTTAACTGCTTCAAATTGTGTATTTTAAGTATTGGGTTTGGGGGTATTCTGATCTATTTGTTTTTTGTTATTTCTTGAAATTCTAGGTAGCTTTAATGTCTTTGAGACTTTGTGGCAGAAAAATAGCTCAGTCGTGATAGGAATTTTTAAGAATAAACTTTAGTTAAACCTAGAGCTTAGGAAGCTCAAACCTGCGAAGACTTCACTCTGAAAAGGTTGTTAGCAATGGGTAGTCTTTAAATTTTTTGCCTCAATAAATGCATCATGCTATTCACTGCAGTATCTAAATATTGATGAGAGCATTTATTCTTGCAAAATTTTAATAAGGCAGTAAAATGTTAAGGTGCAGAACTAAAGCAGAAAAAGCAAGTGACTAGCACATATTTGCATGTAAAATCTGCAGCAATATATGTGTATTTATCTTATCAACACCTAAACAATCAGCCACTAAGTTTGGCAGTGCCTTTTCTTAGCATGTGCTACCTTTCTGCTGTCTAATAGTACTTTAGAAATCTGATGATAAATTTTTTTAGGACAATTATGAATTTATGAATTATTAGGAAATTATTACTCTTTTTTTTTTTTTCTGATAAAAGTTTGCTTGGTCTGTTCTAAAATGACCAACTCCAGTTGTGATTTGTATATAATATGAAACTTTAATTGAATCACAATGCAAATATTTTTGCTTTGGTTAAAATGTCTAAATAATCACAAAACCAGAGGAGAATGCAGAATTTTAGTGACTCTCCAAGCCTTTGTGTTTGTGTAAATTGGAGAGAAATGGGGTCTCAACATAAATTAATAAACTTTACAACACAAGGAGAGGCTGGCCTATTTATGTATCCCAAAAGAGCCCATGCAAGAGCCAGTGTCCTTTCACCACAAGCAAATATAAGTAATGTAACTTACATATATAGGTTTTTCTGGCCTGGCTTCTGATCAATAGGTGTAGTGCTTTCTCCTGGGTTTTTGGTACAGTATTTCAGTGAGACTAGACAGCATTTATACTAAGGAATGGTGTTTTCTTTAGAAGGCAATGATGTTCAGGTTTGTATAAATTTTATTCAGAGGTTTAGTTGGAAAAAAAAAAAAGTAGAGAATATGTTTGGAAGTATGATTTCACATCTAGATATTTTACTTGAAGGAGATTGTGTTCTAGAATTTACTGAGAAATTCTGAAGATAAAGGCACAGCTGAGATTTCCATCAGAGGTGATGCATTTTGCTTCAGAACACAAAATGGTTACATTTGTGTGGCTAAAGCACCATTTCTGACTCAGTAGTTACAAAGCTGCAGGTTGTTGGTCACTGAAAGGTATGTTGTAGGGCAGTACAAGTAATACTTACCTTACTCTTTTTTATGTTTTCCTAGGTATGTGCTTCTTTAGATATACAAACAAAAGGAAAAAAACAGTAGTAAAATTTAAAAAGTACTAATTACAATCTGAAGTGGTGTATGATTTTATTGTCTTGACTATTTAAAGTTACTACATTAATTTGTAGGCCTTGCTTGTGCTAGGAAACCTGTCTCAAATTTGAGTTGATACAGCTTTATGGGAGAGAGGTGTTTCAGAAAACTAGAGACAGAATTCCATCGTGTATACCTCTCTGTCCCATAGTTATGTTTTCCTTTGTGTTTAACATAGGATTAATAAGTTTTAAAGAACACTGCTTTCATGAAGGAACCAGTGCTGTCTTTAAAAGTTGTTTTATTAAAGTGTGAAACGTTATCTGATCCTGGCTTGGCATTCACTAAGTTGAATAAGATTTCGTAACAATAATGAGGTGGAGAGCTAGGATCTGAAGTAAGCATTAATATTGCTGCAGCAGAATTATTTTTTATCAGAGATGGAAGATGAAGAACATCTTTATCTTCTCCTGTGCTGGCCTACCTTAAGGCTTTAAATACAAATGCCTGTTTTTCCCTCCCTATCAGAGTCCATTTTGGTACTAAGATAGAGTCTGACAGTGACATGTCAGCTGTACCTGAAGACTAGTAGGGTGCCAGCTGTTAGTCAGGGTTAGCAAATACTGAATACACATCGAGTTGTTTGGGTTTTTTCGCTGGGAATATGTGTGTCACGTTTTAAGAGAGTGCGTTCATGTATTTAAGTGATAATAATGTAAGTAATTTAACTTAAGTAGCTTAAGTTGTAATGATATTTTCTACAAAAAACTGATGCAACCTAGGAATTTTGTCAGAGTGTCGTTGTTGCTCCTGTTCCCAGAGTGGTGAAAGGTGATAGTCACTCGCTAATACTCTGACAGAGATAGTGGCCTTTTTTTTCTGGGCAGTCAGTATCGGATAGTGTACTGCTAACATTCACAGTATGCTGTTAACTTTCAACTGCCCTTGTTTGAGACAGAATTTTAACTACAACTCTAGAGGCATTTTTTTTTTTTCTTATGTCTTACAATTAATTTTATTATCCAAGGGAATTAACATATGCTTGTTACTACAGGAGAAAATGTACACAAAGAAACTGGGTTGCAGACTGAAGTTTCGTAAGAAACTATCTAGTATATGTTGATAGAGGAAATATCCTGAGTAACAAGGGGAAAGGTGTTGCAAGCAAATTAATTTTTATACAGGTCTATGTTCAACATAGAAGGAATTCCAAGAAGGAATGTTGCCATGATAGAAAACTTGTAATTATACTGATGGATAAATTTGAAAAGTATTCTTACTTCAAATTAAAATGGAGGTTGTAATTGATGTGGTTGATACGGATCAGAGATTTAATCAATCACCATCTTAGTTTTAGCCAAACTCTTTAAATTAACGTAAACCACAGTTCGTTGTTATTTTTAAACTTTAAGCATTCATTATTTTATTTTTGTTTCGTAAAAGATGTAGCTGATTGTCACGCCATTTCTCTCTTGTGTTGCTGTGAGGAAAGAAGGATCAATTGTTGCCAAAAGTACAGACAACTGTTTGTTATATAGAATAATGGAAGAGGTCACAGTTTCAGTTCCACTGGATTTCTCAGCTCTGACTGCTGAAGGATATGCTAACTGAAGCACAGCATTAGGTGTGAGTGAGCTGTGTGGGTTTGTGAAGCTGCATTTGAGCTCTGAGCCTGGTGGGAACTTAGGGCTCTGGGGAGCATCCATGCAGACACACTTTGACTGTAGCTGGTCCAGCTCCAGCAGAACTGACTAAAACAGTGGAATCCTGGAACTAAGCTGCCTCCATGCAGCCTCTTTTGTGTATCTCTGGATTGGGCTTGTCAGCTGTTTTCAGTTTTGGGAGTGTTGTGCAGGCACACCTTCAGTTCAGGTACAACTCTACTTGGGCTCCATGATTCAAAAAAGTAGTTCCAATGCCTGGGACTTGAGGCTGGCTTTTTGCATTCTTACTTGGCATGCTGAGTGGATTCTGCCATAATGGTGTTACTCTCAGTTTTTGCTTCAGAGTTGAAACTTGTCCTTTATAAACAAGATTTTAAAATCAAGATTTTTCCGACTCTTAGCTAAACTAGTCCTAAGCATGATTTGAAACAAAGTAGACTAAGAGAAAATAAAGTTGTTGGTTGACCAGCTGGTGTATCTTAGTGCTAGATGTTAGCATGGTGTATATCCAGAATTTTTCATATTTTTGTTGATTATGCCTATTTTTTTGGTAGTCAAAAATGTTTTCTCATTTGGTTTTAAAGTAAAGGGCAGTGCTCTTTTACTTATCTGACAGAACATACAGAATTGGAACTGACTTCCATTTAGGATTTCTCTGTACTGCTTTGCTGTTTTCCTTGCATGAAGCAATGCAACTGATGCATTACCATTCTAGTTGTATATGGCAGTGTTTAATTTTTACTCAGAAATGCTTTGAGAGCATGTAATCGGAAAGCTTTGCACTTCTGCATTTTTTGTCTCAGGTAAGAAGAAAAATAACTAACCTAACTTCAATTTGTAGAACAGAGAAACTTGTTCATAAAGACAAGCTGTCAACTTTGTGATGAGTAATTCCTAGTAACTTTTGGAGATTGCATTTTGGTTTGTCATTCTTTTTTTCTGCAGTTTTGCAACTGCTAATTTGGATAATGAATCTTTCCTGTAAATTTTCATAGGAAATCTTTGCTTCCTTTCATAAAACTAGGTAGTCTTGAGACATTCCATGTGGAATAGCATTCATTGCTGAGGTATGTTTTGTGTTTTGTAGATTAAAAGGTGAATATTATATGAAGCAGGGAAACAAAGTTCCAAAAGGAAAAAAAAAAAAATCAATCTATCAGTAGCTTTTGTCATATTCTGGGTATATCTTTATTGTGGGAAAACAACCCCAGAATATATGCTTACTTACAAGTCTAAAGCTATGGCCACAAGTGAACATTTGGAAATTAAAAAGAATTAGGTATAAGAGTTTTAATATATGAATTTATTAAATATAGATATTTGCAATGCATTTAGCAACATACAGAGAGGTAATATTGCAACATCTTTCTTGACAATTTTGTTTGCAATATTTTTATTTTTTTTTTACTTATATTTTATTCATCAGAGAAAGCAACCAGTGAGATGAACACAGCAGAGGACTGGGGCCTCATCTTAGACATCTGTGATAAAGTTGGACAGTCACGCACAGGGTAAGTGACTTCAGAAATTTCCTTCCCAAACTTTTAAAATTTTGTTATTTCAGTCTCATACTCAGGTGTGAGGAATGACATTTTTATCTGGTATAGACTTTTGCTACAGCTAAATTTACTTAAATTTATTATAAGTAAAAGGTAAATATATGGATTTTCTGCTCACATATTTTGCAGTTCTTCCTTCCAGGTTGCTAGCTAACATTAGGACTTGTGTACAGCATCTTTTCACTAATGTAGCAGAAGAAATAAACTGATATGTTTTAGCAGTGTCACTGTAAACTCAGGAGACTTCATGTGGGATTTTTCTTAAAGAATCATAATCTAGGTTGGAACTGACTTCCAGAGGTGATCTAGTCCAATCCTCCAGCTCTAAACAGGTCTAATTAGATTAGGTTGCTCAGGACCACATCAAGTCTTGAATGCCTCTAAGGTCAGAGTTTTCACAACAATATGGGCAATATGTTTCAGTATTTCAGTATTTACCCTCGCAGTTTGTTTACCTCACAGTAAGTAACTAAATAAATAATCCTGCAATCTAATTACAGTTTCTTCTGTTCCAACTTGCTTATTGCATCTTGTCCTTTGACTTTGCATCTCTAAGAAAGAGTCTGGCTGTGTGTTCTATGTATTCCCTGATTAATTAGTTGTAGAAAGCAGAAAGATCCCCTTTCAGTGTGCTCTTCTTAAAGCTGAAAGCAGTTCTCCATCTCTCCTGGTATGTGACTCTCCTCTGACCATCCTGGCAACCTTCCATTTGACTTGCTGGAGTGCATCAATATCTTTGCACTGGTGAGACCCAAACTGGATGCAGTACTCCAGATGCAATCTTGCAAGTGTTCAACAGAGGGGAAAGATCACTTCTCTGGCCCAGGTGACTGTGCTAACCGCTTGTTTGACTCAGGATGTGGCTGGTTGTCTTTGCTGCCAGGCTGCACTGCTGATACCTTTCACTCAATAGGACCTGCAGATCCTTTCATGTGGAGCTGCTTTTTAAGTCAGCTTCTGGCCTCTGCTGGTGCAAACGCACCAAAATGCAGCATCTTGCCCTTGCTCTTGTTGAACTTGATCAATAGTCCTCTGGTCCTCCAGTGTATTGATTGCTTGCCCCAAATTAGCTGTTGTTAAGCAAAATTGCTGAGAGTGCACTGCCTCCCATCATTCAGCTTATTAATAAAGACATTTAGCAGTCTTGGTCCCAGTAGAGATCCTTGTGGACCACACTAGGTATGCCTGCAAGCTGGAGCTTGCACCACTGGTGACAACCCTTTGAGCTTAGGAGGCCAGCAGGTTTTCAACCCGTCATATCATCCTTGTATCCAGTCCATATTTCACCAGCTGGGTGATAAGGAGACTATATGAGCTTCGACTGTTTATCAGAACTTTGCTAAAACAAAGTTATAAGGCATCTGTTGTCCTTCCCTTGTCCTCACCACCAGACCACCAATGTCTTTGTCACAGAAAACAATAAGGTTCTGTTTCTTTCTCTTGTTTTGTGAAGCTATTCTCTGACATGAAGGCTTTGATAAATGTACACTTTCAAATTGTGATATTAAGTGAAACACATCTTAATATGGGCCACTAATGCTCCCATTACTGATTCTTCACTGAGCTCTCTCACATACTTAATGCTTGCACTTGTTTTTTGGACATAAAAACCTCAAGTATAATTTGCGTTATCAGATAAAAATGCAGTATAAAGGCATTATTTCAGTGTATCTATAGCGTTTTCATTCAGTGTTATATTAGGCTTTGGAAATGTTTTAAGTGCATCTTGTCCAAGCATTCCCTGTAACAATTCAGGCACGGAATAGCCTTAAAAAGAGACTTATGCCATTGCTGCTGTTTAGTGAAAGGATTATCTGAGAATGACTTGGATTGATTGCCTTGTGTAAGGGTTCAACAACAGAACAAGGAGGGGTTCAAGTGGTTAACCCCTCCCCCTTAGGCTTTAGTTGATACCTGCTGAACGCCCCCCCCTCCTCCCCCACGGGTAATATGCACTTCTGCTCAAAAAAGGGGTTTATATATATTGCTACTTTATAAACAAAACAGAGATGTACAAATATATAACTATAGTACAAGCCACTGATAAGGTGAAGAAGATTGTTATGATAAAGGGAGGTGATTTAGAACGCATAGCAGTTCTCCCTCATTGGGGTCGCCGTTGCGCGTGTATGGGGAGTGAATTCTACAGAGACAGAAAAACAGGGAAGATTTGCGGATGGGGTTCTTAACTCGTTGAAGGTAGCAGAAGTGAGGGCTCCTGGGCTGGAGGGCAGCAGGCACGCACCGCGTGGGCGGCGCTCCCGCTGGGCTCGGTGCTGCGCTGTCCTCGGCTCGGCTACTGCTGTGGGGTTGCTGCAGCGCCTCCTGGCTCGGAGCTGCCCTCGGCTGCAGATGGGGTCTCAACTCCCTGCTTTCTGTTCTTTAAAGAACAGTTAGATTCCACCCCTGGGATCCCACAAAGATCTGGCAGGCCGCAGCACAGTAGTGAGCCCCATAACTACTAGCGAGTACTGGTCTCCTTTTCCACAGATGCAGAAGTCCCCCCACTCTCCCGTGCTGTCTGGTGACTTCTCTTTAGATTAGGGTGAGTTTTCAGGTGCCGTGATGCATTATCTCATCTGCATGCCAGCCCTGGCCCAGCCAGTCTTGAGTCTTGGGGCACAAGAGAGCACCCACAGGTGGGGGGGTAGACCCCTTCAGCAAGGAGCCAGGGTCTCAGGGCTTGGTGGTTCCAGGTGCCAGAGGCACTGTCCAAGAGAGGTGTCCATCTAGTCGCCCTTATATGTTGAAATACCTTTATGGGAGATATATCTTTTTTGTGGTAAAGGGCACACCTTGTAGGCCTGTGGGAAGCAGTATGAGATGTCAGACAGCAAATTCCCACCTGGGACTTATGAAGAGCAGGTTTGCGAATAAGCTTATTCCTTGGGATTAGAGATGGTCTCAGGGAAGTACATATAAATAGCATGGCATAGTGAGACTTCTGTGCTGCCATGTATAACTGTAGTTAAGATAACAGCTGCCAAGTAGTTAATAATCTTTTGTGTTAGTAAAAGTGCATCTCTGCTCCATGTGTGTTTTGATGTTGAGCCTGTAACAGTAACTGTATTATTGAAGGCTTCAGTATTCTCTTACTCAATGAAAGCATTTCATAGGCATAGGCAAGCATAGGCGATTTCGTCTGAGAACAGCTTAGCCCAAACAGTGCTCAAATGTATGTAGCTGCAAAGGACAGCTGCTTGGAAGTAACTGACAAAGCTAGAGAACTTCTGGTAATGTGCAACTAAATTTTTCTGAGACAGCCGTAACTTCTGTTATGATTTGTGGGTTTTGTTTGCTTGGTTTTATTTTTTTGTGTGTGTGTGTTTGTGGTGTGGTTTTGGATTTGTTTGTTTGTTAGTGGGTGTTGGTTTTTTTTATAGCAATTTTATCATTGCTATGACTTCAACCTTTGTAATACTTTCACTGCTTGTAAGATACTGCCAGTTGACTTGTTGCTTAAATGCAGATTCTGTTAAAATTTGCTGTTTCTGGGTTTCCTGTGTTTTGATGGATTGTGTCATGTCATAACAAGGTAAAGCAAGACAAAATTCCCTATTAAGAAGTTTCAATCAGGCTACTCTGAAATTCTCCTGCAGTTTAAGTTCAGGTGGCAGGGATGCTGGGTTCTGCTTAAATCTTGTACCAATTCTGGTTTGATACAAGGTGTCTGTTACTGTTATTGGCAAAATTTGAAATTATACAATGTCTACTTTATGGGTTTTCTTTGCCTGCAGCGTATCAGATGTAAAACGTCTTGCACCTGAAGCCACAGTAGACTAGAATGACTATTATTCATTAAGTGGCACTTTTTGTTCCATAGCGTTACATGGCACATTGTGTCATTTAGGTCTGCCACAACTTGTTTGCATTCTGACAAATTGTTGGAAATGTGGTATGCTACAAAGTTGCTACATTTTCTGAGGAATCAGTTACAGTTTTGTAACAGATTTGCTACTGTTAATTTTTACATTGCAATACCTTGGTTACAGAGAATCACCAGTAGCTAAATATCGTATCTTTCTTCCCTTAATCCAACCAACTAAAACAGATTTTAGCAAGCTCAAACACTCGCTCTATTTTCTCTAATTTTTTTTGTGATTTTCAAAATCTAATTACTGAGTTGATACAAGAATTGTAATAGGAAACACTTGAAGAGCAGTAAATGCAATAATATTTTAATTATATGCCTTTTTTTTAATAACATACATAAAGAATTACCATATGTGTGGAATTAACTTGACACTTTCTGCATATTTCACATTTCAGGTTCTAAAGATCATCTAAAATTTGTCCAACTGTGAGACAATTCACACATGTTTTTAATCTCTGAATTTTTTTTAGGAATTCTTACAGCCCAGCAGTTGCATATAACATTTTTTTACATCCTATTTTTTTGGAATATAGATAATTTAGTGAGCAAGATGCCTTTTCAATATGGAAACATGATTTTATAAAAGGGTTTACCGTTAGAAGCATTATTTTTTCCTTTCTTTCTATACAGCATTACTGAAAACTTGTTTAAGAGATTGGGTCATATTTGACTGACATTTTGAATCATCTGACTATGGGGAAGGTGTAGATTTTTGCATAGTGTTGTTTTTCTGCAGTGAAAATGCTTACAAAATTGAATGTATAGTTTATCAGCTCTGACTGAAGGAGCATAAAAAGGGAAAATTAAAGGCTACGTTTGGCATATTTTAGCCTGAAGTGCCCCTGCCCCACTCCCCTTCCCACCTTCCTTCCTCAGTCAGTGTACTGTTAGCCATTTCCAAAGTTTGTGTTTGGTTCTGAGTTGGGTGTATCTTTTCTATTAATTTATGAGATGTAGCAGTCTTTACATCTGAAACTATAACAACTTCAACTTTTCTCCAGAAAAACTACTTGATAAAAATGATGGCTGAAAAAAAATGAAGTTGGCGACTGGGAAAAGACACCAGTGGTCGAGAATATAGAAATGTTTGTTGCAGCACGCTCTGTTGGGGATGGATGGGGTATTGAAAAATTGACATTGAGAAATGGTTTGTCTGTATTGCTGCTTGCCCAACTTTGTCCTGATTCACTATGGGTTAATCATTACCTCAGTGAGTCATTATTCTGGTTAGCTGATTCTTCTTGGGTTGTTTTTTTGGCTTGTTCATAGAAGAGAGAACAGTAAAATTGCTTACTTGACAGTCTTCCAAACTAACTTATATGTTTTTCTCCCCTCATCTTTCCCAGTATCAGTAGCATTTCACTTAGTCATTGCAGTGTATGGCTAAGAGGCTGACCAGAAAATCATTGACTACATAGTTTCTAAAGGAGCAAGGAAGAAAATTCTGTCACCTGTGTAGTCTTGAGCCCCACAGTCAGTTACCTTAGACTGTAAATGAACAGTAAATTTCTGAAAATCTATGAAATGTGTTGTGCAGAGTAGTATTTTAGATTCCAGTTGCTGTTAATTTTGTCTTTGCTAAATAAAACAGGCTGACATACATTGTTTTACTCTGTAAAACTAAAACTGAAATTTATTGTGAATGTTTTAAAAATATATTAGTATATAATAGTATAGCTTCTATTGTATCTTGACCAATATATTTTCACCCTACTGATTTATTATTCCACACTCATTGTGCTGCCTCTGAAATTTTGATTGTGGAATCATTGGAGCAGAACTGCAGCCTAACAAATAGAAGTCTCTCCTTGCAGGGTGCCTGCCTTCCCTCTGATTTCTGCATAGGGCTTCTCATAATTTACAAACTAAATTGTATGATGAATTAATCTGAAGTAAAACCAAGGATTACAGTTATGTCTAGAAGAGGGATTCTTAGTCTGTGTGACAAAAAACTGGTGAGCTTGCATTTTTTTTTTTTTGGGTGTAGATGAATAGGAAGGTTTTTTTAATGTTTGAGTATGTTAAAACATTAACACTCAAATATTCATAATTTCTGTTAAATATATGTGCAAATAGATCTTTTTAAGGCATTTTTATAACTTACTGAGGGATTTCTTGGGTTTTTTACCTTTCAAAAGTTGTATTTGACACATGTGGAAGATCATTTGGTTTTGAGGCTTTCTTGTTACTGTATTACTTTTTAATAAGTCTTCGGATTCCTTAATTAAAAAAATCTTAGGCTGTTCCTGAACTGCTAATCTCATGATCCTGTATTGTATGTTTATAAATACTGGCTTAACATTAATGGACATGTAGTTTTTTGTGTTTGCACTCATATCACATAAATTAATGGTTTAAAAAACCAATTATTTCTGAAAATTTTAGCATGCATTATTTTTCAATCAAATTTCTCAATGAGACCTCTTGGATAATTAATAGATAACAGGCCTTATAGCCTTCATTTGTAATAATTGGTTATATGAATTTATACACTGAGTGCTATGTCGTCTTGCTGTGTGATAGCATTTTCTATAATTAGTACTACTAAATATGAAGTGGACATCTCTGTAAAATGTAGACACTGCCAAATATAGTATAGCCTAGCAGTAGTGTAACCTATACCTAAGTTCCATGTGAGTTCTTGAATATCAGCTCAGTAGAAAAATAATTTTGCTTCCAAAAAATGAAGTTACTATAAGTACTTCAGGAATGCATAAAATCTCTTTGTTTGAGTTTACCTTCTGTTTCATCTTTTCCTACTCATTCTCTTTCAGGCTTACCTTGTCAGGGCTGTTCAACAGCTAATGCTTGTATGCCCATTGTAATTCCTACGCCAATCTTGCTCAGCCTTCCACCACCTTTAAAGACAGAACAAATTAACAGAAAGTCACACAGATTTTATTATGCTAAACTATGTCTGAAACTTCCATTCAAATTCTTTCTTAAATTTCCTTTTCACATTGTTTCTATCTGCCACAACATAGGGAAGACTTGAATTCTGTATTTAATGGTTTTGAAACTTTGATGTAGAATGTCTAACAATTTTTTTTAGCACTTGTTGGTTCATTGCATATCTTCTTTTAAAATTTTATTCTGTAGATTAAAAGAGGCTCTGAGGAATGTAGTGGTGGTAATTAAAAAAAGGTAGCAAAAGGGTGTTGGTAATTTTTATGAAAGTGAATGTTCTTAGCTAAGTATGAGAAATACAGAGGAGCAGGTTTATGGACTGCAGAGAATTACAGCTCTTTAATTCTAAGAGATGTGCATTTCTGGAGTATTTACCTTTTGTAGTTACTGAGAATTACTGTAATGTAACTTAATTGGGAGGTTTTGATAATGAGGAAAGCTAGCAATCCTGCAGATAGAAATGGCTGCAACTGTTAATGATGTTTGTTTGTTTTTTTCTATGTTGCAATTACAAGCTACTAAATAATCTACTGATGATATTCAGGAGAGCTTGCTGTCTGTTAATCTAGTTGTGCGTTGGTATGTGTGTGACAGAAAATGTTTCATTCTATTCCTTTTTTTAAAATCTGTCTTGTGGTTTTAGGCCTAAGGACTGTCTCCGTTCTATTATGAAGAGAGTGAACCATAAAGATCCTCATGTTGCTATGCAAGCATTAACAGTAGGTTCTTTTTAATGTAGTGCTTTTCATTCCTGAAAAATTATATTGAAAAAAAAAAAGTATTTGCATTTTAATATTTCTTTCCTTAGCTTCTAGGAGCATGTGTATCAAACTGTGGGAAAATCTTTCATTTAGAAGTCTGTTCAAGAGATTTTGCCAGTGAAGTAAGCAATGTGTTGAATAAGGTAATGTATTGCATTATTTATACAATTCATAGAAAAGCTAAATCAGACATTAAATTGGGGTGGAATGGAATGTACTTTTGGAAGACTGGAAATTTGGTGATGGGGAGAAGTATACAAAATTACTGGGAGGACTGTGGCTGTGAGAAAGAACTTCCTGAGTGCCACTTCACATTGCAATTACTTACATATTTTGTTCAGGGAAGGAAGGTGTTAATTTTTAAGTATAGAAATTAATTTTATTGTTAAATAACAGAAACGAAACACTTAAGTACAGATGTGAAATGGAGATAATACAGGGCTTTTATATAACCTGTTTTACTCTATTTTTGGGCCTTGTATGTATTCTGCTAGTACAAACACAATGCTGGTTTACTGTTCTCCCTTTCTAGTAAAGATATCCCTTCGTGTTACATTTGACTTCAAGATAGTCTCTAGATAGTTTGTATTGTCAGTAACATTCTATTATTTGAAATTAAGGAATTAAGAACAGATTCCTACATTATTTAACTGTTTTCTACTGTGTTTGCAGGGTCATCCAAAAGTTTGTGAAAAGCTGAAAGCCCTTATGGTGGAATGGACTGATGAATTCAAGAATGATCCACAGCTTAGTTTAATATCTGCTATGATAAAAAATCTTAAGGAGCAAGGAGTTACTTTCCCAGCTATTGGTTCACAGGTGTGTTAAATTTTGTGCCTGTTCTTGAAGGGTGCCAGAAATTCTCTTTATCCTCAGTTTTGTATTTTGCAGTTTGTAGTCTTGAATTCTGTCTGTAATGTGTTTGGTGCACAAAATGAAATCTCTTCTGTCTTAATAAAACATTCCTTTGAGGTGTGAAATGCTCTGCAATCTAGAAGTCTAAAGTGTATCAGATGAATACAGATGAAATTTGTTGAATTTCCTTTTATATCTTTCACTTTTGCTTTTTCCCCCCCACTTTTTTTTCACTTTCACTAGGCTGCTGAACAGGCAAAAGCAAGTCCAGCTCTAGTTGCCAAAGATCCTGGTACAGCAGCCAACAAAAAGGAAGAGGAAGATTTAGCTAAAGGTGAGTTGATGTGATGAATATATTGGTAAATATCAAATAAAGCAGGAACAAATATTCACATAGAGGAAGGAAGCAAAAGAATATATTTATGGATTGTGTTTTTGATTTCTATTCCTTTCTTTTTGTACCATTCCTGGAGATTCAGAGATTAAAACTATTCTATGGGTAAAAAATAGGAAAAGTTCCTGGTTTTTATGTTTTTCCCTTGCTAAACTGCAACAACACAGTAAAAAAATCTAAAAAAATCTCATGTTAATGACATATCAAATGTTTCTGTAGTGGAGTATGTAAGTTCTGCTCTTGCATTTTCCCTCTTCCTGGGGCAAATGAAGCACATTCATTTGCAGTTTGAACATTTGATGGAAGGAGAAAATAAGGATTATAGTAAAAGTTACATGCAAATTTGGATTCCATATTTTGTGTATAACTTTAAACTCTGAATAGTGCTTCTGTAGTATACTTTAAGGCTTTGATTGCTGTAAGCATAAGTGGCTGTTAAATGTCTCACTGCAGTCCCAGTAAACAAAACTAGGATGGTTTCTTTTGATTTACTGTTGTACTAAGGTATATTTAAAGGCCATGTAATGATCCAGACATGCATGAAGAGTTATTCTTAGGGTGGTTTGATCTTTATGGTCTAGTTAACTGTTTTTTGAGGTCAAACTTCAGCAATGTAAAGACATCAAATGTTAGCCCTTGTATGTAGCATGGCTTTGGGCTTTAGGTTGTAACACTGTATGAGTGAAGTTCTTGGGCTCGTAGTTGGTGGATGTTTGCAGTTTCTCATGTTGGATAGGTGTTGTTTTTTTTTGTTTAGTTACTATCTAGTATAACATTGCTTTATTGAAATTGCCATGAGCCCCTCCGTGTATGTCACTAATGGTTTCTTCTCTGACCAAAGGGGTCAGAGAAGTTTTTGAATGTCTGTTCTTGGAGATACTCAAGAGCTGTCTGGAATTGTCCTGGGCAGTCAGCTCTAGGTGGCTGTACTAGAGCAGGGGATTGGAGAAGATGACCTGCAGAGGTGCCTTCCAATCTCAACCAGTCTGTGTGATTCTATGTCTGTGAAGTCAGGTTAAGAGTCCTGATCTAACAGAGAGACAGTGCGTACATGAACAGCTGTATCATGTTTGTGTTTTGAGCGATCTGGAAAAGTTGAACATTATGTAGATGCTACTGAGAATGTAATACTTCACACCAGCTCAAGATAATAATATAAAAATAAAACATTGACTTCACTCAGTTATGTGAAGTTCACTTCATTTGTGCTTGAGTGCGATTTATTCATCCTGTCCATGTTGAAAGCCTCAGTAAATCTATGGACAGAATTGTCCTCTCTTGTTGTAAAGCATCATTTTGGTTTTTACTATTATTTCTAAGTGAAAGGCAGAACTGATCATGATGCAACAGGAATGGAATGATACTGAAAGTTTTCAGAGTTAAATTTTTGTATAATTAAACCCCTTTTTATATGGAAATTTAATGTGAGTAACTTATTTTGTAGCTATTGAACTGTCACTAAAAGAACAAAGGCAACAACAAACAACACTTTCCAGTTTGTATCCAAGCACCTCAAGCCTTTTAACAAATCACAAACATGAGGGTCGAAAGGTTCGTGCAATCTATGACTTTGAGGCTGCTGAAGACAACGAATTAACTTTTAAAGCTGGAGAACTTATAACTATCCTTGATGACAGGTAACTTACAGAGAATGCCTATTCTAAGTATGTTAGTAAAAATAGATTGAAATTAATATTATCTCCTATGCTGATGCATACATTGGAGTACAATTGCAGTAAAAGATATTTACATATTAAATACTCCACTTATCTCCCACATTTTTTACATACAAATATGACTACATAAAGATTCTTGTATAAAGATTTCTGCCCATATACAAATTGTGTTTATGTACAGGTAACATAAATGCTTTGTAAAGTGTAATTCTTAAGAAAGTTCTATGTGAGTATGTTTTTTTTAATGTATGAGGTTTATAATTATTTTTTTTATCTTTAGTGATCCAAATTGGTGGAAAGGTGAAACTCATCAGGGCGTAGGATTGTTTCCATCTAATTTTGTAACAGCTGATCTTTCTGCTGAGCCAGAAATGAGTAAGTAATTTATGTATACATGTTATGTATACATGTTAAGCCTTGCCATGACCCGAGGGGTTATGATTCAGTTGCAAGTTAATGTGATATTCAAAGTAAAACTGAGGAGCCCTTGTTGTGCTCTCAAAAAAACCAGTTGTATCTTTATGTGTCAGACCAAAGTTGCCCAGGCTGGCATCTGCTGAAAAATATGATGCTGTCTACTGCTGACTTTGTCAGTAGCTTCCTTGAGACTCGTTTAACAACTCCATTGACACCCAGGCAAATGTAGGCAACAGCAGGTTTTTCCAGTTTGCCTTTTTGCCTGGTTACCTACGTACTGTTGGTGTGGATGTGTCCGTAATTGAAGGATTTGTTTTTCTACATACTGGTTAGCTGCTGTTTATATAAATCTAATCTACTTTAATTATTTATATTAAAATAATAAATGTTAGACAAGGTTTGAAGATGCTAGAATTGATTTCTGTAAGTCTGATGAGTTTGCAAGATGAATCTCCTGTGATCTCCTTATGAATGTGCCAATGGTACAAGCGGGTCAGCAGAATTACATTCTGTAAGAGATACCTGTTCACTATATTAAGACTAGCTGGTAAGAGTAGTATGATAAAAGTATTATTTGACAGCTTTTTTGTTGTGGCCTCCACTAAAGAGCAATGAGATGCTTTTGCAGGTATTATTCGATAGAGAAAGAATAGCAAAATTCAACAACTTTTTATTCTGTATTTTGTTCTGGAGAAAAAGAAATCTTCAGTTTGTCACAGATGCTTTTACTAGTTTTCTGTTAAACCTGACTCATTAGCCCTGCTTCTTCCAGTCTCTCTCTGTGCCTTAGTCTGTTTTCCTGATGACTTATTGATAACTATGTTACGTGCTGGAAGACTATGGTAAGGACATTTACTTGCTAAAATATATTTCTGTTAGCCTGTGTGAACTGATCTCTCTTTTACAATTTACAGATGTATTTATGTAAATTGTTTAAGCCTGTGGAGATTGTTTAGGCCTTCAAAAGTCTACTACATACTAATTTTTTTACATTTTCACAGTAAATGTTTCAAATGCAAAAAACTTAATCAACATGCTAACTGTTAAAACATTTTTGCCATTTTTTATTTCTATTTTATAAAATAAAATCTGTCTGTTTATATTACAGTGAAAGTTGAGAAGAAAACAGTGCAATTCAGTGATGAAGTTCAAGTAGAGACAATAGAACCTGAGCCTGAACCGGTTTATATTGATGAAGTAAGCATGATAAAAGTATTGATTTTCAACTGCTGGTACATTTAAATAAGTGGTGTTTAACCTTTTCATCATGTACTTAAAAAGCAATTTGAAATATTGGGAAAACATAATCAGAAGAGAGTGGGAAGGGAAAGTTGATATAATAATAATAATAACAACAACAGCAATAATAATAATAATAATCTGCAGTATTCTAATTTGTTCATGTGTCTTGAAGTTCTTGGGAATCTCAGAAACTTGATTTGGAAACTGCATGCCATTTAGGCTCCTATTCCAGGACTGTACAGCTGTTCACCTCCAAACTAGAAGCTTGGTTGGAGTGACACATTTGCTTTCAAGTTCTGCATTAAGTCTTTCAGGATATCTCTGTGATACCTATCTTGAATGCTGATTTATATTTATTTCCAGACTAACCACTACTGTCTCTTTCCTTCTCTGAAAACTGTGAGCTTTTGGTTGCCCTTTAAGTAATAATTAATGAGATTAGCACAATCTCACTGCACTAATTTTGCAAGGTTCCCAGCTACTCAGCCCAGGATGTTTTTCTTTGCCTTTTTCTTTCTGATTTTGTGGTTTCTGATTTCTGATTTCTTTTTTTTTTCCCCTCCTTTCTCTCCCAGGAGCCTTAGGACTGTTCTGTGTAGTTTTTTGCTTTCTCTCTCATGACTTTGCATTTCTTTCTCAACTAGAGTTCTGTCATTGTTTTTTTGAAGCGAAAAATCAGTTACTGCCTTCCTGAAGTCCCGTGTAATTCCTGCCATAAATACTCTTCCTGCCAATAGATTTAAGTTTGTAATCTGCCCAAATAGTTTATCTCAGGCCTGCCTTGAGGTGCCTTCCAGTTTTTGTCTTCTGTTATTCACTGTTAGTTTTAGTGTCTTGTTTTGTTTTAAAAATGTTCATAGTATAATTTTTAAGGAAGTACTTCATTTGGCTTCTTCCTGCCTTTCCTGGGGTTAATAAGGAAAAAATGTGGTTTTCATTTCTGCTTTGATACAGCCTATATAAATCTGGACTGTTAAAGGCTATTTATTTGATAGCACTCAGCTAAAAAGTTATGTTTAATAATTTACATGTAATGTTTGGTTAAGCAATATAGTTCACTCCAAGACATAGTTTTAAAGAGTTTATGCCTGATAGTTTTCCCCTCTTTGGTATTTTTATATATAGGTTGCACTTAAACTGTTTAATCAAGGATGACTTATTCTGAAGTCAACTGTGTATCCTCTCCAAACATCGTCTTAAAGAAACCCTTTCATATATATTAGTAATGACTTTGTTCATGTCTCTGATTGCCTTAGAAAATGCAGGATAGATTTTCAGTGAATTTAGGTTTAAGTTCTAATTTATTTTTAAAATGCTGTTTTAATGTATTCTGTCAAAACCTTTGCACTAATCCCACTAGGTGGTAGCATTGCAGTTTAATAACTAGAATGGAAAAATAGAAACTGCTTAGAAAATATTTTTTAAAGGACTTAGTTTTTATAGGAATAAAGGGCTATTCTCCACATTAAACTTGTTTCTACTAATAATTTTTGTAATTTGACTTTTCTTTGTTCAAGCATCTTCATTTCTGTGAAGTAGCATATGTGATTTGTATTTTCTTAAAGTTAGTCTAGATAATTTCCAAATCCCAAGAGATCCCAATGGCTATTTTAAATAGCTGCTTTAATTTATTATCCTGAAAGTGTTAATTCTCCATCACCCCACATGTGCCCTAATTATACAATCTGTGTTTTAGGATAAAATGGATCAACTCTTGCAGATGTTACAAAGTGCGGATCCATCTGATGACCAGCCAGACCTCCCAGAATTGCTTCATCTTGAGGGTGAGAAGATGTTGTGGGGCTTTTTGTTGTTGATATCCTCTCTAGCAATTACCTTTATCAAAACAAACTGAAATTAAGCTGAAACTACTTCAGCTTCATCTGCACACCACAAGCATACCTGAGAAAAGGGCCTGAGCAGTAACTAACTTCTCACTTTTTGTTTCATAGAATTGTTGACTTGTAGAATCATAGAATGTATGGGGTTGGCAGCGACCTTTAAAGATAATCTAGTCCACCCCCCCTGCAGTGCACAGGGACCTTTTTGACTAGATCAGGTTGCTCAGAGCCTAGTTGAGCCTGACTTCGAATGTTTCCAGGGATGGGGCCTCCACCACATCTCTGGGCAACCTGTTCCAGTGCTTCACCATCCTCATTGTAAAGAACTTCTTCCTAATGCTAAATCTAAATCTACCCTGCTCTTTAAGACTACTTCCCCTTGTCCTGTTGCTAGACACCCTTGTAAACAGTCCCTCCTCAGCTTTCCTGTAGGCCCCTTCAGGTTCTGGAAGGCTGCTATAAGGTCTCTCTGGAGCCTTCTCATCTCCAGGCTGAACAGCGCCAACTCTCTCAGCCTGTCTTTGCAGGGGAGGTGCTCCAGCCCTTTTGATAAGTTTTGTGGCTTGTCTCTGGACTTGCTCTAACAGGTTCGTGTCCCTCTTGTGTTGAGGACACCAGAGCTGGACACAGTACTGCAGGTGGGGCCTTACGAGAGCAGAGTGGATGGGCAGAATAGCCTTTCTTGATCTGCTGGTCACACTTTTTTTGGTGCAGCCCAGGATGGGGTTGGCCCTCTGGGCTGCTAGTGCACATTGTTTGCTCACGTCCAGTTTTTCGTCCACCAGTACGCACAGGTCTCTTTCTGCAGGCCTGCTCTCTATCACATCATCCCCTAGCCTGTATTGACAACAAGGATCGCTCCTACCCCAGTGCAGTTGGCCTTGTTGAACCTCATGAAGTTCACATAGACCCACTTCTCTAGGTTGTCCGGGTCCTTCTGGATAGCATCCCATCCCTCTGGCATATTGACCACACCAGTCAGCTTGGTGTCATCTGGAAACTTGTTGAGGGTGCCCTTGATCCCACTGTCTATAGTGTTGATGGAGATACTAAGCAGCACTGGTCCCCATTACAGACCCCTGAAGGACACCACTTGTCATCCCTCTCCATCTGGACATCAAGCCATTGACCACTACTCTCTGGATGCAGCCATCCAGCCAGTTCCTTATCCACTGAACAGTCCACCCATCAAACCCATAACTCTCTCTTCTTTGTTAAGAAACTGGCAGATTCCAGATATATCTAGAAGTTAATCAGGCAAAGTTGCACAAACTTGTAAGCTTTTGGATAGGTTCCATCTTTATACACCCATCTGGTTCATCATACCTGTAAATGAATCCTTTTTTAGGAACTGCACATCAGTGATATGTCTGCACATACTCTTGTTCCACTAAAGCTGTAGGAGGGTAAAAAGAAACATGAATTGTTTTATTCTTTCACGTACCAAATGTAGTTACAGAGTGTTGTCTTAAGAAGTGGATTGCCTATATCTGGTCCAGGACAGTGGCAAAGAAATTAAAGGTGTGCTTGTCAACCAACCTCCAGCTATGGCTTATATTAGGATCTTCATTGAAAATGCATTGTGAGATCATTAGAACAATGCTGAATTTTATATTAAATCGTGGGACTACTCCTAGAAGCTGAAAACTTCAGAGTAAACAGATGATCGCTCTGCTCTGGTAGGCCTTGGGTAGTTACTATTTTTGGCATAGTTTCCAGGAATTTGGTTATAGATGTGTGTTGGATCTTGGGTTCCTGCCAGTGGTGGCAGATGCTGATCAACATTTGACAAAAAAACACTTGATTTTCTTCTGCCATTCAGCTGTCTGGTGACTGGTGTCTTTTTATTAGAGAGCTCATACCAACATTTTCAGGAGCCCAGGGTTTGTGGTTGGCAGCAGTGCAGTCATCATGTTAGCACACAGACACGTAAGCAGTTCTTGTGCCTTTTACCACACTTCATGTTATACATAAAAAGTAGGCAGAACTTATACCAGGTCTTACATCTTTTCTCAGTATTTCTGTCAATGTGTTACTGATCCGAGGTTCGAAGAAGCAGATGGGTGCCTTTTACACAACACCTCTCTTTCATCTAGCATTGCCTTCAAGGAACACATCAGTCATGCCCTTTCACCCATCATGGCCCAGAGGCTTTCAGGATATTCTGCATCTTCTGCAGAGGCTTTTGGGGCAGGACTTAGCAGGGCTCATTGAGAGAGCTTTAAACTAGATGTGAAGGGGGAAGGGGAGAAAACTGGGTCTGTTAGGGACAAGCCCAAGAGAAACATACCAGGGCCTGAAGGGGGGTGGTCTAAGGAGGATTTGGTCCCACCAGTGTGCTCTACTTGCTTCCTGAAATGCCTGTACACCAATGCACGCAGCATGGGCAATAAACAGGAAGAGTTAGAGGTCTGTGAGCGGTCTAAGGGTTATGATCTGGTAGCAATAACAGAGACATGGTGGGACAGCTCACACGACTGGAATGTGGCCATGGATGGCTATGTGCTTTTTAGGAAAGATCGGTCGGTGAAGCGAGGTGGTGGAGTTGCTCTTTATGTGAGAGAGCAGCTAGAATGTATCGAGTTTTGTGCAGGGGCTGATGAGGGGCAAGTTGAAAGTCTGTGGGTGAGAATTAAAGGGCAGGGTGGTATGGGTGACACAGTTGTGGGGGTCTACTACAGACCTCCTGATCAAGATGAGGAAGTTGATGAGGCTTTCTACAGGTAGCTGAAAGCAGCCTCACAATTACAGTCCTTGGTCCTCATGGGAGATTTTAACTACCCCGATATCTGCTGGAAGACTTACACAGCCAGCCTTTCACAGTCTAGGAGGTTCCTCCAGTGCATTGACGACAACTTCTTAATGCAAATGGTGGATAAGCCAACTAGAAGAGGAGCGCTGCTGGATCTTGTGCTCACCAACAAGGAGGGCCTTGTTGAAGCAGTGGTGGTCAATGGCAGCCTTGGCTGCAGTGACCACGAGATGGTGGAGTTCAGGATCCTGTGTGGGAGGAACAGAATACCCAGCAGGACCAGAACCCTGGACTTCCACAGAGCAAACTTCGGCCTCCTCAATCAATTGTTAAGGGAAGTCCCATGGGACAGAGTGCTAGAAGGTAAAGGGGCTCAAGATAGCTGGTCAACATTCAAGGACCACTTCTTGCAAGCACAGGATCAGTGTGTCCCAATGGGTAGAAAATCTAGTAAGGGAGCTAGGAGACCAGCGTGGTTAAAAAAGGAACTGCTGGGCAAACTCAAATGGAAAAGGAAAATCTATAGATCATGGAAGGAGGGGCTGGTCACTTGGGAGGAATATAGGTCTGTTGTCAGAGGATGTAGGGAGGCAATTAGGAAAGCTAAGGCCTCCTTGGAACTTAACCTTGCAAGTCAGGTTAAGGACAATAGAAAGGGCTTTTTCAAATACACAGCCAACAAAACTAATACCAGAGGCAATATAGGCCCACTGCTGAATGAGGTGGGTGCCCTGGTGACAGAGGATTTAAAGAAGGCAGAGGTGCTGAATGCCTTCTTTGCTTCTGTCTTTACTCCTGCAGGCTTTCCCCATGAGCCCCAGTTTGATATAGCCCCAGTAGAAGTCAAGATAAAGGAGGAGTTTGCCCAGGTAGATGAGGATTGGGTTAGGGATCAGTTGCGTAATCTGGACATCCATAAATCGATGGGTCCGGATGAAATGCATCCAAGGGTGCTGAGGGAGCTGGCGGAGGTCATTGCTAGTCCACTCTCCATCATCTTCGGTAAGTCATGGGTAACAGGAGAGGTGCCTGAGGACTGGAGGATAGCAAATGTCACTCCAGTCTACAAGAAGGGCAAGAAGGAGGACCCGGGTAACTATAGACCGGTCAGCCTCACCTCCATCCCTGGAAAGGTGATGGAACAACTTGTCCTTGGCACTATCTCTAGACATATCAAGGAGATGGGGGTCACCAAGAGCAGTCAACATGGTTTTACCAAGGGTAAGTCATGTAAGGTTAGTTTGACTAACCTCATAGCCTTCTATGAGGAAATTACTAGGTGGATAGATGATGGTAGAGCGGTGGATGTGGTCTATCTTGATTTCAGTAAAGCATTTGACACCGTCTCTCACAGCATCCTTGTAGATAAGTTGATCAAGTATGGGTTTGATGATCAGGCAGTGAGGTGGATCAAGAACTGGTTGAAAGGAAGAAGTCAGAGAGTTGTAGTCAATGGGGCAAAATCTAGTTGGAGGCCTGTGACTAGTGGAGTCCCTCAGGGGTCGGTACTGGGACCGGTGTTGTTCAACATCTTCATCAACGACCTGGATGAGGGTACAGAATGTACCCTCAGCAAGTTTGCTGATGACACCAGGCTGGGAGGAGTGGCTGACACACCAGAAGGCTGTGCTGCCATTCAGAGAGACTTAGACAGGCTGGAGACTTGGGCGGGGGAAAACCTGATGAAGTTTAACAAGGGCAAGTGTAGAGTTTTGCATTTGGGGAAGAAAAATGTCATGCACCAGTACAGGTTGGGGGCTGACCTGCTGGAGAGCAGTGTGGGTGAAAGGGATCTGGGGGTCCTGGTAGACAGGAGGATGACCATGAGCCAGCAATGTGCCCTTGTGGCTAAGAAGGCCAATGGCATCCTGGGGTGTATTAGAAAGGGTGTGGTTAGTAGGTCAAGAGAGGTTCTCCTCCCCCTCTATTCTGCATTGGTGAGGCTGCATCTGGAGTATTGTGTCCAGTTCTGGGCCCCTCAGTTCAAGAAGGACAGGGAAGTGCTTGAAAGAGTCCAGCGCAGAGCCACAAAGATGATTAAGGGAGTGGAACATCTCCCTTATGAGGAAAGGCTGAGGGAGCTGGGTCTCTTTAGTTTGGAGAAAAGGAGACTGAGGGGTGACCTCATCAATGTTTACAAATACGTAAAGGGTGAGTGTCAAGAAGATGGAGTTAAGCTTTTTTCAGTGATGACCAGTGATAGGACAAAGAGTAATGGATACAAATTGGAGCAAAGGAGGTTTAAGGTGAATATCAGAAAAAATTTTTTTACTGTGAGAGTGACAGAGCACTGGAACAGGCTGCCCAGAGAGGTTATGGAGTCTCCTTCTCTGGAGACATTCAAAACCCACCTGGATGCGTTCCTGTGTGATGTGCTCTAGGTGACCCTGCTCTGGCGGGGGGGTTGGACTAGATGATCTTTCGAGGTCCCTTCCAACCCCTAAGATTCTATGATTCTATGATCTCTAATTTGGGAAAACTGGAAGTGAAAACAGTGTTCCAGAGCTGCTTATAATGCATTTAGGTCATCTTTGATGCCAGAATCTTTTTTCTCCTCTCTCATCTTGAATGTTGAGTGACTCTTGGGATTAGATACATCTCTTGATTAGTAAATAGTTCATTGCTTGGATAAGTGAGCATATTTTGCATTCTCAAATAGGGCTAGACAGTAGTATCCCCTTTCAGCTTCCTTGGCTGTTTATTTTACATTTAACAAACTCAGTCTTTCTGTTAGTTAACTGTGGTTTGCTTGGCAGTTACATGAACCCCATGTCCTTGTGCTGAGAGTTTCAGGGGGTGCATTTTTCTTTATTTCAGTGCTTTTCCATTCTACTTCTCTTAAGTTTTTATGTTGGTTTTTGCACATGTTATTAGTTTGAAAAAATCCCTCTCCCCCAAGCAGCAGGATTCCAATGCAATAACAATGTGCTGTTAGTATCTTTGATGTGCAGATGACTTGAATTATTGCAACCTGTTTTGCAGTAATGTTAGCTGAGCACGTGATTTAGTTTGAGGTGGCAAATTTATTCCCTGAAGAGGGACCTTTCAGATTCACTTGAACATTTTTGTGGAAAATAGTTTGAAGTTTTACAATCCCCCAATGTTAAATGTATTTTGTTTCACTCTATTTTTATTTTACTTTTTTAAATTTACTTTCTAAACTGTGCCACTACTGAAAACTGCTGCATCTTGTTCTTAAATTGTCATGACACTGCCTCTGTTACTATAGCTTTTTTGGCATACATGTTATAGTAATGATACATGAAAAAAATGCATCTACACATTTCTATGTGATAAGTTTTTATAAAGCTTCTTTATGACTTGCAGTATGGAAATTTTTATTACTTTGATATATTTTAATGTCTTTCTGTTCTAGCAATGTGCCACCAGATGGGACCTCTCATAGATGAAAAGCTGGAAGATATAGACAGGTAAAACAGTACCTGAGTTTTGAGCAAAAATTAAGATTCATTCTTTGAAAGACCTCTGTTGTTAGTTAATGATATCTTAATTTCTGTGAATACTGGCAAAGAAAATAAATGTATTTATTAGTAACTTCTCATCTGGGAGAAGGTCTGAAGCGTTTCTTTCCTAGTTACATAATATTTTATAGTATTGTGTTGTTCAACATTATGGCACTTGTCAGGCATCCCTTTAAGCAGTGAGAGTGTGTTCCTTGTCACGCCTTGTGAAAGTTTTCCTGTATTGTTTGTTCTGTACTGACATTATATAAAGTGTAGAATAAGCTGGACAATGTATTTTCTAGGAAACATTCAGAACTTTCAGAGCTCAATGTTAAAGCAATGGAAGCTCTCTCTTTGTACAACAAACTGGTAAATGAAGACCCAATGTATTCCATGTATGCAAAACTACAAAATCCACAATATTATATGCAGTCATCTGGTGTTTCTGGCTCTCAGGTATGTATGTAACCTTTAATAACCATTGACATTATCAATCATATACTGAGCTAGGTTAATTTCTTTTAAATTGTTAATGATAAACAGTTTTTCATGTGAGCTGACTTTTTCACAAAACTTGCTCAAATGTTTGTTTTGTTGTTTGTTTGCTTGTTGTGGTTTTTTGTTTGTTTGTTTTTTTTTTTTTTACAGTATTCTTTACATTACATTAGATAGTAGTTTATCCATGAGCCAGCAATGTGCCCTTGCCACGAAGAGGGCCAATGGAATTCTGGGCTGCATAAGGAAGAGCATGGCCAGTAGGTCAAGGGAGGTCATTCTCCCCCTCTACTCTGCCCTGGTGAGGCCAAATCTGGAATACTGTGTCCAGTTCTGAGCTCCTCAGTTCTAGAGGGACAGCAATATGCTGGAAAGGGTCCAGCAGAGAGCTATGAGAATGATCAAGGGACTGAAACATCTCTCTTATGAGGAAAGGCTGAGAGAGCTGGGACTTTAGCCTGTAGAAGAGAAGGCTGAGGAGAGACCTTGTTAATGCCTACAAGAGCCTAAAGGGTGGGTGCAAGGAGGATGGAGCCAGGCTCTTCTCAGTAGTTCCCAGTGACGAGATGAGGGGCAGTTCCATTTAAATATGAGGAGAAACTTCTTTACTGTGAGGGTGACAGAGCACTGGAACAGGCTGCCCAGGGAGATGGTGGAGTCCCTTTCCCTGCACATATTCAAGACCCACCTGCATGCAGTCCTGAGTAATGTGCTGTAGGGGATCCTGCTGTAGCAGGGGAGTTGGACTAGAGGATCTCTAGAGGCCCCTTCCAACTCTGACAATTCTGTGATAACTAAAATAGATATATACTGATATATGAAGTCTTTTTATGATTTTTCTTACCGTAATGGTAGGTTAAAATAACCTTCATCCCTCAGAGAGAACCTCAAATGAAAAAGCAGTGTTTTTTTGCAACACAATACGTAAAAAAAAAAAAGTTTGTTTTCAGCTGCAAGCTCCAAGTATTCTCCTTTGTATGTTCTAATACCTTTAGTACTTTTCTGCTCAATTATTTTTGATTAAGGAAAACCTCATCCTGTCTTATGAATTGCATATTAAATTTAAAATTGAAGCTGCCAGGCCTTTGCATAATGGGTCAGAGAAAGTAAAGAACCAAAGGAGTACAATTCCTCTTTAAGATTATGCCCTTCCCACCCTTAAAATCAATCTCTTTTTTTAGTTTCCTTTTTTTAGCATTTAAATTACTGAAGTTAACTATTAGCCTACTCATACTATGGTATTTTTAAAAGGTCTTTTTTTACATTTAAATGTTTAATTCTATAGTCTAAAGCATGCTTGCTGTGTTCTTTTTCTGTTTATAGGAATATGTAGGATTTAAAATATGTTTTTTCAATAATTTGCTTTCTTTTAGAGTGATTAAAAAAAAAAACCACACCAACTTAATACCTGTTCAGTATTACATAAACATTGAAGCACATTTAGTTGTTTAGCTTCCCATAGATATGTACTTTCTTTCAGTGTCTTTTAAAGAAGTTTTTCCAGTGTCATTAAGAGGAACATTGTCTTCTGCTCATATATGATAAGCAATCATGTCATGACCCTGTCAGATAGTTCTAATGTTTTATAAATGGACATGTGTCTGGGGATTCTTAAAAGGAAAAACTGGATTTTGGGGTGAAGATGAACAAGTATAAAGTTCTGAAAAGTTAGCAGGTCTCATGCCTCTACTGCCTGCTAAAATTCTTTCATGATATTAGTAAGTCTTCAATGAATATGTCATCTGAGATTCATGGATCTTAAGATAGGAGGGCTGTATTTTGTAAACTTACATGAACTCAATTTTGCATGAGACCTCATAATAGTTACTTGTGTTAAGCCAAATAATTAATAGTTGAACAAAAGCATAGAGTTTAGAAATTCAGTCTTGATTTAGAATACAGATGACACATCTACTAGGAAGCTTTTCCTCTAGCCAATTGTAAAACATTAACTTATTTTCAGTTGAAATTTTTTTAAGACCTATTTTCTCTTCTGCCTCACTCAAGTAATTTTACAGTTCATAGAATCATAGGGGTTGGAAGGGACCTCGAAAGATCATCTAGTCCAACCCCCTCTGCCAGAGCAGGGTCACCTAGAGTACATCACACAGGAATGTGTCCAGGCGGGTCTTGAATGTCTCCAGTGAAGAAGACTCCACAACCTCTCTGGGCAGCCTGTTCCAGTGCTCTGTCACTCTCACAGTAAAAAATTTTTTTTCTGATATTCACCTTAAACCTCCTTTGCTCCAATTTGTATCCATTACCCCTTGTCCTATCACTGGTCATCACTGAAAAAAGCTTAACTCCATCTTCTTGACACTCACCCTTTACGTATTTGTAAACATTGATGAGGTCACCCCTCAGTCTCCTTTTCTCCAAACTAAAGAGACCCAGCTCCCTCAGCCTTTCCTCATAAGGGAGATGTTCCACTCTCTTAATCGTGTTGCAGGCTCAACAGTTACATGAAATAATAGGTTAACTGATGACATGAAAATAATGATTGGCTTTTCATTTTAGCCATTCTACTTAGTGAAAGTTGTCTGGGCTTTAAAAAGTAGTCTGCTTTGGGCTGCTATATGATACATGATCTTAATCCTTCAGTATTTTCATTCAAAGGTAGAAGCTCTTTATGAGTTATTTTGTGTCTTTATGATTTTCTATCTTTATGAGATAGTACAAGTCATTAAAATAAAATTTGGAATACAAGTTTTCCAGTAAACTATTTGATCTTTTTGGTACTGGAGCCTGAGGTAAGAAATGTGAATAATATCCTTTGGAAATCTGGTAGCAGCACTTAATAGAAGACAGTAAGTTGCTTTTATTAAAACAGCTGTAATAAAAGGTTTGAGAGACTGTCTTTAAGTTCTGAAGTCAAATATGAAATACCAAATTTTATTTCTAAAATTCTTTTATTTAATTTCCTAGGTTTATCCAGGGCAACCTCAAAGTAACACATATTTGGTGGCAGGGAGTGCACAGATGGGCCATATTCAAGGCTATAATCTTCCTCCTGAACAACTCTCTTCTCTCAGCCAAGGCTCAGTTACTCCATCTGCCAGCTCGGTACTTCCTGGTCAGCCTACACAGACATCTTACACAAAGTAATTTTAAAGTTTATTTTCCTATTCAAGTTTAAATCTCTCTAAACAGAAAAGACTACAGATAATATTTAAAGGAATTTTGGGGTTTTTTTCTTACAGAAATACTACTTTATACAACAGAAAGATACTTTAGTGCAATTACTTCCCATGTAGTTTTTATTGGTGTGGTGTATTTAGTAAAAATTCCTGACAAACTTTAAAATTCTCTCCTGTTTTTACGACTTCTATAATTTTCTCAAGTTTTAAATTTTTTTAAAGAAATACATAATTTTAATATGTTTTTAACGTAAAAGAAAAAAACAGAAAATTAGACATGACTGATGATTTTGTATTTTAGATAACTTAATACACATTTAATTATGAGTATCTGCTGCTCTAGCTAGCTTTGCATTACCTTCTGATACAGTGTATATTGTATTGTTCTTTCCAAATATCTGACTGTGGAAACATGGGGAGAATTCTTCTCATTTTGGAAAATAAGGGAATGGGCTATGAACACTTAGTAAAACTTGTGCAGGTTCCCCGTATAAAGCAGCTGCAAGTGGCCTTTTGGGTAGATGAGCAAAGATGCTTAGATGTGGCTAAGCTACCTCTAATGTGATTTGTTGTTTTTTTTCCTCTCTGTATAAAGTAATTTTATTTTATAAAGTTGGGAGAGACATCCGCCTTGATTTATTAAAGCATCTCATAGTCTCTATCCCCCAAAGTTACTTACTTGGGGTGATAAGTCATATATGGATAAACTGACTTTCTGCATACTTCACCTGGCTTGTTTTTCTATTTAAATCAGTAGCCTGGATTTTTTTGGGGGGGTATTCTTCATGAGCAGAATGGAAGATAAATGGAATTCCGTGTTGCCCCTCAAAGTAAAACAAAGGTTCACAGTCTAGTTTTAGATCCAGTTTATAAATATTATAAATACGCAAGGTGTCCAGAGTTATGAGATTTCTGTGTGTATATATATAGAACAGCTGAAGAAGCAATAAAGTGTTGCTGATCTGTTGGTAAATTGTTTGTTAATTCAACTGGTTTTTAATTTATTTTTTTTTTCAGTACAATGGTTGGCTCTGTTGCTGGAAATACTTACTCTAACCAGGCTTCAGTGTATAGTCCACCGCCAGCTACTGTTGATGCTGCTTATCAGAATGCTGGAACTAATATGTCCCAGGTGCCAAACTATAACTTAGCATCTACACCTCTGCCACAGACAGCAGGCAGTCAACAAGCACCTCCACAACAACCACAGCCTCCACCTCAACAACCACAGCATAGTTACTCACAAAAGGCTCTGCTATAGGATCCAGGACTTCTGATTCTTAATCTTCTTTAACCTCTGCTAAAGGCAGTTGACAGTTCTATGAGTTTTTTCCTTTAACCTCTTACACTTTGTTTATCCTCAGCTTAATAAGAATCTATCTTGGTGAACAAGTTCAATTTGCACTGACTTTTTAGGATTTTTTTTTTAATTTTGCAGAGGAACGGATATATTTAGGACATTTAATTCCTTTTAAAATGCCTAAAAAGGGGTACAAGATTATTTATGTCTGGTAAAATTGGCTAGTCTGTGAAAACTCAACACTTACAAACTGTTGTGGCATATATGTAAATATAGTGTGTGATTGCAATAGTGGCCATTTCATATAGCTATGGTGATCATGTGAATATATTTAACACAAAGTTTAAAAATAATTTACTATTTTATTTTAATCATGAACTGACGACCATGTTTCATAGTTTTGTCTAGTTTTATGACAGATGTGATGTCTTCTTCTAATGCAGGAAAAGCAGTAATTCTGCATATCATGGTTACACTTACAAGCTAAGGTCTATATATGAATTCACAAACTTAACTGAGTCTAGATTTCATTACTTCTTGAATTGAACACAAGTGTGTCATGACTATTAGATGGCTTACCTACCAAAGTAAACTAGTTAACTAGGAAGTGATTTGGGGGGATAACAGCAAATTATGATTCTGCTTCAGATATAATTAATGATTTAAAACTACTATTCAGAGGCTGCTAAACATATCATGGGACCATGCAACAGATCAGGATCTTGCATTTTGTCATGAGAAGCATGTAATTTATTTTTTCCACATTATTTTTTACAATGGGAACCAGAACTGTATTTTATGTTTGTTGGTAGAGATTACACCAAAGACAGAGGAGTTAAGTGGGAGGAGAAATGATGGAGTATTAAACTGGAACACACAACATGAATAACACTACTTTATTCAAGTCTTCTAATTAGAACATGGAGAATTATGGACAATTAAATCACTTTGCTGAACAAACCTTCAGGGCTTTATTTTATCTCTTGTGGCCTTGCTTAGCAATTTGTTCTGTTTACTGTTCTTACACAAACACTTCTGCCTTAAACATCTATTTCAATTTCCAGTTGTACCATTTGAGTTTATTAGCCCCCTACAGTGTGAATAGTTTATGAGGCATCTTAATTTCATTCACTTTCAGGTTACTTTGAATTATCTTCTGCAACAACGTGCATTAGCCTTTTTAAACCCTTGCATTTCTCAGTACCTTAGCCAGGTGGCTCTATAAGACATTATACTTTCTTTCTACAGCTGAGGTGCTGCAAAAGGAACATGCCTGATGGAAGGCAGCATTTTAGATACGCCTGATTAGTTTCTCATACAAAGACTGTTGTTACCTTGCATTTATGTTTAATCTGTTCATGCATCCTGGTTTCCTCTTATCTTTTCCATTTACTCTAATTCCAGTTAGAGAAGTACTAGATGGCTTCAACATCAGATCTAGATTTTCAGTCTTGTCAGTTTGTATGTCAGAAGTGGTTTGCTTTTGCATCCTGTATTTTAATGTGGTGCTTCTGGAACCTCAGTTATCCGATATGGTCTGGTCACCTAACATGCCTTTGTTTCGCTATACTGGTATTTTTCCTGTTAATACTTTCAGATTGCTGCTTTGCATAACTTCTAACTGGGGTGGTTACAAAACATGCCCATAGCTGATGTGTTCCAGTTTGAGGGTGTTCTAGCCAGCTGGCTGTTTTGACACTAGTATTTTAACATTATATTTTTTGCTTCATAATTCTAAACACCCTCACAAACTGTCATTACTGAAGTACTTGGTATCATCACAAAAGTCTGTGAAATTTGAAAGGAAATACTAAAAAAAATTAAATAATTCTGAGATATTGTCACAGATAACTGTTAATAGATTAAAGAGACTTTTCTTTAGAAAAGGCATGTAGTATCATTTAGATAGTGTTGTCTGTATGCTTCAAATACTGTATTCCAAAATCAGAGAAACAATGTTCAGAGAGGTTTATAACTTTACACAAAAGTGAAAGTAACTTTTTACTCCATGGATTCAACAGCTTGAAGCATCAAATTAGTCCATCTGACTTTGACTATTTATATTCTTAGGTTTTCACATGTTATGTCACGTGATCCCTAAGAAGGGCCTATGGAACTTCTGTACAAACATGACTCAGCAAAAATGCTAGTTTGTCTTTGTTTCTAAAATTTCTCTCACTTCTCATTTTCCTTCATGCCTTAGAGTCACTGCTCTAAGGTATCTTCTGTAACAAATTATGAATTTTAGTTGACTTAGAATCAATTTTCATTGTCCACAACTGGTGCAGCAGATCATTAGATTTTTAAGTTCAGAGTCTTAGTGTTTCTATTGCATCCTGCATTTTCTATTTCAGATAAAGTTTTC
This sequence comes from Apus apus, assembly GCF_020740795.1. Classification (NCBI taxonomy): domain Eukaryota; kingdom Metazoa; phylum Chordata; class Aves; order Apodiformes; family Apodidae; genus Apus; species Apus apus. The sequence continues at coordinate 21,115,133 of NC_067283.1, read as the reverse complement.
AGATTAAATTGAATTGGGAGCTCTATTACTTGATGTTGATTTTTTTTCTCATTTATCAGAAGAGATTATTTTGTCTTCTCATTTGGTTGTGTCTCATTTTCTAACTACTCTAAAGTGATGCCTCCTCCTACCTTGCTTGATGGTGTCATTGCACTAATTCCTTTACCCATCCTCTCATATCGTCTGTGATAATTTAGCAGTTTTATTTTGACCCACGTCCTCTCAGCTGGATTAGTGTAATGAACATGGAGATGCCATTGCTGGGGCTTCTCTGCTGTGTTTTATTCTGAGATTCTTCATTTATGCATTGTCACCAAGTTAACATATGTTCTGTTTTACTGTGCTATCGAACACTGAGTATGGGCAAGAGGGCGAAAGTCCATGTACAGCTACTGTATGAAAAAGCAAGTAAAGAAAGTGTCAGGAAGATAATCTTGTTTAAACTTAAGAATCCCTGGAAATGTATGTTGTTCTTGTTCTAATAGAACTCCTAATTTTTGAACGTCTTCTTTCTTTACATGTAAATTGTCAATGAAAGGCTAAAATTTTCTAATAATATTTTGTATAAACCTGTGTTATTTAACCCTTTCATTAAGGAATACAAAAATGTTAACTCCAGAAGGGGTATTTTAGTGGCTTGTTTATCATGAACTGGATGGAGCAAATTCTGAAAAGTGCCTTCTGTGCATTTTACTTCTATAAGCAAAGTTGTTTACCTGTGTGTATCATCTCAGTTTCTGTGGCCATAATAAAGATGTCAAGATTTACTGTAAAGCATCCCAGGAAGAATACCGAGGCAATGTGTTAAAATTGGCTCCACTGATGTCATGGGAAGATGTTCCAGAGTGTGCAGTTGCAGAAGCAGTTGCAACGTATTTACCCACCTCTATTTATTAACTGGTATCCGTGTAGATGTGTACGTAATGTCACTGGCCAAAGAACATACAGGCAGCAGTAAGAAGGAATAAAATAAAAGAACTACTGCATGCTTCTCAACAGGTATGGAGCTGCATATTGCCCTTATGGTACAGTTGCTATTCAGGAATTCTGAGGTGGGAAGAGCTGAAATGAATTTGAGTAACCAGAACTTCAGAGGATTCTGCCAGATTGCAGATGCTTAGATGTAACAAAGGACATACATTTTCTTTTAATAGCATGGACGTATTTTGGCGATCAAATCTAGGCTGCTATTATTAGTTCTCTGTTTTCATCTAGATGGCAGGAACATCAGATTTACTGGAGAACTGCTTAATACCTCATTCTCCATATTTTTTTTAGTATTTTCTCTAATATCACCTTATTTTTCATTCATATTTCAAATATATCTGTGCAGTTGTTACATGTAAAAGGTTTTATTCCTTGTCTGCTGGGTTTCACAGACAGAATGAAAAAGAACATCTCTAAATGACAGCAGCTACAATGGGACTTTGAGTTGCATAGCTGCAGCTTCCTTTGGAGAAGATGCATGTATATTTTGAAGAACAAGGGAGCATAATTCTTCCAATTAAAAACTGGGAAATTTTTTTTTTTTAAGAAAAAGGTAATGTGAAAGTTACAAAAAGCTCCATTGCTACAAAAACCTCCATTGCTAACAGCAGGCAGAATCATTTTTTACTCTGTTATTCAATCTTAGTAGAGCTGACCAACTCCATACTACAGGTACTCCTTTTTCATATTCAGCTGCAATGAAGAATATTTACCTTCATCTGTATAATATCCAACACCATAGTAAAACATAGGAAGGCCTTGACATTTGAACTTTTTGCTTCCATATGTAAAAAAGACTTTGTACATTTTTGAAACCTTGTTTCTTAAATTTAGAGTGTTTGTGTTTAAAAACATTCCATTTGCTACTATGTAAGATTGCAGATCTCAAATTTGCTATTCATGCTGCTACCTTGGCAAAAAGGTGGTAGAATTTTTTGTTTTTTCTATCCTGCATGTGCTTCTGGAAATCCAAATAATTTTTGTCTTTGTCATGGAACAGAAAAGAAGCCTTCTGCGGTCTGCTTTGGTTTTAATAAAGTATACAAAGTAGCAAAGTGCATTTTTTGTTTTGTTTGTTTTGATGCTCCTTTGATGTTGGCATATGTATATATTTAGATATACTGCACTGTTGTACAAGAATTGTTTTAGTAAATAACACTATTTGTAAAAACTGTTAATTGTTTTTGGTATGAATGCAAAATATTAAAGTTGGATTATTTAGTTCATTATGTCGCAAAGTCAATTTATAAATATCAGGGAAGAATAATCAGAAAAGGACTTACTTTGCTGGAAGGACTTGGAGATGCAGTATGCAAGGTCTGTTAGAAGCACTTAGCTCAAATTTTCTGATTTCAGGTGGAGTGGAGGTCGGTTTTTGATTTTTCTGAGCTGTTGGGTTTCTTTGCATGATGCTTACACATAGATTTTATTATTTTTAACTTGAAAGTTTTTTATCTTTCATTAAATTCCTTCAGCTAAAATCCAAGTAATACATTCTACATCTTATTTCAATATGCTGCATGTCCTCTTTCTTTTGGTAAGAAATATGGAATGTATAACTTAAAGGGGTAGTAAAGAACAAGTGAAAACAACATGTCTGTACAGTCCAATGTATACATTTGCTTACAGATCAATAAGCAAGTAGTGCTGGCAGCTTGACAGTTAATTTGCACAGTTAATTTAATTTCTGATGCTAGTAACACAAAGTAGTGTAAAACTTGGCTGTTTGATATGTGTGAAATGAGTTTAAGATCGGGCTAAAGCCTGGATCATGATTCTACGTTACTGCTTACAGTGCTGTCACAGTTGAAGCTTGATTGCCCTGAAAGATGGATGCTATGTTCTTAAAACAATGTTAAACTTGACAGGTTTCTTGCTTAAACCGGTTTAAGTAACCAAGATCACTATGGTACTTTGGGAGCAGTGAGCAGGAGATTATCAGTTTGGCCTGTTCTTAGGGTGTCTTCCAAAAAAATGAAAGCTAGACATCTTAGGGTAAGCAATTGTGTGGACTGTGGGGTGATTTGATATGATTTCAATCTCTGTGTTTCAAGAGAATATTGATTTAGTTGACAGAATTAAGTGTCATGCAGACTGTGTAGAAATGAAGTGTGTAATGTCTCTGATTTGGAGCAGGGTGGGGGAATAAATACTGATTTTGCTTTAGTGTCTCTCTCTCAGGCAGAAAGCGTTTGTTGAGATCCCTAGTTTGAGAGTTAGTTCCATAGTATTTAAAGCTTATTGTAAAATCTGCTGCCCTGCATCTGGGCAAGCCGTAATACAAGCACCAGTCTATGTGTAAGGGGTCAAACCAACTCTCTTCAGTTAAACTTTCGGTGAACAAGTTCATATTTAATGAAGTGACTCTCAATAACAGTCATTTCTTCTGCATGATGAAGCTGGGAACCTTTATGCATTGTCTTGTTACTATAGCTATTTTTAAAAATCTTACAATGCTACTCTGTTGCAGGATAAAGACCTCTCACAACATTTGTAAATTTAAGTTATCTGAATTATTTTAATTCATGGTGATTTTGGTTGATACTAGTCATGATCTGTGTTTTAAGCGAGAAATGAGAAGCCATTGTGAGAGAACTCAAGGAGAAACTTTCACTGATTAAGGCTGGTTTGCACTTTTTAAAATTCTGTTCAATGTTGGGAGTATACATGGGCAACATGTAATAATGCAGACAATCGTATGATGGAAAAAAGGGAAATATGTATTTTGAATTGTAAATTGAGAATATCTTTAGAGTAAATCTCTTTAATTTATATGAATTATAAGGTAGCTACTGACTGTAGCACCTTATACTTTGCTTTGACCTTGCTCAACACTGTTTAGCATGAGTTTTGGGTCCTCATGTATGTGCGTTTGATTTCTAAAATGCATTCAGGTTGGTGTTCATGCCCCATGTTCCTGAGATCAGTGATATCCACTACCATAGCAGCTGTACTTTGGACCCTCCTGATAGAGGTGCTGAATCTAGCAGGAATGAGTTGTGAGGTTGGTAAAACCTGTCAGCAGGGTGTCACTGTTCACTAGCAGAAACTCATTTGAGGAGTCAGGGTGTCTTGTTTACCACTTTCTGGCTACAGGAAGCATAGATATCAAGATATAAAACTCTAGAATGTAATTATGCCTGGACCACTTAATTTTATACAGTATATTCCATAGCGGTTTTCTAAGCTTGATTTGCTAATAAGCAAACAAATCTTCTCTGACTGCTCCTGAAATCACACTGGATTCTATTTCTAGCCAGTAGTGATGGCACACCCCAGTTGACTCATGCATCCTCAGGTATTTGTGGAGCATGCAGACATGTTTACTTTTGCATACTATGTGTCAGACTGTTCCAATTTACTGTGCTTCACAAAGAAGTGTGAACATTTTGATCCCTTGATTGTAATGTCTTTAAGACTTGTGAAAATTTCCCCAATTTAGTCTTTTTCTTTGCTTCCCTGGTGACATACTCTTGCAGGTGATGCTGAAGGGTTGTGACAGAGTTCATTTAGGCAAACTGCAGCACTGCAAAAAACATGTGGCTTGAGGATTGTAGGTAGTATGATGTTTTACATAAAAATATGGTGTTTTATGTAAGAACAAAAGGAAATCTCAGCTTAGCCAAGGACAGTGAAGTCATGGCTCTCTGGAACTGTGTAACAACACAGGGTTGGCACCAGCTACCTCACTGAAATGTACTATTGAAACATTCAAAAGGTGTTTTTCAGATAAGGCATAGGTGTTGTCTAAAAGACTCTTGTTTGGGGGTTGTGTTTGTTCAGAGGGCTCTCTTCCCTTCTGGTGCACTGAGGAAAAAAAAGTGACTAATTTTTTGCTTCAACAGAGTCCACAGTTTCACTTCGTAATAAATTTCTTGCAGCTTCTGTGGAATCGTGATTTATATTATCTGGTTGCATGGATAATGACACATTAGTAATTTTTAAAACTCCTCCTGTTCACTTAACTGTAAAGTAGTTAATTTTTACTTAGCAATTTATCTTAGTAAGCTGGCTCTTTATGAAAACAGTCATGCTTTCTGCTCTTGAGCACTTATCTTCCAGATAATCAAGCCTTACTGTAAGTGTTGGCTGTTCCTTCCAAGGTTTCTGAGTCCCACTGATCACTCCAGGGGGCAGCTGTTTGTCTTGGTTGCTCAGACCAGTCCTTAATTTTCCCTCTTACAAGAGTACACTCCCTTGAATTTGTCTATGCATGAGGCTCAAATTTGCACCAGATTGTTGCTCAGGTTTATTTATTCAGGACAGATCATTGGTAGAAAGCAATTAATCATATATCTGCAAACAGTACTGAGCTGAACAGCATTCAGTGGGATCCTGTACCTCAGCAGCAGCAGGATTACAAGGAATCAAAATCCCAGTTTTTCAGTAGATGTTTTCAATCAGTTTCATATAGTATATGAGTTTCCTAATGATTATTTCCTTTGTATAATGTGCTTTCTCATACTTGATCTTTATAGTAAGCATGCACATAAATACCAATGGTTAGTAAATAATAAATTTAATTAATTTTGAATATAGATACAAATATATATTTCTATGTTTAGGCATTTTTGCATTGCAGGTTGTCCTTCCACAATAACACAGGAGTCTTGTGGAGCCTTTAGGTTGTTCTTAGAAATGCAGACAGTCCTGTTCTTTCATCTCTAAAGTACCATCTCTTCCCCTCATCCCTGGCTCAGTCACACAGCTGCTGTAATTGGAATTTGTATTTTTCAAGTCTCTGTAATGTCACTTTGGCCTACAGTGTACTCTTCACATAGCACCTTGTCATTAACTTTGGATCATCATTTTCTGATTCACTTTATTTTTTGTTCATCAGTGGTACAGTTTCAGAAGGGCATTGGCTAGGTTTCAACCCAGGAAAACAGCACCTCAGTTCGTGGGGACTGAAGTTTGGTTCCAAATGGTTTAATGATACAAGCTGACAGTTGCATCCTATTTCCTATTTTTATCCATTGCAGGATTCAGAAAGTCAATGACTTTATTATGTGTGGCAAGTCCATCATAAACTTCTATGAGTGGTTCACCCTACATTGTGTGTTGCTTTTAAGAATCTGATTATGCTTATACAATCCCAGAGATCATTTCAGCTTTCATTCCAGCTAGACCATGCACTTAACAACTTTTGCAGTCTCGTTTGTGTCTGCTGGAGATTTTGTACAGTCTTTGAACTCTTGTTTGTCACTGAGGACTTCAGATGATGGATGGATGCGGGGCAGTGTAGGAGAAAGGTGACTGTTAATAGTGTAAGTGTGGGCTATTCCAAAACTGCATTTGTCAAAGCTTTTGTCTAGATTTTTCAGGTGTTAATTTATATCTGCCAAAGCTAAGACATGTCCTTCAAGAGCATTAAAAAAAAAAAAAAAAAAAGGAAAAGTTTCTAAATCTGTGATAAAATACAACACAAAAATTCTCTGGCCATAGGGATGTCGTTCCAGAATACCACGGATTGCTTAGAATAGAAAATATTTTCTTTTTTTTTCTACCGTGGATTACTGTGAGCACATAAATTCCAAGAAGTTAAAAATAGAAATGATAACTTTTTAAGCATGACTGATTGGCTACAAAAGGTAGATGAAGACTCTAAGCTTTTCCAATAATAAGTCAGGGACAATTGTCTTTGACATGTCCTGGCTTCAGCTTTGCAACTAAGCTGCTAGAAAAATATTTTGTTATAGAATGACTCCAAGGACAACAAACAGAATCTCGTAATCAATTCTTAGTTTCTTTCTCATACTTCATTCAAGAGGAAGCTTTTATAATGGCTTTAATTGTACCATTTATGTAGAGTGAATAGAATAGATAAGTGTCTAAAAGTTGAAGCTTAGCTGTTTTTGAAGTGTTGCAGTTATGTCATCTCACCTGTATAAAACTTGTGCTGACTGTTTTCTCTTTATAATCTTGGAAGCCCCGCTTCGTTCTTTTCTGGAAGACATTTGAGTCAGATTTAACCAAATAAGTAGCCGCTCTCTGATCAGAGCTACTTGCAGTTCATATTTTTGATAAAAGATGGGATAAGCGTCACACATTCCCTGGATGGGTTGCAAAAAAATCCAGATCTAAATACTGGTGCTCACAGGGACCATATCCTGCACTGCTGTTGTGCTGGGGAATGTCACCAGAGGCCTGACTCTACATCAGGTATTTTGAGAGTGCTCCAGAGTGAATGCAGCACTGCACACTTGCTCTTCCTAAACAAGGGACAGGAAGGTCTTTGATGTGGGGTGGTGGATGTCTGGAGTTAATTTTTTGCATCCTTACTAATACCAGAACTGTTACTACAGTTGCAATACACTTTCATGTGTAGGCAGCAGTCAGGAAAAGTAATGTTGCATTTATGTTTTTTGAAGGTTCCACTGCCTTCTAAAGGAATTTGACTTCCTCGTTCATTACCACCAGACTGATTTTAAGGTTTTTATCAGCGTCTCTACTGTATGTTCCACAACAGTAAATCTTGTAGGCTTAAAAATCTTTCTTACCATCATGACTCCCTCCTAAGCCCTGGGATCTTACAATACAGCTGTAGCATTGTCTACATGTTCATAGAATGTTTAAACCCACCTTATGCACTGAGTTTACCAGAATATCAAGATCACCTGGTTTTTCTGTTTCCATCAGGGGCACTAAGTTTTAAATTGTCCCTTGTGGGGGGAGGGGGAGAATTAAAAAAATAAAAAGGACTTGATCACTGAGGTGAAATAGCCTTGAGTTAATTTAAGAATAAGATACAGGTTCTTCATAAAATCAGTATCGGCATTGCAAACCTAAAGAGTTTGTATTTCATTTGAGAAGGTTGGTAAGGGAGGATTCTTTAGCTTTTTTGACAGGAGGAAGCTGTAGTCAGGTATTGATAAAGATGTCACTTCTAACATTTCCTTTGCTTGGATAATAATATTTGCTTCACTGATTCTTTGGTATTTCTTTGTGATTCCCAGTGCAAAACTGTAATAGATTTTATGCCATAAAAGCGACCTTGACTGCAGATCTAGTCTGCCATAATTATCCAGTAATACTTATTTGGTCTGTAGTTCTAAGCTAAATTAGACTTGTTATCTATAGATCACTACAGGTGTTTTTTGGCTATTGTATGGTGGGTTTTTTTTTAAATATTGGTTTGTCTTACAGAACAGAAGTAGCAGCTATTGAAAGGTATCTGTGATAAAACATGGAATACAGTAGTCAATCTTTTTGGGTAATGTACTTTAGAACAGAAATGGCAGGCAAGGACCATGATGAAATGGATTTAATGTTTCTTCTTAGTACTTCACTACCAAATATTTGAAGTATTGGCTATGTTGCAATGGGGTATGACATGTGGAGTAGGATCTTGAGGACTTAGGAGTGGTGGAGAGAATGAAGGAAGAAGCAAATTAGCACTTAAGGTGGATGATACAATCAGGAGAGACAAGGAAGATGACGACTTTGTGGAAATAAATGGATCTTTATTGTTAAAGGTTTGTTTCTAGAAGGATACGTGCTTTGTGTAGAGAGGATTCATTCATAGAAGCCCTCAGTTGCTGGTAAACCATGCTGTATCTTAAGTCTGTATAAAAAGTTACCTTAGTTTAATAAAAGAAGTGAAGCAAGCCAGAGCTGTGAGTGAACAGAAACATGGCGTGTTGTGCAATGTCAAGAGACTTAATGAAGTTTCCTGATTTGGGTGCAGCAGTTAAGTAACTCATCCAGGAGAATTATTAAAACAAACAAAAATTAAGGATATAGATAAGCCTTTTTGTACAGTATTCTGATTCCTATGGCACGTGATATCCTGAGCACTTCAGTGTTCATCTTCAATTGCTTACATTTTCACCAACTCGTTTGTATGGAAAATCAAGTTTTATGATTTATGAAGCACTTCAGCTTTCTTCACCCCTTATACCTACGTTTGCTGTTCACCACTTGGCTCTCAGCGTTAACAGCACAAAGGAAGCATGGGATGTATATATGGAGCTTGGTTTACTATATCCTGCTTTGCTGCCTGTGTGACATTTGCTGATTCGGTTTCCTGTAAAAACTGATACATCAGCTCACTTCTGGTCATAGATAACAGGCAGGAAGAGCTGCCAGGACTCCCAAGAAGAATAGTCTGTATAAACCCTCCATGCAACACAGAGCTGGAGCGAGTATTTTTATTTTAGGAATAAGAAGCAAATGGCATGTTTTGATACTGCAGAAGGAAGCTGTTCTCAGAAAATATTTTTAAGATATTTTAAGTTGCTTGTTATTTTTGAGTTGTTTGTGATTTCAAACGCATTGCTCTACAGAATGCCTAGATAAGATGACCATATCAGTATGAAGTGAAATAAGAAAGTTTTCATGTCATTGCTGTTTTGATTGCTTGGCAGGCTGCTGAAATGGGTCTGCCTGAGCAGTTAGACTGTGCTGGTTGAAATAACAAATGGCAGCGATTGCTGTTGTACCTTCAGAAACAGACTGTGAGGATCTTTTGTACTGAACTGAATGCTGCACATAACTAATTTCTGGGATTGCTTGTGGAGGTAATCTAGTTCAGGTTTAAATGCAGGTAGCAAATGTTAGTCAATGAAAAACCTATGATTTCTCTACAAACTCTCTCAATATTTGAAATGACAAAAGTGCTTTGAAAGATTAAGAAGTTTCAAAAGAAAGGAAAAGCCTACCTGATAGCAGGAGTATTCTTCATCTATCAGAGTAATTGTTTCCATTTGAATTTTTCTGATTTAACTGCTATTTAATAATTTTTAAGACTTTGCATTTTAGATTAAACAAATTAATAGGTTTCCCTCAAATTAATTTTGTTGCCTAACTCCCACTGAAATGAGCCATCAAAATGACCCAGCTACAACTGTGGCCGAGTTCTCCCTTCTTGTCAGGGCACTAGGAAAGGCAAATAACTAATCCCAAACTCAGCCTGGTTTGGTTTATTATGGCTTTCCTCTAGACACCTTTTACTGGATATCCTTTCCCATATATGATTTGGTATTTTTTTGTGTCTGTGTTTTGGGATTGTTTTTTGGTTGGTTGGTTTTTAAATTTTATTTTATTTTTACTTACTTAAGAAATGTCCGTCTATAGAAATATCTACAAATGTTGGAGTCCAGGTCGTCCATGAATGACCTGTATCTGTATGAAAACAGGAGATGAAGGCTCTCCTGCTAACAGGACCATTGCTGTTTGGCCAGGGAGGAGGTACAGGATTATTTTGTAGGAGAGAAAGTGAGAGTGTGAGGCTCCTCAGCCCTGCGGTGCTGTTGATGTCCACATGTATGAGGGTTGATCCCACTGTTGGTGAAAAAAAGGGCACAATAATAATGGAAAATTTTACCGTGCTCTGAATTGTTTTGCAGGACAGAACGTTTTTCAACTAGAGCCCAGCACGAGTCCTGTTGCTGACCATTTTGGGCTTTTACGTGGTTTTCAGAACCGTGTTTGAATTTGGCTCCCTTGTATGATCTCACTTTACTGCTTATGCTTACTCTGCAAACAGGTTTTATGATGAAGAACATTACAATCTCACATACAAGTGGTCATCGCCTTACAAGTAGTGCCTGGCCTACAAAGTGCACCCATGTCAGCGTGCCTTAAGTTGGTGAAAGGCACACAGTGACTGTGCCCTGTGCCACCAACGCGCCAGAAAACTGCTCACTGAGATTCAATTCTGGGAGCTCTGGATTCTAGTCCTGTTTGCACATCATGAGACTGCTGTTTCCCTGGATTCAAAATCTTTTGGCATAGCTCCCAGGATTCTGGACCACTTCCCTTACAGATTTTACAAAGTCAATATTCATAAATATTCCCAAGGAGATGCCTGTTGAGTCTGTTATACAGTGGTACAAGACATTTCATTTATATCTCAACGTTTTGAAATAATTTTAATTGCACGCCAGTGGAACAAGTAACTGTGAAATCGCCTGTTTTCGTGATGTTTGCAACAAGTACAGCTTGACTTTGAGGCATTGTGAGATTTTCTGGCTCCTTATAATGTTTCCCAGTAGGAGAGAAAAAGGTGATTCAGTCTCTCTGCTTTTTCATGCAAGGGCATGTCTGCTGACAATGCTGCCCGGTGAAGAGCTGAAGTGATGGCTTACATTTGCATGCTTCTGGCCCCAGTCAATCATTTCACTCATGGTTGGTTCACTGAGCAGTTTTCAGATGGTGGGTTCTTCAGGGCAGTGCAGTGCTGTTCATGTATTTAACATGTTGCTGCATTTCTTTGGAGCTTTTGCCAAACATCTCAAAATTCAAGGCAAGGCTGTAGAATTTCCCAGAATTGATGGGTTGGACTCACTCCTCACATGTCATCAAAACTTTGTAAGAGGAGGAGAGCAGTTTAAACTCCTGTCTTCTCATTATTGGCTTTTATTTCATTTGAAATAGGCTGGAGGGTAGAATAGCTTTGAACTTATCTCAACCACTTTTTCACTCATAAATTCCATTATATTCAATCCTCAATATACACATCACTATATTTGCTCCTCTCAGAAGTCGAGAGAGGCAGTAGCAACTATCTCAATTAACGGTAAGGAAGTGAGGGCAGGAATAAAGTGAAACACAAGATCATAAATTTAGGTACTTAGGACTGGTTTTATGAAGAACTGTGTGTTCATCAGGACTGGCGATGTTCCTGGGTGACACTGAAGTGACAGGATACGTGTTCTGCAGATCTGAAATCCACTGTGGGAGGCATCTGTCCCTGTACACGTGCCCAGATCTGATGCACCCTGCTGTGGTCTAGTGAGTCATCCCGCCTTGTGAACCCAGCGTGACAGTCACTTCTCAAACAAACTTGGTGAACTGCATCTGAATGCATTAACAGTTTTGGACTAGTCATAATTACATTATTTGGTGATCAAGCAATGTCAAATAAAAACCTCGTTATTAATCTTGTTCATTCTCAGGAGAGGCAAACCTAGCACATTTATGAGCAAAACAGAGGGTGAGCAGTAAGTGGGGCAGAAGGCCAGGTCCTGGTTCTGGTGCTGGCCTAGAGGGAACTCACTGGGAAGGGCACTCCGTCTGTTCTGGCGGGGGCAGAACTGAGACATGCAAATTTTGTTCTCTTCTGCAGGAAGTATTACCAAAAGAAAAATCCTGGTTTTGAAATAAGAATGAAATATAACAATGTTCTGTAAAATAAAATCTAGTTTTTCCCCTACTATATTGAAAATGCAATAGTACGTGCTCAGTGACAGTTTAGTTTACATAATATTTCATAATATTTCAGTTTTATTGTTTGTTTTTTGATTTCAAAAAGTTTGAATTTTTGAAAAAATTCCAGACAGCACAGGCTTAAGAAGTTAATTGAATAAGATGGGAGGTCTGAAAATTAAATCCAAGATGCAACTGCAATTCTCAGTGCCTTCATTGAAATAAGGTAGAATTCCTTCCAAAAATCCAAGGTTCTGCCCATGGGAAACGCTGTACTATGGATAACAACTCATGAAGTTTGAACTTCAAACATCAGTGTCTTGATGCTGGAAGGTTTCATGATGCCTATGGGAGAAATGTTTCAATACAAAAATCTTTGATATCTTTGGATTCTGTTTGAAGTAGGTGGGTTTTTTTGATGGGTGGACAGAAAGTGGCCCAGTTTATGGCTACATTCCTCTCTGTCCCTAAGCAGAATATGTTTACTTTCCAGGCTCTGAAATGTGTATAATTTACAAAGTTTCTGGTTATGAGATAAAAAAAAATCATGTATATGCTAAACTGATGGCTTGTCTAAGACGTCCTTTCATTAAAAGAAAGTCTGAGCTGCATTCAGCAAGTAGCCCCTAAAATAATATGCTAATTTTAAGGTTTGAACACCTTATAACTAAGGACCTCTTATATGTATTTTATACAAAACCATCCCCACCCCGCAGTCCAATATCTAGCTGTGTTTCTGAAACATGACACAATAGAATACTATGGAAAAATCAAATTTGAACTGATGGAATGTACATAATACAAGTAGGCACACTGAGTATTCTACAGCCGTGGATCTTCCCTCCTGTGCCACTTGAGACTCCTCTGTGATGACAGAAAGCAGAAACCTTCTAGAATTTCTGTACTTAGCCTGTGCATCTGAAAATATTGGGCCATATTTATTGTGGCTTTTAACTGTGGAAGTGAATCTCATTTGTAGCTATATGCAACCAGAAATGCAAGGCATGGACATTTCTCTTTTTTTTTTTCACAATGTGGGTCAACATAAACTGAATTTGAAAAGTCAGAAATCATGAGAGTATCCATTCCCAATAGTCATGTATATTTATGAAGCCATTAAAGTACATGTAAGAAACAATTATATTCTTGCTTTTCAGTAAAGGCAGAATGTTGCAGTTTTTAATGTTTTTTAAATTTAACGCACAGATGGAAGATTGCATTAGTTGAATTGAAAGTTAATATTTTACATTATATTAATGGTATCTCAAGGGACATTTACTAGGTAAAGGTTCTCTGGTGAGAGATGTTAAAGCCTTGATTGTCCTATTCCTAAAAAACGTTACTATTTTTTATTTTTAGAAATCAGAAACCTCAACATAATTTCTTAGATAACATTTCAGAGGAATCTGATTTGCATATAAAGGAAATATTAACTTTGCCAATTCCTATTTTCTTCCCTGCCGAAAGTCTTGTTTATATCTTCTAATATATTATAGGTATTACAAATTATGCACATTTTTTTCTTGAGTATATGTTTAATATATATGACAATGCAAACATTAGAAATACATATTGAACTATTGAATGCCATCTGAGAGACACAGGTTCACACATGAAACATCAAAAACTATCTCACATGCAAATGTGAAAGCACAGATAATAATGCAGTTGTTTTCCTTCAGTACAAACCAAACAGGCACATTATATTTCAGGTCTAGATACCATTTCATTTAGACTGAATTTTCCCTCTTCCTGTTGACTATCAAAGTAAAGGGCCACTGTGGTTTCAGGATTACAGGATATTTTGCCAGGAATAGTCACCAATTGCAAGTACTGGATGTGCCAGAAGCAGAGATTGTCCGACCTGTTTCAGAGGAATTTCAGAGGCCTTTCTGTTCCAAATGTAAATGGAAGCTGGCTTGCTACCCGCGGGGAGAGATGAAAACATATGTCTATCTAGGGCATGTATCCTGTCATTAGTTATTTAGCAGATTGGACTTCTGGTAACTACTTGACTTCAAATCACTATAGCCTGAGACTTTGCTGAATCCTTTTGTCTCAAAAGAGAGAGAAAATTTCACTTAGACTACATCAGATACTCCTGATGTCTCAGTTTGATTGGAAAGGATCTCTGGAAGTCATGTGGTATGACCCTTCCCCAAAACTTGAAATTACAATCTGGTTGCTCAGCTTCATGTCCAGTTCAGTTTTGAGAACCTCTAGGAATAGCCTAATACAGTTTCTTCTGTCACTTCAGAATGTGGCTCATTCCTGGTACTGCCACTGACCACTGAATAGGTATAAATACTCAAATATTTACTGCCATTTTTATGTTTGTTTGTGTGATACACATGTGCAGCCCCCATTGCCATTTGAATCATGTGGGTTTGATCTAGAGACACACAATGTCTCTCTTCTCTGTTTACCCCTGGCCAAAAGACTACCACAAACTCCCAAACTGTCAGTGATGGTCTTGCAAGTAACAGTACTCTCTTGGGCAGCAGCATTATTCCTTGTCTACTGACTTGTTCCTTCTAGCACTAGATGCTTTCCTGGGCTTCCAGGTGCTGTTAACTGTTAGTAAAATAAATATGTAAACAAGTACTAAGGTGACTTACTTAGGAAAATATTTATTCTTCCACCTTGAAAAGCACTTTGCATACATACTTTGAATGCCTGAATCTTTTGAACATGGTAATGCTAGAATATGAAGGAATTTTTAATTTCTGAATTGTACTTTGGTTAATTGAGCAATCTGTAATCTCCTCACTGCAAGCAAGTTGTTAAGTATAAAGGCCATTGGAAATAGCAAATAACAAATATCTGTCATACACTGCAGCAAGAGATGAAGTTTACCAGGTGGGAAGTAATCAACATAACAATATAGAACATTGCTGATTAAGGCTGAAATAGTTCCCACCTCCTGTCCCTGGGCCATGCTGTTCCTGACCTTTATGTGGGTCCACAGATGTCAAGAGAAATTATGAAGCACTTCCTCTTCTCTCCCTGCACGTAGTCCACAGGAGGGTCCAGCACAGCTGAAGTGCCTGACTTGAATCCCTACTGATGTTAACAGGAGTTTCATCACTGGCTTCAGATGCACTTAGACTTTATCTCCATTGTTTCTTCTCTTATAATAATATTACCAAAGTACCTTTTAAGTGTGCCCTGGACACACTCTACTTTTCCAGCCAGAACTTCCAGCAAGGAGCCTTTCAAAGATTTTCAATACTTGCCCAAGGTTTCTGAGTGCATGACACTACGGGGAGAACTGCTGTGTACAACATGCTTCCCGCGGTAGGTTTGATGCTTCTCACATTTGTGTATCACAAAGTTCTGTAAATCTCATATGTTACAAAAGTCTATGTGTGAAACAGCAGTAAACTGTTGCATTGCATCCATTTGGGGCATTTCAGACCATGTATTGATAACGGCCTCTACAGAATAACATGCTGTTTCCCGCAAAAAAAATCACATCGGGAGGTCTCCTACCCAGCACAGCAAGAAGCCGTGAAAACCTCGAGGCAGACTGTGCCCTGAAGGCACCTTTTCAGAAAGATGATTTAATTCCATGTAGGTGCTTTATCTTGTGAAAACCCAGTCAGCCAGCAAGTTTCTGTGTTTCTTAAGCTCTAATTCATGGGCAAGAATTGAATCCTGTTAAGAGCAGATACAGCCACCACAGTCAGAAGAATAAGCAATCAAACAAACAAACAAACAAACACGTTGAATTTAATTAATTTGAGCTCAAAAATGCCTCATTAGGGTTTTTAAGCCCGTGCGTCCCCTCTGGCTCTTCTTTTCATCCCCAAGCACCGGCTGCTCTCCCGGCCCGGCCGCCTCCCCGTCCCCCTCCCCGGCGCTTGTTGGAGCGACCTGCTCGCACGTGGGGGAGGAGTGATGGGGGACGGGGAGGCAACCCAAATCCCATCTTCCCAGAAGTAGGTCTCTGCTACTCCTGCAGTCTTCGCTCTTGAGAGAAACCTGGTCGTTCGAGCGGGGAGCTTTGTTTGAGACTTAGGTTTGCCTCCGAAGGAGAGGAGGCAGATGTCCTGCTCCCTCGGCGCGGGCTTGGCTCATTTTCCTGAAAAAAACAGCCGCTGACCTGCATGCAAAGCTGTCAGGGTGGCAAAAGGGGTAAAAAAAGAGAATCACCATTACCACAACAATAAACACCCAGCCCTCTTCTCAGCTATCACCACTTTATCACCTGCATGTGCCTGGAAGGAGGCTCTTCCCTCCGCTGAGGGGGGGGGAAAATCAGCTTAGGAAAGCAAAGTTTGAACAGCGAATTCCTGTTATTTCAAAACTCCCCATGTGACAGGATATTTCCTTATCATCCCGAGCCCAGAGCTTTCCCCTGATCCACCAGCCCTTCACAAGTGCGGAGGACCTGCCCGGCGGGAAGCGCTCTCCCCAGAGCGGCGATGGCTCCCTCCCCGCTCCTGCTGCTCCTCGCACTTCTCCCGCGGGCTTTTCCGCTGCTGGGTAAGTGCCCGCAGGGGCTGTGCGGGGTGAGAGTGTCGGAGAACAGAGAGGGGTCGCGGCGGGCACAGAGCCCGGACTGACCCGGGGCTTGGGGCTGGAGCGGGGGCGGAACGGAGCGAGCGCGCAGGTGGTGAAGCCCGCGGTTTAACCCCCGAGTGCAGGCTGCGGGGAGCCTCGGGGGGAGGAGGCTGCGGGGGAGCCTGAGGGGAGGATCTCTGGGTGACCGCGGTGCTGTGAGCACCAAGAAGCGCCTCAGTTTCCCCCGCCGCCTAGGGGACTCAGCCCCCATTAACTTAGCGCTGTCACCCAGCTTTCCTTCATCTGCCTCGTCACAGCCAAGGTGTGCGGAAGGGCCTGGTGTTGGGCACGGTCTTTCCTCTGGTCCTCTGGTCTTCCATGGGCTTGGGGACCTGCGTCTGGCAGATGGCTTTTGTGAGGGGATGTTATGGTAGCTGAGGTGTTGGCATAGAAGAGAGCTGTGAAAAGAGATTAAAGATGTGTTTCTTGGTGAAACCTGGAGCTTGCACCCTCCAGCTCAGAGAATTACTGTGATTTCCAACACACTGCTGTTTTTCACCAAAAATTTTCCATCTGCTCTTCCTGAAAGCCTCTCAGCATCCTCAGCTCTCCAGTTTGAGGTCTACTGAAGTACAGTATATAGCAATATGAAGTACATTCAGTAGCATGAAGTACAGCTTTATAACACTTCTTTGTAACCTTTCTTGCTTTGTGTAATTAGCACCAATCATTACAGACTATCTGGTAAGCAAGAGTCTGAATGAAGACAGTCATTCTATCAGCTTGCTGCCTTATTGCTCCCTCATCTCTCACTCAGGGCTTTTGGTGTGCTCTTCTGGTGCTCTCCATTACTGTTTAACACTGGTAGTGCTTCACTGGCTTTATGACTTACTTCTTGATTTACACTTGCATAATCTGTGATGGCTTGCAAATGCTGTGGAGTGTGAAGCTACGTTGGCATACTGGAAATCTCTTCTGTGGAAAAGATACTTGGTCAGTGAGATTTTACAGTACACAGTACAATTCCTTGGATGTCAGCTGGAGTCAGAGATGGGCAAATAGTCACAGTGTAGTGGGTGAAGAAAAATTAAAGCCTGAGAAAACTCTTATTAGGGTCTACTTTAGACAGTTGAGGGAAGAGATACTAGGTCTCCCTGGATGGGTTATAATGGTGAGGTAAATTGGTTCCTATGCCTGGCATGTTCCTATGCATTTTAAAGAATGCCTCCTTCCAGGAGTAATTCTTAAAATATGAATTAACTTTTTAGAAATTAGTGTAATTCTAAGTACCAAGACTGTGGTTCTCATCATCATTAAGTGGACCTTTAAGTATACCACCTACAGCTCATCTATAGACAAGAACGGACCTTTGTTATGGGAGCTCTATAACAAATGTTGCTACAGAGCAGTGAAACGCAGTTAATGATTGTATGAGTAACCCTGCTCCCCTCATTTCACAGATACAATTAGTCATGTTGACAGGAGCTGTATCAAGTGTTTACAGGGAAGAGCTGGCAGGGCATAGTAAGTGTTGCACAAATACCTGGCTTGTTTCATATTCTTCTTGACTATCTAATAACTCACATGGAAGTTGAATGGGAATCCTCTGCGGTGTCTAAGCAAGCAGAACAAACACAGAAACAAAGCTGTAAACTACAGCAACACAGGACCATGCTGCAAGCCTGCTGTAGGGTCATAGATGAGACAGAACTCTTAGGAGAAGGAAATTCTGCAACTACAGTCTCAGCTCCAGCAGCTCCAGCATCCTGCTACCTCCTTTTCTGTCATCCTGTTTTGGTGCCAACTTGTTTTCAGTGCCTGCTTGGCTGTGTTGGCCCTTTAGCTGCTTACCTATGTATTATTCCCTGTCAGAGCCCTGCATGGGCTGAGGACCTTGTATAAGCAGTTGTATTGCCTTTACACACTGCTAACACTTTGTAAAGGTGCAGCCAGAAAAGCAGAGGACCAAAGATTTGTCTTGCCCCCTGGGCTCCCCCCATCCTCACTGGTCAGACCTCATTGTTCAGCTTTCTAACCTTGTTTCTGAAGCCAAAATTCTGTACCCTTTCAGGCTTGGGTGCAGGAATCTAGGCTTTGGACTCTGGGGTACCTTTTTCATGTGCATAGCATCCTCTCTTTTACACCAAAAACTGCATAAAATAAGGAATGTTATTTTAGGCCACAAATACATTTTTAGCAGTTTGAAAGATCAGATAGTGAGTCCACTTGTGAAAATGCCTGACACCTCTTTTACCCAGAAACTTTAAAAAGATTTCAGGAAAAGCAGAGTTGCAAGCATTGCATATATCAGTTTACAGTACCATTGTGCTAAAACGCTAGTAGAAAAGTAGAATAAAGAAAGTTATCACTAGCAGTGATAATTATACATTTCCTGGTATTGTCTGAGAGTAAAACAGATTGGCAAAAGGCAATGATTTCCAGTGCTCATCAGTTTTACACTACTTCCCAGTGAGTTGGAAGCCAAAGGACAGGAGAAGGAAGCTGAACCATAGATAAGTCTTGGTCAGCTCTTTCTCTGAGAAAGGCTGAGGGAGCTGGGTCTCTACAGCTTAGAGGAGACTGAGGTGAGACCTCATTAATGTTTACAAATATGTAAAGGGCGAGTGTCTGGAGGACAGAGCCAGGCTCTTCTCAGTGATGCCCAATGACATGACAAGGGGCAATGGGTGCAAGCTGGAGCACAGGAGGTTCCACATAAACATGAGGAAAACCTTTTTCATTGTGAGGGTGACAGAGCACTGGAACAGGCTGCCCAGAGAGATTCTGGAGTCTTCTTCTCTGGTGACATTCAAAATCTGCCTGAACGCGTTCCTGTGTGATGTGCTCTAGGTGATCCTGCTCTGGCAGGGGGGTTGGACTAGGTGATCTTTTGAGGTCCTGTCCAACCCCTAACATTCTGTGATTCTGTGATTTGTTCCCAGGTTGCTCTTCTGCAGAAAAGTAGGATCATTTCCATATTGGAGCCTCAGTAGGGAAGGGGAACTTTTCTGGGTTTAACTTGTTTTCCCTTTAACTATTTCTCCATTATAGACTTGGTTTAATTTGGTAATCATAGACTAAAATAAATAATGTTTTAATTAGCATCAATCCCCAGAGTCACATAAATAGGTATTTCTCTTTCTTAGCTTGTGTCCCATTTAAAATACAGTTTCAAGACTTTGTGCACTGTGTTACATTATGGGATCCAATATCAGAGACAACTATTTACTTACTGTGCCAAAATGTATCTCAAGGGAATCACAGAAGAGAAATTCTCGGTATTTGGGCAAGACCAGCTCAGAAATGTTGTACTTCATAGTACATCCAAGTGTTAAGAGGTACTAAAAACTTTTCTAGTGCTTATAATGTTGAAATAAACCTTGAACACATGGAAACATGTGCTATTTATACAGAAGGAGAGAACTTTGAGAGCTATGAAGAGCCTTGTAAATTTTCGTAAGTCATTAAGTGGCATACCTGATGATGCCAAATCCCATTGTTGTCACTATTTCATTCATAATCAAGTAATGTAAGAAAGAAGAAATAAATCACTAATTGCTGCAGTTGAATTAAAAATGAACATGCTGTTCTAGCCCTACAACTAGCTTGCATATAAAGCTTAAAAAAATATCCTTCCTCTCAGTAAAGGCTCTTATGGATTTTAGCAGAGTTTATAGGAACAGAACTTCCCACTGTGGGGAGATGGAGCCTGAAGAACTTACTGGCTGTTGTCATCTCCTCATGGCTGGGAGAAAGGATCAAGGAGCCAGTGCTGGTGGAGTGCTTAGCGTCAGGATCTGCAGTGTACACTGTATGGTGCTCCCTTATTTTAGTAACTCTCATGGGTACAGCTTGGATTAATAACATGAGTCTTTTCACTCTTCAGCTTAATGCATGCCTTAAAGCTACAGGAGACACTACACCTGCATCTCTGCTGCCTTGCACTTTGAGTGTAGATTCTTTCACTGATGCAAAGTAATTGAAATGTCCTCACGTCTGAACTAGTTGTATTCTACAGTCACTTCAGCAGGTGTAGGCCACCAGAGTACTGCATCTTCTTTTGCTAAACAGATGATGAGATTTTAACCCTGAAAGTAGTGTCCAGATTCATGTTTCATTTCAATAGTAAGTAAGACACTTCAAACAAAATTATTCCAGTGTTTTTTGTCTACAGATACTAGCATCTTCTTAATATATAACGAAGATCACAAGCGCTGTGTACTCGCTCGAAGTTCAAATTCAGTGACTACTGCTCCTTGCGTTCAAGAAAATGAGTCACAAAAATTCAGGTGGGTCTCAGATCACCAGCTTATGAGCATAGCATTCAAATTGTGCTTGGGAGTGCCTTCGAAGAAAGACTGGGTTCCCATCACTCTGTATCCCTGTGACAAGGCTAGTGAACTGCAGCGATGGGAATGCAGAAATGAGACCCTCTTTGCAATCCAAGGGAAAGATTTGTTTTTCAACTATGGAAACAATCAGGAAAGGAATATTATGCTGTACAAGGGATCTGGTTTATGGAGTAGGTGGAAAGTCTACGGAACTACAGACGATTTGTGTTCTCGAGGCTATGAAGGTAAAGTTCTGTAAATTAATTTATGTATTTTAAACTCCTTTCTAAGTGTATCTAATGAAAATATTTAGAAGTACAGGGTAATTCCTTCATCTTGTTAATGATCAGTGAGTGTGACTGTTGTGACATCAGCAATATTCAAATTGTACAACTTGTCAATATTCTGACAAATAATTAACCATGCATGGTAGTTCATTTGGAGAAGGGGAAAAAAGTTCATGATTATTCAGAACACATGTGTAATTATTACATAACAGTCAGTGATAACTTTTACTATTTACATATTGAAGATGCCTTTCTAGGTGCCTGAAGTGAGTCTCAGAGTTGGTGTTAGACAAATACATGAAATAATTCAAATAGCTAAATCTGAAAAAGTTAAGTATTATATCTATCTATATCTGTATCTGTCTATCTATCTATATCTATATCTATATATATATCTATCTTTAAGATAAGTATCTAGGAATACATCTGGCCTCCCATTTAGTATTTTGATTAACAGAAACGGACAGAGGGAGCTGCTAAGGATGCATTTTTTAGGGCTTACACAAAGGCTGATTAGAGCCAGAAAAAAAGAACTATAACAAATTACATGAAAGGAGGCAGGGAAGAAAATGGAGTCATGGCCTGCAATTCCTTCCTCCTTTGTGTTCTAGCAGCTCTGTGAGACAGTGACCTTGGTATGTCATCTCTCTGACAGTCCCTGTCATGAAGTGTTCCTCTGTATGTCCTCTCATCAATGTATGTACACTTTCCTGCACAGAAAACCATTTCAGTTACTTTGATGAATTTAATTGACTCAGGTTTCTGATGAAAAATTATCTTTAGATGCCAATGGAAATTTTATTTGGATATAGTATTCTGGAGACACTCTTTGGTATTTATCTTTTGAGTTTATAAATACTTGGCCTTCCCTGTCTAAAATTATCAGCAACCGAGTGGGTTATTGACAGAAGAATCAGCCGCTCTTTGTGCTTAAAAATAACATTTCTTAACCATGTGGATTTTATACTTTTGATTTTATGCATGTAAAATGTATAATGGGAATGTATTTGTGTTGGCTCAGTCAGTGCTGGTCAGGAGTCTCCTTAAGAAATAAAAATTTGTTTCATTTTGAACACGGGTATCAACTTAGATCTAGAGAGTAAAATTATTATGTCCCATTTCTAGTACAGTTTGTATACTAAGATATCAAGCTCTGATTTCTACAATACGCTAGAATATAATCATAAAGCTGAACTGAGATATATATATATATGTATTTCCCAAGCTTCTTACTGCTTAAATTATTTTAAATTGTTGTGTCTCCTTAGATACCTACACAGTGAAAGGAAATGCCAATGGTGCACCTTGTGTATTCCCTTTTAAGTTTGGTGGTAAATGGTATGCTGACTGCACAGATGCTGGCAGATCAGATGGCTGGTTCTGGTGTGGAACCACTTCAAACTTTGATGTTGACAATATGTATGGATTTTGCCCATTGAAATGTAAGTTTTGTATCCTCAAGATTCTGCTCTGCTGTTGTCCAGCTGCATGGAAATATCGGTGTCCTTATCATGTGCTTTACTGTATAAAACACAGTTTGAAATGATGACTTTTTCTTTCTCCATGCAGCCTGCTATCCTTTTGGGAACTACTTCAATGTGCAAATATAGAGCTTAGCATAAAAAAAAATAGACCAGCTGTATCCAGGTGAAAGTGTGCTGCTCATACGCCAGAATCTCTATTTAAACCATTTACTTAAACAGGAAATTAATTATATCTTAACATTTTGTGTTAGTATATGTAAAAAGATGTCTAGAATTTTATACAGCAGAATTGGAAGCTGGAATATAGCTTAATTGAAAATTAAGACTACTTTGTAAAATGAGTTGCCTTTTAAAGATGAAGGAGCTTACATTAACCTTTTACTAAATTCCAGTATTTCCCAAATCTGTGTGCTACGTTGCAGCTCTGTATTTACAATCAATGAGAACTATTTATATTTTAAATTCCTTGGTTTGAGTATAGTTTCAGTTTCAACTGTAGTATTGTGAACATACAGACCTTTATTTAGGAAAGTTGATACTACTTTAAGTAAATTAGAGCAATAAGCCTGTATGTACTAGAATTCTTTTAAATTTGGACAATTTTTCTCTGAACTTCTGTAAAATATGTCATAAGCGTTTTGTCTGCAAGCTGCTGCTTCTTTTGTCACCCCAAAAGAAATAGCACTTCTACCTCCCCTCTTCTTTATTATTTTTTGCTGCAAAGCTCCAGCTGTCAGAGTGAAGGAGAAAAACATGCCTTTCCTTCCAAGTGAAGAAAGCACTGTGGGTTGATCTTAACTGGTTTGATGATGAAGTGTTTGTGCCCCTGCCTGCTTTCCTGATTTCCACTAGTATTGCATTCTTTATTTCAGAGAAATAAAATTGACTCATTTTTTCTTTTTTTTTCTTTTTTTTTCTTTTTTTCTTTTTTTTTTCTTTTTTTTTCCTTTTTTTTTCTTTTTTTCTTTTTTTTCTTTTGCTAGAGTTATTTTCAAGAGATTAAAAACATGTTAGGAATATCAGTCCCAGAGATATTGCACACACAATATCAACTTCAGAATTCTACTTGTCTGGTGCTCTTTGAGCATAACAAATAGGAGGCATCATTAACATTTTGTTTAATTCTTTGGCATAATTCAAGGAAATCCATTCAGATGACTGTGATTGTTTTTGGAAAAAGCTGCTTTATGCTGATTGCCTGCATGTTTCCTTCCTGATTCTTCAGTATTGACTGTAAAATATTCTAGCTTGGGTCATACACTTTAATGCGAGATGGGCTGTGGTAGCAGAAGTTTTAGTCAGCCCTATGAAAGAGGAGTGCACTGCCTCTGTATGTTATTTTTTAAAATAAGATTTATGGGTTGTTTCTTAAATTCTCTGGGGGAGTGAAAGTGCTGATATAAAAACTATAACAAACTATTACAGCTGTTCACACTGGGGCCTGGACATACAGTGAAATTATGATTGAACCAGTCACTTTTTTTACTTGTGAGTAAAACCAAAATGAAAAGGGCATAAGACTGTAATTAAAACAGTTATTATACTCAATAGAGAGGCAGTGATTTGACCAGTGGAAGTAATATAATTGTCAATACGGCTCTTTATTTGGTACTTGAAAAAGAAACACTGATGCTGTGAAAATAGAATCTTAAATCTCACAGAAAGAAACTGAGAGGTGTTGCTACATCAGAAATTTTTTAGTAGCCTAGGAAGTACTGGCTCTTTATGGGTTCCACTGTGTCTTTTTCAGCTCTGTCTTGCACTGCAATGCGAAAGTAAATGTTGGGGAAGAAAACAGGTTGCACTGCGTTATCATTGGGCAAATCAACATCCTTGTGTTCGTTCACAAACACTGAATTTATTTTTTATGGTAGGCTTTTTCCCGTGCTGGTGTTTCAAGATGTCTTAAGGTTTTTTCATTGTGATTTTGAGTCTGGTTGAAAATGCCTGGTGAATTGGTCAAATAAGTTGTATAGGGTGATTTGTGTTGATTTTTCTAATTTATCTGGAACTCATAATCTGAGTTTGGACCTCACAGATTTATGTAGGACTAAAGAAAAAAAAAAAAAGGAGCAGCACTTTGGGAAAAGATTTCAAAGTGAAGATAAGCATGTGAAGGAAGTTATAATACTTTATACTTTTTTGCTATTGACAACATTACATTTTTATATACTATATTATACATTCACATAAACAGTAAAGTATTTATTATGAGATTAATTCTCTACTGCATGCTTGGAGAAGAACTGATGACAATTATTTTATAGGCTGTCTAACAAGATTTATATTCAGTTTTTATTTGATATGATTCTACTAATGTATTTTCCAATTATATTGAACTGAGATTACAACTTGTTCTGAATGGATAACTAAAAAACAATAACACTTTTATTTTACTGCATAATTTTTATTTTTACAGAAGAGCACCATGTGTAAGTCAGCTATAAATTATGAGACTGAGGGACCAAGATGAAAGGTTGGATGAATGCCGGAGACTTGTTTACCTCTTGCTCTGTAGTAATTGTACAATACCTGTAAAACCCTTTGTCTCAAGTCTGACCCAGGTTTCTTTATTGAATTATAGATTTTAATATTTTTGCAATCTCTATTTTATCCCATGCCTATACACAGGAATTTATGATCTTGTAGAACATAGCGTCGTGATGGTCATAAAATATTTTGGATAGATGTTAGTTTGTGGATAACGACAATCAGATAAAAGTTACTATTTTTAGTCAAATGTCCATATTACAGTAAGTTATGTTTGATTTTTGTTTACTAAGGGAAATTTGAGAAGAACCACTTTGTATTTTCTATAGACTATTAGATATAATACGGGAAAAACTGGAACTGGTTAGTGTCCTGCTGATTTTAATATGTATCATCCTTTGTCCTGAGTTTTGTTTATTGTACTGTTTTCCTCTAATTTGCACACTTAGAGTTTCTCAAGTTGCAAGCTGTAAAAATTTTGAGAGAAAGAATTATTTTCTTTTTCTGAATTCAGAAAACCTGATACGGGCTACAGTAATTTCAGTCATTTTCCCACTGTCAGCAGACATGTAGTCACCTCTGCTATATTCTGCTTTTGTCATGCAATTAATCTCTTTGTGGAGTGGTATTTAGCTCAGTGTTCGGGCCTTCTGTTGGTTCCTTTTTTGACAGAGCAAGATTATGCTGTTGTCTGTTGCTTCTTGTGGGGATTCAATTGAGACAAGCCAGGAGAGGCTGCAGCAGTATAAGGAGTGTGGAAATTTCTGGGGCCACTTCTACTCTTGGTGGGCCTTGCTGGATGACTTTTTCACTCTTTTGGCATTGCCTAAAAGTGGCAAGTTCAGGTGTTCAAGGATATCACAGTCAGGTCATGTGGCAGAGAAGAAAGTGTGGTGGTATGTCAGATACATGAATAAGACAAATCAGGAATTGCATGAAAGGGTGAGATGGATGCTCATAATGTATGTCTTGTGTTCAGTGCTTGGGTCTGGTTACCTCTATCAGAGTAATAAAATCCATAGCCACTTTACACAGTACCCAAAATTTGTAAAAAAATGGGGTTTCTTATCTCAAAAAAGTGGTCAGCTCGATGTACACCTTTGCTAGCAAGTGACTGGAAGTTTTTAGTCCTTTTCTTCACAGTGAGAAATCAACTCTTTTAGCATTACTTTACCCACTCATCATCTGTCTTAAACAGTGGTTTTGTAATATCAGAGAAAATGGTGACCTTGTTTCATAACCTGGGTCCTGTTCCACAGGTCTGTCATGATTTACCTCTGCCCTGGGTTTATTAACACATCAAAGAGTTTTGAGATTCCTTTCAAACCAATTCTTTATTGCAGTAATTAGGTTTGTGTATTTTTGCTAAGTGATTTATTCTATATTTTTTATGGCTCTGTCTTCATGATAAGTTACAGCATTTCTTTTTCTCCCTACAGTCAATAGCCTTGACGTATTGTGGAATTCCGATCCTTTAACAAATGTCCAGTACCAGATAAACTCTGAGGCAGCTCTGGAATGGCATCAGGCAAGAAAAAGCTGTCAACAACAGAATGCAGAGTTATTAAGCATCACAGAGTTGCATGAACAAACATACCTGACTGG
Source organism: Apus apus (assembly GCF_020740795.1). Lineage (NCBI taxonomy): Eukaryota > Metazoa > Chordata > Aves > Apodiformes > Apodidae > Apus > Apus apus. The sequence goes on along the minus strand of NC_067283.1, from coordinate 21,088,295 downwards.
TAGGGTAATATTACCCATCAGTTTCTTTTTAAAAGTGCATTATTATAGCAGTGACACTTATATAGGATATTCCGCCTTGAAAATGGTTATTTGTTCAGTTCTGGTAATTAGTGGATTTAAATTTTTGTCTTGAATGATTTAACTGGGAAAACTGGCACTAGTCCAGGTGCGGTCTCGTGAGAGTGGACCAAGGGTGAGAATCACCTCCCTTTTCCTGTTGGCTATGCCTCTTTTAATCCAGCCCAGGATGCAGCTGGCTTTCTGGGCTTTGCCAGCTCATGCCCAATTTTTCATCCACCAGTATCCCAAGTCTTACTCCACAGGGCTGCTCTCATTCTATTCATTCCCCAGTATGTATTGAAACTGGGGGTTGCCCTGACCCAGGTGCAAGACCTTGCACTTGGCCTTGTTGGACTTCATAAGATTCACATGGGCCCAATTTTCTAGCTCATCCAGGTCCCTCTGGATGACATCCTCATCCCACCAGCGTATCAACCACACTGCTCATCTTGGTGTCATCTGCAAACTTGCTGAGAGTGCACTCAATCCTATTTATCTATGTCTGTGATGAAGATATTATACAGACCCTAGAGGAACACCACTTGTTACTGGTTTCTATTTGGATATTGAGCCATTGACAGTAACTCTTTGGATGCAGCCATGCAACCAATTTCTTATCCATCTGTTAGTCTATCCATCAAATCTGTATTTCTCCAATTTTGCAGAATGATAAATCTATTTGTAATACTATGAACAGCCTGTTCTGTCTAAACATTTGTTTTTGATTTAAGGATTTGGTCAAAACATGAGGTTTTTTTTACTGACTGTGATGACAGTCTTGTTGAAATTAATGCTCAAGGCAACAATCTGGCACTAACATACAGAAGTGAGTTATTAGTTGTGTGTTTCAATTGCAAACTAGTACTCCTGGCAAATGTATGTGAAAATCAGCTTTTCATTCCACAGCTATCCTGGCTGAACCAGGATTTCCTGTCATGTTCAGTTCTTAATTGTCTTAATAACAACTTGTTTGTATAGAAGCAGTGCCAAAACACATTAATATGTTGGTGCCACCAACATTAACTACCCCTGCTTTCAACCTTGCCATTATTTAAGTGTTACACATAATCTTGGTGTCAAAGACAACTAAAACATATAGTACAAGATTACATACTGGCATGATGTTGTCGGTACAAGCAGAAATAATGTACATTGCACAGTGATCGGTGAGCTATGCAGAAATACATGTAATGAAAAAAAATACCCAGTCATCCAGGTGGGCTTCCAAGTCTTATACGAAAGGCAGAGATAGACAATAGATTAACAATTACTGTAAATAATGCTAGAGAGTTCAGCAAGACCACACTTAAGCATGAAATTTTTAGGTGCTTTTCAAAACTAGAGGATTAATTTGGAACTTGTATTAGAAGCCTGACTTACCACTGACTACAGAAGTAAAATCAGATGAGTGTGAAAAATGTGTCAGGTGTGCTGTTAAAAAGATGATGTTTGGAATGTTAGCATTTTAGTGTAGTTTGATAAAATGCAAACAGATATTTTTTTAACTTTACAGTATTTTAAAAATTCGAATCTCACATTTGTTAATTTTATTGGAAGAAAAAATGCACAATAGCAATCCATTCATTTTTCATTTTAGAAAATTAATTTGTGGTTTTGTGCCACTTCATCAATTCAATATTTTACAGTTTTTGAGAAAAATTATTTGTTTCATATTTGTCATCATTAGTTTACAAAGAGCGTGCCAAAGTGTAATTTTGTTTTCTATTGTAATTAAATTCTCCAGAGCTAAAAATGTGAAAACTCTAAAACTAAAGTGACTTACGTAGGATGCATATTTTTCAGATTTAGCATAGCCACCTTAACTGAACTGGTAAAAGTTGTTAAAACTTGTAATGGGAAAAAGGAGAAGCAGATAATTTAGTTAGTACTCAGCTCTCGAGTTCTGAGTGTTTGCTTTTGCATGCATTTCCAGTATTTTTCTTTGTCTCTGTTACCTAGGTCTGACTGGCAGGCTGAGTTCTGCTCTCTGGTTTGGTCTTAACAGTTTGAATTTCAACAGTGGATGGCAATGGGTTGGTGGTGCTCCTTTCCGGTACTTAAATTGGGTTCCAGGTAAGGTGAAATATGTAGCTACTCTGTTTAAAAGGCAAAAATTTGATCATCTTCTAACATATTTCTTTTCTAGTACTCTATTCTCCTGCAATAATTGGGCTTGTTTCAATATTGAAAGATTCTGACTGTGGCTAAAAAGACAGTGAGTCCCAGCTCTTATGCCAGGGATACATACTGGGCTTAATTTATGTTTCACAATGGAAATGGTGGCCTTAAAATTTAGAGGAAACTTTAAAAAATAATATATTTACAATTTATTTTTAAGTCTTCTTAATTTACTTTATTTCTATATGAATACAGAATAAATCTAATGCTCTAGGTGTATTCATGAGATTAAACTAGTCACTGTATGTTTGGTTTGTGGTTGTTTGTTCTTTTTTTTTTTTTTTCCCCTCTTCTTTTTTTCTTCTCTTCTCTTCCCTTTTCAGTTTGTTTTGGTTACTTGCTTAAAGATTGGATTTTCATTTTTGTTTGGGATTAGCCAGCCCGTGGCAGTAGCACATATCAAATTTAACATATTATGTTAGTCTACTTCAAAACAAACCCAGCTACTTTGCAGCTGTAGCTGTGATGTTGAACTCTGGTGCCGTTGTTAACAAGCCGGTCTCCTATGCCATCTGTACACACAGTGAAGAAGAGGTGCTTTACTGTTCACAGTGCCTATGCTTAGGTATCTTCTTGCAGGACCCTTGTTTCCTTGCACTGGCTATTCAGGAAGCCTCTGAAGACTAATTTAAATAGATGTCTAAAGTTATGCAGTGTGAATACACTTCTTTATCTTCATTAAGCATGTAACATGCATTTAATCTGCAGTATCTATAAACACCTGCCCCATCATATAATCCAGTGGTTTCCCTGCATAGATAAGGCCAAAACCACATCTTATGTGGACAAACTTCTTGAGTAGATAAGCTTTGAAGACTGAATTTAGCTACTTTAATAATAGCTCTCCAATGGAGTGAGCACACAAAGCAAACAGATGGGCTGAACTGCAAGTTTCTGTGAAGGTATTTATAGGTCTGTCATCCAAGTGCACTGATTAGGATCTGCAAGTAATGAAGAGTGGGGTAAAACTGGTTGTGAAGTTGAGCCAAAGTGGCAAGGGGAGCTGTTCATGGTTGTTAAAACTGCAAACGACTTTCAGTTGTCCTGTAAAGAGTTAGATGGGTTTGGGAGTAACCAAAATAGTTTGTCTTTATCTTGAACTCCTTATGTTTCTTAATTTCATTCAAAGGTAATACTCTTAAGTCCATATAATTTATTTTATGAGTGTGCTATCTCCTTCATGACTTTGCTTAGATCTACCTACCTTTATTTCATCCCCATTACCTTAACTGTTCAAGAGCTGGCTCTTATTCCCCTAGTATATTTTAAAATAATTTATATAAGCTTCATATTGTTCCATCTCACTAGCCCTGTGTGAATAACAGAAAACCATGGCAGCTAAGTTATCAATATTTAAACTAAAATTATGCTAGTTAAGCATTCAAGAGAGACAGCTGCCAACAGCTGAACTTTTGTTTTTTACATGAAAACAATTTAATTTTGTATTTTTCAAGTAAGCATATATATTTATTCTGTGGGAAGGAGCTATGACATGACTGCAAATATAAGAGTAACTTTAATCTAAGGTAATGAAATAATTATGATATAAGAAAATGTTCAGTGAACAATTCTGCACACTAAAGAACAGTTTTGCAATGTTCATTGATGGGTACTACTGATGCTTGATTATTATGTAGAATAGTGGCACATGTTTAGAAACTAAGGAAAATCCATGTTGAGTTTAGACCAGATCTTGAAAAGTTCATCTGGTTTATTGCAGAAATTCATTTTGCTCTACAGGGTCTGCTTTCCTTCTAGATGTTCCTGTTAATACTAATGCTAAGCTTCAGCTGAAAATATCCAGATATCCTGCTATTGTCATATTGTTTAGACAAGTGGACAAGAAGTTCACATTAGTGAAATAATTACTTTTTAGTTTTATGTCTTTACTCTTACACTAAGTACAAAATTTTATTAGCTTGCTGAACAGTTCTTTCATCTGAATATTGTGCTCTGAAGTTTAGACATGCTTCATTTAGGAAAGTAAAAAATACAAACAAAATAAGTGCACTGTAATACCTTCTGTCAAGACTTTGAACCTGTAAAGAGGCTGTAAACTAGACAAATATCTGAACCTGTGGTTGTTGTGAAAAAATATCTCTTAAGGCAATGTAGAGCCCTGTTCAGTCTAAAGAGCTGTGAAAGATCACAATTCTCTGTAGGTTAGCATATCTTAGAATTTAAGCACAGAACATGAGAGTGTGAGAGTAAACTGGGAGAGTAACTAATATGTCTTTCTACTTTGTTGTTGTTGAGATTTTGTGTGATGTTTTATTTTATTTTAATTTTTAAAGGACATCCTTCTCCAGAACCTGGAAAAATCTGTGCAGCATTAAATCCTGGCAAAGGTGCTAAGTGGGAGAATCGGGAATGCAGTCAGAAACTTGGCTATATTTGTAAACGAGGAAATGCTACTTTAGAATCTTTCATTATTCCTACAGGTAAGTTTAGTAATCATCCCTCAAAAATATTAATGACTAGTGCTTTATATTTGTATTTCTAATAGGTATTTGTTACTGCACATGGTAAAACCAAACAAAAGTCTCTGCAAACTGTGACTTGACAAAGATTCCTTATAAAAGCGAAGAGTGTGTACTTCCCTTTTGTTCTAGCCTCCCTTCTTCCTCTATAGCATTCTTTCTTAAGTAGCTTTGAATTCTAAATCACAGAAATGGTGGATTTCTCTTTTCCAAAACTGAGCAGAACTGTCAGATTTTCTTAAAAAAATAAGAAGAGAAATAATATAATGTAAAAAAAAAAAAAAGTAATTATCAAAAGTCCCCTGTACTCAGCAAAACTAACATTTCTTCCTGCTGTCATCTTTACTACTTACGAAATAGAGAAAGTTTGCCAGTGCAAGTTGATAGTGGACTAAATGTTTTTTAAGTTATTTTGAGACAGGTAAAGAGTTTTATATATCTATGTTTTTTAGAAATAGATATAGAGAGAGATTTAGAATTATTTGTTTGTTTTTGAAAGCCTATTGAACTTATTTAATTATTTAAATTATACATACACAGACACTTTATCAGAAAAAAATATAATACTGGCACTTCCCTAATGTACATAGAAAAGACTAAACAAGGATAAGTTTTCATAGTTTTGGTTAGATTTCCAGTCCATTTATTAACATGCATTATTGGCAAACCAGATGTTTTGGAAACTCAATGTTTGACATTTGGCTTAAAAATCATCTTTTAAAATGTCTTTCCTTCTTCTGCCAGTATATGACTGGTCCAGTCAAAAACACTTAGGACAGCATTTTCTGCCTAATTGGTTTTGTTTCTTTGCTGAAAGAAAAAAACCACCCAAACCAAGAATGAGCTAGGGTCTCATTAGTTAAATATTGAAATAAATATTTAATATTAAGTAAATATTTAATATTAAATAAATTAAATTAATATTTCAGTGTTAAAAACAAGTACAAGAAGGCCTTTAGTGCATATCTTACTTCCTTCCTAAATGAAGATGTAAAGTTTTGTTAATATTTGTATACAGCTGATAAACAGATACTTTAATTTATATAGCTTGTCTTACTCTGTCAAACTGACTACTGCTCAGATTTTCAGGTTTCACACATCAGTTCTTAAACACTGTTGCCTTATAAATATGCTACCATTTCAATACTGGCTGCTATGTTACTTAGATTTAATTTCAGTTTGAGGTGTCTAATGGCCATCTCTTTCTTGTGCATTAGGCTTTTGATACTTGCCTACTCCAGTTTACCAGTAATTTGGAGAAAGAACAGAAATAAGATAAAAGTTTTCGGTTGTACAGAAACTGCTGAGTAAAACAGACTAACCAGACTTTGGCAGTGTTTCACTTCATAAAATATTTTCCAAAATGTCCTGTGGGCGGAAGTCATAAAAGGAATAAGCATGCGGTCGTGCAAGGTGTTAAGTGGCCCCAGCTTTTAATGATGTAAAGGAAAACTCATGGCAGATGATGTTTTCCTGACTAGGGCTCCTGAGTCAAGAAACAAATTAGTCACAAATTCATACATGCACTTAGCTGTGCACTTAACATTAAGCACAGGGGCAACCCTTTGAAATTTTAACCCTACAAGTTACAATGAAGTCTAACAAGGCAGTATGCTTCTATCCAAAATGATGTAGAGAAAAATCTTTGCAGAATATTTTTGTTGCAGAATAAGTTTTCAATGAAGCAAACAACTGTACAGTTTGTTTTGTTATGTTTTGTTTTTGTAGCAGAAGTGCTTTTTTTTCAGCAGGGGGCCTCATCACTGTATAGATGTGAGTGATGTAGAATCTTAGGTCTTTGAAGAATTTGCTGCAATACAGCAAAGTGGATATAGCAACCTATTAATTTCACATGCAAAACTTGCTTATTTTTAACTTAATTTTCTAAGGAAAGGCTGGCTGACTGTCTACCTCCACCAAGTGACTCCCAAAATAGATTTCATCCTAATCCAACAAGATGTAGTGATCTTAAAGTATTAAGTTTCTAAATGTTGCACAGAACATTAGATGAGATGAAATAAATGCTCTTAGTGTCACTGTTGTGATGGCTGTGTGAGCTCTTTCTTGTCAGACCACAGAAAATGTCTGTGAGAGAGAGCAGTTTGAGTACCTGTATCATGAGACAAACTTCAGCTAGTGCTTTCACCTTTTTAGGCATCCAACTCAATCCCTGTGACCCAATCACTTCAGACTTCAGGAAGCCAAGCTTATATTTTACAAAAGTAATTGCTATGTCTTTGAAGAATAGCCATTCTACACTTACAAACTGCATTTCTATGTGTTGATCTATTCTACAGTATCTATTCTACAGTACCTATTTTCTACAGTACCTATATTCTACAGTATCTATTCTGCAGAATTTATTCTACAGTAAATTCATCAGCTTGACATTTAGGATAACATTTTTTCACATTTATGTGATTTTCTTTGTTGCATCTAATTTGCTTTAATTTGCATTGCTTCTTTTGCTTGAGTGAAATGAAATTCAGGGCATAGCACTCGTTTCTATTAGGAAAAATATATTGTATGGCTTTGTGTTGTCATATATTTTCTTTAAAAGGAGAATGGGGAAGCTCAGAATTCATATTTGCTAAGTACTAGAAATGAAGAAATGAAGACTTTATCTTACTGAGAAATCCCCAGCTATGGCATTCAATGAGACTTGCACCAAAGAAACTAGAATGTCAACTGCCATTCCTGTTTTCTTCCTGCAAAAAAATCCTTGGTGTTACTTGATTTAGAATCATAGTATCATGTAATCATTTATGTTGGAAAAGACCTGTAAGATCATAAAGTCCAACTAACACTGCCAAGTCCACCATGAGCCATGTCCCTGAGTGCCACATCTACACATCCTTTATATACCTCCATGGATGGTGACTTGGCCATTTTCCTGGACAGCCTATTCCAATGCTTGACAACCTTTACAGTTAAGAATTTTTTCCTAATATCCGATCTAAACCTTCCCTGGCACAACTTGAGCCTATTTCCTCATTCTATCACTTGTTACTTGGGAGAAGAGACCTACACCCACTTCACTACAACCTCCTTTCAGGTAGTTGTAGAGACCCATAAGGTCTCCCCTCAGACTTATTTTGTCCAGGCTAAATATCCCCAGTGGCTCATCATAACACTTGTGCTCACCAGCTTTGTTGCCCTTCTCTGGACTCTCCCCTGCACCTCAATGTCTTTCTTGTAGTGAGGGACTCAAAACTGAACACAGAATATGAAATGCAGCCTCGACACTGCCAAGTACAGGGGACAGTCACCTCCTCAGTCCTGCTGGCCTTGCTATTTCTGATACAAGCCAGGATACTGCTGGTGTCTTGGCAACTGGGCACACTGTTGGCTCGTATTCAGCTGGCTGTCCATTAACACCTCCAGGTCCTTTTCCTCTGGGCGGCTTTCCAGCCACCCTTCCCTAAGGCTGTAGCATTGCATGGGTTTGTTTGGCCCTTGGCCCTGTTAAATCTCATACAAGTGGCCTCAGCCCATTGGTCCAGCCTGTCCACATCCCTCTGCAGAGCCTTCTTACCCTCAGGGAGACCAACACTCCCGCCCAAATTGGTGTTGTCTGCAAACTTACTGAGGGTAGACTTGATTCCCTTATCCAGATCATTGACAAATATATAATAAAGAGAACTGGCCTCAACACTGAGCTCTGAGGGACACCTGAATTGGCTGGCCCTTCTTCCAAAGGCCGCAAACTCTCTTGTTTTTCATGAATGAGTGCCAACCAAAGCTCTTTGTTTGGCCAGGTTGGACTTCTTCCCTTCCAGCTTGTCTCTCAGCACATGGGGATGGCCTGGTCCTGCACCTTTAAGATCTCCTTCTTTAAGAAAGTCCAGCTTTTCTGGACTCCTTTGCCCTTCAAGACTACCTCCCAAAGGACTGTCAACTAGACTCCTAAGCAAATCAGACTCTGCCCTCCGGAAGTCCAGGACAGCAGTTCTGCTGATTCCCCAAGAATCCAAGATTCTCCTAGAATCAAAAACTATCATGTCATGATCACTGTGCCCAAGACGGCCTCCAACCATCACATCACCCACAAGTCTTTCTCTGTTCAGACAAGTTTCCAAACAATTTGAAACAATTCTCTGTTAGCGGCAAAGCACTGTAAAATCCATTTGTTCAGAGCTGAGACCAGGCACAGGAGAAATCAGGCAGCTGTCTGAAGCATCAGTCTAACCTCTACAATAGCACTTCTGTCTTCTCTTGTTTTTCCTAACACAACGATGCACATTCAGTGTGTTTTTCTGGGGTTCCTTCACTCTTTCTCCCACTTCTTTCTCTTCTGTGGCAGGATTGACAAGGCTCTGATCAACCGGTGAGCCCCTTGTCCTGAAGTGACACAGTTCAGTTTTACTTAAGCTTTGTGAGAACATGCTAGCACTTTTTTGAGGCAGGTCTTGAAACAGCAGACTGTGTTTGTAGCTGTGCTAGAAATCTGTATCATGACACTAATCATCAGCATATTCTAGCTGGAACAGAATATATGCTTGCAGCCTGAGCCTAACTGGTCATGACTTTGGATGCCTACTTAAATATTTCCACAGAATATACCCCACAGTCATACACAAACACATTGCTTCTTCTTGCCTGACACACTTAAACTTTTTATTGGCAACAGAATTTCTGCAAACCTGCTGCCCTTGCTCTACTCTATATAATGGTGTTTGCTAAACCATCTGCTGATTATAAATAAAGAGCTGCAAGATTTATAATCTGTTTCTACAACAGCAGTATTCTATTTATTATAAGTTCGGGTGGCACTCCTCCCAAGGCTGAATTGTTTGCTGAACAGCAACCTGGCTGTTGACAGTACTCTGCTACTGTTCTGTTGAACTTTTAAAATCAAGTTTTAAGCATAAATAGTTTATTTGACAGCATAATTTTCTCAATTCATCTTTTAAAAAAGATACCTAAAAGCAGTATTCTTATTTGGGTTCTCTCATGATCCTGTAGAACCATTTATTTTTTCTCTGCTACTCTAGCAAATTGGGCTAATTCATAAATGTCTAAGGTCTGGGGAAAATATTACCCTCATAAATATGTTTTGTAAGCCCAGGTTCTTATCTTATAGCTATACAGCATGGTGTAAAAAAATGATAAAGCACAGCTCTGCAGTCCTTACCTTGTAGCATGAATGTATCTGGTTATGGTGATTTTTAATTATGTCTTTTTTAAAGGTGCAAGCACTTGTTGGGAACTGTAATGTTCTTTAAAAAAAAATCTGGAAATTATAACTTTTAATCATGCATGCATATTACTATCCCTGTACATATTTTTCTGCTCTGCTGTTTCTTCTTGAAGAAAATACATAATTAATTTGTTCCTTAAAGATTTCCTTAAAAATTTTTGGTCTTAAGTTAATAAGAGAATTCTGAAACTCTTCATGTTCATTTTTCTTTTCAGAGACTCATGTACCTATGAGATGTCCTGATCAATGGATGTCATATGCTGGTCACTGTTACATAATTCACAGGGACCCCAAAATATGGAAAGATGCCTTAACATCTTGCAGGAAAGAGGATGGGGATCTGGCAAGCATCCATAATGTTGAAGAGTACAGCTTTGTTATTTCTCAGCTTGGGTACCGTGAGTATTTTTTAAAAATACCATATACATATATTTATAATAAGCTAGCTTTGAATATGTCTTACCTACTAATAAAGGAAGCGGACTGTTAAAAAAAACAAACAGTCCTGATCATAAGGTGCAGAAGGAGTTAAATTTCAAATATAAAAATCTTTGGAAGAAAAAAACAACACACTAAGAGTATGAAAAACACATGAACTAAACTGACACAGAAAAGCTGTGGTCAATGTTGTGAACTGCATTAATCCCAAACCTGTGTTTCTACGTGTCTGCCTCTGCCCCCTTTTATACAGATTAAGACAATTTCCAGCCTTTTCAGAAGCAGGAAGGATTTTTACTCTTGGTCTGCAAAGACAGATGAAGGGAAGCAAAGTCAGTTGGTCAAAGACGTTGTGGGAAGATCTGGATCTTATTACCAGCACTGCCATTTTTCAAGTCATGCTGCTTGTGTTTCTTCCGAAAAAGGAAACTGCCTGGTACTTACATGCTCCGTTTCTGGCCACACTGTCAAGTCTCTGGAAGTCAAGTTAGGCTACGGATGCTGTGTGTTCATTAGGGGAGATGCAACCAGGCTGATGCTGAGGCAATTTTGGAGTTGCTATTACTTTACATGAACCTGATTTTGCATGTAGGATCAGTTACTGCTTTTTAATGGGAGGAGCATGTTCACACTTGATCTTATGTGTGCTTTTTGTGCCAGGTAAATGTGAGTTGGTTTATCATAGAATTATAGAGTGGTTTGGATTGGAAGGGACTTTAAAGATCATCTAGTTCCAACTGTCCTGACATGGGCAGGGACACTTTCCACTGGACTAGGTTGCTCAAAACCCCATGCAATCCCTCCTTCAACACTTCCAGGGATGCAGCATCCACAACTTCCCTGGCAACCTGTTCCAGTGTCTCACCACCCTCAAAGCAAAAAATCTCTTCCTCATGTCTAAATCCATTCCTAAATCCACCCTTGCTCAGTTTGAAACCATTCCCCCATGCCCTATCATTACATGCTTGTGTAAAAAGTCCCCAAATTTCCTGCAGGCCCTCTTCAGGTACTGGAAGGTGCTCTAATGTCTCCTCTGACCCTTCTCTTCTCTAGGCTGAACAATCCCAACTGTCTCAGTCTGTCTTCATAGGAGAGGTGCTGCAGCCCTGTGATCATCTTTGTGGCCTTCCTCTTGACTCACTCCAGGAGCTCCATGTCCTTATGCTGGGGACACAGTAGTCCAAGTGAGGTCTCGTGAGAGTGGAGTAGAGGGGAAAAATCACTTTGCTTGTCCTGCTTACCATGTGTCTTTTGGTCCAGCCCAGGATACAGCTGGCTTTCTGGGCTGCAAGTGCACATTGTTGGCTCAAGTTCACCTTCTCATTAACCCAAACAACCCAAGTTCTTCTTTCTTCTTACTCTTCAGCAAAAGTGCAGTAAGCTGCTTTGAGCTGCAATGTAACAGCAATCTTGGAGTGGCAATCATAAAATAGCTGATACGTTTTATTTTTGTATCCTAGTCAACTCCATGGCAACTTGTGATTGTCCTCACGTTTCTGAAAGAATGATTTGTGGTTCTCTCATGAACAGCATAAAACTTTTACTGTTTCAAAGGAGATTATTAGGAAAAGTGGGACCTCTTGATGAGCCTTTAGGACATTTGAAAGAAGTTAGACTCTCAAGGAAATCAGTTGTATTGTCACATTGCTCCTTCAAAGTAGATTATTTAATAGTTTAATGCCTTCTCCAAAGACGTTTCCTGAACTAACCGTGCTGAACTGTTATTGTAAAAGTGGATGTTTCTGAAAGGCAAATAGTCCTGAAGGAAACCAGGTTTCTCACACATGGCATGCTCACTGCAAAAGACTGTTTTGAAAGCATTCTTTTCAGAAGAGTAAAACTGGAGCAACGAAAGAAGCCTTTTAGGGCAGTTTATAACAGTATCAGGTTACACTTGTTCACCCAGATGAGAACACCATGTATTGCAGTATCTAGAAAATCTTGCCTGCGTCAGAACTCTGCTGCAGAAAGTGCTGTACAGAAAGAACAAAAGTCTTTGTGCCAATATAAGGTCCCATGATAAAACAAAAGTAAGAAGGGGTACAATGAGATGAGTATTGTCATAGCAACCAAACTTTTGTTTGCATCAGCCACAAAGGAGAACTTTGGAGAGGAACATGTAGAAGAATAAAGTAGTGCATTCTGGATGTTTACGGAGAAGTTCAGCATGTGATATGGCACAAATGTGGCCCAGTGCATGTCTGAGAGAGTGGGGAACAGCTTATTTACAAGTGACTGGGAAAAGCAATAAACTTGGTATTTAAACACCCGGCTTTAGAGATGATTGAAAAACTCTATGACAGCATTTCTTCTTCAGAGGAGAAAACGTTATGTAGGAAGGGGCTCCACAGAGCCAGACATGGCTCTTGGCCATTTCTGATTTCCTTGGCTTATTTAGATGACTTTGGTCTAATAATTTTGTTAAAGAATACTGTTTAGTGTTCGTATTGCCATGGTGTGAGCCCACCACAATAGGAATTCTGACCGTGAAGGAGGCCTCTGCTGTGCTAGGTGCTCACTAAACATAAACAGAAAGGTTTTAACAGATAAGTAAAACCAGAAACTAGAGAGCATGAGTGGTGGTAGCTAAGGAGGGAATGAGAACACAAGAGGCAGTGGAATTAGATCAGGTTTCAGTTTTGGTAGCAGTCGATAATTATAAGGAGGGTACTGAGATGTGATTTTGGGAGACTTCTGAACATGAAGAACTCTGGAAGAAGAGTTAAAGCCACCTGTTTGAAAATGGAGCCTGATGTCCTGTGAATCTGAGCCCTTCTTACTGAAGGAGAGACAGTAAGGACAGTATGAATAAGCTATGAGAGCTGATCATACTTCAGTATAATAAAGATGGGACAGACATGGGAGGGAAAGAGAAAGGAGAGAGAGTTGTCTCCATTAAAGAGACAAGCTAGGAGGATGACTTTTGTAGCAGCTTGGCTGGTGTCCTGTTTTAAGCTGTTTGACTCAGGTCCGACAACAGTGCTCTCAATCCCCTCCCCCTCTCACCCAGGTAGGAAAAAAGAGAGAGAAAAAAAGAGAAAGACTTGGCTGGATTGAAAACCAAACTACACAGCTTTAATTAGACACTAATGATATAAGAAAATATATACAATTATATAAAAATATGTTCAGATATTTGCAAAAGCTTCTCGCCTCTCCCCACCCCCAGCAACTTCCACAGCATCTCCTGAGCTGGGAACAGTCCCAAAGATTCCTGGACTGCTGCTGGAGAAAGCACAGAGTGATGAAGGTCAGGAGAGCTCGAGCCTGGGGGTCGATGGTGACGGATGGACAGAGTCCTCCCTGGATGCTGGTCATGGATGGAAGAGAAGGGAAGAAGAAGACGGAAGTTGTCTTCTGTGATCTCTGACCTTCTTCTGAGCTTACGTAGATATATGGAATGGAGTATCTCTGGTCAATTTTGCTGTCTGTCTAACTCAGGCTCCTATGGGGGGGTCACAGATCTCCCTCTAGTGTCTGAGCCAGCAGAGCAAATATGTGACCTTGAAGACCCAGAAGGTAGAAAAACATTCCTCACTTATCAGCCTTAGTTAGAACAGACAGGTGCTAGTTAAAAGAAAGCTTGCTGAAGAAAAAAAAAAATCAGTAAAAGGAAAATTGGCTTCATCCTGGCTCAAACAAGGACAGCTGGTCAAAAGGGGAAGCCTCCATGTTCCTGTGTGCTGGTTTGGTTAGGGAAGGGTTTGGTAGTGGGGGAAGGGGTCCCAGGGGTGGCTCCTGTAAGAAGCTGAAAAGCTCCCCCACTTCCAAATCAGGTGGCCAAGGCCGAGGCATTAAAGAGACAATAGATGTGCCTCCGCAATTAACATATGAAATAACTGATGTAAGACCTGAGCAGAAAGCAAGGGAAGAGGTGATCTAGGGAGGTGAAAGTGGTGCCAGTGTGAAGATCTCGAGGTTGGTGAGGAAAAAGGGGGAAGGAGGTACCTGAGCACAAGTTCCCCTGCAGTCCATGGCGAGATGGCAGCTGTCCCCCTGCGTTCATGGAGGAACGTGGTGGCACATCCCCTGAAGGTGCCAGGAGGGGTGAACGTGGACTTGCAGCTCATGGACTTGAATCTGTAGCCATGGAGGACCCCGTGCCAGGGAAGGTGACTGTTCTCAAAGCAGCTTGTGACTCTGTGGGAAGCCCATGTTGGAGCAGCTTGCTCCTGAGGGACTGCACCTCGTGGGAAGGACTCATGTTGGAGAGGTTTGTGGAGGACTCTCTCCCATGGGAGGAAACCTGTGGGGAAACAGGGGAAGACTGTAAGGGATCCTCTTTCCTGAGGAGGAAGGAGAAGCAGAAAACAACAGCCTGTGAACTGACTCTAAACCCTATTCCCTGTCCCCCTGTGCTGCTGGGGGAAGGAGGGACAGAAATAGGCAACAAAGTAATTTGGGCCAGGGAAGAAGGGAGGGGTGGGGTAACGTATGCAAGGATTGCTCTGTGTGTTGTCTGTGTCCTGTGTGCATTTGATTAGTGTTAGATTGATCTCCCCCAAGTTGAGTCTCTTTTGCCCATGACCATAAATGTTGAGTGAACCCTCCTTGTCCTTTGTCTTGACGAACGAGCTTCTAGTAATTGGCTTTTGTCCTCCCCATCCCACAGTGTGTGTGTATATTGGGGAATGGGGGAGTGAGTGAGTGGCCACGTGGCTGGTTCTTGTTGGGTTAGGCCCAAACCATGACATCCTATCACTAGGAGATGGGAGAAATGTCATAGGAGAGTTTTAAGCTGTGGTTACCTAGGAAAACCTTCATTTGAAATGTACTAATCAGAAAGGATTGCCTTGGGGGCAACTACTTTGAAATGTTTTACAGAGAATTTTGTTGCTAGTGGTAGAAAAGAAACAGTTCCAGTTCCCTTGAGACACCCACTCCCACAGCTGATGTCTTTTTGGGTGGGTTTACAGTCCCATTTATAATTTCCTGCAGTGATTTCATTGCCAGGTTGCCAGGTTGACTGTGATCAGTCTGGATAGAGGAAGACTTAGAGAAGAAGGCAAGAACTGTGCTAACAAAGTGAACTGGAAAAACCTCTGTGTGCTGTAGATGGGTTGTAGAAATGTAAGGTCATAAACAATGGAAAAAACTGTTAAAAAGTAATCTCTCTATCTTTTGTGAAAGATACTAACAATATGTTCTAGCAACTGAATAGTTCATACCCCGCTTGGAAAGACTCCTACCCAAGGAAAGGACTGTGAATGTACTTGGTCAATGTGATCTGAGTCACAGTCCTGTGGACAAAAGGAAACATCTGGTGCCTTTAGCGTAGGTTGGGCGACAGCCTATAAATAAATACTTAAATAAAAATAATGAAAAAAAATCCAATTGCATTGAACAAAGTAATAAAACCAGTTATAGAGAGGAATGTCCTTTGATGATAATGGAGTTCAGACAGATTATGAATACCCCAATTTTTAATCTTCCTTATTAAAATAGTTTATTCAGAACAAAACTAGATATGAGCATTGTAGTAGCAATAAATTCGAGTGGAGGATTCTAAGCAAAGAGAAATAAACCTTTAAGAAACAGCAGCTGTCAAGCAACATCCTTGATCAGTCCTGCACTTTCCTTCCAGCCAAAACCCAGCAGTTAACTCCATTAAATATAAAATTAAAAAAGTCCAACAACTACATGGATTTCATTTTGCTCTGAAAAACAAATTATAAGAACACATGTAGTGGGAAAACTTGCAGGTTCTCTGTTTGTCAGCTCTAAAAGACAATACTGGTTGTCTGAAAATTAGAAAAGAGAACACTTTTTTTGTTCACAATGCTCAAAGTAGGAAGGAAAGGAGAGGTAGCATTTTTATTTAGCTGTTTATTCATACCTTGTTACAAGAGTTTTGTGCTGGAATAAAGATATGAATCTATTTGTATTAACAACTAGTTATTCCAACATAATTCAACAAATAGATTAGTTTGGCTGTTTTATAGAAAGTTAAACACACCTATTGTATTACCACTAAAGCAAGTAGCCTTTTGTGATGACTGGAGTAGGTATACAAGGAACAGTTTTCTCTCTTTCTGAAACAGGGAGCCTTTATTTCCTGTGACTGTCTTTTAAACTTCCTGAGAATAAATTATTTTCTGTCCCATGAAGATAAGAGTTCACTGCTTTTAACCTTGTTAATCATATGTCTTAGAGCCAGCTGATGAGCTGTGGATTGGGTTGAATGACCTGAAGGTTCAGATGTATTTTGAATGGAGTGATGGAACACCTGTCACCTACACCAAGTGGCTTCGTGGAGAACCCACTCATGCAAACAACAGGCAAGAGGACTGTGTTGTTATGAAGGGAAAGGTAAAGTTATGTAGCTATTGACTTAATTATCTTATAATCTCATTTATTATTTGGACTTGTTTTTCTAGGCAAGAACACAGGGTGGGTATTACTACTCTTTGAAACAGTCTGTTTTAGAATCTCATAAGGGTCACTTTTTTGAGGAACGATTCCTGTTCCCAGAAAGCTGTTTTTGTTGTTTTCCCTGAGAAGCAGGCAAGTGATGGTTTTCCTTGAAGGAAACTGTAGTTCAAGATCCATATTTTTGCATATAGACTTTTTGAAGAAGCTTTTAATTACACTGTGACACACATGACCATGTAAATGCTTTTCTTCAGGAAGCGACAAAGACATTTTGGATATGTTTAGTGAAGAAATTTTGCAGTGGTCAGAAGCATGGGTAAGATTATAATGTTTTAAAAATTCTTCCCCATGGTTATTAGTGGACATGCGCCTGTGAGATGAATGTAAATGCATGTTTCTTCCATGTCAGAAGGCCATGCTGCACATGGTAATTGAGCAGATTTTTAAGGCCCCGACAATTTTTGTGCTCCTTTTTTTGTGCAGTGACTATACCAACGCTGGTCGAGGATGGTAGTAGATGTTTAAGTAACTTATGGAATTATAGGGTCAGATGCTGGAGGGAAGCTGAATGCTCACATGTGAGGGTCAGTCAATTAAGGTAGTAAATGGCAGTTGTTCAAGGACATTTATACTGGTCAAGGCTCAAGAACTTCCTCAGGAACAGAAGGTTTGCAAGGTAGGTGGCCTTGGTGCATATAGTGGGTGAGTTGTAATGAACACGTAGTGCAGGTTTTGTCACATCTACTGTGCTGTGCCCTTTAGCTGCCCTCTTCTATTGGTAAGCAAAGCTTTCTCTTCCTTCGCATAGTGCAGTGTCCATCACTACAGAAGGATTTTAGAGGCGTCCTTTAGGGGAGTTGTCATCCTCTCACTTGTATCAGAGAGATATAAGCTGATCTTGCTTATTGCATAAGCAATACAGAAAGTATCATGTAAGTTTTGGCTGAAGAAATAAAGGGGGTTTTGATTTGTAAAGTCTTCAGGCATACGTGGCTTGTTACAGAGGTTGTAACCAATTCTTTCAATTGTTTATTTTATAGAAAAGCAGAGTGGTCTGCTTAGGTGAGTGTTTTTTTTTGTGGTTAAGAACATACTTGCTGGAAGCTAACAGGGATATTAAAAATAAATTACTTCCTCTCTCACTTTGGGGGATTGAATTAGAGGATGTTTTGAGGTCACTCAAATATTTCTTCAGTTCTCAGAAAGTGTGGAAGTGTTCCATTCCCATTGCTTTGTGTGGCTGGTCTCCCTGCTGCTCTTATATGTAGCAGCAGATAATTAGCCTTCAAGTAGCAGGACCTCTTCTATAGAGGGAATCCAAATCCCTAAGCTAGGGGACAGGGAGTGGGAGCAGAACGATCCCCCCACAATCCAGGAGGAGATGGTCAGTGACCTGCTGCACCACGTATATATGCACAAATCCATGGGGCTAGATGGGATGCCCCCAAGAGTGCTGAAAGAGCTGGTGGGGGTGCTCACCAAGCCATTTTCTATTGTTTATCAGTAATCCTGGCTAACTGGAGAGGTACCAGCAGCTTGGAAATCAGCCAATGTAACCCCCATATAGAAGAAGGGACAGAGGGATGATTTGGGAAATTACAGGCCTGTTAGTTTGGCTTCAGTTCTAGTGCAGCTGATAGAACAGATCACCCTGAATACCATTATGTGGTACGTTCAGGACAACCAGGTGATCTGGCCTGGTCAGCATGGGTTCATGAAGGGCAGGTCCTGTTAATTTGATTCTGTACCTTTTGGACAGTAACACAAAGTAATGTGATACAAATTTGCTGTGATTCAAGGAAGCTCCTGTTTGTCCCGTTAAACATTCTGAAGGGGTGGCAGATGACATATGCTATGCTTTAGTTTTTCTACCATTATTTTTGATGGGAATACTGTTTGATTTCTAAACCAAATAGTAAGTGAGACTGATAAATATTTATTTCAAGACTAGATTTTAAGGGCTTGATGCTTACTATCAGACCAGGTTTTCCCTTTGATTCAGAAAAGTCAGTAATTTATATTGTTGTAAATGAGAGAGTTATAGATGAAAAAAACATGTTTTAGCTATATACAGACTTTTCATATATGTGACTTTTGTGTGGAAAATTAATTTTACTCTGAGTTCTTCTGAATGCTCTTAAAATATATATCTATTAAATAGTTGATCTTAGTAGGAAAAGTAACTTCAAATTTCATAGAAGTTGCACTAGCTGATCTCTTGAGATCAGCCACCAACTGACCAAAAAAAGCATGAATATAATTTGACTTCCCCTGTTTTCCATCAAAGTTTATCTACCTAAATATATGTATGATTCTTCTGGGTTGTTCACTCCCTGACTGAAGTACTTTGAATCCAACATTTATTTTTATGGAACAAAATCTAACCTTGTCTATGACACCACCTTCTTTGTAAAGGAAGTGTTTGTGTTTAGTTAATGAGGAAGTAGGAGAACAGAAAGATATTTGCAAAGGCAGCTTATAAGACATCTTAAAAAGTCTTTAGAAATTACTGCATGAGTTTCCTAGTAAAGACATAGTTATGGCAAGACAGTGAAGTATCTTCTTGTATCTAGACAGTTGAAGTTTCAGAGTCAGTTTTCTCGTGTTCAAGAATCATAGAATGGTTAAGGTTGACAAGGACCTCAGAGACCATCAGGTTCCAACCTCCCTGCTATGAGCATGGATACCTCACACTAGACCAGGCTGTACAAACCTTCATCCAACCTGACCTTAAACACCTCCAAGGACGCAGCTTCCACAGCCTCCCTGGGCAACTTATTCCATTATCTTGCTACCTTCATGGTGAAGAATTTCTTACTGATGTCTAACCTAAATCTACTCTCCTTCAGTTTAAAGTCATTACCCCTTGTTCTATCACTGCCCTCTCTGGTGAAAAGCCCCTCCCCAGCTTTCCTGTAGCCCCTTCAGGTTGTGAAAATTGTGCTGATTCTTTCCAGGCTGAGAAATTCAGCGTTTTGGGTGTTTACCAGCCTAGTGAGACTGAGAAAGAAATGATAAATGATGAGACAGCCACCAATGGACTTTGCAGGCAGCACAGGACAGAGAAGAGACAAACACTAGCTGAACACACCACAGTTCTTGATTGTTGTAGACAGTCTTGCTGAGCTTTGGGAGAGTTTTTGCTGGAAGCAGGCTTTGTTGAGGTTCTTGAGGACTTTGCATACTGTGGCACATGGTACTGTGTGTTACCATGAAGGTGATATTACATTTCGGGGGGGGGGGGGGGAAAGGAAAAAACAAAAGAAAAAAAAGGAAGAAGAAAGAAATTGCCACCAACTGCTAAGATCTTTCTTTTAATAAGGTCATGTCCTTAAAGGTACAGGTGAAAAACTGCTTTTAACAGAGATTTCTCTTGCTCTCCCAAAACCTTAGTTCATCTGTTAAACCAAAAAGGGATCATGGTGTGAGGTTTCTTACCTTCAGTACAGTTTCTGCTCAATGTCATTGTTTCTTCTGAGAATCTGTACTATGAGGAGTAACAATGTCAATTCTAACTTTGACAAGGAACTTTTCAGCTTCAAAATTTTATGTATTAACTAAGGAATGTAGCCATTTTTTTTTTTTCTCTGTTAGCTGCTTATCTGTGGTGAGAGATAGTATCTCCCTTACCTTCTGTATGCTTATTAAAACAGTAGTCTTTGTAAAGATGATGTATTGCTATCACCTCCAAAGATGTAAGTCAATGGTGAATCAGTGCCAGTAGAAGTCAGGTTGCAATGAGGTTGGAGTTAAGAACCGGTAGGGTTTCCCTCATTTAAAGCTAAAAAAAATTTAAATACCTAAAAGCATAATGCACCTTTTTGGAAGACTAAATCCCACTTGACTGTGATGTTCTGTTCTTATGTTTAGGATGGATTTTGGGCAGATCATTCTTGTGAAAAGAAAATTGGCTACATCTGTAAGAGGAAACCCATGTCAGAAGCTCCTAGAGAAGAGGAAACTATTGACATGGGCTGCCAAAGAGTAAGTGAAGAAAAAGTTGTCTGATCTGAATAGGCTGCTAGGAATGATTAAGAGGAGAAAATGACACCTAAGTGACAGTTAAAATAGGAAAAATGAGTTGTGTCGTGTCACAATTAGAACAGTTGGCCTTCTCATTTCTATGGCAGATGGGATAGATTATACATATGAATAATTCTAAGCTCTACTGTCATTTGGGTCTTGATGCTCCCTCTCTTCTTCCAGAACTTGAACCAAAACTTAAAATAGCCCTGCATCAGGCCATTTTCCCTTGATTTACATTCAAGACTTCCTAAGGAATTTGCCTGTGTCAGCAGTTGCTCTTCAGCTCTGCCTACAATTTTCTTAAAAATTATTCACAGCAGGAAGTGTGTGCTTGTCTACATACTATTCTCAAGGCTTTGCTGTGGTCTCTGTCAGGGCTCTCTACTTTGAAGAATTTTTTATGAGTGCCTGAGCAAAATTAATCCATTGTGCTCCTTCTGAACTTCAGCAGACATATTGTTTATTTAGTAATGCTCATCTTCTGGTAACATAATACTCAGTAAATCCAGAAAAACTACTGTAATTTGTTATGTCCTAGGGAATCTTACTCGGTTTTTGTTTTCCATGAAGAAATCACCTTTTCTTCCAAATCTGCTTTACACAGCTGCAGAGGAAGTCTTTAATGTTTATTCCTAGTATTTGTAAAAGAGTACCTGGGTACCTTACAAATATTCAACTGTTGGAGAAGATAAATGGATCCTAATGCTTAGGGCTGTTTTTCTTGCCTAGAGAATGAAATGCATGCTTGTAGAAAAAAAGTCTCTCATGAGTGAGAAACCAAAATCTGTCAGAAGAATATTTGTGTCAATTGTGGCTGGTCAGAGCAAACCTTCCTTCTCTAAGCATATTCCTGAATTAATGACATTTGAATGACAACACATTAAGCTGGTGTAATTATAAACAAACTTTTTTGAGGTGTCATTCCCTTTCTGAAAAGCCAAGCTGAAATTTGCTTCTCAAGACCATTCTCATGATTGAGCAATGCCTTTGTGTTAGTTGTCATCCTATACTCAGCACTAAAGGTGCACAGCAAAGCCCCTCATGCCTTCATACCTGGAATGTACTGATTGAAAGTTCATTAGCTGTGAAAAATTATTTTCTGAAATTAAATTTTAAAAAGCTCTGTTCTTGCCTGTTTCCAATCTGGCTTTTTCATAGAATCACAGAATTGTCAGAGCTGGAAGGGACCTCTAGAGATTGTCTAGTCCAACTCCCCTGGTAAAACAGGATGGTTCCTTTTTCTAATGCTTAGCTGACAGTGGCATAAATAAGTGGGGTTTTTTGTTGTTTGTTTTGTTGGTGTTTTGTTTTGTTTTTTTTTTTCCCAAGAAGCTTAGAAAAGCTGCAACATATGCAATATATTGATGTTTATTTTGACAGGGTTGGAAAAGACATGGCTTTTACTGTTATTTCATTGGAAATACATTTGTATCATTTTCTCAAGCAAATCAAACCTGTGTAAGGCATCAGGCCTTTTTAGCAACTATTGGAGACAGGTATGTAAAAGTCTTCTTGCATGAGAGGATCACATGAAGATTTAACTTATAGTGTCATCTGAATATCAAAATAAAAACTCTGATCTGGACAGAAGTCTTGCTTTAGAGGACAGCTATCTGTAGATACAGAACTTATCACAGCTTTTGCGTGTGTATTCAAATCTAGGAATTCAGTTTATAGTAAAAATATAAAATCAGTATTGATATAAAAGGTTATGGAAAGGAAAAATAGAATTATGTTTTCTATTTCCTTAATTTTAGTGGCTTGAGGATGGATTTTCCTTGAGTGAGGGATGCAGAATCCAATTTGATTATTAAATGGCGAGACAGAGCTCTGAGTTCAAATGAGCAAGAGGATATAATTTTTACCTATCTGATCTTCTCTGATTTGAGCTACTTTAAAAAGATTTAAATAAGAAATGAAATGATGTTAGAAGTACTTGATACCTGAGAATCCATCACAATTCAAGCAAGGTTCAGTGTATGCTAAATTTCTGATCAACTGGTACACATTCTTGATTGTGGAATATTGTAAAAAATTAAAATTAGGGTTAAGAAACAAGGCTTATTTCTTTTGCAGTCAGCTTGATACTTTACTCTTTATTTTTTTCCCCTATATAATCTAAATAGATATGTTACAGTATGAAAACCCTAGCTGTCATGGGTGGTAGCTCTCTAAATGTAGGTAGTACTGCAGCTATCATAAAATGATGTAACAATAAAGTGGTCTTCAGACTGTATGTACCTTGTTAAGTGGAGACTTACTTTGTTTACTTGATTTCTTAAGAGCTGTTTCCTTAAACACCATAATGAACTATGACTCTGCATTGGTTTGTTTCTCAAATCTAACTTTTCCTGTGTGATCACTGGATCTAATTTGTGGGGTTCCTTAGTTTGATAATTTTGTGTCGTGCTACTCTAGCTCTATTTTGTATATTTCTTCAATAAGGCTGAGATAATTTTTCCAGTTTTGGATCTGCCCAAAACAAGAAGTCATTAAAATACAAGAGTACTAGAAACTCTCAAAAAATACAGTGGTGTAACACACAGGCCATGTCAGGTTTCTTTTTTCCCACTGGTTTCATGTCAGTCTGTGATCGTGTCACTTTCTTTACTGGACATCCAGAGAGAAGGTAGAATACTCTGGTATTCAAGCTCACAAAATATTTATTATGTAAATATTTGTTGTATGCTTTGTTCAAATAAATCCATCCAAGCTACACTGAATTCTGAGAAAATATAAACCTTTTACAGCTTTAAAAAATAAATTTAGTAGTATTAATTCAACAGTTGCATTCTTTTAAACAGATATGAACAAGCCTATCTGACTAGCCTGGTTGGGCTGAGAACAGAAAGATACTTTTGGATTGGACTTTCAGATGTAGAAGATAAGGGAACATTCAAGTGGACTAATGGTGAATCTGTCTTATTTACACACTGGAATTCTGAAATGCCTGGTAGGTATGGCTCTACACTGTTTTGTGAGTCCATGGCCCAAAATATATTGCTTACTACTTGATTATTTTTACTTCACTCCTTAGCCCTTGCTTGAATGAATAATGACTAATTGCTTTCAAATATTTCTGGCTGCTTTCTCAAGTGTGCAGTACTATTGCTAACTTCCTGTTTAGTGTCAAAACGAGTTTTTACCATGTTTTGAAAAAAACTTTAAATTGAGAAAAAAGTCTGGTTTACATCTCTTTTGGAAAAGTCAGTGTCTGTCTTACTGTGGAAGAGCAGTTCCTGCAGGCACACTGTGCCCTGCTTACAAGTCCTGCCTGTTCAGCTTTGCCTCACAGTACACTTGCTCACTGCGTGTTCTGAGGTGTGTGAGATCACAGCATGTATGAAGCATCTCTGGCCTGAGAGAACGTGTAGGAGAGGACAAGAGAGCCAAGGGAAGATTTGTGTTTAATATTCTTGTAATTAATAACTTTACCAGATTAACTGTTATTTCCTTATTAGTAAATAAAAAGTTTTGTGATTGAACACTGCTATTTTTTTTGGTGTTCTAATATAATTATGTGTGTGGGAAGTAATTTCATCTCTGACATGGTCACATCAGAAAGGGGGTGGTTGTCAGACTTCAAGGTTCTGGTGTGTTGCATTTGCCTTTCAGGAGATCCTCTGAATCTCTTTAATTTCAGTGCCTAAATGCTGAATTGAATGTGCCAGGTGGAGTAGTAAGGCTATGTAGACCATAAAGTCAATATTAGGCCTATACATAGCACTTTTATTTCTGAAAATCATAGTCAACTTAGACACATTTGAGAAACTATCTCTATCCATATCTTCAGTTTTAGGGAAGAATTTGTTGGATCACAGGTTATGTTGTTGCCAATCAGCCACTAGAGGTGATTTGGTGTGAGGAACAATACAGTCTTTCAGATAGGGATGAGCCACAGAATTTTTTGCTTTGTTGTTGTTGTTTTTTTCTCTTTCATGAATTAGAATCATAGAATCACAGAATGGTTTGGGTTGAAAAGGACGTTTAAAGATCATCTATGCCCCCCCACCTGCCATGGGCAGGAACATCTTACACTAGACCAGGTTGCTCAAAACCCTGTCCAACCTGACCTTGAACTTTTCCAGTGATGAGGCATCCACAGCTTCTCTGGGCAACCTGATACAGTGTCTCACCAGCCTCACAATAAAAACGTTTCTTCCTTATGTCCAATCTAAGCCTACTCTCTTTCATTTTAAAACTGTTGCCCCTTGTCCTGTCACTACAGGCCCTGGTAGAAAGTCTTTCTGTGTCTTTCTAATAAGCTCCCATTACATTTTGAATGGCCATAATAACATCTCCCTGGAGCCTTCTCTTCGGGTTGAACAACCCCACTCCCTCAGCCTTCTTCATGGGAGAGTTCCAGCCCTCTGATGATTATTTTGGGCTTGCTCTGGACCTGCTCTAGCGTTAGAAACATTTTTGACTCGGTACAAAGACTTTATCTCTGTTAGGATAGAATATGAAGTTTTTTAAATTCTTATGACCCCCTAAATGTTGCTTTTGTGCATTCTTTTTTGCAACCAGGAAGAAAGCCAGGCTGCGTTGCCATGAGGACTGGAATTGCAGGTGGATTATGGGATGTAATAAAATGTGAAGAAAAGGCAAAGTTCCTATGCAAAGTGTGGGCAGAGGGAGTGACACTTCCACCTCCTCCTACAACAACTCCTATTCCCCGGTGTCCAGAAGGTTGGGACTCAAACAGTCGCATTAGTTTGTGTTTTAAAGTAAGTATGTTGCTCGTTTCTCTGTTGAGAATGCTTATGGTTTTGTTTGTTCAGTTGAAGTCCCATCTTCTGGACGGATCTGATCTCAATTTCCCATCCAGTTAAGATTAAGTGACTTTCTTCTAGTTGTTGTCTTGCAGCAGATACTCCTGTCAGCACTGCAGTGTTCTAACTTGGCTTAAGACACTCATACTAAGCCTATCATCTTCGGTAAGTCATGGGTAACAGGAGAGGTGCCTGAGGACTGGAGGATAGCAAACGTCACTCCAGTCTACAAGAAGGGCAAGAAGGAGGACCCGGGTAACTATAGACCGGTCAGCCTCACCTCCATCCCTGGAAAGGTGATGGAACAACTTGTCCTTGGCACTATCTCTAGACATATCAAGGAGATGGGGGTCATCAAGAGCAGTCAACATGGTTTTACCAAGGGTAAGTCATGTTTGACTAACCTCATAGCCTTCTATGAGGAAATTACTAGGTGGATAGATGATGGTAGAGTGGTAGATGTGGTCTATCTTGATTTCAGTAAAGCATTTGACACTGTCTCCCACAGCATCCTTGTAGATAAGTTGATCAAGTATGGGTTTGATGATCAGGCAGTGAGGTGGATCAAGAACTGGTTGAAAGGAAGAAGTCAGAGAGTTGTAGTCAATGGGGCAGAATCTAGTTGGAGGCCTGTGACTAGTGGAGTCCCTCAGGGGTCGGTACTGGGACCAGTGTTGTTCAACATCTTCATCAACGACCTGGATGAGGGCACAGAATGTACCCTCAGCAAGTTTGCTGATGACACCAAGCTGGGAGGAGTGGCTGACACACCAGAAGGCTGTGCTGCCATTCAGAGAGACTTAGACAGGCTGGAGACTTGGGCGGGGAAAAACCTGATGAAGTTTAACAAGGGCAAGTGTAGAGTTTTGCATTTGGGGAAGAAAAATGTCATGCACCAGTACAGGTTGGGGGCTGACCTGCTGGAGAGCTGTGTAGGTGAAAGGGATCTGGGCGTCCTGGTAGACAGGAGGATGACCATGAGCCAGCAATGTGCCCTTGTGGCTAAGAAGGCCAATGGCATCCTGGGGTGTATTAGAAAGGGTGTGGTTAGTAGGTCAAGAGAGGTTCTCCTCCCCCTCTATTCTGCATTGGTGAGGCCGCATCTGGAGTATTGTGTCCAGTTCTGGGCCCCTCAGTTCAAGAAGGACAGGGAAGTGCTTGAAAGAGTCCAGCGCAGAGCCACAAAGATGATTAAGGGAGTGGAACATCTCCCTTATGAGGAAAGGCTGAGGGAGCTGGGTCTCTTTAGTTTGGAGAAAAGGAGACTGAGGGGTGACCTCATCAATGTTTACAAATACGTAAAGGGTGAGTGTCAAGAAGATGGAGTTAAGCTTTATTCAGTGATGACCAGTGATAGGACAAGGAGTAATGGATACAAATTGGAGCAAAGGAGGTTTAAGGTGAATATCAGAAAAATTTTTTTTACTGTGAGAGTGACAGAGCACTGGAACAGGCTGCCCAGAGAGGTTGTGGAGTCTCCTTCTCTGGAGACATTCAAAACCCGCCTGGACGCCTTCCTGTGTGATGTACTCTAGGTGACCCTGCTCTGGCGGGGGGGTTGGACTGGATGATCTTTCGAGGTCCCTTCCAACCCCTATGATTCTATGATTCTATGATTCTGTGTTTCACAGAGATGAACACTCATAAATCCTAAATGCAAAGTTTCTGTAATCCTCACAGAAAAATACAATTGTAAATTTGTTGCTTTTGGGTAGCTGATGATTCTTGATCTTGTGATCTATATGCTCTACTTTGTCTGATTGCAAA
Organism: Apus apus; assembly: GCF_020740795.1. NCBI lineage: Eukaryota > Metazoa > Chordata > Aves > Apodiformes > Apodidae > Apus > Apus apus. Next base: position 21,061,002 of record NC_067283.1, on the reverse strand, counting down.
ATGCTCTCTTTAGCCTTTTTCAAAAGGAGAGCAAAAGAAAACATGGCTTGAATCTCAAGAGTTTTGTCGAGCTATAGGAGGAGATCTGGCCTCTATTAATAGTAAAGAAGAACAGTACGTGATATGGCGTTCCATTGCGTGAGTATCTGGGGTGTGGTCCTCCATTCACTTTCATTGGCTGTTTGATCTTTGTAAAATATTTCATTTACCACAGATACCAGTTGTTTTCAGAGAAGAAAGTGTGTGAATAGGGTAACGGTCGTGATATGAATCTGTTCAATGTATTGATGGCTTGCCATTTTTGTGAAGTAATCAGAAAGAAGGAGCACCTCCAGATTCTTTTACTTTATTGTATTTTATTTTTTTTAATTTTTCCTACATGGGCCAGGTAAGTCCCTGAACTGCAAATTGCAGGTGTGAGATTTCTGAATGAGATCAAATACTCTTAAAAGGGTAACACTTGCAATATAACCTGAATAGACTGGCCTCAATGAACTTGTACATCCCTGTCCAACCAGGAAGCAAAACTGAAAAATGGCAGCCTTGCAAAATGCTGCAGCTGTGCTAGAATCCAGCTATTTACTTATGGTAAGGAAGACGTATCTGATGCAGCATTACTACAAATTGACTCAATAAATTCAGACAAATCAGTGAAGTGTGTCTTCTTGCAGTCAATAATTAGTTTAAGGTGTTATGTTTAAAATGTGATTCAATTGCGGCAATTAACTGTGTTTGGAAATTGCAAGTGCCTTCACAGAGAAAATACAGAGCTGATTGATTAACGGAGCAACAGTAGCTATTGAACCATCATATAAATGTAATATGTCATCTTATTTTCAGGAGTTGGATTGGATCTGGACATTTTACTGTTCAGCATTTCAGTTGGTCTGAGTTAAAGTATAATGATAGCAGGTAGAAGTGGTCACATTTTAATTATTTCTATCCTGGTTGTTATTGTTTCCAACAGCTTTAAGAAATATTTATAGACAGTCTTACTAACTGTTGTAAATGATAGATTATATAAATATTGTAATGCCCTTCTGAGTTTTGGTTTTATGTTTAGATTTCTTAGAAATTGAACATTTAATATTCTGAGGGTTTCTTTTAGGAACAATGGCTATTACAACCAACATTTCTGGATGGGCTTGTATTACTTGAATCCTGATGATGGCTTTGTTTGGAGTGATGGATCTCCTGTGAGTGATTTAATTTTCCACAGCTGTTATTTTGCATTCCCTGTGCTTCTCAAGTGTGTGTGGTGTATGTGTTTCTGTGAAATTTTATGCTTACTCATAACCCTCTACTGTAGGGTGTAGGAATTGCAACAGCATAGTCAATTTATTTGGCTAAAACATACTGATATTTGATAAGAAAATTTGCCAACAAGAAAATAAAATTTGTGTAGCCTAAAAATATCTTTTATAAATTAAAATATTTTTTTGAGTATAATAGTACTTTAGTATTTATGACCTTTGGTAATTAGATCTTTATCTGAATTGGCCTACATTCTATGGAGCTGAAGGCAGTTTTTTTATGGCAGTGTGACTTGACTATAATTTAGACTAAGATATAAACCATAGGAACAAAAGTGGTTTTGGAGATGTAAGTGTATTTCATGCAAGGTTGGTCAAATTATATTGATGGAATTTTACCATACCAGAACTGAAACTGGAATTTATACGGGAAAATTACCATATTTTCAATATTTTAATATTTTTCTGAGAAAAATGCCAACATTGTTGTGTCTCAATAATGTCCTACTATTTGACTCATACGGGATTTTTAAACTAATTTAATATCAGCCTGTAGCATGCCCTATCATTGTTACTAGATGAATTTTGCAGAATTTGTGTCCTATAATGAATGTCAATATTCTTTTTCCAAGTGTGATCTGAAAAAACTGGTAGCTAAGCTGGAGTCCAATAGCAATCTGAAAAAAACCTTTGAATGTCAGCATATGCACAAGGAGTTTCTGGTTTGCTCTTACCTACGTTTTTAAACTGGCAATAGGAATAAATTGTAGGTCTGTGGTTTGATGCTGTCTTCTTCTTCTCTCTGTTGTTTTCTTTCTGTATAACAAAATTTCCACAAAACTCTTTCTGTTGTAGGTGAGGTATGAAAACTGGGGCTTTGGAGAACCCAATAATTATCAAGGAGTTGAACTTTGTGCAGAGATCAGTGGTGATTCCAGTATGCTTTGGAATGACAGGCATTGTGATTATCTATATGGCTGGATTTGCCAGATAAGAAAAGGTATCTCTTAATCCGGTGTATTAGTATAATAACAAAAGATACTTAGTTGATTTTTTCCTGAACTTTAAGAAACAAAAAATTTTAAAACCTGTTTGTCAGAATGGTTCCCTGTGAAATGTAAAATATAGAAATTCTATAAGGATTTACATGTCTTCAATGCATTTACAGATACAGAGCTGTTGGTGCCCTGCTGGAGCAACTTCTCATTTGTCGTCCTCTATGGTGTGTGTTGATTGATGAGAAGTTCAACATGAGCCAGCAGTGTATGCTTGCAGCCCAGAAAGCCAACCATGTCCTGGGCTGCATCAAAAGAAGCGTGGCCAGCAGATCAAAAGAGGTGGTTCTCCCCCTCTACTCAGCTCTCATAGGACCCCACCTGTTTTATACCTTGCACATTAGGAATAGCTTACATTTGTAGCCTCAGGGAAGACGAATATGCATTTGAAATTGAATAATGTAACAAAAATAAGAGATCTGGGCTATGTAGTTCCTTCTAGGTTTTTTTGTGTTAAATTCTTATGTAAACCTTAAAATTCCATGTCAATAGAAAATCCTGCCTATCAATCATAGTAAATATTTTCTTTTACAGCAGAAATTGTACAATCAAAATATTTTAATTATTTTTTTTTTCCTTACAGGAGCAAGTGTCAAGCCAGAACCAACAGAATCTCCTGCACCCCGTAAGTGTTACTGCTTTTAGTAGTTGTGTATTTGTACATCAAAAAGCATTTTAAAAATTTTACTAATAAGCATGTCTTGTATTTCTGGAACATTGAGAGTTAGCTTACCATTTATCTTACAGAATACCTGACTACTGAGGATGGATGGATTATACATGGAGACAAACAATATTATTTCAGCACCGAGAGTGTTCCTATGGAAAAAGGTCGGGAGTTCTGCAAGAAGAACTTTGGCGACCTTGCTGTCATTGAGAATGAAAGTGAAAGAAAGTTCCTCTGGCGATATGTAAGAAAAATAATTAATACTATGGAATAAATAATCCTAAATAAGTGAGCATAGGCACAAATAATTTCTACTCTGATGCTCTCTCTACAAATTTTATGATAGTGAAATTTTAGTAGCATTAAGCGAGATTAATACAAAGAACAAACTCAGGTCTATTTTTAGGTTGTTTCATATCCAAGACAAGCACAATTTTGGTTTGGAATTTTGTATCGAAATAAGCACAATAAACATTAAACAGATAATTGTCTGCTTTTCATATTCAGTGTTGCATTTACCCCACATTATATCTGTCCACAACTGGGAATGTGCTAAGGTAAATCTTAATGCTTACCTTTAATTGGTCTGTGGCTTCATTTTAGCAAGAAGTATTATACTTGTGAGCTACAATTCTGTAAGGCAGGTAAGTTAACTGATAATGAAGTTTATCAGCAGATAAACTCAAGTTATCTGAAGCGGTGAATCAAAATAGATATTGGCTTTCATGTAACACTCAGAATGTTGCCTATGATCTTGTCAGTGTATCTGGGATGTAGTCTACCCAGCAGCCTCTTTTTGGTCTTCAACTTAGCCCATTTGTCTCCTTCTCCTTAGGAGAATATAACTATGCAGGAAAACCAGCTTGAGGCATGGATTTTAATATGAGAAAGAGCTTCTAAATGATAATTCCTAGATGGCTGGGGTTGATTGCCTGTTCATAGTGTCTTGAGACCAACTTCTTTAAATAAAGAATGTGCTTAAAAGTCAGATTTAAGAATCAGCATCTTTTAAAAGATGCTGATTTCAGTGACTTTGACATAAGACTGTGAGAAGTACTGATATAGTGACCCACCTTTTGGCCAATGGTTTGACTGTGGACTGTCCCCTGTGAGCTGCCTTAACTTAAATGTTGTAGCTAGAGAATATAACAATTCATGTCCTTTGTCAGTCAGACATATATATTACTCATTATTAACACAAGATGTTTCTATTATAAAAAGAGGACATTAATACAATTTTAATATTTACATTCTAGATCTTGAAAAATGGCAAAACGGATTCATATTTCATTGGTTTACAACTGAGTGTTGACCAACGGACAAGGTAGGCCAACTAGAATCACCAAGCTTCCATTGGGCTTAAAAATAAAGTACTGAGCAGAGCAAAAAAAATGAAGTGCTTGGATGAAATTGTGGCCTGTCAAAGCAAACTAGAATGTTTTTCCTCTGCATTCTGTGGGACTTGCATGTTTTTTGAATGTCAAGGTTATAAAATATATTTTATAGTAAATGTACCCCAATGTGCCATTACATTTAATACCCTTTTTTAAAAAATCCTATTTCTGTTGTTAGACATTCTAACCCTACTAGTATAACTGTTATTCTATATTGGATTATAGCAGGAAAAAATTTTGCTCTCAACTATTGTCTGCCTTGTTCTTAGTCCAATAAAATGTAGCTAATCTAAGGAATATTTAAAAAGTTTTTCCTGAAGATACTGGTGATTTTTTTTCTGTAGAACAACTCCCTTTCAAGTAAATGGAATTTCTCCTTGATATCACTGAAAGTATAGTAGATCCAACAACCTTAGAATTTGTCTTATTCTTTAACAATATAAGTGCATTACCTTCCTATTTAGGAGTTTACGCCAGGTCTATGCTATTTGGAGAATGGTACTTTACTGTTTGTTTTAGGATTTTGTAGTCTGGGGGACCAAACAAGTTAACTCAATAGGGCATGGATTTTCAAAGTATGTACCTAATTTTGAGGCTTAATTTAAACATGGTTGTATTCTCAAGTGGTTAAATACCATATTGTTTTAGTTTCAGATTATTCAGGAGAAATACTGCATGTTTCCTACATAGAATTCACCCAAAGCTAGGAGAAAAATTACATGGCAGATACTGTATTTTGAATTTTTAGTCAGGACTTCTAGTTTAATTCATTTAATGATTTATACTGAAAATATTAATAGATGCTAACTCAAAATATAGAAGATTTTTGGTAGGTGAAAGCATTCTTTTTCCCTCTGCTTAACCATTAGAAGCCAACTGTAATAAAGGGAAAAATGCAACGTTTTTTATTTTGTGGAATCAGGATAGCTGTTGCCATCATATAACTTCAGGTGCACTGGGAAGATAAGCAGGTTGTCTGCAAGCTTTTCTGAATGTCACTATGCAGCACTATACTGATTTTCACATGTGACTCTTTTTGAGGCTTGGTTTCTGTTCAGTCTGGGTCTTGAAGTGCCTGAGTAGATGCTTAGTAGTTCTTGATTCTTCTTATCCACAGTGACAATGAGAACCCTCCAGAGGATAAGTAGGATCTTAGGTAGGCCAGATCACCTTCTGAAAAGGACATGTCTCAATCATTCAATTGTTTTTGTAGGGACCTTAAGATGAATATACTTTTAAGTGAAGTACCTTGTTTATGTGTCTGAAGGGTCAACCTGGGCACCTCTGTCGCAGTTCAGCAGGGATATATCTCCTGATAAGTGTTTGGTTGTATAGTTAAGATTTAATTCTTTGTTGTTTAATCTACATGGTTTTTAATTTATTTTAATTTTTTTTTTTCCTTATGGTAGGGAATAATGTCACAGGAATTTCCCTTGTAGGTGCTTTGTTATGTCCTTTTCATCTGCATGGGAGAAAGACCAAGCATTTTACTGTGTTGTCAATACAATCTCTTATTTCTGTAATAGATACAAGGACTGTAGGACTTGGGGGAAATGGTGAGCATCTGGGTGCTCTCATAATGGAAAACTGTCTTGCTTTTATGTTGACTTGAATGATTATTGTGAGTATCATCCTATCAGTTGCGAAAGAGTCAGCATATTGCTTAAATGCAAAGTGAACACAACTTCAACACGTATACTCACATCTTTGTGCGTGGAGTAAGTTTAGTGCAATTGGCAAGGAGGCAAATTTGTCAGGAAAATCTTGTACACCTTAAACTATGAAATACTCTATTAAACATAACGCAAATTTACTTTTTGTAACATAGAAGCAGTTCCGTTTGTATGTTAAGGAAGTGTTTTGTTGGATTGTCTTTCTTAAGCTGGATGGATGGCACCCCAGTGAATTATTTGGCATGGGCACCACATGAACCTAACTTTGCAAATAACGATGAAAACTGTGTAGTTATGTATAAGAATTTAGGTGAGTTTTTTTTTAATGTTTGTTTCTGAATTTCATTATTTGTGTGTTTGTGTTACAACTGTTTTTTTCTTCTGCAAGTCACCCCTTCCTCCCATTTTGTTTCTTTTGCAAATTATTATAGAAGAACATAGTATTGTATTCAGGACATACTAGTTTTGTGCTCCTGTGTTTGCTTTAGTCCTAGCATGAAGAAACTCTTACAGAGGTCTGTGGTTGTGATTGCTGTATAACTTTTATATTTTTTACTAAATTTGGCTTAAAGTGACACTATAAAATTGTTTCTTCTAGTAGCTGGTTCTACCCTGCTTTCAACATTTTGTAATTACAGTGTGTATAAAGTGACATATTTATGCTAGATGCTGATACAGAATTATAAGAAAGTGAGAGAATGTGAGGACTTGATCTGATTTGTCAACTAAAAACACTTTGTGTAATAATGAGTGAAACTCATTTCCACTTAATCATCTCTGGATGTGGTGTTATACAATTCCCCATTTATCCTACATGCAGGGCTTTGGAATGATATAAACTGTGGTTATCCGAATCCCTACATATGTGAAAGGCACAATAGTACCATTAATTCCACTGTTCCTCCAACAACATTTTCAACTCCAAGAGGATGTCGTCCAACTTGGCTTTCCTTTCGTGATAAGGTACCGTAACAAAAACAGTACATGTTGGATATTTGGCAAAGCATTAAATGCAAAACAAGGGTATTATTAAATACTGCTATTCTTTATTAGAGTATTGCTGTCTTTTACAGAGAGCTGGTTGATGCCTGCATGCTTTTCCTTGTTTGCCCAGCCACTGCTTTGCAGGAAAGATGCTTTTTTGATGCTTGTAATGAATGTGGATGAGCATATTCAGTTGCAGCTGAGAAAAGTCATTCACTAGTAATTTCTTCAAAACTTTTGCTATGCATTTCCTAAAGACTTTAAACAGAGTTCCTGAAGTACTGATACTTTGCTCTTGATGGTTTTTAACCAAAACATAGTGCTTTTTTAGTACTGAATACATTTTATCTTCCTTAACTTGACTAACATTGTATGCTTTGCAGAGTCAAATCAATAAACAGGCAGACTAATCTCAGTCATGCGTAAGTTAACACTGTTACCTGACAGTCAGTTTTTCCTTATTTTCTAGATGTTTCAGATTAAATTTAACATGTATCTTGTTAAGCAAAACACTTTCTTAAGACCTTTAATTTAATATAGAACCAGGACCAAGAAAAGCTCCTTCATTTTAAGATGAATGTGAGGCTTTTTTTCAGATAAATGCATTATTTTACTGCCTTTTCTCCATCCTGCTTTGCTTAAAGCAGTGGTTTTCAATATATGAGGGATATTTGAGTAAAGATAACATATAGAGAATTTGTTCATGTTTTAGTGTTACAAAATATTTGGATCTACAGAAGATGAACGTGTCATTTGGCATGCTGCACGAACAGCTTGCATGAATTTAGGAGGAAACCTGGCCACTATCCCTAATGAACAAGTGCAAGGTACTGTGTATAGTTTTGTAGCAACTAGATGAGATTATATTTAATTTTTACAGGATAGCTATTGTATTTGTGTAATTATGGACAGGATTATAATAATGACTGCACATCTGATTTTTGTTCCAAAACATGACTTTTAGAAATTTACAGTGAAGTCTTCACCTGAATCTACCAAATTTTAATGTTGGCTTAGGTATACATACAATGTCTATTTGTCCTGGCAGCCAAAGGAGTGCTTTTTCTGCTTACACATGATGCCAGCTGGACTCAGCAAGTTCCATTGCAAATGATGTAGTTCACTAGGTGGCATTAACTTGCTGCATGGTTTTCCTATTAACTAAAGCAGAATACCTTTAGGATTAGAACTTGCTGAGCCTCGGCAGCTTGAGACAGAAGTTTGACTGCTCATACTCCTACCCACAACTCATCAAAGAGGTACCATTCTTTTCACTAAAAGAACTTATTTTAATGAACCAAAAAGTTTATCCCTGTCTGGGGGAGATGAGCAGAGGGAAATTACCTCTCGCTTGAATAAACACAGCACACATTCAAATGAAAAAATGGGGAAGATTTTGGTAGATGCTACTATCACTATTTTTTTTTAGAAATACTGTTTTATAATAAAGTGATGAGAAACAGATTTTACACAACACATACTATTTGTGAACTCGGAAGAGCATACTGAAAAATCAACCATTGTGAAACAAGTCTATGTTGTAGTCTGAGCAATTAAATAGATTAGACTGCAGATATGAATTTTTTACTACTTATGTTGTCTGCATTTGAAGGGATGAAGAATAAAAATTCCACTTTCCATACACAGTTAAATACTTCTCAAAAATACTTTCTATAGTACAGATTTCAGGTGGTTCATGCACCTGGCTTGAAATCTAGGTAAAAGAGTCATGAGCAATAAAGCTATTAGCACAAAACTTTTGTTATTGCTGGCTATGTAGGCATAAAGACTTAAGTTCCTCATATAGTTTCTGACAAAACTGCAAATCTAACATTTGGCAATGAAGTCTACATGTTTTATGTCTGGAAAAAAAAATTGCATTCATTTTAAAAGACTAAAGGAAGGAAAACATTTGATAGAGCAGACAGAAGTTCTTTGCAAAGAAAAGCGAGCTTGTAACACTGACTGCAGCAGTTGACAAAAGCTGTGACATGTTCATTTTATCACTGTGTTCGATGTGTTGGGGATTAGGGGCTGATGGATGCCAGCTGATCTAGCCTGCTCTACTGGTGAGCTACCCACACCAGCTAATACACACAAGCACCTTCTTGGACTGGGCAAAGCTGTGGTAACAGATTTGCTTCTGATGAATAGTTCTGTTGAGACTCATTTTAAGCATGTTGCTTGTGCCTTCTGTTCCCTGCTAAAACAGTGCAGGCTGCTGTCCAGGTGTTTCAGGAAGAGAAGAAACACTCCTGCTGTTCTATAACTTGTGAAGATGTGCAAGCTGTAGGTGATCAGTGGTGCTGTCTATACAATGCCATTAGGGAATAACCACCCTGGTGGGGTTATCAAACATGAATGTGATCTACATAGCTATATATTTCTAAGTCAATTGTGGGACTAGGATTCAAAAATGTCTTGAAACATTATTTAAAGCATTTCTACCAGGCTTTTGAAATTCATCCCAGTACCAGGTTAGATACTTAGCTGAAGTATTTTGCCCAAAGCCAGTTACATTTCTTGTTCGCAGTTCCTTAAATTCAAAAGTCACCTCCTTGTAATCTTACCTGCTTGTGTTGTCAACAATTAAGTGCTCTCCATTTCAGAAAAAATATTTAATGTCATCATTCTCAGTGAGGCCAGACATTTCTGTTGTCCTTCATTAAAAGTATTTATCTATATCTTTGCCTTTTTTTTTCCTCTAGCTTTCCTCACTTTCCATATGAAAGATTTTGTTACTGATACATGGATTGGATTAAATGATATAAACCATGAAATGAGGTTTCTCTGGACAGATGGAACAGGAGTTTACTTCACCAATTGGGCCAAAGGCTTCCCATCAGGACGCATGGATTTATACTCGTATGATGGCCAGGTAAATGGCAACTGCAAATTGTTCACTGAAATTTGATTTTAGATTGCATTTATACATTTATTGTGATTTGAGACATGTTACTGCTTGGCTTATTACTTTTATACATATGAGTGAAGCCACTGAGGCAAGGGACAGCAGAGTGAGGGATTGTGCTGGTGGAGCCCTTCTGCAGTGGCTGAACCACAAGGAAAACCTCAGCAAAACCAAGGAAGAGAAGGCGAGAGAGAGAGAAACAGAGAGTGGGAGGGAGTCAGTCCCAGCCCCTGTCCCTGGACAGGGAGTGAGAGCTGCTGGGGAGTGGTAGCTCTGACTCAGCGTGGGCAGAGGCAAAGGGACAGTGGTCTGACTCCCCTCAGATAGAAGAGCAGCCCCTGAGGAGTGCAGTGGCCAGGAACGTGGCGACCAGGAGTAGGCAAACAGGGTGTGTCCTGGTGACAGGATCTGTTGAGTGCTTGTACAGAGACTTGCTTTGGATTTCAGTTCTCTGCATCCATGAAGGCTATAGTGCTTCTGTGTTCACCCTGCATTCTCTCATAAGCTCTGATAAAGAGGACAGTGGGATTCCTGCCTCATGACATTTGCCCCAAAAGCACATTGAATGAGCACATCCTCCTAGTCTTCTGATCACAGCTGTGCCTGAACTTAGCAGGTATCTCAGTTGGCATGTAGCTTGCAAGGGGCACTTAGAGACATTCCCTTCAAACAGCCAAGTCTCACATAGAAACAAATTCTGCCAGTCACATGTGCAGAAAGGGCATCCTTCTAGAAGGAGATGGCCATTCAGGTTTTATGAAAAAAAAAAATAAAAAAAATTAAAGGAAATTAAAATCACTTCCCCTATTTCTTGATCTGATAGTTCACAGAGCTCCTCTCTCTGATCTTATGTATTTCTATAGTTCTGTGCCATGGAACTACAGAACATTATAGTACTAGCTTTATTTCTCTCGAATGCCATTTCTAATATAGAAATCCTACTTTTAAGTATACAGTCCTTTTTCCTGTTTTTCAAAGTAGCACCTCTGACCCTCTTACCTTAATAGACAGAGAAAATTTGGGAGAATTCAGAGTTCAAAAGAGAAAACGTCTTTAAAATGTTACTTCCTTGAAGAAAAATATATGTTTTTATCTTTTAATGAAAAGTAGCAGGATTTCTATGAAGTCTTCTGCGAAAACTTACAAAGTCCCTAGTTTATAAATCTCAGATTTATTTCTAAGTTTGCTTGACCTTAGAAAAAACTGATTTATCATGGTTAATACAAATTACTATGCAACCATTCAGTTTAAAAGATTTAAGTCAATGCATTTCACTTGCAAATGAAGTATTTATCTGTGTATCTCTTCCTGGACAGAAAACAAAAGTAAATAAACTAAAATATGGGTGCTTAGTTACATATTTGTACACACATATCCTTGTGCATTCATCACTGTTTGTTTAATATGTGCTAACATGAGTTCTAGCTATTGTGTCTATGTCAGAGATGTTGAAATGTCACTGTAAGGGTGGTACTGGCAGATCAATGGCTGATTTTGGGCAGGAGCAGTTCTCATTTTGCTGTGTAGAGTGTTACAGCTTGCAACAATACACTTAAAGATCGGTATGTCAGAAATGTTGCATTGCCTGTTGAGGGTCCAGGTTTTATACTGAGGCAAAGTTAACTGTGTTTTTCTACAATAGTGATTTCTCTTTGAATTGTTGGTGGCTTCCTTTCTCTCCATGCTGCATGCCTGGAAAGATGAGAATACTGGAGTTTCTCTGGTCTGCTTAATCACCCCACTATTTCACAGGAGAGAGCAACATGAAGAAATCTGTGAAGTGCAAGAGCAACAGAACCTCCAACATTGTAAAACTTACGCTGTTAAATAATACAAGGTTACGAGAATAAAACTACAGCCATTACTCGTGTCTGAATATGTAAAAGAGGGTTGACAGTTTTGTATTTGCTTCTTTTTGGTATTTGAAAATTATTTTATATCTTTTTGCCTCAAGGCTGATTGTGTTGTCATGAGAAACAGTCCTGTTAAAGAAGCAGGGAAGTGGGCTGATGAGAGTTGTGATACCAGCAGAGGATATATATGCCAAATTAATGCAGGTACTTGTCTTTTTAGTTAAAACACAATCAGACTTTATGGTTTTTCAGTGAATTGCTTGGCTGTGTGGATTTCAACATCATTTCACTTCCAATAAAGATACATCCACAATTTGTTTTCTAAATATTTCACATGTGTTAGAGGGTCTAGTTAGAGTCACTGCTCTCAGCTGAGCCTTCCCAGGAACTGCCATTTTGCTACCTTCCTGACCTGAAATTTGTATCTGTATCTTTGTGTCTAGTGTGACCCTTGACATGATATTTGTTCCATTAATTTGTCTATCATTTTCTGAAAACACAGGCTTTCCATACAAATTCTGGAAAATACTGTCTTGTACCTGTAGCATGAACTGTTTGGAGCACAACTGTAACTCACCTACACTGAACCTGCACTAATTCATCTCCAAAAAGAAATTTGAAAAGCAGTGTAAACCTGTATTTAAGTATTTGATTGCTTTTTAAGGACTGGTCTGTTGTGGAGTTTTCCTTTTCTCTCAGAAAAAAACCCCACCAAAAAACCAAACCAAACCAAAAAACCCCTGGAAAACAGCACAGTCTCTGCAAAGAATTTAGTTTGATGAAAAATAATATTTTATAAAAGAATTTGGGATTTAATCTAATCCTAAATAATTTCAGTAAATCTATTCTGGAGGACTATAAAGAATGCTCCTTTACTCCGTGTCAGAGGTTGCTTTCAGCAACCTTTCTACAGTTTTGTAATTGATTTTTATTACTGATGTTGACTTAAAGAATAGTACTTCTAACTCATGCTGATTAAGTCAGGGAATATGAAATCAAGAAAAAAGGCTTTTTATTTACTCCTGTTTGCAACTGCAATGAAATCATAATCCCCTTTTGAATAAATATATGGGTCTTTTTTCACCCTTTATTTTACAGATGCTGAGTTTCTGCCTTCTACAAGTTCGTCCCCCTCCAGCATTATCCGTTATGGTAACAGTAGTTATTTTTTCATCCATACCAAAATGCAATGGGAGGATGCACAAAAAATCTGCAAACGTGATCAGTTTGACCTTTCCAGCATCTTAGACCCCTACAGTCATTCGTTCCTGTGGCTAAAGCTATTAAAGTATGGGGTGCCTTTGTGGATTGGCCTGAACAGTAATGTGGTAAGAACATCAAACTAATTGAATGTGATGCTGCTTTTCTTTACTTTAGCTTATTAGTTTACATCCTGATCCTACATACTTTTGTTTGAGGTCTGATTTACAGGTAGGAATCCATCCTCTTCCAATACTCTGATTAAATTGTACGTATTACATGTTTTTCACACTTTTTCTGTGATATTACACTCTGTGTGCTTCTAAATGAGACATTTTAGGCTAGCATCTTGAAATATCTCTGTATGGATGGTGCATTTGAGATAAAACCCACATATCTTCAGATGCATAGTAGAAAGCATTTATTCTAAATGACAATACTTAATTTTCAGAAATAGAATGAAGTGTTATTGCCATGACTTTTTCAACATTTTTGGGGCTAGTTAGTCAAATAATCAATTGGTTTACCAAATTAAATTTTATTTGTCTCCCCTCTCCCAGTTCTTGGATATTTTCTTACTTTCTGGATGTTAAAATACACCACCCTTTGTTCTTGGCACAGACACTTGTTCCACATTAACTCCATTTGGCTGAGTGCATGAAAGAAATTCTAATGTATGAACATAACACACCACTTCCTAAAACCCTAAAAAGATTACCCTAACCTAATCAACAGGGTGATTCACTAAATTCACCAGCTTTGATGGGAAAATAATAAGGTTTTAAATGTAATGTAAGTTAAAATAATCTACATTTCTTGAAACTTGGGGCGAAATAGAGTACAAAAATTAGTCATCAGACTTCAACTCCTACAAACTATTTAAAATGACATTTTCTTAGTCCCAAATTAACAGTTTTGTAAGGTTTAAAATTAATTCAGTGTCACCTACCCTGCATTTCCTTTTGCTGAAAAGCATTTGTTGTTCTGCTGTTTTTTCAATGCATAACTATTGTTACAAAACACATTTAAAAGTCTGAGCCATTTGAATTTGTTACTGATTTCTAAAAAGAAACCTTCTAGCACAAGGTTCTCCATACATTTGACTGATGAAGGAATGGTTAATACTTAGAGTTTAATCCTTCCTCTTGATTTGTTTTATTCTTAGACCAATGGGCGTTATGAATGGATTGATAACTGGAGAATGAAGTATACTAAATGGGCTGAAGGGGAGCCAAAACAGAAATTTGGCTGTGTCTATCTAGATGTCTCTGGAGCCTGGAAGACAGGATCCTGCAATGAAAGTTACTTCTCTGTTTGCAGAAAACCTGATGGTAAGAAGTTCAATCTAACAATTGCAATTACAATTGTTATCTCTTTAGAATTCACTGTGCTGGATTGTCTGCTGAGATACACTTAGAAGCTTCTATTTATCTATTTATTTATTTATTATTTTAATTTCAGGAGCTAAATATATTAAATAATTAAAATTTACTTGGATTGAATAGGGCTGCTTTAAAATGAGAGTTGAAACATTTTAAGAGAGTGTGACTGCAAATAGCCATCACTTGACATTAATAACATTAAATATATTTTGCAAAGCTTTGACTCATGTTACTCTGCCATTTATTCTGATACTGAGTAAGCATGAAAGACCAAAAATCTTGAAAATGAAAAGGAAATGAAAGTTAGGTGTCCATATGGTTCATGGCTAGGTATGATATTGAAGGGGGAAGAGGTGAATGACAAAGACATAAGGTGTGACAAGCTTTAACAGCTTTTCAGCTTTTCCTTTTATAACTAAATAAAAAACTAAAGGTGGTACAGAAATATGTAAGGATGTTTCTTCGGGCTGCCCTCTCTAATGTTTTTGAACTGAAACTCCTGTTACTGTCTTCTGATAATGCCTTCTGCATTGCATGATATTAGGTCACAACTCATATGACCGAGTTCATATGGGCCCTAATTCAGCAAAGAAGTTAGGCATGAAAATATGTCTGTGAATAAAGAATTGAGCAAACTTCAGAATGTATTGAAAGATAAAAGCATGCTTGGATTATTTGCTAAATTAGATTTCTTGAGACTACAGTTAAAGTACTTTTTGTTCACATCTTTAGGACTTTTTCCCATTATTGTGCTGTAGTAAGCAGTATAAGCTAGCAAGGTTACCTTTTAAAGACTTGAGTGAGTTTTCCAACATTTGATTAGAATAATCTATTTATTCTAAAATAATGTATGAGAAGCTATTTCTTTAAATTTTGTGCTTTCTTTTTTATCTATATTTTTTAAACAGTTCAGGCTCCCACTGAGCCCCCTCAACTTCCAGGAAAGTGCCCTGAATCAGAAGAACAGAAGTCTTGGATCCCTTTCCGAGGTCATTGCTACTACATTGAATCTTCATCTACAAGAAATTGGGCCCAGGCCTCTTTAGAATGTCTTCGACTAGGTGAGTATCCTCCTTAATCAAAGAACAGGTATTTCTGACTTGTTTTTCCTCTCTGTGGAAAGCTGAACATGTGCTATGTGTTTTTGTAATTTCAAGGATGGTCCAAGTGTTGGACAAAAGAGTTGCATACAATTATTGCCTTAATTTGGGAGGAGATGGAAAACAGGTGTCTACAGTGACACACACTGACTTTCATGTGTGTGGAACCAAGCTTTAGAGGGGCTGTTTAGCCTGGGGTGGAGATCACTAAAGTGGAAACTTCAAACTCTGGCCCTGCTAGGATGTAGCCAGCCTCATCCACATCAGTCACTAAATCTTATTTTAATGCCATTTTTGTCTTCCTGATCTAATTTACCCCTCGATTATTGCAGTTTTATGGCAATGGAATGGAAGTTACACCTCTCTAGGATGCATAAACTAGGCTTGCTTTGTTGTTTCATTCTTCCAACTTCCTTCTCTGGAAAAGTAATCTAAGATCCATTATGTCAGCCTTCATATGCCTATAGCATTGATGTCTATAGTGTTGGTGACAATGTGGCTTTGGTGTCTAACCTCCCAACAGAGTATGCAGAGATCTTGTTCATGCTGTCAGTGGAACTGAACACAGAGTTATCTTCACTGGAAGTATATATTGACACTTGGTGAGGTGAATTGCACTCTAAACTCCACTGACTGGATTTATAACAGCTCCACTGATAATAAAACTACCAGTGAAACCCATGTCTAATATAGACACCTAGAGATGGGTAAGAAGAATCTTACTTTTTCTGCTAGTACTGAGGTTCTCATGAAATAATATGTTACCAGCTCTAGTTTGAGAAACCAGTATTTTGGAGGGAAGGTCAAGTTTTGGTGTAGGTTCTTTAAATCTCACTATATTTTCTGCATCAACATTTGCATAACATATGGGTGAAGACACTTGATAATATACTTTTAAATAAAGTCTCCATAATACAACACTCTTGCTACTAGCTTGGTCTTTTATACTATGACAGTTTTTACAGGGTGACCCATTCCATAGTCTTCTGAGTTCTTTTGATGACAGGACAGATGCTCAGTCTTTGAAAGCTGCAAAGTATGTTCTTAGCTATGCATGGTCAAAAGGACCTTGATAGCTGTACACGTAACAGCTGTTATCTGTTATAGACACCTCTGCTTTAAGTAGAATTATTATTATTTTGAATAAGCTTGTGAGAGAAATAAAGTAACATTTCTTTTCTTTGGAGGACTGAGTTTCTGAAACAGATTTCAATAAGAAGAGTGGAGGAAAAAATGGAAACAGTTTTAAGGTGAAGTTTGAGAGAAATTAAATGATGATGTTGAGTGTTCTAGCAGGTGCCTCCTCTCACTGGCTCTGGTTGTCTGCAGTTGTCCCACATCTTTGTTGTTGGAATCTGCAGTTAGATCAGAATTGCCTTTTTCAATTTAACTTAAATTCCTGAAAAAAGACACTGACCATTTGTTTCAGCAGGCATGGTAAAAGACTGGCATTACATGGAATTTAAAATTTGAGTACTTAAGACTTCACGTCACTGACATCCCCATTCCCTCAGCCTGAAAGATACTCTGGCATTGATTTGTCTTTACAGCTTTCATGCCTGGACACTAGGGCAATGACGGTCCTAGGAGGAGCCTGAGCAGGATGCCCCACCCTCTGAGTCCATAATCTGGGTTCATTGTGCCTCTTTGCTCCCCTGTGCTTGTGGAAATTGGCTTTTGATAGGCTAATGGCTCCTGTGATGGGCCTGGGAGTAGTCAGGGAAGGAGTCCCCCATCTGTCATTGTCTGTCAGTAATCTCTTGTGAATGTGCAGTGAAGCTTTTTATCACACTACCTAACAGTAACCAAGCATCTGATATCATTAAACTAAAGAGGAACAACTAGAAAAACATAAAGACTACAGTGAAAAAAAGAGGAACATTCCACATTCTCTTATATTCTGCTGTTCCTGCTGCACTCTGGGTTTTGCTTGCAGCTGGACGTTTTCCAATTATATCTTACTCAAAGGAGAATTCTGAACCACACTGGAATTTATCAGTAGTTCAGCAGTGATTCAAATGACTTTTATATTTTAAACCTCTGTGAGTGTGTCTTCCTTATCTGAGAAAAAAAAATGTCTTCACAAATTCAACAGCCAAATCTAAACAGTCAAGTACCAAAAGCAGCTATTGCTCTATATCTGTTAACTGGATTCCAGCCTCACACTAAAATGAAGTGAAAATACACTTTCTTCAGCGTTTAATGCAACTCCGTACGAAGCTGTGTAGCTCATTCTGTCTGCTGGCTCCATGCTGTGATTTCTTGACTTTGCTGGAGCAAAGTGCCTCATGGTGTATGTGGATGACTAACAGGGTACTACACTAACTGGGAAACAGATGACCTAGGTGATCTTTCTTTCTCTGATGGCTACAAAGAGAATGTAGGAAAATAAACAAGAGTTGGTTAAAGAGTTGCATTAAGGACTGCTCTTCGGAAAGTCAATAAAGCCTGTGATATACATGAGTTATACAAAGTCTCAGAAAACATTTAATCATTAATATGGGAATCTATACGGTATACAGACTGAAGTTATACATACTTTTTACCAAAACCTTTTAATTTTGTTTAGGCTATTTTTTTTTTAAATAGTAACACATCAGTAGAAACTTAAGCTTGAGACCATACTGACCTGTTGTATTTCACCTGGAGCTGTTGTTCAGTTATGTTGCTGTTTCCCAGTGGATGAAGACACAAGCAAAATGCTAGTGCAGTGTCATGGATATAATAAGAAATTAATCAGCAACAATGGCAGCATTATTTGTAAGGTATTTTCCTAAGTTAGTTTCCATTTTGAACTTCAAACGCCATTTGGAATTTGACACAGATAATTGGTGGCAAAAGTAAGACTGGCATTTGACAGGGCAATTACAATGCTTTTCACTGTGAAACTTAGGTCTCTACGAGATTTTTTTTATCTGTTCCTTCCAGGTGCTTCTTTGGTATCAGTTGAAGACTCAGCTGAAGCCAACTTTCTGGCATACACCATTGAACCACTTGAAGAGAAAGTATCAACATTTTGGACAGGAATGTACAGGAATGTGGATGGTAATTTCTTTAGTTTTAGCATCTTCGGTGAATTGCTGTCACAAGCTGTTTTCACATAATTTCACATTACGCTTCTGCAATATATAAAAATGAAATATAAAAAGGTAATTTATTATCATCATAAGGGAAGCTGGTCAGTTGTAATCAGGCAGTAACTAGCAATAGATAAAGAAAGGTCAGAGAAGGTTCATTTTAAAGCAAGCAAAGTAATTCACAACAAAGTAAGGCACCAAGGTGCACGCAGCAGAGTATAGACAGAACCACAAAGGGATTTGAGCCAAAGCCAAAAGGTTCTTCCCAAATGTGAGAGAGGCCCTGGGTTCTTATGTTTATCATGGAGTTACTCCAATTTTTAAGATAGAGAATAATGTGGCTATCATCACCTCTCATTTTTGGAACCACCATCCTGGAATGACCCGTCACCTGTCTTTAGTTACAGTTGGCCCTCAGCACAGCTTCACTTTGAAGTTGGAATTGTTTGTGTCTTTGGAATTGTGTTCCACAAGTTTTTATATTTTCTGCCTCACTGTAAGGAAGGTAAGAGACAACAAGCAACAGCTGCTTTAATTAAATCTCAAGCTGCTCATTATTGTTTTTTTCAATAATACAGTTAGCTTTAAATTAAATAGATATTTCTGTCTTTATGATGGACCTAAAAGTTACTTCAGCCTTGTGCTGTTCAGATTAATCACAGCATCACAGAATTGTCAGAGTTGGAAGGGACCTCTAGAGATCATCTAGTCCAACTCCCCCTGCTAAAGCAGGATCACCTAGAGCACATTACACAGGACTTTGTGACTGGATCCAGGCTGGTTTTGATTATCTCCAGAGAAGGAGACTCCACAGCTTCCCTGGACAACCTGTTCCAGTGCTCTGTCACCGTCACAGTAAAGTTTTTCCTCATATTTAAATTAAACTTCCTATGTTCCAGCTTGTACCTGTTGCCCTTCCTCCTGTTACTAGGAACTGGGAACAGAATGATATAGTTCTTAAGGTGGTCATAAAGACAAGAGCTGCTTCAGCAAGTAGGTGTCATTGTATTACTAGATAGTAAAAAATATGAAGATTTTGACAAGAAAAAACCCCAGTTTTCTTGCTGAGTCTAAGAAATTACTTGTTTGAGTACAACTTAAGAGTCACAAGGGACACATTTTTCTAAATAAATAACACTATTCAAAGAAAGTAAGAAAAAAGGAACAGGAAGGAAGAGACAGAAAGTCCCAGCATGGCTAAACAACAGTGATCATAAGATTTCTGAAGCAGGAACGTTGTATGTGTAAAGTCAGTGAGAAGGAGCAGAAAAAAAATATGGAAGAAAATTTGACTTAGAAAGACTTCAGTGGGGGCTTTGAAAAAAGTAATACAAAACTTCCCTACAAATTACTGAAATAAAGGGCATTCTGTTGAAGATAAATTATCTTCTGACATCAGTAATTTCTATAAAACAAATAACTGATACTGCCCCATTGCGATAAATTGTTGGAGATCTTTAAATCTTCTTGAGTTTGTAACATCACATGCCAGACTGACCTGCCATTTGCCAATAATTGATATTGTATCATCTGCATAAAAAAATTCAGGTCAACATGAAATATCTAGAAAAAGTCTAAAGACTCGTCTCCAAGAGTGATCCCACTTAGATTTCTCAGGAAGGCAATAAGTGTGGAGCAGATTTCAAGATGGAAATGAATACTATCCTGTTTTTCCATATTCAATGTTTTTCCAATTAGGAGAATGGCTGTGGCTAGACAACACTGCAGTGAGTTTTGTCAACTGGAATGTAGGAGAACCTTCCCCTCAACAAAATGAGCACTGCGTTGAAATGTACGCACACTCTGGGTACTGGAATAATATCTACTGCTCTTCCTACAAAGGCTATGTTTGTAAAAAGCCAAAAAGTAAGTACTACATTTGTATGTTTGTTTCATTTGTAGATTATACTCTTTATGTGCTAGTATTAGATGGCTGTTACACCCACTGCATTTTTTCTGGGTGTTTTGAGGTTTTATAAATGCCGAGGGATACACATTTGTATGCCAACAACAAGAACAATTCTTGTCAGAAAGCAGAAAAGGTGACTAGTGCTCAAGTCCCTTCAGAACTGTTTTAAAAATGTTATGTTTCTATCTTAACTGTACCTAGTATATGCACTTAACACGTTTGCCTCATCTCTATCAATAATTGTTGAGTATTCACAAAGTTAATAGTGGTTTTTGAACACACAGATTTGTCTTAATTGTTTGGAAATGCATTCCTTAAGGTGTGCCCTCTGCTCAGCCCAGGGAATATCCTTTGCTTATATCCCTCTGGGAGTCTCAATTGCATGCCTTTTCCAAGTATGAAGGTAGTGTTTCTGTGAATTGCGTATTTATGAATTGTAAACTAATGAACAGTTTGGGACCTTTTGTCTCTGTGTTCTCCTGTTCCTTTCCTGGGAAGATGAAAGAACAAAAGTGGAGCAAATAACATACTCTGAATATGCTAAACTGGAAATGTTTTGAAATAACTGAATGGACAAATTTTATAGTAAGGACATCTAGTGCATATGTATTTCTAAAAGTACATCCTAATAATTTCTTCCAGCATGTATTGCAATATTAAAATCTCTTACTAATGTTTACTGAGAAAATTGAAATGCATATACTAGCTAAAATATGCCCACTTCCTCTACAAGACTGGAAATGAGAAAAATTCTGCTATCTTGTCTATAAATTTGCTCTTATGCAAAACTACTCCTTCTTACTCAGATGCTTGTAATGATGGCTGTATCTTCCACAGGAAATACTGCAGAACTGTCTGATGCAACCACCCATTTAGAGCCTACTTACCCATCTTTTTACATTGTAATTGACAAACAAAAAAGCACTTTATTTTCATTCTCTATCCAGAACAGTCACAGATGTAGGTAACAAGTGCTAAAATCAAAGGCCACCCTTTATTTTCGACCATTCAACTCACCTGTTTTGCTGGTACTGGCATTCACCTGTTTCTATACTGAGCTGTTTCCAGGAGCTGAAGTGATTGAAAGGACAGTTACTTTTCTTTAGGATTAGCTCCAGCCAGTCTAGCCTCCTGAGCTGGAATACCATGTAGTCAGACAAATGCCATTGTCAACACAAGGACTAGATAGGTGCTCACTCAGGAGTAGGATACAATTGAGTTCTACACAGTCTGAGTTGTAGAAATGCAGCTTGGCTCAGCACGATTTTGGAAAGCTGTGATAATGCTCCATTTGGAGAATTAAAAAAATTAAATGTATTAAATAGCTGTAGGCTAATAAATGGGGTATTAGAAGTATGATTTTACTTAGTTACTCTTGCTATGGCTTGTTATTTTTGCTGTTTTCTGAAGAGGCTGCAAACACAAACCTGTGGCTGAAGTCTTCCTGTAAAATAGATGCTATTTTCTTCTCCAGTTTAATGTAATTTTTACCTTGGTAATTTGAAATCCTGTAATGGGTCTATTCCATAAATAATCTAACTTTATTTCTTAAGTAAGGAGGTACTATAAAGAGCTGCTCAGCAGTTCAACATGTGCTAGTTGATCATGCTCCAAACAGTGAGTAGTATAGTGTGTTCATGGCACCCTACTCACTTTTCAGGAAAGCAGAATCATATTGCTCAGTTAACTGCTTGTTTAACTTTGTAGGTAGGCTTAGCATGCGGTCATCTCATTCCTAAAATCAAAGCTGAAGTGCTTAATATGCCTGATCAGTGCTATACCAAACTAGGTCAGTCAACATTTTTTGGTGAGAAACAAAGGAAAAGTGTCTAGGTTACTATATTAAAGAAAAAAATTCCACTAAAATGAAGTAATGTAGGGAGAATATTATTTTCCAAATTTGCATAATGAAAATTATTTCTTCTGATGCTTTGTTACATTTCTGAGACTGTTTTCTACACTGGGCTTTTGGAAATAGGGTGGTATAATCTTCACAGAATCACAGAATAGCTGAGGTTGGAAGGAACCTCTGAAGGTCCTACTTCCTGCTCAGGCAGGGCCACCTTGCCCAGGACTGTGTCCAGATGGTTTTTAAATATCTCCAAGGAGGGAGACTCTACAACCTCCCTGGGAAAGCTCTGCCAGTGCTCAGTCACCCTCACAGTGATGAAGTGCTTCCTGATGTTCAGAGAGAACCTCCTGTATTTCAGGTTTTGCTCATTGCCCCAGGTCTTGTCACTGGGCACCACTGAGATGAGCCTGGCTCCATTGTCTTTACATCCTCCTTTCAAATGTTTGTACACATTCATAATGTCCCTCCTGAACCTTTGCTTCTAGGCTGAACAGCTCCTGCTCTCTCAGCCTTCCCTATGTAAGAAATGTTCCAGTCCATTCTTCATCTTAATGGCCCTTCAGTGGACTTCCTCCAGTAGCTCGCTCTCCTTCTTGTACTGAGGAGCCCAGAAATGGACTTGACATGTAATTTAGCAAACAGTCAATGCTTCAAAAGTGTGGCAGCATAGAAAGCATGCATCTTCTCTGTTTCCCATGGATTTGCATGCTGCTACAGTGCAGACAGATAACAAGCTGCTTTTTATTGTAAACAGCATTAATAAATACTTTTATTGATAGAAACTCTTGGAAATATCCAAATAATCATGTCTAGTTTCACTTTGAAGAGCTAGACATAGTAATATTTGTCTCTAGATGTAAAACTAGATGGCTAACAGACACTCCAGCAGAGTTCTGGAAAACCTTTGGAAGTCAGGATTGTTTGATTATTAATTAAATTAGGTAGTGTAACTGGGGAGACTGGAAAAACAGTTTAAATTCCTGGGCTTACATTTTTCAGAATTAAATATGATGCATTGATTCTAAGATGTAGTTACAGACTGATCTTATGTTCACACAGCAAAACATGGATCTTCATCTTAAATGATGTCCAGTTTTACCAGCAAGTCAGATTTTGTGATACAGACATTACGTTTTAAATAAGCTACAAACATTTTAATTTGGATGTGATACGTGCTAAGACAGTTTGTAGTTCAGGAGTGATTTTCAATACTTTCCAAATATCAAAATAAATAACAGAATAGTATAATAACATAATTCTTTTTCAATGTTTTCAAATGCCAGCAGTAGAAATGCCACCAGCAGCTGAAATGCCACCAACTGAAATGCCTACAAATGGTAAGAATATTCTCTTTCTAGTAGACAAAAACTAGTCCCATGTAAGATCACGAGCAGAACAAATATGCTGTATTTTGTCTTTTACATTTTCTGATACATCTGAGTACCATATTTTTTTCCTAGAAGCAGACTGTTTCCTAGTAGAATACAGTATACTCCATTCAGTGTCAAAATGCAGGTTTAAAAAATAATAATTTGTGATATAGTATGCAATGTTAGTGTTCTAAAATAAGTTAATTTTATGTTACTACCTTTGTCTCTAATTATTTTGAAACAAATTAAACACTTGATTAAAACATTACACTTTCTAAAGAAATTGTTTCCAGTAATCAGATAAAGAGTATGTAGCATTCTCTTGATTTCTCTGTATTTGTTTTCAGCAATGACAAAGGATGAGAAGGCTCCTACTCTGAACCATGGTAAAACAGGTGTTGTAGTTATTGTTGCCATCCTCATCTTAGCTGGAAGTGGCCTTGCAGGCTACTTCTTCTACAAGAGAAGAAAGAATCGCTTGTCAACAAATGACAGCTTTGAGAACAATTTGTATTTTAATAGTGATTCAGTTCCTGGAACTAGTGACACAAAGGATCTTGTGACCAACATAGAACAGAATGAACATGCGACACTGTAATGTAATAAAAAAGAAATGTAATATGTATTGTAAAATGTAATGTAATAAAGTAAAATGTGCCTTGTTTTAATAAAATTATGCATTTAGAATTAAGCCAAAGCTATCTTCTCATGTGCTAATACTGTAGTAGTAGCCAGTTTCAGTGTGTGCATAATATTATATACAGCAATTACTATATTTTGTAACCATTGTATAATTTGTAACTTTTCATATCTCAGGATTTGATGACCCACACTGATGATTGTGGGTCTTAAAAAAATAGTTAATATTGACTAATTATTAAATGGAAAAATAGAAATGAATGCAATAAAGGAAGCAAAATGTAGATGGATCCACTTGAGAAAGATCCCAAGATTTGAAGTTTCTGCACCAGATTTATTTCAAAACATGCTAATGCACAGATTCTCCAAGCTATTCAGCAAACATGTCTCTAATTCTACCATCTTCAGTTATTCCTAGGGATTTAACTATAGGGGTAATTACTAGATGACAAATATGTATTCAGGCACATCTTCTTTGAATCACTTGGGAAAAAAATAATTTTATGATAAAATTTAAATTCTCACAGTTTCACACAACACAGAGAAACAAGTATGTAGTTCTTGTAGTTTAGGTATGCTAATATTAAACAGGTGAAATCTGGGGGCAGACTTCTGTCTGGAATGGGGAAATTTGTTTGGTGTCAACTGCCAGTGTTCTGGCTGGCCACAACTGGGTTTCTCTGGGAGAGGGGATGAAGGTCATGTCAAATCTTCCTGCTTATGAGCACAACAGTTACTGAGGAGAGAAAGGAACACTATCTATATGTGTTCTGATGGTTGATAGGAGCAGTGGGTAGCTGTTTTGGTGATCACATATTAATACTGCTCTCCTATAGCCTCTCAATCAATAGCATAAGTTTGTGGGGTGTGTGCGAAAGTCAAGAACAATTTAGCTTTACCAATGTATTAGTACTGATTTTATTTCCTATCTAAAAAGAATAGCTCAGTTACCATTTATGGAAATCTTAGATTCCCCAATGAGAAGTTTATAGTCATAATTTTTCGTAAATCTTGTAAAATGTAAAACATGCATGACTCTTCACTTGCATACAAATATTTGCAAGGCTTGGTTTTGTGATTTCAGATTTCATTCTGTGAAATAAACAGTAACTAGCTTTCATTTTTTAAAATAGCTTTTCATTTTATTGTCTTACCTCTGTAAAACTCTTTAACATGATTACATTTAAAAAGGAGATGATACAATTGTGAAGACATTCCATCTAAAATCGTGATCAAAAAATATATTAACCATATTTTCCTGAATCTCTCCAGGGATTGTCTGCTTAAAACCAAGACAAAAACGTCAGCTGAGTGATTTAGTAAAAACCTTGAATTACATATGCGTGGAGGTATGATGGGGAAATTTATCCTGAAATGCCTTTTCTCCTCTGGCTCTGCTCCCTTTCTCTTAGTTACTTCCTTGCCTCTGTTCAGCAGCCTACTGCTGTTTCCATCTTCAATGCACAGTTTTTCAAGCATGTCTTTTCAAGGAGCAGCACCTCTAATGGTTCTTTGTGACATCTGATGTGGCTTACGTGCCAGAAACCTCCTGACTAACAGATTTCTGATGCTAGGGATGGCATCATTTCAGTTATATGGAAAAGCTGTGACAGCTCGAAAGACAAGTGAAAGGGAAGGTGAAAGGTCAGAAGGCCCTGGCTGCAATCCCAGCCTCACTGCACTGGCTGTTGTGCAAACAACAAATAGGAGCAGTTAGTACCCAAAAGAAGTTCAGTCTCCTTCTGGGACCCTGTGCAATCTTAGGGCAGTGTCTGAAAACATGTGGTTGGAAAGAAAATAAAGTTTGAGAGGATGTCTCATTTCTGGTGCTTTGCCATACTCATCAGGTACATTTCTGCAGCTAAAGAGTGTCAGGTGGAGAACCCAGCTACTGGAGCCTGAATGGTCCTGAACTCATTGACCCATTTACTCACTGTCTGAAATCCAGCATTGTCTTTGAGTAGATGACAGTTAAAAATGCTGTGCCAGTGAATAGCAGGCAGCAGTTGCAGCTGCTTCTGTGAAATGCAGTGTCTGTTACTCTCTCCTGCCCAAATGGGTTCAGAAAAAAGAGAGGGCTTTAAGATAAGAAGATGTACTCTGAAGATGTATCTGCTTGGCCTGCTCATTTTAGAAAGAGTGTCAGTGAAAAAGACTTGAAAGATTTTCAGAACATGGGGAAATTTAAGCTACATGTTTTTCTGCACTTCCTATTGGAATACAATGGAATTGAAGAAAGTTTCCTGTTAAAAAAAAGCAAACATGAAAGCAGTGGCACACGGGAAATAGTTATAGCTCCATGTAGTAAGATGAGCATTGACACTTTATACGCAAAGTCTAATAGGAAGTTTTGAATGGAATATAAAGAAATTAACTACCTTGAACACTGAAAACAACATGTAATTTAAAATAAGATTAAATATAAGGTTTTTACCTGGGCCCTTATAATGATACAAAATACTATTTCTTGGTGGGTTTTTTAAATTTTATTTTATTTTTCCCCCCCCCAGCTAGTACACTTCAGTGATGGCAACTCATTGATTAGACTGTCTGAATCCAGAGCCCAGTCCCAGGTTTTTCAAATCATCATTCCTTTGTTTGTACTTGTGGCAAAACTGATCTTTTAATTTCAATAAATATAGATAAAGCAGTCTTCAAACCAGTGTTCTCTTTCCACACTCTCATGTTATTTCTATCTTCCCTGGACTGAGTTGTCATGTAATGGTTTTACCAAATTCAATGTGGTGATCTGGCATTCTGTCCTCTTTTTCTGCTGCTAAGCTGCAATGTTCCTGAAAAATCATTGACTACATTAAAAAAGTTTCAAAGATTGGCCTGGAGAAATTATTTGTTTTGCTCTATTTGACTGAAAACAGAGCAGTATGTCTTCCTGGAAATAATTCATAATCATATGGATGGAATATAATTTGTTACTTAGTGTATTCTGATCACCAGTTCTTTTAGCCATCTCTTACTACCAGCTGCTAGTCCTGTTGAGATCTGTCAGTTGCCTTAGAACATCCCTGTTGCTCTTGTGATCTCTTATTTTGTCTCCTGAGTAGATGCCACTACTTGGGGGAGGTTTCAGGCTGTATGATGCATAAATGGATTTTGCTTTTCTGAAATATTCTTGATGTAAAATCCAGGGAAATAATTTTTCAATATTCAATGGCATGTAAAGGTTTGTCTCTTTGCACACTACTACGTTTCTTGAGACCCTTGTGCTTAACTTTCATTTCTCCTTTTTTTCCAGAAGAGTTCAGACTTCAGAGAAAAGGTGGTGAATCTGCACACTGTGTGTGTAACTTCCTGCCTGGGAGCAGAGATTGCTGAAGGAACAATGCTGACTCCACACAAAACCCAGCAGCCTTTCTTCCTCCCCACTTCCAAAATTTCAGGCTGTGCTTTGCCAAGTGGAAGATGCTGGAGTGCATCCTGTATTTTCTGATTTTCTTTTCCACTTTGTGAGCTGTGATGGGATCTGCTCAGACAAAACTGCAAACACTGAGGTGAAGCTGACTTTACTATTCTTTAGGATTTTTCAGCCTCTCTCAGCAGATCATGGATGACATTCCTCCACCAAACAGAACTTTCTTCAGAACAGAATTAGTTTCTTTTTTCACTTTGTAATTGTACTTGTTGCTTCCTGGTAGAGTTGGAGATGCTGAGACATCGTATACAGCAGAAGCACAAGTCATTGCATCTCTCCTGCCTGTATAATAAATAAACCTATTTTTTCCATCTGCACATCTGGAGCTGCTGAACAAGGGAGCAATGAAAGTTGGAAAGCCGAGGTTGCATAGTTGGGCATTCCCATGTTGGGGAATACAGCTTTACTCCAGGCTCCATGCAGCCATCTTTACACAAGTATCATGATTCACTGAGTAATTGACCATGCAGCCTTCTCTTTTCCCTCCCAGTTTCCTTGTTTCAGTGCCCTTCTCAGGCTCCCATTTTTTTCATATTTTTGGTCTAACTGTATCTGCTGTCCTTTAGGTCCCACTATTTCTTTCTCTGTTATAATTCTTTTTCTGCTCTAATTCTGTATCTTTCTAGACCCAGTGAATTGTCAATTTGCATCTGATTCAGAGCAACAGAAGCAGGATCCCACATCTACTTGCAGTGTCGAGGTTTTCTTTGCCTATGACAGCATCAATTTTCAGGGAAAGATTTGCTGCAAAAAGCAGTCTCTTCTGAACATATCGAAACTGGGATTTTTCAAAGGCCGAATGCAAAAAATGATTTAGATCTTTCACTGGAGCATGTTTTTCCTTTCTTACCCTCTCTGTGTTTCTAATTCTTTCACCTATCATGAAGGAGAGAGATTTTTCAAAGCGAAAACCAGAATTTTGTCAGAATGCCTGGAGGATGTGCACTTTATGGGGTACAAATTTTCACAGATCAGTCAGATGAAAAATGTGGTCTAACTCCTTATCAGTTTAGTTTTCCTCTCCAGCAATAACTGTAAACTCGCCATTTTCCAGTTACAGTTTACCTTCTTCCTGGACTTGTATGGTTTTTTTTCAGAATTTGTTCAGTTGTTGCTGTCAGTTACATTGCTCCTGCACATAATTGGGACCGAAGCAAAGACAGATGCTTCCTGAAGAACACAGATCCTGTTTTCTACAGCTTTTTCCTTTTCTATGGAACAGCAGACATGGAAAATTCTGGTTATCTCTGATTCCAAGGTCCATAGTTACTTAACTGCACAGTGTCCCAGACAACTTTCTACAGTACAGCATTGCACTCTGACTTTTTCATCTTTTATTGATACAGACAATTATTTCTCTTCTTTTTTACTTTTTCCTTTTATTTCTGGTAGAGATGTTCATTTCGCCCTCTTCATAAAAATAATGAACCTGAATTGTAAGGTGTGTTTCCAAAAATCCTCACTAATACCTCTCAGATCTCATATTTCTGTGGAAGGGAAAAAATTTATACAGTAGAGAAACTAGCTTAGAAGGCAAAGTTTATTCATTAATGTATTATTTCAAAATTACTCATGTGACATGATGCAGTTCCTTATTTGCAGCTCAGAACTTCCCTGTATCTGTTGGGTCTTAAAAACTGAAAAGGATTGGTTAATCTCCTTCAGTGCCGAACAGTTTTCTTACAACTCACAGATTTGTTCTTCAGCATCAATTTGAGGTGAAGGGGAGAAGGGAGTGAAACATTTGGCCATGGCTGTCTACCTACTCCTGATTTTTCTCTTTTCCTTTAGCACATCTCTTCAAATGTCTGGTAAGTCCTTGTGCCCTGCTGAGCACGGAGATTTGCAAGTTCTTTCTCGTGCTTTCCTGATGTCCTCCTTCTTGTACAGTGAGTTTAGATCTGTACACAGCATGCAATTTGAAACAGCTTTATTAAACTCTTAAATTTGGTGGTATTATATAGGAATTTTGCTTCCTTAACCCAGTTTTCAAGATGTATGAATGAGAGAAACACACTAACAGGTGTGAGTGTAGCATTGATTATGCTGATTCTTGAAAATCAGCCTGTGAATTCAGACAAAAGCTCGTCTGAAATGACTCCAATGGAGGTTAGAATTGCTCAGATGTTCAGGGCAGTGTCCTCTTAGTGTGCACAGAACTGCTGGCAGGTATGTCCCTTGAGTTTCTTAGCTCATATAGGCTATAGCATGCTGATTGTTGCATATATGAATCCTGTTTCCAAACTGACAGCTTCAGGACCTTACATTTCAAACTCTCCTACTGCTGAGAGGAAAACAAATTAGGCTGTGTCTGCAGCTCTTTCACACAGGGAGCTCCCAGCTAGAGAACTGCAGGAGTGCAGTGCTATTGCTTGAATGGCAGCAAGGACTAGCCAAAGCTGATCTAATCCATTAATTCCTTCTGTGTGTGTTTTTGAGAGAGATCAAGTTGGCCCTCACTCATCTTTTGCTAACGTCCTCAAGAGCAACTGCAGCAGGAAAGCTGTGCCAGGGGAAATGCCATCTGGCTTGTTCAGGTCTGCAGGCTTTCAGAGAAATGTCACAGAGGCTGTGTGATCATTCCCTGGCAGCTCTAAGGTGTGGGGGGTTATGAAGCCTCATGCAACTATTCTGCCTCCAGCAAGAATCCTTGGGTGGCAGTCAAGATTAATGGCACAGCAGAGTGAGTTGGTGATGTTGCTGTCACTTAGAGGGGAGTTAAGGGATGCAAGGTGAACTGCATAAAAGGTCAGGGTTTGAAGAAGGCTGAAGTTGTGCCCATTTTTTGAATGGTCTGAAGAAACACAACCCCCTCGTGCAGTGTCTCACATTTCTATTTACAAGTGTAGCTATTAATGGCACTTAGGATACTTAGCTTAGCTTAGCTGTGCTCACAGCTGAAGTGATGATGCTGCAAGTTGTGGCTTTCCTCTTGAGAAACTCACAAGTTTAACTCAGTTGTGCAGTTGCCAAATATTTCCAAAATAACTAACCAAACATGAAGAACACCCCACTTGCCTGATGAGCTGTAAACACCAATGTCATTCTGGGTCAAAGTAAAATTAGTTGAATTTTGAGTAGGTGAACCATTTTTAATAGCTCTAAAGCAAAAAGTCTTTTTTACTTAGAAAACTAAGTCCTGTTTAATATGCTGTGTGGTGGTGGTGGAACTTTGAAGAACTCATGAAATTTAATAAAGGTCAATTTTTAATGTCATTTTGAGAACAGTGTGCTTTAAGAAGGGATGAGAAAAAGAGCAATTTCTTGAAAGAGCTTCATTTTCAGCTTGTGTGTTGCCTTGTACCTTAAGCACATTTTTATGATTATCCTTCATAGTGATGATTAACTACCCTTGGTTTCTTTCTCTATAGGCTCTATGTATTAAATTTTTCTTGTAGCAGACTGTCAAATAGCAAGTAAATGTCTTATCTCCTACAAATTATCTCCTCAGATGTTTGCATTCTCATTTAAATTTGTAGATAGTGGAATATTTTCAATCTATAATGAAGACAGCAAGCTCTGTGCCCAAGCTCAAAACTCCAGCTCGGTCATAACTACCTCTTGTGATCAGCACAACGAGTTTCAGAAGTTCCGCTGGGTCTCGGCCACGCAGCTGCTGAGCGTGGCACTCAAGCTGTGCCTGGGAGTGCTCTCTAAGGCGGATGAGGCTGCCATCGTGTTGGAACCCTGTAACAAGACAAAGGAGCTTCAGTGGTGGGAATGTAAAGATGAGATGCTTGCAACCCATGGCAAGGAATTATTTCTCAGCTATGGCAAAGGGAAGGGGAAGAAAGTCAAGTTGTCCAAATTATCGGACAAAGGGAGCAGGTGGAAAATCCATGGAACTGCAGACAACGTGTGCTCCCAGCGCTATGAGGGTGAGTACTGAAAATTAATCTCTGTTTCTAGGTAACTTGTCTGCCCCTACATACAAAGCATTCCACCACCTCCTTAGCACGCAGCAACCCTTTCCTTACATTGACATCAGTAGCAGAGCTGACTACAGATAGTAGAAATGCAAGGCAAATATGACTCTATACCTTTATGCTTAATTTGGAAAGTGCAATTCTGTCAAATGAAATAATAAAATCAGAAAGGCCTATGATGTAATCATAAGGGATAATGGGAATTCTGTTTGTGCAGCAACAGTGGGAGGAAATCTGTGTTTCAAAATAGGTGTGATCAATTTGTAGAAGTGGTGATTGTGCTGTATCTAAGTATGTATTTTTGCTATTATTTGGTATGACCAAGTACTATCTCTAAGAAGTTAATTTCTAGTTAACATAGATGTAACCCACTTTTAACAGTGTTTGGCTAGTTTTTGCAGGCCCAGCAAGAGGAAAAAGTATAAAAAAGCAGTAGCAAAGCAGTGCTCAATGGTTTAGGAGTCAATAAGACCTAACACCCTGAAAAAGAACCACTGGGGAGTCAGATCTCCTTTTCCTGCATTATTTTCATTCTTAGACTATGTACAGTGGGCATCCCACAGGAAGGGTGGGAAGTTAAATAGCAAGGGATTAGTTTTTTGCCATACATACAACAGCTCCAACTGGAATGAAATTTCTCATAATTTTGTTCAGACAGCAGCAGATTAGGCTGCATAGAGATGGGAGAGTCACTTCCCAATAGAATAACTCACAAACTTAAATAAAACTTCCTCTTATGAAGACTAACAAAATACTCTGATATCTCATTTCCAAGCCTCTTCAACCATACAGGGTAAAAAAAAAAAAAAAAAGGATCCCAAACACCATCTGACATCAGAAATAAGTACACAGTGGGAGAAGCTGAGTCAAAAGCATCTCTGACACAGCAGTCCAGTTAACAATGAAAAGAAAAAATATACAGAAAGCAGTGTGAGGGACAAATAAGTGTGTTGTTTGGGAGTTTAAATTCTAAATATCTTGCCATAGTCATTTCTAATCAGCACAACAGCCTTGGAAGGCTTTGTAGTAATGAAGTAGTGATGTGTTGAACTCTCGCACAACTCAACTGTGCCCGTGGAGAGCTGCCTAAGAGCAGACACCATGGTGAATATCTGATGACAACTCTACATTTCTCTCTGCAGATATCTATACACTGGGAGGAAATGCCTTTGGTGCACCTTGCGTGTTCCCTTTTAAACTCAATGGTAAATGGTATGCTGAGTGCATCCCTCGGAGTGACAATCCAGGATCTCTCTGGTGTGCAACTTCTTCAGATTTTGATAAAGACCAACTTTTTGGAAAATGTCCCCTAAAAGGTAATTTGTTTATAAAGATTTCAGGAAAGCAAAAGTTTCATCCACTCTCATGGTTAAATCTCTTCAGGATGTGGAATTAGCATTGGACAGCCAGCTGGACTCTGGCTAGCCTAGTTCCCTGGTGAGTTACGCAAGGGTAAATCAAGACATCTGATCTTCACTCACGTTTGTCCAGCTGAGATGAGAAGTAGTCTTAAAGTGCTCCTGAGACTGGTACATATGGGTGTATTGTGAATGCAGTGACTGGGACTGATGGAAATAAGGAAGACAAAACAAAACCCCTAGGACTAGGTAAGAAGGAAGTCAGGAAAAATAAAAGGCAGAAAGAGGTGCAATGGATGAGGCAGTGAGGAAGATGAGATGATGGTGGTTTATCATAGGGTGGATGGAGCAGAGAACAGAAGTTCTGGAGTGAATGGAAGGTGCTAGATGTGCAGTGACCTTCACCTGTCTTTGGTGTTCCTTACACTCACAAATCACCCAACATTGCTTTCAAGTAACCCTGGCAAAAAAGCCCTACCCCTTCAACTCTGCTTCACATCTGATTGGAAATCTTTGTTTCCATCATGCTGGGAGGTCTGGGAGAGGGAAAGATGGGTCCTAAGGCAAGAAATGGATGTGGAGACCAAAATTTTCTGTACAGGGAATAGGAAAATGTTTATATACAGGTAGAATATATCAGTGAGTGGGATAATCTAGACTGAACTGTGAAAGGAGTAGATGAGTTATATAAATAAAAAAGAACAGGGTGATTGTAGAAAAATCAGGTTTCAAGGAGAAATAATTCCTTATGTTATTAATATATTATTAATACTGAATGGACAAAGTATCTATGTTGGGCAAACTATGTGCAAAAACTTAGCAAATCATACAGTTACATGGTTTTAGCTTGAAATGAAGATTTTATTTTCTGCTTTACCAAGTATGATTATCTCATCAAGTTGCTGTCATCATGTTTTATAGACACCATCCACAATGACCTCTGGAAGACAAATCCTGTGACAGAAACTCACTATCAGATAAACTCAGAGTCTCTTTTGACATGGCACCAAGCAAGAAAAAGCTGCCAGCAGCAGAATGCAGAATTATTAAGTGTCACAGACCTTCATGAAGAAATGTTTTTATTAGGTAAAGTAAAAAACTCTAACCAAAATATTAATGCATATGATTAAAACATAGGTCAGCTCCAAGAGCTTTAACATGGATACTTATATGTACCTTGTCAAAACAGGTCTTAGTGACATTCTTAGAAAGCATGTCACTGTCTCACAAAAAAATGTGTTAGACTAATGGAAAAAATCAAACCTATATTTAAAAAAATGCTAGTATGATACTTTTTTTTTCATGCTTTAAACTTTTATTTCAAGTTTATTGAATAACTGACAAAATCAGACACATTTAATCACTTGACTGTTCCCTTCTTTTGGCCACTTAGGACTCACTAGTGACCTGGGTATCAATGCGAAGCTCTGGACTGGTCTGTTCAGTCCACTTGACAGTGGCTGGCAGTGGATTGGGGGCAGACCTTTCAGATACCTAAACTGGGCTCCAGGTAAATGCAGTTTTCTGAAATGATAATCAGCATCTGGGCCAATATTTTCTTATCTTACCTAAATTACTGTTAGCTAATTCCTTTGGTTTCATAGAATTCTCACAGACAAATGCGGGGGGGGGGGTGTGGGTCTAGATGATCTATAAGGTCTCTTTCCATCCAAACCATTCTACGAGTCTGTGATTATGGGAAAGGAAACATATTACACTAACAGGGATCACACTGGAGTTGGATCTCTGTTAATTCTGAATTCCCTGAAAAAACAGGTATCTACAGCTCATTCTTTATTTTTTCCATTGACAGTTTTCTCATCATGCATATTATTCAAATAAAACAAATTATACAAAGAGAATGTAAAGAAAAACAAACAGCTGAAAAGAAACATTACTAATATTTTCATATTTGCATTACAAATATTTTCAATTGCTCTTCTCAGTTACTGCATATAACATTTATCTGATGCACAATGTCTTAGTAAGTTTCTACTCTTTTCTTAGGATCTAACTCACCATCTTGCATGTTGCCATTTACATATTTTCAAAATAGTTGTTGTGAATACTGGGAAATCCAAAAGACAAGCACACCTGTGGAATTATGTATGCATTGCATGCCCAGTGTGTTTAGGAGTGAAGGATGTTGAATTGTTTGCAATAGTACAGCCCCATAAGGAATTTATATTAAAGCTTTATTTAAAGATACTTATTTTTCCTCTATACTGCAGTACACACGCTGCAGTACAAACACGCAGCATTTCTTTCTAAGCAGTGCATGGGAGAAGAGCAAGTCTCGTGTTTCAAATGTCAGCCCTCTTGGCCATCCCAGTGGTGCTCCCTCATCTGCTCTCTCAGGAATTATCACTGTAAAGAATAATATGCCAGTCGCTTTGCAGCTGCAAAAGACTTGTGCACTCCTTGCTGTGATGAGATGGAGGTTTTCAGTGTTAACAGAGGGATTCTCTGTATGTTGTGCCTCTTTCCTAAAGGAAATCCCTCTGTGGAATCTGGAAAAATATGTGGAACCTTCCAAGGTAGGAATGGCAAATGGGAAAACCAGGCCTGTGATAGGAAACTGGGATATATCTGCCAAAAGAGAAACTCTTCCTCAGATTCCTCAACTGTTGCCTCAGGTAAGTGTGTCAAAAAAAGAAGGCTATTTTTGCAGTGAGTGAGAAATACTCATACGTATATGAGAAGAAAGTATCTTGTCAATACAAGAGGGTTGCACTTGTTGACTTCAGTCAAACACTGAGAAGAATTTCATTTTCTGGCTCATGTTAGACATGATGTGTGGATGTTGTTAATAGTTTTGAAAAGATCACAGGATACAAATAAGGCAGAATTATGTGTTTGGTCATGCCATCCAGACCTCAAGATACTGATGAATATCCCATAATCTGAAAAGATATGTTCTGCAAAAAGATGTGAGCCACAGTTAATGTTTAGCCTGCTCTCTGACCATTTTTTGCTCTGTTCTGAAAGGATAAAATCAAAATATGGTGTTAGCAGCTTTTTCAAGTTGTGTTTCCCACCTGAGACGAACTAGGCCTTATCTATGTGAAGAAAATGATGTGCAGTTACCTCACTTGGGAATTCCCAGCATGTCACTAACTCAACAGTAACTCCCTCAACTACTTATATACTAGTAAATCAGATTATTCTCTGGCTTGAGGGATGAAAGACACAGCACAGCTGGCATCCTGTACATTCTGACAGCATCCAGACCTCTTACTGGGAATGGCTTCTGACCCATGTTAATCTGCAAACCATGGCTGGGTGTTGCCTAGGGGAATGCAAATTGGACAGGTCAAAACCATTTCCAGGGAGCACTGAGCAATGTGGTTGATGACACTCCAATATGGGTGCACATCCTGCCCTCTCCAGTTAACTTTATTGGTGAGGACCAAGTGAACCTTCGAAGCAGTAGAAGGTGGTTGACCATACCAAATTCACACCAAGAAATAGCTGCTGAACAAAGTTTCTGGCATTTTTCTGCAGCTGGGAATTCTGACATGTCTGGTATAACATAAATGTGTCTGTCCAACTGGCCCTCGAGCACCTGGTGTTTCCAGAGAAAAAAATATACAAAATCTCTAAGGTTGACCAAGGTAAAGTCCCTGTTTATGAAAGAGAACATATTCCATAAAGCATAGCTGCACGCAGATTCTCCCTGAGGGAGACTTAAAATCAAGTTGTGCCCTGCAAGTTTGAGTGCCAAATTATTTAGTTTATTTGTTATTTAGTATTTAGTATTTATTCAATCCTGTAGAAGAGTTTTTGGTTGCTCCCAGCACCATTGGGTTAGAAAGATCTGTTATATATTCTTTGTGTTCCTCAGATTCTTGCTTCTTCTCTGTTGCTTCTTCTTCTTCTTGTCTGTGCCTCAATATTTCAAATTCATGTCAGTACAGGTAATTTGATGAAAAAACTGCACTGAACAGGATTGCTCATTACTTGTTTGAAATATTTTTAGGTGACTTAAAGCCTTTTAAGTGCCCCAGGGAATGGGTAGCCTATGCAGGCCATTGCTATAGAATTTACAGAACACCCAAAATATGGAAAGCAGCCCAGTCTTCATGTAGAAAAGAAGATGGAGAGCTGGCGAGTATCCATAATATTGAGGAGTACAGTTTTACAGTGTCTCAGCTTGGGTACAGTGAGTATTCCTGCAGGTCACCTTTTATCTGGAATTATACTGTTGTTATTATTAATTTAATAATTGTAACTATGATTTGAAATATATATATTTTTTTAAATTCAGTCAAAATGAGTGTGAGATGTGATTGTTCCATTTTAAGACACACGCATACCTACGATTACATTTGTGTTCCCAGAGCCAGATGATGAACTGTGGATTGGTCTAAACGACTTCAGGGCTCAAATGTATTTTGAATGGAGTGATGGAACACCTGTGACTTACACCAAGTGGCATCACGGAGAGCCAACCCACACACAGAATAAGGCAGACTGCATTGTTATGAAGGGAGAGGTAAAAAAAAAAAAGGGACAGAGGTTTTAAAGGTTTTTAGGAACTTCAGAATATCTGATATATCAGATATTCAGAATATCTTATTTTGGAGGGAGACTGGAAACCAGATGTAGGAAGGTGTATGATGGTACACTGCACCAAGACCTGGTTAGTGCTGGAACAATTATGATAGATCTCTTGGCTGGAGCTGGTTGAAGTAACTCATCATCCACATTCAATATGGCTGATCATAGCTGTGTCGTATGATTCTTGGAGCAAGGATCTTCTTACGTTTCCCCTAAAATATCTAAAATATAGGTTTATTTGAGCTACTTTGGAGCCTCATCTTACTGGGGACACAAAAAATTAGGTACAAAAAATTCCATCTTGTTTTATACTCAGCATAAAGTGATATCGTAATATAGAAAATTACTTAAAACATTTTTTTCATACATTATGTTTAATTTATGCAGCATTTCCTGGCTGTTGTCACCTGGTTATATAAATATAATACAGTAATATAATATAGTATAGCATATACCATGCTGATGAGCATAGGACAGAAAAGTGTGTTCCCTTCCTGCTCTCATCAGCCATTGATACACTCAACCTCAATTCTCACACCTCTGCAAATATGTGACCCTCTCTGTCTTTATTATGTTCCCTATTTGGGGGTTTTGGAGAAAGCATCAGGCCAAGGAAGAGAGCTGAAAAACTTCAGCCATAGGAAGAGGGAAGTGTTCTCTCTGAGGATGGTGAATTTTTCTCTAGATTTCACTCCTTTTTGTGGTTTCTTCTTACCATCCTCAGGATGGATCCTGGGCTGATAGTTCTTGTGAAACAAAACTTGGTTACATCTGTAAAAGGAAACCTTTGGAAGAAGAATCAGGGGAAGCTGAGGTTACTTATCCAGGCTGCCAGAAAGTGAGTTTAAAACCAAAGCAGTGAAAAGTTGTTGCATTTTACTTTCACTCTCGTGATGGTGAGTATCACAGAAGTAAATTATTTTGACTCTTCTTGGTGGAGCCCTTGAAAACTGTTAATTCATGTGTATGGATACTTCTCAGACCAATGGGAAATTTTAAAATTTATTTAACTAAAATACAGATCTACTTATTTTTTTTCCTCCCTTACATATATGCTTCACTCAGCTCTCTCCCGGTGCAGAACCAGTCACTTTACCCATAAAAGCTGCTTTCTGCAGAGCATGTCAGTATTTTTTCACTATGTAACTCACTGGTCTTGGGTTCCACTAAGATTTCTTGTTTCAGTCAATCTGTCGCAGAAGGCAGGAGTATTTGAACTGATTGTTTTTCAGATTGTAGCCTCTTGCAACAGCTTCACTTAGACCTGGGGAAAGCAGGTCAGGCTTTACACAAGGAGCTGCAAAGTGGCTGTGGGCCTGCTTGCCGGCTCCGCATCAACCACAGCTCACTGCTCGCCAAGAGCCCTTGTGTGTCCTTTGTCAAAGGGCAAGACACAGAGTTCTGGTTGCAAAAGCCAGATTAGATTATCCTCATCTCTACTTCTCATGGCTTCTGAGATTAATTTTGACTTGGGGCATGGTATTAATGGGGCTTTTGGGAGCATTCTGTGCTGTGCTGCACACTCTGACAGCACCTCTGTGCATCTCTGCTGTTGGCACTGACAGGGCTGGGTGAAGCATGGCTTTTACTGCTACTCCGTGGTGCAGCTACCAGAAATGTTTTCAGATGCAAAAAAAATCTGCGAAGAAAGCAAAGGTTACCTGGCTACGGTGACAGACAGGTATGGAAACATAATTCTTGTCCTTTCGTATGCACAACCAAGATGGAAGGACCAAAGAGAAATCCCTCCTTACTTTGCAGTTATTCATAGTGCTTAGTGTGACACCACTGCTTTGCTGGAAAATTTATGCTAGAACTGAAGGAATATTACAAAATACATCAAGGTCTTATATGTCTGCAATACAGGCATTCAACCATTGCTACTACATGCTTGCATTGTTTTTGACTCCAGGAATTAAGAAATTGAGTCAATGCCCCCAAAAAACCTAATTGTCAAATTGTTTGAAATGCATTCGACTAAAAATAAACAGATAAACATGAAACTATTTGTATCTTTTGAATTCAAACTCTCCAGCCTTTTTTTTGACATGGGCGGATATGGAAACTGGTTCTTTTTAGAATAAAAGTAGATTTTTTTTCCCCAGAGGAACAAGATTTAAAGATCTAGATCTTACCATAAAACTCAGCAAAACACTGTAGCACGTATTTATACAGAATGAATAACATGTACGCACAAGTGTTGTTTGGCTTGTGTTCTTCATTGCACAATAAAAAAGGAGAATAGAATCACTCTAAGTTCTAAACATCATTTATGTTACCAAAATATAAAATAACAATTAATTTGCATAGCAATTAGAGTGATAGAAGTAATTATACTCGCTTCCGTCCATTCTAATATTTTCCCACATAACAGCAAATCACCTTAACTTTGCCAGATTTGCCTGTTTGAAGAAATGAATAAATTATGATAAAGTGTGATACATCAGCTTGGTACTTATTCTTCACAGATATGAACAAGCTTTCTTGACTTCTGTAATTGGATTCAATCCAGCAAAGTATTTCTGGATTGGTCTCTCAGACACAGAGGAAGAAGGGATGTTCAAGTGGGCCTCTGGGGATGCAGTCACCTTTACTCACTGGAACGCAGGAATGCCTGGTATGTGCCACAGAGTTTCTGTTCTGGATTCCCAAGAAGTAAGGGTTTGAAAGCTAAAAAGAGGTTGAAAAACTCCTCTGGCATGAAGTGGCAGAAATGACAGTGCAATTTTCCATTTGTACTAAAGGGATTAAATCAGGGGTGGTGGTAATTCCTTCCACTAGACCACCTGTGTCTGCATGTGTCTGTTGGTATCCTTTGCTCTTTGTTGTTGGATGGTTTTGAGAAATGATTCGTAGTATAATGGGTTTTATAATTTAACTGAAATGCACATGAACTCCTCTGAGCTATCCAAACCTAGTGGGGGTAGGTCATGCTTAAGTAAGCAGCATATGCTTTGAGAAGATGCAGCTTTTTATAAACAAGGTTTAAAAATTTTATGTTTCATGAAGGAAAGAAATCAGGCTGTGTGGCCATGACAACAGGAACTTCAGCTGGATTATGGGATATTTTGAACTGTGAAGAAAAAAACATGTTTCTCTGCAAGCAGCTGGTGGAGGGAGTGACCCCCCCTCCTCCTCCAACGACGACCCCTCCCCCATCGTGCCCAGAGGGATGGCAATCCACTACTCACAGCAGCTTCTGCTTCAAAGTAGGTGCTTAATTTCTGATTGTAAACACTTGTCATTTCAAATGAGAATATAGTTTGGGTATGTACGGAAGGTGAATTTTACCCAGGCTACCTGACAAGTAGCCTGTGGGAAAAGCAAAGTTGCAATATTAAAATTTGATAATTATGGTTGCATGATTAAACAATAAGTGATAAAACTAGACACCAGGAGACCAGAAGAAAGATAGAAGCTGAGAATTCTGTTACTAACTTTCTGTAATACACGTTACTGGAAAAGTCTTCATTTTTAATAGATTTTTCAGGAAGGAAGGGAGAAAATGCAAACATGGTTTGGTGCAAGAGATTTTTGCAGAGCTATTGGAGGAGATTTGGCATGTATCCACAGTGAAGAAGAACAAAACCTAATGGTTGACTTGTAAGTATCCCTTGTTTAAATATAGGAAAAAATAATTAAAAATTACCTTTCTGAAAGACATAAAGGAATTTTGGGGACCAACTTCAGCTTTGCAAAGATGGTGTATATCCTTGCAAAGTGGCAAAAGGAAATGGGTAGAGAGAGGTCAGCAAACAGGTTTCTTGGCAGGCTTTTGGAAAGGTGGTGGTATGTGTTGAAGTAGCCTGAACTTGCACAAAAATGAAAAAGGATCATCAGAATTGGTTTCAACTGAGTTTAGTTCAAGGGGATAAAGCTCATCTTTTCAGCTCATTAGTAGCTGATCAGTAGATGAAATACTCTTGTTTAAGGGAATAGTTTGTGTTGCTTTCTTTCCTTATTTAAGGGAAAAATTAGGAGACTAAGGAAAGCATGACCTTTTGATGTTCTTATACAAATGTTTAAATCAAGCCTGTAAGTACAGACAGGTCTGAATTAAGATGCCTAAGCTACTTGGTCCAACTATTTTCATTTAACCCAGTATTTATGAACTCGTGACATCTGTGATCCTTCTCATGAAGCTCTGTGTTTCACTGCTTCCTGCCACATGCAGTGCCAGTGTGATTTTCTCCACATGGCAATTGCATAATTGCTTCAAATGACTGTTTAATA
This sequence comes from Apus apus, assembly GCF_020740795.1. NCBI lineage: Eukaryota > Metazoa > Chordata > Aves > Apodiformes > Apodidae > Apus > Apus apus. Next base: position 21,019,176 of record NC_067283.1, on the reverse strand, counting down.
TGTTACTTCAAGCATTAAAACTCTAATAATAATGTAATGATATATATTCTCCTCTGTTTCACACTGGTTCTGCTTGTCTTTATCTGCATTCATTCAGAAGGGAGAATTATCATCACTCATCTTACTGGATGGGTTTAAGTGCCTTAGAATCTGACGGTGGATTTGTATGGAGTGATGGCTCACCAGTGAGTAAATAACTTACTGTTCCAGCTTTGTGTCTAATTTTCCATGTATATCTTGGCAGACAGCTCTCACAGCTCCTCCTATACAAGCCACAAGTGCTTATAAGTCTTTAAACCCGTTTCCTCTCTAGGAATTACTTTTTTAATCTTTTGATAGTTCTTAGCTATAGATAACAGTATGACATTTAGCGTAATTAAGCAAATCTGGTTGTACTAATTTCTATATTCTAATTTGTCATTTACTGTTAGAAACAAATGTCTATGTCTACACAAGTTAAGCTTTGTTGTCATTGCTGTCTTAAGGCCCAAGTCCATGTGGTAGCACTGATGGATTTTCTCAGGTTGAAACATCAGAGTAAGAAAACCAACCCAGGGGCAGAGGAATAGATAATTAGATAGATGCTTATATAAATCTTTCTAGAGCTTGACAGAACTTAATCTCTCCTAACAACAAAGACAGCAACAACTTCTTGCCTTACTAACATGGCTTATGAAGACACAGATGAATAACTATGCTAGGCAACGGCCTTGTCCTTCTTAGAAGGTCTGGCACCAAAGCACAGGATGGATCATGGAAATAAATGAAGTACATACTTTAACATGATGGTATAAGACAATTGTTTAACTTTAAAAGGAATAATAACAAAGCTGTGTTTCCACCACAGGTAAATTTTGAAAAATGGGCAAATGGAGAACCGAACAATTATGATGGTAACGAAAAATGTGGCGTGTTTAGTAATTACAATTATATGATGTGGAATGATTTATTTTGTGAATATATGCAGGACTATGTCTGCCAAATAAAAAAAGGTAAGAAAATTTTCACCCTGAAGCAACTTTTAGAAACAGATAATAACATCCTTTCCAGGTCAGATCACATTATCTGCAAGTATTAGAGCCAGTTTTGCCATCAAGCACAATGAAACATTTAGTATATTTTAGTTTAAATAAAAGTGTTAATTAATCCATAAGATACGTGTGTACATTTGGGATGTATACACAGAGCATTGAGGAAGTGAAATACAACAGGGTGACTTTGGGCATGACTTCTGTAAGCTTAATTTGGGATCAGCTCTAATATGGTATTTTGCTGAGTGTAACATTTTTTCAGATATGCTAAGATATTCTGTGACAAAAATAAGCATACTGAGTAACCCTTATAATTAATTTTATTACTTGAAATTAAAATGCTATCAACTGTATAAATATATTTGATTGAGAGATGTCTGAGAAAAATGTTATACTCAGATATTGATTTATATTGCAGGAGCATCGCTGAAGCCAGAGCCTAATTCTACATTCAGTAAGTCTTGTACTTCCAATAACAGAAATGAATGATCATGCAGTAATGTTAATTTCTACTACAGACTGCTTAATGTTTTACTTTGCAGAGTATGAGTATGTTGTTAGTGAAGATGACTGGATAATATATAAGCACAAGGAATACTACTTCAGCAAGGAGCGCGTGCCTATGGAAAAAGCCAGAGACTTTTGCAAGAAGCATGGTGGTGACCTTGCTGTCATTGAGAGTGAAAGTGAAAAAAATTTTGTTTGGAAATATGTAAGAAATATGTTTTACTTCAAAAATGAAAACAACCAAACCTGCTCTGTCCTGCACTGAGGCATCTTTTTCAGCTGGCTTGTGAAATATTGGAAAGTGGTCCCCATCTTAAAAAAATATATAAGAAATCACTGCCACCTTTCATGGATTTGTCTGCTTAAGAGCTTTACCATAATACTTTGATAAATTGCTACATGTAGACAAGTCCTCAGCTTCTTTTCAAGAACGTGTTTAGGCTGCCGTTTTCAAAAACCTGGCTCTGTTTAGCTGGAAGGCACAGGTACTGAGCATGTATTGTTTTCCAGCTCATTTTCTTCATAAATTTCAATATTTATTATCTTTTTTTGTCAAAACAAATTTCAGGTTTTTATTAAAAGATTTAGGCCAGAATATTTTCTAATAGTAAGAGAATAAGCTTCTGATTATATTATCTTTTGGAAATAATTTTATATTATTAAAACCAAATTTCCTCCACATGACTACTAAACTCCACCATTTGTAGCCTTTTCGGCAAGTTCCCATTATGTTTTCCTAAAACTCTTAAAAATATTGCTTTATTTTTTAGCTTGCTTTAGAGCTGGTTCTTATCTTCTTAACATAACTTTTTGCTCAATTTATTTTTCATACCATTCTGCCTTTTTACTTTTTTTTTGAAATTTAAATATTGGAAATTTGAGGAAAATTTTGCATTTTGCAGTTGAGACACACAATCCCAGCAACTCCCTACAATACAACTCAAACTAAAGCAGTTTTTGAGAGCCTGCTTATTCTATTTGAAATTTGTTTCTTTGCTCATGAAAATTTTTACTTTTTGGGTTTTAGGCTTTCTACAAGGACTGGGGAAATGGCTTCTATATTGGCTTAAGTGTGAGCCTTGATAAGACATTCCAGTAAGTAAAAGCAAATTAAGTTTGTCAGACTCCTAATGTGAATGATCTTTAAGGTCCCTTCCTACCCAAACCATTCTATGAATATTTGGCATGGTTGTCTGCAAGAAACTGTTGAAGTTCAATGACTGACAAAACCTTCCTGCAGCCATGTCTGGATATAAAATTTAAAAATGCAATTCATCTCCTTAGGGAAACACTCCCATCATATTTCCACTATCTATTTTTCTTTCTTTTGGCTCTATACTCTGTTTTTGTGTTGTGAGGCTGAGATGTTCACTCACTGTCAGTGCAGAGTTATCCCGTTTTCCTTGTTAGATGAAAGGTAAAATTGATTGGAGATCTCTGGCATGTTCCAGATGGTTCTTGCGAAGGTTACTGAATATTGAACTGATCAAAGGAAAAAAACAACAACCCAAACCCTGGAATGCACACACGTTATACTTCACTCTTCTCTACCTCCATCCCTGCCCCTCCTTCCCACTTCTTTTTAAAGTGCTTTCTTCTGGGATTTGAAACTTGGTCCGGTGAGCTTCACTCTCTTCATTTCAGCCTTTCTTGGCCCCAAGCCACAGAGATTGGATAGTTTCATCTCCTGGAGCTCCTGCTTTCTACATGTCATCCACCGCTCGGAAAACACTGTTGCTTGTCAGTTCTCCCTTACTCCCTCACTAGGTTCATTTTCCTCCCTTCTGGATGATAGTATTGCTCTTTGTCATAATATTAATTCACCCAGACTGTTTTCCTTATTTGACTCAGGAGATTTGCATGTGGAAGCAACAAGACATCCTGTTGAATTCCTTATTTGTAGTTTACTTGAAAAAACATATATCTGGTTGCTTAGTCTCCTAAGCTGGGAAAACACTAAATTACCCTGGACCTTACGCTATCTGAAGGCTCTCAGTCTTGGCAGATTCTCCACTTGACTTTCCTCTTTCCAGTACGCTGATGGTTTTTTCACTTTTCTCTTGGCTACTTTTTTGAGAATAAATTTGTGGCCACCAAACTAGGAGATGATTGTGGCACTACTGAAGCAATAGCTGTATAATGTTAGAGATATCCTTTGTTTAACAAAATGGTCCCCGATATGTGGTTCAAGACTCTTTCATAACCTACAAGATGTTATACTACTGCTTTTGGACCCAGGAAACTACAAAAAAAGGCTCAGGTTTCTGTTTCTGCACTCCAGAGAAAGCTAGGTCCAGTACCACACTGGTGTTTCCTGCAGGCTATCAATCCTCAGAGGCCAAGAATGGCTGGGACCACCAGCTGAGATGATTTGTTTAGACCTTGTTTGGGTCAACAGAGTAGGCAGTTGATATAAAGATATTTTTTACTAATTCTATGTGGAGGGTCTTGGTTTTCTTTTACCAGAGAACACATTTGTAAGCTAGGATAGAGGAAAATACAAAGATCTAATATGACCTTTACAAAGAAATATTAACTAACTCAACTAAGAATTGTTATTTCCCCAAATTACTTTTTTTAGGTGGATGGATGGAACTCCAGTGAACTATGTTGCCTGGGCTCCAAATGAACCCAATTTTGCAAATAATGATGAGAACTGTGTGATCATGTATACCCAAACAGGTGGGTGCTGCAACACTATTCAGTCTGCACAGTGGGCATAAGCTTGGGACAATAAACGCAAATACCCTTTAATACAGAGAGTTGAAAGTAATTGTGCTTAAACTAGCCAAGCTCTTAGTCTTCTCTGGAGTGGTTAATCTCTTCTGCTTGCAAACATTTCTAGTCTCAAAATGTATAGCTGAGGTGATTTTCCTGGACTCTGTTAGAGATCAACAAAATGGCGTGAACATTTTTACTGAGTAAATATGTCTTGTTTTGGAGAGCTTCCTTAAATGAAGATGGATTATGTCCTTAACTTCACTGAATTATAATGACAGTATCTCCATAAGGTGTGATTAGCTCTGCTGTAGATAATTTCCTTGTAACTGTCTGCAGCTAATGAAATTAATCCCATTTTCTAATTTGTTCTTCATCTGTCATATGCTTAATGGGAGAGAAGATTACAAAACTCGGGTAGTAAGGTAACAAAGGCAAAGTACTGTATTGTAGATGGAGTGATCCCAGAGATTTTACAGATCTTAGGGAGGTGAATTAAGCATTTGAGCTGAAACTGCCCTTTGGAAATGCTATGGGTTTTCAATATGAAAATATTTCTATTCTCAGAAAAAAAAATTGTATTCCGAATTTTGCTGGTAACCTGAATATTTCTAAGGAACATACATGAAAAATATGCATAATATCTGAGAGGAATAAATACAAATACAGTCACCAGTTCTACTTCCTGCAGTGTATTTGCTTGAGGAAAGAACACTTTTTATCCCAGTCCTAGCTGCATTTATTTTGTTGTTGTTGTTGTTTTGTTTTAAATGGCTTTCAGGTACATGGAATGATCTCAACTGCGGCAGTCTTGAGCTATTCATCTGTGAAAGGCTTAACTATACTGTTCGTCCAACTGTTGCTCCCACTTCACCACCACCAATTGGTGGGTGTGCAGAAGGCTGGCTCCTCTTTGATAACAAGGTGCAGTATGAAATGTCAGTAGATTGTATTTTAAGAAGAGCAGAATCACCACCATCTTTGGTTCAGTTTTAAGGTGGTTGCAGGTTCTCTGGTTGTCATAAAATACGTTCTGATTGTGTATATTTAAAGACTCAAAAAATATGATTCCTGGAATAGAAGTTGTAGCCTGTCTTGCAACCACAGCAGTTATGAAAGAGGTCAGTCACAAGACATAGAGGGAGAAAGCTTCATCTTATATTTTTCTAGTGTTTAGGGTTGCCAAGCTCTCAAGCCACCAAGGCATCTTTCCTTGAACAAATTAGTTTTTTTATATAACTAAATACCTGCTCAGGTTTTTAAAAATTCAACTATAAGCTTCAGCCCCCTTTATTATGTAAGATCACTCAGCCTTCTCAAAAGACAAAGTTTCAGGATAAGGGAGTGTTTAAAATCCGTAGATTGTCATCAATGAACCTCTAAAAGCTGTAAAAAAACAGTGTATGCTGTTGAGAATACACCTAGCAGTGAAGATAATCCTTAATTACATTGGCTCATCTAGCTCCATCTCTCTTCCTTTTGGCTAAGACAAAGTATGATTTCAGTTGGAGCTCCTTTGTTTGAGACAGACTGGCTGGCTTCTGTCTCCTTCTCATTCCTCCCTTCTCTCAGCCCTGGGGAAAAGAGTGATGAACTCACAGTTAGTTCCATTTCATAGTGCTCTCTCAAGCTAAAATATTTCTTTCTTCCTCACCAACTTGAAAAGGAGTTTCCAGAGGTTCCATCCTTGAGTCCTCTCCAAGTGCTTAGACACCACTTCTGACTCTCATGGAGCTATATCCCTTTTGCCCAGCTCTTTCCCCAAACTGCCTCATTAACTTTTCAGCTTTAATCAGCACATTTAGGTTGCTTGACTCTGACAAAGCTGTCTAATGGTATCTTGGTTAAATCTTCTACATCATATTACAAGAAACAATAAATTCATGGTTTTCGTTGTAATGTCAGAACCACTCTGTGATTATCCTGTGAGAACCAAATCTGATATGACAAACAGGGTAACAGAAGCTGAGATGTTTAGCTTCCATAACACATCCTTGTCTGTTTTCTGAGATCTTCTTAGGCATTCCTCCCACAAAGTCACACCTCAGAAGTGTGCTCAGAAACCTTAAAATAATTTCTGTTGAAATCATTAGACTGATATATTCCCTCTACTAAGTGTATGCTAAAATATTGGGGTTTATGCTAGTTTTCTAGTATAGATCTTCTCTGTCATAAAGACCTAAAGACAAGCTAGAACGGACTGTTAAATCTGCTAATCTCCCTTTTTGATTAAAATATCCAGTTTGTTCCAACAGAGATGCTTTCAGCAGAATTTATAATGCCATCCAGTTACAAATTCAGCTCACTTCTCTTTTTCAGTGTTTCAAAGTATTTGGCCTTAATGAAAGTGATACATTGACATGGCACGCTGCAAGGAACAGTTGTATTAAATTTGGAGGAAATCTGGCTACTATACCAAGAAAAGAAATGCAAGGTATAAAGTACCAATGTTTTGATACTGTATATATCAATTAATTCCTGATACCTAGATTAAAACCAATGGTATAACTTCTGCAATGCCATATTAATATAAAATCATGTTGAATGAGAAGTTTCACCTTTGGAAAATGCTTGTATAGGTTTTAGTGTTCTTGATTAACTTTTAAAATAATAGCTTTGAAGTTGACATAAGACATACAAAGGAATTAATACTGTTCAGATATTAAGATTTTGTATTAGAGACTTGTCATATAATAAAATGTCTAAAGTTTAATGTTTTCAAGTGTACATGTAAAATAGCACATGGAGTAACACCTAAAATAAATCACTGTGCACCTTGCTGCTGAGCCAAATGCTGTGGGTGTCAGTAGAGTACACATCCTTAGGCAGAAGAAGGCTCCAATGCTTGAGTTCTAGGTTCCCCCTGTTCCCCTTGCTCTGCTGGACCTCAGCCTGCTGGCCTTCTTGCTCAGCGTGTCTTTCAGTGAGGCTTCATGTTTGCCCAGGAAATTTAATGCCTAAAATCCTGAGGACAAGGAGCATCTCCTAGCTCACTCCATCAGTATTTGTGGTTTATGATTTTTCCTATAGAAGAAGAAGGACATTCTTTTAGTGGAAAGTCAGACTGGGCAGGAGCTATGAGAAACAGCACATGGCCTTCCAAAAAGCTGAGATCTCTGTACACACGTACTTAGTTATTAAGTAGTTTTGTGTTATGCCTGTTTAGAAATTAAATTATTGTCTGGTTAATAAAGAAGTTACCAAAGAAGAAAAGGGATTGCATGGTTTGTAGGCTCATATTCTGTGTGTCAGGGCTTACTTTATTCATATTAATTTCTGTAATACCATTAAAACATTTTCCCTGCTTCCCCAGACAGTGAACAGCACCAGAAAAGTGTACACATGAATTTCTTTAAAATTTTTGAAAACAATTTTATGTATCAAAATTTTCCCATCTTTTAATTTGTAAATACTTTTTCCAACTTTACGATCTGATGACTGTCTATTCTTTTTATTTTTATCATGATTGCAACCTTATTAAAAAAACAAACAAACAAAATGCATCATCTAGGCACTCTCGAGTCTGCACTGTTGGACAAAAGTGCATTCAGTTTCCATCCTTGTTCAATTTTTCTTTTGCTTCAGCTTCTCTCATGTCCCTCTTAAAAAATGCTGCAACAGATGCTTGGATTGGACTGAATGACATAAATCAGGAGCACAAATACTTATGGACAGATGGAAGCCCAGTTTACTACACAAATTGGGCAAAAGATTCTCGAAGTTATTACAGTAAGGTAAACACTAACTTGATTATCACTTAAACATTATAACTTTGGTAGTTTGATAAAATGTATGTAGGCACACATGTATTTTTATATAAAGTTTCTTTTATGAGGATTTTGAGTAATCTTGCTTTTTTAAAAGTGGAGTAATCTCTATTCACACACTTTTTCAGCTTCTGTTTTGTCATGAGTCTGAATGAATCCAGACAGAGGTTTGGGAGCACTATGCTAAACTCAGACAAGTGAGCAATTTCCCTTGCTTTACCATGACTGATCAGGAGATTCGAAGAAACCATTAACATAGCAATAACTGTATAATTTTGGGACACAGTGAATGTTATTTAGACTTGACTAAAATGTTAATCTAACTGCTTATAATTACATTTCTTGGCACTAAGTTTATAAAGACAAATGTGTTGAAAAAATCTTCAAAAAACAAGGTCTCTGGATCTTCCTTTCTTATTTGTGTCTCTTCTGCTTGCTTTGAAATTTCCATCACTGCTATGCTATTTGATGTTCAATGGCAAGGCAAATATGAATGTTAATCAATAACTGTGAAAAGGCTAAGGTAGAATATTTTACTTGATAATACTTCTTCCTACTCTTTTGCTGGCTTTACAAAGTTGCTCTCTTTTTCGTAACATAATTGCTTTGAGTCCAGAGAAAACAGGAAGGAATTCTGTGAGGTCCAGATTCTGCGGCCATCTGGGCTATAACTGGGTTTTGGGATTTCCAGAACTTCCTCATCTCAGACACGTGTACGCTTTCTGTAGAAGGCTGTGCCTGTTTCCCTACACAATTTAGTTCCCTTATATACCTTCACTTGCACCAAGGCCTGAGCTAATGCCCCTAAGGAGGCTTAGAGGTAGCATGGGGTTAGGCTGATGTGAGGTGGGGAGACCTGCTGCCTCCTGCTATAGAAAGCCAAGCAGCAACTTCTCATGCTGGAGGAGGCAATGGAAGAAGTTAGAAAACACATATTTCAGTGGAAAAGGATTGGGGGTTGTCCCTCACAAAAGGCTGTTGCTGATTATTACCTCAACATTACTGCACTGTGATGACAGCTTTGGGTCCTGGTGCTGGACTGGGGCAGGAAGAGGGTTTCACCTCTCCAGGGGAGCTTCAGTGGTAAGGAGAGTTTCCCCATAACCTCCAGAAAAACAGCAACAGAGCTGAAATGTCCTGTGGGCCAGATCTAGCACATGCATCTCTACCTGCACACACGTGTCTGTAGAAAGATTATATACATACAGATAGTTCCAGATGCTTCTTCCAGTCTCTGTGCTGTGCTTTGCAATTCTTGCCATCATCCAAGTACAAACTTTCCTAGGGCTGAGTTTTAAATGCTTATGGGCTTTTATATATATACATATATATCTCCTTCATATTATATATCTGTCTGTGACTACATGTGACAAGCATGTCTGTATACCCAGCAGGAGCAGGAACATTTCCTATCAATTCACAGATTTTTTCCTGTTAATCCCATTTCCTGTGTAGGTTGACTGTGTCTTTATGAAAAAGAACCCTATTGAACAAGCAGGGAAATGGAAGGATGAAGAATGTAAAGAAAGCAAAAGTTACATATGCCAGAAAAATTCTGGTGAGATTTCTTTTACCACTTTCTAGTACAGCTTATTTATTGTGGTTAACTCAAACTGGTGTTCAGAGTGACTTTCTCACCATCATCTCAATTTTAAATTAAATTAATCTGATGATGTCACATGTGCTATGGACCATTTTAACAAAAGGAACACATTTCATTTTTTGGAGAAAAACTCTTATCATTTCCTATTTTAAGGACTAGACCAGTTTTAAAAAATATTAAAAATCTATGGATAACCAGGCATTTTGCTATTTCTGGTGATCAGGAGGGAGAGTAAAAGAACAGTATTATGTCTTTATATGAGCAGATTATTAAATACCGACATTCTACTGTTATACCTAAAAGTACTGCAGCTTCTTTGTTTTGAAAAACTGCTCTGTTTGATTTCCTTTACACTCTTACTTAGGCAATTTCGTCAGCAGCATTTACATCCCTCTGCTTGCTCATGGTGTGCTCATTGTATCTTATTCCTTGTCAGATATACAGCAAGTGCTAATATATAATGAAAAAATGCAGGGGAAATAATTGCCTTTAGTGTTCTACACAGTTCCAGTATGCTTTGGGAAGGTCTAGAGCTTACAGGGGACTTTCCTGGGGGTGATACAGATATTTATAATGAAAGGTCATTCTGACAAGAATTAGAAAATTTTGTCACAGAACATGAAAATCTGGCTTTTGTCACCACAGTGCTAGATGAGATGCTTCCTAATTTGTTATTCCAGTCTCTCTTAATTGCTTAGTTAGCATACTAGATCTTCTCTTAGTGTATTATGTATAGCCGATACAAAGGGTCTGACTTTTCTTTTTGTTTGTTCCCTACAGACCCCAAACTGCAAAACTCTCAACCCGTAATTCCGATGTTTGGCTTTAACAAGTATGGTGATGACCACTATGCAGTCATCAACTACAAAATGAGCTGGGAAGAAGCAGAGAAGAACTGCCAAGAGCAGCTTGCAGAGCTCGCCAGTGTTTTGGATCCTTATGTTGATTCTTACCTGTGGTTACAAATAGTAAAGCATGGGGAGCCTGCCTGGATTGGTTTTAACAGCAGGATGGTGAGTCCATCAAATGCTTGTGACAATCATACCACTACCCTAGATCAGCCATATTTCTGGCTCAGAAGTTGACAGGATCCACTGCTGTGGGTGTTGTTTTCTCCCAAGTCCTGTTGGTCAGACCTGTGAATGTCTGGCAGCCATCAGAGGCTTGCTGAGACACCTGACTTGTCTGCATTTGGGGGTTCTACACACCCAAAGATGTGGCCATAATGTAAGTGAGAACTGCCACAATCTGCATTTTAAACACCAAGGATGTAGCTGCAGTAGAGAGTGGCTTCAGCAGTGAAAGTGGCTATGAAGTTTCCACTTCCTACACCTACCACAAGCTGATGCAGACACATTGTGGAGCACACCACAGAAACCACTTATGTTAAAAATAGCTTTTTCTTTGTGAGGTTATTTTAAACCTTGTTTTAATTTACAGCCTAGCACCGCAAGAGCTTGTGCTGAGCAACAGGGAAAGTGGCAAGGTGTAGTGTAGAGACAGCAACGGGGACACCTTAGGCTGGTTTTTGGAGCTGAAGCCAATGCCCTGTGAAAGCCCATCAGCCGACTCAGTCAGCAGAGTGGAAAAGCCTGAAAGGGGAAGCATCTGCTAGATGCATGTAAAAGGAACATGAAAAAACATGATGCAGATGGATATTTGTGGAACCAGGGTTGTGAGGAAATCAAGAGAAGAGAGGTAGAGCCAGAGCATGGTGGGACACAGGACTGACAGTGGGCACAGGTGCTGAAGTAAGAGGAAACAAAGCCGAACTTTAGTGAGAGAAGGCACTGGGAAACCCGAATTAGACAGGAATCTAGGATTCCTGTTGCAAAGGACTTAAAAGAAAAAAGGACAGGAAAGAAACTGGAACAGAGAACTGGATGGAAGCCTGCCTCCAAAGCTCATAGAAAGAAGGGGGTAGGCTGTGCTAGATGGGGTGACAGGAGCCATGGCTGTGACTAATGGTGGTCATCCTCTGCCAATAGTGGTGAAATCTGCTGAAAAAATAACAAGCTCATCTTACCTGTAGTAGCTAGAAACTGTGTCAACAAGGGTGGCAGAGATCTGTGGTGTGTGGTGTGTGCATCATCTCCAGGGGAGCTTCTGCTTTCTTCTACTGCTTTCTAAATATATAGTGGAGACTGTGTTAGAGGAACGCCAACAAAATAGTTTCTCTGCAGTCTTTTTTTGATCTGTGCATATATGTGGTCTCCTTCAATAAAATCTTCAATTCTCTACTCACGGTTGTTACTGCAGGGCCTTTTGCCCGTCTGCTGCACGAGGAGATGGTGTGAACGGAATAACATAGGCTGTGTACTAAATAAACATATGTAGGACCATCACCCTGGCTACTGTGGAGAGTGGAAGCCTGGGCCAGACTGTCATGTATTCATGACAGAGAATTAATTCATTTTGTGTGAGAAACTGATTCTTATGTTTCCTAACTTTTACATGCCTGCAAGCGCAATCTTAATGTTATTTCAAGGTAATTGTTGTGTGTGACACAATCTTTTTTGTGATTTCCTTTTAGACTCATGGCCATTACAAATGGTCAGATAGACAGAGAAGCAGATACCATAACTGGGCCAGTGGAGAACCAAATAAGAACACAGCCTGTGTCTATATAGATTTGGATGGGTTTTGGAAGACAGCATCTTGCAACGAAACATTTTACTCTCTCTGTAAACAATCTGATGGTAAGTTGTGAATGGGAGAGATGTGATTTGGGACACTGGAATTTAAATTCCTGGCTTTCTTTGAATTCAGCTTTTCCACATATGCAAAGATTGTGATAGATGGTGTATGCTGTGTGATAAACTATTGCTTTTGTAAAGGAAGAAGTCCCAGGTCCAGTCTGTCTTGAGTGATTTCCAGACATTTCATTTTACAGGCCAATCAACACATCCACATCATGAAGAAAACTGCAACACTTCATGCTACGAGCAATAGATCTTTTCTGCAACCTTGTTTGTCAGGAACTGCAGACTTGATCAACTTTAACTATACCAGTTATATATTATTACATTTTAAAGTATCTTCTGTAATATTTAGAGATCAGAAAATTCCGTCAAGGTGGCAGATGAATCAATTAATTTATATTTGTTACAAGTATAAGATCCTGGGGAGCTTCTATTGAGCTACTTTAGAGCTCAAATATTACATGTAATTTTCAAACATATTTCAAATCATACATGAAATTTATGATTTCTGCACCATACTTCAAAGCAAATTTTCTGTTAACTTAAGCTCTGCTTTGACTGTAGTCAAGTAATGCAATAGGCTGCTAATTATTCTTTTTCATAGTTTAGGACGTAGGCACAAGGGCAGGTACAAATTATTTCTCTGACTGCTGACCTTGCTACAAAATGGCTGGACACAAGCCACTGGATTGCGGGGCTGTGGGGGAGTGTTGGGATCCTTTAAGTATACTGACTCATTCCTCACTCTGTTTCACAAGTTTTAAGTGACAATTGCCTTGCTGGAGACAATTGCAGCGTGACTGGAGTAAGCCTTCTTTAGCAGATTGGAGAACCAGCTCCAACCAGTATAGTTTATTACTACTTCACCATAATTAGTTCCATCTGTTATAATTTGTTAGGTCTATGAGATAATCCTTTCACTGGAATCACTGTGAAATTGGTAGGGCTGAAATGTGGTGCAAGAATACATGTTTCTCTTGGCTTTTAAAACCCCACTGAAACCTGTGTGTCTCCTTAATAGAGGTAATCCCCAGTGAGCCACCACAGCTTCCTGGCACTTGTCCTGAACCAAAACGTGGTAGATCTTGGGTTCCCTTTCGTGGTCACTGCTACTATGTTCACACCACTTCTGAGGAAAGCTGGCCAGATGCTTCCATGGTGTGTATTCAAATGGGTAAGTGCCCTTTTTTATTAGGATATTTTACAAGTTGTATGTGAGTTTGCGTTTTTAATCCAGAAAAAAGAGATAATACATAGATGTGTATGTATGTAATTAAGCTGCTGCTAATTAACATTTATTATCAAGATTTTCTATTATAGGAAAAAGTTGATCACAAGACCTGTAATCTTTTTAATGAGATAATTGATTTCTCATGGAAAATATTGATAAAATGGTATGTAATATTGAATTGATATTTTCAGGTGCTTCTCTGGTTTCCATAGAAGATTCAGCTGAGCTGAACTTTCTCTTATATTATTTGTCTCCACTTGGAAATGAATTCAGGAAGTTTTGGATAGGATTGTTCAAAAATATTGAAGGTAACTATTTCACAATGCATGCTGAGATGAAAATAAATACTAAAATAAAATAAATACTAAATAAACAGAGAGAATACTAAATAACCCTAACATTCTAAGTACTAATACTAACATACTAAATATTAAATAATCAGAGAGAAATAAACTGTTAAATTTTAGTAGCTTTTCTGCTAAAATACTTAAAATATAAGCAACTGAGAGGTCTACTCCTTTTGTATGTCAGGCACAGGTTGAGCCCTGGGCAAAGGCTTCAGCTAAAAGTCCTTGGGCAGCTTGGGCATGTCTTCCTAACATCACTAACAGCCACGGCCCCAAAGGCTGATGGTGTTCACTTTCTCTGTGCGCATTTACTCTTGACACACTCCCATCTAAACATCTCTGACTGTTAAAAGAATGAGAAATGAGCCCACTGTGATGCTAATTTAATCAACTAATAAGTTCCATATCCAATGTCACTGTGCCTGGTAGACTAGAAACTATTCCCTCTGTCATTCACTCACTAGTTAATACTTTTAGGGGAATGGCTATGGACAGACAGAACTGCAGTAGAATTTGTCAACTGGGAGGAAGGACAGCCTAAAGCAATTTTTGATGAACACTGTGTTTATATGGATATCTCAAGTGGAACCTGGAGGAACTATTACTGCTCTGTTGACCACAATTTTATTTGCAAAATCCCCAAAAGTAAGTTCTGAATTTCTAGTGCATTGGGTTATTTTAGAAGTAGTAGTTAATGTACACGAAGCACAAGTGATTCTGTACTGGGTAGGCTTAATGTATTGATGTTGTTTTGTGTGCATTGCATTAAAGTCAAGAGTAATTTCTGTTAAGGACAAGAAGAAGCATGTTGGAGAAGAACATGCCACTGTTTCCTCCTTTTATTTTTAAAGCATTGAATTCTTGGCATTTGCTGTACCCTGGGGTTGGGGAGAACATATGACCTAGTGGTAGTGGGGAGAAAACTCAGTCACTATTGTTAGAGTGCAAGGGGCAGTAGATGATGAATAGATGACTAAAGCAGTGCTGAGAAGAAAACCAGATGCTCTCCTGATAGCTAAGTTGAGGAGCAGCAGGGCAAAATCACTGATGTCCTGCAGAAGGAGGGCAGGTGCTGCTGGTGGTGCCGGTACCAGTGAAGTGTGATGGGTTCTGCTGGACAGCCCAGCAGAAAGTGTCAAGTGAGGGTGGGCAATGGGATTCCACTAATTTCTCTGCTGACACCAGCATAAGGAGACATGCCAAGACAACCAAGTAGCACAGTACATTTAGTTTAACATGGTTCCTTGTGGCCCTGTGTTTTTTTGGGTGTCAACCCATGTGAAATCTGAATGTGTCGCAGGCTGGAGTGAGTTCCCCTCCGTGCACAGCAGGGTTGCACAGAGCACAAAGAATGTAAATCCGCACGTGTGCAGCTGTGAGTCACCCTATACACACAGATCCAGCTGTGTTTGCATACAACAGCTGGGACACAGTTTGAAAGATGCCAGATTTGCTATTGGCAAACAGATCCACTACTCAAATATCATAGATGTAAAGTGGAACTTATTGAGTTTCTGGCTTGTGGATCTCCAGATGTTGGCAGGTTGGCCATGAGCTTTGCAGGACCCAGGCAGCTAGTCCCTGCAAGCAATTAACTGAGTCACACTCCCCAAACAATGAAGAGAGGAAGAGGACGTTACCTAAAATTACAGCTTAACAGCTTCTAAGTAAAATGTGCTTTTAATTTTTGCAAGTATTAAAAAATGAGTTCTTCGTTGTGAAGTGTAAACCCTTACACTGTGGAAGTGTAAAAACATTGTAAAAACATTGAATATCTGAGTGTCCTTTTAAAAAAAAACTAAAACAAATTCAAAGCAGTTAATAGTGAGACAACAGGTGTTTTTCTGGGATTTTTGTCAAAAATTATTTTAGCAAGAATATTTTATAGATTCAACCTGAGTTGTCAGGGAAAATGTTTTCATATATTTTTCATCTCCATGTACTGCGCTCAGCTCTGGGACCACCAGCATAAGAAAGACATGAAACTGCTTTAGTGGATCCAGAAGAGGCCCATGGACAGGATCAGGGCTGGAGCACCTGCCCTAAGAGGACAGGCCTGGGAGACTTGGAGTTCTTCAGCCTGGAGAACAGAAGGCTCCAGAGTGACCTTATAGAGGCCTTCTAGCACCTAAAGGGGGCCTACAGGAAAGTTGGAGAGGAAGTCTTTACCAGGGAATGTAGTGATAGGACAAGTTTCAAACTGAAAGACAGTAGGTTGAGATTAGATATTAGAAATTCCTTTCTGTAAGGGTAGTGAGACACTGGCACAGGTTACCCAGAGAAGCTGTGGATGCCTCATCACTGAAAGTGTTCAATGGCAGGTTGGATGGGGCTTGGAGCAAACTGGTCTAGTGGGAGATGTCCCTGACCATGCAGGGGAGTTGGAACTAGAGGATCTTTAAGGTCACCTCCAAACCTAACCATTCTATGATTCTGTGTTTATTTAAAATTTTATAGGAAAGCAAAGTAAAAATGATGTATGCAATATTTATTTAATCTTTGAATAGTTTCTTCTAAACTGGTTATAATACACATATGTTTATTTTAAAGTTGCTGAAGTTGAGCCAACCCATGAGTCACATGCCTATAATGGTAAGTTGATTTCTTAGAAGCACATGAAACTGAAATTTCAGTAAGTTTATAAGCATGTATTATTTACAAGTGAAATTGTGTCCAGAAAATTTTAATTTAAATAGCAGTTTAGCTGTCATAGCTTATTTTATTTTAAATCTTTTTAAAAGGTAGGCTCTTCTCTCAAACTGGATGTCTTATTTATAACTTTTTTTATTTTGCTTTATGAATGATGTACTGTGCTACTAAATAATACTCCTTTTAAAAGGAACATAGAAGAGATTGTGCTCAATTTTGCATTGTCCTTCCAGAACATGCATAAATTTTAACTGCTGTTATGGTTGTTCAGTACTTTTACAGTTCACCCAGTTGGCTTGCTTAGGGAGATATTTGTTGTATGCAACAGCAGTCTTTGGCTATTTGTAGTAATTGGTCTGTTTTGTCTTTCACAGCATCAAAACATGAAGCTGCTGCTTCATCTGCAAACAGTTTAGGTGGGATGATTGTTATACTGATCTTCTTTCTGCTAACAGGAACTGGTCTTACATTCTATTTCTTCTATAAAAAAAGACGTGATCAGCAAACAGTTACGCCCAGCTTTGACAATGCCATATACCGTGGTGATGCTGATCCTGGAACCCATGAGTCAAATTGTCTTGTGACCAATATTGAAATAAATGAGCAGGCAACAGTTTAATAAGCAGAATAACCTTGGTCCTGACTTTGAAAGGAATTAGTGTTGAAATACAAGAATTCTTAAGGCAAAATAACTATCTCCGAAGCAAATTCTAGTTCATTTTGCACAGGATGCTTCATGCTTTCTGTACTAGTAGGAGTAAGAAATCTTGCAAAGCAGATCCAGAGATCCGCACACAAACAATTGTATCTGGGAGAACTGTTGAGCATACACACCTACCTGGAGTTAAGCTCCATGAGTGAACATGCTGGCAGTTCCAGTCTCTGTAAAGGTCCAACAGCACTTTAGGCACAGGAAGAACCATGCTTACCACAGGCAACTGTGCCAATAAGCTCCTTAGCATATTCCAGAAAGGACATCCAGATCTGTAGGAATTCTGAAAATGTCACCCTTGATGTCCAGAGCAGACTAGCAGAATTGCACAGATTTGACAGGACATCCAAGCTCACCTGATGAAGGCTCCTGCTCGAAGTAGGACCAGCTCTCTGCCTCAGCCAGGCAGCCTGCTCTAGTGCTGGGAGTCCACATCTTTCTTTTGCTTCTGAGGTACCCACAAAAACCCTTCGTGTTGCCTGTAACATCTGATTTAACACATTTTCCTCCTCTGTGTATGACCGAAAGGAAAGTGTAAATTGTTTTTCTTCTGCTATAATTCTGTAACATAAGCATAGAAAGAACAACTATAATATGAGGTTTGAAAGTGTTGTGAATACAAATATTCTGTTGTTTAAATAATAAAATAGTGATCTCAAAGTGTTCTGGAAAAGGGGGACAGGAGAATAGGCAGGATGAATTAAACTTTATACCTGAAAAATTTACATACTTTTTTTCTGGAAATTTCCAATACCAGCAAAGATTTTTTCCTTTTTTTAGGCCATTTATTCAAAGCCTAAAAAAACTTAAGATTAGAAAGTCTTTTCTGAAGTTTAACCAAATTCCCCCTTCTAAGTCTGTTTTAATCCTTTGAGTATCATTCCAGAATTGCATCATGACCAAGGTGATAGTGTTGCATGTCATATTGGACTGCTGATATATCTTCTGTGTTCAGAAACCCTGAAAATATCCAGTTGGTTCACAGGCAGTTTTATTTTTATGTGCCTTTTTTTTTTTTTCACTTTTCCAGTATATTTTGTCAAATGTGAACAATGAAATGACTCAAAGCTCTAGTCTAGAGAAGACCTCTATTTAATTTGATATATTTTTATGTTTTAATCTTCTGACATATTTTAATTGTGTTTAAGTTAAAATATTTTGTGTGTGTATGCAATACACGTAAATAAGTTTTTATTCTACTTTGCTTCCCTTTGGGAATTAAAAGGCTGGTTCTAAATGAAAGTTTGTGTGTCTTTATAAACACAAGAGAGAAGAGAAGGCTCCAGAGAGACCCTGCTGTGTCCTTTCAAAACTAAAAAAAGGGGCTTACAGGAAAGGCAGGGACAAATACTTTAACAGGGCCTGTTGTGATAGAACAAGGGGCAATGGTTTTAAGTTAAAAGAGGGTAGATTTGGACTAGATACAAAAAAGAAATGTTTTACAATGAGGGTGGTGAAACACTGCAACAGGTTGCCCAGAGAGGTGGTAGGTGCCCCATCCCTGGAAACATTCAAGGTCAGGTTGGATGAGGCTCTGAGCAGCCTGGTCTAGTTGATGTCCCTACTCGTTGCAGAAGGGTTGGGTTAGGTGACCTTTCAAGATTCCTCCCAGCCCAAACTATTATATGATTCTGTGAAAAAGGATCCTGTGAAAAAGGATCCCTCTCCTTGAGTTTGCCTGAATTGGTCCTATGGGATCTATACACTTGGATTGAGAAAATGTTACCAGAAAACAGTAGGCCAAACCAACGAAGGTGCCTAATGAGAAGTTACTTTGTAAAAGCTTCCAAGGACTGATGAACTTTATAGACTAGTAGTTCTGTTGCATCTCTGAGAACTGAACCAAGAGTGTTCTGGGACTGTACATGGCTGCTAGTGCACACAAGCATCAGCAGAGGAGGTTGTGTAACTTGGACCACATCCAAAGACAACAGTGGCTACTATCTGATAATGAAGAGTACAACACTGATGGACTTTCCTGACATCTCCTGAGAAGCCCCTGGAGTGCCGGGATGGCTCTCTGTAACTGATTATACAGATGGGATTGGTTTCCAAATATTGCTTTAACCAGTTGGCAAGAAGTGAATGTATCGTGTGAATCGTTGTTTGCTATTCATCATAATAGGTTGACTCTATTGGGAATAGCAGCTTAATGGAAAAAAAAAAACCCACCACCAACAGACTTATTTGAAAAAATACTGGTGATGATCTGCATTTCCTCCCAGCTTCAGCCCCTATCAGTGAAAAGGGAATTTAAAAGAAGTTTTGGTTTGCACGTCCAGGTACGATGTTTTTTCCTCTCAGGTTTTTGTTTCCTCTCAGGTTTTTGATTTCAAATTCCTTTCCTGCAGCTGTATTTGTCAAGGAAAGCTGTGGCTGCCACTGTATTTCATACCAAAACCTAACTAATTGACTTGCTCCAAGAATGTTCCTCAGATGCGACCGATCTGTTACTTAGTTTAAAGACACTAATATGGAGCAATGAAATAGGTGTTTGGCTGCCTGTATTTACCACATCTTGGTGCTTGGGCACAGATACAGTAACAGATATGGGAACATTTAGTGCCAAAAGCAAGATTTTACCAAGCCTCCAGGGTTAAGTTGCTGTAAACAGATGTTGGGGGATCACAAATTGTCAATTTGTCCTGCTTCCACATAGAGTCTGGATTTGGGCTTACATGCAACATATAGCATTTATAAAATGCCCCTTCACATAGGCAAGAGATGGAGACCTACTTTCTCAGTTTCTTGCTCTTTCTTTCTCTATATTTGGGTGGCATTTTATAGACAATGTCCTTCCTTTTCTCTCTATTTTCATTATGTCCCTAAACTGTAATTATAACTTGACTGGAAAAGTAATTGATTCTCACCTTACAATGTAAGAAGTAGTAACTGCCTTTAGAGAAGGAGAAGCTGTAGAAGAACTCATCGTTGTAACTTTCAGTAATGTCAGATGGTGACAGAGCCATGGCAGACAGATGTACATAGGATGGAACATCCTCCTCTTTCAAAAGATTACTAATTTGTAGAGAAACTATTTGGCAATATCAGTACCTGTAACTTGGAACAGGAAGGAAACAGTAGCTGCAGTTCCTTCACTGCAGCAGGAATCCAAAAGAATTTTATTAACTAGAAGGATTTAATTTTGCAATTTCTATTTCTGAAACTAGGAGACTGAAAATGGAAGTGAAGAGTAATTTGGAACAAAGTGCAAGAAAGATCTATAAATACAAACAGAATAGATGGATAATTGTGGGATAAACTAGTGCTTCTAGGCCAGAGTCCAATGGACAAGAAAGGTTAGAACTGCTCCATAAGCATGAAGGTGTCTCAATGATACCGTATCCGGACATAGGAACAGTTAGGGTTCATTTTGTCTCTTGTCATCTGTGCTCTTACCTGACATAACCAGCTTTCTCCCTTCTATGACATTCTGCATTGCACAACTTTTAATCCACTAGCTGTCAAATAATGGTATCTACAGCATTTTAAGGATATGGTTAGTGGTTCTGGTTCCTCTGAGGTAATATTTATTCTCCTTTCAGAAGAATGCACACCATGAAATTGTTATACTGCCTTTTTATCCAGAATGTCAATTTAGACAGCTAGATGAAATTATTCTCACTTACTTTTAGAACTAATGGACATAATAGCCCTTCACAAGTAAGAATACTCATGTAGGACTTGCAGTTGTTCTGTGGTCCACCAGAACAGGTTAATGATGAAACAAAGGTTCCAGAGATCGGAGGAAATAATATTCAGTTATGGGAGTAACAGGGGCTCATGAAGTGAAAAATATAGACTGGGTTTGGAGAAAGGCTGGTACAAAAATATAAAAATGCCTGTGAGGTATCCAAAAAACCAACAACCAGGAGACTGAAGGGAAAGGCCAAAGTAGAAATGAAAGAGTTTGAACTGGACTAGAAGTGCTGCTGATCCCTGGGAGAGCTGGGTGAGGCTGGGCCAGTCAGCAATAGATTGGCAAAGTTGAGATCTGGTACTTACAGACACTGCTGGGAAAAGTCCAGGGGACTCAATGTTTCTGCAGGGCGTGAGACTCCTGCTTATGGCTCAGCAACAGGGAGCAAGCATGCTTTGTGTAGGAAACAACCAGAAGAAGAAATGAGTTGAAGGGAGGTGTTGTCCCAGAAACCCAGCTGCCCTGTTCAGACTGGGGAAGAGGACATGTGTGTGGATTGGGAGGGGGAGGATGGCGTAAGATATCTGTATGATTGTTCCTGATTTTCCTGGGAACAATGTATTCTTTGGGAAGGCTGCAGCTGGAAAGGAGGGAAGAAGGTAGACTGCCTCTCCACCTTGCTCTGGTGCTTAAAGTCTTGCACAGGACAAAGCTGTCTAGAGAGATGAGGAGGTGGTTTCTTCCTTGAGAGTGGTGATTGTGCACAGGGTGGGGGAGGGGGGTGGGGAGATGCTTTGGACCATTGTGCTGGACTGCAGAGCATAGGAAGGAAGCTATGGTTTTCCTAAGAGGAACAGAAAGTGAACTTCTGGAGAGGCCTCTGGGTTAATGAAAGGGAAGGAGTTTCTCCTAGACAGCTACAGAGGAACTGTATGGGCTGTTTTGCAACCCAAGAAGCCATTGAGAATAAGGTTACAAAAAAGCACTTTCTCTGCAATGATGCTATGGAAAGGAAGAGATTTTTTGCTAAACAGCCTATTAGAGAATGAAAACCCTTTGTTGTCCAGGAGTGTGCTAAATCTTAGGAAGAGGTGCCAACAATTCCACCTGCTGGATATGGCCAACTTGGGGTCTATTTGCAGGGGGGCTGGGGAACAGACGCACAAGAAAAACAGGGCAATTAAAAGGTATATTGGATGTACAAGACCTGTGATCATTGTGGGGAACTGAGGGCGGTGAATCAGCTGTGAAGAGGCAGGTGGAATAGTAGTAAGGCTGGATTACACATCTCTCTTCCATCCAAAGGATTCTCCTGTATCCTATATTGCAGGATTTTTTTTTATTATTTTTATTATTATTATTATTTTTTTAAATTACTGGGCAGTGGTAACAGCAGCTGTTTCTCCTGGTGATAGTACTTTTCATTTCAGAGGTACCACATGGGGTGGTGATGGCTGTTAGGCTGCTATCTGAAAGCAAGCTTCTGTTAAAGACAGTTTGCTGTGTACTCTGACTTCATGATGCATTTAAAAATAAGCAAAATGTAGGCTCTAATCAGCATAAAATCTGTTCACAAGAGATTTTAAACAGGAAATGGGAAAGTAGAAATATGCAATCTCCACACATCTCCACATTATCCACGATAAAGAACGTCTGGGAAAGAACAGACCGTTTCACTTCTTGGTTGATTATTTGTCAAAGCAGCTACATTTAGAGCACATAACAGGGAAACTGTTAATTCCTGGTTTGATTTAAAATTAAAAGGAATTGATAATGCTACTAAAAACTGGCTGCATTGTAGTTATTGTAGTACATTATTATTATTTTACTGAAGATGTGCAATTGAAAGATATGAAAACTTATCAGAGCAACAGAAGAGAGGGATTTTAAATAAATGAGGAAGCTAGAAGTAAGATTAAAAGGAAGTAAATCCTTAGGTTTTGCGTGAAAGCTGTTTGTATTCAGCTGAAGAATCACAAGAGACAAGAACACTTCCTTTAACTTTCTTCCATGGCTTCTTGTGCACTTTTATAATTTGTCTGAAATTAAACTGAGCACTAGAATTATTGCAGTTCCAAAAGTTTACTATTTGATCGTATCTCATTTCTTCATATGGTGGGTTGTTTTTTGTTTTTGAGGTTTTTTTTTTGTTCTGTTTTTGTTTTTTTTTTTTTGTTATTAACACAAACAAAGTGCCATAGAGAGTGAATTTTTCAAACAGTTAATGCCTGTTCTCTCCCTTAGTGTATCAATTTAGATAAGATTTTCTGTGGTTGTGGAAATACTCAAAATTCAGCTGGAAAAAGTCCCTGAACAAACTTTGAAACAGTATGCAACTTTGAGTCCCTGCTTGAGCAATAGGTTCACCCAAATTACCTCCAGATGCCCCTTTCGGCAGTTCCGTAGTTAATGGTGGTATACAGGATTATGCAGTTGGAATCCCATTCTGCACGTGGTTTGGAACACTGAATCACCATAGAACTTCTCCCTCTTGGGACTATTGAATAATTTCAGTGAACAGCCTAGGGTATCTTGGCTGGAGAAAGTGGAAAGGATGAGAGATGTGCTTTTCTGAAGGGAAGCACCCACAAGAAATTGATGATAAGTCAGTCTTTCTAGGCATGGGGGATATTCTCTGTGGAACCCAAAGCCCTGGCATGAGACATATAGTGGTTTCTTTTTGTTAATCAACTGAGTCTCTTTTTGTTCAAGGCTTTGCATAGGAGTGGCTGTGGTCATCAGGGTCTGGGCTATCAGGCAGCAAAACTGGCTGAGCTCCTGTATTTTAAGCCACTGGTTATGTGAACTGAAATAAACCCTTACACATTAATAAAAGTTGCTGCTTTAAAAATGTCATGTATTTCCTGTAATAAGGTGGTAAGTATTCAGCAGACAATTGCAATTGCTTTGCACTCGTGTGCAGCAGTGAGAAAAGAAGAGGTTATTCCTTCTCATTTGATGAGCTAAAACCTGTGGTGTTGGAAAAAGTAAAGAAAATAAGCAAAAAACAAGTGAGAGGCAGGGATGAAGCCTGGACAACACTGTAAAAAGCAGTACTGCTCTCCTGGCTGCATGACTGGTGGCCATATGGCCTCTTCCAACTACCATGAGGTAAATCATAGATGTCACAAGCACTGCCCAGCAACATAATTGGTGTGGTGTCTAATCTGGTGCTGCGAGCTCAAGAACTGTGGTTCATCCTCTCCACTGCCCTCATCCCTGTCCAGAAGAGGACCGATGTCACTCACTGTCTCTGCCAGCCTTGCATAGAGCAGTGGCAGGGACTATACCAACGGGAGGAAGGAGAAAGTGTATTCCAGGATTCCTCAGTCACAGCTGTCATGTCCTGGTAACAGCCCCCTTGCCATGCCAAGCCTAGAAAAGACCAAGGGATGAGCTCTCACTCCTAGCCATAGGTGACTACAAAATCAGGCACCTGGATCCAGGAAAACCAGCAAGGCTTTGTGGTTTTCCTTCTCGCTTGGCATTTGAGAGCTGGTACAAGGCCTGGGCCAGAGAGACCAGCAAAATAGCTGTCTGGGAGAGTGATCAATGCCCAAAGGCAAACAGTGTTAGAAAAGGAACAACGGATCCCTGGCTGCTCAAGACATTGTTGGGAATGGCAAGTCCCAGCAACAAGTTCAGTCTTATGCCCTGCCCCTTGAGCATGACGGTTTCTGTGTTGGGTTTGTGAGCCTAACCTAGCTGATGAGGTGATTCTGGCTAATGGAAAACCTCAAAGTTTACCTTAGCGGTTAATAACAATGTCTAAAGCAAAGGGAAGCGATGAGTTATAACAACAAATTTTGTATTTCTAAGTTTTGTCTGAATGCTATTTCTAGGTATTTCTTGGTACCTGCCAATAACCGCTAGAGCCCACATTAAGTCAGTAACTGGAGAAGGTTGGGGATAATTGCTTTTAATAAAATATTATCCTTTCCTATTGCTTTCATTAAACGAATCTTTATGTGGTCAGTCATTCCTTGCACAAGGATCTTCAGTTTTGCGTTTCATTTTGCAAGCCAGTTGCTGAATATTCTTTATGAGGTTCATTCTACATTTTAGTTTATGGTTGTTTCATGCTGCCCCTCTGTGTTTGGGTTTCATCAGGAAATGTAAGTGCCCAGAATGTGCAGGACTGGGCCTCTTCTAAACATTGGTGAAAATAGTCCGCATACATTTTTAAATACCTGAAATGAACCTGCCACATTCATGCTAGTGTGAGCAATAAAACCAGCTACTGATAAAAATTAAGAATGGCAGAAATCTGGAATCATATCTAGATGAGCTAGACTATTTTCTGAATTTTCTGCAAATAACATGAGCTAAAAGATCTTGTACTTTGGAAAAGTCCTGTGATTGCTGAAAAAGGGCCAGAGACAGTAATGAAAAAAGTAATAAATTACCCTGTGCTTTAAAATATTCTTATGATTTTTGCTGTCTTTCAAGGAAAGCTGTCTGTCCAGTTAAGTCGTGGTCTGCTCTTGAAGAGTGAACGACTTTGCTGTAGCTCTGTGCCTGCCCACCAGAGCGGGGACGGGCACCCCAGCCCCCGCAGCCTCGGGGGGATGGGAGGCACAGCTCACAGGGCTCCGGGGCACCTCTCTCGCTGCTAAAAGCAGATCAACCCGGGCACCAGGCTTTGGCTTGAAGACAGGAGCGAGGTGATGCCAGGCCGGCTCAGATCGCTGGCTCTGGCACATGGACCCCAAGTGGCTTCTCTGACGTGCTGCCACCCCTAAGAGCTGCAGTATCTTTTACTTACCACTGAGTGGAGTCCTTAGCAAGACTGCCGAGGCGCAAGGCTTCATTCCCCGATCTGCTGCACGGCATTTTGCTTAGAGCAGCTCGGCAGTGAAGCAGTGCCTGGCATCACAGCCAGGCGTCCGTGTCATGGGAGACAGCAAGACTCATCAGCTGGGCACCCCAAATACAGGGTTACCTTTTCGGGCATCGTTGTCAAATCCAAAGCTCCTACCAACGGTTTAAAACAGGGTTTTTAATTTTTTTTTTTTAATTTTTTTTTTTTTCATTCAACAGTTGAGAGGCTTGCTTACAAAAGAATAATGATTTCAAAATACATGTAGCTACTCATAGTTCACTGACATTTTCTTTGGACAAGGTTCTGTATCAGATACTCATCCTGGATCTCTTCCTGAGGCTATAACTGCATTAACTTACTTGAAAAGCTGGATTGGTGCTCCCATGTATTCAACTCCTCTGGTCAATTAGATGAGTGCTTCCAGTAGGTTGTAAAAGTTGCAGCTGGTATTCCAAATCAGGGTCCAAATCAATGTGAGGATCCAAGCAACTGAGTTCCGATGTTCTCAGGTAACTAATTATAGTATCAGCATGAAAAAAAACCAATCACCGAACAAAAACCCAAACAAAACAAAACAAAAAACCCCCCAACAACTACCAAATAAACCAAAGAAACCTATTGAGAAGTAAGAAGGCAGGAGTTGAAAGTAATATTTTCCTCCTCTTCACATTTCAGGGTGGCTGTGGCTACATGTTTTTTGTCATCTTATATTCTGCCTTATCTTCTGTCTCCCAGTATCACAGTCCCTCCCAAGACTGTCATCTACCTCTCAGTCCTCTGCGTCTTGTTAGTATCTTAATCCCCTACACATTTCTTACCAATTCCCCATTTTCCTCACTTCAGGATGAGACTGATGTGCAGGGACCCTTAATGGGCACCCAGTAGTTGCTGGTCTCTGCAAAAGCAAGTTGTCATGGAGGAGTACACGTGGATCCAGTCTCCTCCTTCACATCATTCCTGTCTGTGCAAAGAGACAGAGGCAGCAGAGGACAGAAAAACACAGCGGTGCTTCACCTGGTCTGTGAGGAAAAGTAGGTGATGATGCTGCATGTGGGGTGAAGCAGTTGTCCAGCCATTCTAATCTGTACGCAGGAGCAGTATCTCAGAGAAACTCAATATGGGAGGTTCAACAAGGTATGTGCAAATATAACAGTTATAATTCCCAACATACAGCACCTGTACAATTCTGTTGTCATGCTGGAAATGTCAAGTTCTTAGCTGATAGAATTGCATTAATTTACCTCAGAGTCTTATAAAAACAAGCACTATTTAAAGATTCAGTATACAGACACATTGTGTTCTCATAGTGGGATGTGTCACTTCCATGTCACCCTAGTGTACCATGAAAAGATGTGTCACTTCAGATTTGTAAGCTTCACAAATATCTGATTTTGAATCTAGGATGGATTTCAATCATGCTTGAATAAACATATTCTCCTTTGATCTGAATGTCACCGAAAAAAGTCCAAACTGAGTTTCATTCTTCTAATGCTAAAGTAAGCAATAGAAGGCATGGAATAATGTAAAGGCTGAGGATCTTATAATTTTATATATCCTGTAAATAGGAAGCTTTTACCACATACATAATAGAAATAGGGAACTGAAAAGGTCCTGTCCAAAGGCAGGATCAGCTAAAATTAAATAGTTGCTGACAGATGCAACCTCTTATAAAGTTTCCAACAGTGATGATGATTTCACTCCTCCCCTGGGCAACTCACTTGAAGCTTCTATACGTTGGTGTGCTTTGCAATGTTGCCAGATACCTGGGACAACTGGGCTAGAGGGCTTCACACCTATGCTAGGGACAAACTCTTGGTTGCTGAACAAGCTGGCAGTGGCTATGTTCAAACTGCTTTGTGGAAATGGTCCCTGGAATTCTGGACATGCCAAATTAGACCTAGAAATCCCTTTGGGGCAGTGCTCACTGGCATGGGTGAAAGACACATGCTTACATCCATTTACAGGATAGACAGCTGTGCAATAGTGCCTCTTCCTGAGCAGTGTTTCATTTAAGTTAATTTGTCAAGTTTTTAGAAAGTATTAAGTAGACTTTTTCATATTGTCTGAGTTGTTAACATAAAGAACAGTGCCAAATCTTTCCATAAAACCCTTGCCAGTACACCTTCCAGTTCAACACACACAGTTAATTACTGCTCTTTCCTTAGGAAATGACTATGATTCCTTACTGTTTACTTATCCTCTCATGATTAAAAAATAATATCTTCTTTTCTGCTATCTTTTCAGGAATTCAAGGTAACCTGCCTAGTTTATAATTCCTTGGTTTTTTCTCATACTGTGTGTTGATTTCTGATATACTCATATTCTAACTTTCATCAGTGTTTACTGAGAATTGTAAATCTCTCAGTGTACTTCAGCCAGTCTCTTAAGTGTTTAGACTAATTGAGTTCATCTTCTTTTTACAAAAAAAGCTTTATGTAGTAGACAAAAATAATGTCCTGCAGCCCAAGCAGGTTTTGAGCTTTTATGCATACTGTTGTCTTATACAAAGTTAAGCAGAACTTGTGTAGAACTAATTGATGTTCATGGTATAGGAAATGATTTTGCAAATATTTGATCATCTTCTTTTGCTTACATGCTTCCTAATGAAGCATCTGACAAAATGTTACTGAAATTAAGAGCACACTTTAAGCAGTGCATGCATATGATTTGGCATGAAGAATTAAGCTCACGAATGCAGTGACACTTCCTCATGTGAAGTAACAAGGAAAATGTATTCTGCACTGAAGCTTTCCAGAACAGACTGAAGTTTATAGACTGTGATGCTGCCAAGACATAGTGAGATTACTAACTATGTGGGCAGGAGCCCAAACTAATTTCAAATGCCTATTGGCTTCATAAATATGGAAATTCAGCTAAGCAAAGACCCCTCTGTATATGTGGTAAAATGAACTGCATCCACAAAAGTGTGCTTTGATGGATGATGTGTCTACTTAGACAAGTGTATCCAGATAAACGTTAATTGAAAAAAGCCTGACATTGGCTACAGAAAACAAGACCTTTGAAAGTCACTTAATTGGGAACTGTCTATGACTTGAATTCAAAGTTTGGACCAAGGATTACTAGCTTCCCCGAAGGGCTTCAGATCATTTTAGCAGTTTTTAATGCTGTGTATCATGATACAAGGCCTTGTATCTTCAGATTTCTTTTTAGCAGAGAACTAAATAATATACTGGGTGCTTCTCATTCTCTATATATTTTGCTTTGGATACATATCCCCAGAAAACAGCTTGGTACATTTCTGATAGGTGTTTACCTCTCCCCTATGAAGGCAGGACTCAGCAAGAAGCATTAGATGTCTTCAGCATTTTGTGCTCTGGTCTGCTGAACTCTTTTTTAAGATGGTTACATGGTGGCTGCAGATTACTGACTGTATTGCTTGTAACAGTCACAGTGTTTGTAAAAAAACAGCAGTGGGAAAAAGGAGTTGAATCTAAACCCTTTAGAGTTTCCTAAATGTGCCTGGCTTACCTCAGGTGAGGATGCTCTCCACCCCTCTTTTTGTGTCCATACAGGAAGGAGTAGGTGAGTCAGAGAGAGAAGAGGCAAGAGGGAAGCTGGCCTAACTACATGTCCATGGCTGGTGGCTGGACTGAAGCAAACAGGAAGCCCTGGCCTCAGCTCCCTGCAGTACAGGTGGTTTGCATGGTCAGCACAAACCAGATAAACAAAACTTGTCCTGCAAATGGTCTCTGAACCATAAATCCCAGACATGACAATCACTTTGTAGCTCTTTTCAAGATCATAAATGGAGCTTACGTGACTGCCGAAACATGGATTATTTTAGGCAAGGGATAGATGCCTTTCTCTCAAAAACAGACAATTCTGCATAAATGGCTTGACCAAAGTAATGTACCCAGGTCATGTTCAGGCTTAGTAAAGTGATAGCTGCAGGATTAGGCTGTCCTGAGAAATAGGTAAACTGAACTGATGACTGAGCCTTAGGCAAACCCCTTTCTGCTCCCATGGAGTTACAATTTCAAACCTCAGAATAAATAAAAGAAGAGCAAATTGCATTGCAGTGATATTACAATGCTCAGACTATGCCTGGAAGAGCTGTGACAGATTTAGATGCCATTCATAACAAAGAAATCTGGAAACTATTAAAACCAACCCTTGAAGCTGTTCTTAGAGCTCCTTTTACTATTCATTTGAACTACAGTGTGTAATTTCCCGGAAAAAAAAAAAAGAAACTAAGCCCTACATCTTTTTATAGTTTTGTAGTTAAGAAATTCCTTTGGTAACAGTCCATGTGAATGTACTCTGCATCTCTGCTGTCCTGTGTTGATATGGCTCTCTATAGAAGTAAGCAGATCCAGTGCCAGCTCCAGGGTGAGGGTGGCCCTGCACAGCTGGGCACATGGTATAGTGGGGCTGTCACAGGTCCTGGGGGAACTGACTCAGGCTGTTCATGAAGCTCAGTCTGAAGTTTCCTCTCCTTTACCCTTCACTGTTCCCGTGCTCATATTGCAAAGGGTGTTTTTTTTTTCACCAATTTTCCTCCCTTTTAAAATTGAGCTTGTGTCCTTTAGTTATATGATTGGATTGAGGAACTACAGACCGTTTTTCCCTCTGCTAACTACAGTTGCACTGGTGCCTCATGGGGCTGGTAAAACAGCTGAAAGGCCACCAAAGTGACCAGGCTGCCTGTGACAGCTTCTCTGTGGTGGTCACTCATCCACTGTCATGTTCTTCCCCAGTGTCCTGCAAGTGCCAAAGACTCACTTGTATTGAAATCCATTAACATGGAAGTTAGGGGTTGCATTGGTTTAAAATTGAAAATTAATGTCACAATTAGATTTTTGTTTCATGAGCATATGTGAATGTTGAACTGAAACCTGAAAGTAATTCTTAATTTCTAGAGACAGAAAGGAAAACTGAAAAACCCTGAAGACTACTCTTCAAGACAAGTGAGTCTCCTTGATTTCTAGCAACTACTCTGCTATTTGGTTTTGAAAAATTGTCTCACTTAAAAATCTGTCCAAATACTTAATTTGACTATTAAGATTACTATTTCCTGGGACCTAATTTTTTTCTTGCTAATCTGATTACTTTTTTTCTTTTCCTGTACCTCTTTTCCTTTCCCGAGTAGATATGTCAGATTATTAATGAACTTCCTTCATGCAGCAACATTTTACACCTTTGCAGACTGTTATTTTGTCCTGCTTCAGGCTTCCCTCCTGTGGACTAAGATCTTCCAGCATGTCTTCAAAAGACATACAATTTTTCTGCATCTTCCTGGGATTATGATATTCCTTTAAAGGAAGAAAACTAGCAGGTTTGACATTATCTGCACTTGAAAAGCCTTCTCCTTCCATTAAATGCTTTTTTTTGGTTGTTGTTGCAAAAAGAAAACAGATTCCTAAAAGGCACATATGGTAAAGAGTCTTTTCAGTTTGCATAGCAGAAATAAGAGAGGAACATTAAACACAGACAGTAACATATGATTTTATGGACAGAATAACAAAGTGGCAACATAATGAATTGAGGTGTTTGTCTGGACTATGTTTAGGCAAGGCCTATAGATGTTTTAGCCTCAGCTGTTCTCACAAATCTTATATGAAATGAGGCTGGGCTGATACTGAATGAACACAAGGAGTGAGGGTCCATTAATGACCCTCTGTCTTTCTATGTCAAATGTGTAAATGCACATCTCGGTTGACAGAATGTTCCTCAAAGCATGATTTGCAGTATATTGCCTCACAGCCTTCAGTCTGAATATACACATATAAGATGAAGCTGATTTAATTTCAGTACACAGCCTTTCCTTGCTCTATTTCCTGTTATTTCTCAGGGTAGTTAACACTTTTGACCATTCTACTACAATCAAGTTATTTTTTGAAGATTAAAATGAAAGGCGTATTTCTGCCTTCTTTATGTTAACTCAGTACTTAATGGAACTATACTTTCTTTTCATCTTGTTTTCCTTTTGTTCTAGTATATTTGTAGAGTACATGACTATTTCTTGATTTGTAATAAATTTTAGATATGAAAACAATATACAACTTTTTTTTCCCTACTAATAACATTGCATTGCTACTAGCATGATATAGGCTAGATCGTAATTATTAATCCCATCAAAAATATTTATATCATATTTTGTAGAAAATGTAAGCCAATTTTATGACAAAACGATAATTGGCTTTTCATTACTCCCAAAAAACTTACTGGCATTTTATAATTTTAGTTTAGTTAATTTAATACCCCCTACTCTGGATAAAATAAAAAATCACAGATTTTCATGCATTCCCTTGATAATTAGTGAATAATCATTTCATAATTCCATATCATGAGATGTTTTTTCATTCAAAGAAAATAAGGACTTTATAGGTGTTAGTATATTTTGTCATCATCTGAAAAAGAAAATTCAGTTAAATTTGCCTGTAATTTCCTACCATCTGTACCTAGCATTTCCTTGTAATTTCTTATTTCACAATTATATTTCTCCTTTTTATTTTAATCCTGTCATCTTTATTGGGGAACTAACTCTTTCTTGCATTGTTTTTCTGCTGAGCAGCCAAGTAGGAACAAATCCTGTACTTAGAAAGTGCAAACATCTTGGCAACAAACAGGAGATGATACCAATTTTTTTTGCTATCACATTTTTGCTACAGGTGCTGAACAAATATGTTGCTACACTTCAAATAATATTTTCACATGACGGATTTTTTTCCATTTAGCAGTTTTTCTAAAAAAAAAGAAAATATTTTCATGGTAAAAATCTACTGAGATAAAGCCAGACTTCTATGCAGTTATAGAGGCAGTCTCTAAAGGTCTAGAGAAAAGTGATGTTTCTTTTAGGTTTCCACCTATATACATTTGGAAACCAAACTCCTGCATGCTTGCTCTGTTATGTGGATAAGAAGAGATTTGTGACATTTCCTGAAATTGTCGCTGGATCTTGGGCTGACTGATGAGACTGACCTACTTCACAAGAAAAAAGAGGCATTATTTTAAAAACATTTCTGAGGTAGCTTTGGGTGCTGGTGTCCTAGTTGCACTCATGTAGAAATGAAGGTCAGTGGGACAGTGGTTATCTGATTTAGGAGGGAAGAAATTTTTATAATTCATTGCAGAGTGAAATTCACTTAAACCCTGCAAAATTCAGTCCTGCCTCACCTCATACATAACAATGTGAGACTGACATGTTTTCCTGATGGCATTTTTACACCATATAATTAAGGTGTAATATTTAAAAACTGAGGCTGAACTTCTGGCTTTGGCATTTAGCTGTTGATTTAATTCCATGAGCTCTCCAAATGTATCTTCAGGAAAGACAGCAGGAAAATATTGAGATATAAACTTTTTTGTATCACCTGCTTTCCCAACAGTGCGCAGTTTGCCTTCAGTGAAAAGGCATTCTTTTTTGTAGGCAAAATTTGTGCTGTGTGATCTTCTTTTTTTGAAATGTGTCATGTGACAGAGTATTTCCTCATTTAGCAAGCAGAGCTTTCTGTTCAACCACCCAGGCTTTGAAACTGAGGATGACCGGTCACTGTCCTCTCTTCAGCAGGACTTAAATGTTAGCAACTCTGACCATCCAGATTTTGGTGAAGGAAAGAAAGGAAAAAAGGAATTACAATGATATTCCTCAGGTTCTTGCTGGTCCTCTGTCTTGTTCATGGTACTTTGCAGCTGGCGGGTAAGTGCCTCCCACTTCCCTCCTGTAAAGATGTTGGTGAAAGGGATTTCATGTCCTCTGGCATTTCTGGGTGATTTACAGTTCTGTGGCAGTGCCTCCATCTGCATTGTTAGTTTGGGAAATATAGACGGGAACCTCATAGTGGCAGGGAAGAGGCAAGGGAAGGTCTAAGAGAAAAAAAGCAACCGTAATGTTGATGTTGCACTGGACTCCATACAAAGACATCATGTTGGATGAGGAACTGGCTGGATGGTCACACTCAAAGAGTGTGATGTCAAAGAGTGCGCGATGTCCAGATGGAGACCTCTGGTGAGTGGTCTTCCACAAGGGTTGATACTTGGGCCGGTGTTATTTAACATCTTTGTCAGTGACCTGGACAGTGCACCCTCAATAAGTTTGCTGATGACACCAAAGTGTGAGGTGAAGTCAACAAGCTGGGGAGAAGGGAACTTGACAGGCTGGAGAAGTGGGCCCAAGCCAAGCTCATGAAGTTCCACAAGGCTAAATGCAAGGTCCCACACCTGGGTTGGGGCAATCCCAAGCACAAATACTGGCTGGGTGGAGAATGGATTGAAAACAGACCGGAGGAAAAGGACTTACTGGTGATGGTGGACGAGAAGCTCAACACGAGTCAGCAGTGAGCACTTGCAGCCCAAAAAATCAACTGTGTTCTGGGTTGCATCAAATGAATTGTAGCTAGTAGGTCAAGGGAGGTGATTCTCCCCCTTTACTGGTCTCTTGTGAGACCTCACCTGGAGTACTGTGTCCAGTCCTGGAGCCCCCAACATAAGAAGGACATGGAGCTCATGCAGAAAGTCCAGAGGAGGGCCACAAAGATAATCTGAGGGCTGGAGCATCTGTCCTATGAGGACAGGCTGAGAGAGTTGGGGCTGTTCAGCCTGGAGCAGAGAAGGCTCAGGGTGGACCATATAGAGGCCCTCCAGTGCATGACAGGGCCTACAGGAAAGCTGAGGAGGAACTTTTTACAAGGACTTGTAGTGAGAGGACAAGAGGTAGTGGATCAAAACTGAAAGAGGGGAGATTTAGGTTAGACATCAGGAGGAAATGCTTCACTATGAGGTTGGTGAGACAGTGGAGCAGGTTCCCCAGGGAAGCTGAGAAAGTTCCATCCCTGGATGTGTCCAAGGCCAGGTTGGATGGCACACTGAGCAACCTGAGCTAGTGGGAGGTATCCCTGCCCATCAGGGGAGGTTGGCGCTAGATTATCTGTAGGGTCCCTTCCAACTCAAACCCTTCTATGATAATGATTCTATGTTTTTATCTGATAGGAAAGCAGTGACTCCCTGTTCATGCAAATGGGAAGAGGGATCTTATACCCATTATACATACATTCTGCATTAATCCTTTATTTTGCATTGTTTTGTTTTACAGATATTGAAACATTTTTATTATATAATAAAGTCAGCAAGCTTTGTCTTCAGGCATCTGCTGTGCAGTCAGTCAGAACTGCCACTTGTCATCCAGACAATGAATCACAAAAATTCAGGTGGATCACTGATCATCAGCTTATGAGTGTGAAACTGAACCTATGCCTGGGGGTGCCATCAAAGGAGGATCAGGCTGTGATCACCCTGTACCCATGTAATCGAACGAGTGAGCTCCAGTGGTGGGAATGCAGAAATGAAAGCCTCCTTGCAATCCAAGGAGAAGATTTGTTTTTCAGTCCTGGCAAAGAAGAACATGATCAAGTTTTTTTAAAGAAGGGCCTGAGTGCAAAGAATAAGTGGAATATCTATGGGGCCATGGATGTTTTATGTTCCCAGGGATGCGAAGGTATAAAAAAGTTGATTCTTTTACCTTTTGTATTAATTTCTTTGTCAGTATTAGGTTGTATTGGGTCTTTGTCTCTGAGTATTCTGATTCCTTCAGTGACCATAAGAGAAAACCAGGGTACTGAGGGAATTGTCCTTGAATTTAGTGTCATATTTATGGTCAACTACATACTGCATACCTACTTTATATATATGTATATATTATACACAGTATTTTAGTGTATGTATCAAATGATTTTAGTATGACAAGTATGATAAGTATTACATATGCTCTCTATATATTCTCCAAATATGTACAAGCATGTACATTTATACATACACACATATTTACTCTTATACTATATATAATTATTCTCTGAAGACACTATGGCTCCCGATACTTTGTCACTACACAATTAACAGTGATTATAAACACTGAAACAGCAAGTTTCTTATACAGCAATATGGAAATAAAATTACATCCTCAAGTAAGAAGCACAATGTGCATGAGCTGAGAAAGGGATGGAAGTACCAGTATAGGCAGAGAAAGTGTGGCTTTTGTGACTCAGCAGATGAAGATGCTCATGGCATAAGTATAATTATCAGTGCAATTGTCCATTGCTCAAGTCTGATTGTTCTGAATGGCTTTCCCACATTCAGAATGAACATTCTAAAACCAGCTCACAACGTATATAAAGTATTCACCCCTGAGCCTGAGCTGCTCCACTGTATTTGAGATGCTTGAATGGTCACTGGAGTAAAAACAGAGACAGATTGTCTAACCTGATGTTTACTTTTGCCAGGAGGTGGGACTTCTAAATATTACTTCCTCCTCTTTCATATTTTATGGAAATCTTAACGTTGTTTAAAATACAAGTATATTTGGATAGAGCTCTGAAACCTTATTAAGCTTATAAAAGCATCTTGGTCAGAACAGAAGTCTAGTTGTAGCCCTCTTCTATGAAAAATTACTTTACATCAGAATAGTACAGATCTAAAACATATGTCAGTAGCTTAACTATGAAAAGATGCTGAAATGAATTTTGCTGTGGTTGTTGGAAAGGTAACATGGAAAGCACTCTGAGATGCAATTCTGCCATCAGCATAGGTGTCACATTTGTCACAGTTTACATTCGTTTATTATTTTCCATACTGTCTTTATCATTTTGTCTCCTCAGAGATCTTCACACTGCTAGGAAATGCTTTTGGGGCCCCCTGTGTGTTTCCTTTTATGTACAATAAACAATGGTACAGTGGGTGCACGGAGGCGGGCCGGGCTGATGGCTGGCCCTGGTGTGCCACCACTGCAAACTACGACACAGACCAGCGATATGGATTTTGCCCATCAAAAGGCAAGTTACCTGTTCCCATGCCTTTCCCTTCAGTGTGGTATTGCCAAACCAACACTAGCAGAATCTGGGTATCTTTATAATAACCCATAGTTTACAAGAGTGTACTTTACTATATGATGTATTGCCACATTCTGCAGCTCTCTACGCAAGGAAATGCCACATTCATAGAATCTTGGGATGTTTTGGGTTGGAAGGGACCTTAAAGATCATCCAGACCCAACCACTCTGTAGGAGCAGGGACACCTCCCACTAGATCAGGTTGCTCAGAGCTCCATCCAACCTGGCCTTGAACACTTCCAGGGATGGGGCTTCTACAACTTCCCTGGGAAACCTGTTCCAGTGTCTCACCACCCTCATAGTGAAGGATTTCCTCCTAAGGTCTAACCGAAATCTCCCCTCTTCCTGTTCAAAGCTATTTATAGATTCCATCTATGCTGCAGCACTCCATGCAATACATTTTTCTATGCAATCCCTTCATTTTTAGCGATTCCTGAATTATGAGGGAACAGGAACAGGAGGCAATATCTATCAGCTCTACCTGTTACAGGCCTTAACTATATCCTCTCCCATCCCACTTGTAACATTTTTAGTGCTCTTGAAAGAAAAGCACCTCTCACATTTAATGAGAATACCATGCAAAACAAGAAACTGCAACTCATTTTTCTGTGTTTAAGTTACTATAACTCCCAAAATAATTATTTTCTCCACAGATAAAGACACCACCTGGGTCACAGATCTGTTAACAAATGTCCATTACCAAATAAACTCTGAATCCGCTCTCACATGGCACCAAGCCAGGAAGAGCTGTCAGCAGCAAAATGCAGAATTACTGAGTATCACAGATATTCACGAACAAACATACCTTAAAGGTAAGGAGGTTAAACAAACCATGACTTACATTTGGTATCTGTTCAGTCCATCTTCACAGCTAAGGATTATTGGGTATGATTTTGGTTGATGTCTATGGAGAGAAATATGCCTGAGTAAGTAAAGAAAATCTTCCAGGATTTGCAAATCCATATCAGAATCACTGCCAAGTTTAAACAGGATTCAAAGTATCC
Source organism: Apus apus (assembly GCF_020740795.1). Lineage (NCBI taxonomy): Eukaryota > Metazoa > Chordata > Aves > Apodiformes > Apodidae > Apus > Apus apus. The sequence continues at coordinate 20,981,602 of NC_067283.1, read as the reverse complement.
ATCCTGCAAGTGTAACAGCTTGACTTTCTTTTAAAAAATCTTATCTTGTATGAAACATTGATTTATTAGTATTATTTTTTAAAGAGGAAAATAAGTCAGAATAATAAATTAGAGTTGCATTTTTTGGTCTAAAGGAACCTTTAAACCAAAATGAAAATAAGAGAGAAAAGATATCATTCCGAAAAAAAGAAAGAAAAAAAAAAAGACATGTGTTTTGTGTCAAATACAATATGACATCTGATTTTTCATTCATTTGACAAACTGAAAAATATCAGTTATTGACAGATCCCAAATCAGGTCTCTACCTACCCATGTATTTCTGGAGGAATGGTAGGGAAAACAAACCACTCTGTTTTTCTTAATTATGAATTTAACTTCTAAGAGCTTTATTACTGTTGTTTATACGTACACTGTACCAATATTTTTACTTAAATCTAAAATTGTACAGAATTTAGCCTATTCTACAGAAACAGTTTCATTTTGTAATCTCTTCTGTTCTTATTTTGTCTTAGGTGGTAGTATAAGAGAGGATTTTGGTTTTGTTTGTTTGGTTGTTTTTTACAGTGATCAAAGTTTCAGCATGTTTTAATATTTTGGGTATCTCAGTATCTAAAGATATTTTTACTTAGATATATAAGAATGTTAAGTCCTCATAGAGACATTATTAGTGACTACTGCTAAAAAAATGTATTTATAAAATAATTTATCTTTTTTGGTTACTTAGAGTTAACAAAAGACACAGATTCTGCACTGTGGGTTGGACTCAACAGACTGGACTTGAGGAGTGGATGGGAATGGATTGGAGGCACCCCTTTCCAGTACTTAAACTGGGCTCCAGGTAGCTGTGACTTTCTTCGATTCTGTATTTCTAAAGAAAAAATATACATATGTCAAACACCAGATAAGTATTTTAGCTTTTCTTGCTTGAGCTTTAGAAAAAGCTTTTTTTTTTTTTTTTTTATAGCAATATAAGCCAGAACCTTCTATGTATTGCAAAAATAAATAATCCTCTGAAAGCAATACTCTTTCCCCAAAATATACAGTCTTCCATTTCTTGTAGCAACAAAACTATGAGGGAGCTATATGTTCATATCCACTTGAATGATACTGCATTTCAGTTCTTGCCGAGGCTGGGAAGGATGTGATATTTGGGGCTCTTACTTCAGCCAGGAGTGATTTCTCCTGTGCAATTAGAGGACAGAGCTCTATTTGCCTTTCTGGAAAGTTCACTAGTTTTTTTTTTTTCTGTACCTTTCCCAAAGGAAGCCCCTCCCCAGAATCTGGAAAACTCTGTGTGGTTTTGAATCCTGAAACAAAAGCTAAATGGCAAAACTGGGAATGTGACCAGAAACTCGGTTACATCTGTAAGAGAAGAAACTTTGCCTCAGCTCCCTCAGGTATGTTGATGTGTGTTGATAATTAAAAGTAGAAGCTGTTATCTGAACTGCTTGGTGTTGACATTGACAAAGATGACTAGGAGAACTGAATTAGAAATAGAAACTATTTCTTGTTTATCTGCTTTGCCTTTTACAACCACTGTACCCTTCCCAGGCTGATCTCCAGTCCCACCACACACAGGAGGTAAAAGCAAAGGTAAATGCAAAGAATTTCCAACTTGTCCCATCTGTCTGTGTTTTGGTAGTCAGGTCTCTCCTTTGAAACCTCACACTACTAAGCAGGCAAAGGGAGAATAAACAAAAAATTATTTTTCAGAAGAGGCTCTTTAGTAAAAATAAGGAAAAGAAGAAAGACTGACACATTGCAAAGATAAAAGATATTTCAATTGTATAAAGATTTCCCTGCTGGTGTTTCCCTATGTATAAACCTAGTTGTAAATCTGGCTAGGTGACTTTTACTCTATCTATATACTTACTTTTTAAAAAAGTTTTAAGTATTCTATGTTAGGTGTAGATAATTTCTGACTTATCTGACAAATAAGAACCAAGTAATACAGAAGCTGTTAAAATTAATACACAAGTGTATTTGTTACAGATATTTGGCTATGTAAGAATCTTACAATTTGTCTTTAATAGTATTTGTATTAAAAATCTTCCCTTTTCCAAGCTAAAAAATGTCAGATTTAGAATCATATTTATGTTTACTGTTGTATGTCTATAATTTCCTTTTAATGAGAATTTGAAAAGAAAATTCTTCATTTAGCACTTCTACAGCAAGAAATGAAAATATTGTCAGTGTGATGTCCCTTGCATGGCTTTTCAACTTCTCTAAAACACTGATACATATTCCTAGGTGACATTGGGCGTGTTACTTGCCTGGATGGATGGATACCATATATAAAACACTGTTACAAGATCTTCAGGGAGACCAAAGGATGGGAAGATGCTTTGACCTCTTGTCAGAAGGAAGGGAGTCACTTGGCCAGCATCCATAGCCTTGAGGAGCACAGCTTCATGGTGTCTCGGCTTGGGTACAGTGAGTGTTTCCAGGCGGGGAAGTTTTACCTTTGCCTGCATGCAAGAAGTACCAGCTAGCAGAATTGAGATGTAACAATTTTATTACCATGAAAAACTGTAGCCAAAGTCAGGCAAGGAGCCAGAGGTTGAGAGGGGCTGGCTGGTGCAGTGCTTTCCTCCCTCCTTCAAAATGGGTGCTGCCTTGTGTGCTGCAACTTGCAGACTTACGCAACTGTCCTCACTTGTGTTTTGTTTTGCATGGGGGTAGGAGGACATTAGTCATCCCAGTGAGAAGCTTTCTTAGTGAAAGTATTATGAAATCTAACTTCCACTTTGAAAAAATGCAATTTATTTGAAAACCATCGTATTTGTACTGCTTTCTGTGTGTTTGGGGAACTTACGGGGGGGTCTAAGTAATTCTCTGTGTATTGTGGTCAAGCAGCACCCAAATCAGCAAATTCACAAGTCTCTGCAGAAGTGATGGAAGAAACCTACTAAAGAAAAGCTTAGTTTACACTGCCAGATGGAAAAAAATCAGCAAAGCTAGCCAAAGTGGTGTCCCAGCAGCAAGCTGTAGAATTGGCTGGGTTGCCTAAAGAACTGTACCAGGTTACTGTATCTAACATGTCACTGTGGTCACTCAATGGCCTTTTTAATACCCCTGGCAGAAATGTGAGGAGTCTGTAGATGAGTTGCTACATTTTGCCTCTGTTTAGTATCTGGGTTTTTGCATTATTATTATTATTATTATTATTATTATTATTATTATTATTATTATTATTATGTTTAAAAGTAATGAGAGCCTTGATTAATTATTGAAAAAGTGAAAGATATTGAAACCACAAAAATTTCTTTCTTCAGAAAGTATTATTTGTCTGCTTAGTGTCCAATGATACAAGGAGATTTTTTTTTGTTTTCTTATACTTTTTATTTCTCATTTCATATCCCAGTTCAGCGACTACTGAAGAAACTATAAATATCTTTCTGTATCTTTCTTTCTTTCACGTTTTTCTGAATGCTGCCTAAAATCAGTTTTCATGTTCGTTGCTTTATTTCCGTGAAGAATGCCTGAAACCATCGGATCATACACTGGTTTAGGTCAGAAGGAACCCTGGAGGTCATTTGGTCCAGCCTTGGCTTGGAGCAGGGCCAGCCTCAGCATTAGATCCCATTGCTGACAACCTTCCCCTGCTGAGTTTTGAATGCTGTCAAAACTCTTATTACCTAAACAATTGATTTAGGACTAGGGGGGTGGGCTTAGGGGGCTCTTCTGCTTTTTCAGTTTTCCTGAAAGAAGCTTAAAACTTCCATGCTTCAAGTTACATAGAATCAGTATTTAAAAATCTGACCAATACAACAGAACCTAAAAAGTGACTACTCACACAATTTTATGGTATCCCCATAGTGCAGTTGTATTAGGCTGGTAATTTACTGTTCTTCCGCTATTATGATGAAGAGAAGCAAAATTTTTTGATCCAGTGCAGGGATTTCATTACAGCCTTATTTTCCAAAGCATACTGTCTTTATTCTAATAAATATATGTTAAAATATTCATTTATAAAATGATTATGCAAAGCACTAGATAATTTTATGTTTCATGAATTTATGAAAGGGTTTATACATTCTAGAGTTTGAGGGTGCTCTGAAAAGGATGCAGGGACATAAAAGATCTTTTCTATTTCTGCACTTCCATGTTTTAGAGCCAACAGACAAGCTATGGATTGGGCTAAATGATCGTAAGGTTCAAATGTATTTTGAATGGAGTGATGGTACCCCAGTGACATACACGAAATGGCATCTGGGAGAGCCATCCACCACAAACAACAGGCCAGAGGATTGTGTACTGATCAAGGGCCAGGTAACATTATTCAACACATATTTTACTTTAGATTTGGAACTTACTTCTTAATAAAAGAATAATGTGCCCCACTACTTCAGCAACTAGCTATGGCTAGAAAAAGGATGTGGTAACAAGGGCTGAGAATAAATATGAACTTTTGTTGAAAAAAAAAAAAAAGAAAATGAATGTATGACTGTATCACTGATGAAATTTTCTCTTTAAGTTCATCTAAAAATCAACTATGAAATTATTAGGCCTATAAAATAGGTCTCTGAATGTAGTTTGAGTACATTACCTTGTTCATTTTCCCCTGGTGACATCTGGTGATTCCTGATGCCTCCTTTGTGCGAGCTCCTTTATCACCCCTGCATGGCACAGATGCCTGTACAGGGCCCTGCAGAACAAGTTAGGGACCATCTCCTTCATCTCTTCTTATCACTACCAGCCATAGCTGTGCTCCTATAGCCCAGTCTACTCTTTACTGAATGTGAGCAAATTTGTTTTTCTTATCAGCTAGGAGACTTGGATAAGAAAAAAAAAAATTATGTTTCAAAATGACAGGAGAAAGAAAATGAACAGTTTTAGTTATAAAGAAAGAAATTATTAATTTCCTTTACATTACTCATCCTAATATCATTGTGATTTAATTCCTTTTCCTGCCACAGGGTGGCTATTGGGCAGACTATGCCTGTGAGAAGGAAGCTGGCTACATTTGTAAGAGAAAACCTGTATCACAAGTAGCTGGTGAAACGGAAATTACTGATGCAGGTTGCAATGAAGTAAGCATATAAGAATGGAACATCAGTTTCTCAGGTCAAATAAATACCTAATCTGAAAGTAATACAAAATTATTTTAATTATATATTTTATTTATAGACTTTTTTTTTGTTTATTATCAATTTTCTCTCAGCTACTTTAAACTTCAGAAAACCATTTACAGAAACCACCTAGAAAAAATCTGTAACTTCACTGCTAATGTTTCTAATTAATAACATTCATTATTATTGTGCTTAATTGATTTTAAAATGGTAACTCTCACTTAATGCTCTATATCACAACTATTTAAAAGTTATACGGAATTTTAAAAATTATGTTACAGGGCTGGAGAAGATATGGGACATACTGCTACTTTATTGGACATGTTCCAGCAACATTTTCAGAAGCAAACATCACTTGTGAAGGAGAAAAAGGTTACTTAGCCACAGTTGAAAGTAGGTATGACAATGAGTTTTACATTGATAAAAGTTATATGTTCTGAAATATTCCTGGAACTACAATTCTAATAGGATGTCAAAGAGCAAATTATCTAAGTTACAGATGAGGTCTCTTAGTTGCACAGCAGAAAAGTCTTTCTTTTGCTTGTTGATACACAGAGACTATGAATCCTGTCATAAGGGCCTTGCCCCCAGTCTGAAGCAAGGAAAAAGAGAAAAGGAGTTATCATCAGATTAGAAAAGTAGGATTTGATAAATGACTTTGTTTTCACTCTTGTCTTTATGATCCCTTTCACAGGTATGAACAAGCCTATCTGACTAGCCTTGTTGGACTGAGGCCTGAGAAATATTTCTGGCTTGGTCTCTCTGATGTGGAGGACCAAGGCACTTTCAGGTGGGCCAATGGTGAAGTAGTTTCCTTCACTCATTGGGATGCAGCAATGCCTGGTAGGTGCCTTAACAGTGGATAATGGGTGCTCTCTGAGGTTGTGGTCCCTATTTGGGTTTGCATTGGCAACGCCCTCTGAATTTTATGCTTTAAGCTTTCAGTGTATTTTACAAGAACTTACAGTTCTAAAACTCTGTGGGAAACTGCAAGCTCCATCTTTTATTTTGAAAGGGAACAATTTGACCTGCAGTTTTATATCAAGACATCTGATACTTTTACCCATAAGATTAATCTTTTGGCTCATCTTCACAAAAAGATAAACAAGAGTTACAGGCAGCTCCTAAGATTATTCCACGCTCATCCCTCTACTGGTAAAGCTAGCCTGGGAGAGAGTCTGAAACAGAGAAAGTGTAATATGGATTTTAAGTTAGAATTACAAAATCATAATATAAAAAATGGTCATACCTTTACTTCTTTTATTTGTGATGCTAAGAAACGTGCATTCACAGGACCATATGTGCAGAAGCACAGAAAAGATTTCAAAATGCCATGAAAGAATTGAGTCTCACCAAGACATCCTACATCCCTGCTAGTGGCCATTTGTTTGAAAACTTTTTCAGAAACCTTCAGGGAGGTTCTAAACTGAAAAATAAAATAAAAATATTAAGGGAAAAAATCAAAATACATTAAATAATAAAAGTTCTGTAAAAGCCATGAGAAGAAAACTTGCCAGGGAGTCTATGGTGCCAGCTGATGATCAGAGTATAAAAGGACAACTTATAGACCAGTCAGGAACAGAGAAGAAAAATTAGTCTCCTTGCATCTGTCTTCACTGAGGGAGAAACTGAGCTTTCTGTGCTGGGAAGTTTCTTTGTGAGGTTATGATCAGAAGGTCTATTCAAGCTGAAATACCAGGAGAATAGTTTATCAAATGAACACATGAGATAAAGAAGAGCAGCCAAGTATCCAAGAGCTGTAAAGGATACCTTAAGTGAAGTGCTCACTCTAATGTGTAACTACCTCATAAACTGCCTTGAGAGCTAAGGGGTGAAAAAAAAGCAAACTTGTTGCCAACATCTAAAACAGTTTCAGGGACATGAGGGGAAACGTAGACCAATGAGTTATTGGCAAATCAGTTGAATCTCTAATAAAGAATAAGATAAAGGGGATATATTGGGGAATATATTTAAAATTCCTTGTGTAAAGGGAGGTTATGCTCATTGATCTCCTGGAGCTCCCCAGAAGAGACAAAAGCATACAAATAATGGAAACCTAGTTAATGTGGTCTACCTCAGTCACCAGAAGCCTTTTAGCTAGTCTGACCTGACACAGGAAAGATCTAACATGAATAAAAAGTTTAATCAAAAGGCAAGGAATAGAAAGGCTTTTATTATAGGGGCTATTTTTTATGGAGGAAGAGTGTTCACTGGCAGAGGCCCATGATGATCTGTGTCAAAGCCCATGCTGCTCAACACCTTTACAGATAATCTCGAGAAGGTGGAATAGTGAGGTGACAAAATTTCCTGATGATATTAAATTTTTTCTGATAGTGAAGATATGCCTGTGAGAATACGCAGGATGATCTCAGGAGAACAAGTGACTGAGTATGATCAGTAAAATTGCAAGTGAACTTTGATACAGGTAAATTGACGCTCATAGGAAAAAAACCTCTCTTGAATTGACATAAAATATGGGCTTATAGTTGACATTTCAGGAGCCAGTTCTTGGCACCATGGTAGACAGTTCCATAAATATATCAGGTCTGTGCCCAACAGGAATAAAAAGGCAAAGATGTTAAGAATATACAGGAAATTAGGAAAGAACACAAACAAGCCATTGTATAGGCCCATTGTGTGCATTTGACTGCATCTTCTGTGTTGTATGCATCTCCGAAAGAATGTACTACAATTACAGCAAACATCATGACATAAAATTCATCATGTCTCTGTAGAGGTTTGCATGCCTTCCCTATATATGTACCAGGAGTTTAGTTTCCATGTAAGGTTGGACCAGATGATCCTTGAGGTCCCTTCAAACTTGGCATCCTATGATTCTGTGGTATGAAAAACTTTAATGACTGAGGTTATGTGACCTGAGATATCTAAATAGAAACAAGTTCCTTACTTGAAATAGCAGATTTTCACTGCAAAAACTCAAATTTGCTTTCTACCTACAGAATTCTTGATACAGGACATTCAGAATTTAAAAAAAAACAGCTAAGCAATAGGATTCTGAATTTATCATGAATTCCTCAAATGGAAAATTATGCCCTTCAGCTGTGTAAAAAACACTTAAAATATAACTTCTTTTCTACAGCCAGAACTGAATGGGCACTGATTGAAGATTTTAGGTAAAAACTAAACCATTTAGACTGTGTACAATACCCAATGTATTTTTTATTTCTCATGAAGGAAGTAAGCCAGGATGTGTAGCCATGAAAACTGGGAGTGCTGCTGGATTGTGGAATGTTCTTGACTGTGAGACAAAGCAAAGGTATATCTGCAAGCAGTGGGCAAAGGGAGCTACAGCTTCACCTCTGCCAACTACCGCTCCAGTCCCCACATGCCCTGAAGGCTGGATATCAAACAACCATGGTAATTCCTGTTTTAAAGTAAGTGCCTAAATAGTTAAAAGGTTAAGGGCTTTGAATTGTCCTGTTTGGGTTACTTTATCCCCAAATCACAATTTTTAGCTTAGTTTGAACTTTTGGTTATTCTCTGTTGAACTACCAAAAAGTTAGACATCATATTGCGCATGTGAAGTAAGAGTTATAAACTACCATGAGGTCACTCTTTTGCCTGTGTCTTCAGACTCCTCCCAGGCCACCTTGCCTCTCCACCATAATCACTCTCCTTTCCCTTCATCTGGAAGGTGGACTGAGCCCTCCTTTAGGTAAAACAAGTTAAAGGAAATGGTATTCCCTTCTGGAAATCCCTTCCCTCTGTTTGCTATTACTACACTAATTAGCTAGACAGCTCTAGCACAAAATAACACCATGCACCAGTACAGATTAGGAGCTGACCTGCTAGAAAGCATGTCCATAGAGAAGGACCTTGAAGTCCAGGAGGAGAGCAAGTTATCCATGGGACAGCAATGTGCCCTTGTGGCCAAGAAGACCAATGGTATCCTGGGGTGCATTAAGAAAAGTGTGTCTAGCTGGGAAGGTTGAGAGACCTAGGGCTGTTTACTCTGGAGAAGAGAAGACTGAGAGGGGATCTTATTAGTGTATACAAATGTCTGAATGGTGGGTGTCAAGAAGAAGGGGCCAGTATCTTTTCAGTGGTGCCCTGTGATAGGACAAGGGGCAATGGCTGCAAACTGGAGCACAAGAAGTTCCCCCTCAACATGGAGAAAAAGTTCTTTACTGTGAGGGTGATGCGGTGTTGGGACAGGCTGCCCAGAGAGGTTGTGGAGTTTCCTTCTCTGGAGACATTCAAGACCCATTTGGATGTATTTCTGTGTGACCTGGCCTAGGTGGTCCTGTTCTGGCAGGGGGGTTGGACTCGACAATTTCCAGACATCCCTTCTAGCCCCTACCATTCTATGATTTTATGATTCTATCAAAATTTTTACCAACAGAGTAAATAATGCTGTTTCCCTTATGGACTTTTACTTGGCTTGTATGAAACCTCATTTATGGGTGAGAAAGACTGCTTTTCTTTATTTTCTTATAACATATATAATGTGTTTTAGAGTAATCTCTCCACAGTGTTTCTGCAGAACAAATGCTAAAAAGAAATCGTGGCTTGAAGCTCGAGATTTTTGTAGACAAATAGGAGGGGACCTAGTCACCATTAACAGTAAAGAGGAGATACCGTTACTAAGAAAAGCAATGTAGTGAGTATCTGCTTGCCATACCAAATGGAAGGAATATTTCATATTAACTATTATTAATGCTCTTTGATGATTTCTGAAACATATGGATTCCTCAAAATCTAAACAACCTGAAATACTTGGGAAATTTTTCTACTCACAATTTTTCTAACTGTTTCTTAAGAAAAAAAGAATTGTTTGTATACAGGAAATTAAAAAAAACAAACAATGCAACAAACAGTATAATAATTAATTATTTAGAAATACATGAAATTGTGGGGGGAGCGTTGTTAGTAGGGTAGAGAACATGACCAACATATGTACTCACCTTGAAGTAGTAAATGCTGAGACCACTTTATGAATCTGTGAATGCCTTTCCTAAGAAAACAGAACATAGAGAAAATACAGAATCAATACTACTAATAGGTCTGATACATAAACCACTGAGCCATAGGAATATTAGACATTTTTGTGAAGAACATACACATCTGTATGCCCTTCACCAAAGGTAAGAGGTTAATTATTACAACTTTATTGCATTTTATAATGTTTTGTACAGAGTTTAATGATGTTTTTCTGAATGTTTTTTGTGTTGATATTTACACACTTTTCTGCCTTGTAATTTCTGTTAGTGAAAGTCGCTGTAGCTTTAACGAAGTTTGGCTTGGTATATTTTCCTTGAATCCAGATGAAGGATTTGCCTGGAGTGATGGCTCTCCAGTGAGTATTTTTTCATTATATTTGGTTGCTTAAGATGTTTGGGGGATTTTACATGAGCTTTTTGTGGTTTTGCTGTTATTCTGCTCAAAGAGAACAAAAATCCTGCAAACATTTACATGACTATTAACCTTTATTACCATGAGTAGAATCAGAGCAACACATTTGAATACATGGAAATTGTCTCTCTCTTATAATGATCTGTAGCTTCCTGAATAGGGTTCCAACATGTCCTCTTTTCCAAGAATATAATACTAACACATAATGTCAGAATATAAAAACTGGTCCTACCTGACCTTGTATTATGTCCCTGGCAGCAGCCGGAGGCATCTGAAGAGCCAATGGGACAGCAAGCATATTTCACAGTGTACTCCTGCATTCCCCAAGAAGTGATGGCAAGGGATGGCTCAGGGCCTTTCAGAACCAGAGCTCAGAGCTCAGAGCTTTAATCTTTATCTATTTCCGTGCATTTATCCAGTCATCTCTCAAGCCCATGTAAATATCCACAGATATGTGCAACATTCCTGTGAGATTCCACTGCTTATTGCTCTTCCTTTACTCCTACTCTCTATTTCCTACTTTTTAACCCAAGCAAGGAGCTTTCTATTTTCTTGAAGCACATTAGTTTTCTTATAAGTTTTGGGAAGAGATCTTGGCAAGAACTTTTTGAAAATCCCAAGTAGGTTATATCTAATGGTTCTTCATTCCCATTTGGATGTTAATTTCTTCAGAGATAACTCCACTAGGTTTGTGGGATGTGACTTTCCTCCCCAAAACCACACTTTCATCCACATTAACCTCAGAGGTGGAAGATGTGAAAGCTGGACTAATGCCAGATATGGTCGTTGGCACTGGATGTCTGTTGGATAATATAATTTTGAACCATGTCACAGCTGAAGCCAAAGCTACCCCGTCTTCACTTGATTGGTATTATGGGAATGGGAGTGGAGTTCATAGCTAGGTGAAGTTCATTAGAAACAGTACATTTATCTGTTTCTATTCTGCCTGCGTCTAGGGTTTGAGGCGCAAAGAAGAGGAAAAGCCCTCCATGGCAAGACAGCCTGATCTCCTGGTCTCTGAAATCCTGGCCTCACTGTTAAAATTCTCATGCCTATTGCTTTCACTATATTTGCACCTCTTTTTAACATGAGACAGAAGCATTAAGACAAATCAAGTTTGTTCCTGTTTGCCAATAGAGACTAAAACTGCAGAAAGTGATAGAAAGAGTAACAAAAATTATTACTTCTATAGGTTAGGTACACAAACTGGGATGACAGTCCAAGACATTCAGGAGGATACAAGTTCTGTGGCCTACTCAATGGAGGGAGATTTTCTAAGGGATGGTTCCTTTCAGTCTGTGAAGTACAGCTTGACTGGATTTGTCAAATAAAAAAAGGTAGATTTATTCTTCTCTTTAAGCAAGAAGTTTAAATAACTTTATAATTAGTTGCTTTCTAATATAAGTTGTTGGAGAAAGACAAAAATTTTGAAAACTATTTTTTCCAAATGGAGGTCAAGAGCATTAAATAACATGAGCCATGATTTTTCAATTATAGATTATGTGAATAAATAAATGTATGTATTTGTTTAAATTAGGATGCATAAATAATCCGTGTGTTTGCAAGACTTTCACAAATTGCAAGCTTTCAGAACATTAGTAATATTTTTTTCTATGTAATTTATGTAGTTAGGAGTTGTGAATTCCTTACAATACTGTTTTTTACACTAACATGGGTAAAGCTAAACCCCAAATACAATATTATTATACACCAAACATAGTTTTGTCTTGAGATTTGACTGGATTTATTGCAAATTATGGGCAATTAAAAGGGATTGGAGAAGGTAATGGGAGGTGGATGGAAGCAGGTTTGTTTTGCCTTTCTGCAGCCCTAAGGCCCCACACTGATGCTGAATGTCCCAGAGCTGGCTGAGCCACTGCTGTTTCCCATGGTGTGGGTAACAGAGGGCTTGACCAGCCCCAGGCACATCATTTGCCAGGCAGCCCAGAAGGCCACAGGGGCAGCCACAGAGAGCTGCACAGCCCTAAAGGTGCCAGATTTCCTGCCCAACACCCAGCAAACTAGTGGACAGTACTGAAACTTTTGTACGTGATATCTTCATTCTGCCAGATCAGACTTCTTTTTTTTTCCAAAGAAAAATGTTTCAGTAGAAATAAATTCTGCTGCCTTTAGAAACTGTATGAAGCCACTCTCTATTAGAGAAGACTTCAGGCTCACAGTTGTGTTGGTACATTTGGCAGCAGACACCAAGGCTGGTCACAGCTATAACAATATGGTTAAGGACAACTGATGAAACAGGCCTGGAGTGGTGCTCCAAGTTCTCCTTTAATAATATTCAGGATTCACCTGCTTTTAGGAAAGCAATTGCTCAATGCAGTGGCATTTCTTTTTATATCGGAATCAGAAATGGCTCACAGTGTACATACCCATATTTCCTTTTGCTTATAAATATTTGGGACCGGAAGAACTTTTTATAGAGCTAAAGTAAATCTAGTTGAAATTTTCTCTGTCTTGATAAGAAGACCCCTCTGGAGGCTTATGCTATATCTGCTGATGCATCAGTAAAGGGGCTGTAAAACAAAGCTTAAAGCAGTTCGGATAAATCTATTCTGGCTTACAAAATGGGGTAACAATTATTCCTGATCGCTCTGTGCAGGAATATGATTCAGCCAAAGTTATGATTTTACTGACATGAAGCACAGCTTATGATACACAATTATAATTAGATGACCACGCATATTGCATAATGTGCATAAAATTTATGGTTAAGCCTGCTTTTTAGTCAATGGCAAAGGAGTGTAGAATCCTGCCCTGTTCCTTACTCTGCTCCTTGCAGTCAGTCACAAGCTATGTGGTAAAACACACTGTAGAGATGTGTCATGCCTTCTATTTTCTTGTTTTGCAGGAGTACCATTAAAACCTGAACCAATGGACACATATGGTAGGTTTTTGCATATATTTATTAATCTTGTTATTTTTTTTTCAAAATTGTTAGTTTAATATGAGCTTTTATGTTCTACAGATATAAGATTTAAGGCTACCTTATTTATCTTCCAGCATACAAAACCACTGCAGATGGATGGGTCATATATGAAGATCAGCTATATTATATCAGCAAAGAATCTGTCTCTATGGAAAGAGCCCAAGAGTTTTGCAGGATGAATTCTGCAGACCTGGCTGTTGTTAACAGTAATAGTGAGAGAAGATTTCTAAAGAGAGTGCTTAAAGAAAATGTAAGAATCATTATGAATAGACACCTTTAAGTAGAAATGCTTTTGAAAATCTACTTGCAAAACTTGGATTGTCTCAGTAGTAGAGCCATCAGCATTTTCATTAATGAAATCTACCTGAGATGAGATCTATTAAATTCCCCCCTGAAAGTGCCCTTTGGTCCCATGGGATTTACTCCTGCTCTGTGTCAGCTGTGCTGAGGTGGTGAGGCAGGCCTGTGGGCAGAGTGACATAGGACTGTGCCAGCTCTGCTGGCTTGGGAAGCAGCTGCTATGGGAGGGAGATTTGAGGCTGGTATGTGGTGGTGCTGCAGTCCTGGATGGAAAACAAAAGACGTGCACCAGTTTCTGACTCAAGATCTGTTTCTCTCCTGCCCCATCCTAAGCACCTTCAATGCTGAAGGACTCAGCTCTGATGTTCCAGATGAAAATCTGACTTCTGGGCCTGACTGCATAACCACACCACTGTGAATAACTGTCAGCATGTGTGTTACTGCTGTCAACTTCAGTGACTACTCTGTGGGCCTATTCAATGGCACATCCTCTTCTGCTTGTTTCTCTTCAAAGATCTTAATTGTTTTGTTTTGTTTTGTTTTGTTTTTTTCTAAATAAAAGTAATACTTTTCTGTTACAGGAGAAATACTGGAGTGAGTCGACAGAATACTTCATTGGTCTAAAACTGAGCCTTGATAAAAGGTTTAGGTAAGTTAAGATGATCACTCAATATGTAGAAACAAATACAGTATTTTATGTAACTGGAGGTACTAATTGTCTTGTTTTGAAGGACTGAAGACAGTTCCACATAAAGAGTATACAGCAGAAAGAAATAGTCCTAGAATATTCTTAAGTCCAATAGTTTTCCTCAAACAGAAATAGGAAAAGAAGATTTCTTTCTTCAGTAAATACTTACTCAAAGAAAATCTTGGCAGCTGTATTCTCTATATGCACTTTCTCAAGTTTCTTTCAAATACTTGGCCTCTAAACTTGAGCAATATTTTAGCTGGATTTTATGCCTATAAACACACACACTTAAAATATGCTCCACATCATAGAGGCTACCTTCTTTATGCCTTATATCTGTAGATCACAGCTTCAGAGAGGTCCCCCAGAATTAGAAAGAAGTGGACAATGGCAACAAAAGCTGCTCCTGACAGAGGTTTTTATGGTAGCCTCTGCAAATTCCCCTTCCAGGAGAAAATTCAGCAGAAGTTTACTGTACAGCAAAATTAACAAAAAAATATTGTGAAAAAAACAATGCACAAATTAACTCAAAGCTAAAGGAAATGATACTGCAGAGCATGATACTAACACTGTGCACGTTCCCATCTGCTAGTTAGGACACATCTAGGAGTTGGAAGACTGTGTTTCTACTCTTGACGTGAAACAGATTTAGGTGAGATTTGACACTATGAGAACAATCAGACATTGGAATAATCTCCCCAGGGAAGTGGTGGATTCCCCGATACTGGACAATTGACACAAGACAAGTGTTGGGGAAGACATGGTGTTGGGCCATTTCATCTAAACCGAGTTCCTACCTAGAAAAGTTGGACCAGATGATTCTTGAAGTCCCTTCCAACCTGGATATGATTAATATATGATTAATAATTAATTTATTTTTTATTATGCCACTGTTGAGTGTCTGTAAATCACTAACCTTGACAAGGACAGAAAATGAGTGGGAAGAGAAAAGCTGCTAGTGACTGAGTCAGTGTATGATTCTAACCTCCTGATTTAGGACTCAAATTAGGGAAACAGGTCATTGTTTGGGTCCAGTAAGCATCTCCTTTATTTAGATCAAGTGGATCATCAACAATAAGAGATAGATGAGGGAGCTGAACTTGTTTTCCATTTCAGGCTAAGTGACCTAAATTCTGAAATATTTTTTAAAATGCCGTGCCAGACTTTTTTCCTTCAATAGTAATGTATTAAAGTAAAAAGCATGGAAGCTGGAAGAAAAAATGTCAGTTTTGATACTTCAGGATGTGTGGAGTACCCAGACACATGAATGGATAGAAATAACCTATGGAGATGTTTCTTTGCAGGGTAAAATCTACCAAAAAGTATTTTTGTCCTTGTTTTCATCTACAAAAACATCAGGAATGCTCAGATTGGGGAGTGTAATATTAACTACGTGATAAAATACAATGAGCTAGGATAAATAAAACTTAATATTTTTCTCTGTATTGCATGTTATGGCTAGCTGAAAAAATATCTGTTATTAAATGATGTCTGATCGTTTCTGCCCATCAATGGAACATAAACTTGATGTTTTCTTTTTCTATTTTGCAACCAGTTGTATTTTCCATATTTTTTTTCAAATTAGAATAACTGGGTAAAGAGAGGAAAATCTGTAACTGTCCTTCCTTCCAGTTTTAGCCAGTTTTACTAATGCTCATGGACCTTCTTAATTATGAGATGTTAATTAAGATTCTCATGTCTCGGTCTAAATGTATTAGTTAGTAACTATTTGTGTATCTTTTCTTTAAGCTGGATAGATGGGACTCCAGTAACCTATGTGGCCTGGGCTCCTAATGAACCCAACTTTGCAAATAATGAGGAAAATTGTGTGGTTATGTTGTCAGAACATGGTAAGTAACAAAACTAAACTCTCAGATTTCTTTCAGTTGCCTGCATGTAGATGACTGTAGCCCCCTGTGATGTCTTAGACTGTAGCCCACCCAACTGTCAGTTTCCCACAGAACCAGTGCCACAACTTTCAGCTTTCTGTAGGTACCTCACACATCCTCTCAAACAGAGAAAACAGATTGAAGTCAATTGATGACCAGAGCACTTCTTCTGAGTCACTTGCCCTTTTATCCCAGTTATTTATTCTTTTTTTTCATTTGTTAAACCGTAGCCCAGTCAATAACAGTGCTGAGAAGCTAAAGTTCATAAACATCTTCACTTTGTAAAAAATAGCTGAATGCATAAATATAGTGTGTGGCTCTTTTACTCACTTCAGTGGTCTGAAAAGCAGAGGTTAGCCTCTTTATAACTCAAAATAGGAACTGATAAATTACTGTTACAAATACTATAACATCTTGATTTGCTTATTCAATCTAATTGTTTTTAGGCTTGTGGAATGATGTAAACTGTGGTTCACCCCATCAATTTATATGTGAAAAACATAACAGTACTATTCATTCAACATTTGCTTCTTCACTGCCTCCTGGAGGATGTCCAGAAAGTTGGTTTTTCTTTAACAACAAGGTATGTCAATAAGTACCTTCAGTAAATTGTGTAGAGCTGTGGAACTGCAGAAAAGGACTGTAAAAAACATGAGGTTTTTATGATTATAAAATAAATCCAGAGAGTAATTGTTCAGTCTGAACTTGCTGGCTGGGTGGCTGAGCATTTTGGAGGTAACTATAGACATTTAACTTTGCAGAGAAATACAGGAAATGTAAATGTGTGGTCAATAAAATACAAATAACATAATTTGTGCAGGCTTAAAATACACTGTTACTATTTAAGAAAATTTCTCCTCCTCCTCTCCAGTTTTATGTGTTTATTTATGTTAGGAACTGAAATTTGTAAGAGTCAGTCTTGAAAAAAGAGCCTTCCAGGTGGAATAATTTAAGGAGAATATGTTTGAACAACCCCTTTGGTTTCTACAGGGTTCCCAGAACTCTGAGTTCAGAAAGAGGATGCCAAACTACAATTGTTTTCAACATAGTTCTACTTTCAGAGATGGTCTGGATGTCCTCATTGATGTAGCAGAATTTGTACTCATTTGACTTGAAGCTCCATTTGCCAAAGTTTGTTTTGTCTGCTTTGTATACACTGGGCTACTATTGCATCCTCAGAATGTTAGGTCAATGTGTGAAAGGATATTTCATACTCTTGGGTGGGATGAACTGTCATAAATAACCACAGTCACTAGAAGCAGGACAAGGCACAGTAGCTGCAGCTGTGTCACCCAAAGCGACATTTTCTTGGTTTTAAGTGATCCCACTGTTACTGCAGGTAGCAGGCAGAGGAAAATGTAAAAAGAGGTTATGTACTTGACATCACTGAAATCAGTTCAGATGATATTAGACTTCTGGATTACACCTTGTGTAATGAGAAGGGCTAAATAACAATCTGGCTAGACATACATACTTTCCACTTTTGAGCTTTGTCACTTATTCTAGCCCTGATTTATTTTTCTGGAGAAATCTATTTTCTATAGATAATGGATATTGCTCACATGCAACGATTCCAATCTTTGCTAGTTTGAATGAAGTGTTTGGTTTTTTTCCCTAGTGTTTCAAAATATTTGCTTCAGATATAACAAGAAATCTCATGTGGCATGCTGCACGAGACGCTTGTATCAATTTGGGAGGAAACCTGGCTACCATACCAAATGAACAAGTGCAAGGTACATGTATGGGCTCTATTGAGAGGAAAAATATTACTCTCCCACTAAAGAAACTGCTAGGCTCTCCAATACAGATTACAGAAATATCTGTTGAAAATTGCATATTATATGGGTTAGTTTACACTTGATTTTAACTCAAAAGTGTGAAACAGTATCTAAAGTATTGCATAAAAGAAATAAAGCAGGTGTTTCTAGTTCTTTCAGGTGCTCAGTTTTCATAAAACTTCTAGTCTGTTAGGAGTGTGGTTGCGCAGATCTGTCAAACTCAGAGGCATTTGTATTTTCTCTCTCTCTCACTGGCAATATGATTTGCCGGAATACTACATGTGCATACACAGTGGTGAAGGGGACTTTTTCTGAGCTGCTCCAGAACTTTCTTTTTATTTATTTTTTTCAGCCTTAATGCTTGTGTAACATATGTTCCTACAAGTGCTTATCTACACATTTATTTAAAGGCAGATGAGCTATGTAGTGGGAAATGTTATCTTTTTAATATGGCCCCAGTTCTTGGTTTTTGCACATTTTTCCTGTTTTGGGTAAATCAGGATAAACTTTCCTTAATGAGAAGTTTTTGCTTCCCTCCAGCTTTCCTCTTCTATCATTTAAAGGATGCCATTACAGATGTTTGGATTGGGATGAATGATATCAACAAAGAGTCCGAATTTCTTTGGACAGATGGAAGCACTGTTTCCTACACCAACTGGCTTAATGGTGCACCAGAAAAGAAACAAAGCTACTATGACTACTATGATGCTGAAATATTGACAGACATCACTATGGAGGTACAGGAAATTTAACCTGTATATCTTAGGCAGCTAGTTGATTTCCCTAAAAGAGAATTTACAGCATCAATAACAAGATGCTGAAACCAGTTGTTTTCTAAGCAGAAAGGGTCTTAGCAAATCACTGGATAACCAGTTCAAATACAAAAAATATATTCGGCAGAGGTTCTGAAGAATGACTTTGTGCTTTCCATTTGACATTGCAAAATACCAGTTCTGTAAAACAAGCTTGAAGATGCATATATTCCATCAGTCCCTCCCCAAGCTGCATTACCAAAAGCATTCAAGTTGCAACACCAAATTTAGAAAAGTTATGATAAGCCAAAATTAAGATTGTTGGTGCAACATTAATTTGTCTGTCTATATGTCCCATTCTTGCCTAATGTGCTCCCCCACTGTTTTGCTAATTTCTGATGGTACAAAATGATATCTTCAATAAAAGGGCTACTGCTCTGCTGAAATTCAATTTCTTTTCCAACCAAAGGAGGGAAACTTGTAGAAGAAATGATAGGCAGATAGCAACTGGAGATTTTTAACATCTACCATCAGTGTACCTGCTTATGACTAAAACTTGTTTAAATTAGCATAAGAGATAAAAATGGATGAAATGTTGAAATATGGTCACAGCCAATCCTGAAATCAGGGCAGTAATGAAGCAATTAGAAATAAGGAAGTAAAGGCAAGATTGGGTTGTTACTGAAGACCTCTAATAGTAATAACTTGATAATGACTGAAAACAACTAGTAAAACGTAATTGCTGTCTGTAAGATAGTCTGCTTCAGTTAAGGTAAATCTAGACCAGTACTTTAATACTAGTTCTTTTATCATTTTTTCTCATAGATGGGAAAATTCTTCAGCAGTTCTACATAACTGTAAATCAGAACTGAGAGGACACATTCTAGGTACCCTAGTCATATATGTATTAGTTAACAGATTCTTAATAAAACTGATAGGATTGGTTTTTTTTAGACACCTTTCTTTCAGACCTTTACTTGAACCAGTGGAAGCCTGGTTCAAATTTAAGGGATCACTAACAAGTACCAGGTCAAGCTGTTTGGCAAAAGCTTAGAAAACTTGTAATAATTACCTAGATGCTCAATGAGCACTTCTCCCATCCTCTTTGCCATCAGGCTTACACTAGGAATATAGAAGATTCAGCTCAGCACCTCCTGATCACCTTTTGTAATGACTGTGCATTTTCCCCTCTCCTTCAGACAGATTGTGTCTTCATCATTAAGTCAGAGGGGAAATGGAGAGATGACACTTGTTACAACGAGAGAGGCTACATATGCCAGATGAATTCACGTGAGTACTGTTTAATCCAGTCTCCTAAATAGAATAAATATCTCCATTAGATAAGCTGAATATCTAAACCAAGGTGATTTCTTTCAGTTTTGAGTTTCATTCCGAGTCTCTCAGGCTTTCAGAGCTCCACCAGTCTTAAGGCTGTACTGTTTTAAAAGTACAATTTTTTTTTTCCCAGAAATTTGTGGAGAGGAACCACTATCTTAATTAGGGATTTGTACCTAAATAATGAATATTAGAGAATAATAAATTGAAATAAATTTCTTCTTAGTAAAATATGAGGCTTTCAGGCATCCTCTTTAAGTTAAGTATAAAACCATGCCCTTATAATAATCTCCATATACTCCTGGCTGTCTCTGAGCAGGGCGTTTAATCCTCTCTCAACATTTCTATTGAATGCCATATGATGTCTATTAAAATATACAGCCTCTTGGCTGTGTCTTTATAGTTGAAGGATACAGATTTTTTACACCAAAGTAAGTAATGAATATTGACTCTTCTGCTATAACACTGTAATTATCCAAATCCCTGCTTCCCAGCCATGTAACAGGAGTACAAAATGCAAAACACAGATAAAACAGTTTTGCGTCAACTTTATCACAGCGTTAGTAAAAACTGCCCCATCCTTTCACTCATGTCCTGCAGCCTGCTCACTGCAAGCATAGCCAACTGGCTTGTAAAAACCCCGTCTTCCTGCACAGTAAACATACAGCCTTTGGGAGGCATTTTTAGCCTGTTTAATTCCAGCTACAGCTGTTCTTTATACATTTACAATACCAAGGGTGGAAACAGACACTGCCTGACCCAAATGTGCAGATAATGTTCATGCAGCACTTACAGACAGCCTAATGACTTGGAATCAACAGCGAGTGGTGTTCAATTAACATCAAGTATCAATATCTCAGACTGTGATAACAGGGTACAACAGTAAATGCCTTAAACATCCAGTCCTAAGTCCTCTACAACACTGCTCTGAAATAAGTGTATGCTCAGATATCCAGATTAAGTAAAAATATCTTAAAGCACGGGAACTAAAATGTCCGATTTATGAGCCTAAGTCTGCATGAGTCAGGCCAGGCACACTCTCTACTTCGGGGCATCCAGGCTTTCCCTCTGCTTTTTAAATTAACAAAATTTGGTTCATGTTTTACAGCAATAATCTGTTTGTTTGTTTTTGTTTTGGGTTTTTTGTGTTTTGTTTTGTTTTGTGGTGGGTTTATTTTAATTAACACTTTTTCATGAGCTTAGATTAAGATTTTGATTTACAGCTAATACTGGAGCTTTTTGGTGTCTTCCATGCTGGAGATGAGTGGTGTGGACTGAATTCCTCCATTCAGTTTTTTCTCCCTAGTTACCACCCAGTATGAAGTACCAACAACAAATCCATCCTCTGGCTTTGTCCGTTATGGTGACAGTAGCTACTCAATCATCTCATCTGAAATGCAATGGGAAGAGGCCAGAAAAAATTGTCAAGATAAATCTGCAGAACTTGCCAGCATTTCAGATGCCTACATTCACTCCTTCTTGTGGATCCAGATGTTGAAATATGGAAAACCTGTATGGATCGGTCTAAAGAGCAGTCCTGTAAGTGCTGGACAGATGGGAGTTGCAGGCTCTTGGTGAGCTCTCCTGCTCTTTATGTACCTGCTGGGTGCCCAGTTTTTAACAGTGCTGAAAAAACTGTACTCTGAACACTGTATACATGCTTATATTTCAAGTGGTCTTGTTAGAGTTACTCAAAGACTTTCATGCACCAAATGAAGTGAAGGGTCACAGAAAAGGTTAAGCAGGAAGCAATAGGTGGAAGCAGGAAGCTCTAGAAATGGTGAAAGAAAGAAAGGTGCAGAGTGAGAGTCACAAGCCAGGATGTGCAGCTACCATGAAGCAGCCATTGGCCATTCTGACAGTCTAAATTCCTGCTAGATAGAGGGCTGCTGATAACTATTATTATAGTAATAAAAGTTATTGTGAGTATTAGAGAGAAATGTTAAGGTTACGTTGACTGTTTAATGTTAAATAACCCTTACTCCCAGTTTTAATTTAAATAAAGCAGAGCAGAGGGAATGAATTCTCTGTAATTTCTTCTCTTGATACAGGATTTACTAAATGACTTAAGAAGGACTCATTTGAGTTTCTCACCATGTTCTTGCATAACTCAGAGCACCCAGTGTTATTGTTTTGAACAGTGAATAGTGCTTACAAATCAGAGTAGCAAAGGGCTTTTTTTTCCTGAAAAACTTAAATAGACATAGGACACTATGTTTATTTGTCAGAGCTTCTTATGTAAATAAACTGTCCCTAGAACTGCTTTTTTTTCAGACTGGCAGCTATCACAAATGGACAGATAACTGGAAAACCAGGTACACAAAATGGGCAGCAGAAGAACCAAAGGAGAAAAATGCTTGTGTCTACCTAGATCTTGATGGTACTTGGAAAACATCATCCTGCAATGAAAGCTACTTTTCAGTTTGTAAGACTTCAGATGGTAAGCAAAATAATGACACAATTTTAAAGACACATTCCTAATTCTATTAGTCTTACTAATCCTAAAGACTTTGCTTTGGCTTGGGCTAAAACCCTCAGAGGAGTATGTTTCAAGATACTGCCTACCTCCCCGTAGAGTTTGGAAGTTTGCTATTGGATGGTATATGAATTCAGGCACATGAAAGCCTCTTGTACAAATGGATCTGGCTGCACTGCTTTCATGATAGTCCTAACTATGTAAGATGAAGCTCGATCTTCAAGGTATTTCGCTCTTTCTGAGATGTGAGCATAAATCACACTTCTGATTGTGTGTAATATAAATAAGTGCTGGGAACATGCACTGACTGTATGGGCTGCAGCTGGAGAAGTTCACACACAGGTGTCACTGAACCAAAATGCAGGACAGAGTTTTGATTCTGTTCACTGTTGCTAAAGCTAAAGCAGTTTTTATGTAAGTGTGGGAGCCGTGGGAAAGTGAATGATACCTTAACTCTTTGTAGAGGTATGCAGAGGTATGTTTGTTTGTAGAACTTGTAGAATTGTGTTGTTTTCCCTCCTTGAGGTTTTAAAAATTCATATTATAGCCTGTTCCTGCTGTTAGATACAAGATAGATTTTGCCACTTGAAAGTGGCTTCCAACTTAATCTTTCCAGCCTTAAATTTGCTCTGCATATGCAGAGTAGACTGATACAACTGAATTAGAGTAGCACATGTGATCAGATCTAAACCATTCCTAAGGGTTTGCTTTCCTCATAGTGCTGCCAAGGCAGTTAGTTAGATACTGCAGGATGTGATTTATTTCCTTGTCCTAAAAAATGTAATTGGACAAATAAGATGTTTAACACTCTTGAGTCCCTCAGCCTCCCTGTTTTCTGAGCTGAGGCCCTGTAGGAATAGTCCAGAGTAAATGCCCAGATAGTTAAAGCTGGGTAAGAAAAATCTCACCCTTTCTACACATATATTTTACCTTATGGGCTACTCGTAATGCAATATCAATTTCATATCATATGGTTTCTCTAGCTATGGCTCCTACTGACCCTGCTCAGCTGCCCGGAGACTGCCCTGAAGCACCAGAACTCCGAGCTTGGATCCCTTATGGTGGCCACTGCTACTACCTCGAAGCATCAGCTGGGACAAGCTGGGCAGTGGCCTCCTTAGAGTGTGCTGAGCTAGGTGAGAGTCTTCATCATCAACTGACATGATGTGTACAAAAGTTTATAAAAAACTCACATAAAAATATAAACATGATTAAAAAATGATAAATAGAAATACTTTATTTACCTACTGAGCTAATCAGACACAATGAAAATAAACTGGCACAAGCAACTCTGTGGGGCCATCTGTCCTCCCAGGGGCTGCAGCCTCTCCAGGTAAGGAGCTCCCTGTCAGCTCCCAGCTTCTGGGTCACCATCCTGGGGATTGTGGGTGTGGGCCATGGCTACTAAGCACCTCCCAGGCTCTGTCATTGGCAAAAGGCAATGAGGGGGATGCCAGCAGAGTAGCATGCATAATACTTTCAAAAGTTTTGTTGTTTGTGCAGGCTTGAAAGAAGGGTTCTTTGCGATAGTTGCTCACATAGGTAATGGTTATTTGTTTGCTAATGCCTTTCAGGTGCTACCTTGGTTTCAGTAGAAAATATGGATGAATCTGACTTTCTGATCCATACAATACAACCACTTGGAAATAAAGTGGGAGGCTTCTGGATAGGACTTTACCGAAATGTGGATGGTAATGTCATACTTTCAATATTTAATTTAGAAATGTTTTCCTAATATGAGAAAACTAAGGATAATTGTATTTTCACAAAAACTGAAGTGGTCTTTGCTGAAAAGTGGATTACTATTACATTTTTAAAGTAATTTGCTGAATGAAGGAGTAAAAATATACGTTTTGTTTTGTGCTGTACGTTTCTCTTTAGGACAGTGGGTGTGGCTAGATAATGCTGTGCTGGACTTTGTCAATTGGGAGGAGAAAGAGTCCAGTGTGGAGCATCACTGTGTTGAAATGACTGCACCATCTGGTTACTGGGACAACTCTGATTGCTCTTCTGAAAAAGGATTTATCTGCAAAAAACCCAAAGGTAAGCCTTCAGTGACTCAGACCTCAGAGACAGAGCAGATCTATTTACTAGTAACTGTTATAGCACCCCACACGTCTGGAAGTTGTTTCTGACAGTTTCATTTGGCATATCTCACTTTTCTAAACATTTGTAATTGCCTGTTTTTGCACTCTGTGAGCTCTTCACATCACTGTCTGCACTCACATGGGAATATGGGAATGTGCTGTATACATCCTAGCTTGAGAATGAGACTTTCAGAAAACTTTTCAATATCTAACACAGGCATTGGTGTTGCATCTGTCAAACACTAGTGCAAACTCACAACTTTTCCAGGGACTAAGTATTGGAACAGTTATTACCCTTACAAGGAATAAATGCAAATAATCAAGCTTTCTTTGTAAGTTTGTTGTACTCAAAAAATGTATTACTGCACAATGTCAAAATTTGGCTTAATTTTGGGCTTCATTCAATAACCTTAAAATCAGCAATGCATAAGGGATACTAAAAGGCCAGCTGTTTATGTTGCAATAATAATATAAGGAGTACTTCCCTACTAAATGAAAATTTCAAGACATTACAGAAGCTGTCTTATCAGCATTTCTGGAAAATTTCATGCAGTGCTGTATATGCCAGACTAATATTTCAGAGGTAAAAACTCACATATGGTATTCTCTAGTGGAGAGACAAAATATATATAACTATCTGAAAGAGAGCACTAACATTTCATTCTCTTAAGTCAGGTTTTAAAATCAATCTTACCTGAATAATGGCAGGTTGACATCTTTAAACTTTCATACTTTCATCTTTAGTGACTGTGAGATCAGGTTTAATTTTCCAGCTTTCGCATTGTTCATTGTCCCCAGTGAATCATGGGAAACATCTCCATCCTATGCTGAAAGCCTCATTTCTTGTGTAAAAGAATTTTTAAGATTCCTTTGTTCAGATGAAACGTCGAAAGGATGTGATTTCAGTACTTCAGAAGACACAGTAGTTCACAGAAAAATAATTGAAAATCTGAGGTTGGCTTTTAATAATTTTGCAAACATAGTCTTTAATTAAAAAAAGCAAACTGAAATGTACCAAGAAACAGTAATCTCTCATGCACTTAGTTTTCTTGCTTAAATCAGCAAATGGACATGGCAGTAAATCAGTTAATACCCATTAAAGATGTTCTAAGAGTATCCAAATTATATTCCATCCCATATAGTACAAAAATAATGAGGAAACACTAAAATCCACTAATTGAATTATAAGATGCTCTCATACGTAATAATTTCCTGCCTTAGTAGGGGATCCTCTTGCTTCATTCCTAATAATTTTACATTATGCTCTGCTTTTATTTCATTTTATGTTTTTTTTTGCCTTTATAATTTCTCCCCTGGATAGCAAGTGTGTTTGCAAACTGTAATGCAACAAAGCCAAGAGGAGAAATATTTTCTTGGTAATTTAGGGAGCTTTGACTCAGAAGAGTTTTTCTTACATTATAAGAACATCCAATATGCTTAATTTTTCTGAGTGTCAAACATTTTTTGCATGTCAAAAAGTTATTTTCTTTTTCTCTGTCTCTTTCTTATGCATAAGCAAGTTGAGAGATTACAGCCTTGATTCAGAGGGCATTTATCCAGGGAAGACATTCAAGAATCTTAAATTTAATTGTAACAGAATCATTCTGGACATGCAGAGCTCTGCAAAATGTGCTACATGAAGTTAATCTGCAGAGTTGTACATTGTGCTCTTAGTAAAATAAAATAAATATTTAAGGAGAAATGTGAGAAGATATTTTCAAATGAACATAGAAAATAATAGGTATTTGAATGTTGGTAGATATAAAAACAATATAAATTTTTAAATGATTGAATATTATGGTTTGGTAAAGTGAAATGGGAAGGTAGAACCTCAGGAACATTTTTTTTGCCTCACTTATGTTGTCTTTTATAACAGACATATATGTTATTAATGAAATAGTAACACTTCAGGGGCTTTTGTTCCTGTATAAGTCTAGCAAAATAGTAAAACTTGTAAATTCTAATGAAGTGTCATATTGTTTCTCTTTGATATTAATTGAAGTTGAGCCAAGTGAGAGTCCTGTACAGCAAAAAGGTAAGAGCTTTCATAAGAAAATTAATAAAAACCTGAATAAAATAAACACTTATAATAAGTTTTCCCAAATTGTCCCCTTCCAGAGAACAAGTCCTGCTGTGATTTCCTGGGATACATGTTTACAAATCACACAGGGTAATCCCATGGTGCCTTTTACATGCACATAAACACTTGTGTTCTTGGTGGGCTGGACTGCTGCCGGGCTAACCCCGAACTGACCAGCTCAACAGAGATCCAGCTTGTGACTAACTTTGAGGACAGGCACAGAGAGCTTTAAATAGACTGTTAAAACCTATGTAGATATATATGTAAATTTATTTCATACATACTTTTGTAATTAATTTAACATTAGAATATTGAAAATATATTTTTCAAATAATTAGTATTCCATATCCATATCTAAAGCATGCATTTGCATTGAGTTTTTACAAGCATGCATTATATATTGCTGTGATCCAGATCCACCAAAACAATGTTAGCTTTGGTAACAGGGACCAGGCTACTGATCAGCAACCACTCAGGGCTCAGATTTCCACTGAACAGACTCCAAGTTGGGGCAGGAGAGAACATCATCTTGTTTTTCATATTGTATGTGGAACAAAAATTACCAAGGCTTCTTACAGTCTAATGCATTCATTTCAGGCAAGGAAAAGACTCACCCACCCTTTCATCTTTCTGTTTGGCCACTCATTTTCTTGGCTATTCTTACTCTTTTTGGAGCTGGCATGTCAGTTTACTTCTACAAGAGAAAAAGGCAAAGACAACTATCAGCAGATTCTGGCAATGACACACTTCTAGAATGATATGTCTGTGACTGAAGAATTGGTGAGAATGGGTCCTGTGGCATGTACCAATGCAGAGGAACAAGAAATTGCTGAAATTAAAGAATGTCTCTCTGTTAAAACTTTTTAGTGAGGATATCAGGAATCTTAAATAT
The DNA here is from genome assembly GCF_020740795.1 of Apus apus. Taxonomy (NCBI): domain Eukaryota; kingdom Metazoa; phylum Chordata; class Aves; order Apodiformes; family Apodidae; genus Apus; species Apus apus. The sequence continues at coordinate 20,953,936 of NC_067283.1, read as the reverse complement.
AATCCCTTTTCTCCTTTTACACCAGCAGCCTCTTTTGTATCATGGATATTTCACAAAATCAGAATTAGTGGATTAATATTATAGTTTTGTAACAGTCAGGATATTCTCAAGTGCCTCAGCAAAAGCACGAAGGCTAAAATCTTGTCAACAACAAAATAAAGTACTGAAAAAGGACCATAAAAGTCAACTAGTGAGAATGAATGTTCAATGAAGTGTGATTACTATTTAGAATTGTATTCCTATGATTTTGTGGACACTGCAAAGAATAAAAAAAAATAAAACTGCTGAACTCTGTTGCAATCTTAGACTTGTTTTGCCCCAAAGACTCTACTAGAACAACACTTTTATTGTTCCTTATAACTATAACACTTATAAGATGGTGTTTCATATACTTACTCTGGGAAAGAAAACCTTATTTTCTTTTTCTGCTGTGGAAAATGTAGTTAATACCAGCAAAGGATATGAAGGTCAACTGTAAGTTTTTGCATTTTTTCAGTTTTATATGATTGCAAACTGTAGCATTAAAATACTCCTTGAACTTGTGTTCTTCCTTTTTGTTAATACCTTGAAATAAATAAAAGGAATCAAGTGAGAAGAAAGAGGAAGGAAGGTGCTCCTGTCCATGCAATAACTCTGTTAATAACACAGAGGGCTTCTCTCCCTGCCATTTTGAATTCAGCTTGAATAAGCACTTGCCATTTTTAAATGTGAGAAAAGGGAACTGAAAACTAAGGAGTGCAACAGATTATACCGTACTAGGAATCTGCAGGAAGACTGTTTAAGATGTCAGAAATACGATGGAAAGCAGTGCAAAACAGCATATAGGTGAGCTTCAGTTATAATTTAGACACTTAATATTTTAGGGGGAAGAGTGCTTAACCCCAGCAAGCAATGTGCCTTCTTTAGGCTGCACAGGCTCTACTGAGCAAGTTGGGAAGTTTACATAAATAATAACAAAAAGTAATGAAGTTTATATTCTTTGTGTTTTCTTGCTGTAAATACAATAAAGAATTTAGCACACTGGTAAGAACATGTTATTTCACAAGGGAAAAGCAGCATGCAGGACACTGGCCCCCAAATTTTATAACAGGCATCAAGCTGGTTGTTCATGTGAAAGGGGCAGCTCTGAAGTACTCGATCCTACCAGCCTATCTCAGTGTCTGCACTGATTTACCCCCATTGCTCTGCAGCCTTGAGGAGCTGAATCCTCACAAGCATCTGTTTAGACAAGCATTGCACTAGCTTGTCATCCAGTTTGAGCTGGAACACAGCTGGCACTTTGAGAGGCGGAGAAGGGAACTAGGCCGTAATTGCATCCTCCAGCTATTTTCCCTTGGGATCTTCTCTCTGGGAGCCATTTCATTTTCTGATTGCAGACATATCTGAAATATGGTTTCACTCAGTACACTCAGCTTCAATTTCTCTTCCACCCCACTGTTGTCTGTGGCATCACTCAGCTTTATGATTTTGGGCTACTCTTGTTCGCCTTGCTCACACTAATCCCTCTAATGTCACCTGCAAATCCAACAGCAATTATTAAACAATTTATTAAATTCCTACTTTTACAGAAATCCAGAATTTTTTTTCTGAAAATGTTTTATTCTCTTAGTACTTCCTAACAATTAAGTACTTTCTAAGGTCTTGCAATAATTTCCTCTAACACCTTATGAAAAATTAAAGATAATTACTTTTCATATTACATCTGTTCAGCCTCCATAGAAGTGACTATTTAACTTCTTGCTTTTTTCAGTTTTATTTTCACAACTTCTTTAAATTTCAGTGATGTAAATAAACAGAAGGAACAGTAGGACTTGTCTGCATATGAATATTTGCCAGAACAGCCTTTCAGCATAGTTGCACAAGAATTGCCATGCTAAGATAAATGTTCAGAAGAAGATGAAGTTTATTCACAGATTAAAAGTTTTTTCAATTTACCTTACATTTGTCTTTGTCCTGGAACATCCTCATTAGGAATTTTTCAGACAGATTAGCACACTTTTCTGCTTGAGAAATGTGTTCCAGGCAAAAGTTTCCCTCTGGTTACAAGGAATTTTCCCAGTAGGCTATAGCACTGAACAACTTCACTTCTCTCAGATCTTCAACGAGTAGTTACAAACAGCCCAGCCTCAAACTGTGATCAAAGCAAGCAGGGTAACAGTGCAGGGAAAAATAGCAAAACTAGCCCTCAAAGTGAACAGGAATTCATAATGCACTGAATACGGCAGATCCCGTAAAACTTGCTTGCTTTCTTCTGGATACACAGAGTGATGACATTATTGTGATGTGCTGAACCACTGGGGTTTTGTCTTCCTTTCTTTCTGAGATGTAAGGGTTAAAGCAGAGAGTGAGTTTTTAATCAGTGATATTTCACTGCAGGTTCTTGTCACTAGCACTCAAACTGCTTTTTTAGAGGTTTGTCCTCTGTAGCACCTCAACAATGGACCCATATATAATACCAGTAAAGTCCCAGAGAAAGAAAAATGTCACCACTTGTAGTTTCTCTATCCTTCAGTTTTGGAAGTAACTCATTCTTCAAAAAGAGCAGTGTTTGCAATGTGCATTTGAGTTATTTCAGAATACCATGTGACAGGATATTTCCTTATTTAGAGTACAGAGGTTTATCCATCAACCCTTTGACACAGAGAAGGACCTGTCACTGTCCTCACTCAGAAGGATTTTATACACTGCCAGTCTTACATTCTAGCTTTTGATAGAGGAATGAAAAGCAAGTTACATTTGCAATGAATTTCTCCAGGTTCCTAGCTTTTCTTTCCCTCGTGCATGGTCCATTACAGTCACTGGGTAAGTTTCCTGTTGGTTTTGTGTTAAACTAGATATGCAAATGCTTTTTCTTGGGCAGCTTTACAGTTTTAATGCATAGATAGATTATTTTGTATTTTTGTATTTGTGATCAGATCTGACCCATGATGTAAAGAGTTTGTTATGTATTATAAGTCAACATCCTTGGATGTGTCTTCTAGTCTGAAGATGTGTATCACTTATGCGTATAGCTATAGGGAAAAATGGTAAAGCATTAATGTATGTAGAACCGGGCAGATTAATGTCTTTTCATGAATGTGAACTTGAGAGCATATACAAGAAATGTCAGCATAAAAGAACACTCCTGTAACACTGTGGTGGTTTAAAAAATGAAGCATTTCTAACCTTAGAGAATTTGAGCTGAGGGAGAATCTGCAAGACCTATCCAAGTGCAGAAATGTGCAATGGAAACCTAAAATACTGTGTAAATATGCTCATGACAACATGGTCTGTGTTATCTCTGGTCAGCTATCCTTTTTCTTTAAATAGTTAGTGAAAAGATGGACTGATAAAGCAAACCCATTGAGCTGTACAGAATACAACAACATAAAGTAATTGTCTGAGATTTACTTGTGTTTATTCTGTCTTCAGGAACCACAGATTCATAGAACCATAGAACTATTCAGGTTGGAAAAGACCCTTGGGATCACTGAGTCCAAGCATCATCCCTACTCTACAAAGTTCTCTCCTAAACCATATCCACCAACACCACATCCAAACGATCCTTAAACACATCCAGGAATGGTGACTCAACCACCTCCCTGGGCAGCCTATTCTAGTGTCTAAGCACTCTTTCTGTGAATTTTTTTTTCCTAAATTATCATCAACTTATCATCAAAGAATTTGGCTTGCCTGCAAAGTAGAGATATCAAACTCCAAATGCAGTATTCAAAACCCAGATTTTACTAACACAACATTTTATTTAAAATCTTTAGCGACACAAGGGGTAAAAATGATAGAATATAATTTTAAAAGATGGTGTGACCTCTCAGTTTAGATATACAGATATACCAATACCTAGATCCATTACTAGAAAGTAATATTTATTATTTTATTATTATTTTCATACATCCTCTTAACACTTTCTTCCCCCTAGCAATCTTTACGTTACAAGGAAATGCCAATGGACAGCTGTGTGTATTTCCTTTCAAATATGAAGGCAAAGAGTACAATGAGTGCACAGATGCTGGTAGACCAAATGGCTGGCTCTGGTGTGCCACAACTGCAGACTTTGATGCTGATAAACTGTATGGATTTTGTCCACTAATAAGTAAGTCCTGCACTTTATTAATTGACTTGTCAGGAAGTGTTGTTGAGAAAGACATCTGTTGAGCTACCAGGTTAATTTCCAGCTGCCAATTACACACCTTCAGGACAAACCTTGTCAGAGCAGCCCCAGTGAAAATCATCTGATTGATCAATAGCCCCAGTAGCCAGGTGCTCCCTCTCTATTGAGTGGAGAGGAAGAGGTGCCTCTGGAGTGTTGTCCAGCCCAGCCAGGGTCTGACTCACCTGCTGGAAGCTGCCGGCGGCGAGGGAAGCGAGCAGTCCAGAATCAATGTGATTGATAAAGCAAGCTCCGATTTATTGAATACACAGTGTTACTTTTATACCCTTTTCCAAACCTACATGTAGTGAATTCATTGGATAGTAACTACTTGTAGTGAATTCATTGGATAGTAACTACTTGTAGTGATTTCACTGGACGGTAACTACTTGCAGTGAGTTTACTGGATAGCAACACACATCTGAATTCCAGGGTTCTTCCTTGTTTTCTATTATTCTACTTCTCTACCTTGTCCTTGAGTTAGTTTAAGCTAACAGAGACATTGTTTATACTTGTGTTAGGCTAAAAAAAGAGATTGCTTGTACAGCTGCTATTTGTGTTACACTCTCAAGGCCTCTCGCGGAGATAGCAAGGGCCCATGGCCCTGCTGCTCAAGCCATTCTGCAACAGGAAGTGAATGTCTCTTTTGTGGACCAGAGAGGGGAGGAGGCTCCCTGATGTCTCATTTTCTGTAACTCCAGTGCATGGCATGACCAGCATGAATTTAGACTGATACTTTCGATTAAAAAAATTACTGTTGCTGTTTATACCTCAGACAAGTCCTGCAGGTCAATTCTCACTGCTAGATACTGTTTTCTCTCCTTAACATCCATTTCCACTCTTGTTCTTGACTCATATTCCCAGCCTACACAAAAATGCTGCTGTTTAAATGATCCTCCTCTCCCATGTTTGTACTACCTTCTGCACCTCACCTGTGTTTGGACTCCTCTGCCTCAGCACACAGATCTCTTAATTTTTCTCACCAACTGGCTTCCCAAAAACACAACAGTTTCACAAGGTTTGGGGAGCTTTTCTGCAAACAAAGACTGCACCTGACGTGCACATAGGTGCTCCAAAGACTGCTTTTACAGCTCCTTGGGCTGTCAAGGGCCAGATTCTGCTGTTTTTGAAAAGGCTGCTTCTCTTGATGGTGAGCTAAGAGGGAGTTTCTTGCCCTATGAGGATGAAGAGCCTCTAGGGATATAGTCCATCTACACACTTGCTTTTCTCCTCTGACTTCACCCTGGAATCTCTTATATTCACTAAACAGATAAGGTTGGTTTACCTAGTGCTACATTTTGTGTAAAAGTAAATTTAAAAGTAAATACTGGAAACACATTCACTCCCTTCTAAAAACTTAGAAGGTTGAAAAAAAAATTCTAATTACAAAAAAATAAATACAGTTTTAAAGAAGCTATGCCTATTCTGATTTCAAGTTTTCTGGTGCTTATAAACCAATGACAGCATATGGTTAATACTGTTCCTTTTTAGAGACTTGCATCATTACATACTTCATTGGCTTTTGGTTGATGCAATGTCAACATGTTAACAGAAGTGCTCTATTTCACTTCTTTTTCCAGATGACACAGAAAGATTTTGGACAGAAGATGTTTCAACTGGTGGTGTTCACTATCAGATAAACTCAGAATCAGCTCTAACATGGCACCAAGCAAGGAAAAGCTGTCAGCAGCAAAATGCAGAGCTATTAAGTATCACAGAGATACATGAGCAGGCATATATAGGAGGTAAAAGGACAGAGAAAAAAACCTTAAAATATCTTGGAGTGTTGTGCTGCCCCTAAAGCTCTGTCTCACTGAAGAAAATAGGTTGTCAGGGGTGGTTCATAAGCTGCTAAAAAGGAGATGGTCTAAACTGCCTTTCCATTGGTTGGCGTTCTTTTATGAAGGATTGGTCCCAAAACTCTACAGGGAGGGAAACTGCCCCATGTCAGCTTTGTGCTCCAGGCAGGAGCTACTGCTTCTGCTCCATCTTGTTCCAGGGAATGGGTTTTGTCCACTTGCCTTCATCCTGGTGCACTCATTCCTGAGCAGGATCTAGTTCTTAAATTTCCGTTTTCTACTGTGTTTCAAGAATTATTGATCTTTCAAGGAGAACATATGTTGGTGACTAGATTGATCCTAATATGGGTACATATGCATACATAAACTCCAAGTAACTCCCGTGGATTTCAGATACGAGTCTCATGGTATCAGTTTCGTACTAAATGCCATAACAAAGGCTTTGAAACCACTGGACAGAAAAACATCTAGAAGTAACTGACTGGCACATTGTTTCTGTAATAACATTACTCCATGAAATATATGTATATGTTATGTTACAGAAATATTTTAGCACAATTCCCTAATGAAAAGAATATATTTTTTTTTTACCTCTCTTATGTTGGATTGAAAGTGGGAGAAGTAAAATCTTATATAAACAGTGAAAGAAGATGTTTGTTTGCCTTTATAACTAGCGAGATCTCTGCTATATCAATGCTTATTCATTTACATACTTGCTTTTTTAATCTGTGGAAATGTAGAAAGTACCAGATTTGGGCTGGTTTAAACTGCAAAATAGAAATTGTTTACTTTTGGCTTTATTTATTTAAGATGAAATTGTTAAGGATGAGGATAGGGAGATACAGCTAACTTTTTTTTTCTAATATAGAACTAATAAAAAACTTCAGTTTTCCATTCTGGATTGGTTTGAATGCTTTGAATTTCAACAGTGGATGGCAATGGGCTGGGGGCAGCCCTTTCAGGTATTTAAACTGGGCTCCAGGTAAGAAATATAACAATTTATTCTGTACTCTTTGAACAGATACTGTTAAGACACTAACTAATAAAAACTACCTTAGCTACTTGTATTTCAGGAAAGCCTGTGTTGATTTACAATAGCTAAAGATCTAGATATTAATTTTTAGAAGCACAGTTCTCAAATACAAAGTGTACTGTGGAGACCAGCTATAGCAGTTTTTATTATTTTCTTATCTAAGCTAAGAGCTTGTTTATGAAAGCAGAATGTAATTTGTAGTGATGTATAAGCCTACAGATCAGAGACTAGAATTTTTTCATAGCATGTTTTTCAATATTATAAATATAAATAAAATCTTCCCAAAGCAGCAAAATATTTAGAAAACAATGGCACTATGTTGTCTGGAGAAATTCTGAATATTATAGAGAGGCTTACAGAGCCAGCTCAGAATTCCTCAGCAGTTTATGAAAAATTGCACTGGGCCAGCTCAAGGAAGGGAGACAGAGATAGGTTTGTGGTGCTCCTCACATGTGGGCAATTCTTCTGTTTGTTTTGTTGTTTTTGTGGTCTCGTGTTTTCTTTGTGACGACAATATTTCAAGACATCTACTGTTTTGTTTTTGTTGTGAGATTCTATTTTGTCTCTTACTCAAAGGAAGTCCTTTTCTGCTGCCTGGGAAAATCTGTGGAGTGATGAATCCCAAAAAGAATGCTAAATGGGAAAACCAAGCATGTAACCAGAGACTTGGCTACATTTGTAAAAAGAGAAATTTCAGTTCAAAGTCTGACACTATACCCAAAGGTAGGTTATTCAGAGAAAAAGTGGTGCCTTTTTTTTTTTTTTTACTTCTAGAAAGAGCATTCTGTAAAGATCTGCAAATGATAAAAGGCATGAAGCATTATTTTTCAACCAAGATGATAAAAACCTTTGAAAAACACAGCTACACATGCACACTTAGACTTTAATATTCTGCCTTTGTCCTCCGATTGTGTATTAACCATTCGTAGGAGAATATTGTTATTTTGTTCCATCACTCTGTCATTCCTTCTTGCAAGATACATAGAAGCTGCTCTGTCATCCAATTTACCAGCCATCCAGTTTGCATAAATACAGTCATAAATACAGTAGAGATTTTATGCTTATCATTTGCTCCAAATGAGCAATTGCAGTTACTCTACTATTAATGCAAACAGCCCTCTGATGACAACAGCATGCAATGCATTGGGTTCATATGAGCAGAGCAGGAGGAACAGTGATATTCACACAGGCCATCATCCATGGGCCACCCTGACCCACGGCTTCAGTGACACAACAAGGCTACGGATGTGCCACGTGTAGGAGGGATCTGCTGGAGGCTGTCATCTGGGAATATTACATTAAACAAATAGCAGATAAATAAATTCAGATAATCTTTATTAAAGTAGTAACCTCAAAAAGAAATTGAGGAGTCTATTTTTAAAACAAGCTTAAGTTGAGCTTCTAAAGATATTTAAGTACCGAAGTAATAAAAAAACCACAGAGTTAATATGAAAAGAAAACTACTGGCTCTGCACTGATTTGCACCATTTGCTGACCTGCAGTGACCAAAAAATTACTGCAAGCTTTTTCCATATATGAAAATTATGTGTGTGCTTGCAACAAGACATTGACCCGGAGGCAGAGCCTGATGTCAGCCACCACAGGCAGCGCAGACCAGGATACACTGAGCAAACTGGTCTGGAGGGCAAAGATGGGAGAGGTTCAAGTCTGCTTTGGTCTCTTTCCTCCCAGAGCATCATTTCAAATTGCATCTCTGACCCAACAGGGGCATCTTTTAATGATTCTTTGCTTAAGGAGACATCATTCTATTTGCATATTTAGCATAGTGTGCTGTTTGTTTTTCATGTGAATGTATTTGCATCTCTAACTACAGCTTTATGTTTATTCATCTAGTTGTACTTTTGTAAAGAGTGCTTGAGAGACGTCATTCTAGCGTCCTTTATTTTCCTCTTGTAAAATTGCTCTGAAAAATTGTGCTTTAATTTTAGAAGAATTGAGAGCTATTAAGTGCACAGATGGTTGGTTGCCATATGCAGGGCACTGCTACAGCCTTCAACGAGAACTCAAAACATGGAAAGATGCTCTGACTTCATGTAAGAAGCAAGATGGAGATTTGGCAAGTGTGCACAACATTGCTGAATACAGCTTTCTAGTGTCACAGCTTGGTTACAGTGAGTATATATGTAGGTCTGAATTTTGTTTGCCCCATCTGTAAAATAAAAGCAGGGCTTAAGTTTTGTTTTTTTTTTTTTTTAATATTTGTCACAAGGGGAAGGCTTAATCTAACTGATGGCATTCTTTTGTGTCGGTGTGGTTGCATAAACATTAAAGTATATTCATATCAATCAAGAAATAATCTACATGGTAAACCTGATAAAGTGGGAAAAGGAAAAAAAATAGAGATATGTAAAGCTCTCAAAAAATTGCACTTTGGGCACCTTTATTCTGTATTTAATATCTTCAGAAGTGAGTTCCAAACCTATAAGAAATGTAACTTCTCACTGACATTAAAAACTCTTGCTGAGACTAGCCTCTAGCTGTATATCCTTCTAAGAAAATAGCACCTTTTAACTTCTGATTTTCCTTGGACCTGTAGTAACCAGTTCTGACACTTACTGCATGTGCTGGACTCGGTCAACAGCTGTGGTGGGCCATTACAAGCCCTCTAATGCTTCCTCATTAAGGAGATATATTGACAGATGTCTTCATGGCTTGAGCTCAGTATGACATCCTGACAGGTGGGACACTCCCTGTCCTACCTTCCACGCTAGGGACCATTTTGTTGTTCTGAATCAGATACTCAGGAAGTTGGTAAAAATCTTCTGCCAGCCATGGAGAGCCTTATATTTATTAAACTACATATTTCTGGGTGGGATCTTACGGCTTTTTGGTACAGATGAAGACATCTCTTTCAGCAGATCTGAGAGGAAACCAGCATTTTTGTTAAAGCACAAAGAGTACATCTCATGTACCACATCCCAGGTTTATCAGTCTCTTTGCTCCAGGTGTGAAAACATTCTCTGTATTGCATAGCAGACCATGAAGAAAACTGTTTCTTTTCATGCTTCAGAGCCAACAGAAGAGCTATGGCTGGGTCTCAACGACATGAAAGCTCACTTCTATTTTGAGTGGAGTGACGGGACTCCTGTGACATTCACCAAATGGCAGCGCAGGCATCCCACCTACACAAATGGTCTGGAGGACTGTGTTGTTATGAAGGGACAGGTATAACAGCCCAGTCTTTTTATAGTAGTGCAAATAGCTACATCAGTCTGAAATCTCTTGCCGTTATAAACTTACTTGGGAGTAATTTTTCTTGCTAACTTAAAACAGTTTTCCCCACACATTTGGCATCCATCAGAAGAGATGTCCAGAGGACAGAAGGGATCAGAAACAGAGAGATGGCATTTTGGTAGTGTTACCTTTAGAAACCTCTTGTCTGGTGAAAAGTCTGATCCACAATTTTTGCATTAGATTCTTTATAACACTGCAGCAATGAAAAAAGTTGTAGCTCTGGGAGATGGATGGGGATGAGCTAGTTAATGCATTGTGTGATTATCCTAAATGCTATTTGCTCACCTCATTTTCTAATCTGAGAGATCATTACGTCCTTCGGTGACACTTGATTGCGAAGTGACATTGAGGCATGGAGAGCTGGCACTAGGGCATGTGTCTGCAGCTGTGACATAGAAAGAGCACTTACACCTACCTATCAAACACCTAAAACCCTACAGTATTTCTGACTGCTTGATTCATGCACATTATTATCACGCAATATGTAGTTGTTTGGGTTTTTACACATCTACATGCACGTGTGTGGACACACATACACACAAAAAGTATAATAATTTTTAAATTTCAAATTGAAAATGCTATTATGAAAATGTTATTACTGAAAAAACCTGTTATATCGTAGAAGAGTATTGATGCTTACCAACATTATACATCAGTAGAATTTATCCAAAACTACATTTTATAGGGGAAAGAAGCTCCTATTGTAATTTTATTTTTTTGATAATTGCTTATTTAAAGGAAACCAGTCATTTTTAGAGTCTTCTCCTTGATGAGTACAATAGCTATATTCACTGCAGCACACTCAGATGTGCGTCATGCCAGCTTCATTGATCTTTTTGCCAGAAGTGTAGTAAAATAACATTGTTATAAATGCAGACCTATTAGCCTCAGATGAGATACATCTTTACAAATCCCTCATGAAAGTTATGACAGCAAGTAATGCTGAGACTCCAACAAAGCAGTTGTTTCCTTCTTCATCTCAAAACAGCATCAAATGGGTCTTAAACCCATCCTGACAGGTGTGTCTATTTTTTCTTAGAAAATAAGTCTCCAGAAATGATCCCTTAGCCTTCTTAAGCAACACATTTCAGTGGGTCTTGTAGTGAAGAAAGAGGAAAACACTAGTTTCCTTATGTTTATGAATGCTCTTTTTTTTTATTAGTTTCTTCTCCCTGCTATTGTAGGATGGATACTGGGCAGCTGATGTTTGTGATAAGCAGCGTGGTTACATCTGTAAAAAGAAACCTTCATCACAGTCCTCAGAAAAAGAGACAATAGAGGACCCAGGCTGTCAGAAAGTAAATGCTCTCTCATTAAAAAATTATATTTGGAAAAATGAACAGGAAAAAATGTACTGGTTCTTGCTTCTTGTAATGTCTTTGTGTTTACATCTGCTAGAAAATCTACTCTTGAAGAAACCTACTCTTTTCCTACTAGCATTTTACTAATATGTGCATTTTTCATTTTTCTCTGAAATACTCCAGAAAGTCAACATTAATTTACATTAATACTGCCTTTCTCTCCATTCCCAGATGAGCCACCCTGTGAAAAAATTATATATATATTTTAAATCATAATGTCACCACTATTCTCTCTGTTTATCCTCTTAGCTTAACAATACACTTGTCTCTTTGTCTCTCGTCACTTTGTCTCTTCTCTCAGATCTGCTGTCTATTGAATTATTATAAAGTCCTTACTATATAATAATGATAAAAAAAAGAAAGAAAATAATTTCAAAATGTAAAAGGAGCAGCCTTTCTCTACCATGTTCCTACTGATGGACTACTTAGTTGGCCTTTGAGTGATATCAGCAGGTTATTTTTTTTCCAAATTAGTAATTTTTTTCAGAATTTACCCCTTCAGAAAATCTTTATATCTATATTAGTCAGCATACATCTGTCTAGGAGCAGGAAGAATTACTGATATTACTCCTTTCTATCCTCCCTCAAAACAAGCACTGTCTTGGCTCAGAAAGTCTCCTGACCCATCCCACTTAGCTACAGCAGGGGCAGATTTGAGGAGCTGTGCTTGTATGTCAATTCATTTCCATATTGCAATATTTTTGTATTTCTTTAAGTCAGACCCCGCAGTTCTGGAAAGCTGCAGCTCCTCCCTGAATGAGTTACAGGCTTTGCATGGTGCAGTTTGCATAATCCTTACAGAGCTCTGGGAACTGATACCAGGAATATCCGGAAGAACTTCTTTACTGTGAGAGTGACAGAGCACTGGAACAGGCTGCCCAGAGAGGTTGTGGAGTCTCCTTCACTGGAGATATTCAAAACCAGCCTGGATGCGTTCGTGTGTGATGTACTCTAGGTGACCCTGCTCTGGCAGGGGGGTTGGACTAGGTGATCTTTCGAGGTCCCTTCCAACCCCTAGGATTCTGTGATTCTGTGATAGCAAGTAGCACAGTCACAATTCCCTTTATAAAGTCATGCACGCATTAAAAAGTTTAAAACTGAGATCTTAATGTTATCCTTTAAATAAAAAGGCTTTCTGTAGGACCAAACAGCAAAACAACCCCAGCTTTTGTTCATTAGCTGATTGGCCCAGTCTTGTCTTCTGTGTTGAAGTCTCTTTCAGTTTCACATTAAGATCCTTATGTTTGTTACAGGGTTGGAAAAGATATGATTTCCAGTGTTATTTGGTGGGCTCTGCACTGCTGATGTTCTCAGAAGCAAGTAAGATGTGTGAACAGAGCAAAGCTCATCTAGCCACAGTGGAAAGCAGGTAGGAAAGTATCTTTTCTTTATACTTCAAAACCAGTGTTTCTGATGGAAAAACTTGCAAAACTTGTCCATGTTTTGACCTCTTCCCAGTGTTTTGTCAGTGCTTTTCAAAAAATTTGTAGTAGTAAGTTAAATAAAATTATACATGCAGGGAAAAAAAAGACTCAGTGTTTTAGGGTTTTCTACTTACTCTATTAAAATAATTTCCAAAATTTGGGGATTCTTAAGTTAATAATTTTTCTCTGTCTTTCAGTTCCTAATTAAAGCAGCTTCTAGCTTTTTTCAGGGATGGGGAGGGTGGTGTTTTTTCCTTTTTTTCGTTGTTTGTTTGGTTTTGTTGTTTTTTTTTTTTTTTTTCTGTTGTAAAGTAGTTACTACAATTTTCACCTATTTCCTGATGGAAAGCTTTAACAACTAATATTTTCCTGAACTATCTGCTAAGCCAAATTCTGAATAAATATAGGAAGTCTTCCCCAAGACATGCCCTACTACAGACAGCATGAATCATCTCTAACCTACCCACATCTTAGTCAGGCTTTGCAGACTCCATGGTCTCTGAGGAACATGACTGCCTTCAGAGGTGATGGATAGCAAAGCTGACAGTTTGGTCATGACTCAGCAATCTGTTTGAAGCACCTCAAAGATTTGGAAAGACAAGGAAAATAGTAGAATTCAATCAGAATCCTATGTGAGCAAGGATTTGTAACATTTCACAGAACTGGGTGGAAAGGAGAGAAGATGTCTTTGGCTGAAAGAAGAAAGTCATCCTTTATTAAATTCTTTTGAGCACACTTAAAAGCTTGCTCAGGTTTTGCCTGAACTTGTCTGAGGACTTATTGCCTTTGGGTCATGCTAGTATGGTAATGATACCTCTATCTGTACCAGTTGGATTAATGTTGCAAGGTAGTAGGTTTGAACAAACGCTGTTTTCCACTTTAGAAATGAGCAAGCCTTTCTGATTAGTCTGATGGGGCTGAGGTCTGAAAAATATTTCTGGATTGGTCTCTCCAACACAGAAGAACAAGGGAGTTTCAAGTGGACCAGTGGTGAAACTCCTCTCTTCACACATTGGAACATGGGAATGCCAGGTAAACTCTGCACAAGCTCAAGCCTTGTGATGGAGTGCAGCTGGAATTCATGCAGGCTTCTGCCTGTCATCCCCTGGTCTTACAGAGTACAGGAGGCACTTTCTTTTGTGCTTGTAGGTGTGGGTGGCCAACACCACCACACCTTATGTTTGGGCCAATGTAAGAAACACATTTACAGCTGAGTGTCAGGTGTGGCGTGAGCCAAACTCCTGCGAAGTTGTACAAGAAGAGATATTTAATGGGCTAGTCTGAAGGCAATACTGTGCAGGAGTTAACAAGGTCCATGGTCTCATTTTTTCAACTTTTTAACATCAGTTAACAACAACTCAATGGACTGAGAAAAATTATTATGGACAGAGTTTTTTTGACCCATAAGGTCCATATGTGAGAAATGATTCTATGATTTGTATTCTAAAGCTGCACATCCTTGTTTTTGGGGAAGCTGTGTTTGTAAAAGTCATTGACTCATATCTTGGCTATAGCAGGAGGTATTAAAAATCATTTTATATCCAGGATCATTTTTAGTCTGTGTATTCTGCATCTTCCTTATAGTTTTTTTTTTTTATGAATAAGAGCAAAGCTCTCATTTCTTAGAGAGTAATTGAGACTCTGGGTTTATTAATTTATTTTCCATATTACAAAGGAAAAGAGCAAGGCTGTGTTGCCATGGGAACTGGAATTACAGCCGGATTATGGGATGTTGTCAGCTGTGAGAAGACAGCAAAATTTCTTTGCAAACAACAGGCAGCAGGAGTCCTGCCTCCCCCTTCTCTGGTACAGGTACCTGCAGCTGCCTGTGCTGAAGGCTGGGACAGAGGTTCCCGGGCAGACTCATGCTTAAAAGTAAGTGTGTGTCTACCTTCCTTGTGAGCCTGAGCATGGGAGAGCCCAGGGGTCATGGTAGTAGTTAGGGACTCAAGTGTTGGGTCATTTTTTGGGAAGGACCATCTCCATGATACTGAGTCTACAAATCCATGAGAGAAATCCATCAAATATAATGAAAGTCAACAATGAAGCATTTGAAACCACAAAAATAGCATGCTAGAAATATGCTTTCTTTTATTTAAATACCATGTGAGAATCTCACCTAATGTATTTATTTCCAGGAATCTCAGATTTCAGAAAAATACAGAATTGCCTCTCAAGATCTGGCAGTATCACTTGTATAAGATAAAGTTTCTAAGAGAAAATTTATGGAGGTCTGGTCCTTTGCCAACCTTTTCTCACACAGTCCATGATACTTCCAGTGATACTTTTAGATCCAGGGTTAGTTTGATGTCGGTGTCACTTCAGCAAGTAAAGGTTTTGTGCATTCTTTTGTTTTGGTTAAAAATTCATTAAAAAAATCTCAATTTTGTAAAGAAAATAAGTAAAGAAAGAGCAAAATAGGTCAAGGAAAAGTAAATATGCAATATTGCTCTTCCAGGTCTTGACATAAGTGCCCTATCATTTTCTCTCTTGAGACTGTGTTCATTGGGAGACCAGAGATTATTTTAGCCCTGTGTTTATCAGGGATCCAATTTCTATCTCACGCTCAATTATTATTACTAACATTGTTTCTGTCAATAACCAAATTGACAATTTCCCTTTCCTCAAAATGTTACTTCAAGGGTGTGTGTACTTCATAGTAGAAAGTCATGCTATGTGTATGTGGCTTGCACTACCTTACAAAAACCCCTTCCTCAGCCAGAGTTAGTACCTTGCAAAATGGCTTTCACTGTCCAACAGAGAAAGGTGTTTTTTATTCCAAAATCTTGATTTTCCCTCCACCCTCCATTTCTCAAAAATCTCCTGCTTTCAACTGCAGAATACTAGGGCTCAGCTATTCCATTTTTCTTGGAGTCTTTGAGTGGTTAAAGTTCCTGTTAAGTTATACATTATTTTTTCCTTCTCTGTACATTGTAATACTTTCTGTTTTCTTCAGAATTTCATGCTACTCTTGCTATATTTTAAAACAGAGGATGCTAAGAAAAAAAAATACTTACACTTTACTTTACTAATGTTTAATATTATAGGTCTTGACAGATGTTATATTGTCTCAAAACAAAACGGTTACTCCTGTGATACTTATTTTAACTACATAGGTAAGTACATACTTTTATAAGTCAAACTATGCACATTCAGTAATTTATTTCTACCTTTTTTTTTTAACAGTTTTTTGTGAGAGAGGGAAACCAAAAGAAGTCTTGGTTTGAGGCTGAAGAATTCTGTAGAGAAATAGGAGGAAATCTGGTCACAATCAATACAAGAGAAGATCAAATTTTAACATGGCAATTAGCATCGTGAGTACTTGCATGATGATTCTATTTCACATTTGTGGCACTTTAAGTAATAATTTCTTCAAAATATATCTGGAGCTAGGCAAAACCAATTAAATTTTCAACTAAGATATAAACATTTCATTTTAAAATATCATCCCAAAACATTGCTTTAAAAAAATAATCTTGAATAGTTTCAAGTGGCTTTGATATTTTTGAAATTTTCATCACAAGTTTTTAGTGTGGCTGCTGCCCAGGTCTGATCAACATTGTACATGTTAGTCCCTCACCCAAAAGGGAGACAAGAAAATGTTCAGCTCTAAAGGTGTCTTTTTTACACTGGCTGCAATTCATATTTTGATCAATGCATTCAAAATACTTCTTGAGTTTACATGTAATGTAAAACAAAATGCAAGGACTTCATATGGAAATCTTCTGAATATAAACTGAAGATTCCTGAAATCAAAGAGGAATTAATTTTAATTAATTTTTGCTAACACGGTAGATGCCGTATATTGCCTGTAATGTACAAATCATGCCATCATTTTCCCCTAAATTAGACCACTACAGTCTGATTGTATTCCTTAATGCCAAGACATATCAATGGCACACAATACATAGCTAATTATCCCAAGCTGTTTCACATAGTGGTGAATCTAGGTTTAATGTCTCAAATAGATTTGAAACTGTCATATAAAATGTCTTCATGATCTTTCCCTTCTCCATTCTATTATTTTTCATTATAGTGAGGAGCTGAATGTGTTCTTCCTTTTCTGTTAAGTCTTTCTGCTTTAGACTGTGAAATATTTGTGGAGGGAAATCTTAGTGTTATGTAGTGAAAGAAATAGGACTCTATTTGATGTGGTCCCTAAATATGACAAGGTAAATAGAGTGAGCTATTAACTAAACTACACAGGAAGGGCCAAGAAGCAAATCAAAGCAGTTGAAAAAAAAAGTCACTATTTTTCATTAGTTAAATTGTATTATAGGTCTCTATTTATGGTTTACTTTTACTAAAACTGCTTTCCATTAATTCTTCCTTCAGTCAAGAGCTGTGTGGCAGCACAAGGATGGGAGGCCGAGCTAGCCCTGTGCTACATCACTTGTCCTTTAACTTACATTCCAATGTGACAAGTCTTGTCCCAATGCAGAGCACTCTCAAAGTCTTGACAGACAGTGTAGGTGGTAAGCCTGGCTATGGGCCAACAGGGCAGGAGTAGCTCCCAATACAGGACAGAAAGTGGCATGTTTATACCATGACCTCTTTTTCTACACTCATGCATCTACAATGTGTGGCTTTTTCTATTTTTTTTTTTTTTTAATTTATTTTTTCTAGTGATAAAGGTCTGAACACTCAGGCTTTCTGGATTGGTTTGTTTCTCTTGAATCCTGATGAAGGGTTTGCCTGGATTGATGGCTCCCCTGTGAGTACATCTTTACTGGATAATAATTTACTATCTACCCTTTTAAATATATATATTTTTATACTCATGCCTTTTTTCTGATCTCTTTAAACCTTTGGCAGGTGGATGGCAGCCCTTTATCCATCAGCTGAGTGGCTGCAGTGCTCAGTGGTGGCATTGTCTTAACACACTAATGAAAATACAAAATTGTCTCTGTTTCATCCCTGGTACCATGTTATATCCCATCTTCCACAGTCCATGCTCTTAGATCTTTGCAGCATCCCAGACAGGGCACCGCTGTGTGTTAATACAGAGAAGTCATGTGTCCACCTCTCACAAAACGAGATTAACATGACTGCTTCGGCCCATCAGTTCTTCCTCCATCAGACGTGATTTTGCACACTGTTTAATCTTTATACCTTCTCTGGGGATGATGGGGAAAGTGAGCTGATCAGCATGACTCTTACAGCCCTCTCAGACCTATTTGGACTCCTATGGATCCCATAAACAAAGTACTTGAGACGAAGAGACCCTGAAATAATGTTACAAAGGCAGTCTCAATTACTTCCACTCAGCTCTAGTCACACACTAATTGAGATGTATTTCCAACACAGGTAACTTATGAGAACTGGGATGAAGATGAACCTAACAATCATGAAGAACGTGAACATTGTGTTATGTTTAATAGATCGCCTCAGATGCGCTGGAATGACTTGCGCTGTGAACATTTACTTAATTGGATTTGTGAAACAAAAAAAGGTAAGACTATTCCCCACTTAATTGGAGCAATAAACCTAAGTTCAAAAACAATTGAAACAAATTTGAACAGATTGAAAAGAAGAAAGATACAGGGAATTGTTCATTTTAAAATTGGTTGCAGTGAAGTCAACACATAATGGAAGACGAATTAATCAAGGTATTTCAATAGTACTCAGAGGCAGGAAGTTAAAGATGTTATATTACTTTGTCTCTGACTTTATCTCCTTCTGCCATGGGATGAATAAATTTGCAAGGCAAAGGTACTTATCCCCTCCACTTTTATCTCCTCCCCTCTTCTTTTATCTGCTTCAGGTTCACCTAGGAGAGCCAAAGATGCAGGACACTAGAGTTACCTGTACAAAAGAGAAAGAAACTTTCCTTCCTACTTTGAAACAAATAATGGGAACCCAAGAGAGGGATCAGTTGCTATAGAAACCGGCAACTCTGAAAAAGAGATCATAAGTAGAGGCTGCTGTAGCCTGAAGGGCTCCTGCAGGCCAGACCTAATGGCAAGCCTCCCGGCCCTGGTGCTGGGGCATGACACGGACCTGCATTAGGATGTCTGCCAGCAGGAAACTGAGTCTAAATGGGCTGAAGTCCCCAAGTGAACACCAATAATGAAATAACTTGTTTTGCTTACTTAGTTCTACTTTTATATCCATGCTTCTTGGTTGTAAACTGAATACTTGTATACATCTCAGCTCAAGCAGGAGCCTCTTAAAAGCTTATTGAAATGAAAAGAAAGTTGAGTGCAAACAGGGAACTAGTAGGAGGCAAAATATGGAGGAGAAGGGAGAAGCAGTTACGTAAAAAGCATTGAGTATATCTAATGTTGGATGACTCTGCCAACAAATCACTACTCTTAAACAGCGAGTAAGGCACTGTGTTACTATTGAGAAATTGCTCAATAGAAAAGGAAGATTCACTGTTTCCTTGTGAGCAGATTATTCATACAAATGCACCATCATAATGCTGACTTCTGTTTACCAGCTCAAAGCAGTATATCTTGTATAGCCCTTTCTGGTTTGTTGAGAACTCTGTCTTTTACAGATTTGGTTCTCTGGTCTTGATGAGATTACTCAGGGGGACTTCAGAAACCATGACATAAATACTCTGATCAGTTTGTCTTGATCCTAAATGATCTTTCCAAAGGAAAACAATAACAAATAAAAGAATTAGGTCTTGCTATTGTGAATCTAAATTAGATGATGACCACCATGACAGGAGAAATGCTCTCCTGCTGTTACTTCCCTCATAGTCAATTAACACACATTTACTTAAGATATTATATTGTTTAAAAAAGCAAAAATTGTTATAGGTACATTAGGATTAAAAAATAAAATCAAGATTAGATGAAGTATGCAAATTCATCATGGCTATGTTTGAAGAATTTTAGTCCTATTCTGACCAAACTGCTTCAGAAAATATTTGAAAGGTCTCAATAGAAAAATTCAAGTTGTTTTTTGATTTGTTTGCTTATTTTTCATCTAAATTTTTCCTATAATTTGTTTAATAATCTGTTCCTTTCCATCAAACCACAGAAGAACTGGAATAAGAACCAAATAACAGGCATCGAAATAAAAGCTGGGTTATAGCTGGCTCTGAGAACACTGAAGTTAATTGCTTCCTACTGGTCTATATTGCAATCAGAAAATGGGGCTTGATATATACTGGCTATCCCAGTATTCTTGACTGGGATTTCTTGACTCTCTCCAGGACTCTTTTAAAAACAGACTTTGCTAGTGAAAATCAAGACATCAGGATAGGAGGAATACATCTAGACACTAGAAATGAAGTGTGGTGTTAACAAAATTCCAGCATTAAGTTTTAGTACTTGAGAATACCTTAATACTATGTAAGTAAGCTTGAGAACTGGATATATAGGCTGGATTATATCATTTGGCTCTAGTCCCGTAAATGTCAAAAGATTACTAATAACATACTAAGCAAAAATGCTAAATAATTTTTCAGACTGCTATAAGTTTCATCCACAACATATGTACTGCATATCCTGAATTATTTAATAAACTGCTTTGCAGATAGGTATGTATGCTTTAAAGATGTGTATTTTTCACTAAATATTTTTTTTCTAAGTTTCACATATTTTTAAATTTCATCCAGTGGTATTGGCTCTAAAATCTTGAAAATGCATTAGATCACTCATACTTCCATTTCTTTCTCATTGTAAAAGCATTTGCAACCATGTAAAACCAAACTCTCTGGTTTTATTTTGTGTGTGTGCATGTGTTTGGAATGTTGTTCATTATGATCTTTTATTTCACAGGTACACTGCTAAAACCTGAACCACACGACTACCAACTTGGTAAGATTTTTTACCTCTTTCAACCAAAAAAACGTACCATATAGTTTTCAGAATTAGTACAGATAAGATATGATTGTAGTATATATGCTTCTTTATCTTTCAGAATATCAAACCACTGGTGATGGATGGGTTATACATGAAGATAAGCAGTACTATTTCAGCATAGAACATGTCCATATGGAAGAAGCACGGAGAATTTGTCAGAAGAACTTTGCAGATCTTGTTGTCATTGAGCATGAAAGCAAAAGACAATTTCTCTGGCAATATGTAAGCAGTAATTCTATTAGTTATAACTGAATTCTGATGCAGAGCAGCTGCTAAAATAAAAATAGCAGGTTTTAGCTAGGCTAAAATCCTGAGCTACTGTCCTGAATTACTTATTTACATAATAATATATTTGTTCAGGAGCTGTAAAGAAATTGCTGTTGCTTTCAGTAGACAGAGGAAAAGGCATGCAAATGTTGAAGGTGCAGCAAAGGACAGTTCAGGCCCAGGTTACTTATTTCTTCTGAGATATGTAGTGTTCAGCACAGCTCTTACTGGTTTCCTGTCCAGTGCGTTCCTCACTCCAGTATGTTCCACATATCTCTGCTGCCTTCTTGAAACCTGGGTTATTCCAATAATGTTCTTCCCTGAGGCTCAAATCCTGAAGGGGGGGGAAAGAAGAAGAAAAAGGATTATTTGGCTTAGATTTTTGCTTGATGTTAAGGAACTGTTAAGTGCTGTTAACTACTTTTGTTTTAGGTTCACACAAAACACAGAGAGAAATCATATTTCATTGGCTTAGTTGTCAGCTTTGATCAGAAATTCAGGTGAGTAACAGAAAACTGGTAATGGCCAACAAATTCTGGTAATTTCAGAGTGTCAGATCAGAAGTGTTAAGTTCTTCTATATTTAAGCAGAGCAATGTTTTTTCCTTCCAAATCTGGGAGATCAAAACCAATGGAAGCTCACAGCTAAGATTCATAACACTTAATGTCTTACACTGAGAGAACTGGGTGAAACACCCAAGCAATCCTTCATAGGTAGTGAGGAAAAGCAGCTAGTTTTAGGTTATTATTCACTGGATCTACTTTACACAACAACCTTAGGATGAGATTAACTCTGACCAGAGAAAGCCCAGGTGGGTGTAAGGGTTTAATCAGGCTAATCCCAATGATTCAAGTTCTGTGAACTGGAAGCAAGAAGTGTGTGCAATATGATGGTAGGGAACCCGTTTTAGGAATCTGCTTGTAGAAAGCTTCCAGGACATCTTTCTTGGATGAAAGGGAAGTCTGGGCACTGGTGAAATCTTGGAATTTCAGTCTTGTCTGGACCATTAGAAGCCTTCCCTTTGAGTATGATGTTGTTTACCCAGACAAAATGGCAAAATGGGCTGCTATGGCTTGAATGTCCTTATACTAAACAGACAAGAATTAATGGTATGGATATGTCCTCTCTAGTACATGTAGAGCCTTTGCTCTCTGGCCACTGTTAATGGTTTACTTAGCCTTTTAGGTAAAAATATATTATAACTAAATGCTGGAGATACCTGCCTAGTAACAACTCTCTGCTTGTTTCTTTCAGCTGGCTGGATAAGACCCCAGTGAATTACGTTGCCTGGGCTCCAAATGAACCCAACTTTGTGAATAATGATGAAAACTGTGTCATAATGTCCAAAGATTTTGGTGAGTAAAATAACAACAAGAAATATTTGGTTGAAAATCTAGCATCAAAAACTAAAACATTTATTACATATATAACTGTGAAGCTACCCCATAAATAAGCAATAAAATAATATTAACAATTTTCAATCACAAGTATGAGGTTTAAAACCACAACACCACAATTAAGAAATGAATTTATGGCAGAGAATGGAGTGCAATATAGGCCAATAATGTACATGGGAACTGTTTCACCTGCTTCCAGAAGGTTTCACTTGTGCTTTGGGAATACTGTCTGGGGCTGACTGCTGTGAAGGTGGTATGAGAGTTTCAGACAGTGATTCTCTGTATTTCATTTATTTACAGGCCTTTGGAAAGATATAAGTTGTGCTGTGAAAAATAACTTCATCTGTGAAAGGCACAATTCGAATTACTCAGGATTTACTCCTGCTGTGTCTCAGCCTTTGGGGGGATGTCCTGAAACTTGGCTTTTATTTAAGAATAAGGTGCAGTAACAAATTTCAGCCATATTTAGCAGATGTGCGATAGGTAGAGAAAACAGGTATCTCTTTCATCTCACTATAGACATTCTCTTGCTTTATATGTCAAGTTCATATCTAAATGTCAAGAAAATGTAGATTTGAATGCTTTAAGTCTCAGTTTTTGTAAATGCCCAAATGGCCTCAGCTATAGTTACTTTTACAGTTTCTAGAATTTTCTGTTTTAGACATACTTATTGTTTTGTTATCATAGAATCATAGAATGGTTAAGGTTGGAAGGGACCTTAAGGATCATCAGGTTCCAGCCTCCCTGTTATAAGCAGGGACACATCACATTAGACCAGGCTGCACAAAGCTTCATCCAACCTGGCTTTATATACCTCCATGGAGGTGACATCAACAAACTCCCTAGGTAACCTATTCCTGTGCCTTACTACCCTCATGGTGAAGAATTTCTTCCTGATGTCTAACCTAAATCTACCCTCTTTCAGTTTAAAACCATTACCCCTTGTCCTATCACTGCCCTCACTGGTGATAGGTCCGTCCCCAGATTTCCTCTAGGCCCCTTCAGGTACTGGAAGGTCTCCCTGGAGCCTTCTCTTCATGAGGCTGAATAGGCCCAACTCCCTTCATAGCAGAGGTGCTCCAGCCCTTTGGTCATTATCCTTATCTGTAAGTGCAAATGCCTTATTTTGAGTAACCCTGAGATGAAAAAATGAAAGCTCATACCTTCCATACATAATCAACTATCCCAACAACTGATCTTAAGATGAGTAAAGCAAACAGCAATAAATGGCAAATCAAATGTAGAAAACAAGTAAGCATTGTTTTTAGCTAAGTGAAGAAAAAGTAGACCTGGCCATATAACCTTAAAAAAATCGAGCAAATGAAACCCACAAATCAGTCCCACAGTGCAATCAATAGGAAAAGTTTTTATGTATTTGAAGGGCATAAAAATGGAGAAGCAGCATATGCCAGTTAAAAACATGTCCTCTGTCCCTTGGAATGTTCACAACCACAAAAAAATTTTTATACACTGATATTCAGGAGAAATCCCCAAAGGATACTAGTATGTGGTACAAAAGAGCACTTCTTCCTGATGCTCTTCTGCTCACGCTGAGTGCCAACACCAGCTCAGGCTTCAGCTCTGAGTCTGTAGCTGAGACGCCTGCTCCAAATTATGTTCCCACTCAGGAACAGTTTAAGTCCCTCAAAGATTCTACTTTTCAGTAATGTGACCTGAAATCTCTACCCATCTGCCTTAGCTACCAACTCATTTACTTAAAAGCTTTTGGTCGTTGCCAGCTCTTGACCAGCACTAACCCTGGAAATCCCACAGGGCTGCACACACATCCTTGCGGTTAGCTTGGTCTCCGTGCTTGCTGACAGTATTTGCATTTCAGCAGATCCCCCAGCTGCTGCTCTCTACTTGCAGGAACTAAAACTAGAATTTGGGCACTAGAATTATTCCAAGTCAATGGTTTTAATACTCTTTGACACCTGGAATTTTGTGTAATCTTTTACTTTCCCCACAGTGTTATAAAATATTTGGAGCCAGAGAAGAAGAAAGACTGACTTGGCACTCTGCCAGAAGTGCTTGTATAGAATTCGGGGGGAATTTGGCCTCTATACATGATGAACAAGTGCAAGGTAGGACATATAAACTTTTTTGTGCTAAGTATGAAGCCAGCATATTTAACCACCTAATGACAAAACTGAACTAGCCTTCAGGTCTAAGTAGCATAACCTATGAAGGATGACTTGGAGCTGCCTGATCCAGAGAGAAGGCTGGAGTGAGATATTTTGACACTTCCCATCTTATGGCAACAGCAACAAGTGGAGAGAACAAAATAATCTATTCCCCATGGCCTTGGAAGATGACATAAATAGTAGTTCATAGAAATTATATGCTCACAGATATTCAAGTCAGAAAGGAAAACAACATTCCCCAGAAATCACACATGTGCAGTTGATGCTATCTTGGTAAGACTGATTAATCCTATTGAAGACCCTTCTAGTCCTAAATTCTATAATATTTTCAAGAGGTGTTTATCATTTTTATCTAGAGAACTTTTCCTTTTTTTTAAGAAAAAATGAAGTCAAACTGATTTGGTTAAATTACCCATTGTACTTTTTCTCTTTTACCATTAACTCAGAGTCTAACAGTATTGAGCATAGTATTTGCAGTATTTTAAAAAGCTGATTACTGTTTTAATTGCAATTTGGTTTACACTGAATCTGCTACTCTCTCTAACCTTTTTTTTTTTTTTTTAATAGCGTTCCTCACATTCCACATAAAAGATGTCTCCAATGAAACATGGATTGGACTGAATGATATTACCACTGAGAATAACTACCTTTGGACAGATGGAAGTGTTTTTGACTATTCAAAGTGGGCAACAAAATTCCCATTTAGAGATGAATACAAGAGAGTTGACTGGAAATATATTACAATAGAGGTAAACAGAAAAAAGAATTACTAGATTACACTGAAAATATTCAGTATTACTACTGAGATTTTTGTATTGTTTTATTGTTTCTCCTTGTAAAGCTTGAATCCAAAGGAGAGTTCAACAAATTCAGTTCAGATTACCATTAACTACACAGTTAAAATAGCTTTGGTGCACTCCAGGTAATTTTAATAAACTGACAAAGTTATTGCAGTAATTACCAAAAAAAGTATATTTGCTTAAGATGTAGAATAGTTTATCGTATATATATATTATATATATATAAAATAGTTTATTTTCCAAGAAACATTAGATGAAAATAAGAGCCAGAAAACTAGAAAAGAAAGCTATTATCTTGGTTCTCCTCAAACCTATTTCTATTATTTTGCTGGACATTTTTCACTTCATTAGCTACAATTTTCTTTTTTAATTTTTCCCTAGACTGACTGTATTGCAATGGCAACAAGATCTGCAGATAAAGCAGGGTACTGGGAAAACACTGACTGCCAGCATAACAAAAGCTATATTTGCCAGATGGGCAGCAGTAAGTTTTACTTTTCATCTTCTTTTTTTGAAGACATTTACTTTAACAATCTGACTAAATGAGTTCTTGGTTGCAACTGCCCAACTGTGCCGGTAGTAGTGGGAGTGAGGGAAGCAAGGCTACTTCCCGAACTGAGGAATGCTAGACATAAAACCCACTCTGGGATAGGGATTATGTTTAAAAAAAATTGCTTTAGTCTCTGCTCTACCAGCATACCCTCCAACACTCACTGAGGCCAACTTCTCCTACCTTGCAGACATCTACACTCAAATCTGTTACCTGAACATGGTGAGCAGACACTTTGAAGGCAGGATTATTCACTTGCCTGACCCTGAGACAAATGCCCAAAACAAGTTAGCAGAGCTATGGCTTCAAAATGCCTTTTTTCTTTACTGACAGAAATGTTGAGCCATCTGTGCTTTACTCAGTTAGCACAGGTATCTGAATCAGGTTATTTTGTAAATGCAAATGCAAAGCATAAAGACAAATCCAGCACTGACCTCCACCGTAGGTATGTTAGCTAGCTAGACAATGCACTAAAAGCAGCTTCCCCACCCTCACCCCCAAATCTCACCCGCCCCCCAAAAAAAACCCCACAACCAACCAACAACAACAACAAAAACAAACCCCCCAAAAACCAAACTCCTCACACATATTCCACAGAGGGGTTAACTAAAATAAATTAAACTGCTTATTTTGTTCATCAGCCTCTAGCAATGTTTTCGTACCATAAGACCAGAAATAATCAGAAGGACAAAAGTTCTAGTTTTCTTCGTGTACCCTCAGGGTGTGGAACACATCCGGAGCACAGCTACACTGCAGAGTCCACAGAAAAGAAACAGGGAACTGCTGAGCAGCAAGTAAAAATAAAGGAAGAAGCCGCAACTGGACCAGATACTTCACAGCTCTGTCCTGTGCAAAGTGCAGAAAGTTGCACAAGGGTGTCACTGGCAAAAACTATTGCCAGGGCATTCTTGACACTGACTGAACACAAAGGCAGTTTTTGTCCTTTTTCCTGTCCCCATCACTAGCTCTAGGTCTTTGTCCTCCACTTCCACATGTATATTTCAAGGTACAAATACAGTTTCCTTTTTCACTTCATCTTACATGGGAAAGAAGCAGCAGCAGATCTACAAACTTTGCTTAGGATGAAATTCACCCCTCTTTTGAGACTGAAGTGATGTAAAGATGCTGCACCATGCTTGTGCTTGGGAGGAATTTCACCCACACTATTGGAAGGAAACCTGGAGAGCCCTGGAGAGAGGACCACTATAGGACCACTATTCCCATCCTTTCATCTGGTGCACTGTATGTCTATACATACAGACAGCTTGTCCTCTGCCTCTTCCTAGTCCCTGAATACACTATTTACACTATAGTTACAAATAATTCCAAGTTACTGTTAAAATATGTCTCTTGTGTTTTAAATGAGAAATCCTTTTACTTGCTGCTGGTGCTGCCATACTACAATCATCTGTTGCTCAAAAGTAATACTGCTATTCAGGCAGCTAGTAATTTGCACTGTTTTCTCCCCTTCTTTAATTTGTACCCCTTTCCTACAGAGCCTGAACTGTGGCATTCCACAACTGCTCCGGCTTCTGATTTCATCCATTATGGTAACAGCAGCTATTCAATCATTCCTTCTAAAATGAGTTGGGAGGAAGCAAGAAAAGCCTGCAAGGAGAAATCTTCAGAGCTTGCCAGCATTTTTGATTATTACAGTAATATATTCCTGCTGCTGCAGGCAGTGCAATATGGAGAGGCATTATGGATTGGGCTCAACAGCAATGTGGTAAGATTAATAAATTGATAGGTGTGGTTAAATGCTGTGACTGCATTGCTATCAGCAGGGGGAATTGTAGCATGAGCAGATATAGGAACCTTGAACTGGTGGACAGGATTCACTTCTTTTAACTTCTTTTATCTTAAATCATTAAACTCCATATTAGGCCACAGAGAAGGATGGGAACCTCTCACAATGTGGGCTTCTCTTTCCTAACTCTATGGAAATCTTATGGACCCCTATGTCAAACTAACTGGTTAACTGGTTAACTCTTAGAACATTTTTAGGAGTGGTGAATCTTTCTCAAAGGGACCAACACGATCATTAGGGCTACTGCCTTGTGATCATTGGCAGCTGTAGCTTTTTCATTACTTTTGGTTCAGAAAGGTTCACAAGACTGATGTGCCTCTGAACACCCTCCTTGTTATGCCTGCTAAGTCCCAAAGATTAAAAATAATAAAAGCTGTACAAGTCAAAAACTGTAAGAAAACACTCAAGTGAGCATCAGTCTTAGCTCTGACTGAGTGTCAAAATGGGCTACAGCTTCTCTAGTGAGTATACACTTGCTCAATGCACTTCAATATCATGTTGCTATTGCATTGTTCTTTGAACCGACTAAACTACCTTGATAATAAAAAGAGCTGTTTCATCAGTAATAGTTTTCTCAACTAGTGATTGTTTTTCTAATTGTGATCCCACATTGATATATAACATAGAAAACATGTCTGAAAGTCAGTACCCCTAGGGAGAATTGACAATAAATGTGTAAAAATAGCATTTCTGTTTAAATGATGCAGCAGCACTCTGATAGAGCCTCCTAGAAGGCTACATTGTCTGAGACAATTAAATTGTTGCTGAACAATATGTATTTCCATTATTCTAACAATGCCTCTCCCTATCAGACAAATTGCTTGGTCTTAGAATATATATGCGATTGGTAGTCACCAACCCTGATATGAATCTTCCCACTTGCATAAGTCCACAGGGCATCTCTACTCAAAACAAAATAATAGTGTTTAAGTCCACTTGATACCAAAGTTGGTTGTCTTTACAGTTGTTTAGAGAGAAGCTGAAATCCTATTACTATCAAGTTTGCATCACCAGATGTTCTCCTGTTCCTTATAAATAAGCTGCCCTGCTGTTGTGGAGTGAAGCTTTGTGGTTCCTCCAATTCCTTGGGCAGCAATCTTGGTCTGATGCTGTACTTGAGTTTAGAGTCCTTGTTTGACAGTCAGCTCCGACACCTACTTCCTCCTGAGCTTTCCAGAAGTTTCATGTTCCTGTGGTCCTGTTGCTCC
Source organism: Apus apus (assembly GCF_020740795.1). NCBI lineage: Eukaryota > Metazoa > Chordata > Aves > Apodiformes > Apodidae > Apus > Apus apus. Next base: position 20,924,924 of record NC_067283.1, on the reverse strand, counting down.
TCATGGTGACCTGACTCTTCTGGGACTGTGATTCCACCTCATAATGTAGTCCGACAAGGGTCTGAGCACCAGCAGCACTCGGGAAGCACCATTTAGCCTTCAAAATACCTTAATGGGGTGTTTTAGCATGGGAGGCATACTGTTGTGTCTTACTTTTATGTTGTTGAGTCCTGATTCAATTAATATTTTAACAGTACGAGGACAAATATACAAACTGAGCTTTATAAATCACTGTGAAAATGTGCATTTGCATAAATAATTTACCTGAAACAGCAGATGACAGTGTAGAAAAAAATATATCAAATGTCTGTTTCAATTTTAGACTTACGGCTATTACAGATGGACAGATAAAAGGAAAATAATTTTTTCTCATTGGGACTATGGAGAACCAAACCAGCAAATAGCCTGTGTCTATCTAGAGCTCCGTGGGACCTGGAAAACAGCAACTTGCAATGAAAAGCATTTTCCTGTCTGCAAAAAATCTGAGCGTAAGCTATGGTGTTGAGTTTCAGTTTTATGGTAGAAACCTTGCTCATCATGCTTTCTGTGAAATACAGATTTCTAGGTACATATTTAGGGAATAATATTGTAAATTATGTAAGGTTAATACCTTTATTTTACATGAACAATGTTTTATTTTGATGCAGTTGTCATTCACCATCCAAAATACTGCCATTTTACTGGACTGGGGTGATAACTGCCCTATCCTACATCACAGGCAGACAATGCTTAGAGATTGTGGGAGTACTAAACATTCCACTTTGACATTACAATATGAAATATTTTGCAGATAGGAATTTTTTGGGGAGGATTGTAATCAATGAAGTCCACTGAGTATAAAATAAATTTTGTTCCTTCAATGTAAGCAGCATTCATACACTGGTTTCGGAATCACTGTTACTAGATTCTAAAAACTGAGGAAGGAGGAAGAATTGCACCTGGGAAAAAAAGAATTTGTTACTGGCCCAAAAATAAGTTCATACTTCACAGTGATTCTATCAGTGTCACTTCAGAATACAACAAATTAAATGCTACAGGCTAACCTTACCTTTTTGCTTTCTAATTTGCAACCACTGTTAGCCCTTGTGACACACAGCTGATGGAAATTCCGAGTTTCTTTTAATCTATTTTTCAGTAGTTTTTCTTTAATTTATTTTCCAGGCCACGCTCTGAGCTTCATATAAATTCGTTTGCAACTTTCATTTAAAAAATGCGTGTACTGACAGTGTTACTGTTTCATTTATTTGCTTGCAGGAAAATGACAGTCTCCTACATAAATATTCAAAGACCCTCAGATTATTCCATGCATTGCCAGAGTTAAAGCTGTTCAGAAATTTTATGTAAGAATTATTATCTTGGGGAAAATATTAAATGAGAAATTTCCACAATAAACTATGATTTAGATGATACTTCATTTCAAATCAAATTGCTACTTGAACCTCTTGAGGGTTGAGGAATCTTGTGGCTTTTATTTTTCTGCTTTTTACTGTATTTTTCATTTATAAAAAATTGTTGGTTATAACAAAATAAACTAGAACAAAAATGCCAGAACACTCCAGCACTGTTGAGAGTCCAAGTTTGATTCACACAGAAGAGCTCAGGTTCACAATGAGTCATTCAGCTGTGCCTGAGCAGTTCTGCTCCTTGTTGTCACTCCTGACAGAGTCGCTGATAATTTATGCACTGTGTGCCAAAAAAAATTTTAAGTATCTCTAAGAAAAGGTTTTTTTTAAAAAAAAATCTTGATTGCATGTCTGAAGAACTGCGACCCCTACTATGTGAAAGCATCCATACTATCTCATTTCTTCCAGATGTACTTCCTTCTGATCACCCTCAGGATATTGGAAAATGTCCTGAATCTGATCACATATTTTGGATTCCTTTTGGAAGCTACTGCTATAATTTCAATGCCAATGAAATGAGCTGGGCTCAGTCTGTGGCTCAATGCATTCAATCAGGTAATTATTTCTTTTGCCCAAAGACAGGATTTCAATTTTGACTTAAAAAAACCCAACACAATCTTAAAAGAAGTATGGAAATTAATGCTGCAAAATCTGCACATTTTAATAAAGGAAATAAATGTATCATTTTTCACTGCTGAGGCTTTTTGCTTTTCAGTAATGTTGAAATTAAGGTGATCATTTTCCTTGGTGTGTGTTGGTTTTTTTTCTTTTTTTTTTTTTGTTTGTTTGGTTGGTTGGTTTTGGGTTTTTTTTTTGTTTGGTTGGTTTTTTGTTTGTTTTTTTTGTTTGTTTGTTGGGGGGGGTTATGTGTTTTTTTCTTTTTTTTGTTTGTTTGGCATTGTTGTTTCCCCCCAGATGTGCTTGTTTCTTGTTACACTTCTTCATTTACAAAATGTATCTTTTTAGTAAAAATTTAAATTGGATTAAGGTCTTTCTGGCCTTATCCCTTCCTTTTCACCTCTCTGTCCACAAAAGCAGGAGTAAATATCATAATAAAAAAGACCTATTTTTTAAATGTGTTTTGTGGTCCCAAATGGGTTGCATGTTCTGCCTGAAAGTCCTTGCTGTTATCAGCAGAGTTCCCAGGCACCTGCAGAGCCAGGGGAGGGCAAATGCTTCCCTCCTCAATCTTGGAAGCATCTGGTCCTGACCAAGACCATAAGCCCTCTTCCACCTGTGCTGCTGAATCATCAGATTCTTCATCCATGCTTTGGAAGGCAGTGAAAGGGAAGAACTATACTTCCCCAAAGAAATGGATCCTGCTGTTTCATACCTTTTTAGATCCTCTTAGCTGTCTTCCTCCACCACCTTTGTCAGAAAAACTAACCCTTCAGTTTGAATTGCAAATTTGTTTGCTGTACAATATCACATACTACATAACATTCTGTCAAACTATGAAGAACAAATAAGCATCCATAACACCTATGACAAATGTTGTCCAAACACTTGAAAATAATGTGCATTTTGCCTGTTGTTTAAAAATCAACATCTTCACTGTGCTTTCACCTCTTTCATTTCTCATCACTCACAGTCTGTGATGTTCCCCTGCAGCTCAAAGTTACTTTCTGATTTAAATCCTTGCTTAGTCCTTACCAGCAGGAGAAGTTTTATTACTAACCTTACCCTATATCAAAGGCTATAATGACCACTGACTTCTATAGCAGGGAACATCTCCAATCATCTTGGTTTTCTTATAGGCGGTATGCTGACCTCTGTGGAAGATCTGGCTGAATCAAACTTTTTAGCAGAGCATGCAGACTTCTACACAAGCAAGACAAGTGGCTTTTGGATAGGAATATACAGAAATGTAAATGGTAACTATTTTAACTTCTATAAATAATAATAAAATAGGCTTCATTAAATGGGCAGAAATATGTGTAAGATGCACTGTTGTTAAGGAACTAATTGAAGTGCCATAGAAGCTGGTTAAAAAGAAAAAGATTGATTGCACATAATCAATACATTCTTGGAAGTTGATGGTTTTATCCAATAGGTGGGAAAGGTTGTAGAAAGCAAACTTGCTTGGTGTCAGTTAGGGATCTTGGATGTTGCATGGATCTGCCAAAGGGATGATGCATAAGGGACTGTCTCAGTTCAAATATCTTGTCTATATCTGGTTCAGTAGCAAAGGTGCAGAGAGGTGGAAGAAATCTCTTGAGATCTTGCGAGGCACAACACAGAAGATATTGTTCTTTAAGAAAGCCAGATATAATGTTTTTCAGCTGCCCATACCTGAGGCAATCATGGAGTCTCATTTCTAAATTTGAATGATCCAGGAATGTTGTAACTGATGATAATTTTGCACAGCTGCTTATGGTTTCAGTGTCATCAAGGACCTTCACAGAGGACCACAGCCAATGATGTGTAGTCTCTCTGACATCAGCAGTCCCTGAGGACATGTCTCCTATGCTCAGTCTGTGAGAATGCCTTTGCCCCTCTGTGCCCCAGTGGGGAACATGTCTTAGCTGGGTCTCATCTTCTCACAGCTGGGGACTGCCTGCTTGGGAGTTGTGGGTATCTAGCTGGGGCCCACAACATCAAGCTTCTTTGTATGGAGAAAATTAGGCTGCTAGCTACCAGAAAGAGAGTGCAATGGAAACATGCACCTGGAAGAAAATGACACTAGTGTCCATTCATAATCAGTCAGAAAGGATTTTTTTTTTTTTTAAGATTAACTCATTGATCCTTCAAATTTTTGTTTCACAGTTTATTAAAAAAAGAAATGTTTTAATTTTAACTAAGCATAGGTTTAAACAGCACAGTAACAAAGTTGCTTGATTTTCTATGATTGCTGCTGAAATAATAATTGAGAAATTAAAAAAAAAGTCTAACTTTATATTTTTTTTTTGTTTGAAACTTTAGCACCCTAGGTAAATATATGGGGATGTGTAGATTAAAACTAAATTATGATTGGAAAATCTGCAAATCATAATTTGTAAAGGCAATTATATTGCTTTTAAGAAGTGACTCAAAAGAAATTAATGCATTAGAAAATAACCACCGACAGAATTTTTAAAGAAAGTAATATTGCTTTATTTGGCTAAGTAAAGTAATAATGTTCACTAATATTAGTGATAATCTTTGATGTGGAACTATTAATATTGTTACTAACATTTGCAAAATTAGGGCAGCTGCTGTGGCAAGACAACAGTGCCTTAGACTTTGTCAACTGGGGTGAAGGCCAGCCCTCCGGGGACCTGCTTGATTACTGCGTGGAGTTGTCCACATCCACCGGCTACTGGAGTATCCTTCCTTGCTCTTCCCAAAAGGGTTTTATTTGTAAGAAACCAAAGAGTAAGTGATTTCTTTAATATTTGCGCTTGATTTTCATGGGTTTATTTCAGCAGTAAGAGCACAATAGCATCATCAGAAAGACTGGCATATAAGGTTGTTTTTACAGTCTTGCTTATCACCTCCTTCAGCATTCAGACAAAAAAAAAAAAAAAAGATATATAGAGTTATCCTTGTTTGTTTGTTTTCATGTTCATTTTTTATTGCTCTGTAACTTCAGAATTTCTTGCAGTATTCAATTAATAATTGAAGATGATCAAAATTTTCTGGAATTTTTTTTAACTCCCTTGTAGTTTTGCTCCCCTCAAGCATACACACTTATTTTCCTGCTAGAGTTGGTATTCACCTCCCATGGAACAAGGGTTGCATCAATAATTTGCTTTTCTTCCCCTTTCTGTACTATGACACATAGTGTTCTAGTAAGAGATGGATGAAGCAATTCTATTTAAATAATGACAGAACAGAAGCATGATCCAGAGCATGTATAGTGACCTTTGAAAATAGTAGAAGTGTTTTGGTTAGCACCATCTGCTCTGGTCAGGAAGCAGAAATATCAGAATATTGTGAGCCAAGCAGTCATGAGGTATTTCTGAGTTTAACTGTTAATTCTGCAAAAATTATGATTTCCTGCCCTGTTGCACAAGCCCGAGGCTTGGGATGTTTCTGAGGTTATGTCCTTTCCCCTCCCAGAGCAAAATTGCAGCTGGAAGGGAAAGCAGCTGTGCACATTCATAGTAGTTGTCCTCTAGGACAACTCCTGAATTTCTTTGGCTAGTCAGAGAAATAGACACTACAGAAAGCAAACTCTTTGATACCAAATATACTAGAAAGCAGAAACTCAGTTTCAATACATACTTTGTCAGGTTAGACTGCGAGTGGCCTCGAAGTGCAATGCCAAAGTGCAGAGAATATTCCTGACATCAGGTTCTCCAGCAGAATGGGGTGTCAGCACAAGCAAATCTCACATTACAGTGAGCTCTGCCTCTGTCCAAGGGGCAATTTCACAGTTGTTTCCTCTGTGCTAACAAACATGCCAGAGCTGAATGTGTTGCTGTATTTCTGCAGCAGCAGCCTGGCTCCTGGAGCATCCTACTCCAGAACCTGCACTCCAAGACTCTGCCTTTGGCTCCCACTGCCCACGGGGATGATCTCCTCTGACACTGGCCATCACCCAGTGCACACCTACAGAATTATCTTGCTGATGGCGCCCCCTTTGCATGACTGGGAATAACTGCATAAGAGAGCTCAAGCTTATTTATTCAATTATAGATACAAATGAATTAGGGTAAATGAAAATCTCCTAGGTCTCAAAGAACCTGTATGCAGGACAGGAAAACTGCAAAATGTCCTCAGGGTATGATCAAGCATTTCCCAATATCTGCAGGCATGCAGACCCAGTGAAAGGGCAAGATTTTTTAATCAGGGAAGAAGAGAGATTCCATTTTGAATAGTCAGAAAATAACTGTGCTTGGAGATTCATTGGGCATTAAAAAAATACAAGAAAGGGCTTTGGTATGCAAAACACTGCAGTTTTATTACAGTGAGTATCAGGTTAAAAATCAAGCACATCTTGCTAGTTTAGCAAATGTGTTTCCAGGAGAAATGATGAGGTAATCTTGTTGCACAGGTAACCAGAACTTTTGCTAACATGAAACTGTCAAGATGAAAGCGTGACTCCTTGATTTGACTAAATGCTTGCCTTTCTCTTTGACAGCAATTCCTAAAGAAGCTGCAGACATGGAAGGTAAGACCTATTTTTTTCTTCCCAATATTTTCAGAAACATGAGAAGATTATTGGGATTTTTAAAAATGAATTGGTATTTATTATATTAATTATATTATATTATACTATGTTATGTTATGTTACGTTACGTCATGTCATGTCATGTCATATGAGCTTAATTTACTTAGTTGCCCTTGAATTAATTTCCAGCATAATATGACAGTACTTCTGAGACACTTCAGGCATCCCAGGATAACTAAATGCTTTGGTAAACTGATCCCCTCCTCTTTGCTTCTTCTGCTATGTGTTAAGTTCTATAAGGGGAACTGACACAGGGGTATTTTGACATATTTTTAAAATGAAACTCTTATCCTAAAAAACCCATACAATAATATCTATACCTTAATATTCATAGCTTCTTTGCCCACTCTCCTATCTTTGCCCCAAGAGAACTGTGGAAGAAGGTCAGGAGATGTTGAGGTTATATTCCATTTCCTTCAAAAATACGGGATGCTAACTAACACCCTAGTAATCAGGGGAAAACTAGGCCAATAGTTTTCAGAATTCTTCATATTTATTTATGTACACCCAGTTTTATTTGCTTTGTATTTATTTACAGATGTAAAAAATGACAAACGACATGGTCACACGAACATGTGGATCTTGCTTACTCTGGCCTTCCTCATTTTATCAGCAGTGGGCTTGATGATTTACTTCTTATTCAAGATCAAAATTCAATGTGAGACTGAGAGAGAGGCAAGACAGCACAGCACACTGGTAGAATACAGCCATATCCTAACTAGAAAGGACAATGAAAATGATTCTACTGACAACAAAGAAAAAAATGAACATACCATTGTCTAATAGGACATCACAGCCAAACTAGCTGGTTAAGCTTAAAAATAAGTTACATGAACCTAACAGACACAATGAACTAAAATTAGCAAATATTCCTTTGGTACGGATTAAGAGCTGTTGCTCTATGCTTTTCAAGAAATAGTCTCAAAACTAAGACTCAGCACTGTATAAAGTGGTTAATTAAACACTCATTTACCCATTATTGTCTCATTTTACACTCTTCACACAAATATCTTCCTTGCCTAGCATGGTAAGTCAAACGCAAGTACTTGTCCTTCCTTTGTGACTTCAACTTGGATTTTTCAAAACAAATAAATCTCTGCAGACATTCAGTCATATTCTATGACTTTGGATGTTTTGTATCAGTAACGAATATATATCAATAAAGGATCTGTCTTACATAATAATACTCCAGTGTTGCTTAATTTGCATGCAGAGATGTTACATTGTTTGATGGTCTGAGTTCCCATAAAGAGACAGGCTAACAGGAGGAAACACATGAATGTGAACAAGGCATAGGACTAAAAAGAAGAATAAACAAACTACAAAATAACTTGGATGATAAATAAAGCTGGAAGAATAAATTCCTGGTTTTATTTCAATTAACCATTTATTTTAGAATTACTTCTCTTCCTATCCTCCAACTCTGACAAATGGACTGATGGCCAGGCACTGTAGCCATGCTGCTGGCCAGGAAGGCAGTGGGACACTTCTTGGCAAAATGCTTTTGAGTTTTATTGTGCTTTTTTCTGTGTATTCCATGTTGTCTGTGACAGACTGAAAAAAAAGAAAGAGATCATAGGATCTCTGGGAAAAACAGACCCCTGGAAAGTGCATAAGAACTGTCCAGGAGAGGTCGCTGGGAAGGAGAGATTCACATTACTTTGGATTGCTGGTTTGTAGATATTGCAGTCAAATAAAACTTACTGCAGATGACAGAGAATGAAGGGCATTCTGTACTCAAACAGTTTTTACTGACAGTCCCCTTGATCCTACACCTTTTTTTCCCCACACCTCCCCTTCATGTAAGTTGAAAGGCATACCCATATTTATCTTTTTTTTTTTTTTGTAAATATTGACACTAAATTGTATACAGTGGTGTTTTATGTGATGGCTAATGATACAGGCAGCATAAATGGAAAGAGTAAACAGATAAAAAAACCACAAAAAACCAACCTGAAATAATATAATTATTTGTAATTCTGATATTTTGACAGTTAATAATGGTAACCTAACTCTAAAGACCCTATCCTGTGTAAATGGATTTCTTTTTACATTTTGCCCTTGCAGAATACGTTGTGAATTTTGTCATCACAATAAATTCATGAAAAATGAGAGAGAATTCTAAAGGAAATTTCTGCTCTATATCTTTCCTCCTTTTCCTTCAAAACAAATAAGGGATTTTGCATCATAGATGAAGTTGATTTCCACTTAATTGAGGGCTGCATCTCATTTGTAATGTTTGAGAATATCCTTCTTTACTCATCTCTTTTACACTTGGTACACTTGGTAAAATTACTGGGTATTAAAATTTCTTTGTACTTTATGGACTAAATAATTTTGAAAGGCAGTTTTGTTGTCAAAATCACTGGTTAGCAGAGAGATTCGTAAGGTTTGGCTAATTTGTATTTGTTCTCCTGAGATAAATTCACATGAAATAGCAGCACAGGATTTTCACCAGTTGATAAACTGGAGAAGATAAAAGCCAGGTTTATACATAGTGCCATTTGTCAAGTTACTGAGCAAAATTAAATCATTCCATCTGGATTAATTTTTAACATTGAAATAGTTGACATTGTTCTGTGCATCAAAATAAAAGGAACACATCTTTTTTTTGCAGTAAAGACTGACCTGGCCAAGAAATTTGAATATATTTTTCCAGATATGTATGTATGAGTTTTAAAACACATCCATTTAAAGTGCACTCCCCTGCTTGTTTGTCTTTGAGGGTCAAGAATTTACAATCCCAGACCAGAATCAAGAAAACTAAAAATAATTCAGGGGAATAATGCAAACTTTGCCACTTGCACTTGAATGGAAGGAAACTTCACTTTCAGATCCAAAGTTTGAATTTTGTAATTGTTTATAGATTTCAAAATACCACACGTGACAGGATATTTCCTTATTTAGAGCCCAGAGTTTTCTCTTCCAACTTAAACTCTCTAAAACAAAGAAGGAGCCTGCACCAACTGGTTTCCTTAAGGACTTCTACTGCAACAATTAATTTCAGCTCATATCTTTATGAATAAGAAGAAAGACATGAAACACTTGACTTTTTCTACAGTCTTAGTTTTCCTCTCTTTCGTTGATACTGCTTTTCAAACACTCGGTGAGTCTTTGCTTTTTATCTCCAGGGAATATGGATGTGAAAGTAGACATTGTTGTTGTCTTGCTTGTTTCTCAGGCTCTTCAAGATTTTCATGCAGCCTGACTGTCCTGGGTTTCATATGAATCTTAATTGGACTGATCCCCAGAAGTTAAAAATTACGCAGATACTGAGATGTTGGTTCACTTTTAAAGAGAGGAGAAGAGTCAAAATGGGGTAAAGATGGGAATCAGGAGTCAAGACAGAGTCTCCTATGTGGATGAATATTTCCTTTTGGATAAACCTAATTATTGGTCTGCTCTGTGAAGTAGATGGACTTCACAGTGTGCTCCATATTCTTTCTCTGTATATCTGACTGTTATGAAAAAATGGAAAAGGGAAAGGAATTACATAGCATGCTGTATATGTGTCTCCTAGCCTAACAATGAGGTTGTGTGGAATGAGATGGAGCTTTGGGTTTGATGTGAGATGTACTACTGTGGCCGAGCAGATGCCAGTGAAAAAAATTTAAAAAGATCACTCAAGAGAAGTCGTGGAATAACTACTGTGGCTTTCAGGGTAAGGATGAGAGGCATAGTTAAGGCTCTGAAGTTTACCAAGGACAGATTAAAGCTCCCTTTTGATGTTAGGATGGTGATAAGGTTCAAGGACATTCTTCCTTTATTCTTCAGTTAACTAGATTTGTGGATGAGTGGGGTACAAATCACAGCTTCTGAAAGCAGACACTGTGAGCTGTGCCAGCACTAGCCTGTGCAAAAAGAGGGTGTAATCTTTGCTCTGTGAGCTGGAACCCAAACCCACTTTATAGCCTAAGCACGAACCTTGTAGTTTCCAGTGAGAACTCCTATTATTAGACCCCAAAGTAATAGGAGAGGCAATAGCTGAAACTTAGGGTGCTACATGAAGCACTTACTTAGCAGTAAGAAATAAAAGATTTAATAAAACTTAAAACTTTCTGTCTAAATGGTCAAGGAAAGAAGAAAATAAGTCTTAGCTCCAAATATAGATGTGAAGAAGTGAAACTTCCATAGCTTGCTAAGCTGGTCCAAGAAATCCAAGGCCTTCTTGAGAGACCTCAAACATTAAGTACAGATATCCTAAAAAGAACTATTCTTCCTGTTGTAGCTTCTCAGAATTTCCCAGGCATTTTCTGCTCTGTTCACTACTCAACATTGGCTGGGCCCTAACATCCTACCCTTGTCCTACAAATTTATTTTAGGTTTTGGAAGGGTATCTCACTCTCCCTTATGTGATTATTCTCTCAGATGGATACTGGGGTGATGTTACATTTCTGATTCCAGGTGAGGACTTGAGGCACAGAGAACTAAAGGGCAAAGCCTTGCTCTCCTGTCCCATAGGTCCTGGAATATTCCCTGCAGTCCAAATTTCACTCCCTTGCAACCCAAAGCCAGTGGGAGATGTATATTACTTGACATGTTGAAAAGCAAGCACCTGTGTTCACAGATCAATGACCAGCACTGAACGAGCCACTTCCAAAGTTGGCAGCACAAATGCAGTACTGGGCAGCCCTTCCCAGCAAGGACTGCTTGTCTTGATGGATCACTAAACTAGGCTGCCTATAATCCCTTGGGAGCACTAGCTAGCTTGTTTAGCATTCATATACTGTCTTTCCATAACAATGCATGGGCACACACCTCCACCTTTACTGTCCAGTGCTAGTTCTTATAAGAATGTTTCTGATTGATTGTGTGAATTATTTTGACTTCTTATTATAGAAATACCAATGAGAGGATATTGAAACAAGCAAAATAACAAGTCACTATTCCACAGTTTTTAATCTTAAAAAGAACCCCCCAAATAATAGCAGAGCATGCCAATACAGAGGGAGAAAGGGTCACAGAAGGCTCACTCAAAAACTGTATTAAGCACAAATCCAACCCTGTGGAGATGGATGTAGCGTGAGCTAAATTGATCGCCTATGAAGTGATGTCAAGCTCAAAATTTTCAGTAAGGTCTCTTTCAAAAGTCTTGAAAGAAACATGTGCTTCAGCAGGCCTTTTGAAAAACAAAATCCACTATACTAATGAAAATTCTATTATGGTGATGACATTCATGCTGTATTTTATATGCTCTTATTCCTTATTATTTACATGAACTGCACTTATTTTTCCTTTCCAGAAGGAAATAAAAGTCTTAAAAATGCTGTTTGGTCTTTGCAACAACACATCTTTTGCCTCACAAGCTTCCCTCACCATAAATATCTTAATGCTGATTATTTTGTTTTACAGACGATGGAATTTTTTTAATATATAATGCGGATACTAAGCTCTGTTTAATTGCTCAGAGTTCTCATGCAGTCACAACAGCTGCTTGCAACAAAAACACTGAGTTACAAAAATTCAAGTGGGTGTCTGATCACCAGATGATGAGTGTGGCGTTCGCACAGTGTTTGGGAGTGCCTTACAAGCAAACACAGGCTAAAATTTCTTTGTACCCCTGCAACAAGGAAAGCAAATTCCAGAAATGGGAGTGCAGAAATGCAGCCTTGGCAATCCAAGGGGAAGATTTATTTCTCAGTCCTGGCAAAAGAAAGAAAGACAATATTCTGCTGAACAATGGATCAGCAACGATGAGTAAATGGAAGATCTATGGAACCATGGATGATTTGTGTTCCAAAGGCCATGAAGGTAAATTTCAAAGGTTACTCTTGATGATGTCTTGAACCCAGTTGTTTGTCTCACAGATAGGATCATTAGATTTCTGCTCCGTTTAGTCTAACATCAGCTGTTCCACCTCAGGAAATGCTGGACTGGAGGATGAATCATTCACATATTCAGGCCTGTGTTCCTCCATCCCGGAGACCTGTTGGTGTTTAGCTTCAGAGAGAATGTAGTATCTGCAAAATGTACTTTTTTTTTTTTTTTTTTTTTTTTTTTTAAAGCAAAAGGTGTATCTAGTCTATTTTTAATCGAAGTGCTTTATTTAACTCTACACAAGTACTATTGAAATTGTATTAACATTGTTGGGTGATAGGCAGAAATCTTAACGTTTAGTACTCCTGTAGTAAATATAAGGAGAGAATTCCATGCATACTATTCAAGTCCCCTACCAGATTTCAGATGACAAAAACCCCCACAACATTTAACAGCTAAACCAATGATTTATTTTTATTTTAGTGAATGATGGGAAGTTAAGCTACATGAAGAACAAAATTAAGCTATCTTTAGAAAATTATTTTTAGATATATGAGACAAAAATCATGACAGTGTTTTCATAGTTCTTGACTACAGTATGAAACTGCTCTATTTCCAGCCATTACAGCTGACAATATCACACGTAAATGGCAAATTGGAGGACCTACCCATAACTTCCTTGGAAGCCACTGCTGGTGACAGCAGGTCCCCAGTTACACTCGTATAACACTTGTAATATTTTCTCCACATACATTTAAGAAGAGTATAGATAAGTAGAGAATTGGGTTCCCCAGACTCCTGTACTTACTCCTCTTTTGTCCCCTCAGATCTATTCACACTGTTAGGAAACACCAATGGAGCTCCGTGTGTCTTCCCCTTCCAGCTGAGTGGCAAATGGCAGGCGGGGTGCACGGCTGCCGGCAGGTCAGATGGCTTGCTCTGGTGTGCAACAACCCCCAACTTTGACACTGACCATTTGTATGGGTTCTGCCCAACTGGTGGTAAGTCCCAAATGCTGACATAGATGCTATAACACAATACTGTTAGTTAACTACATCAGTGCTGAGACACCATTGCTAATAGGGAAGATAAAAATATTGTAATTAATGTATTTTACAAAAAAATGTCTTGGCCATGCCATAACATCCTCACAGAGGAAACAAAAATGTTTCCTATGAGTCTACAGTCAGGCTGAAAGATGTCTGGGTGAGTTCATCTGTAGCTAACACCCCAGAAAAGACCAGACTAATTAGAGTATGGGTTTTGGGGGTCTGAGCCTTATTAGCTTCAGAAATTCATTTCAAAAATAAGCTTGAAGTTAAACTTTCTCATAACATTTTGTATCAGATGTTGATAACAAACTGCAATAGTCAATCTCCTTTCTCTCACACAGACAATGAAAGATTTTGGAGTACGGATCCTTTGACAGGAAACTACTACCAGATAAACTACCAGTCAGCTCTCACGTGGCACCAAGCAAGGAAGAGCTGCCAGCAGCAGAATGCAGAATTATTAAGTATCACAGAGATACATGAGCAAATGTATCTAAAAGGTGAACAAATAAGCACAATTCTGTAAAAAGAGGGTCTAATTTTTTTTTTGTTTGCTAATTACATATATTTCAGTGCTTTAATCATATTACAATGAGTAAAAGATAGAATAGTAGTCTATGTGTTGCTAGAGAAATAGCACAATTACAGAAAATTAAGCTTTTTATAAGTGGAACTTAGGTAAGTTTTGAAATTGCCATTTTATATTATTTCTATTATTATTATAAGTATTACCATTATTACACATATAATAATTACTACTATAACAATAATAATTGTTAATATTATTATTTTCAAAGAAATTAAGTAATTAACCTGTCTCAAGCTCAGAAAATCCCAGAAAGGGGCCTTTACAGGAAAGAAAGTCATTATAGGAGGCATGTGACTTTTATGTTAAGAAATCAATTTGCATATATCTAATGAAAGATATTTTCTGAAACCTCATACACATTTTACAGAAAACACTACTAGAAATTTAAAAGATTGTCTGGATTTATGCATAGACTGTAGAATGAAGGCCAATTCAATTGAATCGAATCATGCTGAAGCAAACTTAGTGCATAAATATTAACAAAAGCAAATCATGTGTTTAAGTTTTCAGATCTTACTGCTTACATAGAACTGTAGAATAGCATTAGGTTCAGATAAACTAAGATGAAAAATAGTTTTGCCATCCTCTGCCCTTTAACTACAGAATAAACTTTCTAAGTTTATTACCAGGGATCACTGATTCTGTACTGAACTCAAATCACTAGCAGACATTTATTATCTTCTTCCGAACTTTGAAAATGCAGAGCATTTCCTAACAAATCTCATTAGATCTCACCTCTTTTGGTCAGATTTGATTGACAGCAAGAGATCCTCTCTCTGGATTGGGCTTAACAGCCTGAATCTCAAGAGTGGCTGGCAGTGGAGTGGCGGCATCCCCTTCAGATACTTTAACTGGGCACAAGGTAGTAATAATTTTTTTAACAGGTTTTGGAATTAATGTTTCCCAACATAATGTTCAATGCCTATTAATTACTAATCCTGTCGTATTCCCCATGAATACAAGGAAATGGAGTCGAAGGATTTATGAGATTTGTTGGACTAAAAAGCTGAGAATGATGCTTTTCTTCTCTGGATATGCCACAAGGAGTTTCCAGGAGAAGAGTTAAAAAAACTCATCTCCTATCAGGAACAGATAAAGTGAAAAGAACTAGTTGAACTGTAGCATGCTAGGAATGCCTTCAAGTCAACTAAAACCTCTGTGTCTCTTCAAACCTCACAGGGTTATCAGACCTGCAAGAACTCAGCTGTCAGTGAGCATCAGTTTTTCAAAGCCTTCCCTGTCATTTTTTATGCTTTTCCTCTTTTCTTCTCTCCTCTTTAACATTCAAGAGAGACTGTAAATAATGTTCAAAGCATTGGGAGTTTATCCTTGAAAGTTACTTAATGACTGTCATGTCAACAGCCAGTTGCAGCAAGTGCTGAATGTTTGCTTGCTGAATAAATGCACAAACATTCCATCTTTTGTCTTTCTCCAAGTCTCAGATGCCACCTGTTTTTATCTGGCACAAAAGATGATAGGAAGCCCACAGATGCTGATATCGGTAGTGGTTTTCGACCTTCTGCTGAGCTCATCAAATTCCTTAGGCCTTGCAGAGAAGAGCAGCTGGGTCTCAGGTCCACCAGCCCACCCTCTTCTGCATGATAGCTATTATGATGAGTCAACCTACACATTTCCAGTTTATGGTAAAATTATTTTAAGTTATCTCTTGGGTAGAGAATGAAAAGCAAAAAAATAAGTAATCACACTGTGGACCTTTCTGACAGGAGGAAAACACTGCCTGTTACTCAAGGACAACAGTCCTGGAGAACCTCCTGGAGGGCTGGTTGCAGAGGCAGGCAGGGGAGAGACACACAGCAACTGTGAGGACATGCACAGAGGCTCACCTTGCAGCAAGAAGCAAATCTGCAGCCACACTGCTAAAGAGACATGCAGAAATGACCTTTCCCAAAGGGCCCAAGTATAACTTTTTTGTCTCAGCACACCACTGAAAGCTGCAGGACCAGAACCTGACAAAAAAAAGAAATACCTCCCTGTAAGGGCATTGTGGAAACCAGATTTGTTTTCATATGTGATTTGTTATGCCTTATCCAACATATGTGCCTTATGTTTTATTTTAGAAATTCCACTTTATAATTTCTGCGATCTGCTAAACACAGCTCTAGAAACTACAAGTCATTTACTGTGTTTCCATAAAGAGAAAGTCTACCCTGTCAGTCTCTGACCAATCCTGCTTCTCACCACTCCCTACTCAACTGCCAGACATTTGCCACAGATCAGTGGCATTCTGCTTTTGTCTGGTTTTTTTGTTTGTTTGTTTTAAAATATTAATTCACAGAATTTAGTTCAGCTCTAAAACATAGAGGCAGAACTCTAACTTTCAGGCTTTGAAACATCTTTTTTTTATGAGCAGCTGACATCTCTTACTAGGAAGACGGCTTTCTTCTCCTCAAATCTGTAAAATTCCTTGTCTCAAGATGGAAGTTAAGATACTGCCTTATTGTGTTCCTGCCTAAAGATACTAGCTCACACTGTGCCCTCTGATTTCATGAATGTAATTGAGTGTTTCAAGCTCATTACTTAGTCATATTAGCATAACAGGGTCCTGACCACAAGTTGTATACAAAACTAGATGTTTCATGAGCTGTAAAACTATGAACTCTGATTTTCTACAGACTGTGTACAGCACTGCAACTGTAGCATCACTAGGTATGCCTTCCATGCCTGGACTCTTCAGTCCAGCATCTACTGAGCGGGCAATAACATCATTTATTCTGCAGCTGGTAGTTAACACATGTTCCTCAGCACATATACAGATGACCCCTATTCACAGGCTGATTAAACAGGTGGACTGGCAAGGAAACGACTCACAGCAGGCTTTCTATCACTGTGGGCTTGAAGTTTAGTCTCTCTTCTGTGCAAGCCAACAATTTTCACAAAACTTACAGGAATGTCTTATGTTTGAGACTGTTATTTTGTCAAATACAGCAGAAAGTGTGAATTATGCAACAAGCATCTGAAGAAATGTTTTGATGGGTCCTTTAAATTACATTTCCTTATGTCTGATAGAAAAGTAACTGTAGCAATGAAGTAATGAGTCTGTAATCAACACATGAAAAGGCTGGAAGAAAATTGTTCTTTCAGCTCCTGACATAAAAGCTGTGCAATACAAAAAAAAGTTGGTTTTTATTCTATGAAGGAAGCCCTGAGCCTGAACCTGAGAAACTCTGTGCAGTACTGAACCCCAGAAGAGATGCTAAATGGGAAAACCAGCCATGTCAGCTGAAACTTGGCTATATCTGTAAAAAGGAAAACGCCACGCTGGATCCCTTCATTCTTCCATCGGGTATGTCAAGCAAATAAAAACCCTTTGAGAAAGACAGATATTGAATCACTAAAATGAAATTTCAGAGCTATTAAAAAAAAAAAAAAAGCAGCATTGTCATTTGTTTATCTGCTTTGATGAGTGGCACAGAACAAAACACACTGTTATTTCTTTAACCAAATATATTTAAATGTGGGAAATGTTCCTGGAACCCAGTAAACACATAAGAAAGTTTATTTCATCTGATTGTACATAATTCCAGAGGCACTGGTCTAAGCCATACAGTCACCTAAGTATCACGGACTGTATGGATGTGAAAATAAAGTTAGAGATGACTCAAGTTTCCTGCAGTGCATTCTAATGAAAACAGCAAGGCTTCTCACTGAAATCTTGGAAAGATGGCACCAGTAGGCCCAAACCACCTTCTCAGTGGGATTGCCTGTAACCTAGAAACATGGCAAAAAGAGCAAGTTCCTTCAGACCAGTTTTCTACTAAGCTTTTCTCTGATTTATTTAACAAGACTTAGTATGGAAAGCCGTATGTTCAGACAATTACAAGGGCTGCAGTAACACTGCCTTTATGAAATCTGAAACATATAATTGGACGGAGTACATAGTATGAAAACACTATAAAAGGGATTCCGAAATATTCCTCTGTCCAAAAACAAATATTGCATACTAGTGAAGCTCAGTTACCACTGGCTACATTATTTTCCTCTTTTGTTTAAATGCAGGATGTTTTCTGTAGAAGTCCCTTGTGCAACAACAGACTGAAACATTATATATGTATGAGGAATAAAGAGAAACATTGCTTTAACTGATTTAAAATGTAATTGCAATTATTCTAGACTTCAGTTTGTGCTGTTAAAAAACTTGAATTATCTATTGATTTTGAGGGGATGCAGACCCTGTTAAATGTCCAGAAGAATGGTTGCCCTATGGAGATCACTGTTTCATGATTCATAGAGAGCCCAGAGCATGGAGAGAAGCCCTAATTTCCTGCAATGAGAGCAATGGCAATCTGGCCAGTATCCATAACCCTGAAGAGCATGGCTTCATACTGTCTCAGCTTGGCTACAGTGAGTATTTCTACAGGACAGTGTTTGGTACATATGGAGAATTATATTATTAGAGGTCTTAAAGGATTTTTAAAAAGTATCTTTTTTATTTGGAATGAATATTTGTAGGGAAGCCTAGTTATACAAGTTAAAAAAAAAACACAAACCAACAAAAACTAAAAAGAAACCACAAGAGGAATCATGAGTGCTCTCTTCATTTTCTTTTTCATGCTTTTCATTTTGATTTTAATTTGTTTTTCATTGCATGAAATCACTGGAAGGAAATAACAGCTCTAGTTACTGCAATATTTGTGTGGATTATCTGCCTCAGACACCTTGTAGCTGTAGATACAGTAATGGACTTTACTGATAAAGCTGAAGAATCTCATTTCCTGCTGGTATCTCATCTTTTAACTTCTTGAAAGAAGAATGTGAATTAGAACTTAAATTAACTCCACTGTCATTTATTTTGATGAGTTTGTGTTGTAACACGGCAATTTCAGCTCATCTCCATAAAATTGTGCTCCAATGGGCTGTTTCAATGCAGGTACTAACACAGGTGAATTTCTGTTCTTAGAAGCTGTGGATGAGCTGTGGATTGGTCTGAATGACCTCAACACTCAAATGTACTTTGAATGGAGTGATGGGACTCCTGTGACATATACTAAATGGTTGCCTGGAGAACCAACTCATGCATTCAATGGACAAGAAGATTGTGTCATTATGGCAGGAGAGGTAGAATCATTCAACAGTTGCGTAGCGCTTTATTATTTGATTTTGCAGTTTGTATTATTTTTTTTACTAATCTAATTTAGAAACAGATCAGAGAATGGTATCTCTATGGACCCAGAAAGACAATGGTTTAAATTAAATTTAAAATTAAATTAGACATAACTAGATCCATGTTATATCTGATTGTGAGTGGACGTTATGTGCCAAGCAAACCTTAAGAGTCTGCCAGGGACATCTAGTTAGCTTAATATAACCTCACAATTAAGCACAAATACTTGGAATTCATTAAAAGGTGCAGATCTTTCTTTTTTCTCCTATTGAAGTGATATAAAAAAAAATAAAATCAATAACATTTCTAAAGGAAACAGGTTCTGCCTCACTATTTTTCACCTCTTTCCAAAACTGCATCTAGGATGGATACTGGGCCGACAGTGCCTGTGACATAAAGTTAGGTTACATCTGCAGAAGAAACCCACTAGAAGGAGTTTCTGGGACAGTAAAGACTGATCCTGCCTGCTTGAAGGTAAGAAGACAATGTAATCAATAATCTAGTTAGCAAAACTCTCTTATGTTCACAAGCTCCCCTTGACATTGAAACTATTTTTTTCCCCCTAACAAGTGTGACTGCTCATCAAATTAAGGGTGGTAACTTCCACTACACTCCCTTACTTGAAATAAAGTTATTGTAAATCTTTTTTAGTCCATAAAAGTCAGGACTGTTATCTCTCAGAAATGTCTGTGAAAGAGACTAAAGCCATTATTGTGGCTTTCTGCAAATTTGTTCTATTGTTCTTCAACCATTTGCAGTTATCTAAGTTGTAGCAGTGACTGGGAACCATTTCTGGACTCTGTGACATGATGCCAGAAAATGACAAACCTCACTATCGAAGACAAATCAAAACAATCAATTTACCTTTACAAATTAATTTGTTTTGAACAAGTATCCTACTGCTTTTTTTTTTTTTTTTTTTTTTTTTTAATTCTTCTTTCCTCTCTTTTTCCCTTCTTTATACTTTCCTAGTGACTAATGCTCTATGTTTAGTAACATTTCCCACAACACCATACGAGGGCTAGAGCTGAGCCCGATTTTGCTAGATGGAACTAGGCAGCACCCTAATATTGAACACAGATTTCATTTACCTTTCTCAGATGCAGCTAGTAAATTTTGAGCTAGTATAGAAGGGAAAAGTGTCTTGGAATTCAGCTGTAATTTTGAGGATTTTGCTTTCCAATAGTTTCTATGCTACCTCTGCAGTCAGACTTTCTAGGTGAGCTGATGAGTTAAATAAGTTAATTAGTCTAGTTACAATTCTTGTAGTCCAGAAATGTCAGGAAACTTGAGTCAGCATCTCACTATATCACAGATTAGTTCTGGGCAAGGAAGTCTTTTACACACCAGCTTCTGAATACACTCCATTCTGTGTGCCTCTGTAGTTTTTAATGGTTAAAACTGATCAATTAATAATTGTCAAAAAAGGGGGGACTCATATGTATTATATCTCTTCTTTCTGGATGTTTGTTAAATTTAATTTCCATTATTCCATTGGAATTCAAATTAATGTATTACCACATTAGGTTACATGAAAAACATATTGATTTAAGAGCTGACACTGGAATCCAAGCATTAGAACCTATACTCTTTTTACCACAAACAGATTTCACATTTTCTTTACAGGGCTGGGAAAGGCATGGTTCTTACTGCTACCTGGTTGGACATACCTCTGTAACATTTTCAGAAGCAAAGAAAACGTGTGAAAGGAGCAGTGGTTATTTAACAAGTGTAGGAGATAGGTATGAAAAGCGTTTCAGAACTACATATGTTGAAATAATCTTGGAATTTTATAAAATAGTTCAGAACTTCTTGGAAAACGTGTGAAACCAGAAAACCAGAATAACTCTTTCCTGGAGAGAAAAAATAAATAAGTCAGTAAATACAGTTGATCTTTTCTAACTAAATGTATTTTGCATATTCATGTTTTGCAGTACTTTGAAAAAACAGACGAGCTGCTTCTGTTCTGTAAGTAGCAGTTTTTTTAGGATAGTGTGGATTCACCTGCTATTGAAGTTGGACCATCTGCTACCCAGTTAAGCAACATCTTTGCACTCCAAAGGAATTCTAGGGCAAACTCCATTTATTCCAGTCTTGTGTAGGTTAGGATGCTGAGAAATGGCAGACTAAAGGAAAGCTATGCTTAATGCCCATCTGAGTCCTGTCATTTCAGGTACGAGCAAGCCTACCTGACCAGCCTTGTTGGTCTGAGATCTGAGAAGTGTTTTTGGATTGGTCTCTCAGACATGGAAGAGCAAGGGATGTTCAAGTGGGTGTCTGGTGAAGGTGTCCTCTACACAAACTGGAACACAGCAATGCCTGGTACTCTGCAATTGAAGGAGCTACTAAGGAGCTTTCTGTGTTGTAATTCTAAACTGTTTCCCAATTTTGCTAAAACACATCCATGATCACACATACAAACAAAATAACAGGCTGAGGGATTTGGGGCTGTTCAGCCTGGAGAAGGCTCTGAGGAGACCTTATAGCAGCCTTCTAGTACCTGAAGAGGGCCTGGAAAGCTGGAGAGGGACTTCTTACCAGGGTGTGTAGTGATAGGACAAGGGGTAATGGTTTTAAGCTGTAAGAGGGTAGATTTTGGTTAGACATTAGGATGAAATTCTTTACTGGGTAAAGGGCGGTGAGACACTGGAGCAAGTTGCTCAGGGAGGTTGTGGCTGCCTCCTCTTTAGAGATATTCAAGGCCAGGTTGGACAGGGCCTAGAGCAACCTGGTCTAGTGGAAGGTGTCCCTGCCCATGCAGGGGGGTTGGAACCAGATGATCTTCTATGTCTTTTCCAACCCAAACCATTCTATAATTCTATTATATGATTCTATGAAAATCAAACTGAGGAAAGGGTGAAATCTTTTCAAGCTCAAGCGATTGGCTGACAAATCCTTGCAGTATGTGGCATAGGAAAGGAGTGCAGGGTTTGTTCTTGCATTTGTAAAGGCTTTCAAAGGGGAGGGAAGATGAGGAAGGACTCAGCTCACTGGTTTCCTCCTTTTACAAAACTCCTCTGAGCAGACAGTACACTTAGTATTTCAAACAGTCTTTTTTAATTTGATCACATGCAGTGTAAAAATGTCACGGGAACGACCTTAAAACACATTTCAGTTTCATTTTTTATCTCACAAAGGGAATGAAGCCGGTTGTGTTGCCCTAAGGACTGGAAATGCAGCTGGACTATGGGATGTTCAGAACTGTGAAACAAAGGCAAAATTCCTCTGCAAAAAACTAGCTGAAAAAAATAGTCTCCCCCATTCTCCTGAAACTGTTTCTGAATCCCCATGTCCCTTGGGTTGGGATACAAGCAATAGCACTGATTCATGCTTCAGAGTAAGTATTAATTTTTCCATTAATCCTGCTAATGAGACAGAAGAGTACCAAATAGATAGAGTGTCTAAACTCCAGACAATGGCACATTAATGCACAAATATAGTAAGCTTTTATACAACTATTCACAGAAGTCACTGCACTTATCACACTATCAGTGCTATATGTAAGATTATCCAATCAGCATACACTTTAATCCATATTAAATACGATAATTGCAGTGGAATATTTTCCTATTTTGCTTACACAGAGCAGTCAGTACATTTATTTTTAACATGCTGCAAATTTGTCTACAGGTTTTTGTGAGAGAAGAAATCCAAAAGAAAACATGGTTTGAAGCCCAAGATTACTGCAGAAAAATAGGAGGAGACCTGGCTGCCATTAGAAGTGAAGAAGAGCAAAGAGTGATAGAAAACTTAATAATGTAAGTAAGGAAAATATCTAGTAATTGATATAAAAATATTCCTAAGTTGTTCCCTGACATAATTAGTTCAAAATCCATACCTGTCTAGCATCGTAGTCATAAGAAAAAGAACTGAGAAAATATTTCATATGGGTACCATTTTTGGAGTTCCTAAAATTTGTTATCATTTGCAAATCTTTTAAATCAGAAAAAAAAAAAAAAGAGCCAACAACCACATTTTTTAATGCATCTCTTTCAGACTCATTCCTAAGTTTTTCCACTGAACCATTCTGAAACTAAATTGTGACTTTCAGCAAACCTGAATATTTAATTTCTCAAAGAACACTATAATTACAACAATAATGACTAAAAAGTATTTGTTGTGTTCTCAACACAATAATTTCCAAAATAGAAAACTTTAAGGTATGAACTTCACTTACTTTCTAATGGGAGTTTGCTGACCAACAACATTTGACTCGTTTTAGGATTTCCACTCTATTTAAAGTCTTCAATATGTGTGTGAGTTATTGTCCCACATAACTTGCAAATTTTAACAGAGCTAATCATGTACATCCTCTTCACCTATTCCACTTTTTTCACACTCCAGAAAAAAGAACCCATCGTATCAACCTTTCTGGATAGGTTTGCAGTGTATGAACCCTGATGGTGGGCTTTCCTGGAGTGACGGATCCCCAGTGAGTGTTTGACCTTGCTAATTTCTTTCTGTTCTGACTTTTTTGCTCTTGGAGCTCTTACCATGACTGGTGTAGATGAAAGTTGTATAAGAATTCTCAAAAATGTCTACCTTGCCATTGGGTAATTATAAATCATTGTTCTTCACAAGCATTTGCAAGAGGAAAAGGCCAATAAACCTGAAGTTACACCATCACAACACTGGTAACATGGAGTACTAATTGCAGCTACAGTTTTCTAAGTGGCAAATACATGAGAATCATCTCTCCTGGTTTTTATTAGTCTCTGGTGATATATTGCCTATTTCTTTCCCCTACTATTAATTTGTAACCTCATTTGATTTGAGTTTTCATGGGACTGCTGGAGACTGTTAAATGTGTAAACTCAGAACTACATAGCTACAGCCATAAAAGGAAACTAAGGAGTGATTTGAAACTTCAGTGCTACTTCTCTTTCCTTCCAGAGTACAACTTTTTTCCCTGTATGATAAGAATAAAAACCCAATTTGTGTTTCTTCTGTAGGTGAAATATAAGGAAAATAAATATTTTTGCTATACTGGATTTGTATATTGTGGAGCAATCAGGGAAGATCATTTCTCATCATGGACTGAGGAGAACTGTGAACACAGTCATAACTGGATTTGTCAAATAAAGAAAGGTGTGTTACTTTTTACTCTAAATTCAAATTATTTAGAAAGTAAAGCTGAAATCTACCAGAATAGGAAGCTCTGCAAGCTACATCCTTGTAGAATATTTGGTTGATTTCACAGGAATGCTGCATAATGAAAAATAGGTCAAGATGTACTAATACTTTTAGAATATGTTTCAGCTGTTAAGCTTCTTGTTTGTTCATTTAATTCAAGAAAAATATGTTACATTATATATTTTACTGAAAATATACTGCTTTATATAATTACAGGATCATAGAAAATGAGGTGAAAGCAATCTCAAGCATTTACCTGGTAAAATACACTGCTCTGCCCAAAAGCAGATTTTTGTCAAAAAAAAGTCTTTGACTGACATAAAACTGCATGTTTTTTGGAACTTTTATTTGTAGGGAATTTCCAAGGGGGGGGCTAGGAGGGCAGAGAGGGGGAAAGACAGGATTTCAATTTGCAAATATAAAAAGATTTATTTAATTCTCTGTATCCTTTGTGTAGTGAAACTTCACTCCTTCATTCAGGTGTAGCTTGAACACTACAAAAGAACACATTACTCACCTACTCTAATTTAAACAAGACTGGCACTGCAGCAGAATAATTCTCTTTGTAAGATGATTTGTAAAGAAACTCCTGTAACAACAGGCTTGCTGTAATGAAAATACGGTAATCCAAGCTTCAGAATTTAAATACATCAAGGCAATAGGCAGGCTGACATCTTCCTCTCTTACCAGCACCAAAATCTTATGTGTATTATTATTATTATTGTTATTATTATTATTAATTATATCTAAAATGTAACTACATTGAGTGAAATAAGGGAAGAATCAATTATAGCTTTGTATTAAGTTGCACATTTTACTCTTAAGGTTAACAGGAGTGCTGCTTTGGTGGCTCTCTAGGCTCAAGCAGTAAGGGTTATGTTTAAAGACATACTTTTATAAATAAGATCATTTCTACACTGATGTATTATTCAAGATAATCTGATTCTAACCAAGGCACATTGTCTCAGCTCCTCATTCTTAAAAAGTAAATCACAGGCACCCATCTCAAAGCGATGTTGTTAATATACCTTTCCTGGTAACTTTCTTTGTAATTCCTCACCTGCATCATCAGCACAACTAAAAATCATTTGCAAAAGTGTCAGTAGTTCTATACTGTTAATTAATATTCCTGTATGAATGGCAGAAATTATAGCCTGAAGAAATTACCATAATTAGTCAGTAGGACATAATGTCATACTGAAAGATACTGAAAAAGTCACAATGATTTTTACTTCCAGAAGACACATCTATTTTTTTCTCTTAAATCTTTTAATGAACCATACAAGAGTTTATTTTTATAGCTCTTGCATATTTAGAGATAGACTGCTCCAATATCCCTCTCCACATGATATGGAAATTTTTCATTGAAATTATTTTGTAAAAGATAGTGGAATTTCAGTTAAACATGATCCTTCACAAAGCAATTTCATAGCAAAAAAAAGTTTGACAAATTATTACTAATAAAACTTAAAATATATTGAAGCTTTGTTTAATATTTTAATTTCTTGTTCAGATACAAGACAATGTCCATGAAGAAACTCTTATTATTGTGAAGAGTATACAAACATTGAAGTATTTTCACTCTTTAATTTTCTTTCAGAAGCAGGAACTCCTTCATATTAGCTTCTAATTTAGGCAAAAATCAGGATATACAAGATCAACCTACAAAAAATCCACCAAGACAGAGATGTAGGGCTGTAATACATTTGTTGTTCCTTGAACATCCATTTTTGCTCTGCACCGAACACACTATATATATTCTGCATTTAATATGTAAAATATAGAAAATTGATAGACTTAAGGATAATTTCCACTAACTGAACATTTGTACTAGCTCAACATTTAGGAAACCTTTTACATATTAATTTTCCCCCTATTTTAATTCAGGGACATGCTTGAAACCAGAACCTCTGGGCCCTTCTGTAGGTAAGATTCTGTTTATTTTGTCTTAACTAAAAGGTAGTATCATGTAACAAAACCAGCTTTGTGTAAGGACCATGGAGAATTCAGAGATTCCCCTTCTGTGTTGCAGCTTATGAAGTAATGGAAGATGGCTGGGTTTTAAAAGGGGACAAACACTATTTCTTCAGCACAGAAAAGACCTCTATGGAGAAAGCCAGAACATTCTGCAACAGCAATCATGGAGATCTTGCAACTATAGAAAATAATAGTGAAAGGAAATTTTTGTGGAAATATGTAAGCTGAAATTTGACTACGTTATACCATATGTGGCCTAGATACCCTGCTGCCTATGCTTGTGAAGTACAGGAGAATGTGCTTGTTGCATCATGTTACTACATTTTTTTAGCATTAGATATAAATGTTCAATGAAAAAAATATTTTTTCTACAGAAGAAAGTTTCCCTTTAGGAAAATAAATGCAAAGGAATTTACCATTTACTGGGGTGGGTATATTCTAATCTAACCAGAACTCTGCTCATGATCTAACATGCATAAGGAGCAACGAACAGGCAGATTAGATATATACTGACACCATCACTGCAGGGTGTTTGCCTCTCATCTGAATATCACATTCTAGAATACAGTGTAACTTGCAGATGTGAGACTATTGCCAGTGTAGCTCTGATGGTCACATATTATATCATGCAGTGTACATGAACAAAAACTTTTTCAAAGAAAGATTTAGTCCAGGCCAGGCCAGGGACTGACAGACTGTGGTCTTCATGAATATGTTTTCCTGCAACACATGTCAAAACTCTTCATGAATTTCAGGAGCACTGCCCTCACATTGCCTGAGACAATTCTGACGGCCACGTGCCAAAGCTGTGTCAGTGGCACACAAGCAATTTAATGGCATGGATGTTGCCCAAAACCTCTGCCATAATCTTATTTGGTCAATTGATATTGAAGAAGCCACACAACCTCCTTTCTGTTTCACAGCATTTGATGCTTGCTTTTATTATGTGGGAAAGGATATGAAAGGAGGAGAGGACAGACAACTTGAGACACAGGAATTACATGGCTAGTTAAGAATAGGAAAGTACCAACAAATTTTACACTACATTTTTTCTTAAGTGTTCCTTGTTTGTTCTTAAATTGAAAACATAAATTTGGAAGCTTTGATCATACCAGTAAAGCAATTAAAACAAGGAAAGCAGCAATAATGATAAAGCAAAAGTATGTGTTTTATGGTATTTACTTCAACAGGAGTCCTCTGTGGTGACTACACATGATCATTTATACAATGTGTATTAATTTGCTTCAACAAAGCAAAACGTATATTTTTTCATATTAGATAATTGCTAAATAAGCACTAACTAAAAGTACATTTTTGTGTTTAGATCTTAAAAAATGGCAAATTGGAGTCTTATCTCATAGGATTAATTCAGAATGCTGATCAACAGTTTAGGTAGGTAAACAAGCTACATCAAGACTCAAAAAAGGCGGTTGTAGACGTTTTGTATTGCCAGAGTTCCTTCTGGAGGGACCACTGCAAGGGAATACACGATATGAATACAGAGACAATGTCTGTTAATAATAAAGGTAATTCTGTTCTTTGACTTGACATGCAGGGATTTAATTATCTGAGGTCTTTTAATCATAATGAAGACTCAATCTACCAACAGACTCAGCTGTAATTAAAAAAAAAAAATTGAAATACTTTACATGTTAAGGTGGTTTTCCCTGAACTTTTCCATTAACATTAGCTGAGCAACTGCTACTGGGTTTTTTTTGTTTGTTTGTTTGGTTGGGTTTGGGTTTTTTGTTTGTTTGTTGTTATTGTTTGTTTGTTTGTTTTTTCCAGTTGGATTGATGGAAGCCCAGTGCACTATGCAGCTTGGGCACAGGGTGAGCCCAACTTTGCATGGGGTCAAGAAAATTGTGTGGTCTTATATAAGAACAATGGTGAGTTACACAACTTTAAAAAAAATTATGTTTATGGTTACTGCTCTTCCCTTGTTTGTTGAAATATCTTGCCAGCTTTAACTCATTCTTTTGAAGCAATATGCAAAAATAGGCATAATAAAATACAGTAATTATATATGACGTTTACTTCGGGTTAACATTAGCCATAAATGTGGAATCTAAGAAATTTATTTTAATGGGGAATGCAGGCACAATTTTACTGCTGACTTTTGAGCTTCACAAACAGTACCTTCTATTATAATCAACAGCAAGATGGTCCTCCAAAAAAATAGAGAATAGTTGCCAAAGAAACAGAACATATATGGAGTGTCACATTTTACAGTGTTTGCACTGACAAAGCATTGTGCATTCGGGTGGGTTCTACTCAGGTCACGATGTTGTCATACCAGCCATCTTGTGTGGCAGCTACGCGCAGTCACAGCAGGACCAAAGTCCTCTGGTAATCAGTGATGAGGAGAGTTAAGCTGAAGCATGTTATCTCACATTCCCAGGCTAATTGCTTTTGAACCCAAAAGCACAGAAGCCAGTTCAATTTCCCACAAATTTCAATCTTATTTGATGTCTTATTATTTATATTTAAATTTATTTCAGGCTTGTGGAATGATGTCAGCTGTGGTTTTTCAAATGGCTATATATGTGAGAGGCACAGAAGTTTTATAAATGCAACACTTCCTTCAGCAGTACCTTCACCTCCTGGAGGATGTCCCAAAGACTGGCTTTTATTTAAAAATCAGGTAGGATAACTCCCTTCTAAGCACAATGATATTAGTCTTTGGAAGATACTTCAAGATCTACAAGACTGCTTTTGTGTCTCAGATATCTTCTGACAGTGGTTATCCAAAGTGGCATTAAAATTGAACCAGTTGCCTAAGTCTTGCAAAACGGTGGGTTTTAATTATTTTCCTGAGACGTGGTCAACAGAGACATATTGGAAAAACTGCTACATTCTATTATACTTCCAAAAACGTTGAACTGAATTGAACTGAATGTGCCAACTACAGCGTAAAACCAGGCATTTGAACTGCAATAAAACAGAAATAGGGCCAAATTGGAGACCTCATAGCAGCCTTCCTATACCTGAAGGGGACCTACATAAAAGCTGAGGAGAGACATTTTACAAGGGCATGTAGCAAGAGGACAAGGAGTAAAAGATTAAAATTGGAAGAGGGTAGATTTAGGTTAGACATTAGGAAAAAATTCTTTAGTGTGAGCATGGTGAGACACTGGAACAGATTTCCCAGGTAAGTTGTGGAAGCCCCATCCCTGGAAATGTTCAAGGGCAGGTTAAATCAGTCTCTGAGCAACCTGATCTAATGGGAGGTGTCCCTGCCCAATGAGGGGGTTGGAACTAGATGACCTTTAAGGTCCCTTCCAACCCAAACTATTCTATGATTTTTGCTAATAGGCTTCAATGTAATACTTACCTCTTCCCAAAAGTGCTAAACTTGATCTGCTTATTAAGTGAGGGTTTCAGTTTCAAAAATGTACAGTATTGTTATGAAAGCATACATGGAAACTTGCAGCAGTGGAATTTATGTCAGTACATTTTTCTGTTTTGCATTTTTGGTACAGTTGTTGGAGTTGTTATTTTCCACAAATGATGCAAGATAATTCTCTGACAGTGCAACTGGTATGCCACAGAGGAGAGTGTGAGCTGTAAACATGAAGAGGGCATATTAGGCACACCAATAGTTACTCAAACCATTCTAGGGTGAATATGTATTGGTAATGTGATGACTATGCACTTTTCAAAAACCATGAATCCTATAAATGAATCAATAAAAGATCTGTAAAATGAAAAAAGCTGAATACATATATGAGAACACACTGATCATAGGCTCTAGGTCAAAAATGTTTTTCAGAAAGTTCAGATGATTTCACATTAAATCCTGGTTAGGCTTTTGTTATAGAGTCAGTACTTTTTTGTTTTTTTACTAATGATGGAGCATAGCTTCTCAAAATCTGAGTTAGTTAACACATTAGATTTTCATCAGACTCCTGCTGTGCTATATAAATGGTAGAGTTTTGTTGTGACTTTCTCAGTCTCTCACAGAAAGACACAGAGGAAATTTTAAATTTGTGAATACTTTTTACTTGGTTCCAGAGCTGAGTCCCTGTTAGCTTTAGAAAAATATTTTGTGGGTCTAAGCTGGGATAATTTCTACTTAAACTAGTATAATTGAAACCTGTCACTCACTAAAAGTCTATACCCATTTTTCTCTAGTGTTACAAATTTTTTGGCTCTTCCTATAAGTACTGGTATTCTGCAAGAAGAGTTTGTATGGATCTTGGAGGAGACTTGGCAAGCATCCATAATGAACAAGAACAAGGTATAGTGCAACAGCTCTTTAGCTAATAGATAGCATTTACTCTGTATGCAGTGGTCATTTCCTGCAAAGAACATGGCAAAAAGAGACAGTAAGTAAATATATCTATTTTGTAACATGTATACTAAACATGGGTATGGCATGTAACATTTTTGGAAGAACTGGAACAATGTGTCTAGGGCCTCCTAGTGATGCTAAGGATTGCTTCCTCCTGCTCCATGCAAACTGCTTCATGTTATTTTTAGGGTATGAATTAGCATAAAATAACAAATCAGACTGGAATTTGTAATTCTAGAGAGAGAAAGAAAAGGAATCTATGGTGTGTTTCTGCCAGAAATAAAAAGATATATAACCATATCTCTCTGAAATGGCTGCCTACATTCTGCAACTGAATTTCAGCATTAGAATGTCAGAGGAAGGCACATTTTCACCCTGTCTATGATCCCAGGCTTCCATTTGCCATGGTATACAGCTACACATTTCCATCAGTCAATCAGCTGATCCTGAGTGCTGAAATCAGTGAACTCATTAGATAACACAGTCATCAGGCAGGATTTTTGTATCTTTTCAGTTTCCAGTCTTGCTTCATAGTTCCAAATAGTTTCACTCTTTGAGATTTTTCACAGACAAAGGCTTGGTATAACCTCAAAATAATTAACTTGGGTAAACTACTGATAAAATGCTAATTAAAATATATTTACAAGATTTTAAGAAACAAAATACTCAAGGTTGTTTATGCGCTGATGTCTTGACTGAAGACATGACACGTTCATCTCTTCTGTTGGCTTTTTCTTTCCAGCCTTTCTCACTTACCATTTGAAAGATGTTTCAAATGATCTCTGGATTGGCTTGAATGATAGACTCAGTGAACTCAACTTTGTCTGGGCTGATGGAAGTGCTGTCACCTATACTAACTGGGCTCCAGATTCCCCGAAACTTGTAGAACCTATTTT
The DNA here is from genome assembly GCF_020740795.1 of Apus apus. Lineage (NCBI taxonomy): Eukaryota > Metazoa > Chordata > Aves > Apodiformes > Apodidae > Apus > Apus apus. The sequence goes on along the minus strand of NC_067283.1, from coordinate 20,893,546 downwards.
GTTTGACAGTCTACGTCCAGAAGATGGTCACAATCGACAACAGGTAAATACTACTCAGCATTTAGCATTGAGTGAAATCTGAGGAGCAGTATCACTTCAAGTAAATAGCTCCCTTTGCTACAGACATTGCCTTAGCCTTCTCCCCAAGTTGTTAATCTGTCTTTACATTGGGATTAGTGATAAAAAGTTCCAATGTTCAGTAAGCTAACTTATGTCTGTAAAGGGAGGAGATGAGTATGTAAGAGGAGAGACTTGAATTTTTTTCCTACTTCTTTCCAATTTAAAATTTTAATTGAATTGCTAAGGTCCAATAGATCTCAACTACTTTCTAAACCAACCCACCACTGCTACGACTGAAACAAAACCTCTCAACACTCTAAAAAAAATAACATTCTATATTTTCAGATCAACATAGATGGATTTTCACACCCACATTGCCTTTCTTCCATTTATTTCCATGTCTTGCTTTCAGAACTTGCCCTTCACACTGTGTTATTCCACTCACTGTGCATCCCCCCTTCATTTTGGTACCTATAACTCTAGACAACCAGTTTAATCTCCACCTGAGCCAAGTCATTCTGCTTTTGCCCATCTAGCCATTGGCCAAGGCACTCAAGAAGGCATATAGATACAGCACAATACATAGCTCTACTTTACTAAAGCTCTAACAATGCTCCTGGGAAATATCAAGCAGGGGAAATAAAACAAATAACTGTGCAAAAGTACATTCTAGTCTTCTATTTCACCTTCAAGATACTAACAGCTATCTCTTTCAGAGGATTCTTCTGAAAGAAGTGAAATATAGCTTGACCAAACTTAAGAAAATAGAATTAAGAGCTACTAGAGCAGGTGTTCCTAAAATATATGCACGGCAGCTTAGTAGGCTGTTGCAGGTTGTAATAAACTTGAAGTTTCACTTTCTTAAGCATGCAGCACCTGATCTGGTGTATCTGAAAGAGAAATTCTAAGAACTAGTGCTGATGATAGTTCTGTCAAGGACCATCATTTAGATTATTCTGTCAAGAATAATCACTATTTAAAGCTGGCTTCGCAAGCCAAATACAAAGCATGACCTCCATTTTTTTTTATTTATTTCATTCTTATTAAAAAATTACTGATAGCCACTTATTAGTTCAGACAGTAGATATGACAGAAATTTCTTTAAAGTGATAGTGCCTTTCAAGTATATCTCCTCAAAATAACTAAATGAACAAGCAAGATGAGCTGAAGATTACAAGATTTACACGGCAGTACTAAGGTGGAACTGGCCACCACACAGGACAGAAAAGACAGAAAAGGATAAAAGGAAGGTTTCTAGAGTTGTAATACAAACCCTACAATGTCATAATTCACAGAAAAAAGGAGTGAAACTCCCTAGGGGTTACAGTATTTTGTTTAATAACTTTTAATATCAATGTACTCATATTCTTTCCCTTACTTTAAAAGTTTGATTGTGTTACTCTGAAGAGAGGTCATGCTGATGACACAGGCAAATGGAATGATGAGGAGTGTTTTATGTCCAAAGGGTTTATATGCCAGAAGAATAGTGGTAAGTTCTATATCATTAACCTTAAAATGTATAGCAAGCATTAAATCACATTTCTCATTTAAAAATACTTTAGACTAGTTGTATTTATTTATTTATTTATTTTGGTGGGGGTGGGGCAGGGGAGTAAAGGATCAGTAAAACCTAAGGTTCCATCTTGCACCCCAGTGTTACTTAGCAATGTTTTTGAGAAGGGAATTATAAACAAAATATCAGTACTTAGGAAAGCAAAATAATTTTATTTTTTAAGGTGTAATTAAATAGTTAGAAACTACTAATATTTTATTTACATCAATTCATAATGATCTATAGATTCTCATAATTGGTAAGATAGTCACAAAGTTGCTATGTAGCAAAGAATATTTTGAAACACACAGGGTTGGTGTGTTCTTTTTGACTGATGGAATTAATTTACTTCAGCAATATAAAATACAGTGAATTTATTAATTCAAAATTCTCAGAGGCTGAAGGATATGTCTTTCATCCAGAAAGTTCACTGTTGTTTTGAAGTTATCTTACTTATAAAAAAACTAATGAGAAGGTGTTCCATTCCATTAGCAATTTTCTACTAGGTTTGTAAATAATTAAGATGTTATTCAGTGACTCAAGTCAAATATATGGCTCCCAGCTTTAACTATGCTTGGGGTGGTGGTTGTTTTTTTATTTCTCCTTATTCCTACAGATCCTAAACTCTTTAAGTCATCAGGAACAGTGATGGACTTTGCTTTTGACCACTCTGGTGGCATTAGCTATTTTGTCACCAGCACCAAAATGAATTGGGAGGAAGCACAGAAAGTCTGCAAGAACAATGCCTCAGAACTTGCCAGCATTTTAGATCCACATAGCCAGGCACTGCTGTTGTTACTTGCACTGGAATATGGAGAGCCTCTGTGGATTGGTCTTAACAGCAATATGGTAAGAACACATACAGATAGTCAAGCTGACATCAGACCTGATCTTACTTTATGATCTCATCTTGTAACCTGTAGGAATTGCTGCCAGTGTAGTGCTGAAAACACCATGTCACATCAGTACAGTACCCATTTATGCTACAATTCTTCAAATAAGAGTCATACAGTGGAGATTTTAATGAACTACGAACTGTTATATGCTTTAGCACAAGGAAATGAATATACAAATCAGTATATAGCAACACTGTGTGTTGTTTGGAGCAATTAAAAGGGTCTCAGATATAAATTCTAAAACCTCACACATTTTTGAGTTTATTTTAATCTAAAAGATATTCAAAGAACAACATGCATCCTGCCCTCCTGCCCTGTGGTTAGTGACCACTGACATTACATCTCAGGTCGCCCATCTGAGACATGTGAAAGAATGGTTTTCATGTGTGTTTATGCCCACATGTTCTACTGGAGTAGTCTCACTTATGGTAGAAATAGTAAAATACAATTGTGGACAGAAACAAAGGTAAAACTTCGCTAAAGGAACCTAGGGGCCATATGGTCATTAGTCAATACAGTACATATTGACTAATGGATATATTTTTTCATTTAAAAATGTAATTGGTGTAGTTGTTTCCATTAAGAAATTAGGATATTATAGAAAAAAACAAGAACATCCCCCCCCCCCCCCCCCTTTTTTTTTTTTTTTTTTCGAGATTTCTGCATCAGTTGTATGACAGGGGAGAGTGAACATTTGGATGGTAGGAATGTTTTGACATGCTACACTCTTCCCCATGAATCGCAGTCACAATAACCACAACAAAACCAATTGCAATCAGCACTGTTTATTAAGAACACACCCATCCACAGTCTCATTTTCTATGCAGAACTTTAAATAGGTAGACGTACCAATAAGATGTCTTATCTGACTCACAGTTTTATGCCTTCTCTCAAGCTCTCTTTCTTTTTTCCCTTCCCCTTCCCAATGCTTGAAAAACACTCTCTGAATTATTGTTAGAAACTTTTTGAACAGTAATAAAAATAAAATAAATCATCCTGCATTCACATTCATGGATAACAGGCACTGTACATTTTGTTGCAGTTAGCATTTACAAGCACAAAAAGAGGACATTAATAAGCATATGATTCGATACTGGTTACATGAGAGTCCTCTTGAGGAGCCTGTGCAGTAGCTAGGTCTCTCTCAGCCTCTTTGAAATTACTGTACAGATTTTGCTTCCAGACCAACGGCAAGTATCAATGGATTGACAGATGGAGATTAGTTTACAACAAGTGGTCCAACGGGGAACCAAAGCAGACATTAGCATGTGTCTACCTAGACACTGATGGCACCTGGAAGACATCATATTGCAAGGAAAAACACTTTTCTGTCTGTAAAAAAACAGATGGTAAGCAATTTAATAAAGTGTTTTAACTAGAAGGTGTGTAGATTTATTAACCTTGCTAAGCATAAGCAGCCACTGGAAAAATATTTGTTTTATATATTATTATAGGTAAAACAAATTTTATAAAATAACTGGATTCCAACTACTTGATCTCTTATCAGTAAAGGCCCCTACTGAGCCACCACAACTTCTTGGAAAATGTCCTGAATCAAGAGGACATAAGTCTTGGATACCTTTCCATGGTCACTGCTATTACTTTGAGGCCTCCAGGAAAAGAAGTTGGTCTCAAGCTCAAGAGGAATGTGTTCGACTAGGTGAGTGTTTTGTCTTAGAAAAATTGAAGATGTAATTAAATACATAAAATACTGGATGATATTGCTAAGCAAACCTTAAAATACTTAAGAACCTCAAACTCAATACCTTCTAGCTTTCTTTTCTGAGCATGGTTTTTCACAGTAAAACTAAACTTTGTCAGAGATAGATGCATCTGATATCTTAAATACATGGTGAAATATGAACATCACAAAAATATTAAATTCTTACTTATTTTATGGAAATCAACAGTTGGGTAGGAAGATTAACTCTTCTAGAGTCCCACTAAGACACAGACTGTGGGGTTAGCTTTTCCCCCAAAAAGAGTAAATGCACACACAGTGTAAACTAGGAGACATGAACTCCTAGGAAGGTTGTCTTTGTTAGTGCCAGGGCACAGTGTATTAATTTGTTCTCACTGGCTGGACAATAAATGAGATGGAGGAGCTGTTAACCTTCATGAATCAGTAAAACACATCCAGCCATACAGGTCCTGCTCTGGAACTGCCCCCACTGCTGTCTACAATTTGGAGAGAATAACTGTTGGTGCATCAGGGAGAGTAAAAGACACTTCACATTTCTGATTTCTCCTGACTGTTCTCAGTCTGCTGCTGTGATGCAGCATAGACTTCAGTGTGAGTAAGATTAGGAAACATCCTGTACATCAGCACTATATATCTGAGAGTCTTTTCATTGTAAGAGAGAATAAAAAGACTTCTAGCAGCACTTCCTCATATGTATGAAAACACTGACCTATGACTCAATAAACAGAAAAATCAGCTTTGCAAAGGCATTTTACTTTACAGCTGTGTGACAACAGTATTCCTTAAATGGTTCTGTAGAAAGATCAACCACATAATTACAAGAAAAAGTAAACTTTACACTAATAACCAGAATGAAAGGTCGTGTTTGGCCACTGGTTCATGTTCTAAATTCCTGCACTTTTGCCTACTGGTTAACCACTGGCCAGCCAGGAAGGCGATCATTTCCTTACGACCCAAACACATTGTGGTGTATTTTGAATGCCAGGTCATTTGGCAATTATAAATCAACTTCTGGACTTCTGGACTGCAACCTCTACTTGCTTAGACATCCTGCATAACCTTGCAGTACATAGCATCAGGCACTGCCAAAAATGCTGCCCATTTACTGATGGGTGACAGAGCTGTAGTGGCAACATGTACAGTGCTGACTATACCGTATACACCACTTTCAGCTTACTTGTATCACATTTTGGGGTGTGGTTGGACCTGTCCAAAAAGTATCGCAGGAGAGCAATTTCTCTTCTCTAAAATACCAACAGCCAAAGAAAAACTGATGTCTTTGTGCTGATTTAAATCCATCAAAATACAATGTAGTGATATAATAACCATAGAGAGACTAGTGAATATTACGTGCAGAAATCAGTGTCTTTTACATCTTTTTGCATATCTTTTAAGTATTCACTGAATGAGACATTGTGGTATGTTCATTAATATTTTTTCAGCTGCTAATTTGGTATCAGTAGGAGACTATACTGAAGTAAACTTTCTGTTGGACACAATTAAGATACTCCATGGAAAATCACTGAACTTTTGGATAGGGCTGATGAAAAATGACAGAGGTAATGTCTTCAATATTTAACAATATATTATCATATGATACAAAATTGTTATATTGTTAATGTTATGCTATATTTAAATGTGATATTTAATGTTATTTAAATGTCATATTTAAAGTAAGCAACTTTGTAAAGTTGAAAATACATATAAAAAGTTTATTTCAAAGCATGCTTACATATGCTTAGAAATGAAACTGAAACATGTTACTTCCTAGTCGTGTAATAAATTTTTGTTTTCCTCATCACAACTTGCTGTACCTGTCTAAACCCCTTTATTTTATACATTTATGCTCATTTTAAATATTAGGACAGTGGGTATGGACAGACAAATCTGCAATGGATTTTGTCAACTGGCAAATGGGAGAACCTTCAAACAAACGGTTTAAAGACTGTGGAGAAGTATGTGCACTGTCTGGCTACTGGAACGCCAACGTCTGCTCTTTCAAGAAAGGATTTATCTGTAAAAAAACAAAAAGTAAGTGATATTTCTAATACATTAAGGTTGATAATGCCTTATATTTTAATTGTATAATGTAAAAATTACAATATTTATAGATTTGTGGGCAAAACCAATAGATCCTAACAGTAGGATTCAGCTGCCTAATTACTGAGGAGCCCCACACGGCTGCTGACTGCTTCCTCAGAAGGCTGCATCTCCCGTAACTCCTGTAACATTGCCATCAGCCCCATGCAGCCATCATAAATACTTCAGAGTCTTATGTCTAAGCAAAAGAATGGGCAAAGACCACCCATTTTTAATAAAAAGGCATTTTTTAGTATAATTTGCCCTCAAATATCTCACAATCTAGGCTCCAAAGCAGTGCTCTGCTTTATTTCAGCTGAAAATATTCTTAAAAAATATAATCTTGCTCTGATGCATGCAGTGAAAACTCTGTCTTATAGAAATGCTGGAATTGGTAATTGCTTTCATTACTGTCCTCTGAGCTGATGGATTAGAGAAATGTGATATACATTCTTGTGGCACTCTATCTGCAGTATGATAGAATCATGTTTAATAAAATGCTGGTACTATCCTGACAGCAAAGTTATCACTGCAAAAAATTAATGAGCTCATTTAAAAAAATTAATGAGCTCATTCATTAAAGTAATCCAGAATATGACCATCCTGTGTGGTTAAGCAACATATTTCTGTTCACCTTTCCCTTAGAAAGGTTTAGAAAGCACAATTACCACAGGATCCACATCCACGCAAAATCGTTGTCTCTGACAGAAGAGTCTAAACTCACAGCTTATCCTCAAGCAAAATGCTCATGCTACATTTCGAACACTGGAGACCTCCACTCAGGAAATTTTTCCAATTTCAGAAAACACTATAAAATTACTAAGGATCCTGCAGGCAGTTTCTCAGAAATGAACATATTTGAAAATACTCTTTGAAATAACAGAAATCTGAGTCTAATTTAATATCTGGCTGGGTATCTCAACTGACAAGGTCAGATGCTCTTGGAATGAAAGAGCCAATCATGCTGCTAGCAGTTTACACAGACTTAGTTCCATCTCTCTGGGAGAACAAATGTCACCAGCAAGTGGGTTTAAGTACATCTATACTTAGAAAGTTTAAAATGCCTCCTTTTCTTTTTTTAAGCATTAAAAATAAATGGTTTCTTTTCCTTTCAAAAGTTCCTGAAAACACAGAGATGTCAACAGGAAGTACAGGTAAGCATACTTCCTTTCTAGTAGAATTATATGAAGATACTCAAATAAAACAAGAGCATTATTACATATTTTCTAGGTATTAATTCTTAGAGTATTTAAAAAGTCCAAATATTTAATCTGTGCCTAGATAAAGGAAACAGAGTTTCTTCTGAAGTTAGTTGTGTTTTGATCAGTTTTAATTATATGTTGTTCAGTTTTGCTAGTAAAAAAACCTCATTAAACCAAAATCTACATGCATATTGGATTTATCTGATTCCCAGTTAAAGAAATCTCATTTTTCTAGATTCTGAAATCTCTTAAGATGAAGAGTATTGATTCCATTTCATCCATTTACAGACAGGAAAATGGAGAAAGTACTTTCTATCAGCACCATTTGGCTGTTCATCCTTCTAGCCCTTTGTATAGTTGGAGCTGGATGCATAATTTATTTCTGCTTGAGGAGGAAAAGACAAAGCCTGCTACAAACTTCAACCAGAATGACTGGACCAGAAGCAAGTGTGGATATCCAAGAAAAAGTTGCACATAAAAACATGTAGTCTGACAAAATGTCCGTATGTTCCAACTAACAAAAACCAACCCATGAATCAGTGAAGTCTTACACCAGCTTTGCATTTTCCTGCCCAGATAAGACTCTCTTATCTTCACAAATATAAAGTTAATGGATTTATAAATATACACACATATCTACTCCCTCCAAAATTCCCTCCAAAGTGTTTCAGAGTTTCTTTTGTTTAGTTTGGGGAGTACACATATCTTTTTCACATAAATGAGTATGGCTGGAAAGTTGACTCCACAGGTATTAATGGGAAAACTCTGACAAATACTTGCCATGTGAAATTATTTTATTTAACTCAGTGTAGAAATTCTCCTTTGTGCACACAGGGGAAATGATTACACATATCTTTACACTTTTTTTTTCCTGCTGTATTATTTCAGTGTAATTGAGACTATGATAGGAAACACTGCTCATTTCAGATTTTCAGCTTCACAGTTCATGATATTATCTTTTCATTCATGTAAAACTTCTTATAATGCTTGCATCTGTGAATTTAATATTTTCCTACCAAAAATAGATGGAAAAAAAAAATGAAGAGACTCCTTTATTCCTATTTGTTCTCTGATTTTTTTGGGAATAATAATGCTATTTCCTACAGCCTTTCACTTTTCTAACATTCTGTAAATATCAACATATTTCTGCCAGGTTCAAATTAATAATAAAAATACAGCAGTAGATGATCTCTCCATTGGGTTTTATTTCAGCAATGATGCTTTCAGGATGCAGAGGCGCTCCTTTTCAAATCCAAGTATGTATTATAAATATTTGTCTTATACTGCATTATATAACTCACTGGTTATATACCAGAGAAATAAAATCACCACTGTACTTTCTGAAAATAAATTGTTCCATTTTTATTGTAATTTAATTTGATTATGCCTAGATATCCTTTCAGCTTTTCTTCAATACACAATAGCAGTGCTTGCCTTAGGGGGCAGTTTATAATTCTGCATATTTTAAGACATCATCATCCCTCTCAAGTTAAGAAAACAGCTTTCTCCAATCAATGGGAGGCCACCTGCCGCCAACCAGCCTCAGTGAAGAGAGTCATACAGAGGAGCAGGGCTAGAGCAGAGGAGGTTCTACCAAAGAGTAGGGCTAGAGCAGAGGAGGTTCTACCAAATGTCTGTAAAATGAAACAGATTCTCTCTTTGGCCCTTCTGTGAGAATGGTAGTCAGAATTTCTTCCCCTATTCCTATGCTTAAGGTCTCTGGCTGCCAAAATGATAGTGTCATGCTAAAGATTTCTTTCAAAGAGAAAAGAATATCTGGAGTAAGTGGAATAGGTTTCTGGACCCTGACATCTGTACCTATGCCTGAGTAGCTTGAGAACACACTTGTATTACCCTCTTATTTAAGTATTTTCTAGTTATCCAGTAAACAATAAAGACTCCTAACGAAAAATGTTATTGATAGCTATTTAGAATGGAAGCAGCCCCTTCCTTCAGGAATAGTTACTTCAGTTGTTTTATCAAGGACAATCTTAAAACACAGGGCACTTCTAACATTTTTCCTCCTGAACTTTCAATATTTTCTCCTGCACTCCTTTGCTGAACAGACACATACTATTCTACACGTTTGGCTACATTTGTAAAGAAGTTTCACCAATCATGGACACAGAAAAACGTCTAATGATTGTATGGTGTTTCCCTTTCTGATATTTCTGTATGACCTTACTTAACCAAGAGACCTGGTAAAAAAACCAAAACCAGAAAAAGCTCCCCTATAGATTATTTAAAATAGAGTTAAAAATTAAGTAAACCAGAAGTAAATTTAACAATTAATGTCCTTTGAACACTCTGTAAAGCTCTGAGATAAAACCCCTTAGAAAAAAAGAAATTCCTTCAATTACTATAATAGCTCCTGTAATACCAACTCCTCTGATAAAGGCATTCACTATTTACAGGAGGAAATAGGAAATAGCTGAGAGAACTTTGTACAGAACTGTGCAAATGAGACAAACACCACCTGCTTCCCATGGAGATGACTACAGATAAAATTGTTTCCTGATATATGCTACAGAAATCTGGGAATATGTAGTTACACTTGCCCTTTGGATTAGTAGATAGGAAAAGTGCTTTTCCTGTTCCATGCTTACATACTTACCATATATATGCCCAGCTTACTGAAATTGAAAAATAAAAATCACCTTTCTCAAAAGAAAAAAAGGAAGCATACAACAGAAGAGACTAATTTTTTTAAAGTTAACTGTAAAAACTGGGAGTTCATAATGGAGGTATTCTGGTGACCAAATTCAGCACAGCCCAGGACCTCCAGAGGAGAAGCCTGGCTGGTATCACCGCCATGAGGGAAGCATGGAGTAGGCCATAGTCAGGCTGCTCTGCATGCCAGCTAACTGCATTATCAGATGAAAATCTTTTGATATGCATTTTTATGTACAGCTATTTTGCAGCTAGACTCAACATCACATGTGAACAAGAAATGGACAGGAACACAGGTATGCTGCTGACCCTTCTGCAAGGTACTGAAACACAGCAAAGGCTGATCCAAAATGTCCCTTACAGAAACAGGAGAGAAAGAAAGCACTGTGGTGAGAAGAGCCATGAAAATAGTTGAGGGCAGAGTGAGTCAGTGCAGTGGTGTTTGTGGCTGGGGAGAGGACTGAGAGGAGGACCACAGCCCTGACCAGACCTGCTCATGTCAGACAGGAGCTGTCATCATTACCCACTGCTTGCAGCGTGGGACAGCATTGCTATAGCAAGGACAGATAATTTAATCTACTGAGTCTCAAACAACTGAACAGCTACTGGAGTAGAAACCAATGTGTCTGAATGCTCTGACTCCTCTATCATCTGACTTTTGGACATGATATTGGACATGACCAGGATGTTGGCCACACACCTCATGCATTGTTCACAAATGAGGGCTGGGTTTCATTTGGTTAAACTGCACAGGGCAGAGGAGGCCCTTACGTCTTTCAATTCTTAATCCTAAATCTCAGTGCTTCTGCACATGCCAGTTGTTGCATGTTTCTCTTTTCTCTTCAAAAATCCCTGTATACTTAAAATCCATGGTCAGTTCCATGCTCGGGATAAGAAAAACACTGCTTATTATGAATGCCTCTGTTTAAATCAGCTTCAGAGTGGAAAGGTGAAGGCATTCCAGCACTGCAAGTCGTTATATTTATGTGTGTATTTGTGTGTAGGATTTTTCCTCTCATTTTCATAAATAAATTCTGCCTGATTTTCCTCACCAGTTTCTGAAGGACACACCAGACCCTCTGTAACTAGACTGACAATTCTGTGACCAGAAAATGTAATTCGGTGATGGAAATATATAATCCTTAGTCTTCTGGCAGTCAAAGGAAAAGTTTTATTTTCCAACTGTGGCCATAGAAGATGTGGTATGAAACTGTGTTCAAAATACCAGAGTTAAAAGACAGGGATGTATGGAATTACAACTAATTTGTTGCCTCAAAATTGCAAAGTCAGCTCTTCAAGAATTAATTTTTCCAGTTTTCTGTGCTAATTTGCTTTTGCATCTATTAGTGCATTTTGTTTCCAGATACTACTACTGCACAATGGACTAAACGTTTGACTGAATGGAAAAATTTATTATAAACAAAAAACCCCCTCAGTGATAGGACAAGAGGAAATGACCTCAGGTTGCATCAGGGGAGGTTTAGATGGGGTATTTGGAAAAATCTCTTCACCAGAAGGGTTGTTAAACATTGGAACAGGCTGCCCAGGGAAGTGGTTGAGTCACCATTCCCGGAGGTATTTAAAGGATGTGTAAACGTGGTGCTTAGGGACATGTTTTAGTGGTGGACTTGGCAATGCTGGATTAAGTGCTGGACTTAATTAAGACTTCTCCAACCATAACAATGCTATGATTCCAGGACTGGCACCTCTGGCCATGGATAGTTTTATCTGTAAACTTTCCTGGTTGCACTTATATTGCAAGAAAAAGACTCACAGGAGCTCCACGGTGAATCATGAGCTGTTGGAGACAGTAAAGACAGTACTCAGGATGATAAAACTTCTCTCTCTTGACACTTCTGGTATGTGTCAAAAATCAGATCTTAAAAAGGAGTCATAAAAAAATTCATATTCTTGCTACTGTCCATCAGCTACGTATGCATTTTCATTAATTATATTCTGCTACCTGTTTATTATAACTTGTAGAAGGTATTAGTGGGCCTGTTTTACTATTTGCTGACCTTTATAAACTGCTATATGTAACAGGTTGAACCAGGCCTGGGTTATTTTTTTTTTGCACATTATTTTTATGAATTATATTAAATTGGTAACATGCAAATTCATTAACTACAATTACAAAGATAATTTTCAGTCTTTTGAGTATTTTAAGCACTTTAAACATTTAGAAAGACAGAAATGTACTATGTTATGCTTCAAGGATTTTTTCAGTACTTACATATTTTCAAGCTTCACACTAGGAAAAAGTGTAAAGACTGAATCCAGGTGTTAAATTGCTTATTTCAATAAACTTGTACTCTTCACACTTCTACAAATAACACTACTGTGTCTCATGGAGAAGAAAACAAACAAGTTTTGTGGAAATATTTCAAGCTAGTTTCAACAGTCACTGGAAGAAAAATTCTGAACATATTTTCACATAGTATTTTCCTTATTTTTCATCATAATCATTTGCAATGACAACACAATCTCCTTTACACATAAGCTCAGCTATCTGAGACAGCTGAAGGGGATGGAATTAATCTCACAAAATGTAGATATCTAACATGTAGATCTATCTAGCTAAACTGCTCACCCAAGGTCCTGACTGTGGTCAGTACAGAGAAATGGATACGCTTGCACAATATTGTTTTTCCCTGGTGCTGATCCCAACAGCAACAACAAAAATTTCCTGCTTTCTCTTCTATTTTCCAGATAGTTGTAAGAAGTCTTCAGTGGAAGCCACTCAGCTGCAGTCTGAGGGTGATGCTATCTCTACAAATCCAGCTGAAGAAGGAAAGTGAGAAAAAGACCAACATTTTTAGTCTCCAGCAGAATTCAGTAAACTGGGGAATCCATTTATTTCCTTTAATTAAGGAAAATCAATGCGGTCTTTACAAACTTTGTCTCAACAATATCTCATTTTCAAATATCATCAGAGGATCACTCATTTCTTGCCCTCCAAAATATGCCCAAATTAACTTCCAGCAGCTAACTGCTTCTAGTTACTGGCAGTGGTGAAAACCATCTATATGTAGGTTACTTCCTATCTCCTTAAGAATAGAATAGACTGGACTATTTCAGTTGGAAGACCTACATTGATCACCTAGTCCAAATGCCTGATCAGTTCAGGGCTGACCAAAAGTTAAAGTATGCTGCTAAGGGCCAAATGCCTGTCCAAATGCCAACACTGACAGGTTTGGGACATCAGCCACCTCAAGGAAACTTGTTGCAATGTTTGACCACTCTCAGTAAAGAAATGCTTCCCAGTGTCTAGTCTAAACCTACCCTGATGCAGCTTTCAACTATTCTTTATAGAAACACTCTGGTGTGATTTTAGTATTAAGTTCCAAATGTAAATGTTAGAAGGAGATCTAAGTATTACATCACAGTTTTTCAGTGAATACTGCATCAATAGATCATGGCAATGAGAGAGGACGGGCTACAATAGTTACCTGACTCATTATACAGTTGTAGGATTCCCTAGAGAAAACTCATTCTGTTTCTCAAGAAAACCTATCTACTATATACAGGTTTGGAAGAGATATATGCAAGGATATTTAAATGTAAATTCCTGATGCAATAATCTCAGCACTTCTGTAAAATTCTTAAGAACCTTTTGCAAAGTTTCATAGTTGAGAAAGATTATTTGAAGTAAAATGAATGATATGACTTCATGTTCATTAGTGCTTGAGCACAATAAACCAAGGGTTTTTTTCTAACTGAACATCTGTTTTCTCCAGTGGGTTTCAGCAGTTCCCAGCTGTTCTTAGCTTCCTAATTTGTTGTTCATAAGTCTGTAATATATCCAGAGGAAATTGTTCAACTTCCTGATCTGATCCTTTCTTTAATAAAAACAGAACTTGCATGGTTTACATTATTCTGAACTTTGTCAAGTTCTGGGTATTTTTGTAGAAGCTGAAAAATGGAGAAATATTCTTCCTACAAGACCACACAGACCTCGAGGTGACAAGTCTGCAGCAGCATCCTAGTACTCCAGGAGCCAGGGACTGAGGACAGGGCTTCATCAAAGGCTATCCATGACTGATATGTAAGCTTTTATTTCTAGCTCCTCGAACTGCAAAACAACTGAAGGCCTTGGGTAAAGTTCCTTCCCATCCTGGGCCACTTCATCATATCCCATATGACTCAGGCCAGTGGCCTGACAAAAAAAAATTGGTGTGTTTCTTCGCACAGTAAGAGTCCAGATTTGGTGTGTGCTTTGAAGACTGGCACAGACTGCCCAGGGAGGCTGTAGAGTCTCCAGGCTTGGAGATATTCACAGTTCACAGCTCTGCTCACTGCCAGGAGCCAGACTAGGTGATTTCCCTTTGAATTTATGGTGACTCCATGAGTTGGCCATCCCTCCTACTGCACAGTCAGCCATGCTGGTGTCTGATATGGCAAGCCTCTCAAAACAACATTGCCCTAAAGTGAAGGGTGACTTCTTAAAACCCTCCTCTACCCTGCACTCCTATCCATCTCACACAGACACCTCTCACCCTATTCCTTGCTATAAGTGCAGCCATCGGACAAACGCCCTGCATCCCAACCCGGGGGGCCTGCACCCCTCTCACCCACCCCTCACTCTTGCTTCCTCCAACACCCGCACCACCAGCACAGGCGCTGCCGTGCCGGGCTCCTGCCCCGCCACCCCACCTGCACTGACGGACAGCAAAGAAGCCTCTCCTGCCACTCCCATGGGAGCTGCTGGAGCTGGTCAAGCTCCCTGGGGCTGCGGGTCACTCTGCTTTGACAGGTCGGGGGTGGAGGGCAGATGAGGGCGATTTCTAGGAAGAAATTCTTTAGTGTGAGAGTGGTGAGACTCTGGAACAGGCTGCCCAAAAATGTTCTGGATGCCCCATCCCCGGCATGGGTGTCTCTGCCCATGCAGGGGGGATTGAAACTAGACGATATCTAACTTCCCTTCCAGCCCAAACTATTCTGCGATTCAACGATTCCATGAAAGCAGAGCAGCAGTGAGACCGACCGAGCGGAGCAGCCCGGAGGCAGCGGGCGGCGCCATCCAGCGGCAGCCTGCGGCGGCGCCGCGGCCCGCGGAGCGCCCGGCGGGGCAGGGCCCGGGGGCGGGTCTGGAGCCAAGGGCAGCGCCTGTGGCACCAGAGAGACGTGTTTCAGCCGCGTGAGTTACCTCAGCTAGGGCTGGCCCGGAGGGAGCTGCAGGGACAGGCAGGCTGGGCTCTCTTGCGGGGCAGTGCCGGCCCAGCAGGTGCAGGGCTGGCTCGGAGCTACAGAGGAAAGACCCTGAGAGGCAGAACCTGCAGGCAAACCAATGAACTGCAGTGGAGAGGAGAGGGAAGTGATTCAGATTTCCTGATTGATTATTTTTAGATTATGAATGAGCTAATGCCCTAACTGTTCTCTCTCCAGCTAGAATTGTCTCTTTCTAGTCTAATATGGTATGTGCAATATTTTTCATGTAATTCTTATGTTTGACTTGCAAGTGAAACAGAAGCTGCAAAACGCTGCTGCTTTTTCCACCCCCTCCCCGCTTTTTTTTTTTTTTTTTCCCCCCCCCTTCCTTTCACTGTCACACCGCCATCACCTCAGTGTTCCAGGTAGGCATATATGCAATTAGGGTCAGTTTGTACAATATCGGCAACAGAGATGTGGGTGATTCACCTTTGGTAATCTGTTCATTATATGAGGCATTAAAAACTGTGCTTCAGCATCTCCCTCACTAATGAAGGGATGACAATCTGCGTTTGTCTCAGAGATGCATTTTCAAGATCAGTTAATTACTTTTAAATCTTAAAACTGAAAAGTCTACAAAACTACTAAGAACATTAGCTTATTATCATTAGTGACACGGAACTGACAGGAATTCTACTGGCTCAATTTCAGAAACTTGTTTACTCACCACACTTGGTCCTCTTGCGGTTATAAATATGGACACTTTTATTTCCAACTTTCTTGTCTTACTGTCAGGATGAAGATATCTCACCACATCATTAGTCATTCAATAAATGTCCATTTTATTGTTTTTATGGTTTTGGTTTTTTTTTTCAGACTTTAATGGGGCACATTTATTTCTTTACAGGTTTATCAAGAGGCAAAATGGGCCTGCACTTAGAATCAATATGACTTGGACAGGAGTTAGGATCAGTGTAATTGCCAACAGCATTTCTTTTCTCCTGTTTTTGTTGTCTTTTTTAACTGTTGACTAAGATGCTATTGACTACAACAGATGGAGAGATTTCAAATAAAGAAAGCAGTGAGATGTCAGTTACCAGCACATAAACTTGCATGTATCATATGGGCTGTCATGCAGATAGCACATACATGTGTACATGTACATTGCTGGGTTTTGGGGTGAAAACTGTTAATCCATCCCAAGAACACAAGGCCTTGTTTGTCATATGCTGAGTGAAGGTCACTGTAATACTGATCACATTCTCCTAAAATTTTGCATACTTTAAACAAACGGAAAAAAAGTTCTAAGGGTACTAAAAATTGCTGTTTTCTCTGGTACACAATCTGTTCTTGAATACAGCTCCAGTGCCAAAGGAATAGCAAGTCACAAATACCACGTCAGTCTATAAAACAGTATGTTTCCCAAGTACTATAAGAAACACAATCTAATTTTCTCCAAGGCAGACCAGCAAGGAAAGATTTAGGAAATAGCTGCGGTGCTCTATAGAACAGTAAACGTGGGGTTTGTATTGGAAAATCAGGTCTAGCAAATCCACTAGGAAGATCCAATAAACACTGGAGAATATAGGTCATGTGCTATTCAAATTTTCCTCAGTCACCTGGAAGAAAGAGCTAACTTTCTGATTACTCATAATTATTCCTGGTTGTCAAAATTAGAGCTTGGCTGTAGACACCTGCAGAAAATGTGGACACCTGCAGTATATTTGCCCACTGCTGAGTTATGAGATAATAAAATGGAAGCTAAATTCAATGTTATGAAAGTAAAACTAATGTATTTGGAAAATTAACCCTAAAAATACATGTGGAGTGACATTCGGGTAACTAAATGATCAATGTTGTTATGGGATTACTGGATGCAAAAAGGTTAAATGCATTAGGAGCTTTCAGTTCTAAGAAAAGGTGGTTAAGGGTAGATATAATGGAAGCCTAAAAAATAATGAGCTTTTTATTTGGCATAGGGTGGCATATTGTCAAAAATATATTTGCTGCGTTTCTGGAGGATAGGTCCACGGTGGCTGTTGAATACAGTCATCCAAATGTGACCTCTGGCCCAGGAGGTTCCTAAACCCTTAATTCAAAGAAAACAGGATGATGTAGCAAGGATTAATTATTCAGTGTATGCTTATTTGTACATTCCTGTAAGTGTGTTACGCTGTATTAGACTCTGTAAGAGAGAAGTCAAGTTATTAGATGGACTTCTGGTCTGAACCACAGTAGCACTAGTTCTACTTACTCTTGTTGTTACTTGTGACAGAGTTGAAAAAAAGTGAGCTTCACTCAGCTGAAGAGAAAGCTTGAAGTTCTTGAATGTCTTGTGTATGGCTCTATGACATATATTTTAAATAAACATGTCAGATGCCTGAAATATTTCTAAAAGTTATGACTTTCATCTTTTGCATATGTACCCTGTTGTTTTTGGAAACAGTGACATTTGAGCAACAGACTATTGTCTTGATCACTGCTTTCAAAGAAGAAGGTGTAGTGTCCTTTTAGAGACATGAGGAAATTAAATACATTGCTCTGAGTGTCTTAGAGGGCTATAAAATGTACCTCTCTCTCTCTTGCATGTGTCCACTGGTGCAATTACTTCAAAGCGTTTCTTTTACTGTCAGCTAACTTCCCTTTGTCTGCTGCTCAAGAATCTGGACAGTTTATAGTAATGCTTAATTTTGTCTGAGAAAAGAAAATTTAGCTTTTCATAAGTCATTGCCATGTGTATTCCACTGAAGGAAATATGCTGTCCAGTTCTTCCATGCTTGCTTAATGCTTTTCTGGCATTTGAAGCACAAACCTGAAATATTAGATATTAATTTTTATGGAGTTATTATTGGAGCCAGATTTTACTGACTAACCTGACAACACTTTTGGTAACACCAAAAGGCACAAATATGCTTCATCAGGAATGGCTTCTAGCTTTGTTTACTAAGACTATCTTGAGGACTGCCATACTAGTACTTTAGCAGGAGGTCAGAACACAAGTTCAATCCATATGTTTGATGTTCTAAAAAATGTTGTTTGACTTTATGATACTTCTAGATAGTGCTTTTCCATTGATTCAGGTGCCTAGCAAGCATGTAGGGCTATGACAAATCACTTATATACAAGTAAATATTTATATAGCACAAGGGGTTCATAGGCCAGAAAATAGCATGGTAATTAATTTCTTTAATCAGAGACCAGAGATTGTGAGACTTATCTGAATCAGTTCTTGTCAAGCTATTATTCTAACATATCTCTTGATTATTTTATAAAGAGATTGCATATTTTCCCACTACCATCCAGAACAGAAACAAACATTGAACAGTGTCCCAACTTTCTTTTTGTAGCATCAGCTTTGTTTCAGAAATATGCTGTCTTACTTCCTGCAAACTTTCCTTTCCGGGCACCTTATTGTTTCTCACTTACTTTAAAAATACCCTTTAATCTTTGCCTCTGGGACTAAATAATGAACCTTCAGCTCTGTCATTACCTTTGTACCATACTGGAAATTGAGAACAGGCTTATTTGTCCTCCAAATCTAAATATACTTAGAATGCTGATTGGTTAACCTATAAAGACCTAGGACAGGGCAACTAATAATGATTTCCAGCACAGCAGCCTCTTAACCACCATCTATTAAGCCACTTTATCACTTACTAAGAGATGCCTGTCTTCTGACTAGGTGATGTACTGATCTTTTTTTCTTTCCAGATTTTTGCTGTTCTGTCATCTCTGTCATTTCTCAGACTTTGCAGGAGGAATCCAGCTGTCCTACCAAATTAACAGTATTTTCAGAAGGCAATAAACCCCAGCTTTCTTTTCACTGATAAACATACAGCCTCCTGAAATCAACATTGCACATATCTAGCTGTGTGACTACAACTGCTGTCCTTCAACTGTTGTGGAAAGTATATCTAAAAGCTGTCTTTTATCATGGGAAACATCTATTGCCATATCAGCATTTCTGTTTTTTTTCCACATAACTGCAATTACAGGGCAGTGAGCAGCAGAAGAAATAATTTCCTATTCTTACTGAATAATATAAAGTGGAAAATACAATATTGCATGTAAAGATTCTAGATGAATTGGATCAAACCTGTTATTTTACAGTATTTTTTCTTCCCAGTCCTCCCAGAACTATTTGTGGGTTTTATCCTCTCAAGCGTATGTTAGGGAATGCACTTCATAGCATGACTATACAGTTCTTTCACTGGGTACATAATGAAATAGCAGAAAGTCTGTCCAAGCAATTTGGGTCACTTTGCCAGTGACCACTGTTGAGAAAGGTTCCTGGAGTTCAATATGTTTTTAAGTATCCTAAGAAAGCCTGGGTTTGAAAAATGCTAGTCTGAAAAATGCTCATCTACTCAACCTTCCTCCATATGATCACACCACATTTAAAAATTCTCAGATACTGAATTGTACCAGTACAAGAATGAAGGACAGGTGACTGGGAATGATTCCAAGTAAAAACGAATGCTGTGGAGTCTATCTAAAAAGGGTTCACAGCCATACTACAGCTTCTGTGGAATCACATACATGCACAAATACTGTAAATAAATTAAAACAGCTGAGAAACCTTTATTTTAAGTGAAGCTTTCCCTCTGCAACTGTTACTTTATACTCCTTGTGTGCTGTAGTAAAGAAAACAAAAGACTGACATACCTGGATTTATATAGTTTATACATCTCCTTTGTCCAGCCAAGGCTTGTACTGATCTCTGGAGAATGTTTAGAAGATGTAAGCCTGTCAAGATTGTTGACATCTCAGAACTCTTAGGCAAGTAAAACCACTGTATACTCCTCTGAAAAGGCTTCTGCATGCTTCAGTGTGTGTATGCTGTAGAAGAAAATGAAAGAAAGATGAATACAAAAGACCAGTGGAGGATGAAATAACTACATTGAAGAAACTTATGGGCATTCCCGGGTCATACTGAAATGATTGTTTTACATGGACAGCTAAGACTGTTTAAACAAATTCTGCTTAAGGTCCAGTCCCTTCATTTGTCTGTAACATGCTTACTGAATAGGTTTGCATGAATATTTGTGGGAAACTGTTCTTTTCTTCCTTGTACCGGCTTGCGACAATATTAACTGACTTTATCGTAGAAAAAAACATTCAAGACAAAAATATTAATTTTGAGGCAAATAATCAATTAGAGCTATATTTCCCTTTGATTTATCTCATTATTACTTTACATGTTGCTTTTTACTTTAGATACCAGATATTCGTCATTCAATTCAACTAATTTGAAATGAGTGGGAAACACTACAATTCTTGTTAAATCAGACTTTTTTGTTATAGTAATAGGAATTTGTAGATTAATATAGTAGTTTAAGCTCCTATTTTCATGTTACTTTTTTTCCAAACTACAAAGAAGGATTATATAATATGATTTTAATGTTGAGTAATCAAAATATTATGTAAGGAAAGAACCCTTTTCTTTTGAATTGCATAATAGAATGTCCAGTACACTTGCTTTCAAGGAGAATTTGTGAACTTAAGCTATAACTAAATTCCTTTTTTAGAGTCAGAATCAAGCCTTCATATACATCTGTGGCAAATTCTGCATAATTTCATCATATTTTGAATGTTCTAAAAACTCATGTTTTGAACATCTGGAAAATTAAAAATTTGTTACAAAAGGAAAACCTGAGATAGGACGTTTACACAGGAAATGTTATTTCAGATTCAAAAAAGTGGAGAACGGTTTCTTGTGTTGCTTGTACCCTAAGAATCTAGGATCTCCTGATCTGGGTCCAGGTCTTCCAATACTATGCAATAGATCTTCACTGAAGACAATCCCCCTAGAGTGTCCATTCTAAAAATAACTGGTAAAAATCTTCAGAGAGGAAACTTACTTCAAAATATCTTTTTTTTTTCTTTTCTGTTGTTGTTGTTGTTGTTTTTTGTTTTGTTTTCCCTTTCAAAGGTCCTCTAATACTTCTGTTTCAGAGAAATAAGAAATCTGCTGTTAATTTAATCTCTT
This sequence comes from Apus apus, assembly GCF_020740795.1. Classification (NCBI taxonomy): domain Eukaryota; kingdom Metazoa; phylum Chordata; class Aves; order Apodiformes; family Apodidae; genus Apus; species Apus apus. The sequence continues at coordinate 20,872,248 of NC_067283.1, read as the reverse complement.
GTTGAATCTTGTCCAGGACTGAGGGTCTTTTTTTTTCTGAAATGATCAGGACCTAAACAGTTCTTAGCTGGGCATTATCCCAAAAGATGGTATGCATTGAGACAGGCAGAACTAAGTTACAGCTTGCTGAATAACTATCGGATAATTTTGCCTTTTTGAAAACTAAGCCAAACCCCTCCTATTTAGTTATTTATAACCTGTTCCTGTATATGTGTGTATCCACTTTGAATCTATATACCTTGCCTTGAAAAAGGGCAAGCAGAGGGGAGCTACAAAAGACTGAGCAATCGCGAAGTGTAGATGAAGGGGAAGATGGAAGATTTGAAGAGGAGGTGATGCAAGATTCTAAGAGGAGAGTTGTAGTAGCTGAGTATTAGGGCAAATTAGACCCTGATTTAAGAAAATGGAGGGTAAATATTGGGAGGTGTCCATAAAAAGAAATAAGGCTTGTATCCAAGGAAAAATAGGAATAGGAAAAAAAGTTAGGGGAAAGCCTTGAGGTCAGGACAGATGCAATCAGGGATTTGTTGTGTCAGTGGGTCCATGCATGTCACAGAGGCAGCACTGTGTGATTTCTCATTATCAGGTGGTTTAATGGTCTAAAATATTTACTTCTGACTTTATTTCCCAAAAATCTGATCTGTGACATATGAGTTAAATAGATAAACTGAACAATCAATTGGCAGCTGGAAGATAAAGAGTAATAGGAATGTTGGAAGAATCTGTCAGACAAGTTCCATAATTGCTGGTTCCCTGTTGTGCTACTAACTGAATTGCTCTGAAACCCATCTCATGATGCAATTTAAAAGGCAGTTGAGCCCAGTTGTTAAATCCCTGAAGAAAACTGTTTGTACAGGTATATACACGGCAAGATTTTAGGATTCTGTTTGGCGTGAATATATTTTTGTGGATATATATTTTCTTATACTGTTAGGAGCTTTCTAGGTCTTGACAGGTGTTTGTTTTGTTTGTTTCTTTTGTTTGTTGGTTCTTTTCCCTTCCCTTTTTTTTTTTTTTTTTTCCTGCGGTGCCGGGGGCAGAGTTTTGTTTTGGGGTTTTTCTGTGTCTGTAAATGCAAAAGAAAGAATATCTTTGGACCAAACAAAAATCTCTGTAATAATAGCCTGTCTTTCTCTCTGGTTGGTATATTTTTTCCTGCCTGGAAACTAAAAAAGTCAAGGTACTCTGACTATTTGCAGTCACAAATAGTGTCAGGTTTTATCCTTGTTTGATACAAAATGGAATCAATCAGTCTGCTTCATAGACCCATCATAGTCACTGATATGTAGCTTGACTTTTTAGTCAGTTTAAATGAAAACAGTGACGTTTCTTTTTGTCACAGGAAGTGAGGTTCTAACCTTTTTTTCCCAAGTTTAGCAGAAACAGTTTAAATACCACAAGCGAAATGGAAACAAAAAACATACACATAAACAAGCCTGTAACCATCTACAAGCTGCTCCCTGATAAACTTATTTGAAACTCACTGCTGCTAAAAAACAGTGGCTTGCCTAATGTAAGCTGGGTCTGTTTGTGCTCCAGTTCTCTCAACTGTGGTGAATCAGACAAAGGTACAATTAATATAGAGCTCCGAATGATAAACAACTTTTGCAGTCAGTTGCTTTCCCTTTTGAAAAGGACATTCATGTAATTGTGAGCCAGGTCTTCAGTATAGTGTTGTATTATTGCTTAGGGAGTAAAAGACGTGGGAATAAGGGAAAATTGTACAGTCTGCTAGTTTTCTTTGACATTTTAGACTGAATTTTCATGGCAGTGTTACAAATCACATAACAGACAAATGAACTGTGGGTTTGAATGCAAGTTTGAGATCATGAATATTCATTGGCGCAATTACCAAATTAAAAATGAAAGCTTGGTAGGTTTTAGTAATGGTGTTGCAGCTGTCTTCCATATTTGTACAATAGTATGTAAACAAACTCTAAATGAATTCTTCACCTTGATAATATTTTTTAATTATGCTGTTGTCATCCTTAATGTTTTGAGGATGGTCCACTGTGAAACATGACTTTAGTGTTCCATTCTTTCAAATTAAATGTATTCCTTATTAAACTAAGTGCTTACGAAGGTGTTTTACATATCAGTTTAAGATTCTTAGTCTAGGGAAATACCCTGGATGAGTTCCCAATTTTATTTATAGCCAAGGCTAGAAATTGAATTGAAAAAACATTTGTTTCATATGAACATTCAATGAAAAATTCATGGGCAAAGTGTGCGGGTGTAGCACTGTTGTCTCTAGGTTCCTGACTGTGGATAAGGCTAGATTAGTCTTTGGGACTGTGTGCTGTTATGTAGCAGCCTGGTTACAGGTACAGGCACCATAAAAGGACCATCAAAATTAAAAGCCTGAATAGCCATTTTCTTGATGAAAGGAACCTTAACTTAAAAATCACTTCAGTGATGACCATAGTGTATCCCTGTCAAACAATGGAGTATTTCATCTTGCAGATGATAGGGAACATACGTACCATAAAAAAACCTGGTGGACAATGTCTTTATACAGGCAAAGACAGTTTTAGGCAGGCTAACAAAGCAAGGGTTGGCTATCTTGATGCATACACTCAAATTTACTACCCTCAAGCAGCTAGGTGTTACCTAGTACTGCTAGCGTTTTTTCTCTTCCAGCATGTAGTACTCTGTCTACTGTCACAATTCTGCCGGTCCCCGTAGCACATCTGCTCTCATGTGCAGCGCTGCTTCAGAGGCTCACTGCACTCACCGCAGCTCTGAATGCCTTGGTGCCTGTCAGTTTAGCTATCCCATATTTAATACACAGCAGCTGAATTCATGCTGACAAACGAGAAAATATAACTTGAGTCTACAAAGGAAGTTGGTGTATTTAGCTAGTCTTCTCTCACATTGGCTGAAGCCAGAGCAGCCCTTTCCTGAACTATATTAATAGTGGAAGTAATATATTGGATATTTTACCCTAGCAGCCCTAGCCAACAGAATCAGTCAGGACTGACAAGGTAGGATGTATCTCTACATATGTCCAGTGTTTCCTAGTTTAGGCAGTTCCTGTTTGGGTACAAACTCAGAAATCTTTGAGTTTATAAGTCTACATAAGCTGCCTAAGGCAGCTTTAATGTGTTCTTAAGGCAGTGAGTAACAGCTCTAAACTCCCATGGGAAGTGATTCCCTTACTTGTGGAGCATTTCTCAACCCTTTGTCAACATCATGTGCTGTGTCACTGTCTAACGTAGAAACACTCTCACTACATTATTCCTCTGTTATTGTTGATGTGTTAACAACAGCTGGAAGCAGTCAGTACAAAAAAATAAAGTCAATATACTAATGTTTCCCATGAGTCACTACATATACTCTTGAAATTTCTTTCTCTTTTAAGCTAATAGTGTTTCCAAATTACCTGTATGTCGAAAATGCACAACATTGCTAAAAAAGCCAGAAGAAAACAAAATCAGACTGTATCCAGTGTTTATATGGAGCTAGTTGAAACCTGAAAGACAACTTGAAAGGAAAATTAGTTCTGTAAACAGCTTGAAAGTAAGCAATTTAACTGTTCTAATTTGGGGACATGGTATTTTCTGAAGTGCACCAAGGATTGTATTTAATGTGTTAGATACATATTAACAAGAAGGATTTGTCAAAATAGGAACTTCAGGAAAGGAGAGAGGATTACATGGTTTGGAGACAGAAAAGTAATTCAAACAAGCATCTGTTCCTTAGGAAAACTGGAGAGTCAAGTAAAGCTTGTCAGTTACCAACTCTAAAAGTTATCCTTTAGAACTGAATCTGTTAACACTCAGTCTCAGGTCATCTTTCAATTTGTTAAAAGTCATGGAAGTTCTGTAGAAAATGTCTGGATTATAAATAGATGGGTTTTTTACAAAAGCGTTATGGTAATTTTCCTAAGATGTACTCAGCAGGAAGCAATACGAACTCTGACTTTTCTGAGCTGAGTAGTCCATGAGATTAATAATGGCACACAGAGACGTTACTCAAGACACCAAAACTATTGTTAGAAACCAGATTTACTTCAGGAACGCAAGATGCATAGTTCATTTGCAACTGTGGTAAATCCAAACACTTACTTGTGTTTTGAGTAAATCCCTTTTAAATGCTTAAGTTGTCACAATGTGAATCCATAGTTAGAGTTTACTTTCATGTCAGCAGCAAGAGGCATCTCCTTTTAACTTCTAGTTTTGATGAGCATCCTGTGGGACTGGACTCTTGGAAATAAGAGTATGGTTTTTTCTGCACTCAGCTTCACTAGCCATAAGCTTTAGTGAACGTCATGCTATATTTATCTACCATCCGTCCACCTCAGCACACATTTTCCTTGTGTTGGTTTTTAGAGGCAAGCACCTTACAGAACATGTGGCAGAAGGGTGAAAACTTGTGGGTTCATGCCTTTATGCATCAATACCAAAGTTAAGATGACCTACTAAACAACTGATGATTCTAAGAGCAGTTTTATATTAGGGTAGATAACTAAATCAAATGCCTGATACCAGTATTTGCTCAGAAATACATGAGGAAAAGAAAGGATTCTGCTAGTTCTAAAAAAACTGACTTAGGCATATTCAGTTTCTGCTATGCAAGAGCGTGTTGTACTACACACTGCTTGAGTATGGTTTGAAGTGGGAAGGGCATGGGTTTGAATGGGTACACAGACAGTGTAGAGTTCAATAGGGGCAGAGCAGCTGCCTTACAAGAGAGAAACTAGGAGGAAAATACTTGTATCTGAACTGGAGAAAGCTGATGAGCGATATTGGGCGTGCTTACAAAATCATGAAGGTTGTGGGTCAAATGTATACAGAACAGTTAGTGATCAAATTTTTCAGTACACTGAAACTAATAGGACATTGATTTAAAGGGGATGAAAAAAAATACTATTTTACCCAGTGGGTACTGAATTTCTGAAACTTTTTAACACAGAATCTTAAGACAGCAGACAGTGCAAAGAAAGATTAGGTAAGTATGTGGAAAACAAGTTTATAAGCATATCCTAAAAGCAACAGTCGTGTGTGCCCTCTAGCTAATTCTAATTACTACATGTGCTGGGGATGTGAGTGGAACAGACCACAGTGTCAGGCTTGCATGTGCTGTCTCAATACCATTTTCTGTTTTGATAAAATGTTTGCTAAGCAAGGTAAAACACTGTTTAGAGCCAGTGGAACATTTCTTAGCCCTTATGGTTCTCTGCTCTGGTTGTCTTTTGAGTCATTCCTTTCATTCCATTTCCTATCCTCCTCTTCATAAGGTTTGCCTTTCAGTTTGATGCTTATTCCAGTCAAAAGTAATTAAAAATACTGAGCTTTCTTAGACAAAATAAAATGTACAAAAGTCATGGAGTTTTGCAAAGTATTTAACAAAAATATGAATCCTTCAGAAAATCCGTAAGAAAAGAAAATCTGCCTCATATTTTTGAATTATGGCTAAACTACTGATGAGCCCAAGCTAAGGTTTGTGCTGGAAAATGAAAAAACGTGTTTTGTTTTTTGGATATTGTTAAGATTCTGTGACAAGCAAGTTGTCTATGCTTTTCATAAGCTATATGCATGGATAGTTTGATGTGTACTCATGTGAGGATGTGCTTGCAAAAGTATAATAATAATAGTTGGGCTACCCTGTAATAATAAAGTATAATAGTAATTGGGCTACCATGCAGTTTAAGTTACATCTTCTCAGAGATTAGTTTTATTATTGTTGGGAGTATGACATTTAAGAATAACACTTTCTCCTGAGATGGACAGATGGATGTGCTAAAAAAATTGAGAAAGAGAGAAATATTGGAGTCAAACTTTACTGAGAGAAGGACATGCATTCGTAGACTGTTCATGTTGGATTTTCTTCTGTTCATACTGCCTCCTCACAGCGTTCATCGGGAGGTGACATTTAACAAGACATTAACATTGATGACATGGATATTGCAGCATGTTTAACTGAGTCAAAATTTCTCTTGAAGTTGAGAATATCTTTCTTCTATATGTCAATCTGATATCATCTTTGATAATAATTTATTTACTTTGATAATTTGAAGTCATACCGGAAAATACACATTTCTCTGTTGCTAAATAAATTTAATTGAAAGTTAAAGGAATAAACACGAGCATTCTGGCGTATTCAGTTGAATATCTAAACACATACCAACACTTGGAAACTGTTCCATACAGCAGAGGGCAGCAGTGCTAACATGGCGTATCAAGTAGATGGTTACATGATACCTACTTTTGTCATCTTTAATAGTGTGGCTCAGACAGTACTATTACATAATCTGGGGGTTAAATCTATTATTTGTTTTCCTGAGGATGTTCGTATAATCAGGTTGTATTTTCCCCTCTCATGCACATATACTTCCCCCTTTCGAGATGACAGTAAAGACAGTCTTTAGCAGATGTTTCTCAGATATTTTCTGCAGTAAGAGAGCAAACTGAAGTTAATACATACCCAGGTATACAGTCTGCAGACTGCCAACGTGCCTGTGTTTTCTGTTGCCTTTAATTGACAAGATTTGCTTGTAGAAAAGTTCCTTGTCACTCAAATGGAGGCATAGAAACAATGCAGTGAGAATCCAGACTTTCATCTGAAGATACATATGGACTCACACTTCCCTTTTTTTGACTTTGCCACTGGTTTCTGAAAAAATCGTAGTTTTCTTCCTTTTAAAGAAATTTGCCCCAGCTTTCTATTTAGTTCCTCTCAGGATTTCTGAAAAAAACCCAAACCCAAACCAAAAACAAACCAGGAAAAAAAAATCTGGTTAAAACCCCCAAAAACCTTCTTGTAGAGAGTTAATTAAAAAAATTACCTCAATGCACTAACTCTGCATACTAATCCACTTAGGCTTTCTTTTTCAAGTGAATGAGTGCCAGCCATTGACTTGTTCTGTTTGGATACTTTGAACCATACATAGGGCTGCAGATTGAATGTTGTTTAATGTAAACAAATGTGTCTTATTGTTAATAAATAATCACTTTAAGTTCATATAAGTAAATTGTGAAAACTAAGATTAAAGTTTATGTTTTTGCAAAGTCTTGTGTGTCTATGTGTATGCTCAAAAAGGGTAGTAGGGATAACGGGGAATGGGATAAATGTTCTTCTTGCATATCTCAAAATCTATTTTCAAGTGTGCAGGAAGCAGCATGGGAGCAAAAAACACAGCAAGAGCAGAGCTGCAATCAGCCTGGAGCAGACAGCTTGCTTGTAGCAGACCCTCAGTTCCAAAAAAGTTGCTGCCTTTGGTGTTTACAAGCTGCTCACATTGAGCAATTTAGTATAAATCCCCAGCACACAAGAAAGCTTGTTCAGCTGCTAAATCAAAATACAAGCGCTTGCTCAGTAGAGGGTTACCATGAACTGCAAGACTTCCTGAATCATTACTGATACTGGAGCCAGTAAGAATTTGTCTCATAAATATATATGTATAAATACTTTTTTTTTTTGTTAGGTGTTTTTCTTGTCCTCATCTGTATCAATGAGACATGAGGAGCAAAGAAGCTAAAACCCTTCAGTTCTTTCTGTATTCTTGAAGAAATTTGTTCAGCAAAGGAAAGGCTTGCAAAATCTTTACAGAGGAACCATAGGTACCAAATTGTTGCTATGCTGCAGACTGCTCTGTTTTGCTTTTTAAGACAACTTGCACTTACTTGGGTGGGTTTAACTCTTGAACTTTTTACATCCTTTACATCCTTTTACAGCTTTAACCTGGGCATGTTATCTTTAGACAGTCCTTTAGAGTTAATATTTTAGAATTTTCTAAAATTATAGTTATCACAGACTCACCAAAATCTATTCAGCCTCATCCTAGTTTGAGCCAGGATGAAGCCAATTGTCTTTTTACTGATTTTTTTTTTTTTTTTTTTCCCTTCAGTGAACACTTTTAGTGGACTGATAATGCTGGAATGTTTATAGATATTGCTGAAACACCAAGGACACTTTGCTCTGCTTGTTGAATCTGCTGCTTCAGATACACAGCACTCTCCTTATCTGCAAACAGTCCCAAAAAGTCCTGGAGCTGCCGGAGAGAGCAGAGTCATGAGGGTCAGGAGAGCTCGAGCCTGGAGTTTGACAGTGATGGATGGACAGAGTCCTCCCTGGACTCCGGCCATGGATGGAAGGGAACAAGAAACAGGAAGGAAGTTGTCTTCTGTGATCACTGACCTTCCTCTGAGCTTACATAGATATATGGAATGGAATATCTCTGGCCAGTTTTGCTGTCTAATTCAGCCTCCTACAAGGGGATCAATAGATCTCCCAGTAGTGTCTGAGCCAGCAGAGCAAAGACGTGACCTTGGAGTCCCGACAGTAACAAAACTGTTCCAGTGCTATCAGTCCAGAGCTTACTGAACAAACAAACAAACAAAAATTCAGTGAAAGGAAAAGTGGCTTCATCCTGGCTGAAACCAGGACAATGGTAATATATGTAACTCAGATAATTTCACTAGCATTCATTTAATTAAATTCATTAGCACTCTTAATATATGTGATATTATTGGGACTGACATGTGAGGCCAATGAAGCTGAATAGACTGGTATTTTTAAAGCACTGACATTTTTTATTACAGCACTCTGGCATTAATTCATTGGCAAAGATGCTTTATATATTGAAATTCTACGCAAATTACATGCAAAATGTAGTCCTTTCATATGTCAGTATGCTGCCTATGGCTGTAATTATAGCACTGTGCACACATCACACTAACAACATGGAGTAAATCTTCAGTGCCACAGGAGTCTCTTTTTATTTGCCATAATTGCTGCCATTAGTAAAAGGGCATAAAATGCATTTGCTGTGTCCATCAAAACAAGTTATACAGTATTTAAGGAATGAGTTATACAGCTGCATTTCTCAGTAAGCTGTGAATTTCAGCAGGGATCTTGCTAAAATTATGCATACATCCTCTCCCATTCTGCTCTGCAAATAAATTTAAGTCATTTGTCAGATTGGTAGAGCTCACAGGAATGTCCTTGTCATCTCAGAGTGAGTTCTCTAAAGAGTTTTCCTGTTCCTACATAATTTATTGACCGATCCTTTGAAAACCAGTAAATTGCAGAGTGCAGTTATCAATGGCATTTGTTTATAGGCAAATTGCTTTTGTTCTCCCAGCAGGTGTGTGGGTGTTAGAAACAACAAGATAAGCTGCAGTAAGTCTTACTCGTTCACTTAAAACCAAACCAAAATAAATAAATAAGAATCCTGTAACTAAAGATGGCTTGCTGCATGTGCTTATCATGTTCTGTATCTGGTTATGCCATTTGGAAAATGCCTTCACTCCTATTCACTAAGAACAGAAGTTAGGATATTACTATATGAACTTTCTAATAAAAAATTGCACTTATCTGTGGAGAAAATTTGATATGTAGTTGTGTGAGATCATGAATCCGATCATGGAATGAAAAGAATAATTTTGAAAAGTTCCCATATTAATCACTCTTTTTTTTTTTCTTATTTCTTACAGAATCATAGAATCATAGAATGTCTTGGGTTGGAAAGGATCTCTAAAGGTCATCTAGTCCAACCCCTCTACAATAAGCAGGGAAATCTCACACTAGAACAGATTGCTCAGAGCCCCATCAAGCCTGACTTTTTGAATGTCTCCAGGGATGGGGCCCACACCACCACTCTAGGCAACTTGTTCCAGTGATCCACCACCCTCATAGTAAAGAACTTTTTCCTAATGTCCAATGTAAATCTACCCTTCTCTAGCTTGAAACCATTATCCCTTGTCCTATCGTTACAGGTGCTTGTGAAAAGGTCTTCCCCAGCCTTCTTACAGGCTACTGTTCTTCTGTTACTTGTTTTCCTTAGACATGTACCTAGGCCTGTCAGCAGATACACTACTGCAAGTATTTCTGAATGGTAACTATTCAAACTGATACAAAATAATTTAAAATCTCTGCAATTCTTGAGCTGAGAGTCTTGTTTGATCATGCCAATTAATTAATACACTTAATTAAGTGTAGAATGAAATAATAATTATTAAAAAAACAACTTTCATTTGCTTCTTTAATCAGGAATTTCATCGTGCTTCTGGTTTTGCTGTATACAATCTCATAATGTTAGAATGGTAAGCTCCTTCAACCAGAGTTACTCCAAGTTTTCCAGTTCCTCTGAGGGCTCTTTCTTCCATACATTTTATAATTCTACAGTAAACAGTCACTGACTTATGAACATTGTGCATGGAATTTTTCCCCCTTTATTGAAAATCACCAGAAGACATGTAATCAAATTTGGGCCAAAATGACAGAGACTTATAACATAGGAAAGAACAATAATAATGATAGATGCTTCAAGAGGTGTTAAGACTTTCAACTGTACCAGTAGTGCCTTCAGTCTGTGTGTCTCAGCAGACTTGTAGGAATCTAAGTACACAGCTCAGGTACGATCACTGTCCACTTTATCAGTTTGCACAGCATCAGGATGGCTAGGTACTATAGAAGAGTTTGAAAAAAGGACTTAGCAGCTGATGCTGCCAGTTGCTTCAAAAGTAATAATCCAAGTGCTGTGTAGACAGAAAAATTATTTGATGACAGTGACATGACTGAAAGCACAGGTAGCCCCCCAGTGTCAGGGGTAAAGGCAGAGGCTGAGGCTTGAGTCACAGTCAGTGATTTTGTCACCACTGACAAACTAATTTACAAGTCGAAGGTTTGCAACACTTAGTCTTACAAAGGGAAGTGAATTATCCTTTGAAATCAGTGATACTACCCTGTGCCAAGTATTATCTGCTGCTTTTTAATATACCGAATGTTTCCTTTTTTTTTACCATCACTCTGTAATATAAATAGTAATATAAGATGTAACCAGTATTATGTAAATCTCTCAGCAGCTTCCACTACTTATACATCATGAAATGTTTTTAAATGTTAGCTTCTCTCAATAAATTCAATCAATTCACCCTTGGTTTGTACACTTTCATAGGATAAAATTAATTCTTACTTTCAATTTGTAGTTATTTATGAAACACCATATTATATATGGATAAACCTATTTTCTGTTTGGAGATTGAGCAATTCCTGGAATTAAATGCTTGAAGCTATTCCCTCATTATCTGAGGAATTATTTTTATTAGTGGAACAAATCTGGACATAGTTATCTTTGTTCCACAGAGAAAATTATATAAAAGATGGAGGAGGTGCATATTATCACGTGTTGCTGCTTTTCAGTCATTCATATAAAAATAATTTTTTTGAGATTAAAATTTATGCAATTCTTGTTTATATAAAGTTGCATATTTGGCAATATTAGTTCAATAAATATATTTGTAATTTAAGAAGAAAAAGAAAATAAAATTTGATTAAAATCTGAGAGATGTTTTTATACTTGAGTGTCTAATAGCAGGACTGATTTTTAAAATGCTCAGCCTTGATCACACAAGAGTTTGTACATACTTCCATGTAGTTGTACTTTATATTTTGGAGAATGTTTGTTTACATTTTACACTTCCCTTAAACTGTTGTCAGTTTTTTGTTGGTTTTTTTTTAATAGTCAGTATCAGTTGCCATCTCTCAGCTTTTACTAAAACAAGGCTGTTCCCTTTGAGCTCCCCACCTTGTAGGAAACATTCCCAGCATTTTAGAACTCAGGTTGGTGGTTTTTTTTCAATCTTGCTTTACAGAGAATTATGACGTTTCTATTACTACAACCTTACTGCTTCATGGGATTTGTTGAGCCAGCTGAGGTGCTAATTATTCATTGCCACACTGAAGATTCAGAAGGTGGGAGAATGATAGGACTGATGTACCTGTCACTGTGGAAACCTGTCAGTCATGACAGTTTTCACTAACTTGCAGTGCAATAATACTGAATGGCATGGTGACACGAATGTGAGCTTTATAACAGCATTCTTCTGAAAAATCTGAGTGGAAGAAATTTTTTTCACTGCAGTCTGAGCTAGCCCAGCTTTTTCAACTGGGGCAAATGTGGCGCATAATAAATGCGGATGAAAAAGCTTGTACTCTATGGGCAGTGTTTCCCAAAGAAAAGTGCCATTTTTCTTTAGAGGTGCTTGAAAAGATTTCTGTTTTAAATCTGTTCTCATATTTGCAAAAAGAAATAATACGTTGATGAAAAAAAGAAATTCCGTTTTTTTGTAAAATTGCTCAGATGGTGTAGTAATACAGAGAAAACTTAAGAGTGCTTGCATGTGTTATCCATTGTAATGAAATACATTCTTCAGCAGATTTCATACAATTTGCACTTTTAAAATAGAGACTGTTTACATAAACTAACTACTAAAATATGTGAAATACACTCAATAACATGATATTTAGAACTTGCCAAGAAGAACATGTACTAATTCCTATCCACCTCCATTGTTACCTTAAGAGCAGCTCTCTCCATAGCAACTGAAAACTTTGCAAGGCAGCAATAAACTAATCCTCTCCAGCTTCCAGAGCACCATCAAGGAATTTTAAAAACATTGGACTTCCAGCAGCTAAATACTTCTTAGGATTCAGAAGGCCACAAAGCTAGATACACAAGCATTCTTTTTCCCTTCAGAAGGTAAGAAAATAACATTTAGAAATAAGTACATCCTTGCAACAATACATATTCCTAACTGCTAACAATCCAAAAAGATTTCCTAACATATAAAAGCATACTAAATTTTATCTGAGTGAATGCCAATTTGAATTCCGCAGTTCCTAATTTTAAATACTTTGTTAGTAGAATTTCCTTTAAAGTAAGATGCCTGTATCATATTGCAGTAAATAGAAACTGAACTTATGTGTGGCTGTTTTAACATGTGCATTATTAATCTGAAAATATACGTCACTGCTAGCATTTGCCCATCAATAAAATGCAAACTTCTTTGTGGGAAACGTAAGTTCAACTCCTTTAGGTTTCTTGCATTTGGATATTGAGATAGATTACTGTTAAACAGGTGGTAGTATGTTAGGAAGGATAGTGACAAGGCAGATTTACAGTACAAAATGTCTTTTGCATTGAGTTAACAAGGGAAATTTGTTGCTTCTGGTGTGTTTATCTGGGTTATTCAGAGTTCTATGAATGAAGTTACGTATTCTGTTTTGCAACTCTTTCATCTGATCATTGAATATGACTAATTTTACAGTACCTCCTTTTCATTCTTCTTTTGTGTTGTATAACTGCAGTTTGGTAATATTGGTTAAGTGCTTTGCAAATAAAACCTGCTCCATATAATTGCCCTGTAACATAATTACTGCACATTCATATCGTAATTAGACTAGTGGTCTTTATTTATACTTATTTTTGCTGCTAAAACCTTTCTCATATTGGAGTGAAAATGAAAGCTGTGGTGTTTTCCTGTTCTTACTGAAGAGGATTATTATCAAATGAAATAACATAACACTGAAAGGAAAACCATACATGTTGCTTATATGAGGAGGGAAGGGCACTTTGAGTCAACCTCTTGTTGGTAATTCTACAGAAGTTTTAGGGCCATGGTTGTCTTAGTTTCCTGCTGTTCTGGGCTGTAAAGCACTTACAGGCTCCCTGTTGTTCAAAAACAGCTTGTCACTGCAAATCAGCTTAGCCAACCAATTAATAAATCCTTTCAAACATATTGCATTCACACTAATTAAAGGGTTGGGGTTTTTTTCCCCTTTACCATTCAGATTCCTCAGGTTTCAAGTTTAAGCTGTGAAGTGCAAACAACAATCCAACAGTCAGTGCAGATCACGCACTGCAGGAAGAGGAGATGTGTTTTCTGACCAAGTATCCAGCTCTTGGGGTGGTATGTTCTGCTTTCATATTCAGCGTGCTGATTGCTGAAGGACAGCCTGGGGACGAGCATGGGCAGGATGGCAGCTCTGCTCCCAGCCGAGGCTCTCTGATGGAAGTTTTACGCGTTCTTTCAGCTGACAACACTGAGCTCCACATGAACCACTCACGAGAACTGGTCAGAATGTTACTGGAGAGAGCTGAGTGCCCACAGCGGATTTATGGCATGCAAGAGGATTGTAATCTGGTTAGTGCTTCAATTAATGAGGGATATCTTTACAGGATCATCTGTGAGTTCTAAAATTATTTATTAGAGTGGTGCTCTCCTGAACACAAAACCTAAGCATGTAAAGGGCTTGTTGTCGCAGCAAAACCTGCTATAATTGTTTCATTCTGAATTATGAATTGTTTGAGCTCATGAAGAGATATTCCAAACATGACAGACATTCTTGCATTCTTTAAAAGTGCTGTGCTTCAGTTGCATAACACTAATAATTTTCCTTTAAAAGCTGCCAAGTGTTTATTTTCCAACAAAGGATTTTCTACTTTACTGGGTTGTAACTATAAAAGCATGTGCTTGATTTTGGGACACAGAGAATTTCCACTGTAGAAAGACAGGTAAAAACTGAAGACCAGTTTTGCCACTTTTTTGTGTGTGTTTGTTTTGTTGGTTGGTTTTGTTTGATTGGTGTTTTTTGGTGGTTTTTTTTGTTTGTTTTTATGTTGGTTTGGTTTTTATTCTGGGGTTTAGTTCATAAAAATAAAACCCAGACAGATTTATGTGACATTTCACTGCAATATTCAAGATTTAGGGGAGGGTTTCAGTAAGCAGTTCAGGTCAAGGAAAATCAGAGGCAGAACAATGAATCTACAAATCCAAATTGAAACTGGAGATAGTTCAGAGTACAACTTCACTGAGTTTAGTTGTCTAATTGAGTTGAGTCTGTTTTCAGAACTGACTTGACAAAGAAAGGAACAAGTGTAATAAAATAACAGGTCATTGTAAGATGGAGACAGTGCTAAGTGGGAAGAGTCTGAGGACTTCCATGGTTTTCAGGACTTCCCAGTGTTGGGTGGGTCGATAACACATCCTGCACTGTCAGTGCCACACGGACAGTTCTCTATAGAAAATCCATGAGTGAGAGATGGCATCTTCAGTCACATGCAGCCCACATGGCACTGTGCTGAAAACATTCAAGATGGTTTAACAAGATGTGGTAGACCAAGAAAGCAAAAACGGTGTGCCACACCTTAGGCTGGCATTTTCTTTCCCATACTTCTTGGGAATAACTAATTGATTTCAGACTCAACTTTTCCTTCTAAATCCAGGATTCCAGTTATACTGCAATATTTCATTTTCAGATTTTTGTATTTTATTTTTTTTAGTGATGTCTCCAATGCTCATTTGAAAGCAATGAAGTTTAACAATTTTTTAACCCCTTTTTCATTTGTTGCTATGTATTGGCCTCAAGACTCTTTGGGAAGGGGCTGGCAGCTCCTAGATAGCATCAGACACTTTTTTAGCTCCTAAGCACACAGAAGTCACATATTTCTTGCAGTATTAACATTAGTTTTTCCAACTTCTTGCCTCTTAAACAAAAGAAATTCAGCGTTCAGTGCCCAGGTTGAAAGCTAGCCTCTTTTTATAGCAAATAAGCATTTCTAAGCCAAGGCTGTACATATGATTATGCCTGTAAAATGTAAGTAACTGCAAAATAACCAGTGATGAACCAATTTATATCGTCTCAATATCTCCTTAAGGGTCACTCTTTATGCACTACCCATATACTATAGAGTTGCTGCATCTTTTACAAAAACCCTGCTTCCTTCCAATTAGCAATTTCCTTTCCAGTCATCTTCCTTGCAACAGAAAACAACAGCCTCCCTGATTACATTTTATCCTCACTGGATTTTGAAACATCATAGAAGTCTTTGAAAATCTTCCAGTACATGCAGTATGTTTATTGTATTACAATTGAGTGTTTGAAAAGGCTGGTAGACTAACTCGAGATCCTTTGGGACACAAAATAGAATAGCTATATTCCTCCTAGCTCAAATATTAAAACTCACAGACATGCATTAGAAACAAGTTTGTATTACAGATCTTGACAGACAATATTGGTGGCGCACAGTGCATCATACTGTTACCTAGTTTATTTATGAGTATAAATCTTTAATTTGGCAATTACCATCCACAGTTCTCTTTTTTTTTTAGATAGAGTATTTATGAGAATTTTTTGTTAGAATTTTTCCTATTAAAAAGTAGAAGCTGTCTCAGTTCCTTGAAGGAACATTGGCTTCTGAACATTACATTGTATGTTGGATTCTACTCAGCTTCTCTGTAGGAAAATGAACCAACGTAAAAGGTAAGCTATACCAACTCACACATCATGCGTGTAGCCACAAGCAATTTAGTCTGATGAACTGGGTTCTAACTGGATTTGTGAATTTATTAGAATACTGTTTTGATCCTCCCACGGTACTACAACACATAAGGATGTGTTGTAGTGTCTTCTCTGAAATGTACAGTCTGGCTGCTTTACCAAAATAGCTGAGATTAGCTGACACACCTATAACCTGCTTGGAAAGGAGCCAGTTGGACAAAACCAGCTACACTATGAATGACAAGCTTTCCATCTGAGCACAGATTTCTTAATGTGTATATATTAAAAATCATCAGTTTTTCTTGATGCAAAGGCAATTCCCAGAAACTGTTTTGTAGTACATGTTAAATCCCTTGGATATTTGACTTTTCTTAAGATCCAGTAGAGTCTTTGAAAAACACAGTTTGATCTTGCAGCCATGGAACTGCACCCTTCTCCTGCCATTTCATCAGTCTCAATCTGTCTTGGCTTAGGTTCAGCTCCTTAAATATAAGAGTTGAATTCTCCTGTTCTCCTCTCTAATTGCATTTGCAGATGACTGCCAATCTGTTACCTGAGTTGAATTTCCATTTATTTTTATTTTTTCGCAGTGCCTTGAACCAGATGCTTTATTAGTAATAGCTGGTGGAGATTCAGAAGACCATCTCAGTGAAGAAGTATTTGAGAGAATTTCTCTTATTCTTCTCTACCACATTCTTCATAATAGAGACATGTGTTCTTCAGAACTCAGCTTGAATAATAAGGATTATAAATTTTACCTGCAGAGCATGCTTAGTTTAAGACATGATGAAGACTGTTACTATTTTTCACGGAATGAAACTGAAGATATTTTGGCTGCAGTAAAGCAACATTTTAAAACTTCTGAAAGTCAGGTAAAAACCCCCAAGCAACACCTTCATATTTATTAGTAATATCATGCCTTTAAGCTAGTTCAGACATTGTGACAATATAATGGTCCTGCAGAAAACTGGTAAATAACAGTGTGAGAGCACAGGCCGAACATCGGACTTTTTTTTAATACTAACCTTCTCACTGACTTGCTGTTGGCATGTGCTACCTAGCACTTCCACAGGGTCCACTGAGACATGTTTGGGTAGATGGTGTATAATAGGGACCATCCCCAATAGGTAATATAGATGCAGTTGTCCTGCCTATGGCAGATGTAAAAGAGCATAGCTGTGTCAATGCAAGATCTTGTGCTTGACTTCAGGGACAGCAAATACTTTTTCATCTCTTCTAGTTGTTAGTTCAAATAAACTAGCAGTGATTGTATTTAAGTAGTATAAAGCAGAAAAGCCCCCAAACTGGTTTAGCTGTGTAGCAGATACAATGAGTCATTTTGCTGCAATGAGATCCTTTGCCAGGTCCTGACTTCCATGTCCATCCTAAGCAGGGTGGAATAAGAAATCTGTCCAAAGATACAATGGCTTCCTTCAGCTGGGACACATAATTTTGTGACTAATTGCCTACCAGCACAAATATGCCTTGTAGAAAGAGTGGTACAGATAAGCTTAAATTAAAAGTTAGAAAGAAAAATAATTTAAAATTGAGTGTATTTAGCTAAAAATATCCTTTTCAAGTCAGGAAACATGCAGCAAGTTTTCTTACCACTGTTTATTTTTCCTTATCTCAAGCAGGGTCTATAAAATAATAGAATAATATTCTAAAGATCACAATCTAAAGAAAAACTGTTTTGCTTGTAATGGGCAATAAAATAAGCTTTTGCCAGATTATGTAACTCCTAAAGTACAGGTTGACATCCTTTAAGAAGCCCCTTAGTTCATAATATACAGTTAAATTTGGTTTACTATAAAGTTTGATTTTACCCTTTTCTTATTAATTTAATTAGACTTTTGTTTACCCCATACTGTAGTAGAATTTCCTACAGAAACAGAAGGAGGCTAGGAATCCTGGCTGTGCAGCAGAATGCTGAGGACCTCCAGTTCCTCTTTCTGTGTTCTTTGTGTAATAATTTCCCATCATAAATTATTCATTGACTGATACTTTTGGTACTGAGTCTTGATGAACGTGCCGATTTTCAAGAACTCAAATGGTATCTGGGCAACTGTAAAGAGGCATCAGTGGGTATTTGGCATGTCAAGATAGAAAAACAATCCATAAAGTGCTTCGCTGTGTGGTTTGTTTGTTTATGCTGGCAGTATAATCAGTTGTCAAGCCTGTTCAGTAACTGAGACTTCACTGCTCATTGACATGAGGGAAAAGAGGGTGTTTTTTATGAAAGGTACTCAAAACATTATAGACTATTTGCTGCTTAGAATGACAACACTTTAATTATGGAAAAGGGCCAGTGATGCAGGGTAGTAATAGAGGGAAAGCATTTTTTGTGCGTTTTTTTATATGTTTTGGTTTCACAAAAAATATCCACAGTTATAGCGCCTAATATATTATTCAAAATGAGAGATGAAATTTTGGGGTGTGACAATTAAAAAGTGTAATGGAAGGACAGGAAAAGGAATGCCAGCCTCCTTTGTGAAATGTTTAAATCATATATATAGAGAGATGAATATGAGTAAAATAAATTATTACAGTACTGGCTCATTAGTTGACTTTTCAATTTAGTTAAAATGGATTAGAGAGAAATGAACTAAAATAACTTTCACCTTTTTTTGTTTGTTTGTTTGTTTGGGTTTTTTTGCTTGTTTCTGTCAAACCCCAAATGTTTGCAGTGAAAATGAAGAATAGCAGAAATGGAAGAAAACAGGGATAAGTTTCCATGTAACTGAGAGAGCTGTACCCTGCTTCCTCACTTCAGTCCTGCACACACCCACACACAGAGATGTACCTGACTGTGTACTGCTTGTTTGTTCACCCAGCAGGGTAGTCACCCTTTATCTGCAGAATTATAGATTTCATGTTATCCCCAGATAACTGCCCCTTAACAAATTATTGATTCAATTTAATAGATAGGAAACTAAAAACATTGAAATAACTATTTTTGAAGTTTGAGATAAAGAATTAAAGTCTGTATTATTTGAGTCAACTTCTTGTGCCTTAACAAAAATTCCTGCCTTTTCTGCCACTTTCTGGAAGTGGATGCAGATGCAATTGAGGAGGACACAGGAACAGTAGAAATCATGAAAATTTTACACTAGGCAAAATTAAGCTCAGTGAAGGTCTGTACTTCTTCACCATCAGACACCAAGTAAAACCTCACACTTTTTATTCTACACCTTTTCTCCTGAAAGCGTCCTCTGTTTAACATTCGTTGTCCTGCTGTCAATTACAGCTCTAATCTTAGTATTTTTTCTACTCTGGCTGTCTGTGAAAGTGTTGACTTCAGTTTCTCCTGTTGTCACTCTGGTTATTTAAATGGAGCTGGCGAGGGTTATCTTCATGCTGTTTTCTCCTGATTTCAGTGTGTTGATGTGAGTACTCTGGAGAAAAATGCTGATATAATGGACAGAGGTGGTGCTGATGAAAACACTCTTCCACGCCTGGCTGCTTCAATCATTACTCTGGCTCTCCAAGGAGTATGTATGGGGAAAGCAAGTTTGCCCTCCCCAGAATTCTTTATAAAATATATTTTCAATTCTCTAAACAGTACCACTGAGCTGCAAGTGACAGGTAAGCTATTTATTAATCTCCAAATGTCTTTTGCAATACACATTTCATGTAAACTATCTTTAAATGTCTAAAGGACTTTTTGCACTTTGTTTTAGATTTAAATGCTATTTCATTTTAGAGCTGTCAAGTAGTATCTTCTAAATCTAGAACCAAGGTTGGAACATAAAGTCCTTATTTTGATAATTCTCTGTGAGTTATAAACCAAATTGTTACTGAGATTATTACATGTGTACCGTCACATTGATTTATTGCTTAATTGCTCAGCACAGTCCAGTCTGACCTAGCCAAGACAGCACTGAGAGCAGCAATCTAGCTGAGAGCCCAGAGTTCACAGGGGCCTCATTTACGTTGCAGATCTTTACACATTGCAAGGCTCATTTAGAGGTAGGTGGAATAATTCTTGTACAGTAGTCAGACTGGACCCCTCGGTCATGCACAACTCAGTGTAGACATACCCCCAGAAGAGATGGAATAGACACAGGCTGCCCTGCTTTTTCCAGATGCTCTCTGATATCTGCCTGCTGTAACTGAAAACACCTTTATGGTTTGTGCTTCCCTGGCCACCTTCTGGTCTTAGTACCCAGCCAGTGAGTCTAGAATATGCAGAGGTCATTTTCTTCAGGAGCTCTGTTAATAGATGCATCAGAAATGCTACTTAAATAGAAATATAAGAGTTGTGAGTGGTCCAAAAATTAAAAAAAAAATAAAATGTAGAAAACACAAGCGTTGAACTCTTAGCAGCTGGTCCCAAGTTCTGTAAAACATTCTGCACAGTTAGCAGTTTAAGAAGCTAAACCATCCTCTCAGGGGCCTACTGTGGATTTAGAAGGTTATTATGAGACATCTCCTTTTTCTCGATTGTAGTAACTGTGAATAGCAACACTTTGCAAGTTTTTTTTTTTAAAGTGACATTAAGTATGGGTTGAAAGAGCTTAAAAATTTGGTAGATTACACAGCTGTATATTGAATCACTTAATTAAATAATTTTTAAAAAGAAGAAAATTCTCAGGTCTAAACTTGGACTCCTAGATTCAACTTGCATAAAATGGTTTTACAGCAAATTCTTTCCTTTGAAATTGCCAAGACATATCTTCTAAAACAATTCACTCACAAGAGTGGATGGAGCCACAGAGGTAATAAATAGCTATATATGGTGAAATCTAGGACCCAGTGAAGGCAACAGCAATACTTTATCCTTTGTGGACTTAAGGTGTCATTCAGAGAAACAGAAAAACATGCTTAACCAGTTTGTTACAGTGTAGGTATATCTTAAGCCTGAGCTCATTAAGTTGTCCATTTAAATTCTAAATAGTAACCACAGGGAAGGGCAAGGAACTGGCAGCATGGAAAACACAGATAATTAGAGGTCAGTACACATAAAAAATCAATCTGTCTTCAGCTCCACTCAGATCTGTTGCTGAGGACAAAGAAAATAGGCAAGCATCTTATCACAAGCCTTTTAATCATCATTACAATTATACCATTTGCTTTTTCTGAATAACAACATAAAAAAGTAAAAGATTATCACATCGAAACATTCTTAATCTCATTGATTTAAATTCCTGTAAACTTAGTTTGTGGACTGCTTTCATTTCCAATAGAAAACTCTGATTTAAAGAAATTATCACTGTGTCTTCCATTTGAAAATGCAAGGGTGAAGGAGGGTGGTAAGTAAGATAGGATAGACCATGCCCCTTCATAGAACCTAACATTTCATCAGCAGTCACACCCATTGTAGGTTATGTCATGGGATACATCCCTGCATTGATTGAGGTTTCAGCTAGGAGTCCTGAGTCTCTCTTTTCTACTTCAGTGCTGTTAACAGGCATGCTTCCAGATCAGCAGCTTGACTAAAGAGAGAAAATTCCCTGCTTTGTGTTCCACTTCTAAAGTGTGAAGGGCAGCATACCATCCTGAAGACTGCTTTCAGGACACCATACAAAAGATCTGTCTTCCTGGTCTTTTTGGGCTATCTGAATAGCTGCCCATGACATTTCAGTGTGGTGTTCCACTTGGAAAAATTATTCAGATACTTAGCAGTAAATCATACATAACTTTGACAGAGATCAATGATTAAATGGAAGATTAATTGCCTTTTAGTCACATCTATTTTCCTCAGAAATAGTCATATGCAGAACATCTGAGAGTGATACTGTAGAGAAGGAAAAGATGAGTATATATGTGTGGTGAATGTCTGGAAATGTTAAGTGAAAATTGCCTACAGCACCAAAATGAGGAAAAAAAAAAGTATTAAAAAGAGGAGTTGAATTAATGCTAAAAGTAACAAAATTTTAACAATTAATTTTGGTTTTATCTTTTAAAATGTCTATTTTCCCATGGTAACAAATCTGTTTCTAATTAATTATTAGAACTAGAAGAGCTCCTAAACCTGCTTACAGCCAGAAAGAGCTGCAATGTAAATGGACAATTCCATGGTCGTAAAAGAAGACATTATAGTATGGCAATCAGAGGTACTGGAACCAGAGATATTCCAGTCAAGGCAAACCATACCAAAGGAGGCTATCTGAATGGTTATTTTGAAGATCGTGAAAGGAACACAGATTGGGATCAGGTTAATTTGTTTTTATGTTATTACAATATTGACCACAGAATTTCAGTGATAACAGTTCAAATAGATTTGCAAACTCTACATTATTTCTGAGGTAAAATGTATTAATTTTTAAAAGTGATGTAGATACTAAATTATTTTTACTATATTCATATTTGTTTAAATATTAATTAGGAAGAACTTTATGGATGTTGGATGTGTAAAAGTAGCTGGGAGGGGCTAAAAGAATGGTTAGTGTTACATGGAACCAGGTTTTTCTTCAAGGCAGAGAGCCCCCTAGTACCATGGCTTCAATTTTTTCATATATTTATTAGAGACTTGTTGTGCTCTTATGTCATGGAGCTTCTAAGGCCCCTTAAGTGGCCTTGTAGAAATAAGGGTAGCTCTGTACTAAGGCAAATAAATAAATTGAGGTCTGCATGTAAGTTTTTTATAAAAGGCTTTTGTAAACTGAAGACTGATCATTTCCTAAACTGAGACAAATGGCATCTGGTTAAATGCTATTTTGATATATATCTGTGTAATTTTACTGCAATTTGAACACATACTATATCAATGGTTATTTCTTTCCAGTGGACCACAAAAGACCATCGTGCTGATCATCATGATGAGGCATTTAAGGCAGTCTCGGAATTATTTTAATTCTGTTGCGTATTAATTTGAAATCATGAGGGACAGAAATCAATAGTGATGCTATCTGTACAATAAGTAGAATTCTTCTTCAGCAATTAATGAGTTTATAAACCACAATTTTTTATTTCTTGAACTTCTGAGACTGCCTGTAACTGAAAAGATAAGTGTACAGGGGAGTTATGTAAGGCTTGGGAGTCAAACCGAGAGCCAAATATCTGTAAAGATGAAAAAAATCACAAAGAAACATCTGGAGAGAAGAGAGTTTCTCTTCTTTATTAACTCTACTTTCTCTTTTTTATTCCATTCCTCTTCTTTCTATCTGTGCCTATTTTCTTTGATGTATAATTCCATTAGAAGGGTTTGTGTTTCAGTGTTGTGCCGCTAATTGAGTTTCCTACTTTCTGCACATATCTGTGATAGCCATTGTGTTCCATTAGTAACAGATGCTGTTGCGTATGAGGCATTGACTTGTTTATAGCTTGTGTTTGCTAACTATATTAAGATTTGTAATTTGATTTTACATAGGAATTATATTTTGGAACATTATCACAGTGAAAAAGATGACTGTTTTCTTTTTAAATCATCATTGTCTCTGCTGATTTTAAAAATGGCTATAAAACAAGTAGAAGATTATCTAATTAGAGCAATAATATTAAGTTCCGTTAAACTATGTCACAATATTTGTGTATTCATTTATTATTCCTTGTTAAAGAGACATGGATTTTGGAAACCAAGATGATCCATACATCCAGCTTCTCATATCAATGTATGCAAATTCAATGTACTTGTTTCTTCAGTATCATCCTCTAGGGGTATACATTTAGTTGCTTTACTAATGGAGAGAGTACTCTTCCTTCCTGTATTAAAAAATGTGAAAGTTTTTATTAAAACTTGCAAAAAAAGATGCAGATCCTCATGCCTCAAGACTTAGAAGAACTTTTTACTAACTCAGCATTAAGAATTATTTTTATGTGACTCTATTATTTTATCTATCTTTATTTTCCCTATAACCCCCATTAGATAGTTGAAGACTGAAGATACCCCAAACCCTCCTGTTCTCCAAACTGAAGAAACCAGGATCCCACAGCCACTCCCTGCATATCCTGTGTTGCAGTTCCTTAGCCATCTTGTTGGCCCTTCCTTGGACTTCCCCCAGTTGGCCAATGTGTGTCTTCTACTGTTGGTTATTATAGAATCATAGAATTACAGAATGGTTTGGGTTGGAAGGGACCTTAAATATCATCTAGTTGCAACTGCTTTGCCATGGGCAGGGACACCTCCCACTACATCCGGTTGCTCAAAGCTCCATCCAACCTGGCCTTGAACACTTCCAGGGAGGGGACTCCACAACCTCCCTGGCCAACCTGTTCCAGTGTCTCACCACCCTCACTCTAAAGAATTTCCTCCTAATGTCTAATCTAAATCTACTCTCTTTCAGCTTAAAAGTGTTACCCCTTGTCATCTCTCTACTTGTCCTTGTAAAAAGTCCCTCCCCAGCTTTCCTGTAGGCCCCCTTCAAGTACTGGATGGCTGCTATAAGGTCTCACCAGAGCCTTCTCATGTCCACGCTGAACAACCCCAACACTCTCAGCCTGTCTTCATATGAGAGGTGCTCCATCCCTCTAATAATTATTAAACTGGATGTAGTATAAATGTCCTGAGTGGAGAACAATAATCCTTTTCCATTACCTGTTAGCTACATTCTAATACAACCCAGTATGCAGTTACACCTCGTTGCCACAAGGGCACACTGGTGACTCACGTTCAAATTGTCTGTGAGGTCCCCATAGGCTTTTGCTGTAAAGAAAAATCAAAACCAATCAGTTTTTCTCATCCTCTATTAATGGATGGGGATATTCTGTTTGAAGAACAATAAATTCGTCTTTGCTGATTTTCAAGGTCTTGTCAGCCCATTTCTTTGACTTGTCAAGATGTCTGAATGTGGTATGGTGCTGTATGTTTCATCATTCAGGTCACGGATGACCAGCAAGGAACACTGCTCATAACCAGCCACAGTCCAGGCTTCCAACTTGATACCACTTGTCAATGTTTCCTGCTTCTATAGTCAAAGTCACTGTCTAGAACAGGCAGACTAAAGGTCTTTTCCTAAATTGTCTTTGTGCTCTCCTGCTTGAAGGGAGAACAGATGAGATCCAGGTGGCAAGATCACCTGTTTTCCCAAAGACCTGAATATGAAACTCAGAATAAGTATATCAGTACTTAATTAGTTCTGTTTCTGAGTGAGCTACAAGGCATATATTACTTTGCTAATGGATTAACAGACACAGGAAAATCTTGGGTTTTAATTGGGCTATTTAGAAGTAATAATAATTACAACTTTTTAATGTAAATAATAACTTTCTTTCAAAAGAAACCTAAGTTTCAGTGATTAAAAATAGTGTTTAGGAATTCACTGTTTCTCAGCTGCTGATTACTTTAAATGAAAGAAACAAAAAAAAAATTTGAATTTAATTACATCAAATTAATTAGTTAAGATTAAGAAATTAAGATTATTCTTCTAAGTAAGATAACATTTTTGATCTGGACTTCTTTTTTGAAGTTCTTACAGAAATTGCCACTAGACCTATTCAAATGCCAACTGCCCACATTTTTACCTAGGGATGAAAAACCATTTCTTAATGAAAGTTTTTCAAATTATAAATGTTCCCAAGAAAAGTTCCCCTTTTTCTGACAGAGCTGTTTCTAAAATGAGCTGTTGCTGAGATTCTTAAGTATCTCTAATAATACAATTGTTAAGTAATCTTTAAAACAAATCTAGACTATATAACTTCAAGCATGCTTACTTTAAAGTGATATGTCATTGTTAAAATAAAAACAACAAAAACAAATAAGTTCCAGATCTTACTAAAGATAAAAAAATGAAGCACTAGGACAGATTTTGGTACTGCTTTGATTTAGGCAGTATCTTATATTAATACCTAAGTATATGATTTGTGTCAGCAGTAAAGTATTTTTGTTAGCATGTATAATAATAAAACATAGGAATATTATTGTGTCAGATCTTCTTGATACAAACAGGCTTTAATAGAAATTGTGCTGTCTCATACCATAGATTCTGGTCTTTTTCATATATATATAAAGTATCAAGTTTTAATTGGAAAAAAAAGAAAAAAGAAAAAGAAAAAAAACAACAACAAAAGAAAATACAACAATGAGAAGTAATTGAAGCAATTAAACCAGAAAGTGTATGGAAAGCAAGTTTTTTCCTCGGTTGTATAACTCTGTATTATGCTAACATACCATATTTAACCTCAGCACTGAATGCAGATGTATGCAACATATTCAGTAACTGTGTATCTTTTTCTACATAGGCTTGTTTTTCTGCCAGTGAACTTGTGAAGATATTTTTAAAAAATAGTTCTTCCTCCATTTCTAAGGACCACTTCAAGCAAATCAGTCCAGCCATCATTCAGCAACTATTAAGCTGTTCATGTCAGTTTCCTGACTCCAAGCAGGCAAAGCTTCCACCAACAACTTTGGAAAGTGAGTTATGTTGCATTGTGAAAATTCAGGTGAAGGGATGCAGTGGCTTAACTTTTGGAGACTTTTCATTTATTAATAACTTTAAACTGAAATGTGAAATTTCTGCACTATGTAATTTGTGTTCCATATTATTTCATAGCATACATAAGGGTACTATAATGAGCAGTGACAAGTCCTTATGAGCATGTTGCTGAGCAGCAATGACCTGTTCTGTGGATTTTCCATCAGGTTTATTCTAGAATCATTACATTGTTCTTATATATAGCCTCAGCTTTATGTTATTTTATACCATAATGGGGCAAATGCTTGATATAGATAACATCTGTATGAAAATTGCTGTTTTTTCATGTTGTGATATTGTACAGCAGAGAAGCATTGGGGATACTAATGTGGGAAGAAAAACAACTGGAAAACTAGTCACATGGGCAGCAGGACTTGTGTGATAGAGCTGTAACAAGAACTGAGTTAGAGTATAATCAGATTGTTTCCAGTTGCAGTTGTAGCCCTCACATGCCACTGCTTCCAGGGATTTCTTTCCCATCCATTCTGTTTATTCATTTTCTCCTGTAAAATATTCATAGCTAACCCTATTAAAAAAAAAAAAAAAAAAAAAATCTAACTCTGATCTGACCTAGAGGCTTCTTAATGTAGTTTCTCGTTTTGTTTTTAGTTTAAACCAGCAATATCTGTGGAGTGGTTACAAAAATACCTGTGCTGGTATATATAGGCGGCATGGATTTCTGGTGGGGGATTTGGGAACCAGGAATGAGCAAAAAGGGATGGGCATCTAACCATAGTCATTTGCATCTAGAGCAGCATTTTTAGGCTATAAATCAATACCTTCAATAACTTCATCCTAATATCTACATGGCCAGCTCTAAATTACTAGGTCATTTAGGAGCTAGTAAGCTTCCCACCCCCACACACATCCTTCTGGCCACCAATACTTATGAAACAGCACTTTCCATCTCTAAATTCAATCTGTATTTTTAGTTACACAAATTAAGTAGCTTGTGAGAATGACCTGAGCTATCATTCCATGGTGTACAGATTGATTGAACTAGGAGTATGAGTTAAAAAAATACGTTAGATACAGAAATGGAAGGATGCTCATGGATAGCTCAAGAATGGTTATAGGAGAAAGAAGCATACAAAATAGGAGGAATAATAATAGCTTCTCAAAAGGCAGGAGTCCTTCTTTCTTAGGTTATCTCTCTTCTCATTACCTGAACACCTTGCAGACTTACTGCTTTTATCTTTTCTGTGCTACACAGATATGCCCATTTTTCAGATGGGGAATCAAGGGACAAAGAAGGAAAGAAACTTACCCAGATCATATACAAGATTCATGGCAAATTCACAGTTTCAGTGAAATTCTTCCAAGTCTAAGGCCATCAGCCTGATCAATACATTTTAGTAATCTCATAAAGGTGTGAGATCTGTGTAGATAAGAAAAGCTGAACTATTCAAACAGAATGGAATTAACAAGAGCCCTTCTGCAACCTTTTCACTTGTGTTTTTTTGGCAAAGAAAGGTTTCCATGACCACAGAGACACTTCTGCTGGATTGAGACAGACAAAGGACTTAGGTTTGTCCTATGCGTGACCTAGTGACCTGAGCATAGGCTCATTAATTTTATTCTCAGTTCTATTTTACTGACAGGCTGTGCTGTTTTCGCTAAATTACCAAGGTCTCACCTTCCATAAGTATCTACCATACCCTTGTATTTGGATGTGCAGTCTGTGAAATTTACTGTCTGATTTTATGAGGTGCTGAGCACTTGCAGTGCTATCGAAGTGTGAAACATTAAGTGACACTTTTGAATATTTGGCATTAGTTCCTTTATGTCTGCTTCTCATCAGTGTTTTACCTCCATCTTTAGACCAAAGTCTAAATACAGATTAATCAGGATTCATGTTGTGCAGAAGGTTGGAAAAGGGAGCACCATATGTCTGAAGTCTTATGAATAAACTTCTGAAAATCCCAGTAACTTGGGAAAAATACATTGGTGGTCCTGATGTAGTAACTAAGGAAGTGTATGTCCACAGAACATTTGTGAATCATTTGAACCCAAACTTTATGCTTAGAGCCTACATTAGATGTCTACATTAATCTGAGGTTTTAGGCCTTTGTTTGTTTCCTGAATATGATTTGGTTAATAATATGGTGTTTACTGTAAAAACACACAGATGTGGTATGCAAGGATATAGAATAACAAGCATACATCTCTTAAGAGAGGAAGCAAATGCAGACCATCATTCACTGTGCTGCTCTGAGTGTCTCTGATCTGTATGCTCTCAGCCTGTCTAGCTCTTTTACGTCTGAAATTGGAAGCATTAGACTGTATTACCTGTACAGCCTGAAAAAATAAAATATTTTTAGGCTTCCAATTCTCTCATCTCTATCACACATTACTAGAAAAATCTATGTAGCACAACTGATCACTTCTCCTCTGTGTGCTTGTGAAAGAAAGGTGGCAAAACATATCCTCAAAGACAATTATAAATGCAAAACAAATGCTCAAACACAAATACAAATACTGAATTATTAAAGATGCCCTTGTTTTGTTTCATTGGTTTTCCCCTACAGAATATGGTTACAGCACTGTTGCTGTTTTACTTATCACTATTGGATCTATGTTTGGAACAACTCTCATTTTATTTAACTCCTGTCAAGAAATCTATACACTCGTTTTACAGCTCTTTGTTGGTTTGGCCGTTGGAACCCTTTCTGGAGATGCATTGCTACATCTTATTCCTCAGGTAGGAAATACACACTTTTGTGTTTTTAAAATGTTGACACATACATGCATGCCCACACAGAGACACACACACACACAGATAAAAGTTTCGTTTAAACCTGTCCAGTGCTCATCTGTTTAAAAATGAAGCTTTCAATAAAATCTGTGAACTAACTACCCAGCATTCCAATTATATTTGCACTTTGTAGTTCAGAGAGAAATGCCAAGTCGTAAGAAGCAGAAATCAATGACTGATGAATTCAGAGAACTTAAGGTTCCTATTTTCACAAAAATAGGAAATCCATATTTCCTTTTCAGAAAATCCACAAGTTCTGTGCAAGCTAAGTTTCTAGATCTGCATGAAATTATTTTATGAGGCAGATTATGTAATACATTTTAGGAGAAATTGTTCAATGGTTGTACAACGCATCCACAGTCCCCTCCACACATTGTTGCAAAAAAACACCATACCCTGGGGCTAATTAATCCTGCTGCCTAGAACTGTAATAAAATGAGTGCTATGGTTTGTTTGTTTTTTCCTGAATTAATAACAAAAGTTTTAAGAACAGGATCACATGCACATCAGAACCAAATTTTCCATGGAGTATTAATTTACTTTTTAGTTAGTCTCTGCTGATATGATATAACTGTTATGGATAGACTTCAGTTGGTAATTGACAGAGAGCTTCACACCTTCACTTGGGATTCTGTTCAAAATGTTCTTCATAGTCAATACATCATCTCTGGAAGAAGAACTGGGACAGTGGCTTAGGGAGGGCAATTCTCAGTGAATGTCAGACAAATACATTTCTTAAAGAAACATCTTTTGAATTAGAAAGTGTTCTCCACTAGCTATAAGTGACATATTCTGTAGCCTTTAAAGTGCCCACTTTTAAAGCAAAGAGGGTTACTATGCTCTACCACTGGGGAAAAATGAAGCACACCCAGCAGCAGAAATCTTTATGGATTATTTTAAATATGAAGATTGCATCTGAAGATGATTTAAGTAAATTTGTAGACTTTAAAGAGTAATATACTGCAAAATATATATAGATGTATAAAAATACCAGTTTCAGAGAACTGTCTGTAAAAATATTGTTCCTTTCAACACTGAGAGATGATGAAGTGTAGCAGAGATTCCTAATAATTCAATTCATCGATCTACTATTCAGTTGATTAGCTCAAAACAAAAATAAAATTTGAAAGAAATGGCAACAAAAATTTTTTGTAATAAATTGAATGAACATATTATGGATGCAAAAACCCCCAGTATTGCAATTTTTAAAATTTGTTTTTTACTTTATCTCTTTATTTTAGACTCTTGGTTTACATAAACATGAAGCACAAGAGGTAGAACATTTCTATGAGGGGAAAGAATATATTTGGAAACTTCTGGGAATAATTGGTGGAATTCATGGATTTTTTCTGATAGAAAAGTGTTTCTTTCTTTTGGTAACACCACGTGACCAGGTAAAGCTTGTACAATTTATCCTTTAAAAAATCTCTTTCATTTTGACATTTTGTAGCACACAAAATATTAAAATTATTCTGGAAAATAATTACTATTTGTATGAGCTAAATGAAACATTTAAAAAAGTTTTCCAAGGTGTTCCTTTGAGATTGACCTTCAATTTCTAATTTGCTTTGGTCTACAGATTTTGTATGTGTCATGAATGGGCTCCCTATATTTATAACTCAAGGAAGAATCAGTTAATTGAATGTGTTCTATAAGCATATTTTCATGACTAGCACTGGAGCAGGAGGAATGTGTATCCATAAGAAACAGTAATGCAGTTGTTTACACTAGGTTCTGTTTGAAGAGGAGGAAGATGTAGATGTAAGCACAAGATACTTTCAGGAATGATATCTTAAAATTTCCAAATCGTTTTTGACCACTATTCCAATGAATTTTAAAATCTAATAGGTATGTTGTGGCCAGTAGAACCCAATACTAATAATATCTCCTTTCTCACTGCCATGCTTATCGTAATTATTTTACTTGATTTCAGTGTGGCTGGTGCCTGAAAATGTGATAATGCGCAAGGATATATAATGTAACATGGCTCATTATGTTTCTCAACATGGGATGCTATCTTAATGTCACTTGAGAAAGCTCAACTGTTGCTTGTGCTTTTTCACAGTGAGAGAGTTTAATGACTGGCCTGACTTAAAGAGGTATCTTTGAGACAGCGATAAGAATACGATGTGAAAGTAACAATAAGAATATTTTGATGATGATGCTATATTGTTTGGTTGGTAGAAAGTAGTCCTTTATGTTTCTAATATGGAGAGGAGGGTTTTATCATCATCACATGAATCTTTAAACATATTCTACTGAGAACCAGATGAATTCTAAAAGTTTTTATATCCTTCTCAGCTTCAAATGCTAATTGTCAGTTCTAAACGAAAATACGTTTCATCGAACCATTATTATTGTCACTGACTTATCTGATTCATTTTTCAGGGTTTTTTAACTGAATGAACATTAGGAAAGTTGATGCTAGCCAATAATCTTTTTCAATAGGTTTCGTTTTGAGTAAAATAATTCTTATAAGTGCTAAACTTTCACAAAAGGCTGAGAAAAACTGCACCTGTGTTCACCGGGTTTTCAGAACTAATTGCAAAGCATCTTCATTCAGCAGGGTCTTTCTTTAGTTAATGGGCACTGGGGACATTCCCATGATCTTCCAGTGGAATCTGAATTAAATGAACACTCAGACAGAGGCAAATCTACTTCAACCATACAGTTGGTATGTTACCGATATGACATACTCCCCTGATTTTATATCCTTCTTTCTCTGTCCCTCAAAAATTGAACAAAATTAACTTCATAAATCGGTATTACTTTTCAATCGTTATTGATTAGTTCTTTATTAGGTTACAAGATTGCAGGAATCTCGAGATTTCAAAGTTTATAATGAGCTTTCACAGAGATTTCAAACACAGATTTTTACAATAACTTTTCGTGTGTATCAGATTGATATAACAATACACTTCCTGTACCACCTTTTGTTAATAAAATTCTCGGAGATTTTCCTCCTTCCTTCTTTTTAAAAATTTATCATATGCAAGGACAGACTCTTCCATGGGAAAAACTTCAGGAATTTCTGCAGTGAGAGTTATGTGCATGATTAGTGAACAGATGAAATCTTGAATTGTTCTTCAGTATTTTTCCACAGATTTGAAGAGTAACATAAACAAGCTGTATATCTGGGAATGGTGCTTACCTAAAAGAGGTTACATAATTTTTTGTTGGTCTATGGAGAGTATCCAGAAAGATACATCTTTTCAAACTAGATTGACTCATACCTTTTAACCTGTTTTCAATCTTTTTCCAACAAGTGCAGTTTATATGTAGTGTCAAGACACGTAGGTTCCTGGTTATTTAAATCAGAATCTCCAGGGATATTCTATATTGTGATCTCCATTTTACTCAGGCAGTTGTGATGGGTAAGAGCCTCGAGAGCCACTGCTAATCTCTAACACAGCTGGAAAACTCAATTAAATGCAGAGCCTACAAGTGAAGAATGTTTAATGTTAATTTAACGTCAGAGCTTCCTGTTTATGATAGTGAATGAGTTCATCACTCTCAGATGCAAGATCCCGCTGCAGTTATGTATAGACCACATGAACTATCCTGGTTTAGCTAGTTTGTACAAGAGCAGCCAGCTTTTCAGAGTCATGTGTGCAATGGGAAGACAAACACTGGTTGACTAAGAAAAGCTTATAAATCCTTCAGGTCAGTGATTAGTCTTGCAGTTTTGACTCAGAGTTCAAAGAAGTGGCATGTGAATAAATGTTACAAGAGAAGTGGAACAATTACTGGAATTCATATGACTGGCTGCAATCATGGGAATTAAAGGCTTTTATTTTTCCTTTAAAATGTAGGATTTTAAAACCAACTCCATTCCTTTCTCTCCTCATACCTCTACAGCACATATCCCACATCACAACCAAGCTAACACAAGCCAAGAAGCATATCCTGTTTTGCAGCCAGTACACATCTCTGCTATCATTTTTGGAGTGGTGGCTGCTGTCCCTAACAAAGCACTGTTGACTTCACTGGCTGCTATAACTTTATTTTTTTTTTCCCCCTAGTTTCAGGCAAACAAGTTTTTTGGCTTGCACAAATTTGTAATAATTTCTCTAGTCAGAAGGAAGAGCCCCAGAGAGGTAGGGGCAGAGGCAGATTCTTTGTGTTCTCCTTTCTGTCCCCACAGTTGCAGTTTCTGTTAATTAAACATTAGAGCTGATGCATCAAATTAACTCTCTAGAATAAGGACAAAGATACTGTCTCATTCTTCACTTGAAATAAGGGTACATTTCACTGCAGTGTAGCATTCTCATGTGCCAGTATGGCCAGTCAGTGATGCCTGATGCCAAGACAAAACCCTAACTAAAGAGCAAGAGGTGAGGCACTGGAGCCTGTACCACTCTGAAGAAAAAGCCCTGTAGTTTGAAAGGGTGTGACACCTGCCTATGGTAATATTTTTTAGTCTTGTGTTTTCACAGAGAAACTGTGATGAACGTAAGTTCCAAAGAGACTGGTGTCTACTCATTTTTCCTTGGAAACCCTAAAGGCACTATATCCAGCAGGAAACCGCAATCATGACAAAATGAAAAGATACAACTTGAGTTATTCTGTCCTCTTCAGTTCTGCATTTGGCTGATTTTTGTGATTTCAAGCAGAGATATTATCTTCTTTGGTTACAGCAGTGCTTCTTAATGTCTTTCTTCCTACCTGAATTAGGATGTAACCTTTACTGGGCAAAGGATATTTCTTTTTTATGTGTTTCTGCAGTACCAATCACAAAGCCACTACTTAGTAAATGATTCTGGTGATACCTATGCAAATAGCAGTGACTGTCTTCAATTAAAAAAGCTTGAACTTGTTTGATATTTTCCTGCATTTATAGCAGCAACTGGAAGAGCCCCTTAACACTAATCTGTTATCTTTGCTTTTAACTAGAGAAGCCCAGAAGATTCTGAGTCTGTTGAAGTTCCTCCAGAGAGTAAGGCGATCAACAAAAAAAGTTAGTATCAGTAAAAAGACTTGACAAGCAACAGGAAAAGCCTTAAGACCTAAGATGGAACTGCAAGTGTAAAGCTGGCTTAGTTCTGTGTTTGTTTTGTGCTACCTCACCTCATCTGATGGTGCTTGGCTACATAATTAAAATACCTTCTTAAAGACTTCTTCAGATGACAACCTTGTAATTATGAAGTTCATTAATCTTATACTATCCATGCTTTAGTGTTTGTTTAATCACAGTTGCAACCCATTTTTCTAAAGCCTTTGCTTAAAGGGAAACATTCAAAATTTAATACAAAGCAGATTTTTATAACTGTAAACTTTACTCAGTCTTTTATTTCTGAAGGCAGTGAAATGATTGTGTTTTGGCTCATTCTACTAATTCTGCTTCCTTCTTCCCTTACATCATAAAGCAATAGCCTCCTTAAACTAGTAATGATTTGTTATGTGTATGTAATTATGGGCTTTTCATTGCTTTCAGTTGTGGGATAATCTATTTGCTTCAGAGAGCTTCAGAGTAATTCTTACATTCTCTGTTTTCTTGCTGCTTACACCAAAAAATTGGAAAATAGAGCATGAACCAACTCTGCCTTTGACTGTACTTGTGTGACCTTAGTGAATGACCTTGTGACTTTCTAGAAATTCCGATGAGGGTACAGACTTTTAATTGAAATAAATTTATTTACTATGATCGAGTGCCCTTTATTTTGTGGTCTCAGATCTCAGGTCATCAATTTGATTTATTTAACAATGTCATTATCTTCATCTAGATTTCTAATATTCTTTTCTGTTCTTGTGGAGTTCATTTTCATTTCTGAGGCATTTGAAATCTGGATTTCTATTTCTTCAGTCTCACCTATCCAGCAGTACACAACCCAGTGCCAGTTTCAGTGTGACTATTTGCCCATCTCTAGAGATTTCTGTTCTATTCAATCATCACTCTCTGCTAAGCACAAACAAATTTCTAGTGATCTCAAATCACTAGATTTTTCCAAATGACTAAATTTGGTATTTAACTAAATTTGGGATAATTTCTGAGTAAAGTTCTTTGCTTGGTTCTGTTTTTTCCTCATAGCTCAGTTTTACCTCTGTATGAGGAATCTGTAAGTGAAACCATAGTAGGGAAAGAGGGTTATTTTGTTTCCGGGGTTTTTTGAGAATAGGTATTTTCAAAAGTTTGTTGTTACAGTTCTTATGAATGGCTAAATGCATAAAAATACCTGGGTACTTTGGTACTGAAATAAACTTTTAGGTGTATTTCCCCAAAATATAATGGAATCTCTAGGACAGAAGCCTGGTATCTCCAGAAATGCCAGACTTCACTGTACACTCGTATCAAGTAGGACTTCAAGAGAAGTCTGTCGCCAAAGATAGATAGTGAATAACTCAAAAAGTAAGAAACTACTGAAATAAAATGATTTCTGAATGGCCCTCTCCTTCTTATTTATTTACACATGTTCTATCAATATTGAAAAAGATCAAAAAGTAGCATTTTATGGTTTATATACTCAGTGAGACATTACATGAGCTAGAAATATTTTTAATGTGTGAGTAATTAAAACATTGGAGAAATCTGTTTGTGGATAAATGTTTCCTTCAAACTCTTATTCAAAGCTTCAAAAGCATAACCTATGGTAGAAGCCCTGTACCCAGCAGCTTTATGAGAATTACAGAATTTAATTTGTTATGAGTTCTGATTCCCTATTTAAGCAGATAAAATTATAAATAATAACTGTAGCTTTGTTTAAGAAGAGGCTTTGTAGAAATAGTTAGGGTAAGAAGTTTATAGTTACTGTTGCACAAATATAATACAGTGAGATAGTTGTTAGTAACAAAGTTGTTTTAAAATAGGCTGAAAGTAAATTAAGATTATATATATATAATTATGTTATATAATTAACACAATATACTATAATATATAATTATATTTTATTATATATTTTATATATGCATCTTCTTAACTTTCAGTCAGCTAAATTCCCAGAGCTTACATTTGCAATTGCTCCATAATGTTAGGCTGATCCATATGTTACACTATAGACAAGACACTGGACTGAGTTCCACTAATTATGGTACATCTCCTTCAAGAGCCACAGACTTGAATAAAGAAGGCTAATAATATCTCAAGGCAGGCCATGATTTTGTCCTCCCCAGTATGTATTATGAATCAGAAACTTAATGTAGTGCAGCCATATATTATTTCTACGTAGCTCATGCTCTGCACTATTGATCATAAATGGCCCATAGTGTTTATAAAGAACTGTGTGAACTGGGGACATCTATGTCTGGCTCTGTGAGCTGGCAGGAAAATCTAACAAGCCTGCCAATTTTTCTGAACCCACAGAGCTCCCAGGCAACTAGGGAGGATTTTCTGAATACAGTTGTTAGGCTTTTATGTGCTGTGTGTTTTTTTTATAATAGTCTGAAGACTTCAGTTCTAGCCAGTTCCTGTAAAAAAAACATCTCCCTCATAGCTATAAAATGGTCATCTCTGGAAAAATATTACTGAAGTGAAACCTTTTAATAACTATATTCAGATAGTTCTGTGCAGCTCCACATTAGCTCCTTAGACTGTCATGTCTGTGTGGCGCCCTCAAAAGTCAGAAAAATGTATGCTTAGGGCCCAAATCACAACCCTGCTTCTCAGGCACAAAAGCTACACTTCGCAGAGTGTCCTGTCCATAGTCTGTAGAGGCAAGCAAAAAGAATTACCTGAGAGGCATTTAGAATTGATCCAACGTATGGAACCTCATTTCTACCCAAAGAGATACAATCCCTCCCCATTAATCCATTCAGCATGCTACCCAGCTGTCTGGGCTATGGGCTGGACAGAGAGACTGTCCCTAATTCCCTACCTTGATTTCGGTACTTGTATCACTGGTAACACCTCTCTGCTCATGTCAGATGCCTGATCATGAAAATCCACCACACTGTTCCACACTAAAGCAAGGTCACAGAACAGGATGGGAAAAACAAAGCAGCCATTTGCATCCATGACTGATGCTGCAGACAGGAGTACTATGAGCATTACAGCCAATAATTGATTGAACAATAGTTGGAAATAAGCACACTGTAATGCTGTAATAATAGTGATACTCTGAGGCTTTTAGCCTTTCACCTCTTTCACTGTGACAGAATCTCACAAAAAAACAGACCCTGAAAATATTACTCAGTAGCAGCATACCTTATAGCACTAAAATGATCAGGTACAT
This sequence comes from Apus apus, assembly GCF_020740795.1. NCBI lineage: Eukaryota > Metazoa > Chordata > Aves > Apodiformes > Apodidae > Apus > Apus apus. Next base: position 20,834,911 of record NC_067283.1, on the reverse strand, counting down.
GAGGCTAAATATTCATCTTCACTATAGCTGTGTAATTCTGTGAATAATGAGGGAAAACCTCCCACCCTTTAAAGAAAAATAATAATAATAAAAAATCTAGGAATATTTTTGTGAATTTCAGCAACCAAAGAAAGATTAACGGAAACCCTTGGGATAAATCATGATACTGGCCTCAAACCTATTTCTATTTTTTTAATCTAGTATTTAACCAAGTAAAAATAAGGGAGCTACTTCCTAGTATTTACATCTCTGAATTACTCTCTGCAAAGAGTAATTTTTTTTGTTTGTTTCAAATGTATTGAAGGAAGTGTAATAACAAGGACAACAGATAAACATGGTTTTCCTCTGATTATTATGACTTTTCATAATGTTTTACGTGAAGTCACCAAAACCTCAAGTTGTCTGTAATACAGCAAAAATTACAATGTTTGTGTTAAAACTTTTGGGCTTTTTTTTTTTGTTTGTTTGTTTATTTCTTTGTTCATCTTTTCCTAGGTAGGAAGATTAGCTTGTTAGCAATAATGGTTCTGGTGGGTGACAGTCTTCACAATTTTGCTGATGGCTTGGTTGTAGGAGCGGCGTTCTCTTCCTCAACAGAAACAGGTGTGACAACAACTATTGCTATTTTATGCCACGAGATTCCTCATGAAATGGGTAAGAAATATATCTGTGTATCTTTCCTGATTGTAGTTCCAGGACATTAGTGGGAATTCTTCTTGCTTATAGAATCCGGAGCTATAAGATTTACATATGAGATGAATATATAAAGAAGCTGTGTTCTTCTCATCCCCCTCCACAAAAAAGAGGGAAAGCTTCTGCCTCATTATTGGACACCATCCCATCTCACCTTCTCCAAGTGTAAAAGCCATCAGGTCAGAGTGGCCCTTTATTCTCATGTGTAGAGACAGAAAAAATCGTTAGCTGTGAGCAGGAGCCATGTGTTCTTGACACAACAATCTGTCCAAGAGTTTTAATATGCATCAGAGCCATTTAACAATGCTCATGCTACCCCCATTCCTGATGCTGATGAAGAATAACAAGATACTAAGAGAAGATAGAAGACCCATTTTACTAGCAAGCAGGACAGGGAGACAGCTCTGTTGAACATTGTCCTCCATTAACTCCTTGTGGTAAATCTTGATGAAGTTGTTCCTGAACTTGAGATGAGAACCTCGAATTGCTGTTTCTATTCTTAAATGACTGGAGATTTCATGTGCTATTTATTTAGAAAACTTCCCTAAACAAGAAGATGGGATGAGGAATTGCTGTGAAGCTGGTAGCTTTTTTGCATAGCAAATAAATTACCAAAATACTGAATAGCTATCTCCAAAGGCAGACCTACTTTGTTCAGGGGCAGTAGTGCCCCAGTGTCAAAGTGGCATTTCTACACTCCAATAAATAATTTCTACACTACAATAAATAATTTCCAAAATTACTTGTTGTGGATGTGTTATGAAATTATTTTCTTTAGAAGAATAATCTGTGATAGGATTCTGATGCACAATTTACCAGAGTTAATTTGGTCTGAAATCGGTGGAATTAAACTCAAACTGAAATCAGACAGGCATAGGTTTTTCTGACTTGCAGCACCTGTAAAACACTCAGACCATGCTGCAAATATCTTCACAAGATTTGAACTGGCAGATTTCCAGTGGAGAAAGATTTAGAAGCTCTGGGAAAGCATGTGACTTCACTTTTGCGTGTATCCAAGTTGGAAATGTCACAGAACATCGAGAACTAACAGAAAGCCACTCCTGTGTACTGGATGCTATCTTTAGGAACAGCTAAACAAATACAAGTCAATACAAGGTTTTTTGAGCTTGTTGTGGGTTTGGTGGGTTTTTTTCCTTCATACAGAATGAGTTTATAATTAATTTAAAGAAATCTAAGAGTAGTCTTCCATGACATCCATCTTTATGCATATCTTATTTTTTTTCCTTCACGTGTTATTACCAAGAGTCTTACAAATACATTCATCAGCTAAATAATATTTTTTCTGTCTTTTTCTCTACATAGGAGATTTCGCTGTGCTGCTAAGTACGGGACTCCCCACGAAGATTGCAATTTTGATGAATTTTATAAGTGCACTAACAGCATTCTTAGGACTTTATATTGGCCTTTCTGTATCAACTGACCCATGCATTCAAAACTGGATTTTTACTGTTACAGCTGGAATGTTCTTGTATTTATCTTTAGCAGAAATGGTGAGAACTTCAGTCTATATTTATATTTTCCTTTTAACATAGCCAACTCACAGATGAGTGTCAGACAAATGCAGGTGGATTAATTTGGAGAGAAAGAGAGTTCATAGGCTTCTTGGGAAGAACATGTCATCTGCCTTGTGCATGTACAGTACTTGGAGCAATAGTCTTATTTTGCTTGGTGTTAATGCCATGATAGGTGTAAATAGTAGTAAAAAGGTGAAATAAGGGCTATTATGAGATAAAAAAGACATAAAGGACTTTCAAAGGGAGAAAGGTAAACAATATATTTTTAGGACTGATAGAGTTACTTAGTAAAACATAAAGAAACATTTCATCCTGCAGGGTTTTCTGAAATCTTGAAGAAATTGGTTAGACTGGGGGTTTTTGTGGGTGTGGGTTTTTTGGCTTTGTTTGTTTTGGTTTTTTACTGCCCTGCTCTTTATATATTTTTCAGTCATTGTTTTGACATCAATTTGCTGTATCTCAAGTGTTTATCCTGTGCTCTTTCTGACCACCCTTTCTGTCTCAGAGAGGTTTGGATGAGCTCTTAAGTAATTCAAAATCCATCAGATTGTCTCTACTTTTCAGTATTTGCCTATAATTTTTCATACTCCCATTTCAATAGAAATTATCTAACTATAGAAAAATCAAATGTGGAGATATACATTAGGAGACATGTCTAAGGACTGTAGAAGAATGTGATGCCTCAGGCCACTTAATTTATTGAAGGTAACTTACAGTGGCTAACTGTTACACTTGTAATTTAGTTACCTGGCCAGCTTATTTTACATGTCATGTAGCTCTTTAACCAATGGTCATTAATGTAAAGTTACTTGCATGCTTCTGAACAAAGATCAAATATTTTGAGTGATTAGATCAGTAGGGGGAAAAAAACAGAGATCTGTCTTTTCATAAATTATTACTGACTGTTGTGTTCACTACCACCCCCCACCTCATGCCTGAGATACCATTTACCAGGTTCAAGCGTAATACTTTAAACCTCATATGCCACGTTAGTATTATAACCTAATTAAAAATCTACTTGTTATAATTGACCTTGAACCTTTGGTGTATTTTAGTCTAGTTTTGTTACTGTAACAAACCTAAAGTGCTCCTAACAGCTTATGAAGGACCTGCCTAAGGACTGAGGATTGTGGATGTGTCAACAGTCCTGACTGAGGCGGTAAATAAGAGACAAGAACACTGTGTTCCAAATTGCTTCTTGTTCTGACAGAGACATTTCAAAGTGATGCTGCCTACCTACTCAATTGGCATGGTTTTACTAGTGTGGCTAAGAATGATTCAGGCATATTCTTCCTTCAATGTAGGATCAGCATCCATCAGGGATCCAAAAGTTCCCAGAACAACACCATGTTTTCCTCTGTGTCTCCAAAGCAATGTGCCAGCTCTAAATCCCGAGAGATGACACAGTTCCAGGCAGAGACAGGGACATGTTTTCCCTTGTCCTCAGCTTGTCACCACTATCTTGTTCTTGATGTGAAGAGGATAAAGAAGGTAGAGAGAGGGAAGGATCTTATTTCTCTTACCTCTCATTTACTAGTAGAGATTCCTATCAGCCTGTCTCTGCATTTGTCAAAAGAACTGCCTTTGGGTTGCTCACCTAGGTTTGTCAGAAATGCCAGTATTGAGTATCACAGGTATTATTTTATTTAAAAAGTATTCTTGTAACACTGCAGGTATCTACAGATCTGAAAAGCTTGTATGTTTTAAAGTACATCTCAAAAGAAAATCAGCCATGCTTTATGTATTCTCTGCTGCATTCTCATCTACAAACAGCAATCATCAGTGCTGCTGCCAGTGGGGTACAAATGCTGAATGGTGTAAAACCTTAACTATAATGTTCAGTGTTTGTTTTATGGGCTTTCAGATACTCATTTGCTTGTCAGAGCAGCCATTAAATAAGAGAGCAGCAGTTAAATAAGACTGAATAGTCTCAGGGATTTCTGCATTGGGAAACGTTGAAGGATATGAGGTGGAGGTACATTGATAGGACAACACTGTGAGACTGCTACCATCATCAAGGTTGTACAGAAATAATTCTGTGGTTAGGTAAAGGTTTTTCATTTCTACAATTGGAATTCTAGCTACATCAGCAAGTAGAGAGGGTTAATATTTTTTAAAATCTGAGGAACAGGCCAGAAGATAAAATTATTTATATCTGTGATCACTTTTTCACCAAGGAATTCTGAAAAATTTCATCTTCTTAGTAACCAAGAAAGGTGGGAGGAATATTTTGTCCAATATTGCAACATAAATTGTTGTTTCAAGATATGCATGTGAGTAAATACCTGTAATATTGTGGGTTTACTTGTTTTACCAAAATTAAACCCCCTGAAAACCTGCTTTTTATGAGCAGGATAGTGAGATTTTTTTTGTACTTGCTGTCATAAGAGTATAATTATACCCTTGCACTGTTTCCAAAGATCCTTCATTGATAACATACATTTTCTTTAATAGAAATTTAATCTGAAATGGATCTTGAGACAGCAATATATGGAATAGAGCAGATTATTCCTAATGAACTGTTTTTTTGAAAAAACACATCCTCTTTTTCTCTTGGATAATATACTTGAAAATCCTTTATCAGTCTCTTAAATTTGTATCTATGGAGAAATCATTATGGATATTTATGAAATCGCATGTATTGTATGAAACCCCAAGGACTGGAATGTAATTTCTGAGTGATTGTACAGATTGTATTGGTTTAGATGGTTCCTTACCAGAAAGACATATTGTGTCATTTGAAAGGAGGGAGATAGAAGCAAGAAGGACAGTAAGTATATCAAAGACACAGGAGCTAACCAGTCACTTCCTGAGGCAACTAACTGACATTTTCTATGACTAAACTTAAAAATCTTTCTTAATTTGAAGAAAAAGGGCTACTCTAAAAGTTACTTATTGTGCTCTTGCAGTGCAGGAGTTGTGCCATGTGTGCCCCAGCTTGGTGGAAGTCTGTTTTAGCCAGCACATGGTGGAGGGTCCCTCATGCCTCCTTTCAGCATGCTGCTGCTTAATTCTTCATATCCTTTGTGTTGTCATGATTACATGAGCTGGATTGGGAGTAGAGTAGTCCCTTGATTACCAGTAGCTCTTTTGCCTTCAACAGACTTCAAGTATTAGCAAGTGTGATGGAATCCAACAGCTTGGATGTGGTGCTACCTTCCCGTAATTTGTGAAGCGTTTTGCATCTGCTGGTTGTCTCGGTTTTTGCTTCTTAAAAACCACAAGTTTTGTCTGCTGTACCACACACATTTGTATTCAGAGAGAGTTGGAGAACCATAGCTGATGCTGTTTTATTTTCAAATTGATAAGCAGGGGTGTCACACTAGGTCAGGCTACAGAAATGGTCTGTAAGCTTAATGACAAGCACACAGTTAGGTGGAAGGAGCAGAGATATGCATTGGTCATAGGAAGAGTATTACTTGCTGAGAATTCCTTTAAAAAATCTTCCTTAGGAAACTACTGTGCATGTGTGTAACTCATAAATTGGCACTGTCAGGAATAAGAGAAAAGACTAGCTGTTGCAGTGGGAGGGGAAAGAGTTTCCTATTTAGAGAACACATTTGCTCAGGCACTAGGGAAGAGGACAAAACAGACTGATTATAAGAGATTATAAAAGAGAGCAAAGGTCTAGACTGGAACTCTGGATTCAGGCCTACATCTTAATTAACAGTTTTTACTTATACACAGAACCCAAACCACATGCTAGGAACACTTGCAACCTGTCAGTTCAGATTTTGATTTACATCAGAACTTTGAGGTGTTTACATTTGCTTTAGATTAAAAGTTTCTGATTATCCTTAAGTGCAAATTAAACACGAGTTTCTAAGATGTGAATTTGTACCACAATTTAAACCACTGCCTAGTGTTATGAAGATGTTTGGATTTGCCTGTTATTTTTATGTAAAACTTGAAAGTGCAGGCAGCTTTTTCACTATAGTTTGCTTTTGGGCCAATGCCAGCTTCCAGAGAAAGAAACATGTAGGAGAAGCAGAGCCAGAGACCCCCCTCTGACAAAGGGAAGGACAAGCATAGCAAACAGATGTAAAGATACCCTGTTAGCTTCCTTGGTCAGCACCACTCCACTGTCTCCCAGTGGCTGATACTGTTAGAGCTCCTGTGAGAAGCCTCTAAAGAGCAGAGGACATAAGTAGGTTCATTTAAGCACAGACTGTGAGTGGAGCAGGAAGGGGTGATGGGAGAGTGCCAGGATGACTCACTTTTGTTTTAAAGTTCACAACAAATAAACAATTGTGGTTGGTCAGCACCGGACTATTCTATGTATTTCCAAAGTCAATGTGAAAGTATTCAGCAGTCATTGATGACTCTTTTGGTGCCTATAATACATAAAGCATAAATACTAGGAGAGTCCGAGCCTGAGGCATCATGTGCACGGCCTCTATTGAGACATACATTTTGTTTAAAACTGATAAAAGAGAACAGGTAGGATGGAAGGTCAAAATAAGTAGCTTTTAATATGATTATAAACAGATGCTACTTCTTTACTTGATTTAAAACTCACAGAGAAAAATATTAAATGTATTTTTTTCAAGCATATTTCATGTTTTCCACTTGTATGTTTACTAAAGCCCAAGTAAATAGGAGTGTTGCCAGTTATTTCAGTGAGAGCAGAATTGACCCTATATATAGTACTGAAACAAAAAATCTCAAACTAGTTTATTTCCACAAAAGGGAATCACTAATTTTACTAAATAAGCATTTCCTTACAGACAGCTGTATACAATTACTGAAAACTATGGAGAAGTTAGCAAACATCAGAATATCATTTATGATTCTTGTCTTTGCTATTAAAAGAACCAAAAGGGGTAAAATTTCATTAATTTTAATATTTAACTGTCAAGATCGGTGTTGTTACAACGTACAGAACAAACTACAGATTAATAGCTATAGTCAGAAACTCAGCATTTAAAGTTTTGGTTCTTTTTTTTTTTTTTTTTAATGAAGTTTGCCTTGTGTTCCCAGAAGACTTTTTTTCCCAGAGATGAATATGTCTGGCTCTCATTCTGGTGTCTTATTCTTTTTTTAGCTTCCTGAAATGACTCATATTCAGACACGGCGACCCTGGTTGATGTTTCTCCTACAGAACCTTGGATTACTATTAGGCTGGCTTTGCCTCTTGCTTTTGGCTCTTTATGAACAGAAAATTAAAATTTGAGTTTTCTGATGGAAATCTTGAAGTACCACTTATGACAGTGGATAGCATATTCACAGTTTTGTCACGTCTGCTATAGTGATATATAAATTAAGTTGCTGGGATTTTTATATCTGAACAGTAGATAAGTATTTCACTTCATTAACTTATTCTTCAGATTTTGTAATTTTTTTTTTTTTTATAAACATGAATGTTTAGAATTATGTTTTATTTGTTACTGAGTTTACCAGATCCCATGTTCAAACTCACAGGAGCTTTTGATTAGTTTTTATTGAGGCTGTTCTAGTTGAATGCTCTAAGTGATCTCTGCCAGTCTGATTGAAGAAAAGAATAAAACATTTTTATATGGAGTAAATAAAGTGGACTAACCTTAGTTGAGTAATTTGAAGCAGACATCTTTTTTTGCTTCTTAGTACAAAGAATAAATGTATTTCTATAAAACTAAAAAGTATGGTAAAACTAAATTTTCAAATGGCATACAGCAATCTCAGAATATCTGCACTACCTACTTTGCCTACATAAAGATCCTCAGTAATCATATCTTACTCTCCACTATGGCATGTTCAAAATGACAAGTGTAAATGTTGAAGTTTATGATCTATAATTCTGAGACTGTCCTTTTCCAACTGTAATATAGTTTCTCATATGTGTGATGGCACCTGTGACAGTCAGGCATTGGACTATAGGAACTGACAAAGTAACCGCTTTCTGCATTATCCCACCTCTGTTGGTTGCTTATAGCAAAGGCTTATGAAGAATTATAAGAAGTATGTTTAAGTTGTTTTTCCCTGTTATCCCTTCCAGGCACCCGAAATCAAGGCATCACTTGGGTCAGGTGTTGCTTCTGAGCCATCATGTTTAATGAACACCAACAGTGTCTTCCCGTCAGCAATTAGCTTATTCATACATATGCGATGTTCATTGTGGAAAGAGCTTTTTCAATTGTCTAAAGTGCATGTAGCTGTGCTCTCTTATGGTCTCACTGCAATTCCTTCTACCCTGAGTGATTTTTGTGTAATTAGTTCTCAAGGTTTCAAGGGAATTCTGCATAAATTGGGATGACTCATTTAATTTAGGATCGCAGAATCAAGCCTGAAACAAATGTATGAATTCTGCCCTGATTATGAGGTGCTGAGCAACTTCCAGGAAGTACTGAGCAACACTCAGCCATGCTATTTCTGCTACTTACATGCTATCAATTTTTTATGTAAGGACTCCCCCCTACCTAACTTATATTTTTGTCTGATAATTGAGATGCATTCTTTCTCCCTTCTCTGATGAATTGTGGAAAGTGGGAGAGCAAGTTCCAGAACAAACATATATTCTTTATGCAGCAAGTGGATATTTTCTTTGTCTTAACTCAGGCTTGAAATACAGCTACACTATGACATGGTATGACTGTCTCACAATGTGTCCTGTGTTTATTTGACAGCTTGTAGTGAAGGTACAATTATTCTCACATTACAGATGGGTTTAGCCTACTCTTCTAGAGTAGACTGTCAGAACTGTCAGTCCTCAAAGGTTTTGTGGGCACCATACTACCTCATCAACTAAATGCAAAGTGAATAATAATGAATTTCATTGTTTATAGTAGTCCAGATTTGTGGGCTTTTGAACCTCTAGTAATTCTCATGCTTAGCCTTGGGAAAAACACTTAAAGATCATTTTAAAGTAGATATGCTCTCATTTTTGGTACCAGTTAGTTATGAGAATCTGTAGCAAATACCCTAATGCACATCTGAATGTACATCTAGGCACTTACTTACCTTCAAAAACCTTGTCCCAGACAATTTATCCAAGGTCATACAGGAAGTCTCTATCTGGCTAAAGAAATGAACTGAGCTGTTTTTAGCCCCAAACTAAAATCCTAGCTTGTTTTATTTAAGTGTGCAACTACTATGATTGCTTTTCCTGTTGATTCAGCCTTGAAAGATGAGCTGAGAAGCCATGAATGATGCTTCTCTTCTCAAAGTTTACATTTTCAGGAGCTTTTGCTTGCTTTTATTAAGGTAGGATTTTTAAAAAGTGGTTTCCCAGTGTTTCATCTGTTTGTGTTTACACCGACTCACTCCATGACCTTCAGCTCTGACAGTCAATTCAAGCAATAGCCTGGCACCACTAGATGTGAGCAAAATCAATTCTAGTATCAGATGGTGCAAATTAATACTGGAAACATTTGTTATCTCAAAGAGAAGAGCTATCATAATTTGGGTGTTTACATGTGCATAGTGTTCACTACCACAGAAAACATACCAGTATGGTCATGTTTTGGCAATGTTATAGTATTCTGAATTGTTATCATCATCATCATCATCATCATCATCATCATCATCAAGGTGTCTGAAAGAGGGCAAGTGATTTCTGGCAGTGTATACTTCATAGTTGCACATGAGCACAGATTCACATCCTGACATGATCTGTGAACCTATTGTGCCCACCTCTGTTCAGAAAATACCATATTTTGGCAATACATAAATTTATCAGGTTTCTTGGCCACATTTAACAGCCTAGTATATTTAGACAGCTTCCACCACAGGCATAAATACGTTGATCAGAATGCCAGTTAGTCCTTATTCCTGCCTCAGAGCTCAAATGCTTTTGTGGTGTTTGTTTGACAGCAAGTGAGCGGTTCAGTCACTGTTCTGCCCTACTGTCAAGTCTGAACATCTAAAGTCTCATTAGCATAGGGAAATTTTAATTTCCATGGCAGTTGTGAGACAACTGTCTCTCTTATGTGGAAAGGCTGAGAGACCTGAGTCTGTTCAACCTGAAGAAGAGAAGACAGAGAGGGAATCTTATAAATGCTTATAAATATCTAAAGAGTGGGTGTCAGGAAGATGGATGCAGAGACCTTTCACGTGTTTTCAGTGACAAGATAAGGGGCAACAGGCACAAACTGGAACGCAGGACGTTTCATCTGAACATAAGGAAAAAAATTAATTATTTTGAGGGTGACAGAGCACTGGAACAGGCCACCCAGAGAGGTTGTGGAATCTCATCCACTGGGGATATTCAAAACTCGCCTGGACATGATCCTGTGCAACCTGTCATGGGGGTTGGACTAGATGATCTCCAGAAGTCCCTTCTAACACCTACCATTCTGTAACAATGCATCACACAGAGGGCTGGAAACAGTTCCTGTAGGTCACTGAATTAGAAAAGAAATCCATGTTAAACTCAAACTCAGATCTACCTGCAGGATTAATTTATTCATTTTATTTATTTATTTACTTTTTGTCCATGTTCTCTGAAAATCCCAAGAAGTAGGACAGAAAAATATGGTTTTCTGCCCTTACAAAAGGCAAGATGGAGGACAAGTATTCTTACAAGGCATTCTCTTTTTGTTTAAATTCTGTAGACTTTATTCATACAGATTTCAAACATGACTCTATTTAAAGCCAGTTATATCTTTTTGTTCCTCCAAACCTAACAGATAGAGAGCATAATATGCCAATGTTTTCCCTGAGTCAAATCCTGAGTAAGGCCTGCAGAACTTCATCACTTGCAGCCCTTAAATCATGACTAGGTATCTATCTAAGAGGTATGCAATTACTCAAACAGATGTTATGTGCTTGATGGAGAGATTACTTGGTGAGGTTTTACAGCCTGTCAGGCAGTTCTGACTAGATAATCATAATGTTACTTTGAAACCCTAAAATACATGAATCTACAGATACAGGAATTTTTCTGGAAAAAGCCGGTTAGTATTTCTCTTTCTTCTATTCTTAGTTTTCAGGCAGTCTCAAGATGAAAAAAAAAAATTAAAAAAAAAAAAATAAATCTTGCTTTCCTACACAGCAAATGAGAGAAAAAAGAAAAGTTGAAAGGATTCCTTTGCTACAGTATGTTTTCCTGGAAGTTTAGTGGCACAGGACCTCACAAAAAATACTTCCAATTCCAAACTACCAGGGCTCCTAAGCATACGAGACTTGACTTTATACCTCTCTGTTCTGTATACGTTACACATTACCCAGTGACTGCTAAGATAAATTGTATCTTCCTTGCAGCCAGCTATGCTAATGCCCTTAGAAGTTTCTGGAGCACATCTGAATGTTTTGAATACTGCCACCTATTCCTTCACTGTATTTTATGCTTTAGGCATGAATGTGGCATTTCTCCAGAGACAAAAAATGCCCTTTTTATATAAGAAAACATGGTTAGTTTTAATATGTTTATATGGATTGTTTCTCTTTCATGTACCATTGCATTTGAGAAAGTGTGTTATAATTGTAACAATTTTTTGCCTGCAGCTATAAACCAAAAGTTTTATATTAAAGTAAGGGTTAGGGCTGATAATTGAGAAGGCCATACTTTATCAATATTGTTAGCTTTTCTTGCTTCACTGTAACCTTTTGTCGAGTCTTCCTTTCATCTTAAAAATAAGCTGCCTTCTATTGTGAGAGTAGCTGTAGGAATATGACTACAGTAAATACAAGCAGTACTTACACAACGGCTTTAATCAAAACAAAAAGTCCTGCAATTTATTTTACTAGATCCACCTTCATTCACTTCTGCCCAAAAGAACAAAAATCCACAGATGGAGCTGTTGCTTGGGGTCACGTAGGGGAATGTAAGAAGTGCCTTCTTCCTTTTATGTCTCTGATAGCAGGACCAAGGACAATGGGAGACCCTGCGTAAACATCTGGTTGCATTGAAGTCACTGCCAAGCTCAGAACAGCATCCTGGTGCAGGGAGTGCAGAAATTGCAGAGGGCTGGTGCTGCTTCTTTTTGCAGGAATGACAGGATACAGAGCAGGCAGGGGGACTCCAGTGGGGCATACTTCAGCACAGCACTTCAGCAGTTGTAACAGAAGGATCAAAGACTTTATAGCTGTCTCTGTATCATCCTGCAGGACCTCACTTCAGAGCGAATTCTCAGACAGTTTGCATGTTGTTTTGGCTTTGGATGTGAAGGATATAATGAAAATAATTTGGCTGATAATCCTGTGAGTACAGGCTCCTGCAATGCAATAATCCACAGGACCCCAGCAGTCAGGGTGACCCAAGGGAATGCCACTTCTCTGCAAAGGGACCTCCCTCACTCTCTTCCATTTATGCTCTCACAAATAAAGGACAAGGTCTGTAGCCATGATCATGGGGGTCCACGTCCACATTGCAGCTGCAGGGCAGCAAAAACAGTGTGATGTGTGTGACAGCCCCTCATCGCTAGGGTCTCAGCTCTGACATTGCAAGAGGGTATTAAACACAGGACTCCCTGGCAACCTAAATCTGCCTAGCAACCATTTCTAAATTGGCTGAAGATAGTACTGACCAAACATTATTCCAGTGTTATAGACATGTCCATGTGTGACATAATTTTGTTCTACTGCAGCTGTCTGGGGAACCCTCCCTCATCCATTTCCCAGGGGCCAGCAGAAACTAGCTTGACCTATCCCAGAGACATGACAACAGATATGCCTAGGGGAATAGGCTAGTCCATTATTATGATACATTCCAAGCTTACTTTAAGACCACACTAAATTCTGCCATCACTCCATGGACTCTCATACTGCAGGGAAGGCACTAGGACAGTGTCTGCACTGGTCTGCTGGGCAGTTGCCCAAGGCTATCCTTACCAGGCTGCATGGAAGGTGAGCAGCAGCTGTATCTCAGGCCTGACAATTGTTTCAGAGTATCCCAGGTGTTTCTGTCATTGCATATCAGATATGGCATCCATGAGCACACCACCTCATACCAAAACTTTTTTTGGCTTTTATGGCAATGGCTTTATGGCATTTGTCTTGTCACTTCCTGTCTCCGCTATGCAAATGTCACAACTCTTATGGTATGGGCTCTTCCCTCTTCTCCTGCACCATCCATACTGATCATTTTGGAGCAATTTGTTGCAACAGTTTGTGACTTTTGATGTGCAGAAAAAGCCAACAGAGCACTGGAAATTTCACTGAGAAGAACAGAGAAGATACTATAACCCACACTGTGGTGCCAGGATTTTTATCTTATTTGAGAGATACTGCTATGAGTATGTAACACAAACCCAAGAAAACAATTCTTTTGTATCCAACAATAAAGTGTGTTGGTGTTGCCTTGGTGGTCTCAGGTGATTTTATCACTAGCAACTGGTAATGTGTCCTTAATTTCAGGACTTCAAAGGCCATCTTCGTATTCTTCTGCAAAGGTTTAGTTCAGGAGCAAAACTAGACCTACTTTCTGGCTGCCATCCTAATCCAGAAGTGGGTGGGTACTGAAAGCAAAACTCATCTATATACATGGTACAACAGCTCAGTTGCAAGTAGCTGTCATCATCAGCAAGCTTAGAAATGTTTAATGAAAAATATACATCTGGTGATTTGGTATGACCAGGACAGCATTTGGAAAACATGACATCCACTACTGAGTTGTAGCCCTGAATGCAACTCTTTTCCCAGGTACTATCCATGAGGGTCCTCTCCCACAAGTACTGGAAACATTCTGTCATACTTGCGGACTTCACTCATGATAATTATTTTTTAATGCACTTTATACAAGGTTTCAGAGGAAAGGATGCAAGGGAGAATAAGGCCTTTCCTGTAATTAGTTAAGAAATTAATACAAGTGCTAATGCACTCTAAATTGCAGTGTGATTCATCATCCTGCACAAATGTAAAGTATCTGTCCTTTCAATTGGACACAAACAGGGCAAAACAGATACATAATAGGAAGGCCAGAGCAGGTAAGAGCCCAGGAGAAAGTTCTTGTAGATGACTGTGTAAATGTCAAAACAAACAACTTACATGTAAGGAATATTACCCCCTCCTCATTGTAGTTCATTCTCATTGGTAAACACAAAACCCACACAATTCTTTGCAAATGTTGCTGGAAAATATCATGTCTAAGAAGTCGAGCTTCAAGTCTGGAAATAGTTTAAATATTACAAAACAGATGACTTTTAATAACTCTTAAACTTCAGACATGCCTTGAAAATAAGATCCATATGTTCATAGTCATATATTTCGGAAAATACATATTCATAGTTGATGAAATCGGTATAATTTTGTGTGGAGGATTTCAATTCCATCTCAAGTAATGGGAAGGAAAACAGCTTATGAGAGCATAGTCCATTTTCTATCATTTCCTACTACCATAAAATCTACTTTTTAATTTGGCTTATTGTACTTGCAATTAGCAAGAATATGCCATTTGTCTAGACAACAGAGTAACTGACTGTCTGGCATAGCTTTTCTGGCTTTATTAGGGTGGACTAAGAAAGCACATGACTATTTGTTGTAAATTCTTTTCTAGTATGTCATATTTTCATATGCCATCAAAATTCTTAGGTTGGGTTGCACTTAAGTAACCCTCCATTCTCGACCTTGATTCTCTTTCATGGAGTTGTGTTTTTTAGAAGTAATTATAATATATTACACTTGAGTGAAATGGGTTTTTTGGTTTCCTTCCCTTCCTCCCATTTAATTTCCTCCCCCAGTACAATTTCTGCTATGTGCTAAGTTTCAATATTGGTGGAGAAAAACTGATTTGTCATTCTTTTTTCCAGACATTTCATGATTTTAGTGTATGTTGGATCTTGGGGACCTCAGAAAGGCAGTCTCAATTCTAAGGAAGCATACCTAAATCAAGGGCAGTTCCCACCCACTTTTTGTTGGTATCAGAAAGGATAGTTGAGCTTTAAAGAGAAAAACCCCCAAAACAAAATAACAAAAACACAAAAAATAAAACCAACAACAAACAAATGAACAAACAAAAACCACACATGCACACACACACAAACCTAACCAGAAGAACAAATTATTTAAAAAGCATGGTAAAAATACCAACACCATCAGTTTACACCAGACTGTACATGATCAGATCCCCTGCACTTCTTGAATCACTCTTATTTAAAGTTATTTCTTAGCTGAGACATATTAGCTCACACTGTGCCTAATCTTTCGCAAGTTCTCAGTAAAACAATTGCTAACCACTTTCGCTTTTACAGCCTACTGGTATTACAGACAATGACACAGAAAAACATTTCCTAATAATGGATAGTAATTTGATTTAGGCAATAGAAAATGGAAATTCCTGACAACTTGAAGTAAATACTAATGAACTTCCAATATACTCTTGCAGTTTACAGTTCTGATATGAATGTAAATAATAACATTGAGTTGCCTTTGATTCTCTCATATTTAGAGAGTTCTCATACTTTCCCTCTTCCTCCAGAGTTCACAACACAAAAGGTCTCTCAGATTTCAACACAGTAAGAAAAAATCTTCAGGCCCCTAGCTTTCTCAAGAATTATGGTTTTTATGTTCAAAATGGCTATATGAATAGTAAAAAGGACCTTTTCTCTCTTCTGCACTTTTGTCTCATTTATTTCATAAACGGCCACCTTTGACAAAAAATTCTTCCCCAACGAGGCTGGTGGATCATGCAGGAAGAAGCAGACAGTCTTGGCAGAAGAGACATTCATGTTCACTATATTCATGGTTACAAAATATTATTAAAAGTCTGATTCAGACTTTGCTCTTTAATTCTCTTATATTCAGTGAGACTCAGTTCATAGCATGTAAATGAATAAACCACTTCTGAATTCTCTGGTTTTATATTGGTGGAAATTTACTGAAAGCAATGTTTTCTGCTTATACTATTTTAAACAAGAGAAAATATGGGCTTAAGCCTGCACGCTGCCTCTGTTGCCGAGATCTCCATGATAAGGAGATAATCTGAAATACAGCAGGCAACCAGCACTTTTTCTCAAGTACTGGAAGTTCCTGGGGAGTATGTTTGATGAAAAACACAGTGTGTTCATTTATCCCCTATGCCTATTTAAAATGTGAGATATAAACATCTCGTCTACAAACATACTCAACAAATCTATATCTGGTTTACATCTTTCAGTCATCAAAATGACATTTTGTTAGTTAATTCATAGTGGAACTGATTTTTAACAAAATAGAAGTAAATTCAATTTGTTAAGTTTAACCTGATCACATAGTATCCTTCTAGTAAGTCTACCTCTACAGACCTGGCTGCCTTTTGTTATTGTTTTCTGGTGACAGATAGGCTGCTGCAAATACTTCTACTATAATTAATCTCCCCCAAGGGGAAAAACAACAATGACAGAAAGAGTTGAAAGTAGGTTTCTTAATTATATGGTACTGCACCTTACAGTAGGAATGGGTCCTTGCGATTTTTAGCTCTATGAAGATAAGACAAATGAGACTGGACAAACCCCCCATGCAATATTTAATATCTCTGTGCCTGCTAGATAATAATAATCAATAGCAAAGTAACACTTTTGGCACTAGGTTTCTTCTCTTTTACTCTGCCTGATGACTACTTCTACTGTTTTCACTTTTTACAGTGTTTCATAATACCTACATAAATGAAAAAATAATCGATCAAGCTCTCTCAGGAAAAATCTAATGAAGAAGATAGTTCCTTCCAAAATGAGATTTTTCCATGCCTCATCTATCACATTATCCCATCAGTTGAGCTCTGCAGAAATATAAGAAAATGGAAAGACTTTTACAAGAGTTTTATGGAAAATTCAATCCTCAGGGATTTCCTAACAGTTTTAAACAGCATACATGGGTGCTTCAAGTTACTCCTAGGGCCTGGAGTGTTTGTCAATCTGTCTATTAGCAGTTAGATGCAATAAAAGACATTTCCTTAGGTCCATGCACTAGATTTTGGAAGACAGCACTGGAACAATAGAACAGGATGGTCAGTGAAAATTCTGGATCTAGTGAGTTGTGTCTAATCCTCTCCTGAGAGCACACACCGTGTCTTTCAAAGGTAGGACCATGGTCACCCTTCTCTTTCAGACATTGTCTCAAGGAAGCTGTTCTGCCAGATTTTATAGATCAGCATGGCAAATCAGAATACTCAAAAGCTACTCCAAAACTAGCTAATCCCAATTCCAGAGACTGCTTATGCATTTTCTTCAGGGCCTATAAAATGTACAGACAGAAACAGACCTTGGAGCAAAGACTAGAGTCCAGAAGTGATAAACTCATCACCAGGCTGGAAAGTCACAGCACCACAGAAGAGCTGAGGCAGGAAGGCACCTCTGGACCTCTGGTCCAACCACCCTTATTAAGGTAGGTTGCCCACGGCCATATCCAGTTAGGTTTTGAGAGTCTCCAAGGATGAAGACTGAGCAGCCTTGCTGGTCATCATGTGACAGTGCTCAGTTACCCTCACAGTAAATAAAGTTTTACTTATGTTTAAGTAGAATTTCTCTAGAGGGACTTAGAGAGGAAAGGCAAATGCCCTCAGCTTTTGGTCCAAGGATATAACATACAGCAACTTTGCCGTGACTTTGTCCTTTCCATCCAGCCTTACAGAGTCCCCACAATGTACAATATTCACTGACATACTGCTGCTACAGACTCAAGGAAGAATGAAAGATGAGAGAGATACTGCCTAGTTATTTCGTCCTATCTAGCACACCTAGCCAGTCCCTGCAAATTAATACAGTTTATACTGCAACAAGGAGTATTAGAGTTACAGAGTTTTATTATTAAGTTTAAACAAGTAAGCATTTTCAAAAAATAAAAATCACAAGCTCTACCTTACTACCTACAACCTCCAGCCATCTCCATTTTTCCATAGCTAAAGCTATGCAAATATGTGAAGTACCCAAACAGCATTTAATAAATAAGCTCATTTGGAAATGTGAAATTCAAAGAATAACATCTTATTTTTATAAGTTAACAGTTTAACTGCTATCAATAAAATTATTCAGTTTCCCGCACTGCAGAGTTCTCACTGTACTGAGTTTTCCATGCTTTTGTTAATCCCAAAATGTGCCCATCAGATAACATTTTCTATTTGGATAGCACTTTGTTTCTTTCCAAAGTTGTTCATAACTCTGAAACATAAGCTTTAAAATGCCAAGTTCATATGATGTCTCTTTATCTGAGTCAATGCACCCTCAGTTAAAGCAATAGCCCCTCATATCTCAGAGATTGCACTGAGAGAAACCAGGAAGAAATTGAAGATAAACACAAGTGAACTACAATAACGAATCAAATGTATCTCAAAGGTGATCTTAATGCATTTTAATTGTATAATTTAATTTAACATAAATTTTATAAATCACGGAACCTTATATTAGAATAGTTCTGAGTCCCTGCTTCATTTCTATAGCAGTTTCAGGCCTGACTCCTGCTTAATGTCATTGAAATTCATCTACGCAAAAGAGTTTTGCATCCCTACAGGGACTCACAGGGGTCGTTTTAGCAAAATAACAGCTGGCAGACTTCAGGACTCCTCTGCCGTCCTCAAGGGACCACACATAAGAAGACAAATCTGTATGCATCTAAGAGAATTGGTGTAGCACAAATGGATCATACACAGAACTGTGATTCTTTCAGAAGACCACAGACATTTGCAGTAGAATGGAAGCAGGATTTCTGCCTTTTTTTAGGACTTCATTAGAATAGAAGACAAACAGTAGTCAGGTAGAATATGGGAAATGAGTAGAAGGAGTTAAACAAGACAGACTGTACATAAGAAAAAGGTTGCCCTGCAAGCAACAGCTTCTTTGGGCCCTGAATATGCAGTGACTCTCACCTCTGCAAGCTCAGAGAGAAAAGTATCATTGGGTTTTAGCCCAGTAACTTCTTCAGCCCACCCTGTAACAGCTGAGTTTGGCTTACAACATAGTTATGCCTAACTCTGGCAAATGTAGCTCAGAAAGGAAGCACGGGACAGACTGACAAATGGGTCATTTAGTCACACAGCTTTTACATCCCCTCAAAGTAAGCTAAAAGAATGACTGTAGGATGTAGTTCACCCTGATATTCAAGTTTGTAACAGCAGTTTCAGTTACAACAAGCAACTTCAAGCTACTACCTTCCTACCCAGGAAAATTTGTTTGAAGGCAAGTCAAGCTTCTACAGTGTTATGCAAACATGGCAATATCCAAACCAACATTCCAATTTTCAAAATTAAAATGCAAATAAAAATTAAAAAAATCACATTATGCCCATCTAGTCTGGCTAAAGCTTAAAGGGCAAATGCTATCAAAAATATGATATTTATCCTTCAAAAAAAATGAAATTGTTTGTGTCTTGCTATCAAAAATTGAGCAGCATTTATGGTCATAGTTACCTGCTCAATATTTCCTCTGTAAAAAACCAAAGGCAAATTATTTCCTTACCAGTATAATAAATTATTTGGAAGTTCACAAACATATATTTCTATGCTGTTTCAAGTACTTTCATAGATTCACAGAACTATTTAGGTTGGAAAAGACCCTTGGGATCACTAAGTCCAACCATCATCCCTACTCTACCAAGTTCTCCCCTAAACCATATCCACCAACACCACATCCAAATTACTTCAAACACATCCAGGGATGGTGACTCAACCACCTCCCTGAGCAGTCTATTCCAGTGTCTGGCCACTCTTTCTGTGAATTTTTTTTTTTCCTAGTGTCCAGTCTAAGTAGTACATTGATTAGTACATTGATGCAATGCTTTTTCAAAGGTTTATCAGGTGACTATAACTAGTTAGCACTTCACAAAGGTGCTGCAAGATAACATGGAGGATACATTAGGTCCTGCACCTGGGCCAGGGCAATCCCAAGCACAAATACAGATTGGGTGAAGAAGCCTTGAGGAGAAGGACCTGGGGATATTGGTTGATGGAAAGCTCAACATGAGCCAGGAATGTGCACTTGAAGCCCAGAAACCCATCCATGTCCTTGGCTGCATCAAAAGAAGCATGGCCAGCAGGTTGAGTGAAGTGATTCCTCCCCCTTTCTCCGGTCTTGTGAGACCCCACCTGGAGTACTCTGTCCAGTTCTGCGGCCTTCAACACAGTAAAGACTTCCTCTCCCAGGAAGACATGCTAAGCGAGTTGGGGATGTTCAGTCTGGAGATGAGAAGGCTCTGAGGAGATCTCATAGCAGCTTTCCAGTACCTCAAGGGGGCCTACAGGAAAGCTGGAGAGGGACTTTTTACCAGGGTGTATAGTGATAGGACAAATGGTAGTGGTTTTAAGCTGGAAGAGGGTAGATTTAGGTTAGACATTAAGAAGAAATTCTTTAGTGTGAGGGTGGTGAGACACTGAAACGGATTGCCCAGGGAGGTTGTGGGTGGCCCTTCCCTGGAAGTGTTCAAGGGCAGGTTTGATGAGGCTTTGAGCAACGTAATCTAGTGGAAGGTGTCGTTACCCGTGCAGGGGGGTTGGAACTAAATGACAATTAAGGTCCCTTCCAACCCCAGCCTTTCTATAATGTTACTCTCTGGGTTTATCACAGGAACATTTACTCCTGTTGACTTTTTTTTCCAAAAGTCATTCACTCCAGGAAAAGCTCTTCTTCTACCTTCGGACTCATATTTTACTCTGGTGAAATGAAAGTAAATGTCTTTCTTGTGCTGCAAACCAGCTATGGAATTGCAAACAACTCCAATTCAGCCAATAATCTCTAATCCTAAGTAAATACATCACGCAATTTATCTTCAAAATGCAGTTTCCTTAAGAAGTATGATTCCTATCCTCTTGATGACACAGGTTAGCAGGTTTAGCATTGAATCCATTATAAGTTCATTGGTTGGTAATTCAGTCTGATTTCACCATGGAAATGGTGGCACCATTTAGTTATAAACAATACAAACCAGAAGTTGTTGATATGATTTCTCTACAGAAACTAGTATATATTTTCTCAGTGCTGTCATACTGTCTGGGTCAGATACATATTGCTCATAAAATCATGGCAAATAACAGTTCATATCATAAATCATATGAAAATATTAACATTTTCAGTGAGGTAACTCCTACCTTTATATTGCATGTCTGCCCTAAGAACACATTTATGATCTGAAAAAAATCTGTTGATAATGAAAGTGGTAGTAAATGCATTCTTAGGAATAGTGTACACTTCACATTAACCACTTATTTATGGTGTGGGCCAGATCCAAGATAGTAGAAAAGAAAATTAATAGCTATTTTCTGGCAGGAGAGTTTACTCCATTATTATGCACTAGATATCACAACAAAGAAGAGCTGTTTCTCTTTGGCCTCTCCTAGTGAATTGACAAGATATTTGGCTGTCATCCGTAAAATTTTTGGATATACAAAACCAGGCCTGGCAATAAATATTTACATTTGTTTTTTTATATAAAGCACTGTGCCAAGACCAAATGAGAAAAAGACTTTAAACCTTTAAAAATGTTGAAGTAATATTTAGCTTTTCCCATTTTAAAGCATTCCTTACTTTAAAGTGTATTCTAATTTGGGAATTCCTAGCAAGAGCAAATTGTCTGAGGATTTTAACATAATGGAAGAGAAAATTTGGAAGGTGCCATACAAAATAGGTTATTACCCCTTTTTTCTACCCAAGATTTTAGAGTTTCAGAAGCTTACATGGATATTTCAGGTCTCTTCAATGGGCATATTTTGTAAGGAAATAATAATTTTTATCCAAGTAGATCTCATTTTAAGGACTTGGGTATTTTAAACACTGTCTGATACAAAATCTTAGAGTGAGATTTGTATTTTAATTTATTTATTAAAGAGTATCACAACCAGAGTAAGCCAAGCTGCATTATATGAAGTTACTACTGAGAAATGGCAAAGACAGCAGTAAAGGTAGATACAGTGTTTCCTGCTTTTTTCCATGAGCCTGTAGTGTAAGGGTGTAACAGGGGGGGAGCAGAGGGTTTGCCAGGGGTACCCAGCTCAGAGCTAGGCAGTGCACTGCTGCATTTCTGCCTCAGGTTTCAAATTCTCACCAGCTGTGACTCTACAGAGGAGTTGTGTCAGGATGGCACTTAGATAAATGTGTTGCTCAGACTCACCAGATTCT
Source organism: Apus apus (assembly GCF_020740795.1). Classification (NCBI taxonomy): domain Eukaryota; kingdom Metazoa; phylum Chordata; class Aves; order Apodiformes; family Apodidae; genus Apus; species Apus apus. The sequence goes on along the minus strand of NC_067283.1, from coordinate 20,812,752 downwards.
TATTTTGAAGTAACAGAGTATGGTGTTACTGAATCCATATAGGGAAGAGAGGAAGTCTCAGTATTCCAACATGTTCTCAGGCTATGATAAAAGGGCTATGTAGTAGCTGTCAGTTTCTCAAAGGTAAAAAAACAGTTCTAGAAAATTTAGAGAACTGCAATAAACCAGCTTTATCTTATGGCAGTTTTAATACTTGATAGAAGCCTTGAGTGCTGGAGCAATCAAACTAGAAAAATCTGATCTCCTTTCTGGAGCGACTTACCTGGCAATGCTCAAAGAACCTGACCTAATTTCAGCAACCCTTCTTGTACTCATGTTAATATGAAATGTGACAAGAACACTTAAAAACTATTCCTGATAAAATTTTAGGGACAAAGGTTGGCTTGTGTATGTATCCCACCTTATTGCCCAGCAGGCAGCTATACCATCTGAGCTGTCTTAGCTGGAATCCGACTCATCCCTTTGATGACAATTACAATGTTAGCATAGACTTAAAGCATGTATTCTATAGTAGCCTGACACATTCCCTACGGCCTGCAAAAAAGATAACTGTTTATAAATAAGAGTGCAAATTTATATTTTTGAATTTCCTTTTCTCTTACAGGTTTATGAAAATTATTTCACATACAACATATACCAAGATTTTTGTCAAGAATAATTGATTATTTTAAATTATTAATGAAATAGCTAGAGTGTGCATGGTCTCTCCCTCAATTTAGAGCACTCCTGTACTTTACACTAGTAAAGGTGTAGTAGTTCCATTCTAGGACAGCAGTTTAATATTAGTAGCTTATTATTATTATTAGTAGTAGTAGTAGTAGTAGTAGTAGTAGTAGTATACTAGCCTGTTTAACAAGATCATAGAATTACAGAATCACAGAATAGTCATGGTTGGAAAGAATCTCTGAGATCACCAAGCCCAACCATAAAACAAACAAACAAACAAAAAAACCTCAACAAATCCCACACAAACCACAAAACTCCACAAAGCCACACCCCAAAAAACCCACAACACACAACCTACAATCTTGGCCACTAGAGCATGCCCTGGAGTTCGTCATCTACATGTTTCTTGAATACATCCAAGGATGGTGACTCCACCACCTCCCTGGGCAGGCTGTTCCAATAGATATAAAGATATCCTTTATTAGACTTGATTTACATTTTTGAAGGTGAAATAAAATACCACTTTTTAAAAAAGTTGTACCTAGACCTGGTGAAATATGATGTGTCTGTCCATCATACCACAGGTAACATTGGTCTGATGTTTACATCAGAGAGCTTTGTTGCCAACAAGTAACACTGGTTATTTTTGGAAATGTTGTCATATGTAGTATTTTTACCAGCACATTCTTGAGCATGAGACTAGTGCTGGTAGAAGGGAGTTCACACCATCACTGTTAATCTGATAAGCTTCTATGACCCATATGTGCTTAAAGTTACCAGTATGCAAGTTCTGTAAAGCTCTAGTACTAAAATCCCCAAGTAGGAGTTTATTGATAACATGAATTAAAATCAAAATAAATGCTAGCATACAATGGCATGAAACAATGTGGAACAAGGTGGAATAACATAGAATAACATGGAACATGGAGCCATAGAGCAACTGGTACTTTGATGAAAAGTTAGGAATCACCAGAGAGCTGACTGTGGAATTTCAGCCTTTAGAAAGTGATCAGATTTATTAGGCAACAATTGAATTTTCATTCTGTATGATGACTTTAGTGGCTATTGGATCAAATGTTCCCAAACCACAGATATTTAATTGGTTGGTACTGTACATGCCAACATGGCAGGTACATACAAGCAGCCATAAGATAAATTTCCAACTCTAAATTAAACTTAACATGTGTCAATGAATCTGTTTTTTCATTCTGCTCTCCTTACAGCTAAAACTTATTCCATGGTACCTCTCAGCACAGTATTGCTTTTTGACATATTGCCATTTTTCTAAGTAGGATGTACAGCTCTAAACATGTTTTTCTTTAAAACTTCATAAAAAGCAACCGAGAAGCAAAGGTCTCTTTGCGTACACTAGAGTGAAAGGGAATTAGTCATATAAGCCAACATCTTAAAATCCTTCCAAATGAAGATTAATGACCAAATGTTCCAGGAACTTTATCATCAGTCCAGTCAGTCCTGAGGTCCTTGCTTTGTGGTATGTGTAGTAGTTGCCTTTTTGGCACTGTATATTCTTTTCTGGAGGGCATCAAGGGCTCCAGTTCCATGACTTTTTGCATGAACATTTTTATGCTACAGGAAATATGAGAAGTCTGTATGATTTCTCTTGAGTATAGTGGAACCTGAAAAGTACCACCACAGGAGTCTAATCTGTCTTTGCTCTGAATGCATGGATATTAGTGCTAACAGAAGTTGCATGTGAGACTCACTCAGAGTATCCAAAGAATAGCCAATAATTACTTCCCATTCATGAAATCCTGCTGTGTTTATCTTAGGGCATTTTGGTCTCATAGTTTCCATGTATGTAGTCATAGCCACATGGAGCAATCTTCAATTAAACCATCTCCCCTCTACACAAAAAGGAAAATAAACACCAGAAATGTTAGAGGTGCTCTGAGAGCCCTGCACTTAGCTTACCTGTGGATTTCAGAACATATCCCACCATAACCAAGGACCACACAGGCTGTAGCCATAAATCAGAGCCAGTTTTACAATAGCTGGCCAGCACAGGATAAGCATGCTTGCAGAAAGACAGAGTGCAGTATGTGCCAGCCACCTGAGTGCTACCAGCTTGCTCAGGCTGAATTTACAGCCCTGGCTGAACCCTGCTGCTTTCCTGTTCTCTCTGCTGGTTCACTTTGACCACTTGCAGTACAGACCTCTAGCTGCCCAGGGACGTGCCATGAGACATCTTTACACACTTTGCTAAACCATGTTGTCACAAACCAGTTGTTCCACAGCAGGCTTTTATTTACCCTTGGCTTCATATATCTTTGTGGATCAGCAGTGGTGTTTCAAAATAATTTTGAAGCAGGGGAGAAGGTGATGAAATAATTTGGATTTCCAATTTGCAGCACTTTGCTCTCAGCAAAGCCATTGACTGGCAAATATTTAACAATTCATATGTTTTTTTGCTAGAAATGCAAAGATGCAATCTATCTGCAGGTGTAACTATTCACAGTCTTACCAACATCTTGGGGTATTTTCAGAGAGTAAAGCAAGTTGATACAGAGATTATGAAAATGCTTCTTGACAAGGTACATAGTTGTTATTCATAGGCCCCATGGAGTACTGTAAACTCTTACTGACAAAGATATGGAAAGGTTTCAAAGATTGTGTGGTCCCTGTCCAAAACACCTAACAAACAATGAAAAGTGCTGATTGTGTTTCTGCAAAAGCAAAACCTCAGGGCTTCACACTTTCCAGGGACTTAGAGTACTGCTCTGATGGTTGTTAGAGTCCACAGCCTGTCCATGTTGGCATGGCTTTCCTATTGCTAGCTTGGATGCCTAAGACTAAAACTGTTCAGAAAAGGTCGTATATAGATAACAACATCTTTTCATCAAATACCATTTCTGTCTGTGCTTTCAGTTTTCAAGACTTGCAGGCCTTTATTATTTGTACTTTACCAGCTATCTTTTTTTTTTTTTTTCTTTTTTTTCTTTTTTTTTCCCCACCAGACTTGGATTACAGAGAAGAACTTGGGCTAAGGTTTACAAGTGGGGTTTACTATAAGCTTTTGTCAGTAAAGCTGGCCAGTCAAATCCAGTCTTCTTTTTTTTTTTTTGTGTACAAATTATAAACACAGTTGTCGAGTAATTGCATTGCATTATTATAAAGATGTTTGATTCCACTTGTTTGGGTAATGACAGTGGTTAGACAGCAAACAGTTTTAAGATACTAAACCCTGAAAGACTTGGGTTTGGTTTTCAGAGCAAAGGATGGGGCTTTTTTTGTAATACACTGAGCATATATGTTTGTTGCATATGGCTGCCCATCTTTAATTTTGAATTAATTTTTAATCTAACACAATGCTACTTCTAACTCTCTGAGCTCTGAAAATATAATCAACCAGCTTTTTCATAATATTGTACCTTTTATCTAAGTTTATTCTATAGTACTTCCCCTACCAAAGCATGTGTTTGGTAAGGAAGATGTAGAAAAGTTAGAGACTGCTGTATGTTCCTTTGCAGTGATGAGTTGCATTGTTTTATCTCCTGGACAAAGAAATTTTTTAAAGAATTTATTGTAGAAAGGATTTTTTAAAGACATTTTGCATTTATAGTTTTTGTACTTCTATGTTACACTTAAAAGCAATCTATTTTTTAAATATTTGTGTTGCTCATCATTAAAATTATGCATGTGTATAGACCAATAGAATATAAAGTAACTGTGCTGAAAGAGTTTTGGTTTATATTTATAAGGATATTTTGGTGTATAATCTGATATCTCTTTTATTACCCAAAATCCACAAAAGGACATTTTAAATAATGTAATATCATCTTTGTTTACCACTTGCATTTTCATTATTTTTGGTCATATTTTCTGTTTGGAGTTGGATTTTCTGTTTGATTTGACAGTTTGGATTTTGTGTTATACCTCTGAAACTTAAGCTACTTCTAAAATGTAAGGTCTGAACTAAAACCAATATTACCGTCATTAAAAATGTGATCTGAATTCAGATTCCACAGCAATAAAGAGTGAACATGAAAAGCTCTTCTAGGGTGCCAAGTGATCTCAGAGGCAATCAACTCAATACACATCATATTTCTTTTTTGAGTTGCACCTGTGAGTAAAGACTAGGTAATTTTTCCCCTAAGAAACACCTGGAAAGATGCTTAGATACACATTACATACCTGTCAGGATGTTTCTGTAACCATCATGACCAGCTTATTCTGAAAACAAGGTTTATTCAGACTAGGAATGAGGGGAAGAAAAAATATTAGGGTTTAATTTAACGGCTGAATATTCCAAGATGAGAGTATCCTGAATTTTGATTCCTGTTCTTAAAGGTCATTTTAACTTATGCAATGCCTATTTTGATTAAAATGACAGAATAGTCTCACCTTGAATAAATTTAACTCTCTTTCCCTTTTTTTCTGATCTGTAAGTTATAATTTCACTGGCTTATTTTAGTACTATTTCTAATCAACATTATATATTAAAACATTCAAAAAACCCACAGATTTTAAATTATGCAGTGCAAGACAATTAGCAAAATTGCTAGTTCTATCAGACATTCATAATAATAGAAGCATTAAGTGTACTGGAACTCATACTTGTGCACTAAAGACACATCTTGAAGTTGGATTCCCCTTTCTGGTTGAAACATGGTAGCAAATGTAGAAGACTGGTGAATTTGCTTACAACACACAGAATGTAGCTGTGCAAATGAAGAGATTATGTGTAGACACTATACTAGACTGTGGTAAATAAACTTTCATTGTAGTTGCAAATACCAACATGAATGCTAATTAAATAGAGTTTATAGACTGTTATTGCACAACAGACTATGCGCAGTCCAAGAAAAACAGAGCAGAGACTCAGCTATGCAGTGAACGGGGGATACGGTGTGGAGTAGTACATGTTTTGGCAGCATCACTTTATGAGGAGCACTTATGAGCAATACCTAATCTGTTTCTGAAGCCTCTGAGCAAGAAGGATATAAGACGGTTCTTTCTTCCACAAGCTCTTTGTGTTCTTCCTAATACTTTGGTGTACACTCTGTTTTCATTGCTAAATAGTAAGAAAGGCACGTAAAAAAAACATTATTACAAATTTAACCTTGTTTATTTAGGGGAAAGAGGGGAAGAAAGAAAGATTTTCTGGTATACTTAAACTGGCAAAAGTACCTACTAAAAGCCCCTTTAGTTTACATTAGCAGCTGAACAAACACTTCAACCAAATTAATGCTTCTTCCAGAAGGAACTACACAGCTAATTAAGTCAGAATTTTTGAATGGGTGGCCACCTTCTGGTGGCCACTGTGCTACTTTAAGCCATTGCTGCCTCAGCAAAAAGATGGCCAAATGGCAGTTTTACTGGTTAGAGAACTATTGCACTCAACATATGAGTGAGAACCAAGAATTAATCTTGTTTTAAATTAGCGTACTGGATTTGAAGCAGCAAGCATTCAGGAGTTGATTAATGAACAATAGTTTGGCTGCAAATGGCTAAAATTTTGGTCCTGACTATCTCACTGTGTTTACTGTCATTGTTTGCTTTATGCTGGGTGACATATATAGCAAAACTGAATAAAACAGTATTGTTTTTTGTAAAATCATGCAGAAGAGATTTTTCTCAAAGAAAACAACTTCACCGTGGACCAAACTGCAAATCCCTGAGCAGTTAATCATGACATTCACACTGATAAGTACTTCTTAGGACATTGGCCATATTACTTATGCAAGTAGCCATCCACCAATGTACTATTCTGTCGTTAGGAGCTTCATTCTACTACACAGTGTTGGTTTTTTTCAGGTGTGTTTGATCTATTCTAAACATTCTGTGTCAGTCTGTAGAAACAAACCCATATTTTTTGTATGTGTTGAATATTAGGTGAGCATTTGGAAGAAATAAAAATTGATGCAGTAAACTCTTGAATTAGTTTGTATAAAGTGCTTTGGAATGCTTGCATGAAGTAAGAATTGTGTTAGTGTTTAAAAGCCATACTGAAATATATGCAGTGCAAAAGAAAACTTACTGTTTGAGATTCTGGCATCCAGGTAAAAACTAGGGTAGAACACTTCATAACTCATGCAAGATTCAATGAAGGTAATGAAGCTACTTACATGAATGATTTGCAGGAATAATTTTGGTGTCTTTATATACAGCTCATGCACAAACCTAGGAAAACTAGGGCTTAAGTAACAGATGACCATGAATTGAGTCTTTTTGATGCTTCTGTCTTCGAGTGGGCATGAAAAACTGCACTGCAGTCAGTAGAAATAACAGCAAGGGCTGGGCTTCAGAGTTGCATCTCAATTTGCTTTTCTTACCACTAGAATATGACTAAGTTTCCCCCAAATTTGTCTACCCAAATATGGTTGTCAACAGCTGAACAGGTCATCCCATTGAGAGATGGATCAACTATGATCCCAACAAGATTAAAAATTAATTTGGAAAGTACACTATGACCAGCAACCTTCATATGGGTCTTTACGTAACTCTTAAACTAAGGTCATTTAACATAATGTCAATGCCAAGCATCACTCAAGCAAGCTATGCTGTAATTTGTTTCTGACTAGTTATTTTTTGGGGCCTGAAATACATTCATCTTACTAAAACATTGTTAGAAGAAAATAAGAGGCTTTTTAAATAGAGTTTCTTGGCTTTTGTGAGCTCTACAGTATTTTAGTCGCAGGGAAACAGAGATGAACGCATGTTACTGTGAAAGTTGTAACAATGGATTTAGAAGACATTTCCTTTTGTGGTAGGGCAATCTGAGTATCAACTTAAAAAAATTAAGACATACCGGATTTTACAGGTTCATTTTAATGTTGCCATTGGTTAATACAACATTCAAGAATAATTTTTTCTGTCCTTATTGACCCCTTATACAGACACAGTTATATATGCCTCATACAGGCACTAAGTTTAACAAGAAATAGCTTCAACATTCTTGTTCTTCCAGTAACTCCGGCTTCAGGACTTCATGAGCTGTGAGTGAATAAACTGATGCACACTGACTATATTTAATGAAAAAGAAAAGGGAAAGGGAAAGGGAAAGGGAAAGGGAAAGGGAAAGGGAAAGGGAAAGGGAAAAGGAAAAGGAAAAGGAAAAGGAAAAGGAAAAGGAAAAGGAAAAGGAAAAGGAAAAGGAAAAGGAAAAGGAAAGGAAAAGGAAAAGGAAAAGGAAAAGGAAAAGGAAAAGGAAAAGGAAAAGGAAAAGGAAAAGGAAAAGAAAAAGAAAAAGAAAAAGAAAAAGAAAAAGAAAAAGAAAAAGAAAAAGAAAAGAAAGGAAAGGAAAGGAAAGGAAAGGAAAGGAAAGGAAAGGAAAGGAAAGGAAAGGAAAGGAAAGGAAAGGAAAGGAAAGGAAAGGAAAGGAAAGGAAAGAAAAGAAAAGAAAAGAAAAGAAAAGAAAAGAAAAGAAAAGAAAAGAAAAGAAAAGAAAAGAAAAGAAAAGAAAAGAAAAGAAAAGAAAAGAAAAGAAAAGAAAAGAAAAGAAAAGAAAAGAAACAATAGGAGGAAACTGACAGCAATACTGCTCAAATAAAGGCTGTAAAATCTCATCTTGAATTTATTTTGTTCTCAGGAAAAAATATTTAATGTACAGAAAATTACTAATTACCAATGACCATGATCTGCTTCCATTCTTCATGGGGAATTTTTTAAGGCTTTGCTCACTAGCACTGTCTGAAATGTATTTTTTGTTCCTGTTGTGCTAGAATATGGCCCATGTATCTTTGTAGAATTAAGGCTCTGGCTAACAGGCTGCTTCTTTGGTATTTGTTGCCATGGAGCTGCCTCTGACTATTGAATTCACCTGGGCAGACTTTGGATGGCACATTGAAGCGATTCAGTTTGTCACTAGCATGTGTCTTCAGTGACCACAGAATTTCATAAAGGCAGCAAGGAAAAGCAAGGCCTGTTCACATAACCTATTAAGGGATTGTTTTTAAGTAAAATTAAGGGTTCATTTTTTTCATGGGATGCTTTGTGAGATCATTGATGGCTTGGCATTCCCTCTCTTAATGAACAATATTTTGTCATTATTATTCTTGGTTGCATTTTTTCAGAAATATCTATTCAGTAAACTAATTCAAGAGACAACATGGACATACTTCTCTATGGCTTTTACCAGGAACAGCTTCTGCACTGCTCAGCAGGGGTAAAAGGACACTGTTTGTTTTTTAATGTCCCGGGTGTCACAGGCTTGGACAGCAAGACATTAGCTGTTGACTTTTAATAGATACACCATTTTAAAACTTGATCCTTCCCTATTATTTTTATCAGTGTAAATCAGTCATGAAAAAAAAAAAAAAAAGGTCAATTTAAAGCTATTTTTCTTACAAAATGGATGAGGGCAAAAGTGAAGGGCAATTTGTTTTCTTAGCATCTAACGACATAAAGAAACCACCCAGGTCTGAGAAACATGTCATAGAAAGTATTGAGAGTGTATTTTAAAAGACATGGTTTCAAAATAATATAAAATACATATTTAACTACAAAATGTGGAGTAAATCCAATTGATGCTCATCACTGTTTTCTTCTTTCCATATGACTAAGAACAAAATGTTGCTATCAGGCTTCTGGCATTTTTTTTCTACAGAAGTCATATGGGATACCATTCTGATGTTACAATAAAAAGATCTCAGCACAAACTTGGTTCTTAAGTTTTTGAAGGACCTTTCAAGGACAATTATGTTAATAAAAAGGCAGCACAGAATCATAGGGGAAGATGGTGAAGTTTTATGCACGGTTTCATGTTTCAAGAGGATAAATGTTTCTCTCAAAATTTTACTCTGGAAATAGACAAGATGGTTTTGATGGCAAGTAATTGACTGTAGCTAATACATAATTTGCATCACAGTATTAATGTGACTGTGGATATCTTATTGTTCGGAATCACTGTTCTTATGAAAGTTAAAAGCTGATAAAGCTTTACTGAAAATTGTTTTCATACAAAATGAGAACTTTAATTTTGGTAAAGATTAGGGGATGGGTTGAGTAAAAAATGCTTAACAGTAAGGAAGAAAGAGGATTAAAAAACAACAGCTTGAAGACTTGTCTTTCCTCATCCTTCTTCTGTTCATAAATTCAAAGTACTTACCAAAACTTACTTTTCAGAAACCAAATCAATGTTACCCTCCAGCAGCGTTTTCAGAACTGACTCTGGTTGCAATTGATGTTTATAACTAAGCTGCACTAAAGCCTGGTGTGCTGCCAGGAAGGCATTCCTGCATCCTTGCTCTAAACTGTGTAATCCTGCTGTCCCCTCCTTCCTCTTTCACCCTGGCAGTTGCGTTTACTAGACTTCATGGTAATATGGCTCATGCAGATAAAACAACACAAATTTAACCCCTTGTAAAGGTAATTAATATTCTGCTACATTTTCCTTTTAATTCTTGATTGGAATCCCTCATGCTAAGAGAAGAACAAGGATGTGCAATGGATGACCAGGTTAGCACAGTCAAGGCAAGAAGGAAATTCCTTCTGGCAAAGGCTGGCTCTTAAATCAACTTGATGGTAATGTGGAGCTGTGCCATCAGTGATCTGCACTTCAGATCTGTACATGTTTAAATTGGCAAAGAATTTGTAAACTCTTCTGCATATTAACTCTGCCAACAACCTTGGCAACGATGAGTTAACTGTCAACCATGTTGATGGTTTTGCAATCCTCACCCAGATTAGATGTTGTCATTGTCTTTTATTACACCATTTATTCTGAATGAAGTTTTGCTTCAGTCCCATAAATAAGTGATTGCTGGGTGGAAAAAAAAAAAAGTCTTCCCTAAACCAGAAAAGGCCAAGCTGAGCACAGGGGTTAATGAAGGGTATAGGAAAAGTCAACCTCAAGGAGCTGAGAAAAGCTCAGATGCTGTCCTTGAACACAGGCTGCATGGTCTATTAAAAGCTGTCTCTCATGTCAGTAACTCACATGGGCTGAGCATACTTGTGGGGGAGAGTGCTACAAAGTCTTTTTGTGCTCTTGTGATTCAAGTATTAAATAAAAAGAGAGCAATAATACTATAAATAGGAACACCATAGTTGGTAAGGACTGGGGATGCAAAAAGAGATATGTGGTCTCAGTTATGACAGGAGGGAAAAGGAAAGGACAGAAAATATCAACTGAAACCAGCAACTTCTGCAAAAGTGCTTAATCAAACATGAACTTTGTATACAACCCTTCGACAACAAAATTGCGTCTTGAAAAGTGAACAGCTTGTGTGCAGGAGCGTGCCTTTTTTGGTCACGTTTTACAAAGGGCTGAAAATATGTGCTTAGTAGGTGTTGTGGCTTCTGCAAGTGTTGCCAACCTTTCTATGCACTCGGAGCACTTTTGCCAGTGTTTGTATCTCTTTGGTATCTTTCATCACACAGAAACCTTTCTCCTTCCAATCTTGTGACCCTCTCCACGAATACATTGTAACAATATCAATCAAGGTTTTGCTGCGTGGTACCTGTATCCTAAAGACTAAAGCTTAGAAAACACGAGCTGGAAGAACGGATAAGTTCATTAAATCCAGCCAGGTGGTATTGTGCTCTGATGCAGACTGATAATAGATTCATGAGTGAGTCTGTCTGGAGTGGTTTTGTTCAGACTTGTTGTGTGAAAGATAAAGCAGAAAAATAAAAGGAATCTCTTTACTTTGCACTTGTTACAGCCAGCTTCCAGTTTATCATGGGAGAAGATGAACTCTGTTCTGAGATATTAAATCCAGGTAACCAAGTGAATTCTTATTTTCAGAATATTGAATTTACAATGTATTTTAAGCAGGAGGGGGCAGAGAATAATAGATGGCCAGCACTTCTTTTTAACGGATATTCTAAAAGAAATTTGCTTTATCAGAACCTTAAAAATATGCTCAATTAGAAGCATTTCAGTAGTTTCATCAGAGTCATTGTAAGCTCACCAGCTTATATTTATACAAGTTTTTAATTATTTCCCTTGGGCCTATACTGCTAGCTTTTAGCTGCCTTAGCACAAATATCAGCAAAGAATCCCAGCCCTATTTTTGCAAATTCAGGTGATGGTAATAGACTAAATCAATCCTGTACTCACTCTACATGTGTGCAAAGGTTAGGATATGTTGCTGACACCACGTTCTTATATTTGTGCTAAAGGACAATTAAACATGCAAAGTAATACATTGCTTCTTGCTCTAAAAGAACAGTCTCTCATACAACAAAAACCCCCTATTTTTTTTAGCTCTGAAATCAGGTTATCATCTTCATCAGCCTAAGGTATTTTTTGTTTTTTGTGGTTTTTTATTAAAAAAACACAAAACCCAACCAAAAACCTTACCAAACAGACCAGCTTATTTTTCTTCTAATGTGCTAACATTTACATGTTTAGAAAAATCCAAATAAGCATGCACAACACCTCTCCATTGCAGATAAAAGCATAAAAAACCCCACACCCTAGCAGAGTGGTTTTCTGCTCAGAAGTGGTTAGGCATAGCAGGTTGCTTTTCCCTTGAGAAAGAACGAGCAATTTGGAATCTCTGCATATTGTTTTTACACATTGACCCTTATCCTGGAGCAGATGTAGCCAAAAACAGCACACAGAGGGATGACTGCATGTGTATATGTTCAGCTGAAGGATTTTCACTGCACATTTCAAGGTTAAAGAACTCTGCTCAACTGCTAAACAAAGTGAGTTAAACAGTAAGATACTTAAAATTGTTTATTATTAATATTTTTCTAGGTTAATCTTCAAGGCACTCATTACATCAAGGTTATGAATGATAATTGCTTCTTAAGAACAGTTGGAATTTATTTTTTTTTTTTTGTCAGGAAGAAAGATAAAATAAACTGACTAGAAATTTGGAAGTGATTAATGTGTGTGGTGTTTGTTGTGTGTGGGTTTTTTTTTTTTTTGTGTGTTTTTTTTTTTCCTAGAGAAAACTGTACAATACAGTTATTTATATTTAACTATTTTTTTGAAGTCAGAAAGTTTCCTTTTGGTCATTTGTGCCTTAAACTTATTTCCTGAGCCCCTGCTTTTTACAGCCCTTTCGTGTGTGTATATAAACAAACAAAATCATTACCTCTATCTTTTTAGAAAGGAAAGAAAAGAAGATATGAGACTCAGCAAACAAAAAATGAACTTAATTTGATATATTCAAGCTCTAGTTTATGAGTACAAATATCCTTTCAACACAGATACACAATTTATGGTTTTAGAAACTGTAACACTTCCAAAATGGTCTCTACTACTCTTAAAGAAGAATGGTATACTTGGAAAAATATGCTGTTATTTTTATACTTTTTACCAAGTGAAAAATCCAGAGGGCAACATGAAGGACCACTGTTACATGATTAAATAACTTCCACTCTCTTCTTCGCAAGAGAGAGAAAAGGCAACCTCTGAATGTTGCTTGGAAATTTACCAAGTAAATGTACCGAATCATTGTGGATCAAGTGCCTTTCATAGAGAATGGTTTGAAACAGAAGAATAAGTGGTTACAAAGCTATAAAGCTGCTAGAAGTCGAAACCAATATTTTTTGATAACAACACCCCACTTAGCAATCTTTAGCAGAAATATTGTGCTTAAGTTATTTAGTAAATCTTTACTTATATAATATTATTCCTTAATTATTATGATGGTCCGAAAAAGTGAATCCATTATAACAATGTAATTTGCAAGTGACAAATAACTACTTCAAGGCCTATATATATATTTATTATTATTATTTTTTCCCCCGCTTAAAATTAAGGTTCTGTTTGCCATAGACAACAACTTCAACAAAATTCAATAAATTATTTTTAAATACTACTACAACTTTTCAAAATGAAATTTGAAACTTCCTGGACAAGTGGAAGTTCTCAAGCTTCTTCAAACCTCAGAGCACTTCCACTTGCAGGGAAAGTCAACTCATTAGCAAAAAACGGGTAGTTCCTGCTGGATATTTTCACCATTCATATGAGAAAATCCATAGGGATAAGCTAATTCAGAGCTGAAATTTATTAGCTGTTATGCAAAATGTGCTAAATCAACCGCTCAATTGGGAGAAAGCTTGAAAGTACTTCTTGAAATTGAACTGGCTTTTGTGTTGATTTGGTTTGCTGGCTTCTTTTCCTGTATGACTATTACTCTTAGTAATGGTAGTGATTTTAAGTGTATGACATTAAGTCACTCGGAGTTTCTGTACCCATTTTTCACGGTTTATAATCAACTGATAGGAGATTTCACAGCCAATCACAAAGTGGTGCTGAAAACGTTTCCCCCTGGTACTGTGTAGAGTGCAGCAGGGTCCAATCCAAAGAGGATGCCAAGTGGTGACAAGTCTTCCCCTACAAAATCATCTCTGTTTACAAGTATCAGTGTGTTGTGTACTTCTGTGGTCAGAGGGTTCAGTCTCTGTCCAAACAGTTGAAAAGTTGGATTTTGTTTCCAGGAAATTAACAACAGATCATCTCAGGGGGGGAGGGTGATTTTCCCAGGTCAGGTTTTGAACGAGGTCTTTCAAAACCGTTCTGTGGAGTACCTGATAACATGATTGAAATTGTGCTGCTATAGGTTAGGTAAAATTAGACAGAGGGATTCATCTAGGAGTTACTAATCTCGTGGTGCTAAGTGCACGGGAATCTCCAAGACGTACGGGAAGAAACTGTATCAACAAGACAGACCTATGGAACTTTCTCTTTGGAAAGTGCAGGTTTCTCCCCTAAACCCAACGATGCCCCGAGCCTCCCGCCCAGGGCTGAGGGAGGAGTGTAACCTGCCTCCCTTCCCCGTTCTCCCGGGCCGCACCTGGCTGGGCGGAGAGGGGCTGGTTGCGGGGGAGCAGCTGCGCCTCTCCAACCAAGCTGCACCGGAAAATGGCCTCTCCGCAACCCACCGAGGTGTCTGACAAGCGGGAAGTGCTGCTTGCAAAGAAGTTATTGATGGCAGACGCTTGCGAGCACCCCCCGCCCTCAGCCGGGCCGCGGGGAATCTGCGGGCGGGCGTGCGGCTGGCACAGCCCCACCCACCACAACACGCACCCACCCGCAGACCCCCCCCATTCCCGCGGCTCGGCTGAAGCGGCGGGGAAAAGCAGGGCCTGACTCCCCCCAGACCTTTAGCCCCAACTTTCTGCCTGTCCCCGCCCCGCGACGCCCGGCGGGAAGACGGGCACCGCCCCGCTCCCGCGCCCGGTAGCTGCCGGGAGGGGAGATGCTCCTTGTCACTTTCCCTCTTCCCAAGGCGCCGCCCCCCTGCCCTCCCCCCGCGCCCGGCGGCGGCGGTGCCCCGTCCCCCGGCGCCGGGCTGGGCTGCGAGCTCCCCGCCGGCAGCAGGCAGGGCCGCGCCGCCGCCCGCCACTCCCCGCCCGCCCCATCCCCCGGTATGGCCGGGTGCTGAGGGGCCACCCGCCGCCCCGGCTCGGCTCGGCAAGGCTCGACACGGCTCGGCACGGCTCTGCCCAGCCGACCGCTCTCCTCGCCAATGGTCCAGAGCGACATGTCTAAATCGCCTCCCAGCCCGGCGCAGGAGGTGCAGATGGAGCTGCTGGACAATCCCCTGCCCGCCGCGGCGGCAGCGCAGGTACCGCGGGGGTGGAGGGGCTCGGCCCGGGGCTGCGGCGGGGAGCGGAGCGGAGCGGAGCGGGGCGGGGGGCGGTGGCGCCGGGCCGGGCTCGGAGGGCTTCGCCCTGCGGCAGGCGGGGAGACGCGGGGAGGGAACGGCGGGGCACCCCGTCCCTTCAACTTCAGCTCCCTGCCTTCAGAAAAGTTTGACGGCTTTCCTAAGATGCCCGAAACCCCAGTCCTCGCCCCCATCGCCAAATGCCATTTAATTAAGAGGCACAGGGGGATGCTGTGTGTTATAGAAGCTTCGTAAGTCAAAGGAACCTTCGCCGTTATCTGTAAGGTGGATAGGCAAGAATACGTTGCTATCAAGGTGCTCTTCAGTGCATGTATTACTCACAGGTTACGGCTGTTTTTCTCTACTCCAGTAACCTGTTGTATCTGTAGCTGATGCTTACCGCTGCTGAAATCTTCCTCGTCTGTTACACAGGCTGCTAACAGTCTGTGCTGATGGAGGAAGGCGATTCACGCTGGTTGTTGAGCAGGAATTTTGGGGAAGCTGAAGGTGTCCAGCACGCTGCAGATTTAAGCTGCTTGATTACCATGCAGAAGGTGGTTGTACAGTCATCGCTGAAATTTTAACAAGTCCGTCCATGTGTGCTGTGTTCAGGTGGATGGATGAAAAGAGGGAGGCAGGATATGGATGCTTGCACACTTCGTAAAGACTTTATATTTTGAAAGGAGGTTTTTGTTTAATTTATCAACATTACATAATATCTTCGAGTTTGCAATAGTTGGCTACAAAGATGTATGGTGCTATTTTTAAACCTAGTAAAAGGGTGATAAATACTGATTGCATGCATTTTAAATTACAAACATGCTTGTTCTTGTTAGGACAGAGTTTTTTTTCCTCTTGGGGTGGCAGTTTTTATTGCTGCTGCTAAAGCTATCTCTGATGCTTTATTTTCTTTGAGAAGATGGTCCAGTTTCATCACACAAGGGTTCAATTGCCAGAGGAAAATGCTGTCAATCTGTCAAGAGACTTGCTAATTGATCTTTACTTACTGGGGACCAGTGACAGCAGAACAAAATCCGGGCACTGAAACAGAGACTAGGCTAAACTAAAAAAGAAAAAATGTCTCTTTGGATGTGAATTTGGCTGCACCCTCCAAGAGCAGAACAGATACTTCAGCAGGGCCATATGCTATGCCAACTTCTTCAGAAGCAGTGTCAAGGGAACTAATTTCTGACCTAAAAATCCCTCCCCTTTTATATCTTTTCAGCCTTAAGCACAGAATCAACAACTGCCAAATCATATGGTGCCTCTCTGTTGTGGATAAGTGTCAAATACTGATAATAAAATTGATTTTCATCACTCCTTTTAACTAGGCATAAAGAACGTGTTTAGAGAGGAAGGGCAGTTTGCTAAAACACCCACGTTATTTATGTTTCAGGTAAAGCACTTATATTCTCTTTTGGCTTCTGAACACTTGCTGTGAAGAAGATCCACTTTTTAAGATAGTAATAACACAGCTTTTTTATTCAGGTTATATTTTTCAGTTTTCAGAACAAAGCCATTAGGCAAAGCAAGAATCATACCTTCTCCATATATAAATATTCTAGTAATATATAAAACTTTGGTGTAGAGGAAATAAGAATATGGAAGCAAAAGAGCCCTTTGAATAATAAGGTTAGTTAATTCTTTAACATGCACTGCATTGAAAGACAATTTTTCTGGTTTGGATTTTTGCTCCATTAACATGATTTCCAAAAAATCAATATTGTAAGATCTTGCTGTTTTAGGGATACTCACAGTGAGAAGGAGAGGCTTAATGAGAAACATGTGAATCATCAAGTAGATTGCCTACAGGTATGCCCATTGCTATCTTTTCCATTAAGGTACTTGAGCATCAGTCTTAAAAACATTTAATGCCAGGTAATACATCAGGAAAAAAACTCCAAAACCCAACATGCTAGCTTATGGAGTGATATCACTCATAAAAGTATTCTTTCTGAAGTGCTACTTCAGGGAATTATGATCTAGCAAAATATAATTAGAGAGCCTTTGAAGAGCTGTAACAAGCATAGTAATTTCTCGTATCCAAGAATTTTACTTCTACAAAGCTGAGGGTTTCTTTTAACCTGGCTTTCCATCATTGTCAGTATCTTGGATCGTTCCTGTCTCTCCATTTTGGCCAAACTCATCAGCACTTGGCAGAGGAGTGAGTGTAGTTAACATGCTGGAAGTAATTACTCTTAAAAGGTAGTTAAATATGCGAAATATTCCTAGACAGCCTCTGTGTAAAATATATTCCTTATTTTCATAGTGTATTGTCTTAACCAGATCTGAAACAAACAAACAAAAAAACCACAACAAAAAACCTCAAAAAATTCTTTTAGGTGCTGATCATGACAGTTATGCTGTACTCTCCCTTTCCTAAATGCTTTGCAATGGGGACAAGGTTTTGGTGTGTTATTCTGTATTATCTAAAATTCTGTGGATCTTAGGTCCGTTATATTGTAAAAACATAGTTCTAGGTATTCACTGTGATCCTAGTCTAGATGAGGTTGTGGTTATAGTTTCAGATGTCCAGTATTATCCAGATGAATGCACATGCAAGTGGTTACACTGTGGAGCTGTTCACCATGTCCAGGTACCTGTCAGTGCAAAGTGGTAGTTTTAGGTGTGGCCCTTTTATGATAAAATCAGCATTTGATTTTCTGAAATTGTAAAACAAACAAATAGTGTTCAAATGCATCAATGTTTGATCATCAGTATCTACTTTTTTAAAAAAAATCAACTCCAGTCCTCTTTTTAAGTCTTTATTTCAATAACATCTTGAGTATAGGAAGTTGCATTAGTTGAATATTCAGTTTAATAATTTTAATTAACCCAGATGCTATGTTGGTTTGTTTATAGTATGTTATAACATAGCATATCAATGCCTCATGGTTACTCTTGGCCTCTCTTTTACTCTTTTCACTCCCTCCCATGTAATTTTTTTCTGGTCCTACTTCAAAGTCCCTCAGTCCCCAGAAATCATTAGATTCAATTTCTATTGCTATTTTCTCATCATAAAGCTTCCTGTGTTCTGTCATGGGAACAGTCACAGCAAATCAGATCAGTAGATTATATGAGATGTTTCAAAGAAAGTATAATGAAACATTGTATCAAGCAAGTAGAGACCACACTGTGGAGGGAGAAGGTATCATACCCAGAATGAATTCTTCCCTATTTCCCATTATTATTTTCCGCCTGTTCTTGCTGCCTTATGCATCATCTGTCAGTGCAGATCCTAACAACCTGACACATTATTAATGAGAACAATTCTCTTCTTGATGGTTTTCTTCAGCTCGTTCACTTGCTTTTAGTTTTCCTCTGTGCCTTGGTACTGTTAAAGTGCTCTCCTCTTCCAAGTCTAAAGGCTTCCTCATCCCAGGAGTGCTTGTCTCCAGCTGCTAGGGTTGCACTGCTGAAGGTAAACTGCAGGAATGTGGTTAGGGACAGGCCTGTTCAGTTTTCCTTCCATACTGACTGCAATTGATGTCAATGTGAATTTGAAAATAATGTGGGTGTGGTGGCTTCAGAATATCAGTTTAGTTATTTGGCTCTAGCACTGACTGTTGTCCTTTCTGGATCTGCAGTTATCTTCTCAGTTGCATAGCACCATCCCTTCACTGCCTCTCTTGTGGTAATGAGGAATGGAAAGAATTAGCCAGAGATTTATTCTCAGCAGATTAATCACACTGCCCTCTGCTGCTCTCCTTCAGTCGAGCTGATATATCACAATTCCTACCATGTTTATCAAATAAACAATTTGCAACAGTGTATCTCGCAGTACTGACTTGCAAGAATACTTTGTGATAAGCAAAGAGATATAAATTTTGTTTGTTTACTTGGGTAATAAGAATAACCATTAATTATAGAGGCATGGAAGGTTTTACTCTCTTCTGGTAGCACCCCTAGAAGCCAAATCCAATGTGGCAGCAACTCAGTGGAGTATATACAAATGAAGAAGAGATGAGATCCAACTCCATTCATTGGACTTTCTCATGGTTCTCAGCAAGAGATGGTGTTTTCTCAGCTGCTGTGGTAACCTCCTTTCGGAGTTGTACTCCTTACTGACAAAAATAAATTTTAATAGTCCTTCACTGAGGAAAGCCCTTCAGGTTTCAGCTGTTACTTCTCTTATGATTCTCCTCTACTCTTTTGGTTTATTTTGTATTGTTCTGAACTCTGGCAGTAAAAGGTGGTCTTGCATGCTTGTCTTTTCCAGAGACATTTATTTGCCAGTTGTGTAGCACATTGTCAGCATATATGGGCTATAATAATGGTGGTTTTTTTTACATTTTCCTAGAGTGTAAAACCTCTCTGAGACAATTCAGCCATTTCAGTCATAACTTATTTGCTTATCTGTTAACCATCTTCTGGTTTTGTCATGTTTTGTCTCTAGGTTTATATTTTCAAACTGTTACAGGTGAACAGAGTCCAGCGTAGAGCCACAAAGATGATTAAGGGAGTGGAACATCTCCCTGATGAGGAAAGGCTGAGGGAGCTGGGTCTCTTTAGTTTGGAGAAAAGGAGACTGAGGGGTGACCTCATCAATGTTTACAAATATGTAAAGGGTGAGTGTCAAGAAGATGGAGTTAAGCTTTTTTCAGTGATGACCAGTGATAGGACAAGGAGTAATGGATACAAATTGGAGCATAGGAGGTTTAAGGTGAATATTAGAAAAAATTTTTTTACTGTGAGAGTGACAGAGCACTGGAACAGGCTGCCCAGAGAGGTTGTGGAGTCTCCTTCTCTGGACACATTCAAAACCCGCCTGGACGCCTTCCTGTGTGATGTACTCTAGGTGACCCTGCTCTGGCAGGGGGGTTGGACTAGATGATCTTTCGAGGTCCCTTCCAACCCCTAAGATTCTATGATTCTGTGAAAAGTTCCTGTACTCTTCCAAGACTGGCTTATCTGGATTCTCTGTTACTTTTCTTCTGTTTCTTTTACCCAGTTCTTTATGTGCTAGAAGAGTTTTAAAATAACACAGGGCAGCCAAAATCACCCTGCCTCCAAGGGTTTGCTTTAGTCTGCATCAGCAAGGCAGCAGATCCTTAGCAGAGGGAAGCTTCTCCGTAGCTGGCTATTGCTCCCTACAAATGTCTTTCTATCATAGAGTCCCGTCTCTTTCTGTAGCATATGAGAAATACAGAAATTCATGGAGAGCAGGTGGGGAAGAACAGTCACGTGACCTACAACTGCAGTTGCCAATCTTAATAGGCTGCAGGAGGCACAGTGGGGTTTGGGCATGAGCTCCAACACCTTCTGCTGTTGCCTGCTCCTGTTTTGCTGAGTCGGGAGCAGACAACTTAATCACTGGTGTTATGGGGAGATGTGCAGCAGATCTGCACTGAGGTGGGTTTCCAAGCCACTTGGAAGAAGGAGAGCAGGCCAAGTCCCTTACTTCTTGTCTGGCGGGTGGAAACTACCAGGTGTTCTGGTCAGAGGCCAGAGAGAGAGAGCTGGGAGACAGTTTAGAAGCATAAGAACTGGTGAGAATGGGGCTATTTCTAGCTGCAGTATTGGCAAGGCTTTATCATAGACCAGCAGAAAAGAGCCTCAAAGTTTTAACCCTGTTACATATTTCTCAACAGAAATGGGTTTCCTTTTTTAATGAGGGAAAAAGGAGCATCTGTCAAACATATATATTTTTTAAATGTATGCATGTTTGGATAAATAAATAATTTGTGGAGCATTTTGTTTGTTTGTATTTTTATTTTTTTATCTGTAGGTGTAGGATTTTATAAAAGGTCTGTGGAATGGCCTTAGCAGACTCATCACTGCAGTTTACATTAACTCAATGACTGTATATGAAGATCCTCAATTAGATAGGATTCCTGCAGGGAAGCCTTGCCTTTTCTGAATTGTGTCATGATAGCAAATGTTGCTTGTTTGAAGAAATACAAGTTTTGAGACCTGACTTTGGGATTCTTCTTTGCTGTGGGGACATGAGTCTGTACTCCTCAGGCCTCTTCTTTGCTGAAGGTATGTCACAGGGCAGAGTGCCTGTCACAAGACTGCCCTGATGTTGACTTTTTTGTGTTTGAGTGAAGGTGGGGGTGTACAGTTTTGTGGCCAGGTGGCATAGAGATGCTGGAGGGTACACCACCCAGTAACTAGAGGGTGTAATTTCTGAGTGGTGGCAAGCCTGATCATTGACCAGAGAGGGCACGCGAGCTCTGACCTACAGGAGCATTACGTTGCCTTTTTCTAAGGAATTGATTAAAGTAACAATGGCTTATTGTTCAAGGAGGTGGATGTGCATGTTCTGCACTGCTCTAGCATGCTATTATTCGTCTGGGACACAGTCATTTAAAAATACATTTCAAAGCTTCTGCATGATAAGGAAAAATGCTTAGTGTACTCTTTCATTTCTTACTTTTCCAGCAATTCTCTAATCCTTCAGGAGTTCACTCTACCTTTAGGTATTCTTTTGATCCTTGTAATTGGCCATTTGTTCATCTGAGAACATATAAGTTTAATTTCAGCTCTGAATTTTTATTCTCTGTTTTTTCTCTCCAGTTTCTCTCTTGCATCTTTGCTTTGAGACCTGACTTGACATCAGTGACTTTGCTGCCTAAATTTTCTGCACCTTTTCTTCCTCCTTTGAATGAGACCAGTGCATGAGGGTGTAAGGTTTATCTTCGCCACCTGCAATCAGTCTCAATGACTGCTGCTATATGATATATGTATGTATTTATATATATGGTGCTGGTATAGGTTTAGGCTCCCCCTGTGTATGGCTCACCTCTGCTTTGATACAAAATACCATTGGAGTGGTTACTGGTTAAGGGCATTTTAAGACTCTCACTGAAGATCAGTTCCCTGGTTGAAGATAGCTGGTCATTTTCAAGTGTTTTATATTTCCACTTCCAGATGATAATGTTTTGCCTGCAGGGATAAACTGTATTTTTCATGTGTGTTAGAGGATTAAATGTTACAGAAGTATGCTTTTCATGTGTTGAGGCAGAACCTCATTAAAATTAAGGGGTTTCACTGAGCAACATTGATGTAATCTGTTTGCAACAACAACTAATTGTATATGAAACTGTTAATGATCAGAAACATGTCTCTGATTCTTTATATGATTCCCATATTTCATTTGATTATATGGGTTGAATAAAGGTTGCACAATGTACTTTCACATTGGAGTTGGAAAGCAGAGTCATTCTTTGCTTTATTAAGACTTCGTTGATGAAGTGTTTTTACAAGATTACTTTAGCGAGGTTTTTTTTGGGGTTTATTTAAGGTTTCACATTGTCTGCCAGGTATTTTAAGAAACTGTAGAACATAAATGCGTGTGTTATGCTTCTTGTCTCTGACAACTCA
Organism: Apus apus; assembly: GCF_020740795.1. NCBI lineage: Eukaryota > Metazoa > Chordata > Aves > Apodiformes > Apodidae > Apus > Apus apus. The sequence goes on along the minus strand of NC_067283.1, from coordinate 20,790,232 downwards.
GCCAATTTTAAAAGAACTTCACACATCTGACTAATAAACCAAGCTACAGTTTTGATCTTGTAAACACTTACATGTATACATAACTTTATTTGTGTAAGATGTTCTGTTGAAATCCAGCAAGAATGTTCCTGTCAGCAAACTTTTTATATAAACAGGCTTGTTCACAAAGCTGGAGTCGGTTCTATTAAAATTAGCTGGGGCAAATGATTGTGTGCCTTAGGCAGCTGCACATGCTGGGTTTCAACAGTGTTACTGTTGGTTACCCTGTACTGGGGTGCAGTCATGTCAGGTCCCCTATGGTTGTTCTGTTGGGTACAGCTACTGTATAGGTTAAGAACAACTGCCCCATGTTGCTGCTTTTACTGGCCAATGTCCTCACATCATGATTCAACCTTTTATTTTTAGCTCCTTAATTGCAGCCAACTGCTGCACAGAACACATATAAGGCAGCTAATTTTAATATAAAAATCACAGCAATGTATTGGGTTCATTGTTAGAAAGAAAAATATATTTTTTCCCAGAGTTGAAAGTAACTGGTAGAATATTCTTTTTATACAAAGGTCTTGTTCTTGTATTAAGTTCTGATGGAAAAATGCACTCAAAGAAGCAAAACATAAGGAATATGACAAGATTAGTATTAATGATTCTCCACATGACAGATAGTTAATAATTTTGTAAAATATCTAAGAATCTGTTTTGTTTATGGAAGACTTATCTCATTTTTAGATGAAAGTTTGAGGCATTTCTGACTGTGGGAATAATCTTGAAAGTCCTGGAAAACAAATGTAATCCCAGATTAGCATCCTTTATAAATAATGAAAATAAATTATCAAATCCCACTTTTCCCATGTGCCAAAACTGTTTCCCTTTCTTCTGATTCAGAATAGGTCTTCGCACAGAAGCAGCTGTAAAACTGGCTTTCCTGTCACTGCGTAGCCATGGTCTGCCATCATGTCAATAGATTTTTTGTGTTTAAAGTTAGTACTTAGCTTGTGCTCCTGGATAGTTTCCACTTATATAAGACTAGACCAAAAACATGCATGCTGCTGTGCACAAAACCCCCCTCAGAACAAAACAGCGCAAGGTGAGCTTCAATCTGAGCTGCATTTGCTGTGTGATGTCGCCTGAAAGGCGCTTTTAGTTGCTGCTACACAGGTAGAGAAGTGTGCACTTTATCTGTGCTTGTAATGTGTTTTTATTCTGCTCTTCTGTTTTATCCTTGTCACTCTTGACACAGTGTCTCTTTTGTCTTTGTAGTAATTTTTTGCATTATAAAACTGAACACTAGGATTCTGTAAATAAAATAAGTACTGCAGAAAATGAATACAAATGCAGAAAATGAGACTGTGAAAGAGAATGTGTAGTTTTTTTCTAGTACCTTCTTGTGAATGACACAATACTATATTGTATATTATTTATGAAATTACCTAGTTTGTGTGATCTTTATGTAGATACTTGTATTCTTGAGTTGTTATGTGAATGTTATGAATTCTTTATTTTTTTGCAAGTATGTTTCCATATTCTTCCTCAAAAAATGCAGAAAAGAGGTTCAGGATGTAGGAGGGTACCTATAGTCAGTTACTTCAAAAAGAACAATTTTTATGAGGCAAAATTTGATCTCAGTGTTGTTGTTTTTTTTAAAGACTACTGATGTCAAAGTTACTTTTAATATATTTTGCATAGCTCAATATTATATTAGGTGGAATATCATATTATAGTGGGTGGAAAAAGATGGTTCTGATAAAAGTGTCTATTCTAACAGTAGTTGGAAAATCTTTTGAATAATTTGCTGGTAACAGTGGTTCGGATCTACTTTTTTATTCTTACAGATCATAGAATCATAGAATCATAGATCTATGAAGACCTTTCTATTATCAAAAAGTTCTTCTGTTACTGAAGATCCCTTTTAGAAATGCAACCATGTAAAGTAATTCCTGAGTCAATTTGTGACTGGGTTACATTTCTAGACTCATCATCAGGTCCTGTTTTCATCCCTGTAATGTGTATCATGCTTTTAAGTAGTTCTGCCCTAACCCACGTGTAGTATTGATTCATGTGCCTTTCAGAAACTTCTTACATAAGTTTTTTTACAGTTTTGTAGAAATCATTTTACTTTGGCAAAGTATCTTCCCCATAAATCTGTATTTTTGAGGAAAATAATTGCTTTTCTCATCAGTCATTGTTAGTTCTGTGATTTAACTGATATTAAATTATTTTTGCTGAGAGTCTGTGTCAGGCTGACATGTATTGTAACTTGGGTAATTTTTTCTAAAAGATTGGTTTAATATTTGTTTTCAGCCAGTGTTCCAAACTTGCCCAGAATCAACACGTATGGTCCAGATACAGCTTGAGAGTGTTCTATTGCATCTTTTGGTGGCAAGTTATCTGGATTTGTCAATTTGACAAATGATCTGAAATTTGTGGCCATCTGTCGCCCTTATCAATTACATTTAGACTACAAAATATTCCATTATACTTTCTGTATGTGTTGCTGCATATGGGTTGCTGTATCAGGGTCAGGTTGTCGGGACTATTGTCCTATAACACGCACACAGCCATGTTCTCCGATAAGCTGATCGTAATTTTCTCATCAAGCCTGAACCCAGTGCTGACAGCAGCTTATGGTCAAAGTCAACAGCAGGATGCAGATGCATGGACTTGGAATCCTAGGAAATAATAGTGGATAAATAGCATAATTCATTATTGTAATGTTTTGAGATATCAGCACAGTAGCACCTTATCATAAAAAACATATTTCATTGTTGCACACTTTGAGGAAAACAATGAGATTTCTGTAGAGGAGCTTTTATTCTTGGGAGAAGGATTGCGATATAGTACAGGACAGGATAAGAAATTACTCTCTGAAAATTTAGCTTCTAAGTGATGGAGGCTGGGGGTGTGTGTGTGTTGTTTTTGTTTGTTGTTTTTTTTCTTTCTCCTGAGTTATTGTGGAACTTGAAAGTTCAGTGCTGAATGCGAGATGAGAGCTAAGATTGGAAATAGGCCAAGGCAGACCTTGAAAGTGAAGACAAAGAACCTGTTTATTGCAGGGAACTGTGGGAGGTATTTAAATACATGAGACATGATCCAGAAAGATGGATTAGTAAAATGACCTTTACAGCAGCAGGATGAGTGAGGAAAAAACCTGCATTCATCAACCTCAAGGAAAATAATTTGTGTATTAGTCAAGACATGATTTTGATGTAAGTTCAGATGAGTTTAAGCAATGTGACTAGATAGGAATGACTGTCTCTTAATGTAGTTGTGCAGAACAGTCACTGAGATTTTGCAGTATCTGGGGAGGATGCCCCAGGAAGGGTCAGAGGTGGCATCATGGCATGGTTTACAGCCACCACAAAAATAAGTGGTTGCAAATAGCATACTTTTAAGCTCATGTATGTTTTCTTAAATTTGTTTTATGATATTTATTGATAGTCCATATTAATTGCACTGAACAAATAGCTTTTGTGGGGGCGATGGGGACAGGGCCATTTGCTGTTCTTCTAAACCGTATTTTTAAACTTTTGCTTTGGCTAGCTATTTCTTTCTCTTAGCATCTTTTTGGTTTCCTAATAGATAAAAAAGATGCCTTGCTTTTTAGTTGCATATTATCCCTTTTCTAGTTGCATGTTTAGTCCTTTTCCATCTCTATGCTGCTTTTACTTACTTCAACTTTTTTTTTTTTTTTTCCCTTACAATTCTTCTTCAGTTGTTAGATTGTATCTGAATCAAGTTCTTGGCCACTTCTTGTTGTTTACTGCTCTCTTGACTGACTTGGCTTTTACCTGTGACATATTGGAGACTGCTCCACTATCTCCCTTCCTAGCTTGTTTAGTTAAACTAGCTGTGAAACAAACTATTTAATCATATTAACTTGGCTGAATAATACTACAGCTATACAAGTCTATAAACGCTTCTCCAAACCTGTGTGTGAAAAAAACCAAAACCAACCCAAAAACATTCAGGGCTAGACCAAGCCTAATTGTGTTGCGGAGCACTTGTGCAGATTGTCTCACCAGTTACTTACTGAATATGTACTTATTAATTGGCACGAAGCTGACAATTTGAATCCCTGCTAGCCTAGGAGGCATTGGTGATGCTTGTACTGAAAGCTTTCTGTGCAACATGAACTAAGGCTGTCCCTCCAATCTTTCTTTTTTTTTTTTTTTTTTTTAACAGTCTTACGGTAAAGGGGCAAGAAGAAAAAACCGATTTAAAGGATCAGATGGGAGTACATCTTCTGACACTACCTCTAACAGTTTTGTACGCCAGGTATGTGTTTTTCAGCTTTTAACAGACCGGATGACTTGCTGATGTTAATGTTCAAGTAATTGATTTTTTTTTTTTTTTTTTTTAATTGTCAAATCAAGGAGTGATACTGTAGCCTGAGAAACAGCAGAAGTCTTTGCCGGCTCGATTAAAAGTATTTGGTTGCTATTGTTTTGATCTTGGCAGAAAAATACTTTTTTGTTTCTCATTCATTTCCATGTATAGTAGTTTTCATTATTTTTGTTACTCTAATGCTGTCAGGTGATTCAAGCTGGAGGAGGACGACAAGTCTGGTGGCAGCACCAGAAGTGGCGACATTTGAGAGAAAGCAACAAAACCCTACAAGTCCTCAGGGTTTTCCTGCTTAGAATAGTGCTGTGCAAGGCAGTGTTAACTTAGATGGTTTCCTCCTACATCCCAGAGTTAAGACATGGGTTGGAGGGGAAATCTCTGGAAGTATTTGTCCCCATCACACTGATGCTGGAAGGAAGGCCTGTAGAGGATGGAGCAGTGCTGTGGGCTTCCATGACCTGTGCTTATGTGTCTCTCCCTCAAAGGATGAGATCCAAGTGGACCCTCATGGGGATCCCAGACTTTTGTGGATGCTTGGAGGACAGCTCAATCTGGCCAACAGAGATGGCAAAGAGATGGGTCGGGTACCCGGAGCTCACTGCAGTCAGTTCCTTCACTGCAGCGTGGTGCTACTGAAACTGTGCTTTTGTGGAAGGAGAGTGCATTTCAATGTGCTAGTGGCGGGCAACAACTTTGAGAGCATGAGGGGTACCCAGACCAGTACGGTGACTGCACCTGTGCAGTGTCTGAAACACAGTTCTTCATGCTCTGCTGACTGAAGCTGTTATTTTGCAAATGCAGACTTTACCATCCTTTTCAGAAGAGTTCTAGAATTCAGGATGTTTCATTGCAGAGTTTTTGGTTTTGCCATAAAGAAGCACCAGACCTCCTTCTCTACTGGCTTGTCTTGCATGTTCCTCCATTTCAAGAGATTTAATGGCTCCACTGCTGTTGCATTGGTTGTACCAGTCCACATCTGATGTTTGCAAAATTCTTCTACTTTGTCCTGCTGTGATCATATTAGGTTTTGTGACAGGCTGTGGATTTGATAAAGTCAGTCCCCTATTACATATCAGTGTCTGTTGGACATAGATGTGAAATATTAATTGATCATGGGAGTTTTTCAGTGGCAGCATTCAATATCAAGGTGGAAACCCTGGATCAGTAAATTACTTATTTGTGACATTTTGACCTGTTTAAAAAAACTCTGAAAAAGACAGTGTTTGAGAGCAGCACAGGATCTCCCAGTTCCAAGGAATCTGTAAGGAAATCCGTGTAGCTGTTTTTCTTAGCTCTGTGTGGGTGTTGAATTCAGCCTGGAATGTTTTAAGCAGAGTATGAATGTTTATTTTACACTGACTGCACACGGTTCTTTGCTTTTCTTATTTACCTAAATTAAGTCTGAAGTTGGTCTCAAGTGTCTCTTCTTGCTGTCACGAGGGGGAGCAGGGCAAAGAGGATGTAGCATGGGGAGGTGGATCATCAAGCTACATATGGTTGTTGAGGTAGACTCCTGTAGTCAGTGGAGATCTGGTTGGCTCTATTCCCTGTGGGGCAGGATTTATCAAATCTTCAAAACTGACATACAAAAAGGGGTTGGTGAGCTACAGTCTAAAAGTGTCTGTATCTTTCCCAAGTCTGTACAGGGATCATAGAGCATGTACATTTTAACAGTCGATACTTATATTTCCCTGAAATAAATCCAAATTTAGTAGTTGCTCAAGTGATATAATACAAATGACTGAAAGGTGAAATAGGCTTCTGGGAAAAAAGAGGTGTAATAGATTCCTGAAGCAAAACATTTGAGATGGTATTGGTCCTGAAGATAATGAAGAGATGTTAATGGATAAATACATGTTATGTAATATTGTCCAAAATAAATTTTAAAAAAGGAAATTGTGACAAAACATTCCTAATAAGTAATTGAGAGGCAGAGCAGTTCAAGTTGTAGTCAATGTATGAGAGAAGTGACTCGTCACAGTTGCTGCTGAGAGGTTTATTTCAGAGCTTGGACTGCATTTTCAGTTGGCTTCCCTGCTCTGATTTTCCTCCTGGGACAGCTTGGTTTTCTCCTGCACTAAGGAAGAAGTGCCACCAGTGCGATGAGGATGTCAAGTGCCCCAGATAGTAAACAGAATGGGTGCAGTCGCCTTCTGCTGGCTCAGTTGTGCCCTTCCCAGAAACTACCTCAGTGCTGCATGTTGCTTGTCTGTCTTTCTGTGAGGGTATTTTATTTGGTCTAAATGACTATAAATGTTTTGCCATAGCCATTTATTTGCAAGAGAAAGTTAATCCAAGAATTTGGTGTTTCTCCTGAGACGGGTGACAGCTGCAGAAAAGCAGAGAAGCAAATTAATCCAAACCCAGTAGAATAAATGAATTATCCATTTATTTTTTATTATTATATTTTAGTGCTATCTTAAAACTGAGAATTTTTGTTTGGAAAGGGGTTAGTGGGGTTTTTTGGCAGTGGTTTTGATCTAGATGTGGGATACACACAACCTGTTTGTTTCAGCGATGTTTATGATTCCTATAGCTGCCGTCTTTTTCTCTGACATCCTTTTCTCTCCCCTTGCTTCCTGTCTGCTTTCACATTTACTCCTTAACTTGTCCTGCAACTTTTATGTGCATCCCTACAAGTACTGCCTTCTGCACTCAGTAAGGAATCCTGGGATTGTCCTGCACATTTATTGCTAAGATCTGCTTATGTTCCTCATAAAGAAGAATGTTTGGAAGGTACTTTTTGCCTCATATTTAGCCAGCCTGTCCTAAACTGGGAGACTTGCAAGAGGCGAGCGTTTTCTTGTCAGAAGCATCAATGGAAAGTGGATATTTCCTAACAAAATAATATATTGGTGCTGGATAGAAGACAACAAATATGTCTAGTCCGAAAGAAATGTTATGCATGTGGAAAGCAGTGGGGGCATTGTGCAAGAGCAAGGATATAGGATTCAGCCTTTTGAATCCACAGAGCCATTGTCCATTTAGGTTAAAGCTGCTGCAGGAGGGAGTGAGTTAGTATCTATTACTTAAATTCACAAAGCTTTTTTTTGTCTGCATTTTACTATTTCCTTATGGACATATGCACCTCTGGCTCCAATATGTACCTGGCAAGTTTCCTGCAATGCATACCAAGTGCTACAGTAGTAAAACTAATGCCAACCTAGTTTTATTTGAATGAAAGAGAACAAAATAAGGTTTTATTAAAATTGCTTGAAAACTTCTGCTGTTCTAAAAGGAGAATGAAATGCATTCTGCACAGCCCTGTGCACCATTTAAATCTGTTTTGCAGAGTGCTGAAACAGAGCAGAGAACCTATCTGGTCTTATTTCTAATGTATATAAAAAAAGCATTAAACCAAAGGAAGAGCATTTTTTTATATCTATGTATATGAAATATAAATTTAAACCCATTATTTTCAATATAGTTAAGCCTCTTCTGTACTATAAGTTTTATCTGTTGATACAGATTTTTATTTCTGTTTTTTACTTGTGACACTGTAAAGCTATGAGATTTTAGGAGAATGTTTTGGATCATGTTCTGTTTGTTTGTTACAAAAAATAATTTGTTTAGTTTTGTCTCCCAAGTATTATTGATGATGTTGGAGTTTAAATAGATAATAACTTGGCCTTCCTTTCACTTGCCAGCAGCTACTGCTTGACTTTTCAGTAGAAGGAGAGGGAAGAATTTTTTTTCCCCTCTGTTGTGTTGTGATGTTGTATTGGCAATTAAGTAGTGTATTTGGAAAGCCAGAAGCATTACTGCACACCAATCGGCTCCTTAACTGACTTTAATCAGTTGTCTTCAGGGAGCTAAAGAACATCATGTTATATAGTTTTCATTATCTTTTTTGAGCTTTGGAGTGATAAGCAGCTTGTTCTTAGGGTTAGCTATGAAGACTCAATTGGATCTGATCTCTGCTTGCTGCCATTTTGACTGATGCGTGGTAATGATTTTGTTCCCAAGGGTTTTTCAAAATACGGATCAGACAAAATATTTTGCAGACAACATTGTGGCACTTCCCAGCAACATTATTTTAAGCAAATTGCATGTTCTGATAGCATTACATATTTTGTGGTTGCACTTCTGGACCTGTCTTATTTGAGGTTTTATTTTAAATCCTAATGATTAATCACAAAGGCAGTCTAAATGGTTGGGATTTTTATATATTGCAAAGGCAGATTAGATTGTGAAATAGACTGTAGACTATGGGGTTGCTTACTGAAATACGTAAGGTTTTACAAATCTGATTTTTTTGCCTTTAAATATTGGCGTGATGCCTGTTGCTCTGTGCTCACTCAAAAACAGAGCTATAAATAATTATGTAGGGAATTCTTAATTCTTCTGTTTCCTCTAAGGGTCTTTGCCTAGCTGTGTAATTACCTGTTGAATTTTATGAATGGTAAAACTAAAATTTGCACTAAAAAATGATTTGAAAATATTAACTTAGTTTTGCTCATAAACAAGCCTCTTAAGCTTGACTTCACCAGAGAACTGGGCTGTGTCAGAAATGTATTCGTCTTATTTTAATTGCCTTTAAAAAAAAAATAAATCCAGAGCTTAGCTTTTATTTTATTTTATTTTTTTTTTTCCTTTTTCATGAGGGAAAGATCTTTTGTATTCAGCTCATATGCTCAGCCTGCCAGTGAAGCAGTGCATTTACAAGCTGAGCCCTGAATTGCTGGTGTAGAGTGGGCACAGATATTAGCTTTGGACTTAATGCCCAGTGCTAATGATTTCATGCTGAAAACCTGCTTACGTTTTCCCCGCTAGGACTATTGCTGCTTCTTGAAGACTATGTGTGATCAAGATTGTGGCTAGACAGAAAAATAAAAAATAAATAAATAAGCTTATTTGCAAATGAATATAGTCTTACATTATTTGTGTGCTTCTAATTATGAGACATGTTTGGCTTGCAGAGAAAAAAAGGAGCTTTCAGACTTGCCTTTAGCATACGTAACAAAAGGAGATATGTCAGAAATTTTTAGAGGTATTGTGCAAACACTGATTGTAATACATGAAAATGTCTACCTACTGCTCAGCTTAATTTTGTCATCTTTTATTTCTGATGTTAATGTCTGGGCATATTGCTTTAGGTTCAGATTTTTCTGGTCTATTTCTGCTGATTTCAGTGAAAGCCATAGCAATGATGCTTATGGCCTGTGCTTGCTGTTGTGATTGCATTGAAGCCTTACACAAGTGATACATAGTAGAACATCTGCTTATTTGAAACATATTAAAATGATAATTTCATGGGTTTTTAATTTGATGGAATTGAGGTATCTTTTGTTTTTCTCTGTAAATTTTAAGTTTTCAAAGGAAATGTATTGCACTTGGATAAAGCCACCTAACACTGAGTATGGCATATGTGTGTATCGCTGTCTTCTTTCTAGTGTTAGTGGGAGCCTCCAAACTTTGCTGTTAAGGCCAGTTTGTGACCTTAAATCATGGGCAGACAGTGTAGTTTCAGGGTGATGTGCTGTTTGCATCAAGCAATGTTAATCAGTTTTCAGTTAAATCCAGGGAGTCTGTTTGTTATGATGCAAAATGAGATGTCTGTAGGAGTATTACTAGTATGGGAAAGCAACTATTTTTTAATGTATTTCTTGTTGTATGAATTATACCAAGTTCACAGCGGAAGAGTGGGTGAAGCACTTAGAACAGCGTAGGGATTAATGAGAATATGTCAGTTCAGCTGCTGAAGTAAAGTTCATTCATAGCTGATATTTCAGTTCCTCAGTCATGTGGCAAGAACTAGTTAGATGGGGAGTGGGAGAGGACACCTATTAGAAGAGGGCTGGATTGGGAGTGTGGGGCTGGAGGGAGGAAAGAGGGACTTTCCCTTCTGGTGGCAGTTGTGGAGCTGTACTTTAGGCTTTATAAACATGGGAAAATTGCATTAAGCTCATTGAGTTATAGATTTCTTCAGCTGTAGTAACGGTTTGAAAAGTCTCCTTTTTTGGCCTGGAGAGAATAGAACAGATGCCCCTTTAAAGCATGGGATTTTGGCACGCATGACTGGAGGGGGTATGGCTGAGAAAAACCCAGCAGAAAGGAAGTTCATTTGCGGACTTCAGTTCTTTCATGGGCCCTTTTTTGCCTCAAATGGTTTCTAAGAATAGAAATAAAAATGCTGCCATGTGTTAAAAAAAACCCACACACCTTCTAACCAAACCAAACAGGCAAAAAAACATCCTAAAGCTCCTCTTACACATCCTCTTACCCTTCTTGTGGCAGGGTGTGATGAAAATTACAGGGGCGAATGACTAAATGCAATACTTTATTAAAAACTGAAGGATAGGAGCCCTTTTTATAGCCCTGAATGGGCATACATGTTTGATGTTACTGCATATGCAGCTGAAGTCAACACATCCTTTCCAAGCAGCAGTGGGAATTTTGAAGATGGGGCTTATATCTGATGGCTGCTGAGATGATTGCCAGGGTTGCTTTTGAACTTGCTAAGATGATGGGTGGGTGTTGCAAGTTGCCTTAGGGGGTATTTGTGGCTTCCTGTGAGAGGATGGGGAAGATGAGAGCCATGAGGCAGAAGGTGGCATCCCTGATGTTAGCAGCTGTTGGATTTTCTTCTTTCACATTCCCATTGCTGCTGTTTTGTGGGCACTTCCTGACTTCATGCTTCTTCTTTGTGTCTGTCAGCGAGAAGAGAAATGGGGCTTTCCAGCTGCTCAGGAGCTACCACAGCCTGCACTCAAGTTCGGCAACATCACATGCATCCCTTTGTAACTTGGCATTCAAAGGGCACAGACTGAACTTGTGGATCCCTGAGCCACAGGGGATTTCTGCAAGTGACAGGGCTGCCTCCATAAGGAAGAGGAGGAGGTGGCAGCAAGGCCTTGGCTGCTCAGTCAGAGATGTGAGGATTTTTTTAGGCAGTTGGGCAAACTGAAGGAGGTAAAGAAAAACCTTTGTAAATTTGCTAAATATACAGTTGGAAACTTCAGTTGTAGTTCATAGCATGGGGGATGAGCAGAAAGGCTTAAGACTGTGTTTTTAGGCTTTCTCTTTGGCCAGGTATCTTCCTGACTGGCAATTGCTCTCTGGCAGTCTCCATCTTGTAGTTTTCTGCTAATCAGAGTGTACTTGGCATGAGCTGAACTGCTCAAACCTCACAGCTGTGCCAAGAACCACCTGTATTAGCTCGTGTTTTTGGTGGGGTATAGCAGGAGCTCCAGAAAAAAACACAATTATAAAGAGTTAAGATCAAAATTGGGAAGAGGATTGAATGAGAATCAAGTGTTTTGTTCTGTTTTGTCCCCTGCTTCTCACAGGAAATTCACTGTGGTTTCTGGTTCTCATGTGCAGCATTGTCTTACTCAAAATAATAATTTTGAACGTTGTGGTGAGATGCAAGGCTTATTATGTGCTATCATAAATGTTTTCTAGTTATAGTGAGCACAGACATACAAAGTATCTGCAATGGGACAAGAATCCCAATGCATATATTTAATTTTAGCTAATAAAAAAAAAGTGTCAAAAATAATTTCTGAAGATAAATATAGTAGTTTCACAACTTTTTCTTACAGGCCTATTTAGTTGGAGTGGATTTGTTTTAGGATTTTTTGTGTTTATTTGTTTTAATGGAGTAGACCTTTGGATTTTATTTTTGTTTTAACAAGGCCTTAAAATACAGAGTTGTTGGTGGTTGTTTGTTTGTTTGTTGGGGTTTTTTCCTTGTTTGTTTTTTTTTGTTTGTTTGTTTTTTTAAGAAATAAGATGTTTTAAGTCACTTGCAAAACTCATGTTTATATGTCAAGGCACCCTAAACTTAGCTACTGACTTAGTTCTTAGTAAATCTGAAATGACTTGTCATTTTAAATATTGCATTGATTTTTCAGGGTTTGTGTTTATATTGTATGGTTTTCATTGGGAATGAAGGTCTAAAACAAGGGAACAGTTTGGTCCTCTAAAGCAAATGTCATCATCTGCTCTAAAATGCAAGTGGTTTCAAGGGAAAATAACTGCCGGTTGGCTGATGTGCAGCAGCAATGACTGCTTCAGCTTCTCTCCAGCATGGAGCTCCTAGTTGCTGGCAGAGCTCAGGGAGTAAAGAAAGATACTTTGCAGTTACCCAGAGGGGTCTACTGAATCTTTTGTCTTTCACAATACCCCACCAGTACAGTTCCGCTCAAACTCAGGAGTGTTTTGTTTCATACCTCGCTAAGTACATATGTTGCAATATATAAAAGTGCTATTTCTGTCCAATTAGTCACAGAATTGCTAGTTTTATGAGCAGTTGCAGCAGAAAATTGTCTTTTCTTAGGCTGTGTATTTAGACAGTGCTTCCAAAACTGATTATATGTATGTGTAGATTTGAACATGGCTTTTTTTGTGTGACCTTACTCAGACTTTTCTTTGGAATATAAGGTTCATTGAAAAGCTTAGTACTCTTCTACTTCTACAATGAATTGTAAATCTTGTAAGCAATTTGCAGTATTTTCTGGGTATTGAATTGCAGAGTAACATCCATGTGAGCACAGTTAGTATACATTTTTTTTTCACTTATGGTCACATAATATTTTAGTTCCCAGATATGCCTGGCCTGAAAAGTAGGACTGGAAGCAGTCCTAGCTATTTGACAATGTAAAGCTACCCTTCCTTAAAATCTGGTACTTTAGAATATCTGAAATCTTCCACCTCTGCCAGAGAAGGTAATTAATAATCCTGTTGAGATACGCAGTGTTAATTCTAACCTCCACATAAACCTGTAGTCTCCTGTATGATCAATTATTGTCATAAGATAGTTTAGTTTTAGGATAATCAAGTCTTGTATAGGAAACCGAACTGGTTCTTGCAAATGAGTGGGGAGCTGAAAAAAGGGGAGGATTGGTGAAGTGAAAAAGGGAGAAATATATCTATATATGCCTTCAATGTCTTTCCTGCTATCATCTCCAGTGGTATTTTTGAATTTTCTGTTGTTTTGCAGACTGAACCAGAAAATAATTTTGAAGTATGGGAAGGCTGTTACACGATTAAAATTGGACTTCTGCTTTTTTTTTCTGAATTAACTTGAGATGCTATGTCTTGTATGTTAGAAATACAATTTTAAGTCATGGTTCATCAGTTGGGTCTCAAAGGTCTTATCAGATTCTGCTTTTGGACGGAGTGAGCTGAAGGCAGGCACTGTTGTTCCTGTAGAAACAACTTGCTTGGGTTTATTTTTCCTACAAACTATGAAAATTACGGTATATATTCAGTCATGTCCTCTTACTAGTTTTCTAAACATGTTATTGCCTGCACAGCTCTCTGAAAAATAAATAACTCCTTGTGCACCTTATTTGACCTGATTACTTCTTAGGAATACTTCTGAAAACAGTAATGTGTCAAGTAAATGTTTGCTTATAATAAGGAAAGTTTAAAGATTATTGCAGCCTTGTCCTTGAAATTATTGCCAAGAAAATTGCCAGAGTTAGTAATAGATTATAATCAACAGTCAGAAGGTTTTACACAACTCTTCCCAACATTAGCTACAATTTATCCATCATCTGCAGTTTATACTGAAATGGAAATAAGATGCTTTCCAAACTGCTTGTATTGTTAAGTAACACACTAAAATAATACGTTAAAATAAAATATCCCATGCTTAGGAAAAGCAGTGTTTACTCAAGCTCCATCAGCATTTTGAAGGTATCAAAGTGTAAAATTTGTGAAATCTTCATATTACTACTATTAGCTGAGAAAAGTGAACAGTATTAAAAATGTTACAGACATGACAAAGAAAGGAAAGCATATTAATAGATTTTACCAACTATGCTTTTACTATACTTTGAACGTAGACAATGAGTCAACAGCTTACATAATGAACAAATGTGGTGATAAAGTGTGATGTTGAGATTCAGCCTCTGAATGAGATGACAGTGCCAAGTGGAAGAGAGACAGCATCAGTTTGAGGCCTAAGCAGCAGTGATTCATTGGAGATAGTCTGGAAGAATTGGCAGTGTGCTGTATGCTTTTTTAACAGAAAAAAAGTAACTCTGGCAGGTTTAAGGTTTTTCTAATCTTGTTTGATTAATTGTTCATAAGCAAGAGCTACTTAAACCAATGCTTAGGGGTTTTTTTTTGCACAGTGTTCAGCCTATGTGTGATAACTTGAATTTGCATTGTTAGGTAAACATTGCTGAAAGTTTTGAAATGCTAAACTGCTTAAAGGTTATAATGCTCTGTCAGCAGTTCTACAAAACATTTTGGGATTGCCTCTCATATGTAGCGTTTGAACTTCAAGAACACCTGTGAACATTAGCATTGTGTAGTTCTTATTTGAGCCGTTGCTTATATCTGTATCTCATTTTTAAAGTGCATGTTTTGCCATTCTCTCAGCAGTGCAGCCCTGGATAACCATGGCAGTTCAACTCAGTCACTCTGCCAGAATGTCCTTGTGATAGACGTTGGTTATCAGAAGGGCATGAGCCAACCAGTTAGCCATAGCTTTGGTCCTTCTTCCTTCCTCCCCATTGAGGCAAATCTGCTAATGCCCGTTTTATGTTGCTCTGATGCCTCTCTCTTTGCATGTTTCCTAAAGTCCCTAGTTAAATTAGCTAGATGATTTATTAATGCTGTATTAAAACGTGTGTGTTGAAAGTTTTCTGTTTACCACAAAACATGTTCTTTCTTAAACCTGGATGACTAATTCTAAATCTCTTGGACTCAGATGCAGGCAAGGGAGCTGTGCTAGCGGATGGAAACTGTGCAGGGGAAATCCACATGTCCAGAAAATGTGTGATTGCCAGATCCTTGTCAAAGCGGGGGGTTCACACGGGCCTGTGTTCAGGGTTTTCACTGAGAGAGGCAGAGGATCTGCTCTCCACTTTGAAGTGTCTAACTCCCATGAGCACTAAACTGTAACTCGCAATCAAAAGTGATACCCTCAGGTCCAGGTCTATAAACTCCTGAACTTCTGCATGAGCCAGCAGGTCTTGTAAGAGGCTACCTGTGAAGAAGATGAATTTAGAGGAGATCTCCGAAGTAAATTTATTTATTTATTTTTTTCACAGGACAGTAGCTTTCCTTTTCTAGTCTGGCTCAAGAGTCTCATTTCAATCCAGCTGACTCTTATGTTTCTTCATCTTTTTGCTCCACTGTATTTTTTTGTTTGTTTGTTTTTTGTGGTTTTTTTTTTTTTTTGTGCATCTGTCTGAATAGCTTGTTAAATAGGCACAACTATCAAAAATTCTGCAGAAACACTATGAACAGATTATGTGAGTCCCTCTGTCTTGAAAAAGAGCCAAGAAATGTCATCTTTCTTCCAGTGGGGCTGGATTCTTTTAGTTCCAATCACAGCTAGGATCTCTGGTGGGACGCTTGAAAATGAATAATCTAAGGCACAACTTAAAAATGCAACAAAGGATTGAGAAGCAAAGCATATTCTGTACACTGCTTGTATTATATCTCCTAAATGCAGTTTCCTTTATAAGCCAATAATACCCATTAACTGTTTACGAGCCACAGCCACATTTATTATGAGCATCTGATGAAAGATATTCCCTAATTTATAGTAACTTGTTAAAGTTTGGTTGGTTGACTGCTTTTGAACGATGGAAAGAATATATTTTTTTTTAAATTTACGTCTATTCTGTAAGTCTGCTTGATGTTTACTTCCCATGTTAACTGATGGATGTCTTGTGGGGTCCATGGATGTGGTACTGACTAAGAGTTTCAGGACACCCTGAGGAACTTGTTACCTTGGCAGGTGAATGAGTACACAGTGCTCACAACTCTATAAGGTCAGTACAAGGATTTCTGAGCTATTCTTTACTCCATCAAAGTCTAAACTCCATTTCTAGAAAGAATGGAATTGTATTACCTAATATTACCCAATAGTTATCTCATATATCCTTATTGGGCCATTTTATTTATTGTTTTTTTTTTTTTAACCCTCTTGGAACCAGGCAAAGGTTTATTGAAAGATGTAGTAAATTTAGAAAAGATAGAGATAATTAATTTGTTGTCTGTAGCTTAGCTTTTAGAGTGCTGTTTCAGAGATCTATTTCCCTTATTTCTGGCAATCAATTAACTTTCTTTAAGTACCTGTAGACTGTCATTGTCTTCAGACCAATGGATATGTGTTATAATTACACTGGGATGGTTTACATACACCCTGCTTATTTCCACCTGCCTTTGTCCATGTTTTTGAGGGACTCATATCTTAAAGACTGGTGTCGTAATTACATTATGAAACCAAGACAGGGTTTTAATTTGAACACTTATTAATTCCAAAATAATAATAAAAAACCCCACAACAACAAAAAAAATAGCATTCATCTCAGATTAAAAAACTGGAAACTTTCTGGCAAAATAAAACTCTGTGTTTGCATTTGCAGTTACAGTTCTCTCTCTAGAACATGGAGACTTCCTCTGAATCTGTTTGGACTGCGTACTTACAAGTGTTGGTTCTAGAAATCATGAACATTTTAAGTGGAAAGGTTTTTTGCTATGGATATAAAAAAATAAATACATATGTAGATTAAATTAATACATATTTTGTATGCATCTAGAAATCTATAAAGACAGATACATAAAATGACCAAACTCCTGGAAGTCTCAGGTGCACAGCAGTATCACATTTTATCCTTCCTGCAAATATTGGCTATTAGGAGTGCAACATGGAACTTACTTAATTGGCCTCCATTATATGCCTGAAAGACAACATGGTGAAATCTGGTTAAAACAACTTCAGATTTTGGCATTTAATCTAGTATTCTCCTTTCTATCAGAAATTGGCTTTCTACCTTGGCAAGATTCATCATGACAATCCAGAGCTAAATCCTTACACCATACTCAGGAAATCCTTTAGTCTCCTATGACATGTGATGTCATGCACTGGTTGTTATGCTACACTCTGCTGTCTCACATAGCAGAGTCAGCTAAATCTAGGGCTTATTTCCAGCATGCATCAACCATATCTGCTTTGGAGAACATCCCGTTAATTCTTCCAGAAATGGTAAATGGAGCCCAGAAATACAGAAAAAAATCTGGATCTTTGGTACTTTATCTTCTACTTGTAACCATAGATATGGATGTTTCATTGCTGATGTAGGGAAGCACTTGAGGATGGCTTGCATTTATGTCAGAGTTATTAATCACCAGGGGAAACAGATGAAATAATAATGAAACTCACTGCACCAGTATGTACTTGATTAAACAAAAGAGGAAAAGTACATCCATGAGAACAGGTAGAGTCTGAGCTATTACAATTTTGGCAAATTTTTATTTAGTGCTTTTAGCACCTTTGCAAAAGAAAAGTTCACAGCCCCTGGCCTAAATTGAGAGGGGAGACAATCCTTTGTGTTGGTTCCTTTAGGGTTGCTGTAATGTGGATCTGCTTCTGCTGCTCTCCTGACAAAAGACTGAAGCATGCACTGATCTTCTCCCTTTTTCTAATTTTTGTGCTGTAAAACACTAACCTGTTTAGGCTTGCCACTTATGTTGGTTCTGGAGGCCATTTACAGAAAGAGACATATCTTGGTTGGATAAAATTATTAGTGCTGCTGTTTCCAAGGTAGTTTTAATTTTCAGTTTTTGAGAAATTTGTGGGCAGTCAGCTTACAATTCTGAATACATTTACATATTGGAAAAGGAGAGTTCATTTGGTCATGAAATTCCTTCTTCTTATTGCCTGACTCTTTGGTAGACACTGGTCTCGGGGGAAATCCTTTTCCTAGCTTATGCAAAACTTAAGCAGAAAATTTCTAGGCAGACTTTCTTGGCAGTACACACAAGATTTTATTTTTCATGTTAGAAAAGTTCACTGTACTTATAAGACTGGTATTATTCATGGTTTTTCAGAACACATGCTTGAAGTCAAGCAGCTGCAACTTACAGTTCATCTGGCAAACGTTTACTTCTCTGCTTACTCTGAGTATTGCTCAGGGATTTTTCTCTACTAGCTCTTTATAAGGCTTTTTGGAAGATCTCACCAATATAGTTCTGCCAGCTATGGAACAGAACCTTGACTTGGTCTTATTTGTACTAATGGACCTTTCTTTCACATCATTGTAGTTTTCTGTGAAACAGCTATTTTAATGGTCATTAAAGCACTGAAAGTACAATAGCCATTCCATTTCCAGTAAGGCAGGATCTGTCTCAAAATAAATCATTGGTTTTATTATGCAGGTCATCCCCAAAGCAGAACACTACCGAAATCTGAAATGTGTGTAAAACCATCTCTGACAACTTGGGAAAGTGCTTCTGTTCTGCACTCAGCTGCTGAGAGTGTTTGCCTGCTACTGGGACAAGGAGACAGACATCCCTCAGACAAGCATGCAAGCTATTGAGAAATTTACTAATGCTGGCAGGTAGTGGACTCTGTGCTCTTGCTGGGGCAGTAGGGCTGCACAGTCCTTCAGCCTGCTCTAAGGGGAAGGATCTGGATGCTGTGTCCTAGCAGGTCTCCTCTCTGGCTCCAGGTGGCTAGCCCAGCAGTTAGGAGGCCTGTGCACTGTTGGCATGCTCTTTCAGGTCAAGTGCTGCATGTTGTTTCTCAGCCACAGAGAACTGTAGTAGTAGTCACTCGGATGTATACTACATACAGTATAGCCCAGGGCTGAAGAGTGTCGTTGAAGACCCTATCATGCCCAAAACTGTTGAACTTGGGCATCGGAGTCTCTCTGGTTTTGCCCAAACTTTGGGAAGCCCCTAGGTTTAGAGCACACCTTACCTGCACCATAGCAAGCAGAGTTGTGTGTAGACACCATTGGCTTTTCCTCACCCCTACACTGTAGTTTGCCTGGTAGGAAATGAGTTTGCAAGGAGCCCCAACCTGCTATGTGCTCCTAGAAGGGTCTGAGTTTGGGCAAAGGCCGGACCATTCTCTCCCTGGGCCTACAGGGCACTCCTCCCACAGGTTCACACCTGTCTCGTTGCCATGGATGTCCCCAGCTACTAAAAGGAGAGAACAAATCCTGTTTTGAAAGGATTTGTTTGGACAAAAAATGTATATGAAATTGTGAGATAAACAGGTGCTGGGTATGAGATAGGTTTGAAAATAGACAGAAATGGAAATTAAGTTAATTCTAAGCCTATGTAAGCAGAAAACCCAGAATGCCAGTGTGAATGAAGAGAAATTGTCCCACTGTGCCTACAAAAAATTTATACACCCCATTTGCTGTGTAGAGTATACTAGGATTTCTGAATAGAACTGCTTTATCTAATTGCTAGCAGTCTGTTTGTTAGGTCTCTAGGCACCATAAATGAGGGTGACTGAGGCATTTGGATAAATGTTGCTTCTTCCTTATATGGTACATCCTTACCATCTAGGAGCGTATCTATTAATTACTATCCACTTTGCAAACTCGTCTGTTTTTTCAGGAGAAGATCGGGTACAATTTGTACTGTTCCATTTTAGGTTATTTTTTTTTGCTTGCTTTTATCTTGTTTTTCTAGGAGGAAAGGAGAATCTGTTATAAGGTCAACCCTCATTGCCTAGCACTTTTTGTATGCCTCCAGTGGAGGCTGTTGGCATCAGCCAAGGCAGAAAGTGCCACTTGAGGTCTCACCCCAGCTAGTAGCATTCCTGTGCATGTTTGATGATTATGGAGACAGATCAGCTCTTCCAGAAGTTGATTTGTATTGCCTGAATTAGTCTTCTGCTCTGAATTATTCTTCAGAAGACGGTAATTGCAGACCCACTGAGTACAGGGGGAACAACAGGGAGCCAGCTTTTTCCTTTAGCTGCCTACGGTTGGTTGCTGTGAGTAGTCTCTTTTGCTCATACCTGTATCTGATGGTCAGATGCTATTCTCAGTTTGTTTCTGCAGCTGTTTAACATCATTAACACGTGTAGTTATTAAGCACAGATTCAGAGCACATTGCTGCAGTTTTCTGCATCTGTGCAGATTTCTTATTTCTATGGAACATTTTTGCATCTGATTTACTCAATTGAAATCATATGGTCTACCTGTGGGGTGTAAAATACAGCAGCATGAGCTGTTTTTAATTTTACTGTTGTTCTGTATTTAGGAGTGACTCATTGCTCTGGAGAATGAGTTGATAAAACATTTGCACATCTCATTAATCTAATACTGTAATTCCCAAGAAACATTACAGTGAAAAAGCCCATTGTTCAGACAGTGCATGGTGAGCTTTATTTTCTTGATAATACAATGGGCTACATGTAACAACCTTAAGTGTCATTTTTAGAAAATGAAAATACAATACAAGAGGTCCTTTACAGAATCCAAAAAGTGATGTCTTGGAACTCAGACCTCAGGGAGTACTGGACTAAAAAATTTAAAAGGCTGTAGTTTAATTCTGTTAGTCATACCATAGAATCATAGAATTGTTAAGGTTGGAAAGGACCTCAAAGATCATCAAGTTCCAACCCCCCTGCCATGAGCAGGGAACCCTATCACTAGACCAGGTTGCACAAAACCTCATCCAACCTGACCTTAAAAACCTCCATGGATGGGGCATCAACAACCTCCCTGGGCAACCCATTCCAGTTCCTCACCACCCTTATAGTGAAGAATTTACTCCTAATATCTAACCAAAATCTCCTCTCTTACAGTTTAAAACCATTACCCCTTGTCCTATCACTATCTTCTCTGATGAAAAGTCCTTCCCCAGCTTTCCTATAGGCCCTTTTCAAGTACTGGAAGGCTGCTATATGGTCTCCCTGGAGCCTTCTTTTCTCCAAACTGAACAGCCCCAACTTTCTCAGCCTGTCTTCATAGCAGAGGTGGTCTAGGCCTTTGATCATCTTGGTGGCCCTTCTCTGGACCCTCTCCAACAGGTCTATATCTTTCTTGTGCTGAGGGCACCAGAACTGTACACAGTATTCCAGGTGGGGTCTTGCCAGAGCAGAGTAAAGGAGTAGAATCACCTCCCTAGCCCTGCTGGCCACACTTCTTTTGATGCAGCCCAGGATGGGGTTGGCTCTCTGGGCTCCAGCACACACTGGCAGCTCATGTTGAGCTTCTCACCTACTACCACCCCCAAGTCTTTCTCCTCAGGACTTTCCTTGGATGTTCATTTCTCCCCAGCATACCTATAGAAGTTTTTCGTATTGTTCTTAACATCCCTGATAAGATTTAATTCTAGCAGGGATTTGGTTCTCCTCACCTGATCCCTAGCTGCTTGGACAACCTCTCTGTAATCCTCCCAGGATACCTGCCCTAGCTTCCACCCCCTGTATGCTTTCTTCTTCAGTTTGAGCTTTTCTAGGAGCTGCTTGCTCATCCACGCTAGCCTCTTGGAATTTCTACTTGACTTCCTCTTAGTTGGGTTGCAACACTCTTGGGCCTGGAGAAGGTGATCCTTAAATATCAGCTGACTTTCATGGGCCCCTCTACCCTCCAGGATGTTATCCCAAGACACTCGCTTGAGCAGATGCCTGGAGAGGCTGAAATCTGCCCTTCTGAAGTCAAGGGTAGTAAGCTTGTTGTGAGCCCTCCTTGCTGCCCTAAGGATCTTGAACTCCACCATTTCATGGTCACTACAACCAAGACTGCCCTTGAGCTTAACATCCCTCACCAGCCCGATCTTGTTGGTTAGGACAAGATCCAGCACAGCACCTCTCCTTGTTGGTTCCTCGATTACTTGGAAAAGGAAGTTATCATCCTTGCACTCTACGAACCTCCTGGATTGTTTGCGTTTAGCAGAGTTGTTCTTCCAACAGATGTCAGGGTGGTTAGTCTCCCATGAGCACCATGGCTTGTGAATGTGAAGCTGCTCCTATCTGTCTACATAGTTCCTCGTCTATATCATCCTCCTGCTCAGGCAACCTGTAGCAAGCCCCCACCATGATGTCACCTTGGCCTTTCCCTTAATCTTAACCCATGAACTCTCAGTTGGCTCCTCATTCATCCCCAGGGAGAGGTCCATGCACTCCAGCTGGTCTTTGACATAGAGGGCAACACTCCCACCCCGTCTCCCCTGTCTGTCCTTCCTAATGAGTTTGTAACCCTTTATGCTTTTCTGAGCAGTGGATTTTTCTTTCTTTTTAAATATAAAGCTTGGAAATTGGTGACAGCCAACAGATTCAGAAACAGATTGGTTTGGAAACTATTTTAAAGCTCCATTTGATGTAATGGTAGTCCATAAAATGGAACAATACAATAAATGGAAAACCTCATACAGTTTTGCTCCCCAGTAGTTTTATGATTCTCATTTAGAAAAGAATTTTAATGCAGAGCACAGCTAGTGATCTGCTTTTTAAAACTGATTACTAGATTGATTATCTTCCTGTTTAGCTGATAATTTATTTCTACTTCATCTTGGAATATGTCTCATGTCTTCCCTGCTTTCCTCCCCCTCTAAAAAAATCCCAAACCAAAAAGAGCCAATGAAGTATCCATACAGTCTATTTTTGTAGCATAAAATATTACGAAAGTGAGAAGAAACTGAAAGTAATGTGTACTTTGGAAAACAATCACTCCCAATATTAATTGTAATGGAATGTTCCTATTGCAGAAATGAGAAGCAAAAAGTAGGAAGCAAAGTCAGCGGAGAGTCCACTGGAAAACATTTTACCATAGTAATGGACATAGACATGAGCATTCAGTATTTAATATCCTTATCTGCCCATAAATGTAAGCATTAAAGAGGCACAATTTGTTGCAGCCATTTTTCCCCTCCTGGAGCTGTCATCTGGGCTGTCAGTAATGGATTATTTTGAGGAAAAAAAAAACAACCTCAAAGACACAACTCACTGCCCTCACAAATCACTTCATACCTTTTTTTCTACTTTAAAAAAGTAAAATACATTGGAGAATCTGAAATAGTGCCCTGGTGCAGAAGTTGTGGAATAGTATCACAAAGACTGTGAGCTTTTGTATTTGTGAGTATGAATTTTCCTGATCTTGATGAAATGCCCACTTAAAAGCCACAAATTATCATTGCTGTATCTTGGGGGATATGCTGCTCTATCCTTGAAGCAGAGGATGCCACACACTGACCTGAGTCACAGTTCTGCAGGAGCTGTGAGCAGCTACCCCATTAATTGGAGAGTTTGTGGGGGCAGCAGTTTGCAAACTATTGCTTTCTTCTGTTAATCTTTCTTTCTGAGACCTATTACATTTTATGTTTTAGGCCATTGGTCTTGTGAGTGTGAGAAGTCATGTGAGAAGTGTCTGTCATTCACTGAAGAAAATATAAAATTGTATGCATTCACATTATTTTTATTAATGAATAAATCTGTATTTAATCAAAACATAATGGAAAAAATCCTATTTTATCTAGCAGTGCTCTCCAGCACATCTGTACACGAAGCTTTACACGTTGCCCCACAGCTGCTGTGTTTGACATCTTTCCCTTGCTGCCACCATACCACGTTGTGTTGTCTGTTTCTTTAGTTGACAATGTACTGCTACTCAAAGAATAGTGATCAAATAAATAATATTGAGTGTAAATTAACTTAGTATTTCTCTATTTCTGAAGGCTTTTTTTTTGTTTGTTTCCTAAGCAAAGTTTATGCTAGTTCTTTTATTGTATCCAACCTGCTCTGTACTTTCCACTCCTATCTAAAGATGCTGGCTATTGTGATAGTCTACTAAAAGCTACCACTGTTATCTAAAGGTGATTGTTGTTGTTGTTGTTGTTGTTTTTGTAGTTTTGTGGGTGTTTTAGATACACAGACTAGCTCTGGTCACGGTGCTTTAAAGTTTATGGTTTTGTTTTTACTTAAGGATAAAGGAAACCAAACTATGTAACAAAATAAAATTTCTTTGCTGAGATCAGGATGTGTTATATTGCATTATGTTATGCAGAAATCTGCGCTTGTTTTTCTACACTGTATGTGGTTGTTTCCAAAAGTAAAAAAATTGGACATGAACTGGAATAAAGTAAAAGCATAAGGAGTTTCAAGTTTTCTTGTTAATATAAAAAATTAAAAAAATAGGTAACTGTTTTCAGATGTGGGAAGAATCACCAAAAGTATGTTTTGATGCCATTTGTGAGATCAGGTGGAATTTTTTCTTGGTCCTACTTTTTTCATATTTTTATAAATATTGTGAGATCTTTAATTGTCTGGACAATTTGTGAAAAGCCATGAGACATGTGCATGTTTTCCTGAAGAAATAATCATGGACTGACTAAAATTTAGCCTATGATAGCTTGTTGTTTCATTCGTATGTTAAGCAATGAAAAAAAAGTTATAATATTTGGTATTACTGTCTCTTAGTCTATGTACATTGTTTAATAAGCTATCAGATACTTCCTCTTCTGATTAATCCTATAGGAAAATATTTAAGCACTATTATCAATATTACTGATATCTGATTGTACGGACTTTTAAAACTGCCATAATACTTTTATAATGAGAACTCATTTGTGTAACCTAAGCTTTTTATATGTATGCTTCTAGCTTAAGAGATGTGGCAAAAACGGTCTTCTTTTTTTGTCCTAGAAAGTGAAATAATATGTTTTATTGCATTTGAGGTAGTTCAGAAAAATGCTAATTAAATACATCCAAGTGACTAAAGATTTACTCAGGTTTTGGCCTTTGACTTTTCTATTTGCCCCTTCCCTTCTTATTTTCTAATATTACATATTTGGTCACATACTTTCAAGCACTAATTCCCTTAGCAGAGGCTTGCATTTTCTTCCAGTTAAACTGGATGAAAGTAACTAGCAAATTCCTGCTATAGCATCTCATGTTTCAGGAAGCACTAAATTGAACAGCAACTGGGTAACTCTTCTTGTTTCTTGTGTTTGAGCCCAAGAGCTACAATACTGTTGCATCCCATCACAATGGGCAGAGTTTGATATTGTTTCACAGAATCATAGAATGATTTGGGCTGCAAGGGACCTTTAAATATCATCTAGCCCAACCCCCCTGCAATGAGCAGGTCCATTTTCAACTAGATCAGGTTGCTCAGAGCCCATCCAGCCTGTCCTTGAAAGCTTCCAGGAATGAGGCATCTACCATCTCTCTGGACAAACTGTTCCAGTATTTCACCACCCTCATTGTAAACATTTTTTTCCCTTATATCTAGTCTGAAATCTAGTTTCATTCCCATCTGTGCTCTTGTGGATACTTATACATTGGCAGAAGTTTGTTCCCAGTTTTGTTCCTGGCCCCATTTTGGGGTTACTTGGAACTCTCAGGCTGGTTACTAGAAGCTTTAAAAAGACTCCTTGGAGCACACAGGCATCAGTGATCTGAAGTTTAGTAATCCTGAATAATTTGTGTCAGTTTTGGCTCTGTCTCACCACGGCAATTCCTGGAACTCTCTTCTCAGAGGACTTTCTCTGCTATTTTTTTATCCCAAAGTCACTTTTAAAATAATGATTTGAAGTAAAATAAAATCTAATCTGTGATAGATACAGCTCATGAGTGGAGCAAAGACTGCTTAGAAGTTTTAAACTACGATTTTAAGACAGATGTGTTTCTTGTTTTATTTACTTGCTAGGAGCAGGGCTCAGGTGTCTGTAGTCTTTCCCTGCCAGAGTTGATACTAGCATTACCGGGCCACTTCTGCAAGGAGCGTTCTTCCTTCCTCCACGCCAGGGTGAGTGATGGAATTGGCTTTTGGAGATGAGACACAGGGCTCAATGCCTGACAATCTGCAGGAACCAAATATTTCAGACTATGCAGAGGACACTCTAAGTCTTAGACTGAAAGATGAGCTGGAAACAATTCCTGTGGAAGAAATTCAAGGCCTTATACCTGAAGATTTGCAGGAATCTGCTCCTGCTGAAGCAACACAGGACGCTAAACCTGAGACTGGGCAGGTACAGCAAAGGGATACTATAGGTTAAAGATTTGGGTGGTTATATGTTTACAGTAATGTATTTGTTAGGAATAATAAACTTAGAGTTTTCTCAATTATACTTGAGAATGCTTGCTTGAGTTTTAAAAATTCAGCCTGTTATTTCTGTAGAGGCAGGATCTGTGAAACCCCAGCAAGGTCTGCGGTGTAGGGCTGTTTGGTGTATACCATGCAAATCATTTTTTTTTGCCTTAGCTAGGTAGAATTTTCTATATAGAATTTCTATATTTCTATATAGAATTTTCATCTTCAGGGGGATTGAGTGGACTGAGTGTATCTGTTGCAAGCTGACCTACACAGTTAAATTCTTTATATAATGCTGGTCACTATCCATAGTGGATAAACTGAAGCTGTCCTAATATGAAGTAGACTTTTGTGCACAATTTGAAATTACCAGCCCCTGTTCTATGTGAGGCTAAAAGTACTATTACCTTTTTACATTGAAACAAAATCCTTTTCAGTGTTGTTCATAACAAGGGTGGAAAAAAAAGGTCAGGAGTGAGAGACAGGCTTGATGAACAGTCCTGGTGATCTAACTGATCTTTTGCTGCAGCATGAATCCATGCTCTCCTGCCTTGCAGGAACCAGACGTATCCTAAACAGTAGACTTATTTTCTTGCCCAAAATTTTTCTCCTCTTAATGTTTCTCCGCAAAGTTTATCCATTTGTGTGAAGTGTTCAGCACTCACTGCAGCAGGCAGTTGGGACATCTTCTACACTGCAGGTGAGTGCCCTTTCCAGCAGGCCAGCAGGTCCGTATCTTTTCCTTCTAGTCAGTAGTCTAAAACGACCAGAAGTTGGATCTCAGCCTGGCTATCTACATCCTGCTTGAGTGTCTTTGATCCTTGAATACTAGTTTTGTGAGGAGTGTTTGGGGTTTTTTAAATTGAAACTTTTTAGCAGAAGTCCTATCCTGAACTTGAGAAGTCTGCCCCAGACTTTTTTGTGTTAAAAATAGCATATTGTTGCAAAAAGTCCAACAGTTTGACTGTTTTTATCTATAGTGTAATTTAAAAAAACCACACCTCTTAATCGATAAATGTTAGGTAGATATCCTTGTCAGAATGAAAAGATCACTATTGTTTCTGGATGAAAGAATATTCAATAATACAAGAAAATTAACAAGTGTCTGACATTGGAACGATTCAGGAATCTGAACATGTTTTTTTACAGAGTGCCTGGACCCTCTCAGAAAAATCTTAACTTCTGATTTTGAAGGGTTTTTTCTTCTTGTAGAGGGTTGGTTTCTCTGAGCTTTAGGGAGAGGGATTAGGGTGGGATCGTAGTCCTCTTAATTAACATGCAAAAACTCAGTTTGAAGTACAAATGCTGCTGAAACAGGGCTTGCTTTCTGCTTCTAAACATGATTTCTTGGTATGAGCAGACCAATAAATCTTAGCCTTTAATCTTTGATTTACCTATTTGTAAAATATCTTTATTATTTACTAAAAGAGAGTATTGGTCCATCTGTAAGGTTAAAGTGTGAGGAAAATTCCCAAGTTTCAGTTTAATAGTGCATTTTTAATATCTTTCCATCCAGTTAATACTTCTATAAAGCATTAGTAATGAAAAATGGCAAGATTTTGTCATTATTAAAACAGCCATTTAGTTTTGCTGTTGCTTACATCAATTGCTCACCCTACCATACATTTTGTGCAGTTTTGCAGTTTTCACCAAATTTATGCTGCAGTAATCCACAGAAGACCATGTACTATAGTAAGAGCTGGTTTAGGTATGACATACCACAAACTGCCACGTGTTTACACTTAGCATTGCCGAATATAGAAGCATGCTTGATTAATGAGCAGTTGTGATCCCATCACATGTGCTACATTCTTCAGGCAGGTTTGTAAAGCCAAATTGAGAGGGAATCGACCCCGATTCATGTCTTCACGTATGTGAGTCAGGAAAGGACAATGGCTGTTTTCAAACACATGCGATTTAATCTTGACATAGTTTATTACTTTGCTCTGATGCTGCTGAACATACAGTTTCAGAACACAGAAATACAGCTCCATGAAAGCACTCACTTTGGCATAGCCCTCCCTTTGTCTAATAGCTGGGAACACTTCTTGCTGTTTAGTTCTGTTTCCCAAGTTCTTTTTGCAGTTGCTGACTGCGTGTGCAGGACCTCATATGTTATGGGCTTGTATGTGTGCATGTACAAAGTGAAACTATCAATCACAATGACAAAGTTGCAAAAGTCTGGGCACATATGCAGAAGTTCCTTGCTTATATTCAGAAGCTCTCTTTTATTGTTTTTGAAATGCATCCCAGCATTAAGCTCTCTAGTGAACATTTAACTTAAAAAAGTAGAGAGAAATTTCTTAGAAAATACTTTTTGCTTTTAGGAAATTTCTTAGTCTCAATACTTAGAACTACATGTAAATAAGTTTAGATATTATTTCCTATATGGCTTTGATATAAGGTAAATAAAAATAAAGAGCCATTTATAAAGAGCTAAAAAATGCTATTGTTAATACTGATACAAAATGCTCAGTCCATGCTTTTAAAAATATTTCTGCCTTTTTAGGACTGTCAAGAGGCAAACTTTCAGTGTATTCTGGAAACTAAGTACTTGCATTATATAATGATGTGTGTGTAGTTCTTGAACTTTAAAAATAATGTTTAGTTTATGAACTTTTCAACTTGAGATACAGCAGATTCTGCCTGGTGACAGAAAGTAAACAGAAGTTACAACCTGCAGTTTCATTAGGTGCCTGGACTAAATACAGTTTATTTTCTAACACATCAGAACAAATGCCATTCGTTCCCCAGCCTTCATATTCAGGGACTTCTAATAGATTTATGATCTTGAGTTCCTTTTTATTCTCTGTCTTTGTCTTCTTCCCTCCCCTTCTTTTCTGGCATCATCTTGTAATGATTCAGATAATCCACTATTATTCACTCTTTAAAGTGAAAGTAGTGCTTGCTAGATGGGCCAGTCTAATGGGCTAGGATATTCTGCTTTATTATCTCTAGAATCAATCCAGGATAGACAGCATCCAGCCCAACACAATCACCATTTCTTATCAATCAATCAGCCTAAGAATGGGGAGTCCCTAGTGGCAAATACCTGCCTCTAATAACAGCAGAAGCCCAGAGCCCAGACAGAATAGGATGCAGGAGAAGACTGTTTCTTATGAAGGTTTCATTTGTCCCTGTAAATTGTATGTGTGCTAACAGAAGAACAAGTGAAATGCTTAACCAAATATTTGGGTTTCTTGGTAGCCCAAGAGGGATGAGAGACTTCCCTGACTGGATCAGCTATGGCATTGTTCTCTACTGGGATGCTGCTGGCTCAGCATTATTCTCAAGGTGTTATTCTGCACCACCATGATTGTGGTTTCCCATTTTGCACTGCCTGCTCTGCTCCTGTTTGCAATAATAAAAACTTCCTTGGTTGCTCCAAGTTAGTCTAATAGGTCTCACATAAAGAAGTTAATACTTAGTCTCAGACTGGCTCCTTGTTATAACATACGTAGTCATACCACTAGTGCTTTATGTCTGTGCTTTCTCTGGATGCAAACAGAAAGCAACCCTAAAAGGACCTGCAGTCTGCAGCATTGGCTCATTACCAACATTTGTTACATCATGCCTTCTCTGGGGAGCACAGTCATGTGTCTTCACATATGTTCAGAGTACATTAGAATGAGTGGGCGTTGTTCTTTCCCAAAGAATATGCAGCTCTTGCTTCTGCTTATGTTCAAGAGCAATTTAGATTGGTAATATCATTGGAGGAAGAAGAAAGATATTTGTAGTGATGGATATCCTGCATTTGAAGCAGCCAGATTTCTGTTCCCTACTCTCAGTAGCCTCTTATTTGTCAGAATTTGCAATGTCCGTGGTGATGCCTTGCTTCCCTTAAGGGGGTTCATGTCCAAATTTTGTCAGGCTGCCTAAAGCTTCGTGATTTTTCCATGAATTACGTTAATTGTATTTGAGATAGCTCCCATGATTTTTGGCTTTTCTTCTAGTTTTCATTAATGATTGCTTCAACTGGTTGTAACAGGGTTTACTTGTACATAGGATGTTGCCCTACATCCTTGGCCTGTCTTGTATAAATCCTGCTTTATAAATGTGTAAAATGCTGAATCTTAAGTCAGCAGCTGGAAATCAGTTTGGCTTGTTCAAGCTGGTCTGTAGTTTCCTGGCACATTACTTTTCTCATTTGAACCAGAGTAAATACTTGCTTTCAAAGCTGAATATTCTATCAGGAAACTGCTGCTTCTTTCAAGCTGGCTTCTGCTGTCCTTGGCCGTGGTCGCCAAGCTGGTGCTAAAAGAGGGGAAGCAAGTGCACTGCCTGACTTACTGTACAGTGCTGAAGCCTTTTGAAACCACAGCCTGCCCAAGTCCCTTTGTAAAACCTGGGTGAGCAGCTGGAGAACTATGAATCATTGCTTGTAATGAGGAGCCAGAACTTGAGCAAATATAAGTGGTGACTCAGGGGAGCTTGTGAACTGCAAAAACAGTGAACAGCAGATTAGTTTCAGAGGGGCAGGTAGCTGACTGCCCAGCAACCTCACTTCAGCAGACCAGGGAGTGGAAAATTGCATACTGCATTAAATGCCAAATGACCCAAAACACAAACTCAAATTACATGCATGATTTCAGATTCTAGATGAAAATGTGGAGGTTTCATGAATTAATAGCAACATGGAAATAGAAGAAAGCATGAGGTTGATCTTAGTTTATAGAAGGCTGCTTTAGAGATTGTAGCATGGGGAATCAGGTTTATTATTGTATCTCAGCTAACATTAACATAACTTTATCTAAATCAATTAAGTATATAGAAAGTGTTTCTCCACATTTCAGTATTTATGGGGTTAGTAGTGATCATTGCAAGTTTCTTCTGTTTGTTTTAATGCTAAAAAAGCACTTAATCAACTTTTATTCTCTCTCCCCTCAAACTGCTTTCCTGTTTTTTAAAATTTGTGCCATTTACATTTTTTTCTTAAAGACTCTTCAAAATGCAGTTACTCACACCTAATTTGTCTAGCTTCAGTTTCTAAGCCTTTGCTTTTGTTGTGACTTTTTCTACTAGATAAAAGACCTGTCTATTGTTAGAGGCCCTTCCTGCCTCAGTTTACATATAATCCATGTTCCAGTCACCTCTTAAATTTCACTGCAATAAACAGACTCAACTGCCTGAAGTAATTTTTCTAGCACTTTTCTAAGCTTTTGCAGTTTTCAGTACAGCCTAAAGGATGTGTGGACACCTGTCCTCCACGTATTATCCCGACAGTAATTTTATGAACACTGTAAAACCCCCTGCCTCATCTTTCTTGACATTTCTTTGTAGGTTCAAAGATCAGTTTGACTTTCTAAGCTACAGAACTACAGAGAGACTGTGTGAAACCAGTATTGTTCATGATTCTTTATTGACTGCTGCTTCCTATTACCTTTTACTATTTCCCTACTCTAGATCTGTGTGTTTAGATTAAATTAGCTTAATCAGACCAAGTTCCACATATGTGAGTCATCTCTATCATTGTTTAATGCATCCTTTAGTTGTCAGGTGAAGCTATCAGTGAAGTGTTCACTTTGTGGATTACCCTTTTCCTGTAAAATCATTGGATTGTTCCATCAAACTTGGCAGCGCAGTGGAGGTCCCAATTTTAATTTTATGCTGACTTTGTTGAAGAGCAGGGTCTATGAAGCAGACAGAAATGGATGGTTCCACAGAGGGCAGATGGGTGAAATTTGGCCTTTGCCCACTCTGTATGGCAATGGTTGGACAGTCAGTGTATGTGAAGCTTTTAATGGGCCAACAAGTGTGTGTAGCTTCAGGACAGCCACTATTTACTGAAGCTTGTCCTTGCAGAAGTGGGAGAGGGTATCAGTGGAAACTGGGAGCTCTGCATTGCCACCAAGAAAAGGGATTTGGCACATGAAGGAGCTTAGTGAACTGGGAACACTGGGCTAATATGATGGTTGTGATGGGGAAATGTGCAAGGACATAAGACAATCAAAAGTAGGTTTTGCTGGTTTAGGCTGCCGTTAGCTCTGCTGAACAGGTCTGATCCCAAGCAGCTATTCTTAAATATTGGTTATGTCATGGGTCTGGGCTATATAGTAAAACTGAAATGTAATTATTTGAACTTTTTCCTGTTGGATGTTGTTAATTGTCAAATACATCTGAAAAAAATATTCTTATTTAAGTTAAAACATGACTATACTATCCTAGTTTTTCAGAATGAATAATATCTAACAGGAGACAGTCTTTGTTAGAAGCACTAAGCAAATATTTTTAAAACAGCAGAAGAAAGCTTGTGTTGCATTACTTTCTGTGCCATATGAGAAAACTGATTACAGTGCTGTTTGAGACCTGGCCTGTGTTTTCAAAGGCAAATCCTACACGGTTAGGCAGGTAATGCATTATTTATGTGATACGAGGGAGAGGTATAGATTTCTACTGATAGTTCCATATGGCTGGCCAGAGGAGTAGTACCTAGTCTTTCTTGCCATTGCCTGCCGTGGGGAAAGATGAGCAGGCAGACATCATGCTGTTACTGGGCACTTTACACCCCATTGTCTGCTGTGGAGAGAGCTACCAGGCTGTAAAATGCAAAAAGGGAGAGGCAATGAGAAGATAGTAGTTTTTGTTGAATTTTTATCATGACAGTGGTTCAATTTGAAGTAACCTTTTAATAATTATGTTTGTGCATTTGATTTTTTTATCAAATGCATATGGTTTCTAAACATACTCTAGCAGAAATATATGTAAGCATGTATATCAAGAACAAATAGACAAAAATTTTAGGTGGCCTTTGACTGCATTTTGCAGAACTTTTGAAAATGTTGCCAGGCCAGATTACTTGATCTTTTCTGTGTTACTTTTGGTTGTTTTTTGAATAATAGCTTCTAAATAATAATGCATTGTGATATAAAGTCAGTTCATGTTACATGTCCTCTTTAAAGGATTTGCCTATTGAATTTGCTCTACCAAAGCTATCTGTTATAAATATTTTGCTGGTGTCCAAGCACTGTTCAAATAAACTTTCTAATAATGTCTCTCAACTCTGACATAATGGGAGATTTGTTATGGTTATATAAAGGTGGGACTTGACAAGACTAAGACACTGGGCCACGGAGCATTTTACTGTGAAGCTCAAATGTGCAGTTTGAGTCGAGTATAAAGTTACTTTGTACTACTGAAGGCTGTTGGTGTTGTGGTAGGTTTGACTTATTATGAAAATGAAGGAAATTGATTCAAAAGCAGGTCATCTTGGAGTTTTTTATTTCTTTTTATGACTGCTTGTCTTAACAGCATGGAAATTAGGTCAGTTCTGTCCCCCCAACCTTCTGTGGTCCACTAATGTCCAAATGCTTTTAACTGCTATTCTGTTTTACTTGGTAGCTGTGAGCGACCCTGCAGATCTAAAGTCATTCTCTGTAGAAATACCAAGAATATAGTATTGATTTTTAATTCTTCTGAGGCCAAGATTGTATCATTTTATGTATATAATATTGAACATTATGTTTAACAAATTAGTCTCTGATGTTTGATACAGTCTTACATGACCTTTTAGGCTAAATTTTTACTACACCTACTAATAGCAATAATTTATTGGGAAGTCAGCTTATATTTTTCTAGCTTAAAAATATAGCAAATTTAATGTTGTTGTTGTTGTTGTTTTTTCTACCAACCCTTCAAAATATAACCACAAGAATCGTGTTTTGCCTGAAGAATTTAATGAAAAAGAAATCTCTTTCTAGTGGTTCAGAGGGGTATCTCTTTACCCTGGAAGTAGATTGAATTAAAAGCTGTCAGACTTTCAGGAGGAGTTTCCACAGCGGGCATGTGATGGCATTAGACCTAGACTGCAATAAGCAAGAGTGAATTTCTGATTTCTAGGGTTTGTGGATTTTTTTTGTGTTATTAAAAAATTGCTTCACCTATTGGCCAGGTACATCAAGTCCATTGGGTGGTCTATGAAGTGACTGCCAGCAATTGCAATTGGTTTTTTAGTCCAGTTCATCAGATTACTGTAAAGATCACTAAAGATCAGTGTCCAGTGATCTACTTTAGGCTTGCTTCAGGAGATTTCATAGTACTATATGCAAAAAATACTACAAAAAAAGGACACATTTTAAAATGGGCAATGAAATTTAGTAGATGCTATTCTGTCAATACAAATTAATTTAGCAGAATTCACACTTAATTTCTTGTCAAATACTAAGCATCCAAGTGTAAGCTTCCTGAAGTTGAGCTCCATGCTGCAATTCACGTCTTCTGGAAATCCTGCTGAAAGTGATAAAAAGTGCTTAAAAGCCAGTAAATAGGCTGAATGGAATTATGGAGAAGTATTGTTCCAGATATCTGAGCATGATGGAGTCATGTGTTGAATATAAAGTTAGGCAAATCTTTGGGTGGGGTTTGTTTGGTTTGGT
This sequence comes from Apus apus, assembly GCF_020740795.1. Taxonomy (NCBI): domain Eukaryota; kingdom Metazoa; phylum Chordata; class Aves; order Apodiformes; family Apodidae; genus Apus; species Apus apus. The sequence continues at coordinate 20,755,773 of NC_067283.1, read as the reverse complement.
TTTTGTTTTGGTTTTGCCTTTTGTTGTTGTTTTGTCTTGTTTGTTTGTTTTCTTTTTGACCAAGATATTAAAAAAGATTATACACAGGAGAAGTTATACAAAGAGGAAAAGCAAACAAAACAGGAAGACAGTATCAATATTATTTTTGGAGTTTTTAAAATTATTTTTGTTCACTTTGGTTAATTTGAATTAATTTTGTTCTTGTGACTGCAAACATCATCAACTAGATTAATTGCATCAATCAAATATAGCGATCGATGAATTAGGCAGGGGAGAATTAGGAGTTGTCACTGCTTCAGGAATAAGTGGGCAAAGCATACTGCAAATGCAAAATGCAGCACAAATGAGAAGCAAGTATGCACAGGGATGTATTTCAGAGAGGCTGCTAGAGCTGGTTTCTGTAATTGTTTCTGTCTTCATGATCACTGCTGAAAGACAGCCGTGTGTCCCTGTGTGTGTCTCTTCATGAGAGTTATTGCCCATGCTTTGTTCAGTTACTTACAGAGTAAGGTAGCTTAACTATTACCTACCATATATTATAAGGTAAAGAAAAAGGTTCAGAACGTAGTAATATTCAAAGTGGAAGTACAATAGCTTTATTTAAGAATAAGTTATAATGTTTTTACGCCCACGACAGTCATGTCCTATCTGGGTAATTTGTTTTTGTTGTATCCCATCAGTGTTTATTCAGGGAAACAGAAAATATTGACATCTATAGCTTCTAAAACAGAAATAACTGTTAGACAAGCATAACATAAAATATATGTATCTTTTAATGGTAAAGGTATTGTGCCCATAATTATTATTAAGGGGATATTTATTCATTTAAATACACCCAAAACACTTTAAAATTGCAAATTGCATAGTTTGTTTGTGACATAAGTTTGTATTTTTTTCACTTAGCAATCAGGGTTAGGTCCCTTTGAATATGGATGTTTTTCTTCTGTCATTTTTGCATTAGAGTAGCACAGAGATAAATGTGGTAGAACTGAAGTTACTGTGCACTGCCAGTACTCATGTATTTTCTTCCTAATATGCATTCTGCTGCATGCACTGGCCAGCAGCATGTGCGTGTGTATAATAGATTCCTCTTTGTGTCTTTTCATGTATCCTCTGAGGATAAATCTTGCTGCATGTGACTGTAATATTCAGAAAATATTCTCTCAGTGGCCTCATGTATTTTTTCATGTTCATAATGTTGCTGCTAGTTTAAGGGATATCTAAGCTTAAGGACACAAATACAGAAAAATACACTTCCAGAATTCTGATTTTGTTCTGAATAAACAAAAGCACGGCTTTTACTCTGTTCTGTTTGAATTACACTGCAGTGAGTACATCTAGAGTACTAAAACATAGTTTCAGGCATAGCTATAGAAAATTATTTGTCAGACTAATGCCCTGATGAAAGGAAAACTGGTTTTCAATACAGTGCAATCGTGTTCTGAGTCAACCAAATTTTGCTGTTAAAGACATAAGACATTTTGTTAATGACTATTGAAAACAGCCTTTTATGTTGTAATTGTAAATCAATTTAGCTGAATGAAAGTAAAGATTTAATATGCAGAAGCCACTGTAAAATTAGTGATTTAGCATATTTAGGGAGAAGATGAAGCACAATAACTATTTTTTTATATACTTGCTGAGATAGTTTTGAAATTCAAAGAGTGAAAGAAAGAAACCCAAACAATTCTTAAGAATTTCTACCATAGTTATAAAAAGTAGACTAGCAAAGAGGTTAATCATGTTTTCACTCAGTTTGCATGCAACTGTATGCAAGTTCCAGATAAACTGTCAAAGCAATCAGATGACAGTGAACTGGTTAATACTTGCAGAATTATATTCTTGGATACAGAACTGTTGCTCTTTTGTTGGTTTGGAAAATTAAATTCCATTTTTAATTTCTAAATAAACGTTTGTTCCCCCTGCTCTCTGTTTTTTATATTTAGTCCAATACACATGACATGGATGCTAAGTTTACCTAAAACAAGTATCAATCTTCAAAGCCTTGACAAGGTTAGGGGAATTGTTCTGACCTTTTGCAGTGTCATTTAAAATGGAATATGTCTCATGCTGCAGTTTTACAGATGTCAGAGATGAAGACAAACTTTCTAATAACAGTAGTTTTTATTCCATTTTATACTTCACCATCCTGTGCTGGAAGTATATCTCTATTCCAACAGAATTATTTTGTGTTTGAAATTCATGTGTGTTATTCTAAAAATGTTCATAGATTTTAAATTACCTGGTAGTGCACATATATTTATCATAGACATAACACTAAAGCAATTAAATCATAATGGAAAAAGCAGTATAGAACTCCCAGATATTGCAGGGAAGAAATTATGCTGTTCTGTGAGTATCTGAAGATACAGTTAGTATGAATGTTCACTAAATTGATAGGAGAAATATTTTGAAAATGTAAAGCAAATTGGATCAAACACTGCTTTGTTACTAAACATTTATTAAATATTTTTGTATAATTTTAAGAAGGCTGGTGTAATCATTGTGGGGGAAGGGGTGGTTGTTTTTTTAAAAAATTGCCATTATCTCCGTAGATGGTCTGTTTGTGTTCATGTTCCCACTTTCACTGAGAGGCTTGAACACATCTAAAAATCAAAACTGAACAAAACTCAAAGTTCCTTGACTTTGTGCTGCAAGCTTTGCATTATATTATTAAAGAGACACAAGTCAACTCCAGTTCTAGGTCTTCTGTCTTTAAATATTAAGAATACTTTAAAAAATATATGGAAGTAAATTTCCTGATTATAGAGCAATTTTTATAAGAATGAACCAGATTTCTTACATAGGAAACTAAAATCGAAGCTGTATGGAAAAGTGGATGCTCAAGGTGTGCCCCAAATATACCCCAATCTTTTTTGGATCCAGAAGGGTCCAAACCAATGGCTGAACCATGTTTGTGCTGGAAACATTTTTTCTAGGGGACCAGACTAAATCTGGGCTGAAAAAAAAAACTTTATACACATAGTGCAAGAAGTTAGGGGCCTTGGCACCATTTTCTTCAGTTTACTGAATTATTCCTGTTAAGCTGGATAATTGCTAATGGAAACCTAGCCAAGAATATAATCTCCTACTGGTGTTAATGACTTCCTTAGAAAACTATTGCTAGGCTTCCTCCTTAGCATCCCACAACCTCCCATCTTCTTGCTTCCATAAGCACTAGCACATTTTATAAAACTTGTTACTATCAGAGTCAAAAAGAGGGGGTTTTTAGCTATAGGCTTCCATTCCTTGCACACTGTGGAAGCCTATTAGAAGATATAGTGTTGCCTTGATTTTGGCTAAACAAAAAAAAACAACAACAAAAAAGTAAGGGTTGTTAGTGGTATAAGGTACTTGTGAAGCCAGATGATACATTTTTGAAAGTTGTTACTGACACATATGTGTCATCAGGAAGGTTGTGTGGCATCACTGTACAGTGAACAATTTATTTCATTTTGAAATAAATTCTTCAGTTTTTGCCTGAATCCTTGAAAGAAGAGTGTACACCTACTACAGCTCTTGGTTGTTTTTTGGGATAATTATAGGTTCAAGCTAAGATTGCTTGAGTTATAAGATTACTCTCACATCTAAACAAATATAGACATTTTCATGAGGAGCATCTTGAAGGTATATAGCATAAGGCACTCTTTAGAACTGAGACTAATTCCGAATTCTTTCATAGCTGCACTCAGTCAAGTATCTCCTAGCACTGAGTGCCAGTGCAACCAATGTTTCCTGTAAAAAATCTGATCTTTTGAGGTCCCTTCCAACCCCTATGATTCTATGATTCTATGAAATAAAAGTATTGCAAAAAATAAAATTTTATCTTTTAATTGTTTTATTCTGGTTCCACTTTGCTATCTGGGTTAGGCCACGTATCTTTACGCGTGGCATGAGAAGACTGGATGCTGTGAAACTTGTGGGCCACCTGGAAGACCAACTGCACAACCTGCCTAGGTGGGCTATTCTCTGCCATGTTTGAGGAATGGGAAGGATCGTGGCAGGGAATACGCAGCCATTGTCACAGCAATTGATCTAACGTGTGTGCTTTTTCCAGTGCTGTTTGGATACAGGTGGGGACTGTTTGCAGGCTTGGTGAATATTTGATCATAATTATCATCTGCCATCCTGTCCAGAGACTTCAGTTACTTCTCATCTCAGTGCCTCAGGCAGAGCAGAGAAGGGTGGTGTGTGCTAAAGCACATCCAGCTGTCCTCCTGCCTTGACCCACAGAAGTGTGCTCAGAGCTGAACTGGCCATCAATAGGCTGAGCGTCTGTGTCTTAGACTATCCTGATGGTAAGGAGGTGGGTTTAAGCAGCTGGCGTGCAAACTCTCATGAAGAGTAAACTTCTGACAGCATAGAATCACCACGGTGATGATACTGAAAAGTTGATTTTGTGGTTATTGCACATTGCCCCCTTTCTGCTTTGCATGAACCCAGGAGGCTGTAATGCCCGCCTTCAGAGTGTGAGTTGAGTGATTGATTCAGCAAATTAGCATCTTCCCAGGCAAAATAAAATGGACTGATGTTGATAATAATTCTGTTATCTACTGATTCCTGGTTCTATAATTTATGAAAGCCAATTATAGACAGTTATTTTCCACCCAAAATTACATTTAGTACAAAAGTACTTCCCCATCTAGATACAGTGGTCCCTTTTATTTTCTCAGGATTGAAAATACCAAAACGTAAAGAAGAGAGTGCCATGCATCACTAACATTGAATTTACCTTCCATTCATGCATGGTGTGCCTTAATAGAATATTGTTCTGTTCAGCACATGAACTGCATGACATAGATGCCTTTCTGGTTGTGTTTTGGTGTGTTTTTTTTTTTCCTTTGTTGTTTTCTCATCCTGATTTCTTCAGTTTGTTAGGAACCGATTTTCAAAAGTTGGATGAGCCTGTATATTTTAGAAACAGGGTGGTTACATTTTGCTGTCTACAATATCTTATTGAATGCAGTTACGTATAGGAGATAGTAAGAAATATTATGCTAGTATCTCCCTTACAATGTTTGAATTTCAGAATAAAATAATTGCCAAATACTTCATTAGCACATGGATTATCGACCTTGAGGGTTATATATGTTTGGTGTCTGAAAAAAATAAGGGTGTCTTTTGTAGTTAGGGAGATAAAGCTGGTGAATAATAATTCACATTCTATTAAGTAAAAAGGTTTTTTAGCAGTTTCTGTGGATGTCTTGTACTTAAACAATAATTTGAACATTAAGGAGGGATGCTTTTTAAATACATCAATAGTCTTCCAGTATGCAAAATCGCCCATTTTGTTTCCCTTGTAATGATTCCTTTTGATTACAGATGGTCTGCGTGATAGTTGCTATAGAAACCAGACCGTTTTACTTCAGTCTCTCCCTGTTGCTATGGTGTGCAGATAGCTGCTATGTGTGAAGTGTCATTTAGATTTTTTTGTGATATTCCATATAATAGTTAACTTGCAATCAATATTCTCTAGCAGCAGCTAGAGTAACATGACATGCTAATTAATACTTTCTACCTTAAACTGTTGTCGAATTCAAGAGTTGGGCAGAAATCAGTTGCAAAGTTAGTTAAATGACTTCTGTAGATACAGCTTTCTTTACATTCTTAAAATTAGAAGAAAATAACTCTCTTAACTGACTGTTAGACAGCATTGTTTTTTCTTGCTGTAGCACGCTCCCTACCAGTGCCAGCAGACCAGGCACCCAGAACCCCTGCCGGCAGAGCTCTGGCTCCCTGGGGAGCCCTAGTGCAGCCGCTGCGCCAGCCCAACAGGCTGGTTGTGCAATCTGCAGTTGCTAGTTGCAGCTGTGGCCTTCCGCCGGTTCCTGAGGGCAGCAGCCGTCGGGACTGCTGAGTGTGAGTAAGGTGGAGCCCAGATGTCCTGGCCTCCAAACTTCACCCTTCTGCCAGCCTGGAATAAAACTAGTGTGGGGTAGCGCACGACACTTGTAACCCTTCCATGCTGCAGCTTCCTTTGCTGAATTTGGCACCTAAAAATAATAATAATAAAAGTTTTTTTAAAAACTAGATTTTCAGAAAATGCTCTAAGGATGGCATGAATGAGTGGAGATGATGTATTGTCATTATTCTGAGATAAACATCAGATTATTTTTCATGCAGAATAGTTGTATCCAGAACAAAGCCTTGTCTGAAGCAGGTTAGTGAGGGATAGCCTGCATCCAATGGCAAATCTCACTGAGTAGTTGCCTGCCATCTGACTTAGTTTAGTGGTACCCTACTTGATTTATTTTGCCCACAGACAACAATGGAGATGCCAGTGTGGTATAAAAATAACAAAGCTTGCTATGTATCTGAGGTGTCAGGAGAAGTCTGTGCCTTAGGAGCATGGTGGTTCTTTGCCTCCCTTCTAGGGTTAACCAGCCCTTAGGGGGTTTTCTGCCATGTGGGGGTCAGGAACTGGGTTGCACAGCAGCTCAGTGTCTAGTCCTGGTGTGCTTCCCAGCAACAAGCTCTATAAAGCAAGTTTCATGGGGATTTAATTTGTTCCCAAGTTTTGCCACCCCAGGAGAGTGGGGTGGCAAATCCTTCCACTTTCCCTGCACCATTTCAGTAATGAATATCAAGGAGCATTTCAGTAATGTTAATATCCTGAAGCTGTGTCAACCACCTGCTCTGCAGTTCTGTCTTTAAGGAGGGAAAATGATACCATGAGAATGCATCTGTAAATGGCTTTGGCAGGAGCAAGTTTGAGTGACGAAGTGGAAGTAGTTCTGAGGCAGGAAAACTTAATTATAATCCCTTTCAGATGTGAAATGTTTTTTAATATTATTTAACCACCAATAAAGAGGAATAAAGTTAAATTCTTTGTTCTGTTAGGGGCATTCTGGAAAAATTGTGTGCTCTTTAGAAGGGCAAGAAGATAAACCCTTGCAAACCTCTGTCAGTTGATGTATTATATACTATTTTTATGTTAGTATAACTCCACTGATTGGGGTTAAGTATTGAGAGTTAACCCTGCTATAAGTTAAATGCGAATTCTTCTTCATACTAGCTGATTGCCTCACAGCTCACACTTCAACTTGTTTCAAATGTTTTCGATGTATTTGCATAATAAAGATACGGAGTTTAGTGTGGTGAATTGAGTATTTTATAAATCTGATTTGCAGAGTTGAAGTTGAGTAGCATACATGCCTATTACCTACCATCTGAGCAGCTAAATCAGGAGATAGCTGTGGCATTTAAACTTTTTTTAATCACTTCTCTTTCTGTTTGTTCTCATAAATGAGCTTAAAATACAATAATTGAAACTTCTGTTTTAGGTGCCATGCCTTTGTGTATAAAAAAATATTATTATTATTTTTTTTTGTATCTTCAAGAAACATTGGATCACATAACTATGACTGCAAAGCACAAGTCTTGATTCTTTGAGACAGACATTTATCATGTTGTAGGAACTGGCTTCTGAACTGAACTCTTCCCAACACATGTACAAATGGCACTGTCAGGGTTTGTATTTCACATATGTGCTTTGCTGTGAGAATGGAAACCTTCCATCACAGCCTGTATGGATTATGCATTTGGGCCCTGTTTTATCCTAATAATACGGATTTTCACAATTGTAATGCTTTATTAATGTATACAATAGAGAGGATAAATGCTATTAAAGAGCCAATACTGTATTGCAGACCCTCTAACTGTAAAGTAGCTGCACATTTCAGCATAATTCTTCATACTAAAAGTTAAATTCTTGCTTAAATAGTCCGCTTAATTAAAAATTTAATAGCCCAAGACCCTATAATATTGAGAAGAGTTATCTGAAGCTGTTGCTGTAATAGTCAGAATTGAAATGGAGGGTAAAATGTTCTTGTTCATTCTTTTTGTTGTTACTATTGTACATGAGCTAATGAAAATGAAAGACCACTAATCTAGATAATTGAGCCTAGTCAGCCAAGGCATGTTGAGAATCTGACATATGGAAACATCAGGGTGTTTTAATTTTTTCACTTTGAGAGGTTGCATTTTAAAGGACACTATTCAGACTACTGTGCTGTGTTTGTTGTTTGGGCTGCTTCCAAAATCAATCTTTGTCTTAAAATATTTGCCCATGTGGATGGTATTGCAGGTATGCAGATGGATGCCTGAATACACAGGAACATAATAATTTTATTATTATTTTTTCATATGATCTACTGTTTCCCTCTTTGTAGTCCTCTCAACAAAATGCTGGCGATAAAGGTTAGGGTGCAGGACTCTTAGTTTCCCCACCCCTTTCCCCTTTCCCCTTACCTTTTCCCCTTATCTTTTACCCCTTACCTTCTTCCCCCCCCCTTTTTTTTTTTTTGTTTGTTGTTTTTTTGGTTGGTTGGTTTTGAGTGACATTAAAATTAGGTTGTGCTCCTCATACATTATATAAAATATAATTTAGAGATTGTTCTTAAAACTTAACTTACTTCTTAGTATCACTGTTATCTAAGGAAAACAGAGAAATCACAATAAGTATTAGAAGTCACAATTTACTACCAAGTCATATATAATGTGTCCTAGAGCAGGAAATGATACGTGCACGGTGGTGGCATAAATAACTTTCAGTTATTGACTGGAATGCATTTGACTACAATATTTCAGGCATGTCTTGATAATTTTGAGTACTAGTTTTTGTAGTTATTTAGCAACTGGGCAACTTTAATTACAGATGAAGTACTTTTTATTTGTTTATTGTAAGTCAGTCCTGTTTCCATTATTTTGGTTCTCAAGTGACTTGTAAAAATGCCTGGACAATAACAAGAAATTAATTAACAGTTTTGTTAAAAGCATAATCATTATAGCTTATGTGCAAGACTACTTCCTACAGAGATTCAATTTATACCCTATAGAAGGCTGTTCCATTTGCATCTGCTTTTCTAACTCTTAATCCCTCTTCAGTAAAAGTGAGACATCTCTGGCTTCTTTAGTTATGGTGGACTTGACCTGCTTCATCAAACCCTGAGAATATTCCTGTAAAGTTGAAGTAGGGCTGCAGAATGTCACTATAGGGTAAGAAGATGAGCAAGAACTTGTTGGTGCCATTTCAGGAATGGACATCTAGTACCTTGTTCCAAGTTTGCATGGAAGTAGCCATTAGTTGATTTTTTAAATTTTTTTTTTCTCCTCAAAAAAACATTGGACTCAAAATAGCACCTTAAGAGCAAACGCACAAAATCACACCCATGATTTGTGGGTCTTAGCTTTTAGGTCAGTTTTTACCATAGACAAATTATTGCCAGTGGTGAAGGGATTTTTTTTTTTTTTTTTGACAGACATTTAGCACTAGATATAATAGTGTTTTAAGTTTAACTCTGGAAGTTGTTTTTTTTTACATTTGTTTCAGCAGAAAACTGGACATGGCATGGTTAGTGTATACGTGTGTTTTTAAAAGTGAAATTTTTTTAATTGAGATGAGTCAAACTGAAATGAAGCTTCTCCTGAAATTATGTCTTTATTGCTTCTTTGCTGAAAATGGCTGTAGATCTAAATCCATTTTTCTGAGTGTGCAATTGACTCTAATGGCTCAGCGTGTTGTGGATATTAACTAAATATCCTTTTTATTGGTTTGTTGACTAACACATTTTATGTATTAGTAGCAATAGAGTTCGTGTTTATTGGACTAATGCCTTTCTTTTGTTGTCCCACTTTTCTTTCCCCTTCATGATGCTTTTAAAAATCACATTGTAATCTCTTTGGAACACACGTTTTGCTCTATTTGAGTTCTGTGAAGGTACTTCACATGATCAAGAGGAATGAAAATTATCAGGTGTTACAAATATTACACCTAAATTCACAGTCTAGATCCTGAAAAGGAGACAAGATTACACTAAGATCTTTTTTAAGGAAAGAAAAGGGGAAAATATACATGTAATTGAAAAAAGTGTGTGTGTGTGATCTTTACTGGGTTTATTCCAGAATTCAGGCTCCACTTTGGGCTAACTTTAGCATCTTCACCATTGCTTGACTTTTCCAATTTTTGTGTAAGATACAGCACACAGAACTAAATTACAAAACAAACTTGCAGGAAGCAAAACATTCCTCACTGTATTTTAACAAAAATAAGAAATAAACTGTTGAGATTCCTAGGAACAATTAAATCTACAGGATCTGATGGAGCACAATATAAATTCAAGTGGTAAGTCCATAAATGTGTCTGACAACTAGTTTCTTCATTCAAGAGAAAACTGCCTCCTCCTTTGTTTGTTACTGAAACTATTATGTGCCTATTGTGTGTGTGGCAGCAGCTGTATGAAACCATTTCCTATACTGTGAATATAGTTAATTGCAGCAACTATCATTTCCTTTGGTAGGAAAGAAAGCCTCATATAATCTGAAGGGGGAAGAACAGGAAAAAAAAAATGCTTCAAGATTGGAATTGTAGGTTTTTTCCTCTATTCTTTGTCAAGTAGTTGGGTACTGCAAAGATAAGCCTGTCAGTGAGTTTGAAAGTTGCTGGGGTGCTGAAGGTTGGTTTTCTTATGATGAACGCAATGCCAACAACATGACATCTGCGAGCAGTGCAACAGATACCCATCTCTGTGAGTCATTGATGGTGAGGAATGTTCTTGGTTATTCTAAGATGTAGGACTGTGTTGAGAAATGTCTGTCTTTTTCATGAGCTGAATCTCTCTCCACAGTGTGGACCTGTTTGCCACTTCATTAACACTGTCACTTCTGTCTTTAATTCTGCTGAGGCAAGAGACAACTTGGTGTGTATGAGGCATGTCCTTTCACCTACTGTGCAAAGATGTCAAGCTGCTCAAAATGTGAAAGATATTTAGATCTCTTTCTTCCTATCTCCTGTTTACCCTGCTTACTTCCTGGAGATCAGGGAGTATATTAATATATAGACTTCAGCTTCTGACTTTCTTTTCCTTTAGTCTCTTTAGCATTTTCTCCCTATAAAATAGTTATGAGAACAGGTAGGTAGGTAAAATCTAATTTTCAGTTTGACTATTTGTAGTCCACAGTATTGTTTTGAAAGAGAAATAGCTGTACGTTCAGAATCAGTTTCAATCAGTGGTATAAAAATATAAAGTTTACAAATATTTTAATAATTCTCTTTCTGAATATTGTTTTTTTAAATATCTGATTTCTCAAAAATAAGCCCACTACCTTGTTGAGTACTGGTGGCACATTATGGACAAGCTGGAGAGCCTGGCTAAGCATGAGAAGTACAAAGTTTCCTGTGTTTGTGATCCTGGACAAAGAGAATTTCAGGCAAATCCCTCTAAATAATTTAATTCTGTGAATGAAACCAAGTTGGTACTTGTCCAGGACTAGGCATATGGTGTATGATAGCGTTGCTTAGCCTGTTCCCAAGTATCAAGACTTGATATACCTGATACACAGGAACACATCTGCATTTGATCTGTATCCAGCTGCACTCTGTGTTAACATTTATTCCCTCTGTCATAACCAAAGTGATGTGCAGGTATAATCTAAATCAGCCATTTTGTAAGTGAGGTAAACTGCACTTTGATCCTCTCTGGGAAAGCAGTGAGGATAAAATATTGGATATGGAGTTATTTTGGTCCTATTTTGCTTTTAGCCCTGTTTCCAAAAGGCAGTCAGTATTTTATGCAGTTAGGTGATATCTAACTTCTGCTCTCTGCAATATTTGAAGGAAATTCTGGCAAGATTAATTATGCCAATCATCTATTTTCTAAGAGGAAAAGTCTTAAAAAGAATAAATTATGTCAAGTGATGTGAGAAAGTCAGATTTATATGACTGCTTGTAGTGACCTGGTAAAACTGTGATTACAGGAGACGAAGAACTGTGTTGCTTTTTAAAAGAGCTACAGCATACATTTATGGAAGAGATTGTCCTTAAATAAGGAGAGACATTCCTGAATTATCAGCAGTTAAGATTTTATGCATTGTGAAGAATAGGTGAGAGACTGGAGAGGGTAGCTGAACATCTTTTTACATAAAGATTTGTTCTCTTTTGACTTTCATGAAGCTGAGATTGAAATACCAGCTCTGCATTCCCAGCACTCGTGTGCTGGTAGTAGTGTGAAAGTGTATGCTGGTCTCTCGTTGCCAATTTTTACCACGCATGACCAAACTCAGTAGTGGTGTTGAATAGGTTGAAGTTAGACATTCTTGGCCCACTCTCAGCCTTCTTCCGGTGATAATTTAAAGGGAGCCAAACTGGCCAGCAGCAGATCCCAGTTCTGGAGCTCCTCCTGCAAACTTCAACAAGGATGCAATGGTGCCTGGAACTGTGTTGGGCAACCTGTGGTGAGAGGAAATGTCTCCCATCCCTAACTCTACTGTCACCTTGGAGGCCATTTCCCATCCATGCTGGCCTGCAGGAGATGCGGGAAGGGGCATGTGTTTGTTCATCTGTGAGTGATGCTGATTCCCAGTCCTTCCCTGGGGAGGAGGTGGTGGACAGTGGGAAAGTGTTGGGCTTGGGGCCAGATATTAAGCTACAATATAAATTAGTAAAGTTAGTGAAATGGAGTTAAAGTCCTGTCTTTGAAACAAGGTTGTTTTTTTTCCAAGGCAGAACATTAAAACAATTAAAAAAAAAAATAAATCTATATTAAGTAGTTTAAAAGCCAAAACATTTCATTATAGATGAAATGATAGATTTGAGGTCCTTAATGTTACATTTCCTGAACAGTTCATGCCTGTGTAAGCAATCTGATTATTTCTTTTTACTGGAACACAGTTTACTTTCTTAAATTGTAAAAGTCCAAAAATTATTTTCTTGCAGGATATCTTTTGACTTCTGTCATCTTTTTAGTTCTTTGCTCTTGTTCCTTCTCAGGATGGAACTGGTATTTTTTTTGTTCTTTTAGTCATCACTTCATGTCTAGTTTTATCCTAGTTTCAGGATTCAAAGTAGCATCTACAAGGAAACACAGAGGTATTAGCAGTGCATAGTACCACAGTTTCTTTCCTATATCATACTTTTATTTGCAAATAGTAACACTTTCTGAATTAATTATGCCTCTAGGAGAGAAAAAATGTATAGTTGCTACATGCTGCATTTCACAACAGTGTGCTGTATGCGTTATCATATATACATTGCATAGCTATGAAACCTGCAGCCTCTGTTCTGCTACTGCTCCCTCATTCCAGTCTGTTTGAACATCTGATAGCTCTGTTATCAAAACAATATACCATCTCAACAGGGAAGCCAAGATTAGTCAGTCTTAAGTTATCATGAACACAGTCTCAGAAGGCAAGGGCTTCCTGACACCACATCGGGTTTCAAGCAAAGTAGGTTTAAAATGTTTTCATTTCCAGTGAAATGCTTCAGTTCCATCTGAATTCTTCCAGGCAACAAGTAGCTGGAGGAAGTAGAAATTTCATTACTTCATACCCCAGGGATGTCTTATTCGAGTTCATGAGACGTGCCATCTGGAAATTCTTGTTCATTCACATGCTGCAGCCTTTTTTGGACACTGAAGAGCTCCAAGGTGCTTGGTTTGAGTTGCTTTGGAAGTGCCCAAAATAAAATGGGGAAAAATATTTTAAAGTCTTTATAAAAAAATAAATAAGTTATAATAAAAATCTGTTTCCGTCTGAGTTGCCCAGGTAACCCTGCTCCAGTCCAAACTTTTCTGCTGTGAACTAGTAACTACTGTGCTCCAAGCGCTGCCTTTTCTTCTTTTCAGTTGTCCCCTAAAATTCTTCATAGGTCACTGGCATCAGGATAACCTTCTCCCCTCATCTCTTTTTTTCTGTCCCTCAAACCTTTAACCACCAGAGGCTTCAGTGGGGTCCATGGGGGCTGTGACAACATCACCAGCCCTGCACTAGCACACTCAGCCCAGCCATCGTGACTTCATGGTATCCATGTAGCTGTCTTGGTTTTCATTGCAATTGTTTGCTAGGATGCAAGCTTGGTGCCTCCTAGCTCAGTTGGGTTTTGTTTTGAAAATGTGAATTTGGGAAAAATCTTTGATTTGGCAGGACCTGACGTGTGGCAGAGGTGTACTTTGTGGTTTTCTGTCTCTCTTTACATCTTACCCCACAGCCCCAGCCTTGGAGATCAAGGGCTCCTGAACTTTTCTGGTTTGGGTTATGGTGGCTGACCGTGGAGCCAGGGGTCAGGAAACCCTCATCCCCACAGAGAATGGCAGGGCCTGGAGCGTGCCACAAAACTAGTAGTAACATGTGGTTTGCATCACTTGTCATTGCATAATGCAGACATCCTTTTTGAATCCTGGGTCAGGTTGGAAAATAATGTTTTGAATGAAGTTAATGGAGTGTGCTGAAATTTTCCTAATAAAATAGGATTTATTTTGCTATTCAAAAATCTGTTACAGTCTATTTAGCCTCAGTTTCTAAGGCTTTTTCTTTCAAAATTGAGGCACTTTGTGACTTCTGTGTAATGTTGGCTGTGTTCATCCCTCAGTTTCCCCTGCAGGATCTACAGTTTCTTTTTTCTTGGCTACTTATTTAAGCAAATCTGTAGGAAATTACTATTTAGTGAGATTCTCCCCCTCGGTCAAATATTATCAAAACTGGCAAATGAGTCCAGTACTTAGAGGGAGAAATAATTTTTATTTTATTTTATTAGGAAACCAGACATAGTGAAATATTGGCCTACATCTGCAGAAAATCTACTTCATATTAATTCAGAACGATCAGGGAATTTCACTGAGTACTCCAAACCTCTTAAGAAATATGTTTTGTGTTACATTTGAACTTCTACATTCCTTATGTTACGGTTTACTTATCAGTAACAGCACAATTCAGTATAAATGTATTAGACAGCTGTTTTCCAAGAGTCCAACAAGGCTGGAAATTATGGAGGTAAGTATGGTAATACTTAAAGAAGGCTTTGGAAGACACTGGAAGTGCAGTAAAAGGAAACCTGGCTTTTCTTTTAGGTTTTACTTTTTCATAGCAGTACATTCTTAAAACTTTCCAGCATTGTATTAATTGCTATAAAAGCTTGACAAAACAATTGTAAAGCATCCTGTAATTGTCTTTTGAATACATTTCTTCTTCAGTTATAATAAGGACAGATTTAGAAAAACAGACATCTTCAATAAAAATTAAATTGATTATGCCCTTGCTTATTATTTAAAATGTGTAAGTAGTAGAGCATTACTTTCCTATTGTTTTCTAAATGCTAAGAGTTAAGTGGTAAAAGAAATGGAGATTGTAAATTCTTATTTAAGCAACAGGACTGCTGCAAGTTAAGTTTGAGCAAAATTCTGTGGAATTTTATGTATTCAGTTTTTGTACAATCACAGAATGGTTGAGGTGGGAAGACACCACTGGAGATCATCAAGTCCATCTCCCTGCTCAGTACAGGCCCAGCTAGAGCTTGTAGCTCAGGGCCATGTCTAGAAGTGTTTTGAGTATATCTAAAGATGGAGACTGCATGGTTTCTCTGGGAAACCTATTATAGTGCTTGATCACCCTCGGTATAAAAAGTAGCTTTCTTATACTTGGAATTGTCTGTATTTCTGGTTGTGGCCATTGCCCCTTCCCTGTTGTCAGCTGTCACTGGGTAGTCTGGCTCTTTCTTACTTCCTTTCAGGTATGTATACATATAGATGAGCCCTCCCTGAAACTTCTCCAGGCTGAACAGTTCCAGCTTTCTGTCTCTCCTTGCAAGCCTTTCATCACCTTCATGGCCCTTGGCTGGAATCACTCCATTATGTTCTTGATGAGGATGTGTTTCACTGGGGAAGATGACTTTTTGTGGTGTTCTGGTTTGGTTTGGTGGGGGAAGGGCCCCAGGAGTGGCTTTGGTGAGAAGCTGATAAACTCCTCCTGCTCCAAACACAGCCAAAGAGCCTTCAGAGAGATAACAGATGTGCCTCAGCAATTAAAATATGAAAGAATCAACATAACACCTGAGCAGAGAAGCGCTTATGAGAGAAGAGCTGTGATGGTGAAGGAGAGCGGTGAGGAAGAAGGGGAAGAAGGTGCCCAAGCAGAAGTTTCCCTGCAACCCATGGCAAGATGGCAGGCTGTCCCCTTGCACTCATGGAAGAACGTGGTGGAACATTCCCTGAAGGCACCAGGAGGGGTGAACTTGGCCACTGGACTTGGATTTTATGGCCAGAGGATTTGCTGCCTGCAGACTCTGATTGTGCAGCTTTGGAAGACTCCAGCACGAGGGGAGTTTGTCCCCAAAGGAGTCTGTGACTCTGTGGGAAGCCCAGGCTGGAGTTGCTTGCTCCAGACTTCGTGGGAAGGACTCATGAAGTAGAGGTTCATGGAGGACTGTCTCCCATGGCAGGGACCCCTTGGGGAAGCAGGGAAGGACTGTAAGGAATCTTTCTTCCTCAGGAGGATGATGCAACAAGATCCACCAGCCTGTGAACTGACTCTAAACCCCATCCCCTGTCCTCCTGTGCCGCTGGGGGGAAGGAGGTAGAGAAACCAGGAACAAAGTAATTTGGGCCCAGGAAGAAGGGAGGGGTGGGGTAACATATACAAGTCCTGTTCTGTGCGTTGTCTGTGTCCTGTGTGTGTTTGATTAGTGTAAAATTAAATTATTAGTCTCTCTCCAACTTGAGTCTGTTTTGCCTGGGACCTTAATTGGTGAAGAACCCTCTTTGTCCTTTGTCTCAGCCCATGAGCTTTGTCCTCCTCATCCCACAGTGTGTATATGTGGGGGTGGCGGGAGCTGAGTGAGCAGCCACGGGGCTGGTTCTTTGTTGTCCTGTTGGGCCCAAACCACAACATATTGGTGAGCCAGGCAGGAGAAAGGCAGGGTTCCACAAGATGTGGGGAAGATGATTTGCAAGATTAGGCCCTGCTGGAAATGTGTGGTGAGCTCTTCCCTTCTTAGAGGTGCCATGAGTGAGTGGTTTGGAAACTCTCCTGAGAGCCAGGGGCTCAGGCTGAACTCTCATTGTGGACATGATTGTAAGCTGCTTCCAAGTGACCTGTCAGCAGACTGCTGCCCTTTTAGGGCTCAAAATCAAAGCTAGCCAGCTGTGAGAGTACCTTTCTTTCTCTCTTTTGTGGTCCAGAAATGGGACTGCTCAAATGTGCTTAACAGGTGGGTTGTCTTTTACTCCTACACCAACATCCCCTCTCCCCCACCCCCCCTTGCAGAGTCCTTTGGACAGAGTTGCAGCAGTTTAGGTTAAAAAATTCACAGTTTGAGCTAGGGTCAAGATAGAAGTCAAACTCAGTGTGGTTCTGGCTGTTTATATTAACCTCTGCTGTGACACAGAAGCCATAGATTTTATAGCTGCGTCACTGTGATCAGCAGTGACACACATCTAGGAATGGGTGTGGATGCTACTGGGCAAAAATACATTCCACATCTACTGCGTGTAGCTGGTAACTTTCCAAATGAACACTGCACATTGCTTTGGGATGACTTGTTCTTGGACTGGTTTATTCTGTTTTCTTTCCTCCTCTTTCTGAGTGGGACTTTTTTATTGACTTTCACTAAATAGTGTTGATACTCAGCGTTAGCTCTTCCCCCTTTACTGTAAAGGATATGATCAAAGATGTCAAGGATTTAGTATCTGCGGTGTTTGGCTCCCCTCTGATGCTCGCACTCCTCCCCTCCAGTCTCCTTCCCTTGACAATATGGTGCTGAAGCCACAGCAGCTTTTAAAGAGCTTGAGCTGGGTATGACAAGAGCTTGCTATTATCACACACACTGCTTACAGTAAGTGTATAATTTTCTGACAGGGTAAGTTGTTCAGTGAAGTCAAAAGCCCTTGACTGTGGAGTTCACACACTTCTATCTTGGAGCTGGATTTGGCCCACGAAACGTGATAGAAGAAGCCAGGTTCCTCTTCCCTTGTACATTCTCTGGTCCATGAATTTTTCTGGAAGATAAAGATACCAATATTGGGAATAGTTTTTTATTAAGTGGTGGCTTAGTAGTTCAGTGGGTGCTAAATGGGGAGTTCTGTGTCCTCAGGAGTCAAAAGGTAGCATTACTGTGCTTGGTGGCAGAGATAGTATATGTGCTCATATGTATTCCTTTCTAAAGTTCAAGTCTGTATTAACTATTTTATTTTTGCCTAGTGCATTATTTTTTCCAAGTGATTTCAGGAATATTTACTAAATGCCTTTGCTAAAATGCTCACTAATACTCACTATTATTCATTAAAATACCTTTAGTATTTTAAGACTTTTGATAGATGAAGCAGTTTAATAATATTTACATATAATGTCATATAATAAGTTTCTGATTACGGAATTTTTGTTAATTTTCTCACTTATTTTCTGTAGCATTTTTTAATAAGCCCTTTTATATTGACTGAAAGATTAAGTCAGGTTTCAAATTAGGGAGTTACTGGTAATTGTTCTTTGGCCAACTTTGCCACCTAGCGGCTATAATTTAACACAACAGTTAATTTTCTTGGTTTTAAAAAAAAGTAGTAACACATGCCACTGCTGTATGTTTTTCTTTTGCATTGAATTTTCTATGATTTTTGTGTCGGCATAATTTTCAGATGCAACTTAAACCACTCATAATATGTTTATGAAATTAAGCACCTAATCTAATGTTTAAAAGCTTAGTAAATGAGTGACTGCAGGTATAGAAGAGTTTAATACTAAACAATTTTATTTTTTTTTTAAGCAAGTAGTCTTCTCATAATAGAATAAAAAGAAAAAATCTGTAAGTCCTGTTAAAATCTCTCATGAAAAAGTTGTAATTTTAGTCTTCTGTTTGGATCTCCTGCAGACTGGTCTTCCTCTAATATCTTTGTAGAACATGTAAAATAAATCATCCTTCAGTAGATACAGTCCCTACAAAGCAGAGAAAGGAGAAATCTGCATCTGCAGTGCTTTTGTTTCTAGTGTGCTTAAAAGACACCTGTGAAGAGCGCTGAATCTGTAACAGTAACAAAGACTGTAGAAGTGTTCTTTTCTCCCCTTCTACTTGCTCCTAATTCTGATGCAGAACCAGCTCAAAAAGAATTAGAAATCAATATGGACCTAAATTGTCACTTTGTATGTTGTAGTGACATTATTTCTGTGAAATGCAATTAAAATAGAAACTCTGCACCAGCTGCTTCCTCAGTCTCCCATACCCTCCAATGATGTACTTGCCATGAACAACTGCAGAGGACAGGACATGTGTGGGGCAGTGCTGAACCCTAAACCCTGGGGGGTGGCTCAGCTGCTGGCTCTTCTCTGAGCTACATCAAGCAAGGCAGCTCCCCAATTTATAATGTATACGTAGTCTTTCTTCCCCTCCCTTCTTTTTTTTTTTTTTTTTAATACAGAAGCATTACGATTTTTTGTTGTTCTTTAGACGTGGGTTATTGCCCATGCAGAGAGGATGGAACTAGATCATCTGTAAGTCTTTTCCAACTCAAACCATTCTATGATTCTCATGTTGTCTCCTTTCTATCTCTTTGACATTCCAAGGGAAAAAAAGTAGCTGTTCCCTGAGCAGCAGAGCTACAGAAGCTTGATTTCTTTTTGTCATATGTGCTTTTTTTTCTTGTATATATCCCAATGGCAGTAATTCTTTCTAGGCGAGTGACAGCATGCTCTGTGACTGATTCAAAGTTAGATGTGTGGTGATTTTGCACAATATAGAGTAATTGGCCTGACAGAGCATGTGATCATAGAATCATAGGGGTTGGAAGGGACCTCTGAAGATCATCAAGTCCAACTCCCCTGCTGCAGCAGGAACACCTAGGAAAGATCAAACAGGAACACATCCAGACGGGTCTTGAAAGTCTCCAGAGAAGGAGAATCTACAGCCTCTCTGGGCAGCCTGTTCCAGGGCTCCATCACCCTCACAGTAAAGAAATTTTTCTTCATGTTCAGGTGGAAATTCCTGTGTTGTAACATGGTGCTGTTTCCTCTCATCCTATCACAAGGCACCACTGAAAAGAGACTGACCCATTCTTGACATCCATCCATCAGATATTTATAGACATTAAGAAGATCCACTCTCAGTCTTCTCTTTTCTAGACTAAACAGCCCCAGGTCTCTTAGCCTTTCCTCATGTGACAGATGTTCCAGTCCCTTAATCATTCTTGTAGCTCCCTGTTCCTCTTGAACTGGGGAGCCCAGAACTGGACACAGTACTGCAGATGTGGTCTTACTATTGATGCTTGTTTGTAATTTAGTATGGTTTTTTAATTATCAGGGGTTTGTGTGTCTCTTATTTTATCCATCTTCGAGAACTCACCAAGTCTGTACAAACAAAATATCCTTGAAACTTATATTTCTAGAATTAAATTGACTGGCAGGTGCAGAATCTAACTCAATACCTATCAGATAGGAAAACCTGAAAAGCAGGCTACCAATGTAAAGAATGATACAAGATCACAAGAAAAGGCAAACATAAAACGAGTGAGAGGGTAATGAAGAGATTTAGCACATAAGGGTACAAAAGAGAAGCGACAGAGGATCAAATTGAAATTAAGAGAAAGCCAAAGCCAGAAAAAGAGAAGGAAAAAATGGTGGCAGTAGCTAGGGCTTGGAGCCCGCAGAGGAAAGAAGTTGAAATATGCTTCATGTTTCTGGCTAACAGTGCACAGAAGGAACTGCAGGTGAAGAAAGCTGTGGGGCATAAAGAAAATCAACAGGCATAAAGAAGACAAAATGTGTGTGTGTGTGGGAATCCCTTTAAAGAAGACTAGGTAGCTTGGATAGCAGATCCTGTAAAATCTCTTCCTGTATCATCTAGCACAGCGGTCTGTCTCTAATTGTAGTTTAAAATATGCTAGTTACAGAGGGAATGAGAGAGTCTTTTGGCTTTATAAGGTCCCTTGTTATCCTTGTTTTGTCAGAGGGTATATCCCTGCTATTTGAATTCATATCAGTTTGTGCTATTCTTGAATTTGTCCAGTCTTCCTCATTAGTGTCTGTAATACTGCTAGTGGCAGCAAATTCCAGAATTTCATGCCTGATTGTAGGAAGTATGTTGTTTTACTTCATTTTACTTGTTTTAAACTGATCTCCTAGAAAGTTTAAACCACGAATTGTTGATTACAGTTCTCTGACATAAATCTATGAGAACAACTACATCCATAGCTAGGCTGATAGCTTGGCAGATTCATACAAACCAAGGTTAGCAATCATTTGAGACATATTGTTCACCATCTGTCTTTGGAGAGCTGAGCTCACAAAACTTAAGAGTATATGTTACCTCTCTAGATTAACAGGCACACTTTTTCAGGTTACAAGGGTTTTGCTCTTTTTCAGTCTACATTGAGAAATAGTTGTCTTAAACTTCAGCAGCTTTGTAAGAAAAAATAAATTAAAACTGAAATAGTACAGCTCTAAAGTAAAAGCAGCCAGCATAAAGCCCTCCTAAAGAAAAAGAAGGTTCCTTAGCACTAGTATTCTTCTCCAAAGGGTAGCAGAGAAGAGGACACTTAGAAAGTCAACAAGTTTAATTTCCAGTGGAAGACAGCAAGGTGGGAGCCATAGTTTGCAAAAGCTCATTATTAATGATTAAATCAGCAAACTGTTATTTAAGGTTGTTAACTAAAAGCAGAAATCTTGAGCTATTACTGCATATTCTTTATATTTAAATTTAGCTATTTAGATTTTTCCTGGAGAATACAGATTGTTTATGGATTATACAATAGAGGTTATGCATTTCAAATAGCACTAAAAAAGCAGCTGACTGAAGACAATATCATTGTACTCCTTCAAGCAGCTGAAGAGTTGAACATCAACAAAAGCAGGTTCTTGAAAATCCTTTTGAGGAATAGAGTACAGCACATGATCAGCAAAATATCATGGGGAGAAAGACACCACTGGAGAGAGGTCATATTCTTAAGGTTATTTCTAGCATTTTTTAAGAGACAGAGTTTTCATACTTTTCTGTGTGTGTATATAATGTATTGCATAGTATGTAAGAAATGCTTTGTAAAAGCTGGACTGTTTCTGAAAATCTCATATACATTTTTACCACTAACTTCATAAGCAAAGTAAGTGTTTGCTTTTATTTTGATTTTTGAGGGGGAGGGACTGTGTCACTTTCTTTACAGTTCACAAACCCAAGGGATTCAGCAAAAACCTATTCTTCCAAAAACTGAGATGTTTTTGTCATAATTTCTCTGTCACCATAGACTCCTCCTACAGTTTTGTATGGATGCTTAAAATGCTTTATTTGTAGATAACTGAGCAACCTACAGCTGGAGGGCAGTTTAGTGTTCCAGGTGTGGTCCTGGAGCCAATATAGTTTAATATCTTCCTTAGTAGTCTGGAGGATTGAGTGGAATGTACCCTTAGCAAGTTTGCAGATGCTACACACCTGGGAGGAGTGGGTGATACATCAGAGGGTTTTGCTACCATCCAGATGGACCTCAACAGGAAGGAGAAATGGTCTGACAGGAATCTCATGAAGTACAACAAATGCAAGTGCAAAGTCATGCACCTATGAAAGAATAACCCCATGCACCAGTATAGACTGGGGCTAGTCAGCTAGATAGTAGCTTTTTAGAAAAGGCCCCGGGTGTCCTGATGGACTCCAAGTAAACATGAGCCAGCAAAATGTCCTTGCAGCAAAAGGCAATAGTCTTCTGTGCTCTGTTAGGAAGAGTGCTGCCAGCAGGTCAAGGGAGAGGATCCTTGCCCTCTGCTCCGCTGTGATGAGACACATTTGGAGTGCTTAGTTCAGTCTGGACTCCTTAGGACTAGAGAGACATGAACATTCTCAAGTGAGTCCAGCCAAGGGCCACAAACTTGAGAAAGGGCATGTGCCATGTAAGGACATGCTGAGAGGGCTGGCTGGGAATGTTTACGTGAAGGGAAGGCTCTCTGAATGTATAAATATCTGAATGGAAGAAGAAGATGGAGTCAGATTCTTCTCAGTGGTGTCTCAGAACAAGAGGCAATGGGCACAAATGGAAATGCAGGAGATTCCAATTAAAGAAAAAGCTCTTTTTTTTTTCCTTTTTTTTTTTTTTTCCTTTTCTTATGGAGATGATCAAACACTTTAACAGATTGCCCAGAAAGATTATAGTGTCTCTGTCCATGGAAATATTTTGAAAGTTGCATGGATGTGATCCTGAGCAACCTGCTGTAGCTGAGCCTGCTCTGAGCAGGGGGCTGGACTTGATGATCTCCAGTGGTGCCTTTCCACTTCAGCCATTCTGGTATTCTGTGAAAAAAAATTAAATAATAATTTAACAGAACCTATCCATAAAGGATGCTGAAGGAAGCATGGGATGGACAGTCTTTTTTTCTGTGATTTGTTTTGAGAGTGCATTGTGTCTTGTGGGCTTTTTTAAATTCAGAAAGAGGATCCAACATGGTTTTATTCCATCATTGCTCTCATTTGGCATGAATGTGATGCCATTTGAGGGAACTGGGGCCAACTCTGCCTTGAGCTTGCTGGCACTGAACACTTCAGATCCATCTCATTAGCTCTGGGCTATCACTTCATCAGATTATGGAAGGTCTGGCTATGAGCTTTGGGGGACTGTGAGCTGGCATAGGCTTTACCCAGATAGTGCTGGTTAGCTGAGGAAGCCAACCAAAGTAAATGACAACAATTTTCTGAGAGCTCCCCACCCCTTTTTTTTTTCCTTTTTTTTTTTTCCCCCCCACCCTTCAGTTTATATGTGGAATGAAACACTTGAGAATGCAGATATCTGTATTGTGTATTTACACCCTAAGGTTTCGTTCCCCCTCAACCTTTCCTGCCAGCCTTTTCATTTAATTTCAGATAAAAACTTTTGTCCTTTCTTCCATGTTGTTTCAATTATTGGTGAAGCTACCTCTAAATATTTGAAAATCAACCTCACTGATTACTTCAAAAGTTTCTCCTTATTTATTTTAGCTGCTGAAATATTTGTGACCAGTGTGTCACTGGTTCTTCCTGCTCCCCAAGTGTCTACCAATCTTTTGAATTTTGTTTTACATGTATTGGATAAGCTCCTTTTTTGAAGGTGCTATGGTTTTGCCATGTGTGCAAAAATAAAATTATTCATGAGAATATTAACCTTGGTATTGGCTAATGGCTAATTGAAAGCTCATTTCAAAAATATATCACAACAAATATGAAATTGGAAAAATTATTGTGTTCATAGAGCTATCTTTTTCAATGTCAGAGGATGGAAAAAAAATTACTCTCACTTGGTAGTATTCTGTCTTTTAGCCAGGTTTTCTGATTTTTAGTTATTCTTCAGTTAGGTGCCTTCTTACACCTTCAATTTAAGGTAGCATGGAGGTTTTTTTATTAGAATAACAATGTTAAGGGAGGTTTTGGTCACAGATTTGCCAAGAATCATTGGATTAGATTGTCGCACTTTGCTTAAAGACTAAGTTTGCCCAGAAAGCATAGTAATGATAGTGATAAAATTCGCTGATTGAATAGTTATATATTTTTCTTTAAATGCAATAAATGCTGCTAGCCATCACAAGTGTGGTAATGAGAATAAGGATGACAAAAAGTAAAGACTAGTGTGTGTACTGAAGGAAATTTAACAGAAGTTTTAAACAGTCTGATTCTTTATTCACTACATTGTCCTACAGGGATTATAAACAAAGTCATATTTGCAGAACATAAAATTTAATTGGATTTCAATTACAGAAGAACTTGACTTGGACATACTTGTGTCCCTTCTATCCCCAAAATAGTAATTCCTCCCACAACCCTGCATAAAAAGCAACTTAGAATCACATTGAAAAAAGATATCTTTGGTAATTGTTTGAAGTATGGTTATGACAAAGTATTTTTGTAAATTGGGAGTAGGAGAGGAGAGACAACCTAACAATTTTCTTAGCTATGTTGAAGGGAGAGATTTTATGACTGGATGATGAAATCTTTGGTTGTGAGAGGAAGTACATGCTAATTTGTAAATTTTGTAAAGCCAATATTATTGATGATTTCCAAATACGTTTCACAAATCTCTAAAAAAAGTTAAATGTAGTTGAAGTATGGCTTTCATACTGGTGTTAGTTTATGTAAGGATCTTCCCCAAGAGCAAAATGTAGTTGTTATAAGGAAAGAATATAGAGAACTGTTTAAGTATGCATTTATGTGTGCAACTGCTGTCTTACTAGCTTTATTTGATTAGCTGTTTTGAACAAGTGAGTCTTTTTTTTGGTAATGTTCATTATGTCCTGACTTCCAAATGCTTTCTTCTTCCTGCTAGTTGTCATTACGGCTGTGTTTATTAATGGTTTTGTTCAAATAAATCTGAACAGCCCTGATCTGGAAAGGTGAATGGTATGCCTTGTTTATTGGTTTATTTGTTTATTGGTCTCATATACTGCTTTTGGACTGTGGAATTGCTATGAGGTCTCTTACTTATGTGTCTTTGGGAAGTACCCACTTCAGTCCTCCTGTTCATGATAAATCACTACCTATATCTTCTGTGTGGTAGGAGGTAAAATAAAGCTAACTTAGATTTAGGTGTAGATTCTGTCCTTGGATCCACAAGTTCCTGTTTTTAATTATATTAGTCTTGTTATATTTTTTTAAGATGCTGAGAGCATGTACAGGTCCAGCCTGGATGAGTTATCAGCAATACATCTTCACTAACAATTGTGGCTTTACACCAAAAGTACATTTGCCTTAGAAAGACCTGTCAATGCATGGGTGTTCATAGGAGCTGCTGGTTGTTAGATGGTCTGGAAAAAAAAGTGCAAAAATACCTGAAACCAGTCAAGCTAGTGATATTTGAACGGCTAAATATGCATTTTGGTCCCCAAAGATACATAGATGCATAACACTGCTGTTTTATTGTTTTGGTTTGGAATTTATTTTTTTTTTTAAGAGGAAAATTACACATGAAAAATGTATTTGAAATTGTCAGGAGTTAGTTGCCTAAATTAAGTTTTTGTTGCCAGACTTTGGGATTGCAAGAGTTAACTCTAGTTACTTGGTTTCAGTAGAGTCAGAGGGCTTCCTGCTCCTATGGACAGATTTTCATTATCTTCTACTGGAAGAAAAGCTTCTCCTGGCCAGTCAACTATTTTGAATACCTGATACCATTTTGCTGACATACTGATAAATTGCCTTCTCTACAGTACCCTCTTTTAAGCTTGTAAACCAAGATAATCTATGAGGAACAACATCTTTTTCTATAACCTTTTGAGAAGATGTAACCCTTCATTAGTCATCATCACACCCCCTACATAAAGACGGGGTAGAAATACCTTGTATAAAATATAATGGAATTTAAAAGTGTCTTTACCTTTTCAAAGTAATATATTAGTCCTCTTCTTTTTCCTTTTTAAGCATACTGTGTATTCTGTTTTTTTAGCAAAATGCTGCTGGTGAAAGAGTTAAGTTTGCCTCAGTGTTAAAAAAGTAAGTGAACTGTATTGATCTGATTGGAGATGTACAGTACTGGAGATATTTGAAACTCTTAGATCACTGCCATAAAATACTAAAGGATTTAATTTTAAGATAGAATTTAGCTGTTAAGCATTTTCAGTACTGGAATATTCAATCCCTCCTAGAAGAAGAGAGATGAACTGTGATCATAATCAGGTTAATTTAATTTGACCTGATTTCAGATGTGTCCCCTTATTGCTTTATGTTTAATAATCTTTCATTATATTTATCTTTTCAAAATCATTATCCATAACTCTCCATTATCCAAGTATTTCATTAGCTCTGTCAGTGTTTTCATTAAAAAAAATAATATTAAAAAAGGGTGTTAATCCCAATGTGAAAGTGTATATACTCTGAGTTTTGATATTCTCTCAAGTTCTTTCTGTAAACAGTATCAGCAGAGGAGACAGTGCCTTGCCAGGTAGCAAGGCCACTCAGCAGTCCTGCCTACAATTCATGTGAAACACGTATCGGCAGACAAAGCATCTGACTATTTGGAGGGTGGTTCTGTAGTCTTGAGAATCCAGAGTGAATTCAAGTCTAGACTCCGTCATTTTTTCAGGCTGTGGACAAGGGTTAAATAACAAATCAGATATGCCCAAGATAGCACAGAGGTAATGCTGAAGTAAGGATGCTCTGGCTGGTTTGTGCATTGGGAAGAGAGCTGTAATAGCAGCAGCAGCAGCAGCAATAACAACAGCAGCAGCGGCAGCAGCAGCAAGAGACCTTTGAAAAGCAGGGTGTTGCAGTAGCCTGAGATATAAGATCCTGTTACGTCTCTTATCTCTCCTAAATTCAGAATGGTTGATACAAACCTTATGCCACATGTAGTAAAAGATGTATATGAATATGGAATTTGCTTTGTAATAACTGGATGCTGAGGAAATAAAGACGTGCCTCTGGGATTTTGTTGTTGGGGTTTTTCCTGCCTTCTGTTTTTTTGGTGGTGTTTTTTTTTTTAATCATCTGAAACAGAAGAGATTGATTACTCAGAGAAAGTAACTTTCATCTGTCTTCAAGATAAATGAAAAGAACAGCTTGGGAGCTGGAGGGTGACTATTTTTCTACCTGTTTCTTTGTACCTGGGGCTGAAAAGTGAGGAGAGATGGACAGTGTCTCAGAAGAGACAGGAATGACCACAGCTTGGTGAAACCATACAGTGATTGTTGTCTGCTGTCCTCTTCATGCAGTGCTGTGGGCTGGTGCACCGACGGCGAGTACGGGTTTCCTATGTAAGTTCTCGTTTGGTTCAGAATGATGCTAACTCGTATGTTCAGCTCCTAATATATTAGAGGGGATGGTATGCCACAGGCAGCTATTTTAATGTATATCTGAGTGGCCAAACAGAGCACTAAGTATCTGTGAAATAAGTTTTTACAGCATGGAGAAACAAGGTTGTTTTAACAGGTATGAGATTCCTGTCATCTATTTTTTCAGAACTTGTTCATATCAGAATAATCTGCAGTGTTAAAAGACTGAAAGTCTCACTCTTCTAAGTTCTTTTTTGAATTGTGTACTTTTTCTTGCTAGTAGCTCTGTGTAAGTGCAGTAATTAGAAAAGAACATCTCTCTCTATATATACATATAAGTGAAAATCTATTAAAGTTCTATGCAATTATGGACTGGCACAAAAATTATTTTAAAGACCCTGAGGAACATAAAAATCATCTTGTGAGGTAGTTGTTTGAAAAATAGCAGTAGCACAGTGGCAGAAGTATGGCCTGATGGTTTGCTTGATTTATTTGCTTTCCAGAAAAGAGTATTTCAGTACTCTGGTACGATAAGACTGCTCTGTATTGCAAAATGGCTGTCCCTAATAAATTCCACAAGGAAGGCCAGTGCCAACGCTTAAATATTAGTAATGAAAAAGACTGGCTGTTAGCTGAAACATGTCTGAACTACACTCAGCTGATGTGATAATCTCCTAAGTAATTAATTTACGTTTTAACATTCCTCTTCTATTCTGCTGTTCACTTGTCAGATAGACGTGATAACAAACAGGAGGTTGAAGTGATCTGGCTAAGCTGCAAATTGAAATTGCTGAGTATTTGCAACAAGCAGCTTGTAGCTTGATGCACAAGAAAAGAGCAAATAGATCAGGAGAAATAGTTCTGATATTGGGAATGCTGTGTGTTTCTCTGCCTCATAGAAAGCACTTTTACATGACACTTAAAACTTTACTACAGAACAAGCAAGGTCATAAATACGTTTAATCTAAGTCAAAGTTGTATAGGGGATTGATGGAGGGAATATAATTATTAAAAAGAAAGCGTCTCCTTCAAATATATTATGGAGATGTAAACAATTAGAAATATGACTGTAGTCATAGTTGTTTTGCACAGATTATTTGACTTTGCATGTGTTTTGCTCTCACTGGTGCAACAGTTGATACTTTTCTATTAGAAGCAGGCAGAAGC
Source organism: Apus apus (assembly GCF_020740795.1). Lineage (NCBI taxonomy): Eukaryota > Metazoa > Chordata > Aves > Apodiformes > Apodidae > Apus > Apus apus. The sequence goes on along the minus strand of NC_067283.1, from coordinate 20,727,150 downwards.
ATGGAGATTCAGATGAGCTCAAGGTTAAAACTCAAACAGTACAGTATTTTGCATAAATAATGCAAAGCCCAGCATGTAGTTCATTTTAGCCATCAGTTCAATATAACATGAATCCTTGGACATCTGTTTAATAGATATTTATTTGATATATAGCAATTTCCCCTGTTATGCATAAATTGAAATATGGATACATAGAAAGCACTTCTTATTTGAAAGCACTGGAGGTTGAGGCATATGGCACTAATAACCTCTTGAGATGCATAACCCATCCTTTAATTTCTCCTTGTTATTGTTACTTAACAGTCGCACCAGTCACTGTGAAGAATAATATCTACACAAAATAAAATATTTGTCTGTTTGCAAAGTATATTTCACAACCTTGAAGTGTCAAAATACTCGTGAACCACCAGGACATTTTACTTGGGTTTAGTCTCAGACTAAATACAATAAACTCCATTAACTCCATTACTTTTGTGGATTTTTTTGGATAATTGAGAGAAAGATGCTTGGTGAATGTCTTACAAAGTACTAAGGTTTGTAAATTGTGATAGTTGTATAAAGGCTACTGTGCAATGCTGCTGGGCCTTGTGGTATTCTGGGTACCTCACTAACTGTATACAAAAAGGATGCTTAATCTTAGTTAGGGTAAGTGAAATGTAGATTGCCCTTGATCTTTTTGATCTGAACTCTATTATGTGAAAGATGACCGTGTTCTCAAATGACTTAATTACAATGAAATGTCTCTCTGTTGTTTGAATCCTTGATTATCCAAACCCATTATCATTGAATTTTTTTTTGTGCTCCCCACGGCATTGGGCTAATTGAGGTTGTATTGTGTGATTCTTTTGGGATGAAAGCACTGAAATTAAAGTGAGCCAGGATATGACCCTTTTATTAATGTCTGTCTCACTGGAGAAAAACATCAGACTTTTATTCTGGGTTATTAGTTTACAGCTCTTAAGTTGCTTATTAATTGTAGTGGTGAATAATCCAACTTAGAAGTTGTTGTTTAGGGGTTTTTTTTTGTTTGGTTTGGGTTTTTTTGGAGGAGTTAAAGGTATTGTACTGTATGCATCAAAAAATGTATGATCAAATCTAATTACTGTTCTGCAACCAATGCAACTCTTTCTGGTCCAGATCCTAAAGAAGGTGCAGATATTAGGCATAATCAATCCATTTGGTCTTTTCAGTCAGGAGTAAAAAGATCACTGCAATTAGCTATGTGAGCTCATATTCTTTCTTTGGGGTAGCAGTATTATTGATGGAGACAGTGGTTGAATTCTTACATTGCTCTTTTCTATGATCTCCTGTATTTTAGACTCCATGCAGAGATTAGTCCCGTGTCTGTGTGCAGGGATAAAACTGAAAGCTTGGATGAAGTGTATCCATCTTCACACTTTCTCCAGATTTTGCTGTTACTGGGTGATGTGCAGGCAACACAGCATAGACAAGATTCAGTTTGGCTTAGGCATTCCCATCAGGCTTTTCTGATCATTGACTCTTCCTTCAGCATGGCACCATGTACTGCCTGAGTTTACTAAGTTTCTGCTCTTCCTCTTCTGAGAGTTTGTCTCCGCAGATGAGTGATCCGGGCGCTTTTTAATGTGATTGGTTTTATATTCTTTGGCATAATCTTCAGCTTCTAATGGTAGAACGTGGTGAATGGCCATTATGGCTGCATGTTAATACTCAGTTCCAGAAATAAAGACCTTTTTCTTGGACGTTTTAATAAAGAAGCTGAAGATAATACTGAATAACACCTTCACCTTGTTTATTTAGTTGTGTCTGTGAGATGGGATCATGCCATATGTCAAATGGGATTCATTTTGGGTATATGGAGGAACAGCTGTGTGAAGTTCTTCTAGGGAACAGTCTCATCTCTTTCTAAAATATGAAGTCTAAAACATCAGTAACAATTGTATCTTACCCAGAAATGTTTTCACAGGTCTCACTGCCAGCATGTCACAGAACATCTAAATGCACTGGAGCCTAAAGACTGACCAGTATATAATAGCTTTCAAACTTTAATCTAGTCTGTCCACCTATTGGTCCAGCCTTCAGGATAACTTACAATCTGATGGAAGTCACTCAGAAACCTTGCACTGTCTTCAGCTCTCTGCTGTTCTCCCTGGATATGTCTAGAAAGCTACCATGAAGGCTGTTGGAAAACAGAGTTCAAGATATTTCCAGAGTCTGCATGTTTCCAAGTAGAACAGTTAGCTGTCAGCCACTTTGCCTGACTGTACATACTGTCTTCTCATAGTGCTGGGAGAGTGGTCCCATTTGCAGTGGTGCAAAATACCTGTCAAAAGGGAAGAAATGCTTCTATGGCAACATAACAGGGACAGACTCTGATGTTTTTATCCATGACAAGTAAAAGCAATTACACATGCAGGAGGAGAGTCTGTGCAGTTTCTTGAAGGACTCTTAAAGATGGTGAACTTGGGAGTGATGTAATGTGTAGCCTGGAGTCACCTACTGGTGCACATAAAAACTGGTGAATCCAAGCACATTGAGCTTGTTAGTTTAATGCAAAGCATAGCTAGGCTTCCTGGCTGCTCAGGGCACAGGAGTGTTTGCAGAGTATGTGTTTATTGCCACTCTTAGAGCTGTACAAGCACTAGGTGGTGTAGCCAGGGAAGATTAACATTTTACAATAATCTGGATAGGCAAGCCACAGCTTAAAATTTTTAGTTGTGTGGATTTCCTAGCACCTATATTTATTTATTTATTTATTTATTTATTAGTTTGAAAACTCATCTGGTTGACTTCTTGACATTTTGTGCTCTTCTAACAAAATATTTTCTATTATTATCAAATTACAATTTTGCTTAGCTAAAGTCTGGTAAGGATAAATCTAAGCCAAAATTTTAAAGATTTCTGTCAGATACACAACTAATTGATAAAGCAGGGAGATGGTATCTGGAGGGCAAATATGCATTGCAATTTGATATTAAAAAAATAATACAAAAAAACTTTTAAAAAGTGTACTCCAAAAGAATCTAAGCTTTAAATAAAGATTAGTAGTGAAATTTATGGTATAGCTTGCACTGTGTATTGCAGTTCAATGTAATTAAGGACCTTAGTATGGTTTTGTTTCAAGATGCTACTTTTCTAATGGTGGGGACTGTAATTGGAGAGCTTTCTGCCTGCAACAGCGAGCAAGATCCAGACAGCAGGCTTTTTGTGCCTATGTCTGGAGGTTATCTCTGACCTCCTGAGGGAATATTCTCTTTTTGGTGTTGTTAGATTTGAACTCGGGTTTTTTTTCTGTTCCTCTTGATACTGTAATCTTTTCCATCTATCACGTAATCATGTTTGTCACCAGATCATTCTTTATCATAGCAGATACTGCTCTTCTCCTTATTCCTTTTGTTCACTTCCTTCCTATCTCTTCTTTGCTGATTTATAGGTTTTTTTTTTTTCCATATATAACAACTTCTTTACCTCTTCTCCACCATCCTTCTTTGGCTTTGAGATTTTTTCCCTTCTGTTGACATTAGTCCCAGCCTCGTAATTTCCCTTCCTAAGACTGCACCCACCAGGGCTATTTCTGAGACCCTTACTAATCCTCTGCAATGAACCCTAGCCTTGTGTTTGTATCTCGTCTTCATTGGCACTGTTGTCAGTTTTAGAGGAAGTTCAAGCTGTTCATAAGCAGAAGTTGCAGGCAGAAGTTGCTGTTGATGAAGTGTTGTTACTATCAGGATTTGCTTCCATGGTTTGCTTCCTTGTGTATTGTAGGCAGAAAACCTACATGTTGGGAAGGAGGAAAGAAAACAGAAAGAAGGTGCGATTTGCTGATAATGAGAATTAAATTATTTGTTTTAGTGTAAACATGGTATATTTATACCTTAGTGGATTTGGCTGGACTAGCAGAAATAGTCCTTTTAGTATGTGGACTGTCCTTGGTTTTGGGTGGGTATGGCTGACATAAAACTATTAGGGAGCAACTGATAATCTCTGGATTTGGAGGAAAATTTGTGTATTTTAGATATCTATTGCAAATGCTTTTGCATTTTTTTCCTGTACCCTACCTTTTTAATATTTTAGTTTGCTAATATAAAAAGAAAACAGTAAGTGAATAAAGCGGAATAAACTGGCATGACAACACTTAAAGTGCAAGTGACTTAAACCAAGACTCTTGTCACTTGTTGTGTACCAGCCAAACCAGGGGCAAATTTTGCACTGCACAAACTAAAGGGAAATATATCCTCTTTATCTGTGTTTACTCTGCTACAGTTGTTTAACAGCCTCTATTTGTTATGTTGTGGGATGTTATTGGAAGCTAAACTGTTTCAATTGCAATTTCAGTCCTTTCAAGTGAAACTTCACACATTTGCTCTAATGGTTTTGGGGTTTACATATTAGGTGGCAATATTTGCCTTTTTTTTTTTTTTTTTCTCCCATGGCTGCATTTAAATGTTTGCATTCCATTTTACTAGCAAAGTACTTGAGAAGCCTTTATTTAGAGGAGCAAAATAAGAATGTATTATCTTGTCCTTTAAATTTTTATTCTTGCTGCATTCCTCAGGTGGAAAACTTGAATTCAATTAACTAGCAAAACGGGCTTCGTTCGAAAAACTTTCTTACATTTAGGAGTTTAAATGGAACATTGACGGCTCATTATGCATTCTGAAGTCAAAATATACAACAATATGGTGGGTGGATAAAATATTTTGACAATATATGCAATAAGGGTCTGCTTTCTTTTTCTATGTAATGTTACCTGCTTGAGTAATAAATTTTAAATATTTAAAATATCAAGTCAAGAACAATATTACAAAGAAGAATTAGAGAACCCCACTGTAGTTATTTTCCTCTCTCCTAATCTGCTAAGGCTGAATTAATATTTCCATTGGTAATACTATCACTAACTGCTAAACATGGGCATTCTTTTATTACCCTCCGCTAATTGGGGTATATCAAAGTAGTGACATTATTTACATTACTTCTGGCAAGAAAAGCTCAGACTCATAGAACCAACCTTCTTCCCCCATTACTTTCTCATCCTATAGCAGTAGCACCCTTGACATTGATTTTATGCATATTATTTTAATGTTAGAGTTCTCTGAAGCTTTATTTTAAATAAGTTGCTCTTAAAAAGGCTACATTTATTTTGAAACCTTGGTTATGTTCATGAAAATAAGTTGCAAATTTGCAGTAAGTCATATAGGTAGTTCACTGTATGCCCTGCTGTTAGAGTCTCTTGGAGTTAATAACTGACAATTAGGACTTGCATCCACTATCTGCAGATCTGCCAGTGATTCATCCCATGGCTGTGGACAAATCATGTGGAAAAGGGCCTGAGGTGCTTCCTTTCCATAAAGCTGTGATTATTTGATGGAAGGAGAATCCTGCTGCACAGGTATATGGGCAGAAGTATGACGTACTCTACAAAACCTGAAAGAAAGAGTATTTGTTAAAAACAAACACTGAAAACTAATTTAAGAGATGGTACAAATAAAATATTACCCATTTTCATCCTTAATTTCTTTTTGGTTTTCAGTCTTTTTACCCTCTGCCTTTTCCCTCACTTCATACACAATGACCTTTTCTACCGTTACTCGGTAAAAATGTTTTTCTCTTTTCTTAGTCTTTCATTTGTTTGGTTTTTGTAATCTCTCTTGATGTATTTTCCCTTCATTGCTTACTTTTTCTCTGCTCTTCTAATGTCTTTGGATATAATACTTACTAACTTCAGTGTTGAAGGAAAAATAAGTAAGTATTCTTGGCAATTTTAATACATTTTCTGATGAGTTGGCATTCCATAACAATTTTATGAGACAGTGAAGTCATGATAAATTAACTGGCTGTCTTACAATACTAATTGAGTCTCCTGACTTCTCTGAGAAAGACTGCCGTGTTTAATGTCTTTCTTACTATCTTTATACTAAACAGAGTAGCAAAATTAATAACTTGCTAAAAAGGAAATAAGATTATAAAAACCCCAACCTTTTAGATTTGAATTGAAAAGATAGATTTGTTGAAGGGCTGAACATAGCAAGAGTGCTTCAATGAGCAGAAACTTTTCTGGATAAAGTCTTTAAATGGTTCAGGTGTGATTAAACATCCCCTTCCAGCAGAAGTGTTTAAGGAAAAGGAAGTTGCTGGTTAGTGAATGGAAGAAGAAACAGAGAGTCAAGGTCAAGATAGGCTGAAAGAGGCCACATAAGACTAGTGAAAGAGGGTCAGTTCATTTCCTCATCCTAAAAGAGCTGAAAGAACCCATTTTTTTAAAGTAATGGGTTAATGTGCCTTTTATGTGTAGAAAAAAAAGAGGAGCTTTACGAGTTTAGTTAGTCAAGGCAAGATGAAATTAAATTAGGGCTGAGAGTCGAGGAGGTGTTTTGTTTGGCATTGGCTTGAACATATAATTTACAACTTAGTGAACAAGTTCACTCATAGAGCTCTTGTCATTCCTTGTCACACCTACTTTAACATTATTCTTGGGTGCAGATATTGCCAGGGCTGTCCAGGATGTACACATTACCAACTCTGATGATAACAACATGATCTTTTCTGCCCGGTTCAACCAAGCATGCACTGCTGTAAGAAACAGATAATTCATGTAGCTATAATACCAGGTAGTAAGCCCTTTACACCGAGCATGCTGTAGTAATAGTTTATGCCTCTTCTTTGTTTTACAACAGCTAGTTGTCAGGGATGAGTAGTTTTTACACACTCTTCCTCTAGATGGAACCATTCTGCTGCTTCACCTGACTAAAATAAATACTATATGTTTAAAAGCTGAAGAAACCACTGCGATGTGCTTACAATTGCGCATTGATGTTCAAGTGAATGCACGTGGCTAGGAGCATATTGTCTGGCATCAGAAGCATGATGCGGAAGCAAGAATGCTCCTGGGTCTTGCCTTGGTTCTGGAAATAACTTGAAGGTGATGCTTGCAAACTTTGATCTGTTACAGAGCAGTAAAAATTATTATCTTTATGGAAATAGTGCCCTACTTATTCTGCATCTGGCAAAATGCAGTCAGATGCTTCGTCCTGTCCCTCACCTCTGTAAACTCTGAGAGTTTATAACCAGACTGTTAGCAATTACACCATCTTCACATTTTATAATCCTTCCTGTTTGTGGGTTTGTGCGGAGAACTTGGTTTACTATATAAGGCACTGATATATCTATTTTCAGTAGAAACATCTTGCTTCATTTATTGCTGCTTTACTTCTACTTCTTTTTTTCTAGAAACTATCCCATTAAAATAGCTTTCTTTATTACTGCTTCTCCCATATTTTGTTATTATGTGGATTTTTTCAGTAAGTGGGGAATACAACTTTTTCAAGTTTTATCTGGTTTTTGCTTGCCTTGAAAATAAGTGGGTATGTTTAACTCTTAACTTCCCAGTTGTAAATGTGAGCGAAATGCATTACATGTTCTTCATTTTGCTTTTATTTAATTAATTGAGGAGTCACAGATTTTGCTGAAACTGGATATTTTATGATTTTGAAGAGCAGCATTTATGTGTAAGACTTGGCCCAGCCCACTGCAGGGCATGTAAAAGATTCAGAAGATAAACTAGTTTGTCTAATTACCTGTCTAATAAAAATCAAACTTAGTAAAAGGTTGTCCAAAAGAGAAGAAAGAAAAAATGGTGTAGTACAGTTAATCTCATGGGTTTTAGTCCTCTTTTTCTTCCAGAATATTCAAAGTGTGCTGAATAGTGTGGGCCTACACAAAATTGGCTAGTTCACCAGAAGGCTGTGTGGCCATTCAGCAAGATTTGGACAGACTGGAGAGCTGGGCAAAGGGGAACCTAGTGAGGTTCCACAAGAGTAAGTGTATAGTCCTGCACATGGGGAGGAATAACACCATGCACCAGTACAGATTAGGAACTGACTTGCTAGAAAGTAGCTCTGTAGAGAATGACCTTGGAGTTCTGGAAGACAAGAAGTTGTCCATGGGACAACTTAATGCCCTTGTGGCCAAGAAGGCCAATGGTATCCTGGGGTGCATGAAGAACAGTGTATCTAGAAGGTTGAGGGAGGTTCTCCTCCGCCTCTACTCTGCCATAGTGAGACAACATCTGGAGTACTCTGTCCAGTTCTGGGCTTCCCCAGTTCAAGAGGGAAAGGGACTTGCTTTAGAGAGTCCAACAGAGGGCTACACGGGTGATTAATGGACTGGAACACCTATCTTATGAGGAAAGGCTGAGAGACCTGAGGCTCAGAAGACTGAGAGGGGATCTTATTAATGTATGTTCTAGGAAAATAAAAAATAAAAAAATTACAAAACATGGATGATAGGTGATACAGAAAAGCCAGTTTCTGAATACTGCAGTAAAAAAAAAAAAAAAAAAAAAAAAAAAGTTGTTTAAGAACAGTTCAACCAGCTGGAAATAAATTTTTTGTAAAACTGCCAAGGTCAGTAAGACCCAAAGCTATTTGTTGATTAAAAGGTGGTCATATGTTCATGTGCCAGTGCGTTGTGTTTAATTTCTGTACTTTTATGCTGCAAAATGAAAAGCATGATAAAAGAGGATAAATTAGTCCACAGAATAAAAGCTTGCATTTACAGTAATTTCTTCACAGGTTGCACTTCTTTTTGTGTACCTGGCATGTTTCTACAGTGCTCTCCAAGTACAAAGTTGTGTGAATCTCAAATTGAAAACACCTTCTGTGTGCCTTTCTTAGCACATAAAGTATGGATTTCTAATCCAGAAGTTGGAAAAGTAAAGTATTTGTTTAGTTGGTTAAAATCAATTATTACTTTCTGGTTCCTTAATTTGACATAGCAAATTAGATAGACAAGTCTTAGTATAGGAGTGAATATAAACTACCGATTTACTGAAGTAAATACAAAACTCTTATCATGATTTCCATAGATGATTTTTTTTTTCAGTTTGAACTTCAGAGAGTCATTAGTGTACTTTCCAAACTGACTAGGAATAATGTGGCATTGTTACCATAACACTACAGACCAGTCTGTCCAGTCAGTAGGATTGGCCTGTGATAGTGAACGTTAGGAACCAGGACAAATGGATCTGCAAGAAATTCCTTCTTTATAGACTGAAGGATTGTTTAGATTTCCCCATAAGAATTGGGATGAGAGAGTGAAATGTGCCAGTGTTTCACAACTCAGTCTCTCATTCAAGATGAGTGAATTAAATTAATCTAAGGCCTATTTGAGGGAATGGAAATGGAGTGTTGCTTGCCAAAACTGGATGCAGCCTCCAGTGAGCTGGAGAAATACAACCAGGACTTTTTCAGCCACCTAACCTGATTCTCCTAGTGTAGATGCAGCTTGTTGGGGAAGGACATATGTGCCAGCCCAGCAGCAGGGACTTCAATGGTACCAAGGAGGGACATGTGAGCCCCCACTGCACAAGATAAACCCAAACCCATATTACTCTTAAGTCTTGGAGATTAATGTGAATATCAGGGTTCACATGGCTTTCCAAAAGGAAGGAGGACAGAGGAGATGCCGCACCTGAGGCCACCACCACTGTGGTTGCTGCCTGCCTGGTGCTGTGGCCTGGCAGTGCCAAAGTAGGAAACAGCCTTTCCCAAGCAGGAGAAGGAGACTGGAGTAATGCTGCCTTTCGACAGCCTAAATTTAATGTATATTGCAGCTCCAATGATATATATGTGAATCTTGTTGACATAGAGATGTTTGTGTTAGATTGTGGAATATTTTTCTTCACATAAACCTTTTTTGGTTTGCATAGTTCATCTGTCCCACTGGCTCTTCTCTCAGCTCAGGAAGCCACTTTCTGACTCCCCTGACAACCCAGCACTCCTGTTAACAGGCACCATAAAATGCCAAACATCATTCTGCCATGTGCTTGTCCCATCGCTTTCATCCATCAGCGCCCAAGACATGCTCCTGAGCTCGCTCTGTGCCTGGAACATTTAATTTGGTGCATGAAAGATGATGTAATTTGTGGCCTTTTTCCAGTACAATACTTTTGATTATATTCAATTGTGTTGCACAGCCCAGGAGAATAATCAGTGTATGTAATATATATTACCTGGGCAAACTGAATGTTATTTAATTACCTTTTTTTTTCATCCCCTATTTCTGCCTTTTTATCTCAGAGCCTCTTATTGACTTTAAATACAGAAGCAAATGAGCCAAAGCCAGGTGTTTCCTCCCGACTGTGCTGGACTGGCTGCTCACACTGCACTTGCTGTCTTCCTGCAAAGAGATGCTAAAGCACAACAACCAGATATATATATCCAACATACCATTTTGTTTACAGCAAATATAAATAGGAATGAGAAAGGTGAGATCAAAAAATACTCTATAATCCAGTATCTCACCTGATGCATGGTCTTCAAGATGGAAAATATTGCCATAATTGTTTTTCAGAGCCTGTTTCAGAGCATTTTTGTTTTGAAATCCTTACTTCACAGTATGTTGCTTGTCCCTGAGGAGCAATGTGACATGATATAACAGATTCTGATTTTTGCTGGCTTTTCACTGCTTATTTCATTGATTAAAAAACAATATTGTGTGAGTCTGAAATGAAACTGCCTCTATGAAGCACTTGCACAGTTCTAGTAGTGATTTTCAATACCACTACTCTAAATTCATTGCCTATTTTTAGCTATTTGAGTTTGAGATGTGGTATGATGTTGTCTAAATAACAACAGAGAGGAAAATCCTACCAGTGGTAGGAAGGCTGAATTCACCTACACTGTATTAAATACCAAAAAAACCCAAAACAAAACAAGTGAACATTAAATAAATTCAGTATCCTGTCCTTTTCAAACACTGAATCTTTAACTGAAGGTCTTATAATCTCTGTTACTGCTATAGTCTAGAGTATGTGGCTTTTCAGTCAGTGAATTTCCAATCAATGCAGGATATAGCCACAGGAAAATAGTATCATCTGGTGGGCTATTTAATTAGTGTTGGAAGTAAAGACAAAGTTAAAATATTTTTTTTTTTTTCCCAAGCACCATTATACTCTTTCATGGCCTTGCTTATGTGTGTGCAATGTTCCTGTTGATTTGTTATATAAAATAGTGCAAATAGCTCAACTTTGTGTGTGTGTGTGTTTTCTAAAGAAACTGTCGGCATATTTGTAAGACAATAATAGGAAAATACAAAAAAAATAACAACAAAAAAATTCAGTCATGATGCCAGTAAGTCATAGTAGAGGATATCACCCAATTATTAAAATAAATACATAAATTAAAAACATTTATTTAATGAGAGATGCATACAAAAGGTAGAGGTAGTAGGTTTCATAGTGTACTCATTGTGCTTCTGATTTCCTTATATAAGAATTATACAAAACATTCAGATGTATAGAAATAAAGAAGAGGTTTTTAAAAAGTCAGATACCAGAATTCCTATTGCTCATCAAGGCCTGAGGAATACTTTTAAATAAAAATATATTCTTTGAATGAATGTATTATCTCAGTAACTGATACCTTTCTCAATGTGGAGTGTATTTTCTTATTTTTCAGGTCTGATGTGACTTATAATTGATTATTGATTGATGCTTTTGATTACTTCTTTTTTAATCTCAATACAGTTTAGTATGTGCCACTCACCAAGTAGTAAAACTCATTTATTTGAATATTTTAGTAGTTCCATTATTACTTGTGTGCACTGAGCTGAAATACCACTGAAATATTACATTTGCATATTGTTTGAGCTATCCTTTGCCATGAGCATATCATTAATTTTCTACTTACAAATTTCCAGTATGATCTTTTCAGTAACCTCTAAGGCATCATGCAGAAGCTTTTGAAAATCATAGAAATTTTCAATTTCTTTCAGCACTGTTCTCCATTATTATGAAGCCTTTATGTTTGTGCTTTGCACTGCTGAATAGTGCAGACATGGAAAGAAGTTTGTTGTCCTACCTATCTCAGAAACAAACTACTGGAAACACATACTACATGTTATTAATATCCACAGAATTTCTTCTTGTTTTGAGAAACATAATCCCTCAGTATCTCAGATAATATATTTTTAACCTATGAATAGTGATTATATAACCCTATGACAACTGCTGAGAAATTATTTCTGAATCAGACTTTGAATTATCTAAATTTTTTTGTTTGTTTGGGGTTTTTTTTTCACAGCTTTGTAGTTACGGTAATTCTGGCTGTTTGTAAACCCATTCCATTTTCTTCCCTGCCTGCTGGGCTGTACCAGCAAGGCAGCAGCCTTCTCGCCTTGTACCTGACGCCTCCTGTTATCCCATATGCATCAGCTCTGAAACTGTTCAGCGTGGATGTTTACTGCAACTGTGGTCTCCATTTCAGAAGTTTTTTAGAATTAGGTTTAGAGGAAATAAAATGATCCTTTGAGAAATGCTAGTTACAAATGTTATGTGGAATAAGCTGTGGGGATCTGCTTAGAGCAAGAGCTCAGTCTGATGCTGCCCTGCATTTTGTCATCTGAGCAAGATGTTGGCTGGGGCTGATGGGAGGGACAGGGAGGCAGGGAGCTGGAGGAGGGTAGAGATGGGCCAAGAGCTGGTCTCTGCAGTCACAAGTAATTTGATTGAAAGGAGGAGATGACCACCAAGATACAGAGCTGGTGGGGACAGCAGGAGGAGAAAAGAATAGGAGAAGGGACCAGTGCTGGGCTGTGCAGTATCTTTCCAGTATCAAAAGCAGAAGATCATGTGCCTCATCCTTTTTGAGGGCCTGGCCTATGTAAAGAATAACAATTACAGTTTGACAGGCCATGTCACTGATTCCTGTGTTATGTGTACAAAGGCTTTTCTTTAATGGTGTTCATTAAAAAGTGCAGTCTTCTATAATGTTCATTTAATGAGCAAGTTTACAGCATTTCTTTGCAAGGTTATGTTGTTATTTCTGTTTTATATCTAGAGAGCAGACACATTAATTCCAATGTCTGCTTATTTTGAGGAGCCAAATTGAAAAGGCTCTGGCAACCTGCATCTATTTCAGCCACAGCTCTAAACTGAAGACAGTTACAGGCAGTACTGTGAAACTTGTTGCAATCAAAATTGTGCCATGCATTCATATAGGCTCGTTTTTTCTGGTGATTTGTGGTGCTGGGACTTTTATTAAAACCATTAAAAAAAAATAAAGAAAAACAAAACAAACCTCTGCATCATAAAGTGTTGAGTTTAGGAAGTCAGTTACTGAAAACTGAAACACCCCAGAATTTTATGTATTATATGTACACTGCAATGTGGTATTTAGAGGCCAAGACCACATTATCTTTTTCCTAAGATCACTAGCTATATTCATCACTGGATAGCTGATACTCAGGAAAAAAAAATAAAATCTTGATGTGACGCATCACTTTGTTGCTGAAGTAGGACCACAGAAAGAGAATGTAGCACAGAGAGAAGGTAGTTTTATGAATAAGATGGAAATTCATTTGGTGCTTGTTTGGTTCTAGGTAAGGCTGGGCATTTTCCTTAAATTAAAAATTCAGATCATTTTCTAAGTGTCTTGTGTATCACCATTTGGGAACACCTGGCTTAAAACAACTCTGTGATCCCAAAATTAGAGTGATCAAGATTTATTTGCAGAACTACTGAGTGTGGAATACAGCAGAAGTCCACAAGTATGCTCTAAATATAGAAATTATTGCAGAATGTTAAATTCTTGGAAGGTCAGAACAAAACTCTCTCAGACTAGAGTCCTTATTAACTAATAGACTCATCTGGAATTGATATTCCAGCTATCAAATGAGACTAACAACAGCCTCTTCCCTCATAGCATCTTCTGAAAATATGGTCATTAAAGACAGGAAAAATGTTGGATGTTGTAGTGTCCGTACAAGAAATGCAACAACAGAGAGGAGATGATGCATGATTAACACTTGCAAAATACAGGTCTGTCCTTTTAGGTTTGTTGCTCAGCATCGCTCATCTGAGGAGGAACTTTTGTTTTCTATAATGAGATTTGTGTTCTCTGGAATTAAAGATTACACCATAGGTCCTGCAAGTAACAGGGCCAATTTCTGGACTTTCTAATCTCATTGGCATCTACATTTTCTACCTTCATTGTCTTATTACTCATTCTTTTCACAATAGGGATTTTTTTATGCACTAATTGGCACTAAATTAGCTGTTCTAAGTAAAATTGCATATTTTTAAGTCCTCCTCTGTGAGGGGAAAAAATTTAGTCCATTTTACTTGAGCACGTCTGGCAAGCAGTTGACAGCTGCTGCTCTAAAATTCTGTGAACTGAGTTAATATTAAGAAGGAGAAAACTCTGATGCCAGCTGTTTTCCAGCTTTTTATAAGGGACCAAGTTTATGTTTAGTAGCACAGTATATAGGGTCAGATCTGACCTAATCTGTTCTACACCAGTGGCAGTAACATAGGATACCTTTGTGATAGGTACTAATGTAACAATTGGTACATATGTCCTCAAACCAGAACAACATATATCCTCTAACTTTCCAACTGGAATAAAGTAATTAATTTTCTGTGAAATACTTATTCTTCTGTAATATGTCTACACAGTATCTTTGAAACAGAACCATTTCTAATAACGGCTTAACATCTCACTGACTATCTTTCTTGTACTTTCAAGTGTTTTGCTGCATGAAGTTGCCACACAGGCATGTCTATCCTCTCATATACCCTTTTATTTCACCGGTCTAACTACTAGAATTCGAACCTCAGTGCACGTATTGGAGGCAATCATCCACGGTTTTATTTGAGCCCAAATCATTTAAGTATTGAATGGAGCTTTGCAGGGACAGTTCTTCCAGAGGTCACTATTGCCCTTGTGCTGTGGGACCCGCATGAGAGCCTGGTACATGGTACGTGTCATGGTGAGCATTTACTACACAGTATTATGTCCATATATCGTAACTGGACTTTTGGAAAAGATGTGCTGTCTTTCTGCTGAGATGGTGGTGACCCACTTCACAGTTGTAAATTGATGCCTAATTGGCCTCATGAACAGAGAATTTTTCACAAGATATATATTTACGATACATTAAAACTGTAGATACTGCAAAAATTTATCTGGGAAGTATAAATTTATGCCTTTATAAGTGCATAAATGTATGTTTATAATATTTCTGTCTGTGCAAGCATGCAGCATGTAGGTGCTTACCTTTAGCATTGTGAGAAGCCCAGAAATTCTTATCTTCTAGTTTATTTGCAGGTGATTTTATTAAATAGAACTGAGATTACCTCAGTGTCAGTCTCATTTATGTTACGTAGCCTATTTAAGTTAATGCTTCTTTTGATTTATGTGTACTGGTTTGTGCCATTTCTCCCCAGGACTAAAATGGGATTTGTACTCTTCAGGGCCCCCTCTTCCCAGTAATCAGCTGTAGGCAGACTTTTCTCAACCCAGTTCCTTTATCAATTATGTAGTTGATTGTAGTGCATATTCAGCAAAGATCACAAAAACCATAGATACAGTTATGTTTCAGATGCTTCAGTTTGCTTTGCTGACATCATCTTACTGTTCTCACTTAATTGGAAGTCGGGGAATTACAGATAATAACCATATAATAATGAAACAAGTGTTGACTGTTTAATATATTTGTTTGATTCTCAATCTGTGGGAAGCAAATTAGCTTCTGAAGTTGTTTTTCCACATTAATAACTAACTTGTTGCAGAATTGCATTGAATTATCCTTTGTATTTATTTCTGTTATTTTCATCTTTTAATTTATTACTTCATATATCTTAGCATTTTATAGTCAAAGTCAGATACAGAGAAATAACTTATATCAAAGTACATATGAGTCCTGTTGTGGTATTCGCCTGTGCTACAGATGTATCAATAAGTATGCATGGTGCACACTGTCAATATCATATGCAAGAGATATTTTTGTCACTATAAAAAAAAGAATATAAGTGGCAGTTTTGTATTGCTAAGAAAACCATATATGATATAAAATGATGTTTTAATCCCATACAGGTGATATATATTTTAGCAGAGACCTATTCCAGTGACATTAAGAGAAAGTACAGAGTTCTATAGCAGTTATTCATAGCATACATGCTCTTTTGTCATTGGTGAGGAGCACAGATTAGAAATGTTGCAGTAGAAATTAATGGGTAAAAATACCATAGTCTTCATTTGAAGTTGAATCCCATCCTTTTAAGTATATGCCTCTAACAGCAGCAAAAGCACAAAGTAAAAAGCTCTTCCTAATTATGTGTCACTGATGAGTGGAGGGCCACTCCAATCAGTAAGCAGTGCTAAAGTGTTCAAGACCGGCTTGTAGTTTATTGTCTCCAGATAATTGTAACCCACAGGCTTTATTCTGTGGCATTTTATGCCTTGAAAACTCTTGTTTGTGCATTGTCATCTGTGGCTTATATTTTGTGGGTTTTTTTTTTGTTTGGTTTGGGTTTTTTTGTTTGTTTGGGTTTTTTTTGTTTTTTTGTTTTTTTTTTAAGGGTGTGGCCTAAATTTGGCTGTCTTAATTAGATTGCTACCTCAGAGATTCTTCACTCTTTCTGCCTTTCAGTGCCAGTTTTTAAAATTTATAGTTTCTTTCTCAGGACAAGGAATATTTATATTTTCTGTACAAAAAGATAAAAAGTTATCAGTATGATTTATTTATGCAATTAGGACTGAACCAGAAATATTTCTTCTGGTTGCTGACTTGTTTCAGTCAGCATTTGACATATCAGATATTTGAATTACCTTTCTCTTGGTGATTCAACAACTTATCCAGACAGGGGAAAATCATTAGAGGGGAACTGCATAAATCCTGAACTTCTGTTTGCCATTGTGCATCTGCTAACATGGTATATTATGAGTAACTGGTTAATGGCTTGCTGGCAAGTTATTCTGTGGTTAGCATGAACAAAGGGGATAATCGATATATTTGATATGTGATCATGTAAAGATGAATCCAAGAAGGACGGGTCTCACTGGTGAAAATCAATGCCAGAGTTGTTCTGAGATTGAGTAAAGTTATCCCATATGCCATGTGAGACAACACTTGATTTTGGAGAGTCTCTGTAACCCAGAAATGCAGAATAATTTAGCAAGACAGGTACAGGTGTACATATACCTTTATATTGATCTTCCAATTTTCCTACCTGTCTGGGTTATGCAAGTAATAGAAAGAAGGATGTACAGGACCTTGTGTTTTAACATTTATCTTTGTAGTTTTCAGTGAAACTTTCAAAATATTTATATTCATAAATGTCTCTTCATTTAAAAGATGAAGTGAAAAGTACTAGTGCAATTTAGGGATGCAAATACATATCCAGCTCTGAGCTTCAATGAAGGAAGCAACTTCAGCCTCTTGTTTTCTAACATTGAATTCCCCAGAATGTATATTGACCTGTGTAAGGCTGCCAATATAGAGTAATACAGTGTTTCAAAACTTTTTTCTCTAATATCCAAGGTATTCTATATCTCAGTATTTTTTAAAAGACTAGAAACTTTTGGTTTTTTCAGAAGTGAAGTTTCTTAACTCTGGCTGGATTTCTGCCTACTGGATTGTATTTCAACATATGTAGTAGAATAATGATGTTTCTCTTAAATGAAAATCTAAACTACCCAGTAATTCTAACTGTCTCAACTAGATTGTTCTACTTCATCAGCTTCTAGATTGTATCAGCTACTGATTTCCTAAATACAAATCAAGTTCTACAGATTCTTCTGGTTAAAGATGCTGATGAGGCAGTAATGGATGGTGCTTGGGCTCCATGAAACTGGGCAGACTTATTAAAAATAGTATTATGTATTAAAAACCAGCATGCATACAAGTCTTCATGGTGGTGTATGCAAAGCAGAGTGTACCAAACTTGTTCTAGTTACCTTAGGTGTGGACTACAAATCTGCAGAAGACTGTAATTATTTCAAAATCGGATTATTATTTCCACTGGAAAAAACATGTGTTTTGCTTTTCTGTCTGTCCTAATCAGAGCAAACATTTTCTGGAGTTTCTCTTAACAAAATAAAAAGTTTATGTTGTCATTGTGTCAAACATAATATTACTTTAATATGCACAAACAAATTATGGACCATCCACAAATTGAATTTGTGGAATCACAAACTCATTGCATTTATACAAATACATTAAGTAATGAGTGTAAAGTGACAGATGATGCTTGGAGCATAATCTAGGTCTGTATCATGAGTAGATAATAATATTAAGTTATTATTTAGGAAGTCCTAGAAAAATGGTATGTTGTAATGCAAACTGCATCTGTGTGTCACAGTCACAGTTTCTGTCAGCTGGACCTAACTGCATTTAGTACTTTTTGGTTGTTTGGTTTTTATTCTCTCACCCCTTTACTTACTCTGCTCCACCAGTCTTCTTTTGAATTTTATTTTTTTTCTTCTTTTCAAATTTAATACCATAGTTTTATGATGGCACTATAATTTTATAACACATCCTACCTTTTTACTTGACAGCTCATGTTTGTATTTAAATAAATGAATATATATATATTAATATCATTCAGGAAGGTCACTTTCTCAAGCATTTAATGATATGCTTGGGAAAAAGCACACCTGAATTAGGTTGTTTGTGTGCTACATAGATACTGGCAGTAGGATTTGCAGGTGTTACCCCAGGAAAGGTTGATGCTTCTCACGTTTGTTGCTCAGATGCCATGCAGTTACACTTGTACTAGGTCTGTATCTGAGCAGTAGCATTTAGGTACACAGAGCACTTTAGGTACATCATACCACTCTGATACACTGTGCTTTCTAGTGAATCCATGAGACTCCAACAAAGTCTTCCATGTGGAAATGCTCTGAAACATTTCCCTGTAAATTCATGCAGCTATTAAAAACAGGACCCTTTTCCCTTTTCTCATTTTAAAGGCAGCACATCCTGGCTTGTTTTTACTGCCCTGTCTCTCTTAAAATGGACTGCTCCAAATGCTTTCATGCTGTGCGGTGAAGCATAAGTATTTTGCAAATGGTACTGGCCCGCGTGCTGAGTGAGGAAGCAGAGGTCTTCCTGTATAATCCGATTTCAATCAACTCACTCTAATCACTACTGATAGTTGCAAAATTTAGCCTAGATCTACTCTGGTAATCTAGATTGACAGGAGGTAAAAGTAAAGGGACAGAAGGGTAGAGGAACAAAGAGAAACAAGCAAGGACAGTGATTTACTGCTTTTGCTTCCCCTTCTGGGACGCCCAGCGCTGTGGCAGAGGTGCTGGGAAGCAGGTGCCCTCCGCGGGGCTGGGGCAGCCGCCGACACGCTACGGGAGCGCCCGGCACAACAGGTGCCTGCGTGACCTGTTGGTCTGCATTATTTATTGACATTGAGATCCTAATTCTCTTTGTTACTCCGGAGATCCCAGGGTTGTGAAATATTCAGGCATAGCAGCAGTTAAACGCCGCAGCCAGCAACCGGAGGTACCTTCGACATCCTCTGAAGGCGAGTGGTTCCCAGTGTTGGGCTTCATTCTCTAGAAGCGCCAGTCTCAGAACTTGGGTGGAGGCTCGGTGGGTAACCGGGCACTGCATTTTGCTGGTGGCAGAGGGAGGTGTCCGAGAGTAGGTTCTTTTGACTTTTGCTTTTAACTTGTCCAGGAGAAGAGCCAATTCTGGATTTCATGGATATACAGAAATACAGCAAGCTGCCGCTGAAGACAGGTATTTCACAAAAATTTGACTCTGCTTGACTGGATTGTACATCGGAAGAAAAATGACTTTTTTTATTGTTACCTGACCATATGCTCAGTGTGCCTGTGTCAGCCAGGCTAAGGGAGTGTACACCCTGGGGTAAGAGAGGCACCTGGACTACTCCTCCATCTGACTTTCCATGCTGGTGGGGCTGTTGTTGGTCATCTCAGCCTTGCATGTTGCCATGCTAAAAACACCCAAGGCTAAAAATGTGTCCTGGGTAAGTACAAAAGGATGAGCAAAGTTTCTATAAATATGCATTTGTTCAGATCCATATAAATATGCTTCTCTGTATATGTATGCATAGAAGTGTAAACTTAGACTGAGGTGAAGGGTAGATTAAATTTATAAATTTTTAGATATCAAAATTATTTAAATTACTTCTAAAATTAAGAAAAAAAAATAAAAACCCACATTAAATGGAACACTGGTATTTTGAAGGAACTGCATTTTTAATTTATTATGGAAATTTTAAAATTATAGGCTTTCACCTTACTTGTTTTTGATATATATATATTTTTCATCTATGATAGTAAAGGGGTTGTGCTACATTCTTTAAATCAATTGCAACATTGGTGTTGCTTTAAGGGCACGGGTTCAAGGCCTTAAGAGTGAGGCTTAAAGATCTGGAGGGGATCGATAGTTTTAATTGTATTTTAATTTATTTTTTTGTATATATTTCAGTGATTTGTGACTCTAGATGTTCTTATGTGTAGAACATCTCAGGAATTGTAACAGTATATTGTAGTAAGTTGTAATGCCCAGTGAGATGAGAAACTCCACATTCAGTGTCTTTTCTGTAGATGTTCTTCATTTTTACTAAGAAAATACATTGTTATTTTGTCCTTATACATTATTTCTGTGTCAGGTCTAGGATTCCCTACTGGGGAATAAAGTAATCCATGAGATATAATTCCAGAGTAAGTAAAAGTGCCCTTTCCTAACCCCCATCACGTATGATTATATAACACTGCCAGCACACAGCCTGCTCTACATAATAAGCAGGATACCACCAAACCTCAGTTCTACACAGAAACCTGAACATGCTGGCAGCTGCTGAGGAGATGGCTTTAGGGCTTCTTCAGTGACCTCAGTGAGTTCCCAAATCTTGCCCCAGCTGTGCTGCCCATAGTGGCATGACCTTGTAAACAGCATTGGTGTTGTTTGGGAATAAAAGACATCACTGAAAGCCAGGAGGATACTTTCCCTTCCCTGTGACTGCTAAGTGATTAATAGCTATGGAACTGCATTAAGTTTCAGGTTACTTAGGAATGTATGTGTTCACAAAGCAGGCTCTGGTTGTATATAAGTATAGTTGATAGATGTTTGTAGCTCACAACGTAAATACTGAGGGATAAACTGCTCACATACACAGTGTGTCCTCCTGGAAGTAGAAATCTTGTATGTTTGCAGCTGTGATTGTGCCCAGGTTTACTTACTTAAAATATCTATCTCTGGTGAATATGGTGGAGAATGCCAAGGTACTTAATCTTGTCTGTAGTTTTGCTCTGTGGAATAATCACCAAGAATGAAACAAATAAGACCTCTTTCCCCCTCCATACTTCCAATGCCAGTTTGCATACGAAAGGAAATAGATACATGTTATCAAGAAAATAGTATATTTTGGTAATAATTTCAGTTGAATGATTAATACAGAGTTATTTTGTAATGACATAGGCCTATGTTGCAGATGTAAATGACCTGTAATTGTTTCACTAAGCTCATAGTTGCACATGTGAAAAGTATAAACTATAAACTGATTTTAAAATTCCAATGTGAAAATGGCAACTTACATGATTGAAAATGTGTGCTATATAAAGAAATAGACGCAGCACCGAAACCACTGCAGCTTCTGGGATTACTTCCACTTTCCACTCTGTGTAATGTTTTTGCCTTCAAAAAACCCCCAAACTTAAACTGCAGAAATTATTTGTAGGGATTTCTGACTTAATTTTGAATTAGATGTATTCTATTAGTAATTTGTAGTTGTGACTGGATATAGGTTTGAGACAGACCAAAAGGAAGCAATTGATAGTTCTGTGAAAAGATGAAGATAGTTTTATTTAACTCTTGCGTTTATCTCTTTGCATTTGGTTTTCTTGTGGGTGTGTGTGTTTAGTCATTGCATTCATCTTTGGCAATATGGTATAAAATTATTTACTAATAAGTGATGGAAGGTATAATTTCCTTGCTAAGTATAAAGATAATTTTGTGATCAGTATTTACATGAAAAAAAAAGAAAATCAAATAGCTATTGCACTGAGGAAGTTTAAAGAAAGTTATGAGAAATTTTCAGAACAAAATAGTTATTTTTATTAGTGCTGCAATGTTTTGAAAATCTGAGATACCCTGCTGTGTAGAACAAGAGCACCTTACAGATTCAGATCCTGCTCAAAATATCACCTAGTATAAATCCCAACAAGTGGATATTATTTTCAGTTCCCTGTAAATCTGGAATTTGACTCCAAAGTTTTACCTGTGTGGTGATTTGATGTTGACCATTGTGTGTGTACGCTGACAATACGAGGATCCAAGGCTGAATCAGAAAGATGGGTGCAAGAGGTAATTTTTTGGCTATAATCTAGCAAAACCCTTCAATGTCTGCTGACATTTCATCTTATTTCTCAGCTGCTTAAAACTTAAGATTGTGGTCAACCACGTTGCTGATTCAGTGTTTGCTGATTTTCCATTATTCTGTAATTAAAGTTGACATTTGATCCTCGTGTCTTTAGCACGCAAGTTCTGAAGGACAGAAACCACGTTATGCAAGTGTATCTTTGTACAAAAGACTGCTACCTGAGTAATTAATATTTCCCCTTTAGGACTTAGAAGAGCCCACCTAGGTGTCTTCCCCTGTGAAAAAAAAGAGCAACCAACCAACCAAAAAAACCACCCCAAACAAACAAAAAAACCCACCCAAACCAAAACTGTTACAGTGTTTAAAAAACATGCAGCTTCTGGGACCTTTGCCAACATTTTGCACCAGTGTGTCTGACAGACCCCTGACTGCTGCAAGGACCCTCTCCTCAGAAATGACAAGGCTGAGAAATTACTTTCTCATGTCTTTCAAAGGCTGAGGAGTTGACAGCTTCTTAGTGGGTTGTTTCTTTCCCAGAAGCTCTTCAGATACTGTTTGATAGGTCTGCATGATTTCAGTACAGGCCCTGGGGTTTCCAAATGTGAATTACAGCCTTGGCTGCTGCACAAGGTGTGTAGCTTTTAAAGAGCATTAAATGCCTATGGAGGAGCTACAATGACTTTCATTTTGGGGCTGCCACATGTTTATATTCTTGAAAGTTACTGGGAAGAACTAAGGCTCACCTAGACAAGATAACTGTAACATCTCTTTGCTGTCGAATGTCTTGGTTTGTTTTTGGTGTGTTTTTTTGTGGTTTTTTTAAAATATTTGTTTTGCAAAATGCATCCATTTAATTATCCCTAATAGAATCAATTTGTTAAATTGACTCCTATTGACATTAATTTAATTTCTGTTGTCCTGTATAAGCAACTTCATTGTTTGTTACTTTATGTAGATAGAAGAAATCCTGTCCTTGAGCTCTGTGAGAACTGTAGATGGCATCTACAACTGTGAAAAAGACAGTCGATTACAATAAATGCAGCTATGGAACATGGTGGGGGATTTTCAAACTATGTTTTTGGCATAAGCAGCAGATGGTGGTGAGATCTGAGCTTAAAGGAACTTTTAAATCTGAAGTACCATAGGTCTTCAAAATGTTGGTCCACCTATTAATGAAAGATTTCTTCCCTATATTTTCTGTAAACTGTGATACTAGTGTATTACAGGAGTATAAACCTTTACATATTCTGTGAAATTAATTTATTTTTGTACCTAATCTAATTTTCAAGGATAGCATGATCTTACAGAGTTTCAGATACAGCCCTTCTTTCCTCTCCAAATGTCCTTTGGCCTTTGGAGCCATGCAAGTCTTGCTGGAGGGCTGCAAACCCTGACAACGTGCCAAGGCAACCTACTGAGCAGAAAGGTCACTGAGCCACAGATATCCAAAAATAAATTCTAGCTCTTTAGCTGAAAGCTATGGAGCCTCCTGCCATGCTCTGCTGTCAGCAGTTTTAGACCACGGTACTCATGGCAAAAAAAGAACAAAGTCTGTGTGCCACTTTGGTAGAGGAATTCTTCTTCCCAGAAGGACAGGTTTGGGTGGGTAGGAGGTTTGCTGCATTGCTTTTACTGTAAGTTAGGAAGCTTACGAGTGCATACGCAGTATATATAACTCTTTTATTAATTTTTTAATTGAGCTGTGATTGCATTTAAGAAAAAAATCTTCTTGATTGCGAAGTATCTATTGTCTCCATCCTCCTACTTATTAACACTCTTTGTCATGCACCTAGGATCACTCAGATTCAAAAGAGTGGAATTTATGGAGGAAGAAGACTTACATTTCTGTAATTAGCTAAATAACAATTTCTAGTGAATTTCCTAACCTAATAACTCTCACTTTATTACTCAAGAAGTTACCTAGTGATACACATAGTGTTACAATGGTACAGAAAGTGAGGGATGGAAGAAGGAAGATGGGATGTGAGTAGTGAAAAGTGCTTGTTCAAGCTCAGAATGTTTCAAGAGAGGATGGGACATCAGTGGAAAATGTAAATAGTTCAGTTATATTGATTTGGAACCCCTTGAAATATGGAGTAACTTGAAAAAAATGGAGGATTCAATGGTCAAAAGAAAAAGGAGAGGAGAAGATGTAAGGGAGAAAAGGAAGATAAAGACAAACTAGAGCTTTGAATCTTAAGAGACGTGAAAGTATTAGAAAGGAAGGATTAAACACCAAGAGGAAGGTGTGGCTACATTATGAGTTCTATTTTTGTGTCTCCATTCGGGGTCAACTTGAAAAAGAAAATTAAAAAAGTAGTTGGAAAAACAGATACTGGAAAAAGCTTGAAAATAATTGAAAAATTATCTGAATATTGGTTTATCCTGATATGATAATACAAATGAAAATTGCCATGAGGACAGAGAGGACAAAATCTTCCCCTGGATGAGTTCTTTTTGCTTGAAGTTCTTAAGGTACATGGAGGAAATCTTGAATAGAAGCACTTGCTATTTACAGGCATGCTGTTACTTTGGTCTGGATTAGTATCAATCTTGTGAGGAGGCTGCTTGTAGCTACTAAAGTGGGTGAAGACAGGAAATACTAAAGATGGAAATGTTACCTGTCTGTGGAACAGTAATAGAGCTACTTTCAGGGGTTAAGATGTTATTGAAAGAGGGTAGGCAAGCATCTGATGGAAGGTCTAAGTAGGAACTCCTGACCACAACAGCGTCTCTGTGGGCTTAAAGACCTCCCCATGCAGTAAGTCTCCATCCTGGAGTAGTCTATGGCACAACAGGCAACTGATTACAAAACTCTGACTTGCTCGAAGGACTTAATTATTTGATAAATCATGGCTCTTGACAGTTGAAGATCTGATGTAGCTGAAACAGCTGTAAATATTTTTGGCTGAAATATGACATTGTTGGGGGAAAAAATCTCAAGTTTGTTACAGTGTTTATGAAGTTGTGTTTCTTTTCAGTAGGGTGCTTCTTTGGTTCTGTCTCAGCCTGGCCTGATGTGTGCTAATGTGATCCTCATTCTTTCAAATAACTGCAGACTGAAAATACTTTATCATTTGCTTTCCATCTGGTTGTTATCAAGTCCTTAGTTTCTGTTGGAGACAGCTCTTAGCATTGTGAAGTGATAAAGCAAGCTTCCTTAGTGACGTTCTGATGAGGACTTTGGCTCTGTCCGCTGGCAGCCTAGGTTTTTTCTATTAATAGAGGCAGGTCTGGGTTGTCTCCATCCTTCAGAGGGAAACCTGTGGGAAAGCTACTGTGTCTGCTGGATTGTCTCCCCTTGCTTGCATAGGACTCAAGTGATGTGCTACAGAAAGTTCAGGGGATTCAAAGCACTATGAAACAAGAGGCAAAAAAGTTTAATTACATATTGTCTCCTCCTCTGTTTTTTTCTTGCACTTCTTTATCAGTGTAATTCCCACTGATTTTGGTTGGAGCTACACGCATAATCTGATTAGCAGAAGGGTCATCAGGGCATGCAGAACTTAAAGTAGTCAGCTGTAGGCTACAGGACTTGCTTTTCCTGAAGTTTCTTAAAGTTTGCCTTGAATCAGGGGAACCAGGATTCTACCCACGTTGTCACAGCAGCTGGGCTGTACCAGCAGAGTTGCACTGACAGTGGTTTCTGTGGCCAGTGTTAGCCTGTGTGCAAGGCTGTGATTTGCTCTCAGTTTGCTGGCACTGGGAGTCTGGGCTGGATGTGGATGATACATCCCTACTGATAACACTGCTTGACTCAGCCAGATTTCTTGATCTTTAAGCAATGATGTTTGAAAAGTAAAATTCCAATTTGGAATCTATCTTTATTCTTAGCACTTCATCTTTATGTGCACTGTGCTGAGCTCATGAATACCAGGCAGCACTTTCAAAGAGGCTGGAGAACAACTATGTTAAAGGTAGAAAGTTGTTGTTGAGACTGAATTCCTACAGTAATGAGAAGTTTACTGTCCTAGAGTCCTTCTTGTTGTTACTGTGTAATAGCCCAGGTAAGCATTTACCACAGATGTCTAATTGCTACTTCTAAACTCAACAGATTTTGTAACCAAATAGATATAAAGTGGAAAGTGTTTTCTTATTTTAAGGTGTAAAATTTAGTTTGTTTTCCAGTATCAAGAGTTAATAAAAAGGCAGAAAATTTACCTGTCGACCCAGTCACAATCAATCTGAGCTGCCTTGGACTGCGTTGATGAAGAGAAATTTTAAGAGACTTTCAGTTTATTCTGGGATAGAGGACAGTGTAGGAAAAAATACAATCCTGACTTTGATGGTAATGTTTTCTGAGGAGAAATATAATTACAGAAGCATCTGTGGATAAAAGAAAATTGTGCCTGTTTTTTCTCAGGAGTATTTGTACTTGCCTTTGATATTAAAATCTGGATACAGCAATGCCAGATATCTATTCCAGAGATTTAGTTATTTCTATTACTGTGGCCTTTTTTTTTTTTTTTTTTTTTTTTTTTCCCCACTACTAAAATCATAGAAGCTTACCAAACAAATTTGCAGTGTCATTTTTCTTTATTTGAACTGCAGAGACTAAAGCTGGTTGAGGTCTGTCTGTTACTTAAATTTAGGACAAATTTCCAGATATGTCTTGCATTTCTAGAAGCATCAGTGGGTCCAGTCTTTAAACTGTAAATTGTTTATTTTTCCAGTGATGCTGGTACATGTTTAAATTTGTCATCTTCACTCAAATCATCAGTTGGTGATGCCTTCTCTGCAGAGGCCCTAAGTATTGCTTTTGTGTCTGACTTCCCACTGTTTATGTTTCCTAATTTCCTTCAATTCATGTTGGCTTCAGGAAATAAGTGTCCGGATACTATAATAGTTTCAGTTCTATTGGATACAGCATATTGAATTCTTGCCCTATTTCCAGGCCAAATGCTGTTTCCTCATTTCACCATGTCCTTGGCTGCTCTTCAGGGCAAACCCCCCTCCATGAGACCTCTGCCACATTATATAACCTGGTTCTTTAATGCAAAATATTCATAACCAACTCTGGGAGCATTTATTAAGTACATTTAATTTTATAAACTTCAACAGGCACTTTTATAATTACTATAATAATATCTAGTTGCCTTTGGAATTTGTAGGAAATAATAGGAGGCACTTTGCAAGCAATACCTTGGTTTTTGAATATTCAGCATTTTAAACCAATATGGTATTATTCAGGTGTGAATTATTTTATTACAGGGCTCACCTGTCTTCACTACTTCCAGGTTTTATTGTCTTGTGGGCTTTTTCTTTTACTGGAAGACTTGCTTCCAATTTTAAACCTACCATGTGGCAAAGAGTCAATTGCACTTTTTGATATGATTTCCTTTGAGTCTTCCAGTCATGTTGAGTTTTTACTGTAAGATTTCTCTCTGTATCTACTCTGTGTTGAAAAAAGAATCCATATGCACCACAGGAGATAAAAATAAAAAGAGAATATACATTCTCTTTGAAATGTATAAAATGAAATTAAATATGTAAATCACTGTCTAGTGCACTAGGTACTCTTATTGTGAATAAGAATGGTATTTTTAAATAATAGTAGATGTTACTTCTTTTAATAAGACTAGTAAACAATTTGATAGAGATGAATTTCAAAGATATAATATCTCTAACAAGAGAGAATGCTTTTCTAAAAATATATAAATGGAGTGTAGCTGCATTGGGACCTTTGAGTGCTGTAATATGCAAGATACTATGTTAGAGATTTTTTTCATTGCTGCATTTCTGAATGTGATTTTCTGTTGTTCAACTTCGAGTTAGAAAACTTCTGGCTTACTCTTTCTTTGGCTAACAAGGGCTATTCAGAATTAAGTGACATTCAGTTGTGCTTAAAGTTACTGACTAAAGATGCAAGAATGTCTAAAGACATCAGAAAAAAAACAAACAGAATGAAATCCCAAAAGCACAAAGGGAACAGTGAAATTGAAGTAATCTTATCTCAGCTGTTGCATATATACCTATTTCTTATCAGAAGGCACAGGTCAGAGATTATATCTTCTGACAAACTGTTTCCTGTTTATAAACCATCCATCTCAGTCTAGTCCTAGAGCTATTCCGGCCTCTTGATGAAAATGGGATGTTGCTGAAATGCCTCAGCATAATTACGGCCTTTTTTAGTTGACAGAAATTACAGCAGCAGGTAATACACTCTGCTCTGGTTCAAACAGATGAACATGCACTACAAGCATCATGGACAGCCCCCAAATTCAAGAACTCGTGGCTTCTTCTCACAAAAACCTTGATTTGCGGATTTTGGTTTTACACCCTGACTTGTTTCTCACAGATCAGACAGCTAATTTTTTGGTTCTGTCTGGCTGATCACTTAGAAAAGTGCACTTTCCTCTAACTTCTACCATATTCTATTGTAAGGAAATAAAGGTTGTATTTATTGACTTAGTCTCTCTCTGGAAACTGACAAAACAGGAATGCCTAAGTACTTTGTGTGCTTAAGTGCGTGGAATATCGTAACTGGAAGGCATTAATGCACAATAATATTCTTTGGAGTCATTAGCAATTGGTAGAGAATAAAGCTAATGAGGCAAAATATAACTGCTGAATGGACATTAGTTTCCTCTTAAAATAATATATTTTAGGGACAAATTTTTGTAGAGGAAGAGGAGACATAATCACTGTTTGCCAGCTAAAGCAGCTTTGCAATTCAGCAACTGAGAAATTGTATTCTTCCATGAAAAATAAACAAAATATCTAATTTCAAATATATTTTCAGTTTTTAAAAAGTAGTATTAATGTAGTATTAATATCTATAATTAGTTTCACTTAGGTAGTTTTCATTTTAAGAGTTTTGACAAATTATTGGGTTTTTTAGTTGTGAAATGCTTTTCAATATCACAGAGACTTGTGTCAGGAGATTTTTCTCATTGTAAACAGAAATTAAGCAAGCTGTATGCCAGCTATTTCAGTGCTGACAATTGGACTCTTGCAAGGTCACTTACAAAAGCTCATAAGCTTAATTAAGTTCTCTTGCAAGCTTTGATGTGGAGAATAAGTTGAGAAGTGTCAGATTGCCAGAAGTTTTGAAGTGTTCCCAGTCTACAGCCAACAAAACGGCAGCATAGGGGACAGGGCAGACCCGGGCTGTGCTCTTCAGTTCCTGGCAATGACACAAAGATAGAGCAAAATCTCTTAAGTGACTTTCCAACTTTCTTCTGAACACACTGTACTCTTCAGTATCATTTCAAATGTCATCAGCGCTACCACGTGTTTAAAGTTGACATATAAGGGTAAGACATTATCTATGAATGTCGGTAACTCTGCTCTGATATAGCCTCTGTGTGCTGTATAACACTGTGAGGGCAACTCTAGGTATGGTATCTTCTGTATTTCTGGTAAGTAAAATAACATCAGTCACACAACATCTTTTTACACTGTCACCAGAGCAGATGTTTCAGTTTCTTCATGCTGTGTTGGGGAAAGAAGGGAATGTGGGCTGCACTGCAATGCATGCGTTATTGGGTCTGGTTTTCTCCATCAGATGATATCACATGATCAATCACCTCTGTACATTGCTGGGCTGGCAGTCTTTTTACATAAATAAAACCAATGTCCTACCTTTCCAAAAGCAGTTGGAAGTGTATTTTATGTTAGCAAATCTGGTGATCCAGCAGGAGCCCATTGTTCTGTGGTCCCCATGCCTGTGCCCCAGGGTTTGAAAGGAAACGTAAGTGTGGCATTCAGCTGGTGTGCGTGACTGGAGTGGGACGGTGCGAGGAGGGGAGGTATTTCTCTGTCTGAAACAAAGCCAGTCCCCATTGACAGTCTAGCAGCGTGGCTGTTTAATCCAGTGCCATCTTTTATAAGCTGTCTGCTAGCAGACCTGACCTTCAAGGATCAGGTCTGGGGCTGCTTGATAAGCACCCCCCAACACCACTGGGCACCACATCAGTTTGTCAACCCTTATTTTCCCTTCTTTCCTCCCAAATTCTTGCCCTTTCCCACCCTCAATATCTCCCAAATCAATAGTCCTCCCCTCGTAACTTTTTTCTCCATAGGTCCTACTTTTGGCATATCTGATGATGTTGCCCAGGTAACATGGCTTTATGCCACCTTAACGATAGTGTTACCTGTGTGCTCTGTTTCATGCCTGACCAGTTTGGTGGTAAATGAGGCATCTCTCTAAAACATAACTGCTAAGCCATCAGATCCAAGTATGCATGCAGGTTTTAATTTGAACTGGTTTTTTTGGTAATTCAAGCACTCATAAAGAAATGCCTTTGAATTGCAGCCTTTCCTGTAAATTTCCCTTACTCTCTTGGTAAATTCAAAAGATTTATTTTGAGACATTTGGAAGGTGACCTCTTCCAAGGGGCAAAGTATCCAGTTTGTTTTTAATGTGCCTCCTTTGAAATGGTATTTATAACTAAAATAAATCTTTAAAATGTGCACATTTCCTCCTCTAAAAAATAATAATTAAAAAAATAAATCACTGAAGTTGAAATCCAAAACCCAATTGGTCTAAACTACTGGACTAATTTCTGCATATTTACAACTTGAACAGTGTTAGACAAGCTCGTGATAGTGAATTAAGAACTTCTTTTCACTTAAAGCAAATGTTTTTAACTAGTTCCTTGTATCTTTTTCTATAGAGTTAGTATTGCTAAGGGAAATAATTTGAATCCTATGAGAAATGTGGTATGTTCCCACACTAATGGAAGCTACTGTATTCTTGTAGTATACTGTTTTCAAGGAAATCCTCATGCTGCTAGTTACATCATGAGTAATGAACACATTGGCTCTGGGAACTGGTGTTCTCCTAGTGATGGCGTCAACTCTCTGTTTTAAATATTGCGTTTTCAAGGAAAAGGAATGAAAAACTTTTGCAATACCTCAAGCATTCCAGAAGTGAATTATTATGTTGTGTGGTAGTCTTTGAACTCAGGGTGTTCTGCAAACACTAGTAGCTGATTTCTTTATGAAGTACTGTAGTTTGCTAATGTCTTACCTGTGAGTTTTAGCAGTGATTTCATAACTGTATAGCTGTTGCATATTTATAATATACATTGTATTGTGACTACATTGAATGGTATTACAGTTCTAAATCTGCATAGAAAACTGAGCTATTGAAGACTCGAGGCCAAATCTGACTACGGTGGGAAAAACAGGGAGTTAACTTTATACAATTATTTCAGGTATAATGCACATAGGAGAAGATAAATATTAACAGTGGTAATAGTGTTGAAGTATATTTGGAAACAAAGGATAAAGTATCTCTGAAGTACATTATGTTTTGATGCCTACCGATCATTAACAAGAGACTTCATGGTACTGCTAAAATTCTAGTTTAGTTTAAAATTTTCAAGACTTGACAAACTGTGTAATTTGTAAAAATCCGTAGATAATGCCTCATATTCAGACAGCAAAACCTGCTTTAGTGTTTCTCACTGAAAACAGAGCCTTTAAAAAACAGGCTTGGCACGTGCCCATAAATATAGAAATGCAAGCATCTAGTAGTTAGGATTTTGCTTGTTTGAATTTGCCTGACTAAAGGGAGGAGGTTGAGGAAAAAACATCCAAAACCACTGGGCTTCCAATCAGCCATATACTTGTATCAAGCTACACCAAAATTAGCTTAGTTAGATGTTCACATCTAGTGTGGCTATAATGTGCAACGTGACAGAGAATATAAAATACAAAGAGAAAAAATTCCTGCCTAAAATGCCAAGTAGTTATTTTAGAGAAAAAGGAGAGTTTTGTACCTCACTGATGCAAAGGACTGTTTGCTAACTGCTAAATGCATGACTCCTAATGTAATGTTTATGAATGTAACAGAAATTCTGTTACCTGTTGGATGGGGACAAACTTGGTTCTCACTTAAGAGGCTGACCAAGCTGTTCTCTACTTGAGGCTGAAAAAAAAGATGTTTAATGCAAAATAATCAACCTGCTGAAAATGGAGACTGGCTGTGCAAGTGAAGAAAGTTCATCCAGAGGTCAGAGGACATTCAGGGATGCTGAAATTTTTGCATTTTTATCTTAAACTGGCTTGATCCTACTGTGAGCATGTTTATTGAGACATTACTTATTCAAGAATTTGGCCCATTCATGAGCTGGCACCTTACAAAACCATCAGAGGTGTTCCAACTCTTACCTGCATCATACAGCCTATCCATTAAAAAACCAAGGAGAATAGCAAATGTTTAGAATCAAGGTTTAACTTTTAAGATTCAGGAAGACTGCGGTATCTTCATCTGATCCCATACTCCTTCAGACAGCGAGTAGTTCTCATCATAAGTTAGTTTAAGGGGAAAAAAGCTACACCAAAGTTCTGAACCTTTCCTCCTTAACCCTGCCTGTTAACCTGCAGCTGCTTAGATTAGAGCTGTAAAGTAAGTACTTTTGCAGTCAAAAGCAATATAATTCCTTTCTAGCAGAAAACCATCTAGAAAGGAGAAAGGACTGTAGAATGAAAACATAAGAGGTAAAGTTGAATTGCAAAATAATGCAGCAATTACAATAATTATTAGTAGAAAATTTAATATTATTTAGTAATTAAAATTATTTTTTCTACATGATTTATTGTCTCTTTTAAGGCCATTATCAATTTCTACTAGTACATTCATTTTCAAGGACACTATGTAGCTACTAGAAACATGTATTTTGTGTCACAATTTACTTAAAGTATGCATTCAGTAAAGATTTACTGTAGAATAGACAGGTATAATATTTTCTGATTGAAGTCTTCAAGTTGTTTAAAGTAATTAATGATCCTCTGTAATTCCACGTTTAGAGTTTTCTCATTTGTTCTTCCATTAATATATTGTTTATTCTCTGAAATGTGACTAAGTGGATCAGTTGCCCAAGTGTAAGAACTGCGATTCAGAATGTCCTGTAAGGACTAAATTCCCATTTTTCAGCTATTCATGGCACTTTCATCCCTTGCAATCTGTGGTCAGGCATGTTGTGTTCCTTAAAGGTACTGAATTTTCTGGTCCGATATTGCTAGAGAACTGCTTGGTTCTTTATCTAAATGAGTGCAACTCCACAGCACTTTTACTGCCAAATTCTGCTTTCTGTTTCTGAGGTTTTTAATTTTTAATTTGTGTGAATAAGAATTTTTTCATCTTTTTACAGCTGTGAATTAGGAGAGTTGAATGCTTTTGTTTTTGCAGAACGGGGCACATACTGGTTATTCATGGGAGTTTCTCATCATGCATATATTTATATCTGGGACTGCTTACAGCATCCCTCAGTTTCCCCCAGGCAGTTGGCCAATATATGGGGTCTAGGTGTCTGGTGAGGAAAGTCTTCCTTCATGGGTGGCCAATCCATGGTTGGAGTGAGGGATCAGGACTTTAAATCTAACAGTTTTGGAGAGTTTTTACTTATTTCCATGGTTTCCCTGGTGTGGGTGCACCTGGCAAGATGTTAGTAAAAACCTTCCACCTTCTCAGCTTGCCTTTTCCTGGTGAAACGCAACCTCCAGGCTCAGAAGCACTTCAGCTTCATATGTCCATGAATCTGAATTGCTGACTCTGTTGAACGAGGAGAGGGGTGTGAGAAATACCTTCAGTGAGACCCATTTCTGGCATTTTTTAGACAGAAAGTCAGCATATTAAAGAGAGCTGTATTTTTAGCCAGGATTGCTTCCTAGCAACAGACCATGTACTGTACTAGGGACTTAAAATGTATTAAATAATTTTAGCTTTCCTACTTTAACCTCGGTGGATTACACTAATGCCTCAGGGCTCTTTTCCTGTGCTGTGTTATATGCCTTCCGGTGCAAGACAGTGAACCACTGTCAAGGCCATACTGTGCTTAACCCCAATGCTGTTAAGCCTTTTTTAGCATAAGGATGGTAACAGAATTTCTACTACCTTCCTACTAAGCAATAAGCTAATTAAATATTTAGTAACTCAAGAGACTGCTGTCAAAAAGCTGTCCTGATTCATACTTTCACAAGTTAAAAACATTTTTAAAATAGCTAAGTCATTTTATAAAAGCTGTAAGTAAAAATTAAGAAAAAATTAGAATGGGGGTGGTTAACCTTTAAATTTTCAGAATTTGTACTTATTTCCATGGCATAGGAAGGAATATATTTTGCTGGTTATGTTTCTGTTAAGATTATTATTTGGTATTTTAAAAAATTATCTTGAATTATTTCCTCCTAATTCAAAGTATTTAAGTCTTAGTACTGAATGATTTTCACTTTAGGGTTCAATTTTGACTTTTATGTTCATGTTACAGTACTGTTTACTCCCAAAGTAAGTTTGATTTTCAGTTGTAACCAATGTGCACATCATGCTGAAGGCAAATAATAAACCTCTTGGGCTTGAGCAGCTTATTGTCTAAATAAAACCTGTAGTGTTTAAAGAGAATACTATGACTGAAGTATTTAAATGATGTAAAACTGAGAGTGCAAGAAGGCAAAGGTCATACAAGTGTTTTTCTTCTGTACCCCCCCACCCTCTGAATGTTGGTTAAATCTGAAAAAAAATTATTCCCTTGGACACAAAACCTGCCTTTCTGCTGGCACAGTGTAGCCACCTAGCCTAAAGCAAAAATTACTTTCGCACACATTTTGAATAGCTAGAAATGGTTATAGAAAGAAGCAAAAACAAACCTTCAGTAGATTCCAGCCAATGGCTATTTCTTCTATACTTCTAAAATATTTTAAAGTTTAATTGTAAAATAGATTAACCAAGGTATTTTATAATACTTTAATTACTGTGAAGTTCTAAAATATTTTGAAATTATTTACATTTTATTTTTAATTCATTTTTTAAAATTGAGTAGTTGAAATATTTGAGTATTCTCCAAATATGCTCCAAATTGGTTATTTGTAATACTAAGTTCTCAGAACACTTAAAAATATTCTGTACCATTCAAAATAAATATATATTGATTTAGCCCTTGTAACTATGTTTATGTCCCATTCAGCACTGAGTTAAATAAAATACAAAAATCTCCAGAGATTTAGGAATTTAATAAATCTTTTTTGCTAACATTTTTTTGTCCTCTTTTCTATTCTAGTGGTTTCTTACTAGGTCTGGGCTGTTTTTTCCCACTGTTTCTAGAAGTGATAACCTTTTTCTTTACCCTGTTAGGCTTCACATTTAAAATGTGAAGTAAAAGTCTTTGGGCCAATTTTGTTGTTATTTATGCATGGGTAAAGCAAATCACAGCTGTCAAGTTGTGTGCACACCATGGAAGATGTTTATGCAAATCACTGAATAAGTCATTTTGCATGCTTAATGGAATTTTGTATATAATAAAAAACTTCCATTTGGAAAACAAAACAGCTGATGAAAAATGTTATTCACTCTGGTGAAGTCTTCTATTATGTACAGGGTAAACATAATTGGTAAACATACTGCCTTTTACCATGTCTCAGTTCTCGCCTGCTGGAATAAAAAAGTTTTTCTGTCTTGTTTCATTCTTTCAGGTGAATTTCTGTTTGATTCCCAATTAATATTAACTGTGATAATGCGTATGCAGTATGAAAGCTGAAAGTGAAATCTCAGCAGTTTGGCAGATGGCAGATGTATTTAACTGTTACCGAGATGCAAAGGCAAATCATCAATGAATTAATGACACAGTTCATTACCCAGGCCCAAATAATTATCATTTTCTGACAAGGGGTTGTACTTGTAACTACATTCTTAATTCAGATAGTTCTGAAAACTGAGTCCTGAATCGGGATAAAAATTTTAAGATAGTAATTTTTTAACCTCAAATTGTTAATTTTGTACTTGTATTTCAGTAAAAATAAACTGAAACAAATCATTTCAGTGTATTCCTAAAATTGTACAAGACATAGCATAATGTTACAAGACACTGATTTGGCCCTTGCTCCCAAAAATGAATTATTTGGGTAGCTCAAACAAGGAGTGATAGAACATGATCTTCAGCACTGCTTTGCCTCTTTTCGGTCTGGCAGACCAGGTGCTTGAAATCTACTGGCTTCCCCTATTTTTTATACAGCTATATGCTGATTGCTTTTGTTCTGTGAAACTTTTTAATGTATCTTAATATTTTATGTGTTTTGCTGCAGTAGCTCACTCCTGTTTGTGTGTGCTCTGAAGCTGCCAGGTAAAGTCTGGCAGAAGAAAGAGGTGGAGATATTCTGAAATCTCAGCATTAGGAACTGAGCTCTTGTTTGTCTCAAGAGTAAGATTCTTCGTTCCCGTAAGAAATTTTGGAGCCTTACAGGAAAGAGCTTTCATGGTTGAAACATGTGGTCTGGCCTCTGTCTTTGCCAGATTCTTTTCTGGACTTGGTGCTTTCCATCGTTCATGAGCATGGTGTACCTCAGCATTGGCTTTAGCTGCCTGGCACAACTGGGTGTGGATCCAGTCACAGTGCCTGAAGTGCCAGCAGCTCCAGAGGGTGGCTAACGGGCAGCTCAAAATTCAGCCAAGTTCAGCAGTAGATACTCTTCTCCTTGTGCATTGTGCTGAATGCACAGCTCAGTGTAACTGTGCCCAGATGTAGACTGCACCACAAATCATGATGGGAGATTGTACATGTGGGTTCTCTAGTATTGTTAATGAATTATGCTTTTTTCAAGGTTGGGAAAATTAAATCTAAAAATGCCGTACAACAAATAATTAGGATTATGCCAAGCTTAAAACATTCCATAGTGTCTTTCATATTGCACCAGAAGGATTTCAGCCTTTATAAAAACTATTGTTTGGGGTGTAATATAATGGTTGTTTTGTATTGAGCTTCTGTTTTTCTTTTACATGTCATTTGATTTGAGA
Source organism: Apus apus (assembly GCF_020740795.1). Lineage (NCBI taxonomy): Eukaryota > Metazoa > Chordata > Aves > Apodiformes > Apodidae > Apus > Apus apus. The sequence continues at coordinate 20,690,299 of NC_067283.1, read as the reverse complement.
AAACATGGACTAATTTCAGAGCAGAGGCATGCTGAAATAAAGTGTCTGTGCTGATATGGCAATGGACTTCAGAACACTCCGCTGAAAACTGGTTTGGAAATTTTAAGGTTGTATTTTTCAGGTCCTAAATTTTCAGAGACAGATACTCTAACTGCAGTTTTCTGTATGCTTTAGAAATCTGAACCCAGGCTGCCCAGGGCAAAGACCCTCTAGGGCCTTTCATTTGCCTGTACTGGGAAGTGCAGAATCAGCTCCTTAATCTGTTTTTTTCTTCTACCTTCTACAAAATCCAGCCATAAAGTAAGTTTATGCCACTGGCAGCACTTGATGTTTTTGTTTTTCCATATTTTATATTCTTCCATTTTCAAGATGAATTCCAGTAAGATTATAGCAAGCACATGTATATTAAATTTTCTTTAGTAAATCTGAATAGGTTAATCTGAATCGTACATATAAGCGAAAAATTATTTATTAAAGTAGTTATATTTAAAATCCCAAGGATGAAACATTATCCTAAATTATTCTGAAAAGTAGCCTGCTCTACCAAAATTACCTTTTTGAATCCCCCTTCTTTCACTGCTCTGAAGTATTTCCTTATTCTATTGCACACAACCTTCACTTACCTTAGCCCTTTCTAAGGATTTTGGCGATTTTCAGAGATATTTAGAATTGGCTACAGTCTTTTATGATGTACCATTATCAGTTGCCAGTTAATGGTGTGGGATTTCCCTCCAGTGTGCCTCCTCTTTTATAACTTTCTGATAGGTTATGGGGTGAGTGGCATGCCAAAAGTCTTTCATTCTTTCTTTGTCAGAGTTACACTTGAGACTTGGTGGTGTTCTTCTGTGGTTCTTGGTTTGTAAAATGTATTAGTGTTATTGTTTGAACTTAGAAAATTCTGTTGCAGTCAAGCCATTTTTTTCCTGAGATAACTTTAAAAAAATTGGTATATAGTGAATGTGAAATAATTAAATATTCTCCACTATTTTTTGCACATATGCCTGAACACTTGTTTAGATATCTGTTTGACTTGAAGAAAATTACATAGTTAAGTCTTTAGTTGACTTGATAGTCTTTGATTTTTCTTACTAAAATTTGTCTTCAAGGAAGTGCTAAGGAACAGACACAATTTTTTTAAATGCTGCTATACTGCCTTTTTTTTCAAGGTTTTTATATTATTACTTTGCTAATAAAACCAAGAAAAAATGCAGAGTTTAAAATGAGTTTTCGCAAGGATATTAAATTGAGTATTTTACACAAGGCAACAGGTGAAAAAATTGAGTGTAACTAGAAAATAAGCTGTAACAAAATCAATATTTTTAAATGTACCCAGGTGTTCTGTGAATAGATATAAATGGAAATTAATGTCCCTTATGTCATGAAGACAGGAATATCCTGAGAAATATAGATGAATTTATCTGCATAATACAGAATTCCTGACTTCAACATCAGGCAAAGTAGTGACTCCTTTCAGCCCTACTCTGAGCTGCCCATTTTGCAAAGCTCTGAGGCAACAGCAAGGACATCCTCCCCTGTGTAGGCAGCTGGACATGAACACAGAGCTGATAAAGCCAGGCTACCAAAAAGCATGAAACCCTTGACCTGGTGCAGAAGCTGACCCTGCATAATTCCTACAGGACATAAATGGGAAATCAGAGACTTAATTTTGAGTACTTCTCCCCAGAGACAGCACTATTGCAGATTGCCCTTTATTCCATGTAGAATAAAGTGTCAGCACAGCAAAAGGAGCTGAACTTGGAAATATTTATAAAACTGGTCTCCATTTTGTAGAGAAGACCTATTTATTTGTAGGATCTGGTTTTATTTATATCTTAAAACTTAGTTTCCTATGCTGAACACTCAGCCTTATATCTGGGGTTACAGATAATGAGCTGTAAGTGCAGCTTGTGCGAGAAGGTGCAAAATGGCCTTGAGCCATCAGCTTTGGGGCAATTATTTGACAATCTAAACTTTTCCTGGCTCCACTCCAGCAGCCTCTGGGATGCTTCTCCCTGTGTTCCTCTGTCCTCACAGGCCCTTTTTCTGGGAGCCAGAAGCCAGGTATTGTAAAAACAGCTGCTCTGCTCTCGCTGCTTCAGTGTCTCACTTTTAATGCAGTCCTAAGACACTAAACAAACAGGTGTGTTAGTTTTGTCTTACACATTAGATGTTACATTGGCTCTCTGATACTCTATTTCAAAATGTTGTATTTGCATTTTATTTGTGATGTACCTTGTAGATACACAATAAATAGGGAATGATGTTACCATTGCAAAGACTCCATTCTTTCCAAATGAGCATCCTAATCTACAGGCCACAATAGTCATAATTGTTTTATATTTCTTTCTCAAAAAATGTATCGTCACCATTTCTATGTTATAGTACAAGTACAGTCCAGTGGAAAAGGCTTAGAAATAAAACCACAGCACAAGCAAACGGATTCAATGGCATTGAAATGTCATTTCTAGAATTATCCAGCTTACTGGGGAGTGTTTCAAGGAATAACCTTCTGGCGTGGCAGACTACCGTGCAGGGATTAGATGGGGCTTGCACAGCCAGCCAAATTCTGCCCAGTTTTAATTAGGATTGTGTGATCGTAAGTGAGGACAAGAACTGTCCCAATGATTGCCATTTTACTTTTAATTCTCTCTAGTATGTTTGCGACATTATTTTTCCCAGGTAGTAGTAGGCTCATACTCCTTTTACTTTGGGGAAAAAAAAACACAACACAACAACAATAAAATAAAAAAATAAATCAGATGATGTGTTGAAAAATTGTTCTATCAAGTAACAGTATCTATTTTGTTTTTGGAAAGTTAGTGTGTATATATGTATATTCGCATACATATATATATATATATATGCTTAGGACCCAGCTTTTAAGAGAAATATGTCTGATTTTAACTGTGTCTTAGAAATCCTGCAGTATTACCCTATGAACGGGACCTAGAGTTTTGAAGGTTTCTGAAAACATCCATAGACCATAACTGAATGCTGTTTGCAGAGTTTTTCCAGAAAAAGCAAGAAGGCTCCTAAGGAACCTACAGAGTGAATAATAGGTGCTGACTCTGTGAGGCAGTTTACCTGGTCCTTCAACTATTCCTGCTTCTATGGGGTCATAAAAAGAATGAAAGTCATGGTGAAACTTCTGGCTTTGACTCCCAAAACTTGTCAACAGAATATGAGATGTTAAGACGGACAAGCTTTATCCTGAAATGTTAACATGAGGCTTTGCATACTTCCCAAATTACTATTCAACAGTGTCAGAATGAAATATTCAGACACAGCTTTGAATTTTGTGTCCCTCCAAATGTAGAATAGAATATGTAGCATGCTGCCTTCTGCTTCAAGAGGGTAGACAAAATTGGAGCTGGTTAAATAGCATTAATACTGTTATTTTCAGTAATGTTCTTTTGACCTGGAAGTCATTGCTATTTTTAAGAAATCAGGTCAAAAGTTCATGTGCTAAGAGGTGCTGTATTTGTAATAAGCTTCTAACATCATTGAGGTAACTTTTGGACCTGTTATTAAAAGGATGAATGCAACTGATTTAATTGTGTTTGGTGGGAGCTACCAAACAGCTTCTAGAGGGTCCAGGGCTAAAAGGAGTACTTGTATTTTATGAGGAAATAAGATGATACGTGAGCTGTATTTCAGCCACTTCATTTTTATCTGGAAAAGAATTGCATGTGTGTGCTGGTGGTGAAGAATGTGGAAAGGACTGAGGAGGAGAAGCACATCCAGCCCTTCTGCTGAGCCATAGAGTGACAGATCGTTTGGGGGGCAGGGATGTTCCCTCATTTGCCTTCTACTGGGCATCTGGCAAACTGCTAATTTCATGCTAATTACTCAAAGATATTGTGGGAACGATTGGGCCAGTTTTTACAGGATTCAGAATTCTATTATGTAATTGTTTGGTTTGTAAGTATGTGTTCATGTGGCCAGCTGGGGTTAAAAAGTAGAAACTGTTGATTACAAAATCAAGCATTTTCAGTGTTGATGTTTCAATTTGAAACAATTAATTTCTATATTATCTTTTTAATTGTTATTACTCAATTTACAGCAAAAAGATCTGATGAAGGCTTGTTGAAGCCTTGTGACTTGTGAGTCCTAATTTCAGCTCTAGCTCTCATGCAGATACACTCTACTTCACGGACCAAGGAATGAGCTTTATCCAGTAATTTACTGAGTACTCTCTGTTTCGTTGTTTAGACAGTTGGAGTTGGAAAAACATTTAATTATTGCCTCTGCATACTCTGTTCATGGTTTTTGTACTCTGTATGTAATTCTGGACACTTAATATTATTATTCATAAGAATTTCCATTTTATTTGTATCTGCCTTTATAGTACTTGTGTTTTTTTCCTACTGCAGAAAAACGATGACCTTTAAAATCAGTCCTGTGTTTAAATAATAAGATTAGGTATTACGTTTAAAAGGGAAGAACACACTAGAAATGACTAACTTTTACAATTTTTGCCAGCTGCCCATGCACCCTCAGCTCATCAAGGAAGGTGCTGGCAGTTGTTTGTTTATGTTAAGAAGGGATGGCATTTATGTCTGGCGTTAAATCCTTGATTGACGCAAACTGCCTAAATCTCCTTAGGAAGAGACGATCCCCTGGGAGGCATGCTGGGCCGGGTGGGCAGGAGGCTCCTCCCGTAGGCAGAGCAGTGTCAGGACCAACGTGTGGCTTGTGTCACCTGTGCTTATCCGAGGCCTTTTGCTGAACGAGAAGGCTGGGGAGCTGCAATTGAACCCTCCCTCTGCTCCCTCTACACAGCTTTTGCTGCTGAGTTGGATGGGATGAGCAAGGGAGCAAGTTCTGGGTCAAAACAATTACTGAAAGTGCAACTGAGCTTGAATTTTCTTTCACAGTAAGATAATGAGCAATCTGTAAAAATAACAAATATAATGAGAAGTTAATTTTTCTCTTCTCTATGAGAATTTCCCTTGATCAACAAACCCAGCACTTTTTGTTTGTCTGTTTGTTTATGAACAGAATTACAGTATTCTGCTTTCTTTAAGTTAGCCCACCATGCAAAGAAGGGGTAACACTGAAATTACATTGCTTACCAGCAAGAATACATTTCTGTCCTGGTTATAATTAAACCTGGTGGCTTTGCAGCCATGATGTAACCTGTTTCATGACTGTACTGGACTTGGCGGTGACAAACTGATACCTGGGTCTTCCCGTTCTCTGGTGTGCTATTTCTCATCCAGACTGATGTGCAAGTGTGTCAGGAGATGAGAAATAATGTAATCAAGGAGAGATGGGGGCTTTGAGCCCTCCATCAAAAGGTATCTGTCACAAAATGTCCTGTAAGGAGCTTGAAACCAAAAATACTAGAGATGTAGCACCTTCCAAATGACCTGACTTTTTCAAGTACCTGAATGATTTATGTTCTTCATTGTAAATTCATTTTTATAATGGCTGATCTAATAGATATACTACAGAAATAATTTTGCAAGTAATGGGACTTTTTTTAGCTCTGCTGGATTTCTTAAGGAAGAAAGGATTAAGGTTTGATTTTTAATTTTTTTTTAAGGAAATGGTGTTCCCTGACAGATCTCACTTGAGGTTTCAGGTATTTAAAACAAAAGTTCAGCTGCTTTTTGATTAAAATCTAATTTCCTAAGTATCTCAATAAAGTAGGATTTGGAGCAGGGGTTTCTTTGCAAGGTTTTTTATTTCTTTTTCAAGGAGTGCCAGTGTAGGAAAACAATGGAATAACTTGAAGTATCATGGATTAAAAGGTTATTGGAAGGGAAATCATATTAATTGGGAAAAAAAAAAAAAAAAAAGGCAAAATATGGTGAGGGCAGCAAGTGATATAGAGGGAGAAGATAATGATGTTGTATATAAGTGAGTGACAGAGGATGAAAGCAGAGAAGACACAGAAAGAATTCATGCTGAGTTGATGGTAAGCTTTTAAGTTAAAAAACCCCAACAAATAGTAGATATAGAAATAGGCAGTTGTCACTTAAAACAGAAGTAAGACGAATAATCAAATTCTTAAATATTAATCTGATTTATAGATACTCCTTTAAGGTGATATGGTTGAGATCTTAATGTTTTGAGATGTACCATGGTGGTATTTGGGATTCAAATAATTAGATAATCACATACAAAGAAATAGTGGATTTGTATCTGTGACTCAGGGCACACTGCTGTCAGACACCACTGAACTGTGAATACTTCTATTTTCCCATGTTGCCATCAACATTTGCATGGTACATGGAAGACAACACAGACTGAGAAGAAGTGCTTCATCTCTGACTTCTATGTGCTATTAATGAAACAAAATAGGTAATAATTAAAAACTCAACCTATAAGATTCTTTCAGTTTCTAAAACTTTAATGAAGAAGTGTACAAGATCAATTCCATGTTTCTTTACTGTCCAGGAGCTGAAAAAGGGACATCCCTCCTCTCTCAGCCTCAGCTATGGGGCAGGCAGAGGGCTTTGGGTGGGCAGAACAGCACACATCAGATTGAGAATAATTTCTGTAGTAAAAATTGCTCTTGTAGGAAATCCTTGTGTTTGGTTTATTCTCTTTTCTCCCTTAACCCCTTGCCCTTGTTTTAGTTCTGTTACACAAGCTGCCTAATTGCTTTTATAATCCACATTCTTTCTGTTCTATAATGTATTCACCTCTCAACATCATGAGCTAATCCCAAATAACCATTATGTACCAGAAATAGCAAATGGAAGGTTTGTGTTCTGGTTTGGTTTGGTATTGTGTTGTTGTGGAGTTTTTTTCTAGAAGCTTCTTTTCAGCAGATTCTTGTCTAAATACTGCCCAGCAATCCCGTGGCATTCCCTGGATCTGGGACACAAAATCATTCTCTTAATTCCTGTTTCTGATTGCTTTCTGCTTCTGACCATTCCCTGGCGCTGAAGCACACAGATTTAGTACATTTGATTTGCTGCACCACTGACATCTTTTATCAGCCAAGAATAAATAACAGAAAAACCAAACCAAAACAAAAAAACCCCCACACCCAAATCTGTTCTCACTGCAGCTGTACAGGAGGAAGCACAGTCTTGGGGAGCCATAAACTCTGAAATTCTTTCCAGGTGATCCAAAGTGAACACACACTTCAGTTTCTATGGTATACCGATCTGAGTCTCTGCTGTCGAAAAGCTCATGAAATTTGATGTGGAAAGGCCCTGAGAGGGGAAGCAGTGGGTGGGTTAGGTCAATATCAGTGAAAATTTGTCCTAAAGGTGTTTTCAGATATAACCACAGTTGCAGGGAAATCAATTTGTATTTTTCATAATGGATGCCATCAGCAATCCTAAATCCACGTGTAAAATACCTGGAAGTGTGGCGCACATATATATATATATATATATATAAAAAATATATATATATAAAAAATATATAATATATAATATAATATATATATATATTTTATATATATATTCATATGTAACGCAGGCCTTAAGCAAACATCAACTGCATTAAACTAACCAGGCATTTAAATGACAGTTCTGCATCCCAAGACAGGTTTGTTTTCCAAATCTCCTTTTATGTGCTTTGCCAGAGCTTTATGGAAATCATTAACTGGGTTAAAGTGAAAAGGAAGAAGATTCAGAATAGAAATAAGCTGATATTAGTGGTGCTCAAATTTGACAGAAAGTCACAAAGCCTGTAAGAGCCATGTGAGGTGCTTCATGCTGCCTGGGCAGCTCACATGGCCTGGCCCTGCCTGCCAGGGGGATGGCTGCCTGTCCCACCAGGTGGAGACAGCTGGCTGTCTCACTGGCCAGAGATGGCTGGCTCTCCCACCACATGGGGATGTCTGGCTGTCCCATCAGACAGGGATGTCTGGCTGTCCTACCAAGAGGGAATGGCTGGCTGTCCCACCAGTCAGAGACGTATGAGAGTTTCTGGAAAGACACTGGAGAGGTTTAGCAGCACAGTGTCTGTCTGGATACATGTCATATGGTGCTGGATTGAAAGGAAACTCCAGATGAGTAGGTGAGGATATAAATTGGAAGCACTTGAGCTGGCTTAGAAATGATGGTGAAATGATCACCTGAGTGCATTTTAAAGTACATTTGTGACCATAAATGGGACCTGGTTTTGCCTGTAGGAGTTACTGAAGCAGTCTAGCTCTAAGGATGTTTCTGTTCATGGGAGCTGAGGAGCACCAAAGTTTTCCTGGCAAAAGAACACAATTCTGTGGAGTTGTCAGAGTGGTCCCTGGTGTGTGTTTGGCCTGGACTAACTCACAGTCTTCCTGGCAGCTTTTTGGCATCACTTGTGAGACATCACAGGCCAGGTAGTATTCCTGCAGGATGGTTTGGATTCAACGATCCTCTTTTGAAGAGGAAGAGAGTTTGTTTAATGCTATGGGCTTGGGCAAATCCATGCCTTTTGGCTTTGGTTTAGGAGAATGGTCCATGCATGTTTGATGCATTAGACCTCAGTAAGAGGAGCCAGGAGTACTGTCCCATGCTGGAAGTCACTGATTTATCTCCTGGGGCCCTGCAGTGATTGATCTGCTAACTGCTAGGAGGGGACCAGGAGCCAAATTAGCCAGGAGGAAAAGTCCTAATCTTTCTCCAGCCCTTGGAGTTACCTAAATGTTTATTGAAAAAGCGTTTCTGCTTCTGCCCTTGTATGAAACATAAGCATTTGCACAGCCAAGATTACATCTTAGCAATAATTTCTAAGTTGTGTTGTGCTTGATAATTCACAGAGCAGTAGCTGTTTTGCGGAGTAGTTTTCTTTTTTTACTATACAGCTGATCTGAAATGTGATCAGTGGCATTGTGCTGTCTGCTAAAAATTATTAAGGCTCTTTTGGTTAAATTCTTAAATTTTTCTGCTTTTGTAAATAATACTTACCCAAATTTGTTCTCTGTTGAAAATTAAACTTTTCAAACAAAGTACTGACATTGGCTATGCAGCAAAGTTAAGTAGGAAGCACAGAGTCTACTGTAAGTTCTGGTTATGGGCAAAATCAAGGAGAGTGTCCTTGGCTCTTGGAGAATATTAAGGAAGTAGTAATGGAAAAAAAAATTACTGAATTATATTAAGCACAAAAATAAAATAACACTATCAGCTAAAGTCTCTATTTGCAGAGATAATGTAACCTTCTGGGCAGTTCCTGCTGTCATGGGCTGTCTCTTTGCTGCCTAGTTCATGGTCAAAGGCACTGCTTAACGCTCTAGGGAAAACTCCTTCCTATAACGTGGTACTTGATAGTACTAATATCCATGGAAATGAGCAGCAGTTCTTTGTGCATTTTTTCCTCCTGTGTACAGTCATCTAAAGGGACTGCTTACACTTAACTACCTCACATTTGGGTGTGATATTTCTGGAGAATTTGTGCTTTAAGGCAACAAGATGTCGCTTTTTATTTTACCAGAGGGAAAACTAAAATAAATAAATAAACAATAAATAAATAATAAAATTTAATTATTTATTTATTCTCCACAAGGTCTGGCACAAGAACTGTGACACTTGTTCAATATTTAAGGTTTATTTAATGTGTGTTCACTGGCTCTCAATGGATTTGTACTCCAAGAACCTGTTCTGTCCACTTGCTATTTGGATCCAGTTCTGTCAGTTGCTGCGTATGTTATTTACTCAACAGAAATACGGTTTCTAAACTTTCACTGCAGGTGGTTGTGATGGCTCAAGTTCATTCTTGAGGACTGATCTTTGACATAAAAATGCAATGGGACTTCAATGTGTTGCACATTAACCAATAGGCATTTGCTCAGGTACTGCAGTTGCTTCATGTGTGCTGTGCAAAGGTACTATGTGTCTCTTGCATTAAATTGCTTTGGTGTCTCCTGAGTAAGATGACAGATTAATCTAGAATTAACAAAGTATATGTAAAACTTTGTATACTTTGTTATTTTTATAAAATAATGCAGCAGAAGAATCCTGACCCTGGACCCCCTCCCTTCTAGTAGTTTCAGCTGCGGTAATAATGCTCTGCTGTGATTTTTCTATCCCCTGTGCAGAGATGGACATGAATTTGCAAAGCACAGAAGTTAAAAAAACCCAAAACACTTTGGAATGCATTAAAGGTGTGTGTCATACATTGCATTATTTATTTCATTCTTTTCTGGAAGAATATGTATTAACTTGTTTGTTTATTTGAACAGAATTGCTTATCAGTTCTGCTTTTCCAAAATACAGGCATCTGTTAAATAGAGATGAATTTATACACGTCTGCTGGAACTTGCATAGTAAAAATGGGCTCCAGATGTTACAGTTATGTAAGGGCCTAATCTAAAGCCAACTGTAGAGAGCCTTGTTGGCTTCAGGTCATGCCAATAAGAACATTTTCAGGAGAATTAACATTGAAGGAGATTGCAGTAGGCTAACATTGTAGCTATTGTAAGTATAAAACCAAAATCTATGGGTGGAGGGGTGTGCCTTATTCACTGTGGCTGGAGTTAAATTTGTACTTTGAAGGGGAAAAATGTGACATGAATTATCTTTAATTAAAAAAAAAAAAAAGACAATTTAAATGTTCAGTACAACTGATTGTATCTTAAAGCTGTCATTTTTTCTGTTTGCTTGAGTAAGCATGTGGAGGTGGTTCATTATTAATGTTTTGAGGGTGAGATACCTGCTTTGAAGTATTTGTCTTTTCTGCTTTTAAACTGATACATCATTACATTGCATAGCTATTGCTGTGCATTACAAAATAGAAATTAAAACTCACAAAGGGAATTGTCCTTGGGTTATCTTATAATGCTTCACAGTGAGGTTTGCGTGGTGGAGGCTTGTTGCTTCACAACTACCAGCATCCTTTACCCTACTTTTGTTCCCTTTGGTTATTTAATCTTACTGACCTGTCAGGAAAAAAAATAATTATTAAAACAAGTAGTTTCCTACTGGGCTAGGTATGCCACTCTCCTGCTGGTGGAATCTGACAAGTGCTGGGACACTCAGAGAGGAGGGAACAGACTGCGGGAAATACCGGGGATGGAGGCAGGAGTGGAGTCTCAGCAGTGGTGTTTACTTATTTAAACTGTTGGTTAACTGTTTTATCTGCTGTACTCAGATTCCTAACATCTTTCAGTGCCATCAGGGAACTTAGATTTACATCTAGTGCTGAAGTTCCTTCTCTGCAGATGTCAAGAACTATCTGTAGGAGCTCTGTGAATTCTGCTTTCCTTACTGACATCTAAAACAAACAAACAAACAAACAAAAAAAAAACCAAAACAACACCACTTCCCTGTGTGTTTTAACCAGTAACCCTGCTGGTTTGAGTACTCACCTGCTTCAACCCTTTAAATGTTTAGGTGTTTATTAAAGGCATTTAAATTTAGGCATTACAGAATTTTACAGAATTACAGAATTTTCATCTTTATTCTTTTTTATTCTTAAATCTTGAACCCTCTCCCACTTAGAGAAAATAGTTGATTTTTCATTGTTCAGAGAGGAAAACAAGAGATTGGCTTTATATCTAGTAGTGAAAAAACTGTTTCTTGGAGGTAGGAGACCTTGTTTGTATCCTTTACCCAAACTGTGCAGAGCGTACTTGGGAAGCGGTCAGCTGTCCTGTAGGTGAGCTCTCACCCTGCTGGGTGAGCGACTGAGTTATCCTCTCTCCATCTCACGTGGGACACTGCTGTGTGAGCACCACCGTTCAAGTTAGTGTGAAAAACACCAAGCAGACTGGCACTTTGGTAAAGATCTGAGAGGGAATGATGAACCTGAGAAACCCTCATGAACCTTGACAGGAGGAAGTCAAAGTGGTCTCCTGCCTAGAGGACTTGGGTGGTTTTGTGTTTTCTGTGGAAAGGCTGTTGCAGCAATTTAGGAAATCTGGGTTTGAATCCGTTTGCTGCTAAATTGTTGACTCTGGGTGAGCTTTGAAGAATTTATCATCTGTCAACTCAACACAAATTCTGTAGATGTCAGAATTTGTGTCTACTTTGCGTAGGCATCTACAGAGTTCTGCTGTCTTGTCATGTTAAAAAAAGGAAGGATTTTGATACCTTGATACATTTTGGAAAGACTTTGGATCTTCTCAAAGGAGAAAGGAAAATCTCAGGTTGTCTCTTGCCAGGTGAGAGAAGGAGGTAACCTATGTAACTTGTATGGCAAAGTGATAAATAGTCACCTTCAAATAGAGAAAGGGAACACCTTGAACTGTACTTAACCTGAGGTCTTTGTATGGGATACTAGGATACCTAAAGAGTTGGCTGAGGAATGTCAGAAACATTAAGTTATTTTTTGAGAAACTATGTAAGACTGATGACTGAATAAAAGTAGAATTTGCAGTCTTGGATAATTGAAGAAAAACAAATACAGTATCTGCCTTTAAAATGGGAAAGAAAGAAGAAAGGAGAAACAGAAGAATTCTTCTGTGTGTGTATATATATATATAAAATATATATTTTATTTATCTTAGATGTGGCTTGACAAGTTGCCCTGCTTTACCTGTTCATGCATTTATCCATTAGCAAATGACAGGTAACATATTCCATAATGAGGCAGAATTAAAATGAATTGTCTTAATTTGTTTGCCATATGCTTAGAGTTCCCACATGTCCACATACGGATCAGCTGATGCACATTAACCTGGTGATAAGAATAATTATGAATATGGCTAAGCTTTTATTATTTTGGAGATAATTGACTGTTGTGATCTCTAACAAATAATTTATGATCTGGTCTGTGAAGAACTTTTTCAGACAGACATGCACTTTCAGTTTGAGATGGAAAGAGGTAGAGTCCAGATACCTGGATTTGCTAAACTAAGAAACTAAAACTAAAACCAAAGCCAAAACCCAAAAAACTTAAACATTTATATTAGTGTGTTACTGAGAGTAAGTATTTAATCAATTAGTGCTTCTATTATCTTACTGTGCTTAATGGCATTTAAAGTCCAAATATAGTAAAATTTTGTAAGATTATGTTTAAAATTGAGGCTTCTGATGAAAAAACTGTGTAGATATAGAGTATTAATATTTAAGTTAAAGCTACTCTCCTTTAGTGCTATACAAGATTAAGAGTGAATGAAAGTAGTAATCACTGGGTGATTATTTCCGTTATCTTAATAAAGACATTACATTTTTCTGTAAGTTACTGAATGCCACTTACTTTTGTTCTAAGGCCCCTTAAGTAATTTGTCAGGTTACACACAGCTTTTAACAGACCTGGTACTTTCTAGGTGACAATTCACCTTCTCGGGCAGAAGTCATCTAGCATTTACCACACACTAGTTCCGTGACTTCTGCTCAGAAGTTTAAAAAAAAACACCACAAACATGAAAGAAAGAGAGAGAGAAAGAGAGAGAGGAAGAAAAGTGGTTTCTGTTCTATGGCTACAAGATTTAGGGAGCTTTTGAAACTTCATGGTTGGTACCCGGGAATTCTTCTATTGCTTTTTCAGCAGTTTAAATCATCTTATTACTGTGTTTTCTAGAACAAAGTTCTTTTGTTTCAATATTGTGATGCCAAAATTTACCACGATGACAGCCTGGTCTTGCAAGCTTAGTTTCAGTATTCTGTACAATCTGCTGAAGGGCAGAAAATGAGCCTCTGGAATCAGAGCTGAGCTGCCCTGTCCTAATTATGATATTCCAGCTCCAACTGTGATTGTGCGTTCTTTAGAGTAGTTCTGATCTGCCCCAAGGTAATTGTGTCCCAAAGCATGTGTTAAACTTTTTAAGATTATAATTTTGCCAAAAAGCTAGCTCTGTAATTGTACTGTAAAAAAAAACAACACACCATACAACAAACTTTATTAATACAGTATTGCCTCAGAAATTGCTATACTTCTCACAGCCTTCTAAGATTGTGTTCGCTGAAGTTTACTGTTTCCTTCCTTTGGTTGTTCTTTACTTCCTGTGGTTGTTTCAACATTTCCAGTCTAATAATGCGTCTGAGAGGTGGCTTATGGCAGTCAAAATAAATTATACAGGAAGTTGTCAATGTTCTGTATATTTTTCTTTGCAGAATCTATTTCAGGTAAATAGAAATCTCTATTTCATGAGAAATAAGTATTTATCTATAATAAAAAACTTATGCAATGTTTCTACTTCTTAATTCTGTGTTGGCATCTGAACTGAACCTAGCATGAATATTGGTTTCTGAAACAGTGGTAAAATTTTAACAATCATGCATTCCCAGCCTTCCCTGGGCACAAAACAAAACAAAAAACCAAACCAAAACAACAAACAAACCCCACCAAAACCTATTCATGTATAAACCATAAGTCACTTCTAGTTTCCATAAATTAGAATTGTTAACAACATGGTATGCAGTTAATATAGATAAGAAATTACATTTTAAGTAATGAGGGTGGAAGGAAATGCATAACTTTACACTGATATCCCTTACAAGTGGCTGTGTGAAAATTTGTGTAGAACCAGTTAATAGAAATGGAAGCCAGTCTGAAGTCTTTATTAAAAAAAAATAATAGATTTATCTGGTTTGATTCTTACTGTGAGACATGTAGGTGAAGTCTGCCCTTCCCTCTCAAAGTACCATCGACTTGACATAGCCTGCTTACAAAGTCAGTGTTAAGAGTTAGGCATTTGGAAATAGGCAAAGCTTTCAGCTTTCATGTACCAGAGTTTTGTCTCTATAGGGCTCTGCTTGCCTAGCATGCCTGTTAAAGACCAGTCTTGGGGCATGCACAAAGGAGTAGATTGCCCAGCTCACCAAGCAGCTGGAGCAAAAAAAAATATTTGTGCTTTTTGTCTGTCTCAGGAGTCACTGCCTCAGCACTTACTATCTCAGTGGTAGCAGGAGCAGAAAGCTACTTTTCCACAGCTCTTTCCATGTTCATACCATTCTGCGCCTGTTGCTGCCTGCTCCTGACTCCTCACTACTACACCTCCAGAAGCCTCTGACCAGTACAGACATGTACCCTTCATTCTTCTTATTTCTATTTTACATTTAACCTCTACTCTTATTTTAAGCCGTGGACCCTAATCTTGCAAACTCTTGAACTCATTAGGGCTAATAATATGCATGTGACTTCTCCTGATTATTTCAGTGGATTGGCTACTTCATGGAACTACTGCCATGCTGATTGTCAAAGGATTTTTTCTTTTTTTGGGGTGGTAGTTTTTATAAAGAATCATGATTAAAGTTCATGTGAAGGTATTATTTTCTACCATAATTTGTCTTCTGCCTTAATTATAGTCAAGCATAATTTTCCTTTTACAGGGGAGATTTCCAACTTGAATTGAGATTTCTAACTTGGAATACCAGTGCCTAATACCTCTGTTTGGCAAAGGAAAAAAACAAAACCAAAACAAAATTTGTATGCACAAACATCAAGAAATCCCACTATCCAGTTTCCATGGTTCAATGCTGCTCTGTGATTTGTTTCTGGCTGCATAGCCAGTTGTTGTATGTTAACAGAAGGCCATGCATGCTGCAAGGCATACATCTGAGATTAATAAACTGTTGTGCTACTCCAGCAAGTGTGCAGGTTTCATTCCTAAAGCAGCTGACATCACCGGGAGCATGGAGCCCTCCCACTCCTCCTTGATAATTGATGGTGACGGGTTCTTTGCTGAGCTGTGACCTAACACAGGGACAGAATCAGCTCAACAGCTGAGAGGAATCACCAGCAAGCAGTATCACTCGGCAGACAAAAGCCGGACACTTTAAACCAGGCCTTAGACAGATGAGGAAGTCAAATAATGGTTAATGCAGGCGGACTTGCTGAAGTTTTTGCTAGTGCACTGGTTTGCATTGGAGATTTTGCTCCATAAGACGCGTTGCTGCTCCTGGAAGGGCTGGCTCACTTGGAGCAAGGCTGACATGCTTGATAGATGCCTGATGTCTCCTCAAACTAAGCACATTACTCCTGGGGTAAGCGTATGTTGAAGGAGTACAGAGCAGATGCTCAGGAGTCCTTCAATTTTTCAGTGCAGGCTAGCTTGTGAGTTAACTTAATTACAGTTAAGCTGTTTCACTTTGCTCTCATCTAGCCAAGCTCAGATGTTGTTGAAAAATGTGCCAGACTTGTCACGGAAATCCAAAATATACTTTTGAGCTTCCTTCTTTAAAACATAGTAACTTGCTGTCACATGGAAAACCACAAAATAACTAGAGTTGAAAGGAAGGGAAAGCACTCAGAGGTGGCTGCTGCCGAGAGCACTTCTGTCTATGACACTATTAAAATAATTAAAATGAAGTGGCTTGCTGTTCGTTCCTTGGTTTTGGGCATTGTGCTAAATTGTTTTCTCCTCAATATGAGAGCAATGGGACTCTCTGCTGGCAGCAGTTTGAAGTACATTCTCTTTACAGACACAAATGTTAACACTATTATTTTTGGTTGGGGTTAGGCTGCAACATGTTCATGAGTTTTGGTTTGGCAGCATTTTACCAGGTTTGTGTGGCCAGAGACTTACAGTAGCAGATATACCACTACAGCTGTGCTTCTGAAATAAAATATCAACAAGTGATAAATATGTTTTTTAAAGTTATCATTAGATGTGCTTTGTTTTCATGTTTCCACTGTAGAAAACAAAGGATGGAGAGTAAAATAATAAAAGTAACATTAAACTTAAATCAAATGTTTAGTTTAAACATGCTGCTTTCTATAACCTTTATTAGAAACTTGAATATAGTTGCAATGAAAGAAGGAAGGCATGACAGTAGCTTTCCAGAGTTATTCTGAGAAAACCCAGAGACAGTCTTGTGTAATGGCTGCTCTACAGCTTCCTTCTAGAAGGACATCGGATTTGACTAATTACTATTCCTGGATTATTTAGGGATTTCCTTAAAAAAAGCTGAGTATGTATTACTAACATCTATTCTGTCCTCCTCTTATGGATGTTTCTTTACTCAGATTAGAATGTGCTTGCATTTTTGTGGGGGAAGCAATGCAACAACGGGTCTTATAGGAGGGTATACAACTACCACATACAAGTCCACTGGACTTTTTTTTCAGCGTGGATGTTCAGTACAGCAGAAGTTAGCTATTAGTAGAATCACAGAATCATTCAGGTTGGAAAAGACCCTAAAGATCATTGAGTCCAGTCATAGACAGCTGCTTTCACCCTTTCCTTATGTAATTAATATAGTTGAAACCTTAAGTCTTTACTATGCATCTTTTTCAAGCAGTTCTAATGAGATCTGATGAATTAATGTGGTTTGGGTTCCTCTTACAATTTCAATACAATTATACATGGGGAAAAAGGGGATAATAACTTTTTTTTTTTTGTGGGAAAAGGGTATAAAATTCAAGAATAGTGCTTTCCTAAAGAGGAGCTACCTGATGTTAGAACTTAGCACAAATAATGTCCATGTTTCTGTGCAACCTTTTCTCATTTCTGTTTATTGGTCATCAAATGATGTCATCAAGGGAAGGTAAGTTTGATTTATCTGGGCTATAGAGTAAAATGAAGCTTTTGCCTTGTATCACACCTTAAAGATGTCCAAGCTCTATTGGCATAGTCATAGAGGTCCTGGTGAACAGAGGAAGATTTAACTGTTCAACAGGGTAAGTGGATCATGGGGAGCAGTGCTGTGGATGTACAGCCCTTGTGAACTGAGAAGCAGCAACAAAGCAGGATAAGTGCAGTGGAACACAGGCAGAAAGGAATAAATTACATGGAATGAATAAATTACAAAGAATAAAATCCATGTATTACATGGATTTCTGAGCATTTGGTCAAGCCTTCTTTCAAAGTGATAGCTGATGAGTATTCTTTTCTTGTTTCCTCAGCTTCTGTTCTAGCTTCTAGATGTGTCATGAGGGGATGAAAACCATATAGCTTTGCTAATGGGAATTTTGACAGTAGTCATTTCTTGTTCAGAGGCATTATACAGCAGACTGTGCTTGCAAATTAGCTTATTTTTAGTGGTACTAGTCCTCAAACATCTAATTGAAAAAGGAATTGTTTACATGGCTGATAGGAAAGGTAAAAAAGAGATATATTGAGAACTTTCGTATTTCTTGGCATGTATAATGTAATGAGTTGACTATTGGTAATAGTCTCTTAATGACTACTAACATAGATACAAATTGCATAATTAAACAAATTCAGATAACTTTTTAATGGGTACTTTTTTCTGAATTGCCAAATTTCAGGATGTCCCTTGTAACAAGTTGACCCCTGAAGTATTCAAGTCAATTAAAATGTTACAGTATGATGAAATAAAATAATACTTATTGCATAACTTATTTCACCACCAACAGTCCTTGTGACATAGGAATTCTTCAATATGGAAATTTTGGTATGTGCCAGAAAGTGCAAGCACATCAGGCACAGAAATTCCTTACAGTCTCCTGAAGCTGTCATTTTGTCCTTACCTCACCCAATATGCAGAGAAATGACATCCAGCCTTTTGCCACTTTACCAAGATTTTCCTGAATTTATATTTTTATCTTCAGTGGAATATATAATTCCTGCTGTCATTTTTAAATTCAGTTTTCAAATTGCAGTGAGTGAGCCAAGGAATTAATAAACTTGAGAGTGAATTCTGCTATTTCCTTACCAGGATGGATAATGTGAAAGTGCAGCATAAAAAAGGTGCAACAGGAGGGGAGCTAAAGTACCTTGAAACTTTCATGGCATTCAGATATCCATTTTGTAGGCTAGTAAACCACTATTCCAAAATATGGAAGATGTTATAAATTCAAAATTATTTTTTTAATTAACAAATGCACATATGACTTATTGCAATTTTTAAATTACTGATCCCTAAAGTCCTTTGTTGTAAACACAGTATTTGTTTGCAAATTTTTATGTGCCACTGGTGCTGCACATACACTGCATGAAAGCCTGTGCTTTTTGTCGTACTTGCAACTGCTCAAAAACAGCACCAGTGTTCTGTGAAAAAGATAGTTTGAAAATTCTCCATACTGACTGAAAGCAAATGTTTACATCGCTGCTCATGACATCATTTTATATTTAAACATGCTGCTGAGTATTAAAGTGTAGGGACAATCTTTGTATAACAGCTCTGATTTTTTAGGTTGATTCCCTAAGACAAGATTTCTGCAATCCCACTTTCCATCTGTTAGTTGTACTTCTCTGTAACTTCACTCCAATGGCCAATTTAAATCAGTCTTGCAGAGGTCTCAGAAATACTGAGTGCTTATAAAAGACCTTCTTGGGTCTTAACAGAGCTGTTAAAGCCATTTACTTGACATGCCAGTGTGTGAGAGTCAAGGCACTCTCTGAGCTCCTCTGGCACACAAAAGATAGCATCCAGCCAGCCGATGAGCACGAGTTTAACCCCAGAGTAGCCGAAAGAAATGCTGCCTCTTGTTAAACCAGCAACTCGTGGAAAGGGAAGGGGAGTTTGAGGAGGGGAGAGGAGAACCAAGGGTACAGAGCATGTGGTGTGTAGGGAAAATGAGAGAGATGAAGGTATTGTGGAGGTGTGTGTGGGAAACCAGGCTTTGATACTTCTGCTGTTCACAAAACAACTTGTTTTTCTTCAGCTTGTCATTAATGATACATTGCATTTTGCAGTGTTTTAGTGGATTTAATTTCTGGGCTTTTTCTGAATGTTTTGAGGCTGTCGAAAGGATGCTGACAGATTGATGATTTAGAATATTCATCCCTTAAAAATTATTAACTTGTTAGTTAATGGCATTGTTAGTATATTAGTATCAAATATGTATATATAATTTTAAAGCTCTGCTAGCAATTCTAGGTATAAAAGCTATTTCACTTTGAGTAGGCTCATGCTGGTTAACCAATGTCAGTAGAAAGACTGGCTCATGGTTGCAGTAGTTGTAATGTAATTTAGTGTCTTTGCAGTTTTGACAAAGTCCCCAGTCAAGTGTGTGTTATCATTTCTGCACAATTCAGAGCAGTCTTGTATGTGCTCAGTTCATCGGGGGGTTTCTTTGAAAATCTGTGTGACCCAGACATGCTTGGGCTTTACATTTTTACAACATATAAAGAACCTTATGATTTTGCATATTTGTTTAAGCACTATTTGAAAGTTTCTGATTGTTTCTTTTTATGTCACATTCTTGTAGACTTTATAATTTTTGTTGCATGAGCTCTCGGTATTGTCAGCACTGAGGAACCAGGCTGTTCAGAGATTTTTTTAATGAGCATTGGTTGTGATTGTAGCAACAGGGAAGAGAAAAATGTATCAAAAAGAAAAACGTGGCAGAAAAATCACATTTTTACTGCAAGCTAGGAGAAGATATAACCAACTAGGGAAAAAATATGTGTATTTTCAGTGTAGGACAGAGACCTTTACACCATGCCCGAGTATTACCATTCTTACTCTCTGCTAACAAGATACTCATAATTTGGGCAGACAAGGAAGATTAACTAAAAGTACCTTACCTTCATGCTGCATCTCACAAGAGCAGTTCTGAATGTCATTGCAATGCGTTGCATTACTTCTCTGTATGGAACAACTTACTGTAGATATTGCACCTGTTCTATTGCAAACTCCACACTCTTCTTAGCTAACATACTGGGGCTCCTGTCTGCTTTCACCACAATGCTCTGAGAGTTCTTTGCCAAGGTTACACATCTGGCTCCTGCCTCATTAAGCTGAAGTATGTCTCTGCAGTGCCAGGGCAACGCCCATCCTCATAGGTGAAAGAGGCCACTACAACAGCACATGTGTTGTCTGAATTCCACTTCATTCCTCTTCTGAACTCTGAAATGGGTCTCAAGTGATACACAGCCCTCTCTGCAGAGACAAGTTTTCCAGCTTTCACATTTTACCAGAATTCACTTCACTGGTGCTTGTTAAATTATACAAGCCCGTCTTCACCAAAAAATGAACATAATTAATAAAGCTTTTAGGATTTCCAAAATTGCAAACATCTGAAATATTAGAAGTTTCAATCATAGTAAAAATGAGAAATGAGAACTGAGATTTGAAGAAGCCATAAGGCCAAAGAAACCGCAGCATTTAGTGAGCATCAATACATGAAAGTGATGGAATTGTGGAATGATGGCTTGGACCAAAAATGCATAAAAAAAGACAAAGTGTGGTTAAAATGCCTCCTGTGGCCTGCTGTGGTGGCTCTGCTGGTCAGATGCTTTTTTTTTTTTTTTTTTTTTTTTTTCTGAAATGAGAACAGAATTAAGATGTACCAATAGCTCAAATTTTACAAACACTTTTATAAATGCAGTTTTTGGATACGGTTGGATTTGGTACGTGAATTATTATGTAATTTTAAAAATAAGAACAGTTTTAAAAGATCAAGGGCTTGGACCATTCCTCTGTGAAGTATCAGTAGCTAAGTCAATGTCCTGAGTATGGGAATTGCAGAGATACAGTACCCAGAAGACAACCTAGAACCTGAGCACAGTTTTCAGGATGTGGAGTTGTGGCCAGAGGTGTTTAATATCCCCATTAGTTCACGGTGGCTTCTGTACACAGCTACAAGCCAGTTACTCCTCAGTCACCAGCTCTGGGTGATCAGCACCTGGCAATCACCGAGCTGCTCGTGGCACTTGTAGTATTTCTGTGCACCCAAGCACAGATGTGCTGAGTGTGACAGCTGAGATTAAATCTGTGTCTATTTAATGAAGCTTTCAGGGCAGCAGATCAGCAGCATGTAGTGCTGACATTCTAGAGCTAAATTAGTAACTTTTCCATTGAAAGCTGTATTTTCTAAGGAGCAATAGCCATCACAGACTATTTTTCCAGAGTGGTGTAAGTTTTATATCTTTTACTTCAAGGTCATAGTGTTATCTGCAAAGATTGCTTCTATTATTGCTGTTCTTGTGCTCAATAGAATATGCATTTTTCTTCTTGCAATACAGCAAAACAAACAGTATCTCTGTTATAATCTTTAGGGTATTATTTCATTTAAATGTGGTTGTTGAAGACTTTTTCCAACCACTTAAAGCTCTGACAAAATGTACAGCTGTTTCTTAAGTGTTTGGCTGCATGTTCAGTTGCAGGCGACTTGTGTGAGCATCTTTGACCAGCAAAGGCAGGTTGACCACTTGTTTTTTTCTTTCTGTCTCTATCCCCACTCTCTGAGCTTCACTGCTTGCTGCAAGGCCACAAGAAGCCAACGATCTCCATGACTCTGTATTACATTTTAAAAAATAAAAATTAAAAATATTATTCACATATGGGAGTAAACACCTGTGGGCAGAAATTCCAACTTTATAGCATTTATGGCACCTTCCCAATATCTGAGTGATGCAGAGGATCCCTAATACAACAGGTATTTGTATTATGTATCCATAATACAAATAGTATCAAACCTTTGCTATGTTCCTGACACTCACTGTGAGTTGGGTTAAAAGTTTTAACATCTGACTGCAGCAAGAATTTCAGCCATTTACAGCTTGTTATTTCTGTGACATTGTGAGAACATACTCATGTTATCTTTCAATGCAAGAAGAGATAGCATGTGCCCCTAATGTATGTATGGTTGCAAGTTGAGAAGTTTAGTCTGCTGTTAATGTTATCGCTGCTGTATCCTGAAATAGAAAACTGCAGGCAGATTGGATTGTGTTAGAGAATGGTAACCATAATAACCAATAACAATCTGCAAATGATAAGCAGCTTTAGAGCTTAAAAATAAAATTTAAAGAGCATTCCAATAATTCCATTGGTATATTTTCAGATTTTATTTTATTATTCATTCATTTTAAGTCTGTTTTTGAGATGTGACATTAATCATAAGGAGTTGTTTAATTACTGCATCTTGAGCTGGTTGACATTGGTTTATTATATCCTTAAATTAAATCTCATAAAATAAAATGTTACTTATCAACCCTCTTTCAGATGTACACCATCTGTAAGGGAGAACTACAAATATCCTACACAATGTATGGAATTTTATGTGAGGAGATGGACTTTGATTTTATGGCTAGATGTAAAACCAATAAATTCAGAAAGGGAATATAAAGTCTGCTGGAGATTAATGCAGAGAATCTTCATGGTTTGGAATCAGCACCATGTTGAGATGCCACTGAACACTTCTGCTGACATGAAAATTAAAAACAAACAACCCCCCCTTTTTTAACTTGACCCAAAACATGCATTTTTTGGGGATGCTTTAATAAGAAAGGAAGCTGTCATTCAAAATAATGGGAGGTCCAAATTGTGTTGTGACCCCTCCATCCCCTTCTTCCCCTCTCCCCAACATAAAAATAGGGGTATTTAACAGGATTCTGGAAAACCCAAACTGAATTACTTACCTATCATGAAAGTATATAAGATCCAGCTGTTAACTCACTTGCTTAACTTATTTTCAGTCTCCCTTGCTGAGGCAGTCCTATAATTTTGATAAAATACTTGGGTGTTTCTTGGAACAGAGAGTGTGATTTCCCAGTATTCTAACTGACAGATCACCACGGTAACCACCACATTTCATTCAGAGAGTAACAAGGGCAAGAAGACCTGAAGAAGGCCCATCCTTCAGAATGTGCTGATGTTAAGAGGAACAAGACGGCCAGGGCTTCAGACCCTTCATGTAGCTCTATCAGTGCAACAATACCCCGAGGGTTGTAAGCAAGCCACAGTGTATCTTACTGTTACGTACAGTGCCCACAGTTATCCTGAATGCTGTGGGGGGAAAACAATGGGAGAGCTAAAATTCACAGGAAAAATAATAAGAAAAATTACCTGTTAATCATAATTCTCCTATTTAAGTAACACTGTTAAGCAACTATTTAGTACTGGTGTGAGATAGGGTAAGTTGCATGGTAGATAATTAAAGAGAAATATCTCTTGCTTTTTGGTCCCATATGTGAAAGGGGACAAGTTCTTTGCAGTTTTCTGCCACAGGTAAATGAAAAAAGAGAATAGCAGCATTGCTGAAGTTCCCTCAAGAACAAAATGCATGCATTTACAAAAGACAATTATTGTTGCTAGCTGTGCAAGAGAGTTACAAGCTGCTGACATTCTTCACTGGGATTTGAATTTAGATCTGAATTAGGTAAGAGAGAGTTGATTGCTTTCCATTTGTGTTCCTGAAAAAAAAATAATTGTTGTTACTGTTGGATGCAAGTTGAAAGATCTTGTTTATCGAGGAAGGTCTGTTTAGTCTATTAACCTTGACAACCATGTCAGCAGCTTTTCCTGTTTGTTTTCCCAAAGGCAATATGTTGATGTAGTATAATATACAAAGTTATTTATAGTGTAGACGATTCATAGCTATGCTTAAAAGACATGGGTCAGAGTTTAAATACCACAGTTAAATGCTATCCTCCTAGACAATGTGAAAAGTCACTGTGTTTCATCTTTTAAAATTAAAATGGAGCGACAGAATCACTAAAAATCAATGTGAGCCAGATGTTTATTACTCACAGCATGCTTGAAGTAGGAAGGCCCCTTTGAAAGTCAACTAGTCCAAATGCCTGCTCAGAGTAGGTCCACCCGGAGCCAGTTGCCAAGAACTGTGTCCAGATTGCCTTCTAAATATCTCCATGGATGGAGACTGCACAACCTCTGTGGGCAACTCATGCCAGTGCTCAGTCACTCAAAAATAAAACACACAACCCCAAAAACCTTATATTTAATTGGGATTTCCTGTATTTTAGCTAGTGCCTGTGGCTTCTTGCCCTTTCCCTGGGAGCCACTGAGAAGAGTCTGTCTCTGTCTTCTTTACTCCTTCCCATCAA
The DNA here is from genome assembly GCF_020740795.1 of Apus apus. Lineage (NCBI taxonomy): Eukaryota > Metazoa > Chordata > Aves > Apodiformes > Apodidae > Apus > Apus apus. Next base: position 20,665,773 of record NC_067283.1, on the reverse strand, counting down.
ATGTCATAAACATGAATGGATTTGTATGAAAGGAACATAATTTACACAAACAATCAGAGCAAACACATGCCATGCATATTGGTACACGTGCATTTGTACCTGCTTGCCTCTGTTAACAGACATTTAATATTGCTACTGCTGCCCTAGATTCTACAGATGAGAAAGGACCACTTTAAAAGTAATTGTGACCAGTAGAAAGCTTAAGAAAGCTGAAGAAGTGATTTATTTTATTCTTGTGATTTACTCATAATTTCAGAGTGTAGTCTTGACAGCTTTGGTCAGTCCTTCAGGTAGTGTGATTTCCTTTGGTCTGAAGGCTGGATCTGAAGGCCCAGTCTTTATCAAGTTAGATTTGTTTACCTGTATCTTTCATACATATTCAAGCACATGTCCTGCTGGAAAGTATCATATGAGAAGAGGAGCAATTCCACCCTGTGACAGTCCTTAGTTTTGTTTCCACGTTTTTTTTTTATAGAGCCATTGCTGTGTTTTTGACACTTTCTGCCTTTATTCCAGTTCTTTTGCTATCCAAAACTTGGTCTCTTTCTGAAGCATCCACCCTAGAGGTTTTTCAGTAGCCCCTATTTACTTGATCAACCCAGGCTTCCCAGCTCTGTTTTAGCATCTTTCTGCCCTGCATCATGCCATTCCCCTCTTCCCTGATTACCCCCTAGCTTTAGACTAGTCAGGTAGACAGCTGTGCCTGTGCAGATCTTCTCAAATCCTATTGTGTTTCCTGCCTACCATGAACATTTTTCTTGCATAGTCTTAATTTGTGTCTTCTGGCCTGGCTTTTATCATTTCCTCCCTCTAGGTCACACCATCACACTGCTTCCTTCCCTGTCCTGCAGTCTTGTTTTCTGCCCTTTCCATTCCCACCACCTCTCCAGTTCCATTGCTGCCGATTTACTTGTATCAACCTACTCCTTTCTCTCTCTGATTTCCACTTCTGTACTCGCTCTTTCTATGTGGATCATGAGATTCTTGTCTGTGTTGCCTTGCTGCAAAGCTTGGCACTGGTGAAACACTGTCAGTGCTGTGCTGCCCAGTCCCATGCCACACTGAAGGAAGGAAGCGCAGAGAAAACCCAACTGCTATTGCTTGGCTGGGAGTTGAGCACAGGTCAACCACAAGTGCTGTGCTAAGTTTAAACAGTTTTGCAGACTTTAACTCTTGAAACGTAAAAGCTATACACAGATTTGCTTTGCAGAGCCCTAAGAGACACTTGGGTACCTGTCATGATGTTTCAATTCAAGAGAGCGATGAGCAATTCAGCCTATTTACCATCCAAGCTGTCAGACTCTGGCTGCTTATACTGTCTGTAGAGAGAATTACTTCTGACATGTAAGTCACTTATGGTGACAGTCTGAATAATGCCTTAAGTCCCTGTTGAGTATTTGTGAACTGCAATCCTCCTTGTTTTCATAGTCATGCCCAAAGTACAGGAGCTATTTAAAAAAAAAGAAAAAAAAAAAAGAAGTCAGTATAATTTTTGATACAGAGAAAGCAATATGTTTTCCTTATTCTTGATGGAAGGAACAGTTGTTACATTCCTGTTTTGTTTTTTTTTTTCCCCCAAATGTAACTGTGGGACTCATATCCAAGAAGGGAGGAATCAAGTCACAACACCCAAATTTCAGCTGCTTATAAGTGCTGTATCAGACAAGAAAAGTAACGGGTAATGACACTAACTTTGCCTAGTATTTACAGGTGTGTTTTCACACTAAAAAAGCTGTGTATAGTCATAGAATCACAGAATGGTTTGGGTTGGAAGGGACCTTTCAGATCATCTAGCTCCAACCCCCCTACAGGGGCAGGGACACCTCCCACTAGACCAGGTTCCTCAAAGCCCCATCCAACCTACCCCTGAACACTTCCAGGGAAGGGGCATCCACAACCTACTAGAGCAACCTGTTCCAGTGTCTCACCACCCTCCCAGTAAAGAATTTCTTCCTAACATTGAATCTAAATCTACCTTCTTCCAGTTTAAAACCATTGCCCCTTTTCCTATCACTACACACCCTGGCGAAAAGTCCCTCCTCAGCTTTCCTGTAGGCCCTGTTCAGGTACTGGAAGGCCGCTGTAAGGTCTCCTTGAGGCATCTCTTCTCCAGGCTGAACAGCCCAAACTCTCTCAGCCTGTCTTTGTAAGAGAGGTGAACAGAGGTGATTTGACTAGCCTGTAGTTTCCTGGGTATTCTTTCCTTCCCTTTTTGAAAATGGGGGTTATATTTCCCCTTTTACAGTCAATGGGAACTTCACCAGATTGCCATGACTTTTTCAAACATGATGAAAAGCAGCATTGCAATTTCATTCGCCAGCTCCCTTTGGATCTTGTTAGGTCCTATGGACTTGTGCACTTTCAGATTCTTTAGATGGTTTTGAACCTGCTCCTCTCCTACAGTGATGGGATCTTCATTTTCTCAGTTTCTGCCTTTGCATTCTGTGACCTGGATGGTGTGGTCAGAGCCCTTACCAGTAAAGACTGAGGAAAAAAAAAGTCATTCAATACCTCAGCCTTCCCCATATCCTGCATGACAAGGTCTCCTTTTTCCTTCTGGAGGGGGCCCACATTTTTCCTGTTTAGCCTCTTATCTCTGATGTACCTGTAGAAACCCTTGTTATCCTTGATGTCCCTGGCCAGGTTTATCTGGGCTTTAGCTTTCCTAACCTGATCCCTTGCTTCTCGGACAACTACTTTTTATTTCTCCCAGGCCACCTGTCCCTGCTTACACCATCTGAAGACTTCATTTTTTCATCTAAGAGTGTCCAGGATCTCTTTGTTCATCCATGCATGCCTCTTGGCATTCTTGCCTACCTTCCTTCTTCTTGGGATGCATTGCTCCTGGGCTCAGAGTAGGTAATTTTTGAATATTGACCAGCTTTCTTGGGCTCATCTGCTGTACAGGATTTTATCCCATGATACCCTAGCAAGCAGATCCCTGAAGAGGTTGAAATCTGCTCTCCTGAAGTCCAAGGTAGTGAGCTTGCTGTGGACTCTCCTTGTTGCCCTATGGATCCTGAATTCCACCATTTCATGGTCACTGTAGCCAAGGCTGCCTGTGGGCTTCATGTTGTCCACCAGGCCATCCTTATTGGTGAAAATAAGGTTCATCATAGTACCATTTTTCTTTGGCTTCTCTACCACTTGGAAAAGGAAGCTGTCATCAATGCATTCCAGGAACTTTCTGGATTGCTGGTCCCTTGCTGTGTTGTCCCTCCAGCAAGTGTCAGGGTGATTAAAATCTTCCATGAGGACCATAGCCTGTGAAAGGGAAGCTGCACCTATGAGCCTGTAGAGGGCCTTATCCACTTGGTCATCCTGGTCAGGAGACTCCAATCATGATATCCGTAGCACCTGCCTTCCCTTTAACCCTGACCCATAAGCTCCCTGGCAGCTCCTCATCCATCCCCAGGTGGAGCTCCATGGACCCTAGCTGATTGTTGATGTAAAGGGTGACACCCCCTCCTCTTCTACCCCACCTGTCCCTCCTAAAGAGCTTATATCCATCCATTCCCACCCTCCAGTCATAGGAGTTGCCCCACAATGTCTCAGTGATGCTAGTAACATCATAGCCCTAACAGGCTTGCACAGATTTGCAGCTCCTCCTGCTTATTTCCTATGCAGTGTGCATTTGCACAGAGGCATTTAAGTTGGGCCCCCACTGAAGCTGCCTCACTGCCTGGAATTCTGTTATCCTTCATTTCAGGTATTTTCCTGCTGGCCTGTGATCCTTCTTCAGGCCCAGGGCATCCTTTAGTCAAATTGGCTTCAAAGGGGTGGCAGTGGGATGGCTTGGGGATCCCCTCTCCCAGTGACTCTAGTGTAAAGCCCTCCCTAACAGACTGGCAAGCCTATTGCCAAAGATACTCACCCCTTTCCCTGAAAAATGAACCACATCAGCCACTAGGAGACCAGGTTTGCCAAAGTGAGTCCCATGATCTAGGAAGCCAAAGCCCTGGCTGTGGCACCACTCCTGTAACCTTTTATTGATTTTTTCCCAGTGCCTTTTGCCCTTTCAAGCCCCTTCTCTTTGATTGGGAGGATCAATGAAAAGACTATCTGTGCTCCTGAGTCCTTCACTGCCGCTCCCAGGGCTCTGTAATTCTTCTTCATGTTATTCAGATTGCTAAAAGTAAAGCAGTAAACCTTTGGCAATTATATTAAAACTAATAAGTGTGTGTAACAACACTTACTCAGCATCCAACTAAGACAACTGACTATTGCATTCTATGAGCAGTGTCTTGTGTCTGTTATTTACCTCCATGCAAGAATGGTGCATGTTTTGTTTACATTCTGGGGACACAATATTATGATATTGTTTGTTTGAAGTGTAAATCGCAATTGATATAATGTGAAGTGACCAGTTTGGCTGACAGGTTAAACTACTGCTATTTCGTAAATGTATGGTTGGAAGACAGCAAAAGAAAGTAAAATTAATGTCTTCTGATTTCTCATTTGCTCTTTCCAAGAGTATATAGCTTGATTTTAACTCTGCTTCTGAATACATACAAGAACTTAAAAAATCCAGACTCATGAGTCACATCATGTTTAGTCAACAGAGTACCAAAGGTCTGTTTTGACAGAGAAGGCAGATTGAGAGAATATTCTATAACTCAAGAAAAGAAACTGAGGTAGTCAAGATATGATCTATTTAAGTGGGCAGTTTTTTTTTTTTGGGGGGGGAACAGGGAGGATGTTTACCAATGTATTTGAACAGCATCACTTGGTGTTTTTCTTAGGAAAGAGGTCTTTTTGTCTTTTCTTTGTGGAAGAGAAGTTGAGTAGCACAAACTGTTTTTCAATGGTGTATGTGTTTGTGGTATCTTGTCATGATATGTTGTATATATTATATTAACATGATTACAGGTATAAAGCATACACCCACATATTTCCTCCTTCAGACATTACATATTCCATAATTTTTCTTAGAGCTTATGTATAGTTATGATTATGGGATAGCAGCAATATGAATTATAAGGAACTTAGAGGACTGAGAGAGCAGATGGGTTTCCTAGTGCTGTTTTAAAGCTGTTCTGGTCAGTGTTCTGTTACTGGTTGCCAGCTGGTGGCCTCTTCCTTGGTTGTGAATGACAACCTTTCCCACAGGGCAATATTTTTCTGTGCCGATCTTACTTTATGTTGTATTCCTAATCTATCCTTTGTTAGATTTATTTTTAAAGCCTCATTTTAATATTAGATTGGGAATGCTGTAAGTGAAATAGTCTTTGAAGTCTTTCAGTCTTTAGTTTTTTACACTGCTCTTTACTTGCTTGTACTCCTTGCTTGCTCTGCCTGGACCGAGGCAGGGCCTCAGGCTCTTCTGTGTGGGCATGTAGCAATCACTGGATCCCTTCCTATGTTACGGAAGTAGCAGAGAAACTTTTCTGTTATCTGAAGAACCATGATGTCATAAAGTTGCACTGTGTTTTACTAGCAGAGCACTCTAGGATTAATCAGCAGAAGGAAGCAATGAAGTGAGTGAAACACAGCAAGGGAAAACTATCCTGGAATAATTTTTATTTAATAGAGACAGTGAGACAGCTCCATGGGTTTCTGCAGAACCATCAGAGGACTGAGGGATAAATTTAGATTAGCTCAGGTAATCCAGGCTGTTCAGTGCCTGTTTCTGAGCTCCTCCGACTTGAACTAGTTGTGCTCGCTGACTCCGAGCGCTTCACCCGCCTGCTCCCGCTCCCTCCTCTCTCGGCGATGAACGCACCGACCGCCCGCTCCCATTTCAGGAACGCGGCTCCCGGGCGCTCCCCTCCCAAACCACAGCTCATCGGGCTCCCGCTTGCATTTTCCCGGCCCTGCTTTCCCCCCGCAGCCAATCGGGGCAGCGCCAGCAGCATGTGATGAGGAGGAGCCGGAGCCTGAATGAGCGCCCGGGCCCCGCTCGCTCGGCGCTGACAGCCCGGCGCTGCCGCCACCGCCGCTCCCCGGCCGGCCCCGCTCCGCTCCGCTCGGGCAGCTCGTCTGCCGAGTAGTTGTCCTCAGCCTGTTGCAGCAAGAGCTTATGGTTTCGTGCCTGAGAGGAATACTTCAAGAGCAGTTCGAGCGTGGGAAACAAGCGCTGGGACTGTATGGCAGCTGTGAAGCCTGCCTGGCTGGAACGCGGGAGTTGGAGATGCAGTTGAAGGTCTTCCTTTAGACGTCTTGGGTGTTCTGGACGTCTGGTGTCAGGCCGTGAAGGTGTAGCTATGTACCTTTTTGGCAGTGAGGATTATGAAGCGGTAAGACCTAAACTAAGGATTTTTATTTTATATATATATATATAAAATTTACTTGTAATGGTTCCTGTGTCTCAGAATTTATTGGGCAGTTTGAATTCCTGTCAGTGCTGTTATTTCTGTAGTTGAACTTTAGTACTCACCAATTGGATTGCTTTTAAAAAATGATATTTTTCTGCAAGTTTTTCAGGTAGTGAGATACTATTGGCTAGATAAAATTGAATTTACTTTCCTTGTAGCTTTTATCAGATTGTCGTGATACTGGAAATACTTCAGTATAATCAAGTACTGATTATTTTGAGGCAATTCAGACGCTGGGTGAAAAAAAGGCATGCTTCCAAATAATTCAGAATTTGTCTCATACTTTGTAATGTAGCTAGACTGCAAGTAGCTTAAAGAACTGCCTTAATTGTGTGTTTGTGGGGACACTGCCAAACCATTTCTTTCATACTGTTCAAAACATGTCACTGTAATGTAATGTCCTGTCCATCAAAAAAGCTAGCTTAACAAAAACCCCAAACACACCCACGTGAAGTTCTGACACTCTTTACTTCAGCATTTGTGTAAAACGACATCTGAAATAAGTCAGTGATGTAAGAGAAGACAAGAAGAAAACCTCAAATAACTGAGCTGTTGTGTGGCATTGGTAGCCAACATAAAAGTTTGCAATTTTGTAGCCTGAGGCTCAAGTGCTACGTCATAAGCAAAATGGATGGATTCTTCCACCCACACACCACTTCTGACAGAGTCAAGACCTGAGGAGTGTTGGGGAAAAGTAATGAGATCAAAAAAATGTGTATAAACTCTGCTATAGGACATCAAAATAAATTTCTCATGTTAAAAAGCAGCACATTCTTTGCATATAACTGGGAATTGCAAATGTTTTGTTTTGAATATTGAAGTTGCTCTTTGAAGTATGAAAGCGCCTTTTATGGCAGTCTGAGTTCTAGAACACATTTCAAGGAATTAATTTAGTTAGTTTGGATTTTTTCCTAAGTTTGTTTTTTTATTATTTTTTTGTTTGTTGGTTGTTATTTTGTGGTGTTTTGTTTTTTGTGTTGTTTTTTTTTTTTTTTATTCCAACCAGCTATGTGTTTGAGATGCAGGAAACAAGTTGTTGAGGAAAAAAAATCTACATGCAGCTGTCTGCACATTGAACTCATTTGTGTGTGCAACTTGCACAAACTTTCACAAACCAAGCAAGGCAACTGAAAAGAACTTAGTTTCTCCAAAGAAGTACTGGCATCGCAGTAATTATGCTATGGATTGATTACTTATTTATAAAAATTGGCAAGCAAAGTAAGTGTTCCAACTTTAAAGCTTTTAGTGGACTGATTTATTTTTTTAATGTGTTACATCTTTGTAGTAAAGGGTTGCAGATCTCTCAATAGATTTTTACTCAGTCTCTACGTTCCATTGTACCCTCTGTAGTTGCTTAGTGGTTTGTACAGAGAAGTGAAGCTTTGGTTCTGAAATGTTAAAGTACCTTGAAAATAACCTAGATGACTGGAGGGTGTTGTTATGGTTTTGGACTCCTGTGTATCTTTTAATCTTTTCCTGATGCTTTTTCAACTTTTTTAAAAGTACTGAAGCATTCTGTGTCATAGAAAACAGCTTAATGTTTAAGCTTTCCCAGACAGGCAGAACATCTCATTGCAGTCCTTTTTCTAATAGATAGTTAAGCAAAATGGAATAGCATCAAGAGAAAATGAACTGTGTGGGTTTGTGGTTTTTTACTTTTCTTTTTTTTTTTTCCCTGCTTTAATACCTCTCGAAGTCCCTGAAACTGAAGTGTAATGATCTATTCAAACAAAGTTTTTTGTTAAGTCCAGACCAAGATATAATTTATTTTTTTTTCTTCTTGTTTTTTTCTTTAAAGCAAGACAGTTGAGGGGAAAAAACAGATTCATTTCTTTGGTGTTATTTTGGCAGCCAGACTTACCAAGATGTTTGCTTTACTCACTGATAAGTAAAATAGAATAGATGGCATACATAAAGCTTGAAGAACAGTTGTATTTTCAGTAAAAGCTAGAATCGGTGTCAAACTTCTGTTTGTACAGATCTGTATAGTCCGTGAAACCATATGCTTTGCACTGTGTAAAAGGCATTTGTTTTATCTTCCCACACAAACAATTACTTGTGAGTCACTGAAGGACAAAGTGAGAGAAAAGAGTGACAGTGAAGAATCTGGATTTAATTTTAAGTTCACTATTAATTTCACACAATTTGAAATTTGTTTGAGGCATTCTAGCTATGCATATAAAATTTGTTTTTTATCCTAGAAATGAGATTACTGATAAAATGAAACATAGCATGATTAAAACATCTCTTCAAGGAATTTGAAAAAACCTTCTTCAAAAACCCAACCCTTATATAGAGCAATAGACAAACAGAACTTTCTGTGGTCGTTGTATGCATTCCATATACACACATACATGTCCATGTGAGCATGCACACATGTTTGCAGACACGTGAGGGTCTGAAGCAATATTCTAACTCAGTTAAATTTAATAGCAAAACTCCACAATCTGGTACAACCAGCTTTTGCATGTGTTGTCCTCTCTTGCTTTATTTTTGTTCCTTTAATATAAACAAGCTTGGATTTACGAGCTGACTCTGAGTGCATAAGTGTAGGTATCTGGCAGCACCAAGAATCAATTTTAATATCTCCCACATAAAAATACATCGTTTAAGGATCAGTTATCAAAAGATAAACCTTAATATATAAAAAAAAAAGTGTGTCATTTCATGACATAGTGACAAATGCTGTATTTTAAAAATTATTAATAAAACCATGTAGCTCTGGTTCTCTCCTGTTAAGTTTTTGCATTAATATTCTGATTTGGGATACTGAGTGTCCCTGACATTTCATTTTAGCCCTTTAGGGAGATTCTTATTAGACTTCTAAGAACTGGTGGAATAAGCATAAAGTGTCTTTTGTGATCTTTTGAGGCAATTTTTTATGTCATATAACTGGAAATGTAGAGGTGTTTGAGTATAGTAAGTGTTTTTATTTCATAAATACAGGAAACTATAAAAAGCTACAGGCCAAGCAATGTAATTTGTGGGTATAGCTTGTTTGTTTAGGGAATTTCATGTTTGCAAAATAAACCTCTGTGAGCAGAACAGAATTGGACTAGTTCTTCAAAAACAGAGCAGAAAGTGGGAGCTCCTTTCCAGGACTACTTGGTAAATCATACTCTGCATTAACCTCCCAAAGTAAAAGCATCTAAACCTTACTCCCAACAGCCTTCTGGGTTACTGAATAAAGGATGATGGAAATCTAGTGTAGTGTTTACATGTTTGGGAGGTGTGGCTGGCTCTCCTATGTTCCTGGGCCATGCTTATCCAGCAGATCATCTCCCATAGCTGCAGAGGCTCGGCTCTTGCTTCCTCAGGTGGGCTGTGCCTGGGCTGTGGGCACTGGGCATCTCCAGCCATGTTTCAATACCTGGAAGGAGCTTGTAAAAAGGCTGGGGAAGACCTGTTCAGAAGGCCCTGTAATGATAGGACAAGGGCTAATTGTTTCAAGCTAGACAGCGGTAGATTTAGGTTGGACATTAGGAAAATATTCTTTACTTTACAGTGATCCAGGGCAGTGGATCACTGGAACAGGTTGCTAGAGAGGTGGTGGGGCCCCCATCCTTGGACACATTCAAGGTCAGGCTTGATGTGGCTCTCAGAAATCTGATCTAGTGTGAGATTTCCCTGCTTATTGTACAGGTGGTTGGACTAGATGACCTTTAGAGGTCCCTTCCAACCCAAGACATTCTATGATTCTGTGTTCCACCACTGCCTTTCCAGGGGCCCCTGCATGTAGGCATGCAGGCCAAGGCTGGCAGCACTTCTAATCAGCATCTGACAGCATCTCTAATCACAGGACATCTCCGTGTTTCATCTCTCCTCTCTCCAGTCATTTAAGGAAAATCACTGAATTTCATTCGCTCTGTTGCATGCAACTTTCAAAGTTCTGCAATCAAGTGGCTGTTTTTAACTTTCTTAAGAAACTTAAAACCCCGCTTTTTCACTCTCTGTAGATTTGTCTCTTTGAAAATATCCTTATGAAGAATGGAAAACCTCTTTATAATTCCAGCAGTTGGTTGTGATGTCCAGAGCAAATGTTTTGGTTTCCTTGGCAATCCAGCATTTGTCATTTGTGTTCTCCAAGCAAAAGTTTTGAAGTTGTCTATTTAAATTATATCTTCCCTGGAGTTTGCCTATGTCCTCCTGGAGGATGTAGCACTTCTTATGGAATGTTAAGTATTATGTTGATAGATGCCAGTTATGATTCCTGCAGGCTAGCAATATCTTCTAAAAGTATTAAAATCTGTCTGCTAAATTTCTAAAGGACTGGAAGATCTTGAAGCAGTCAAATGACATGCAGGTTTGAAAGAGTTATTTTCTGAGTGCTGTTTGTGATTCAGTGAAGCCTCAATTACATGTGCAGCAGACGTACTGCTGATAGGGCTAATTTTGCTGTCTGAAGGGAAAACCCTACCTATTTTAGAAATATGCTATTGTAAGTCCTAGAAATCAGTAGGAATAACACAGTGAGGTGTTTCAGTGTTTACTGTGAGTCATTGCTACTTACCTTATTTCATAAACTGAGCAAAAGGAGAAACAATAATAAGGGTGTTGTTTAAGGTTAGAGGGAGTAAAGTGTAACTGTTTAGCAGTAGGGTTTTTTTTATCATACTGTGTATTGACACAGGAACATGTCTTAAAATGTTAACAGGATTTCTTCTTGGGGAACCTCTTCCTTGAATTGCAAGTTTCTTACTGCAAGCCCAGTTCTGCAAATTACCTGTGGCAGAAGGCTGTAAAAATTTGACTGTGAGATGTTGGAATGGCATTTATTTATTCACCATAGTTGAAACTAAGGCAACATGTTCAGATGAATAAGTTGTATGGCACATGTGAGTGTAACTTGAAGTTTGGACTTGAAAGGTAGAAAAACTAAATTCAGCCTCTGAGGTTTACTTCAAAGTCATGAGTTCATTTTGGATAAATCACTTGACATTTTGATTCTTTGCCTTTACATTTTAGGTGATACTTGGTTTGTTTCTGGTAATGATAGATGTTTAACTTTTTTAAGCTTGTAAATTTATTTAAAAATACCTGCTTTACACATAACAAATGCTAGTATGTGATTTATATGGAACTGCAGGTGTTGTACACATGTACTAGGGATGGAGTTATTAATGCCTAAAACTGGGTGTTCAGCAAGAAAAGCTCTGTGTGAAAGACAGTTGTGCTTATGTCCAGAGTGGGATGTGGGTTTGTGAAAGAGTGACCTTTAGCAAGCCTTTGGCCATGGATTCTCTGCCACAGAAAAAGTGTAGAAGCAACACCATTTTTCTTCGCTAAATCCGAAAACTGAGGGTCATGCTGTATGGCATCATTCCCCATGACTAGCTCAGAGATGTCTAAGCTGTGTAAGCTGTGCTTTAAGCATTCTGTATCAGTCTGGGATTGCCCAAAGGAAGCCTGGAGAGCTGCTGGCTTTCATTGATGAGAAGAATAGCTCCTGAAGCAGTTTCAATTTAAGAAAGGGAAAAACTAGAGAGGAAAACCTTAGTAAACCCATGCAGGGAGAGGTAATGGTAACTTCTTTGTTAATCCCAAGACACTCAGTGTGCTTTCCAGATGGTGACATGCACTGTTGTGGTGATTATACCTTTTTTCCCAGAGTAAAACAGGTGTTTATTCTAACCTCCTGTAGTGTATGTGAAGTAGATTCTTTAATAATGATATCAGTGTTTGACTTTCATGGAGCTTTATTTTCTTTGTCTCCTTTCTTTAATTCGAATTTCACCGACTGAGGATGTAGCCTTTTTGATTATTGACAGTCAACTGAAGGGATATCTACTAGGTCTGACCTTCTACCTCTTTCCCCGTGATTCACTACATACACAGGCCATATGTGGAGCCATTGAGCTGTAAATCATGTTATGCACGTGAGTCTGTGAACTGTAGATCAGCTGTCCCCCTCACAGAGCACAGTATACCTGGTTTATAATGTAGTGTCCTGTAGTATATGACACTCTTGGAGATTAAAGACGGGCTTACCCCTCAAGAATTAAGTTTTAGCAATAGAGATTTCTGACAGAAAATATGAGGTGTAGCAGTGACTATAATTGACCTGGATCCTTCCATACTGATTTAGTGCTGAGTGGTGTCTGAAGGCAATGAAGGAAGGGAATGAGCAAAACTCTTACTGTAGAAGCGGGTCACGGTTAGTGTACCATGTTTGAGAAGCAGGTTTGTACCTGAGGCACACACAGGAGCGAGCCCTGTGCAGTGAACAAAGGTCCTTTCATTGGATTCTTTCAAATATGCCCATGTCTGTCTTTTACAGGGGAGCCTGGAACTGGGCACACTACCCTGTGTGTAATCTTGCCAGTACCAGCTGTTTTGTTTGTGTGGTTTTATTGTAGCTTCCTTCTTTGCTTCTCACCTTCATCTTCCAGGTCATAGTAAGTCCTGGTGGAAACAAACAAAGCGTGGAGATGAACAGAGAGACTGGTCTCTGCATGCCCTCCACCAAACTGTTCAAGGTAGCTCTTTACCTTTTGGCTCCTTCTCCAGTTGTGAGAGAGCTGTAGGAAGGAAGGAAAGAAGTCTCACTCAGGATCTGGAAATAGTTGGCTTCTAATTGTTTCAATAGCACCAAGTCCTGATTAAATCTTTAAATTGCTTGGTTTGCTTTCAGTTTTTTCTATCTGAAAGAAATAAATATGATAATCAAATACTACCTACTTTCTGGCAAAGTGCTAAAGAGCCTGTCTTACTGGACAGTTTCCCTCACTGAAGTGAACCAGCATGAGTATTTAAAAAATAATTTAATTACTTGAGTTTTTCTTTTCTATATTTTCTACACTAGAGATCTTGTTCTAGAAAATATGGCTATTTTCCAGTGAGGAGCTTGAATGGAGCCTAATGTAGCTGCAACAAGTGTTAACGATAGAGGCAGTAATCCAGTTCTGGCAACACAGAACTAACAATTAATTAATTGCTAATTCATTGCACTTCTCTGATATATGTAGCTGCAACATACTTAACTTTTCTTGGAGTCCTCTGCACACGTGTGTGTGTGTGGCTGTGTTTCCAGGCTTTTGGGAATTATTTACAACTTCATCCCTGTTACACCACATATATTCATACTTCTTATTTGGTTAGATGTCAGGCAACCTGTGTAGTTAGGGACGTCTTGTGAGTAAAGATACCAATGGCATGGCTGTTTTATGTCATCAATTCATAACTCTTGGGGTAGATCCCTACACAGAAAACTTGTAGCTCTTTAGAAGAAGGTGGCTTGAATGTCTCTAGTTAAAGAAGTAGGACTTTTATATGCTGTGCATGAATATGGAACAAGAAAATTCCAGATCTTGCAGGGGCCCCAAAGTGGTGCCAGATTGTAAAATCTGTTTTCCGTTTCAGTATTTATGACAGGTCTTTTGATGTCTATGTTGTTTAGTCTGTGGATAGATGTAAGTTAGCAGAAAGGGTGCAGATACTAGATGTTTAATGTGAAAAACTGAGAGTATGACTCCCCCACAGCACATACAGAAAGTTGAAGTCAGAAAGGCATGTTTGCGCTGCTGGCTACACCTGCCTGGTGTGGCAGTTCTAGGTGGTCTGTTCTGGGTAACACAGCTACTTTTCTCCATCAATGGTATATGAGATGGTATCTGTCAGTCTGCATAGCTTGCTGCTCTCTTGACCTTTCAACACTATCGTAGTTACGACAGCTCAATTAAGCACTGCCAGTGGGCTGGACATAGCCCAGTGTAATTTGTTTTTCTTCACTGGAGTAATTATGTTTTTTCACATGAATAAATGGGCTTTACTAAAACTGATTTTGTGCTGAACTTGATACAGTTATATTTGCCTGCTTGTAAAAGCAGCTCAGCAGGCTAATTTTTTGAGGCTAAATGACATATAACTTCTTAATTTATTATCTTAAGATGTTAGATTACTCTTAGAATTTCCTTTCATTTCTCTGGTGTAGGAGATTAACAGGTAAAATTCTATCTAGAGTTGCAAAATTTCCAACCATTGAGATTTTTAGAACACAACTAGACAAGGCCCTGAGTGAGCTAATCGGGCTTTGAATCTGGTACTGCACTGAGCAGGAGGTTCAACTAGGTGTCCTGTCTTCCAGTTGTCCCCTCCCCAGCCTATTTTTGTCTGTGGTTCTGTTCAGAGGACATATATAGCAATCTTACTGGCACCAAAGTACAAATTCCTGTGTTTAGTTTTATAAACCAAAAGTAACTCTCGGAAGTCTTCATTTTGTCCAGCAATTACCCATGATTTAGTTCCCATTGCTGAAGGATGCCCTATGTAGTTTTGAAATATTAGGCCTTAATCCATAATTCACTGTGATTCTTTTGCTTTCATCTGCATTCCATATAAATATAGTGATATATTTATGAAGTGAGATCTGAAGGACAAGCACATTATAGAGTGTTGCTCAAATATAATCAATTTATCATATGTATCATACTGAGGTTTACCCCATATGTTTAAGAAAGTTGTGTTCTCTTTCCCTTAATTATCCTGTGGTCTTTCTAAGATGAAATTATTTCTATTGTTTTGCTGAAATTCTGTTATTTGTTTTACAGACATACTGGTGAGAACATGGGTGGCCCTCAGAGATGCTTAAGCAAAATCATAAGGCTCATTGTACTAGACTCTAGGACCATATGTGAAATTTTGCTTTCACTGATTGACATGTCACTAGAACTCAACAGCAAGAAAATGCGGGATTTTTTTTATAACCACCACATTCACCTATTTGCTGATATCAACTAATAACTTACACTGCTTTGCCTTCTTTTTCCCATGCACATGTGAATGTTACCCACCCCTCCACCAGCAACAGCTGTATCTTCTTAATACAAAATGATGTCCTGATTAATTTGGATCCAGAGGTTCTATGGAATTTGCAGGCAAGAAGATCTGGGAAATGGTCTGGATGGGACTGTCTTTAGTGTGTCAAGGCAACAAATACAATCCAACTGATACCGTCCCCTCTAAAAATTGTCTTGTCAGCACTGGAATGAAATTTGAGACATTTCTGTAATCAAATGCCTCCCAGTAAAAAGCATACACTTAGAAGAAAAACCAAACACAAGTTGTGCTGTTTGCTCAGGGCTATTTTAACTAAACCTGGACATCTGTGTTTGTAAGTGTGGTGGGAGAGATGAGTCCTGCCAGTTACACAACATGTTTTGTAGATCAGCTTAGCTTGCCTTGTGACAATTGACAGTGTTGTCCCTGCACTTCTCTGGTAGATTTTATGACGTGAATGAAATGCTATTCAATTTAAGTAAGACCTATTTTAGCATAATCAAAGAGGAAACAAGAAGGAACTGCTGTTGAGATCATAGGCTATGATGATTTTGAAAATGAACAGGACTTAGAAATACTGCTGCCTTTTCAAATCATAAAAAGATCCGAGCCTGCAGACAAACAAAAGATGAGAGGTTATAAAAGAGCACATTTGTGTTACTGTGCCAACTTCAGCAACAAACATTTCCTTTTCTTCTGCATGCCGAAGTAAACAATAAGACATAATTTTTTGTTTTACCCTTTTGTAAACTCAAAAACTTATAAAAGGAAGGGATATTCTAACTGTATGAATTACTGCTGATTATAGGAAGATTGATTCTTAGGGACGGCATGACAGAAAGAGAGCAGTGCAAATCAAGAGTGAAACTAGTTTCCTTAAATAAAAGTTTACAATACTTCATAATAAGTGTTTCAGCCTAATTCAAATCAGCTAAGGATAAATGTAAAATAAATTTTTTAAAATTAATAATTAACATGCAATTTTTAAATTTTAATTTTTATTTTTAAAAAATAGAGATGAACTGGAGTAGTATTGAAAGCCCATAGGAGTCAGACTTCTTAAAGCGTGAAAAGCCTGTCTTGCATTTAGTGTTGACTTACGACTTGAACCTGGCCAGGGAAGGCAGCATTGTGTCTCTGGAGAATCTTTGAGAGGGTTTAAGTACAAATTCATTCGAATTGTGGTACAGCGGCATATATGCCATCTACATGACTACTGAATGGGCAGTAGGTGTGACCTAGAAAAGATTATACATCTTGGATTTCTCTGTAATTTAATAATTCTTATCTGTCCATGAATACTTTGAGGACTGACTTCACATAGAGCAGCATCAGCTCTTTGCTTACATGCTTCAGTTTGGAAGCCTAGAACCACTGGTTATTTATTTGCTCTAAGAAGTGATTAGATGTTATAAAAATGTATATTGTTTTCAAAAAATAGGCAGATAGCAGCTTACAAACTCTCCTTGTAGTGCCACACATATAAGCAAAAATAACATTGGGGTAGGGTTTTTTGTTTGACAGTATTTTTATACAATATTTTTCATCCTAGAGAAGATATCTTTCTTGTTATCTTCTCTGCTACTAAATGGGTGAGTGGCAAGAACTAGTACAAGTTCAGAAATACTTTTTGGCCTGCTGTTCATCTCTAATATTCTGGAAGTCTTTCTCTCGTATGTTCCCTCTTAAAGCCTTGCTGTTCTTTGCTGCTTTGTCATAGGTCCTCCTCTTCTGTGTAGTGTGGATGATGCCCATAATCCACCTACCTGCTTTCTTCTGACTCTTTATTCACTGCCTTCCCCTTTATCTTTAGGAGTCTTCGTAATAGTCATGTCTCCTCAAGCATGAGTCCAGTTGTGATAACAGCAATGGTACAGTTGATGAGTTGGGTGTTAATTCCTTAAGCAGAAACTGATGCCCTTGCAAACTGGAGGAAACAGGACTTCTAATTGAGCATAGCTGGATGAATTTAAGGAGAGAATTAATTTCATTTCCAAACAATGGAGAAGAGAGTAAAAAAGCAAGCTGTAGTCAGTGCAGTTCCTGAACTAGCTTGTGGACCTAGGAACAAAATGTATATGTCATCATAGCTCTGACACAGAAGAGAGCTCATGCAGGTATTGTAGTCCTCAGGCATTATTTTTTTTAAGAGTTTGGATTTATCAGCAAATCAAAGATGTATTTTGTGTCAATATTCAGTATTGCAGCAATAGATGAAAGAGCAACCAGTGCTCCAAAATTTGGTGCTTCTTCTAGAGGAAGAAAGGCTCAGTGAGGAATATGATGTAATGTGCTCTCCTGACCCAGACAAAGTCTGTTCTGAATCAGAAAAGAAGTCTGTTCCTGATGTTTCTTTTATGTCTGAAAAACAGAAAATGTTTGGTCTTCTAGGTCACAATAATTTAAAAACCTGTGTTCACTTATTATCCTGGAAAGTTGCTGTTGTACTGTCCTAAGCTTTGAATGTTCCAGGACACAAAAAATATTCCAACATTGAGTTAGGGAAGATCTTAAGACCATGTGCTGCTTTTATTATTTCCTTTAATTTTTCTATTGTGATTTATTTGTATTTTATTTTCCTTCTGGTTAGCATCTAATCATTGTCACCATCTACAGTAGCAGCCATGTTTCAGTTTGCAGGTTGCCTAAAACATATATTTCTCTTTCAGCCCTCCCATCTTTATCTAAGGAATCATATCTCAGTAGTGCTAATACAAATCCACAGTACGAGATCAGTCTTAGCTGTAAGAAAATATACTTAGATTTATTTATTACGTTATATACTATCAGATTATTTTCTACAACTTTCTACTAATTTATTTGGGTTTTTTTATAAATTGGTGTTGTATAATACTCTTCGTGTTCTTGCATTTGCTTGCAGATGAAAAACGGGCAGTAACATACAAATACTTCAGTCATGCTTCTTGGGAAAGAGGTGGGGATAGTGCTCTGAAAGTGCTGTAGGAAGGATTCATGAGTCAGAATCACAAACTCTTGTCTTGCTCTCCCCCATTCAAAGGGCGGTTGGTGGAGCCGTACAAGCAGTGACAGCCACGTGATTGGGATGGGAGGATCAGGCACACACTGCTTGCTTTGGCTTCTTGCCCTTGGATGAGTATCACATGCTGCACACTTCATACTCTCACCCGCTCTGTGTGGGTGCTCCAGGTTAGATAGCTTTTGGAATCGTGGAATGGTTTGGGTTGGAAAGGACCTTAAAGATTAGTTCCAAACCCTTGCATGGGCAGGGCCACCTCCCACTAGACCAGGTTGCTCCAACCTCCTCTTAATGTGAAATTTAAAAGAGCCTAGGGATGTGAACAGTTGACATCATGCAGTCTATATATTAACTGGTACACTTTGGTTTTAGAAGAAAAACTGTGATGGTAAATGCTGGAGAGAGAGAGAATTTTCCAAGATCGTTATTTTGATATGCAGTAGACAAGAGGGATGAAAGGCCTGTCCAGAGACTCTTCCATCAATGAGAAAGTATCATGCACTGTTATATTCTTGAAATCAGATGAGAACGATTGTAATAACTAAATGATGTAAGGACCCTCATCCTCTTGGGAAAATGGCAAGCCATTTGGTTTGGTTTATACTAGGCCTGGGGGACAGGTAATCAGTATAAAGAAACAGTCCTCATGTTTTTCAAGCAGTGTAAATGACAATGAACTCTGGAACAAAGAACTAACAAGGACTGAGACCCTTGGAAACTGAGCTTAGCTTTAGTCCACTGATGAGGATATGTGCATTTTATGTATCATTTTTATCCTGAAGTAAACCATGCCATGTAGTATGAAAGCTGCTCAGTTGGTGTTTCTGGCAGTATAGAGAGCAAGGCTGCAGATGCTTCAGAGGTGATGGCACCTGCTAGAGATACCTGGGCAGAGGCAGAAATGAACTGCTGTTTGACAAACTTGATTTCAGTGAGCCTAGGTTAGGGAACATTCCTTAGTCTTCACTGTGTGTAATATAACAAAGGTGTTGGAAAGGAAAGGAAAAAGGAAGGGAAAGGGAAGAGAGAGAGACACCCTTCCTAATACAACTAGTGAGCAAATTGTGGTGTTTTGTGTTGTGACAGTCATTGATTGCTGTTAACAAAGATCATGAGTAGAAACCCAAAATTTCTGTAATAGATGATGGGCTGGAAAATAAACTAATCAAATATTGAAAAATGTAATAGATATCTAGTCTATGACTGCAGTTTCTTCAGAGTGCATGCTTGACAAACTAACTCATGAAGATACCTGAATGAATACTAAACAGTATAGAAATGAAGGGTAGCAAGCAACAATATATATTTAAAGCCATTATTACATTTGAAAAAGTAAAATATGGACTACTTTACTGTATGTACTTAACCTCAACATTTTTAACAAGTTAAAAAACCAAGCAAACAACCCCCAAATCTTCCATTTGTTATTTGGAGTGTTTTACAAATGTTACATTTGAAAACCAAGTGGGGATTGTACACATAGAGATAATATGATTAAAGGAACATAAAATACCTTTTTTTTCCTTCAGAATTCTCCATTGCTAACAGAATTTCATGCTAAATTTCCAAGGAAGTTATTTTTAAGTATGCAGAAAATCTTAATGACTTGAACCAAAATCCCAGATAAAAATATACTGAAGATCTGGAACAGAGAATCTAAATTGGCACTTTTAACTGAGCTGAGACAAATTGAGATGATGGTTACCATGCTTTCTTTCAAATTCTTTCCTTTTCTAGATGTCTTTCTGCTGCCTTGTTGTCATCCCAGATGTGTTTTCTATTTTTCCTGGTTTTAATTTGAGTCCTTGTAATTTTGTGGCTGACCTAATATTTGTCATTCTTTCTGTGCTCTTGTATTGACATATAGCATCTTATATTCTAAATCCTTTTTTCTAAGTTGTCTTTCTGCAATTTAAACTCCTTCCTTTGTGATATGTGCTGTTGTTTAATTAATACAGTAACAAAAATTATTTTAATTTTTCCTGAAAACCTTCCATTCTTTACCCACTTCTTTACTCACTCAGTGAGCACCACCACAGTTAAGTGTGTTGCTACTAATAATCCTGGTTTACCTTTACCTAAGGGCTCAGTCAAGTTACCGGAGCTTTAAAAAGTTATCATGAGTCAACCGAGTTGTATTAATACCCATGTGTGTGCTGACTGTCTGAGACAAAAGTGAGATGATTCAGGTTCATGCAGCTTGCAATCATTTCCTTGGTGTATTTTTCTTCCTTTGACACCTGTCTCCGAGTTGTTCTAACAACAGCTTGGCTCTGTCATTGCTCTGACTTTTCCTTACAGCTCAAAATCATCAATAATTTCACCTGATCCTCTAGAACCAATTAATTGTCTTGAAAAATCAAATTATCCTTTTTTCTTTAGTTTTGGGGATTTTATTGTTTGTTTTTTAAGTTCTCCATTATTCTATTACACTGTTGTTAAAGCACATTTTGGTAAGCTAGAACACCTCCTTATATTCATGTCATTGCCCTTTTCCTCAAAAGCACTTTCTCTTGTTTCGTAAGTGGGAGAATCTCTCTGTCAGAATATACAGAACTACCAGATTATCCTCCTTCAGAGGCTTTCACAGAACTAATCTCTTCCATAATACATATAGAAAACTTGCTTAAACAACAACCCACCATGGTTATGCAAGGGATGAGTCATAATGCTGGTATCGAATATTTTGAAATGCTTTATTTTCTATTGCATTGCTACCTTGAACCCTTTCTTACCCTTTTTATTTTTTATTTTTTTTTTCTCCCTTCTGCTCATATTCTCTCATCCTTTAGACTGTAAGTTCTTTTAAGCAGGATTTGTCATTCACTTTGTGACTGCAGAGTGCTTAGTACAGTAGGGTCTCAAGTAGCATTCTCTCTTAGATGTTTCTCTTTGAAAAAAATGGTAAACCATAGCACACCAGAGCATCCCACAGATTTGGGAAAAGTTTAGCAGTGGATATCTGAGGGGTCTGTTTGTTTGCTAATTAGACAAAAATCTGCAGCTTCCCTTTTGGAAAGAGTCACCATGAAAAGACTATCATTCCTCTAAAAATACCCACTCATCCTACTTTTTCATAGCAAAACAACACGAAAGAAAGCATTTAGACTAATATAATGAAAATGTGAGTACAGATGTGTGGGATCTTTTATTTGGAATTGTTTTGGGTTTTGTCCTTTTGGTTTTCCCTGATAGTACCCAGTTCAATTGTTTAGCTGGTTCATGAATGCCAAAACCTAGGCTTCTGAAATCCTAAGGGCTATTTAAAAAAAAAAAACACAACACAACACAACCTTTCTTCCAGCTGTCAATTAGATTAGCACCTTGGAAACCTGTTAATGTTGATCTGGATGCTGCAATCAAACTTGCCAAAGTCAAGTTAAGGGTGAAGAGAAGACCTGTTTCCTATATATTGTCCTTTTTAATTGCATTGCCACCCTAAAGCTCCCAGCTGTTCTAAAATTTCACTTCTGTTTTTGAATGTCCTCCATGGCTGTAGATGCCATAGTGTCCTGGTTTGAGCCAGGATGAAGCCAATTTTCCTTTTGCTGATTTTTTTTTTTCTTTAGTAAGCTTTCTTTTAACTAGCAACAGTGTGCTCTAGCTAGAGCTGATAAGACAGAGGAATGTTTTTGTAGCTGCTGAGGCTTCAAGGTCGCACCTTCACTCTGCTGGCTCAGACACTACTAAGGGGAGATCTATGACCCCCCTGTAGGAGGCTGAATTAGACAGACAGCAAAGTTGGCAGGAGATATTCCATTCCATGTATCTACGTAAGCTCAGGGGAAGGTCAGAGATCACAGAAGGCAACTTCCTTCCTTCTTCTTCTTCCCTTCTCTTCCATCCATGGCCGGCGTCCGGAGAGGACCCTGTCCATCCATCACCATTGACCCTTAGGCTCGAGCTCTCCTGACTCTCATCACTCTCCGCTTTCTCCAGCAGCAGCTCCGGGATTCCTTGGGACTGCTCCAGCTGAGGGGAGTGCTGTGGGAGTTGCTGGGGGTGGGGGGAGCTGAGAGGCTTTTGCTCATACCTGAACATATCTATATATAATTGTATATATTTTCTTATATCATTAGTGTTTAATTAAAGCTGTGTAGTTTAGTTTTCAATCCAGTCAAGTCTCTCTCTTTTTCTCTCTCTCCTTCCCTACCTGGGTGG
Organism: Apus apus; assembly: GCF_020740795.1. Taxonomy (NCBI): domain Eukaryota; kingdom Metazoa; phylum Chordata; class Aves; order Apodiformes; family Apodidae; genus Apus; species Apus apus. The sequence goes on along the minus strand of NC_067283.1, from coordinate 20,643,525 downwards.
CAGGGGGAGGGGATCGAGAGCACTGTTGTTGGACCTGAGTCAGATGGTGACACATAGCAATGTCCAATTAGCTCCAAACAAAAATAGCGAAACCAACTAAAATCCTAATCAACATTGGCTTTGTTTTTTAAATGCAAACATAGCAGAGGATGTCAGTGACTACTATAGGAGCTGGTAGCCCTCCTTGTATAGTAATAGTGGGGAAAACAGTCCTACAGAATTTAAGTGTAAATGTGTCTGTAGTGGGCAGATGGCCAAGCACTGCAGGGACAATGCCAAAGATCAGAGAGGATGTCAGGACAAGACTTGGCAGTTGCCAGGCTGTGAAGTGGCCATGCTGCAAGAAGTCAACAATTCCTGCTTGATATCCCCTTAATAAATACATGGTCTCTTTTCTTTTTCCTATGTCAAGATTTGTTTCTTTGGTTTGTCACACATGCCAAATGTACCTGCCTAACAATTAACTGGAATTAGTTTGGTCTTTCCATAAAAATTCTACCCTCAAACAATTAATTTTGACATCAATATAATGTGAGGGTGGTGGGACACTGGAACAGGTTGCCCAGGGAAGTTGTGGCTGCCCCTCCCTGGAAGTGTTGAAGGCCAGGATGGATGGGGCTCTGAGCAACATGATCTAGTGGGATGTGTCCCTGCCCATACAGGGAGTTGGAAACTAGATGATCTTTAATATCCCTTCCAAACCATTCTGTGATTGTACACCATTCTCTGAGCAATTTTGTGCTTTTTTCAACATCATTCAGAATAATGACATTGCTTAGACATCGGGAGAAAACGTCATAGATAAGAAACTTTCACATTCACCACCTGTGGCCACTCTGTCAAACTGAGGTCTCTGCCGATCCTGCATTTTTGGGTTGCTTCTGATTTTCTCTTTGCATGGCCTAGACCTTTCAGGTTGGCCACTTTACTACGACACAGTAAAATCTCTGCTGGCGTATTATAATTTGCTAATGTCAGCAGCTTCACTTCATGCTAACCTTCAGCATTTCACATTTTGCCTGTGTTTTGTATTTGTTTTAAAGATTTTGCATGAAATAAAAATTGTATGGAAATAACTTTGCAATTTTTTTTCCTTTATTTTGTAGCACTCAGAAAGTAGTAGCACACCATAAGGACACAATATACCATCTCAAATCATGTCCTAGCAAGACATGTGATGTCATTCTTTTTTAACAAGATTAAAAGATAAGCAGTTAGCAATATCTGCATATAAATTCCGAGTATTTAAATGTATTGTTTCTCTAACTGGCACAGTGAGCCCTGAGCTTTCCATTTTCAAAATATAAATTGAATTAAGACATAAAGATATTTCTCCTTTTGGATTTAAAATTCTCTTCAGCATAAAATTAATGAAGACACGAAAAATGTAGCTAGGAGAAGAATCCAATTATTATAAATCAAGAGTCTATATATATGTGCAGTTATATGTATTTCTTTATTCTGTGTAAAATCTTTCATGTTTGTTTACTACTTCATGCCCTCATTTAATAAATAATAATGTAAAAAATCTCTGCTTGAAAGAACTTGCTTGATCTTTCTAAGAAGATAATTATTTTAGAAATTTCAGTGTTTTGGAAAGTTACATGTCCTAATGATATCCAATTAATAAGTGGATTACCCTGTTAAAGGGAAACGCATAGTACTCAGAGGATCACTTTTGGGTTTTTTTTATGAGGAAGACATAATATAAGGGCCATGACTGAATTTGCAAGTGTAATGACAGCTATACAAACCCAACGAGAATTTATTACAGTAACAGACCAAACACATTAACATATTTTACACTTTGAATGTAACACTGCCATCAAAATCTGTTCTTAAGCTCCTCCAGCTGTACTGACCAAAGTTAAGCCTGGGTACAGAAAAGTAACAAGAAAAATGAGAGATCCAGAGGCACCACCTAATTTAAGTAAGGAATTTCTTCCTGCAATTAAAGGAAAATAATAAAATAAACTTACTTGAAGGACCCGGACTCTTGAAAATTCTACACTTCTACAATACTAAAGAAGATAAGATGCGTGGCCTTGAAGAAAAAGGAGCCCAAATATGGCCACTTATGACCACTAGCAGCATGAAAAGCATGGTTTAATGTTTACAAAAATACCTCATAGAAGCTACTCTAATATAATAAGTAGTAAGATAGTTGGTAAATATTTGTCAAGCATGTCATTAAAACAGGAAATGATTTTTCAAACACAGTGGTTTTGTAAAGCTGCCAAATAAGGAGAAGAAAATGAAAAAAAGAATAAATAAATTGAGTGATTATTAACATGAGTTATCTCACTCTTATTAGACATTTTCCCATGAAAGATGAGTAACTGGGTGCAACAGTAGCATATATTACATGCATATATTGCTGCAGCTCTTCCATATTCCAGCAGAAGGAAATGGAGACCTGCAGAATCTGAGAAAGGTTGAAATTCAGAATCTCTTGGGAAAAGATCCATACTGTTCTCCAGAGCAACCACAAAGCTCATGTAATCCAGGGAAGAAACATGATTTCCTTTGCTGTCATGAATGGGCAATGCACATCCACTTGGTCCTGTTTTTCTTCAGTAGTATTTCTGCTGTTGTTTTATCATCGTTTTCATCTAAGTTTGAATTTGTTTTCATCTTAAAGTGGTTGAATAAATTCTTAGCTCATATAAATATATTCAGTAGTCCATAAAATGAATTAATTCTAATTCTATGATTCCGCTTTTCCTGGATTGCCCTGATATCAGGCTTCCTATTTTTTCTATAGTTGACAAGCGAAGAAGCTCCCAACTTTTGCTTTTCACAGAAAATTTACATGACCATGTCTGTCCCACTGGGAAAAGAAATGAAATACTGAGTATGATTCATGCTGTTTGTCAATATAATTAAAATAAATGGAATCATTATGATTTTTTGGATATGTGTTGGGACTTTGGCCAACAGAAGACATGGCCAGCACTGTAAAAGGATCTGTGTGGACTGAAATGTGAAGTTCTAATTTTAACAATTTTGGCCTGACCCAAAAGGCATTTTTCCTCATTAGGGGAGATAGGAATTATGTTTCTGTGCTTCATGACTCTTTTTTAATAGGCTGAGGTTCAGTTAGACAGCATCCCTTCTGAGAGCAGAATAAATGATAGTAAAAGTGATGCCATGACACTTGGGCAGGGGAAAATATGATGTGTTCATTGTGGAAGTACTGTAGAAAGCTAACACACGGTGGCTGCTGTGTGATGGCTATGTTAGGCTTAATGGCTGGTTTGTTTGTTTTCCTTTCATTTAAAGGTAGTGTTGCTTTGGGGTTGTTTTATGACATGGTGCTTTCAGTGCTGGTGGGGAAGGGTTTGGACGTGACCTTTCTAAAGGGTTGAGGGACCCCAGAGTGTCCTCGGGCTGGGGCTCTATGCAGGGTTCATCACAGTCTCAGCTTGCATTAGTGCTGTGATAACATCAGTGGTTTTGACCACAGGCCACTGTTGTGTCAACTGTAACAGGATTTAAGCTCATACCATAAACTTCTGTCTGCTTGTTGCTGCTTGGCTTTTGCCACTGTTTTCTTCAGGGAGTTGTGCCAGAAGTTGTAGTGAAGGGAAATTTAAAAAAATAACCGAATTTGAAAGGTTTTGGGGAGGTTGTAGGGTCTCTAGGTATTGTAACAGACAAGATGTTTTACAAAAATTCAGGAGATGTTTGAGTGTATTTTCTTTTATTTTCGGCTCCTTTTGCTTCAGCTCAGGAGGCATTTTAGTTTTGGAAGGTTACTGCAACATAGCAGATGTATTTGGACTCCTGTGAGCAAAATATTCCTCGGACAGTAATTTTCTTGATGTCAGTTCACAGATAGGTAAGTATTATGGGTTTCAGGGAAAAAAAAAAAAAAGGCATTTGGAAAGTTAAAAATTACCTTTATTTTAAACTGTCAGTATAGTGACAACTATTGTTTGGTCTAATAGTGGTTAAACGTAGGCTGCTGCATCAGTTGTGATGGGGCAATTTCGTTGTTACACAGCCACAAACCATGGCAGGATTTGGTCCTTCCTGGGACATGTTGACATACTACAACACACGCATGACCACTGCTCTCCACAGTAATCTCTAGTTTTTATTTTTCTGCTAACTGGGAATTTATAGTGAAGGCAGGTGCTGCAGTCAGCTACAGTGAGCTTATTCAACTCGAATATTACATGTCTGTCAGTGAGTCGGAACTGCCCTAGATAGCCATGTCTTACTTAGTATCTTATTCCGGTATCAATTTATGATGGGATAGAAGGTGACTCTGAAAAGCAGCATATAGAAATTCAGTTTTTTGTTTGGCTTTTGCCATATTAGGACTAATATTTTTGTCTTAAGTGGTATGTTGCAGTTATTCCTTGCTGCTTTCCACTTCTAATGTCAGGGAAAAAAAAAAAAAAAAAAGAAGCAGTAAGTATGGGGTTAAGTTCCTGCTCAATAGGCATATCTTTTTATTTTGTGTTTGGTTTTTTTTTTGTAAGGGGGGCTCGGAGTGGAGCTCAGTGCTTTGAAGCAAAGGGAAGTGCTGAGTGACAGAACTGAGCATCCAAGGAAAATGTGGCTCGTAACAGGCATACATGATGTGAAGGAGATGCTGTACCAGCTCCTCCAGTTTTGCAGGGACCTTGCGTTTTCCAGCTGTTTACCCTTGAGATGTAAAATGGCAATTTGGCATAGGCTAACAGCCCGGTGTGATGTGAGCATCTGCGTAAACGGCTGCACATATGGAGCATGCCCAGTGGTATGAACAGCCTGTTACCCCACCCCCAGCCAATCTAGGAAGAGATTAAATGAACTTTGCACTTGCAAATGTCACTGAATACATTTTGCACAGGATTTTAAAAGGTTCTCTTATAAGCACTATTTTTAACAGCCAAATCCGCCCCCCTAAACAGAAAGGAAAAAGCCCTAGGTATTTTTCTGTGAGCGATCTCAGTTTATGATAAACTGAAGCATCTCTCACAACATTTACCTAAAGCCTGCTTTATTTTACCTTTTGATCATTCAAGTTGAGATTTTTGGAGGTGATATGGATTTTGTGGTTTTTTGGATTTTTTTTCTTTTTCTTTTTTTAATCTGGGAAACAGAAAAATTGAGAATTTAATTGCAGTAGAATACTTGGAAACAGTGAGGCTGCAAGCTTGAAAGGCAGAGGGAAGAGAAGGAAGGCTCTCAAAGCAGAGCATGGATAGGAAAGGAACAGTGATTCTGCGGTGCTCAGTGTGCACATGTTTTATGAGATCAGTGCCGGGCGCTGCAGCTGCGGACAATAACTGAGCTGTCTGGCTAATGAAGGCCACCTGGATCAGGCTTCTGAAAAGAGCCAAAGGAGGACGTCTGAAGAATTCTGATATCTGTGTAAGCCCTATGTTTTTGTTATCAGCATAAATGATATACATATTGCAGAGAGAGAGAGGGAAAAACCTGACGGTGAGGAGAGGACAGTTGTTTTCATTCTGATTGAATTAGCAGAACTCTGTTTTGCATGCAGGGAGATGCAGAAGGAAAACAGAGCTGTCATTATTTATGGAGCTGTTCTGGCATTGTGGCTGCTTCCATTGTGGTGATACGGGGACATGTGTTGAGTCCAGACGGATTTTATTAGTTGGAAGTTGACTGGGGTCATTTCCATGTTTTGCTGAGGGGCAGAGATGGATACAAGACATTTGCAGTTCCGATGGGGAAAGTGTGTCAGGTAAAGAGGTTGCTCTGAAATAAAAATGGATAGCAGAGGTTAAATCTGTTAGCAGTGATATTATGTAATGGTGATTATTGATACTGAATTTGTAGTTTTATTATAAAAATCTGTTTCCTTGATAATACTGTCACTGTTTAGAGTTTTAATTTCTATGGAGCCATCCTTGAAGCTGCTGTGTGCCCTTCAGCCCTGCACTGCACCACTGCTGTAACTCTACAGAGCAACTGGCTCTGCTTGCTGAAAAGCACACAATTAAGAGCATGGGGGTAGTGCAAGAAATAAAACACTGGGAAAGACACCTGCACTTTTGAATAGTCTCCGGAAGAAAACATTTGCCTACACATATTTTTTCTAAGTGACTTTCCTGTTTGAACAGTTACTATCTTTTCAGGTATACAGAACTAAGAGAGAAAGCAAAATGTATAGCCACTTTTTTTTTTTTTTTGTTGGGTTTTTTTTGAACACTGAAACAACTTGTAATGTTATGTAAACAACATTATTTTTCTTTTCCTTGTTCAGGGTTCGGCGGACTCCTACACCAGCCGTCCATCCGATTCAGATGTATCTCTGGAAGAAGACAGGGAAGCAGTGCGAAGAGAGGCAGAGCGACAGGCCCAGGCACAGCTGGAAAAAGCAAAGGTAAGGTGTTACTTCATGTGTACAGACTCATAAAATGTTCAGCTTTAAAGGACTGTCATCCCACCAATTACTGATACAACTTTTTTTGATGTGTTAATGCATATTATAAGACCTCTTACAAATATTTTTCTATTTGACAATAGCAAAAACACCTGCATTTAGAACCAGTATTCCATGAAAATAATTTGGCTTGAGTATTTAAGAATAATCTTATTTAAATGTGTGCAGTTTTTCTCTTATAGAATGTATGTGTTAATTTGCAGTGTATAGGGTCAAAGCTTTGAGTTCTTACTGAAGGTGTTTGTGAAAGTTTGCCTGTGAGTTGCTATGGCACTCAAAACTTACAGTTCTATAAATCAGCCCTCAAACATCCTGTTCCTTCAATGAATGCCTAGTCCCTGCAAGTCATGTGTAAATAGAGAGGATCTGTTGCAAAGGTCTTTTTTGCCTGAAGACTTCACTGTCTTTCTTTACAGTTTTTGTGTTAAATGGCTCTGTAAGTAATATGCTCTAGGACTTGTTAAGATTTCTCCTTTTCTTTTCATACTCCTGGCAGATAGTGACAATTTTGTAATGAAATACTAAATTATCTTTAGGTTCTTGCTGTGTGTTTATATGTTTTCCATGAGGTACATTTAGGACTGTGAGGGTTTTAGCAGTGAAAGGGCATGGGTTTGTTCTTATTTAATCTGTGCTGTATCTTTAAATATTATTGAATGTGTAAAAATCATGCTCTTCTTGTTTATTATCATTCCTTTATCCCTTCTTTCCAGTTTTTCTTTTTTTTACATGCATTCTACAAGATCCTAGTGTATTACTGTTTTCTGAGATCTGTTTTCCATGTTCATATCTTATATATTTAAATACATTCTTGATCTCCTCAGATCTACCTGATGTGCATTTCTCTCACTTTCTCTCCGAGTCCCCTCCTCCATGTTGCCTTGGTTTTTATTTCCCCATCTCCCTTCCGTCTTCCGTTCTGGTTCCTTTACCGCTGCCAGCTTTGCTTCTGCCCATCTACGCCACCTGTTTCACAAGAAATGCAGGACTCTATGGCAAGGACCAGCTCTCTAAATATCACAGTGCTGTCATGCACAAGCAGACAGCTTCATTGAGCCAGAAAACTTGAACAGGGAAGTCAAAGATTTAAAAAAAAAAAATATGCAATTGTTGACCAGTATTTAATAAGAGCTCTTAAAGCAGCTTTTTAATGAGATCCTGGAACTTGCCAACTGTAGGAGATGTTGAACCTCTTTTTGAAGTTGGGTCCTGTCATCCTAGGATTGGTATAGCAGAAATGCCACAGAAGCAGCCTGCTGTTTCCTTTCCACCTTCTTGCTTAGAGATGTTGCTGACTGTAATCAGGATTTTAAATTTTATCGGGATCACTTCTTGCTAGTTTGAGATTTCTTGGCTCTTACAAAGGTTGCCCTGAAATTCAGGTGAAGTGTTGAATTTTATCAGTAAACGCAGTCTTTAAAAGAAGAGCTGAAGAAATAATACCTTGCAGACTAATCACGGTAGCAGTACAGCACTTGCTGCTGAACTGGTGCATCTCTTATTGATGAGTAAATCTATGCAAGTGTTGCTATGGGAATTTGGCTTACTAATGCTGGCTTGAACGCATGGACAGCCTTTATGTAATATTCATGACCTCTAGAACAGCTGCCATCATGGTTTGTAGAGAAACTGCTAGCAGACCCTGACTTTTTTGAACTGGATTTCTATACATCAGAGCAATGTTCTCACTTCAGCTGGCATCAGATAGAGTCTCAGGGTCTGACACCGTCTGAAACTGTAAGACAACTTGTGAACTGTCAAAGTAGCAAAGGCACTGCCAAATTCAACCAGCTATAACAATGGGTAATTCCAGACATATAGAAAACACAAAATGAATTATTTAAATAATTTGTGCTTTAAGATGGATTAAAGTTGGAACTAATTAGCACTTTTGTTTCTCAAGTCAAATGTTAAAAGTCAATCCAGACTGTATGGAAATCATTTTATGTAGAGGCTACAACAGTGTAATATTTAGTCTAGTGTAACATTTAACTTAGTAATATTAAATAAAATATTATATGCATTTGGTGCTTACATATGAAATAAATGTTTAAAAAGAAGCAAATTCAACCTAACCCTAGACGTAGACTATGACAGGGTGTGCTTTTCTGCCTTTATTGGTGACTCCCTAAAACACAGTGAAACTAGTGAAGTAGTAACTTCTGTTGGTGCTGCCTGGCTCCTGTGTCCCCAGACCTGTCTCCCAGAGGCAGCAGGTTTTGCTGCCTGCTCTCCACAGCTGCCTTGCCTTCACCATGACCAGGCAGAGCCAAGTGACACAGTGCGTTAACTTTATGCCTTTTAATAATGTGAGTGGAAGTGTTGATCCTAAATAAAGTCATTACAATTGTATTTGTCACAGGAATTAGAAGAGGATGACATACATGAATAATGCAGCGGTGGAGGGAAAATGATAATGAATTAAGGGTAGATACAAAACTGTTGAACTGTGTCACATGCTTGACAGTGAAAACAGCTTAATGATACCCATTTTCCTTCCTTACAGCTGGGGAAAACACCTTAAACTGAAAAGGAAAATACAGTAATAAAGCACACAATGGCAAATTGTTAGGAGGATTTTAAGATTAATAAATTTGGATTTTTATGAGTTCTAGGTGTTTGTGTAACATGAAGCCAGAATATAATATGCATATCTGATGTATACATCCAAACAGGGAAAATCAAAACAGAAAAGCTTGTAAGAAAATACACATTCTAGCAATTTTTATGTTTATGTATGTATGTATTTATTTATTTATTTTATACAAGCAAAAATGGTTAAGCACATTTTGCTGACTCACTCTGGCATGTGACTTACTGTAAGGAACATGGGGCCACATGTACGGAGTTGTACAGGGATGGAAAATTAAGAGGCAAACAATGAGGCTACCTGTGGGGCAGCAGCTATTCCTAAGGGAAACAAAGCTTCAAATGAAGCTGTTATCCTCAAAGCTGAGATAAACTGTTCTTGGTTAGAACAAGTGAGCAATGTAAATGCAGAGGAGGTTTTATTTGGAGTTTTTATTTAGTTTTTTTTAGAAAAATGAACCAAACCAAACAAAAAACCCCCCAAACCTTCAGGACTTTGAGGATTACCTGGGAATCCTCCTCATGATCCATATCATGTGGATATCTATAGGACAGAGACCTGCCTTGTGGCTGAGTAGGGCACCTTAAAAATGTCAAAATCTAAGGACTTATACTGATGTTTTACTGAATTTCCTAATTCCATAAGGACATAAATCTTAGGAATTCAGAAGCCAAAAAATAAATAAGCCCAATGCATTAATTTGTTTTAGTATTCATATTTTTTTAATTGTCATTTCTACACAAAAGAAGCTTTTTAGTTTTGAAGGTTGAGGATTAAAAAAAGTCATAGTGAGTGAAGAAAGGGTTGGTTTTGCCCATTCATTGCAAGTATTCAATTAATTATCCTGTAAATTATTGCACTGAGTGAGAAGAACAACATCAAAGGAAAACTGAGGTGCAAGTATTATTGAGACATTAGAAGTCAGTACTAAATGAGCTGAAGTTTGTACGTAAGAAAGGGGAATGCAGTAGTGAATTCTGCCTCTCTCCAATGCTGGTAAAATAAATTCAAATATTCTGATTTTTGTTTGTTTTTCTTCAAGCACATCATATATTATGAACCAGGTTTTGATTGAAATACTATTAGTCTGGTGGTCTGTAAACCTCTTCTGCAAGAGGAGTTTCTTTCATCTCATCGGTCTCTTCAGATTTTTAGTTTTTGCATCTTTTTTTTTCTCCCATGGCTTTAATGATTCTTGAGGAGAAACAATTTTCAAATGAGATATATAGAATATTTTCAGCATTTTGAAAAATGAAAGACAGGTGTGATTTTTTTTCAGTTATTTCTAGTACCTTGATTACTTAACATGCCAGGTAATAATCCAGGTTCAATTTCTCACCTGGGACTAAGGAACAGCTGTATGCTCTTCATTCTCTGTTAAGGATTGTTCTCAACATCGTTTGGTCCTGAAACTTCTTAAAATGGCTGTCAAAGTCACATCATGGCCTTCCAGAAGTTATTAATTGTGTCCATAATAGGAAATCTCAGTGGCTTCTAGCTCTGCTTTGTTTGCACTGCACCTAATGCTCTATTGCTAGTGTTGTTTTAGGGGTTTGTTAAAACTTGAAATATCCATAGTCCTAGTTTAAAATGCCATTCAAGTAATTTTTATCTTAAGATGGTGAACCACTGAAATGTTGATACCAGATGTCCCTTTGTTGGCTCTTAGACAATAGTATAAGCTGTCCTGTTTTTCTTTCTTGATGTCTGCTGTAGTAGTGGTGATAGCTTGTGACTGTGAGTAATAGTGCAATGTCTTTAGTGGAATGCATCACCTCCATGCATGGGTTGGGGACCACAGCTTAGGAAATAGCAGCAGGCTGGGATAATGCCTACATATCCCTGCAAGGCTGAAGGCATGTAAAAGATTGTCACATGTAATTATGCAGTGCAGTGTGCCAAGACTAGTTATTTTAAGTATTTATCCACTCTCAGACAGGTTTCACAACTTCTGACTGACCCCATGCTGCTAGCAGTCAGCTGCAAAGCTAGTTAAGGTGTGTCTACTTAAGCTGCAGTAGCATTTTTGACAGACCAGAATTGACCATGACCTTGATGTGCATCCATATATTATGATGGCTTGTTCCGTCATGAAGACTCTTTCTGTTTTCTCTCAATTACAAGAGTGAACAGCACCAAAGCCATAGCAACACAGGATGATATTTTGCGTTAGCTGTTGTGTACGGTAGCGTTTTTTTACATTTATTTCTTCTCTTTTGCCTTTTTACTTTAGAATCCTTCATTGCATGTTACCATCTAGATAGCTAATGTAGTGTGTCAGCTGGGATTACATGGGAGCTGGCACAGTGGTCTAGCTGGAAATAAGTAGGTTGTTGATTCAAAAGTACAGTTGCAAATCTGGTTGTTGCTTAGCTGGAGGTGTGTTCTGCATCACTGGATCTGCTCAAATCAGGTTACAGTTATAGATTACAGTGTCCTGACCTTCTTTAAATAATCAGCAGAAAGAGATAAACTGTCTATGAGGAACAGAGAGACAATACTGAGAAAAAGTCCCAAGGGCAAGTATAGCTCCTCTACCTGCTCTCACCTGCTGCTTTCACATGCACCTGCTCACTTCATGGGCAAGATATATTTGCTCTGACTTTATCTGTAGGTTTACATTCCTGTATAAAGGGCAGTAATACAAATGTTACTTTTGGTTTGTAAAACTAGCCAGTTCTGTATTAAAAGTTTTGAAGAAATACTTTAGCGAAAAGAGGCATTGTGAGCTAAATACAAACACATATTATAGAATCATTAAGGTTGGAAGGGACCTTAAAGATCATCAAGTTCCAACCCCCCTGCCATGAGCAGGGAACCCTACCGCTAGATCAGGTTGCACAAAACCTCATCCAGCCTGGCCTTAAAAACCTCCAGGGATGGGGCATCAACAACCTCCCTGGACAACCCACTCCAGATCCTCACCATCCTAATAGTGAAGAATTTCTTCCTAATATCTAACCTAAATCTCCCTTGTCTTAGTTTAAAACCATTACCCCTTGTCCTATCACTGTCTTTGATGAAAAGTCCCTCCCCAGATTTCCTGTAGGCCCCTTTCAAGTACTGAAAGGCCACTATAAGGTCTTCCCAGAGCCTTCTCTACTCTAGGCTGAGCAGTCCCAACTCTCTCAGCCTGTCTTCATAGCAGAGGTGCTCCAGGCCTTTGATCATCTTGGTGGCCCTTCTCTGGACCCTTTCCAACAGGTCTATATCTTTGTTGTGCTGAGGACACCAGAACTGTACACAGTACTCCAGATGGTGTCTCACCAGAGCAGAGGGGCAGAATCACCTCCCTGGCCTTGCTGGCCACACTTCTTTTAGCAGAATCACAGAATCTTAGGGGTTGGAAGGGACCTCAAAAGATCATCTAGTCCAACCCCCCTGCCAGAGCAGGATCACCTAGAGTACATCACACACGAACACGTCCAGGCGGGTTTTGAATGTCTCCAGTGAAGGAGACTCCACAACCTCTCTGGGCAGCCTGTTCTAGGGCTCTGTCACTCTCACAGTAAAGAAGTTTTTTCTGATGTTTACGTGGAACCTCCTATGTTCCAGTTTGCACCCATTGTCCCTTGTGCTATCACTAGACATCACTGAGAAGAGCCTGGCTCCATCCTCCTGACACTCACCCTTAACGTATTTGTAAACATTGATGAGGTCGCCCCTCAGTCTCCTCCAAGTTAAAGAGACCCAGCTCCCTCAGCCTTTCCTCATAAGGGAGATGTTCCGCTCCCTTAATAATTTCTGTGGCTCTGCACTGAACTCTTTCAAGCACTTCCCTGTCCTTCCTGAACTGAGGGGCCCAGAACTGGACACAATATTCCAGATGCAGCCTCACCAAGGCAGAATAGAGGGGGAGAAGAACCTCCCTTGACCTACTAACCACACCCTTTCTTATACACCCCAGGATGCCATTGGCCTTCTTGGCTACAAGGGCACATTGCTGGCTCATGGTCATCCTCCTGTCCACCAGGACCCCCAGGTCCCTTTCTCCTACACTGCTCTCCAGCAGGTCAGCCCCCAACCTGTACTGGTACATGGGGTTGTTCTTCCCCAAATGCAAGACTCTACACTTGCCCTTGTTGAATTTCATCAAGTTTCTCCTCACCCAACTCTCCAGCCTGTCTAGGTCTCGCTGAATGGCAGCACAGCTTTCTGGTGTGTCAGCCACTCCTCCCAGTTTAGTGTCATCAGTAAACTTGCTGAGGGCACACTCTGTTCCCTCATCCAAGTCGTTGATGAAAATATTGGGTAGTACCGGTCCCAGTACTGACCCCTGAGGGACTCCACTAGTCACAGACCTCCAACTAGATTCTGTCCCATTGACTACAACTCTCTGACTTGTTCCTTTCAACCAGTTCATGATCCACCTCACTACCCGATCATCAAGACCACACTTCCTCAGTTTATCTACAAGGATGCCGTGGGAGACAGTGTCAAATGCTTTACTGAAATCAAGATAAACCACATCTACCGCTCTACCATCATCTATCCACCTAGTTGCTTCCTCATAGAAGGCTGCAAGGTTGGTCAAACATGACTTCCCCTTGGTAAAACCATGTTGACTGCTGTTAATGACCACCTCATCCTTGATATGCCTAGAGATAGTGCCAAGAACAAGTTGTTCCATCACCTTTCCAGGGATGGAGGTGAGGCTGACCGGTCTATAGTTACCTGGGTCCTCCTTCTTGCACTTCTTATAGACTGGTGTGACATTTGCTATCCTCCAGTCCTTAGGCACCTCTCCTGTTGCCCACGACTTACCAAAGATGATGGAGAGTGGCCTAGCCATGACCTCCGCCAGCTCCCTCAGCACCCTTGGATGCATTTCATCCGGACCCATCGATTTATGGATGTCCAGATTGCTTAACTGATTCCTAACCCAGTCCTCATCTACCAAAGCAAAATCCTTCATCCTTACTTCTTCTGGGGCTTTAGGGATCTGGGGCTCCTGGGGAGAGTCTGCAGCAGTAAAGACAGAGGCAAAGAAGGCATTCTATACCTCTGCCATCTTTACATCTCTTATTCTCAGCAGGACTTTTTCCTCCTCCTCCTGTCTCAGGTCTCCATGGCACATGTGACATGTTAGCTGTCAGCCTCTGCTGCATGGCTGGCACTGCAGATGGATTCCTAAACAGGGAAAAGTGTTCCCAAACTGTTTGCTGGCCAGATTATACTTGGTGGCAGTTCCATGTCACCTCCTACCTGTGGCTGCTGAGCCTGGCTGCAGAGTAAGTGGGCTCAGGCCAGCCCTTGCTGTGCCTTGGTAGTGGTGACTGTTGCTTTGCCTTGGTGTTGGGATCAGCAGAGGCTACAGAGAATCATGGGAATCATACAAGAGGAGGAGAAGTGGCTTTGGGGGTGCTGTCTGTGACCAGTGGGGAGTAAGTGTAGTTGGTGGCCCCTGGGAAGGGATGAATTAAGGTAGGCCTTCTCAGGCTGCTCAGGCTGTCACAAAGGTGAGCAATTTTGCTGATGTTAGACACAGGTAGATGCTGCTGGTCACCCTAAGCAAAGCAATTTCCAGTTAAGACATATATGACTTGATTCATTAGCTGTCTTGAAGTTTATTTATAGGGTCTGGTTTACTTTTGCCAACATCCAAGACAGTATGCTATAATCCAGAACTTCACTGTTCTCAGCAGCTGGTCCAGGTAACTGAATGCCATGATTTTCTAAGCCGTTAACATATGTCTTTTTACTTAAAAGAGAATACTGATTGAAAAACAGAGGGGAAAGTAGGATTTCAGAGCACAGGGTATTGTTAAAGGTAGCTAAAATGTTTGAAATCATCTGTCCTGGTGACATCATTTTAAAGTAAATGCTGAGCTTTTTGCCTCTGTAATATCTATTTTGGGGATAACTTAAATAATTTTATCTTTTCTATACTGCATGATGGTGTAGATGAAGATAGGCTGAGAGACTTGAGGTTGTTCACCCTGGAGAAGAGAAGGCTCCAGGAAGAACTTATGGCAGCTTTCCAGTACCTGAAGGGGATCTACAGAATAGCTGGGGAGGGACTTTTTATAAGGGCATGTAGTAACAGGACAAGGGTTAATGGTTTTAAGTTGACAGAGCGTAGCTTTAGATTGGACATTAGGAAGAAATTCTTTAGTGTGAGGGTGGTGACACTCTGGAACAGGTTGCCCAAGGAAGCTGTGGAAGCCCCATCCCTGAAAGTGTTCAAGGACAGGTTAGATGGGCCTCTGAAGCAACCTGGTCTAGTGGGAGGTGTCCCTGAACATGCCAGGGCGTTGGAACTAGATGATCTTTCAGTTCCCTTCCAACCCTGTGATATTTTCCATTTCGATTCCAACTTAATGTAGAATCTATGGGGAGATTTTTTTGGGGGTTATCTTTTAAAAATCTTTAATTTTTCTAAAACTAAACATATACTTGTAAAATGTTTTCAAGGGTGGCATTACTGATGAAGGTTTATACAAGCATAGGGACTTTTAGTTATCCTTGAGTTCAGTAAAATACAGGATTTGAAATGTCTGGATCTGGGCCTGTCTTTATGTGTGCTTATACATATATGTATACATTATATATATCCATGTACACATACATGTATATATGGATATACATTTGTATATATTTCTGCATGTATTAGATTACTAGCACTGGTGACTTGAACTGGCCATTTGTGTTCTACAGCTGGTAATTTTCCATTGTAAAGTGTTTATTTTGTATGCAAGGAGAGCTGTTGTACCAAAGGATGAACTTGTGAGGAAGCAGAAGGCTTTTATCAGAGAACAAAGTTACCCTGTGATCAGAGCTGGTACTGGACTGCCGTGGGCTTTTTGAGAGCAGGAATGAGATGCAGTAAGGACTTAAGTGTAGCCAGCAGTGGGTGGCTTACCTTGCAGAGGTGCCCCAACTGACAATGGCCCATATGATGTGTTGCAGTGTCTTGGAGAAATGTTATTTTGGACAACAAAAGCATTAAGCTTCTTGCTGTTGCACTGAAGTGGCTGTTTTCCAACCAGTTAAGGAACTAACCTGATTTCTGTTAGAATGGACACCTGGCTGATGTGTGTTATTATGTAAGGAGGTATTTGTTATCTACAATAAAAACAAGCCCCCCAACACAGTTCTTGTTTCCTTGGCAAAAATCTGAATCCACTCTTTCCTCACTAACCCACTCTCTCTCCATAAAAAAAGAAGGGGAAAAAAAAAGTGAAAAAAACCCAACAAGGCAACTGTATTTTTGGGTTTAAACTTAATTAGTAAAAAATAATGGAAGGACGCTTCAAAAATATTTTTTTTTCCATAATTATAACTTGTTTTATGACATTACACACAAGAAACCAAGGAGTTCCAACTATAGGTAGCAGTACAGTGTTTTTCTACAAAATTAGACTGGCATTAGATGCCAATTCAAAGCGTTCCCTTTGGAAAATTTAGCATTTGTTACATAAAATAGTCATTGGTAGTGTAAACCAGAAGAAAAATCATTAGGAGCCCAAAGTAAAGCTGGGTTTCCTGGGAGAAAGATACTCTCTGTTCCCAGGTTAGAAACATTTTTAAGTGCAAAACTTGGCTTCAACTATGAGCGGTGTCTGGATTCTGCATAATTCATGGTATAGAGAAATTAATTAAAAATGAAGTCTCAGAGAGGCCTCCACTGATGCAGGTTGTTTTCCTGCTGTCTTTTCATCCCTACTCTGTGTCAAGCCACTGCACACCCTAGAGCAAAAAAACATTGCAATTCACCTGTGGAGCCTACAGAAACTTCTAAACATCTTCACTGTAGATTTAACCTGCAACTCTGTATTAACATCCTCCTCCAGCATTTCATAGTCACCTGCTTTATATTTCCAGATACAATATGATATGGAATGTTAAATGAATAAAACTGCTAAATTATACCTTTAAAATCAATCCTAAAGGAAAGTGTACTTTATGCTGACATACATTCTGGGCTGCAACAAAATATCAAAGTTTAAACAGACATTTACCCTTCTTTCATTTTTTGTGATGTTAACGTATACAATTTTACAAAATTGCATACAAGAAGACTGTCCATCTGTTCTCATTTTGGGAATCTTATCAGGTAGATACCTATTTTCAAGATGATTTATTGTTTCTTATATCTGGAATCCAAAATCAAGTGATGCCTTGTTTTCACTATTTTGAACAGATCTGCATTTGACAGGTATGGAAAGTGAGGATGCAGCCTGTGGTTTGGATTTTTATTGTGCAAATATACTTGTGTTATTGATCTGCAAGCCATTTTTTTTCAGTGACTGAAGAAAAGTGAAGGGAAAAATATCTTGAAAGGGAAGATGAAGGATCAAACTGCAGTTGCTTTGATTAGTTTGACTGGAGATGTCAGAATGTTGATGTGAGAGAAGAGATGTGCCTGCTGCTTTTTTTACTCCATCCACTCTGCCAATTATTTGAAAATTGAGTTTTAAAAAGTTGTTGGATGCTAATATTTCACTTGCAGTAAAATAGATTAACACAAAGCACTTGGGGTTGCTGTAAATCCTGATCACCTCTGGCTGTCATGAGAGAAACACTTCCTGACTGACATAAAAATGAGAAAGAACTCTGGGTACCTGCCATCTTGCAAATAAGCTGCTCATATTGCTGTTAATAACCAGCAGCAATAAATGGCAGTAATTGGCAAGGCAAATGTATTTCTGACTTTAGTAGCAGTCAAATTGTAGCTGAAAGCATCCTTCCCAGAGGAGTTGTAAGGGAACTTACTACATTTATCCCAGCTCTGTCATGATTTTAACCCTTTTTGCAGCAAGGCGAGTGACTCACCCACAACGTGCAAATTTCCTTGCCTTCTCCCCTGGTGTTTCCTGGTAGTTTAATTCAGTTGAAATGTAACACGGAGCCACCACAGAAGTGCTCTACTGCATTGCTTCTTATTTTCTGCCTTTATAGTAGGCTGGTATGTTCAGCGACCCTGGTCTGGTGGAGCTGAGCATGGGCTTGCCTTCTCTTGCTGCCTCTCCTGGCTCTCAAGCTGTCTGCTTCAGGCACAGGGCTGTGAGATGAGGTTCCCTGACAGGAAGGTGAGGAAGAGGAGTGTTTCTGGTGCCTGTCTCGGCTCTGCTGGCTGTGACCTGGGGATCCAGATAACTCCAGCAGCTTGTGATGAAGCAGATGGTGCTTCCTTCTTGTAAGGATAAAGCCGTAGAGCTGTGCAGGTGTACATGTAAAAAACTGGGTTAAAATCTGGCTGGATGGCTGGGCCCAGAGAGTTGTGGTAAATAGGACTAAATCTAGTTGATGTCCGGTCACCAGTAGTGTCCCTCAGGGCTCAGTTTTGGGACCAGTCTTGTTCAACATCTTTATCAATGATCTGGATGAGGTGGTTGAGCGTGCTCTCAGTGAGTTGGCAGACAACACCAAACTGGGTGGGAGTGTCCATCTGCTAGAGGGTAGGAAGGCTCTACAGTGGGACTTGGACAGGCTGGATCGATGGGCCAAGGCCAACTGCATGTGGTTCAATAGAGCCAAGTGCCAAGATCCTGCATTTTGGTCACAACAACCCCAGGCAACCCTGCGGGCTTGGGGAGGAGTGGCTGGAGAGCTGCCTAGCAGAAAATGATGTGTGGGTCCTGGTTGATAGCTGGATGAACATGAGCCAGCAGTGTACCCAGGTAGCCAAGAAGGCCAACAGCATCCTGGCCTGCATCAGGAATATCATGGCCAGCAGCAGTAGGGAAGTGATCGTGCCCCTATACTCAGCACTGGTAAGGTCACACCTCAAGTATTCTGTTCTGGGTCCCTCAATACAGGAAGGACATTGAGATGCTGGAGCATGTACAGAGAGGAGCCACCAAGCTGGTGAAGGGTCTAGAGAGCACCACATATGAGGAGCGGCTGAGGGAACTGGGGATGTTTAGTATAGAGAAGAGGAGGCTGAGGGGAGACCACATTGCCCTCTGCAACTACCTGAAAGGAAGTTGTAGGGAAGTGGGTGTTGGCCTCTTCTCCCAAGTAAATAATGACAGGACCAGAGGAAATGGTCTGAAGTGTGTCAGAGAAGGTTTAAATTTGACATCAGGAAGAATTTCTTTACTGAAAGAGGGAGGTGGTAGAGTCACCATCCTTGGATATATTCAAGAAATGTGTAGATGAGGAACTTCAGGGCATGCTCTAGTGGCTGAGATTGTAGGTTGTGTGTTGTGTGGTTTTTTGGGGTGTGGTTTTGTGGAGTTTCATGGTGTGTGGGGTTTTGTTTGGTTTTGGTTGTTTGGTATTTTTGTTGTTGGACTTAATGATCCCAGAGATCCTTTCCAACCATGACTACTCTGTGATTCTGTGATGTGCTATGTATTTGTGAACTCAAATGCAGTTAAAGCCCTTACTTATTCCTCAGAAAGGGAAAGATTCCTTACTCCTACTTTTAAACTCTTCTCAGCGTAAAATCACCAGATTAAATCAACCAGCATATAGCTGTATCCTTGCTTTTTGCCTTCCAGAGTAAGAGTTTATCTTGGCATTAGAGTCAGTGCTGTGTCAAATCTTCAAGGAAAGCAGTTAAACCAAGAGTTTCTCTTGAAAGCTCATGGTTGAGGTACAGACCTGAGGACTAGACGAGGTTAGAGAATGGTAAACAAGGCAAAATAGCTTTGGAAAGGAACAGATGTAATGTGCATTGATTCACACATCTTTATTCTGAGATTCAGCTTGAAGAAAATCTGATGGGAAGGAGGAGATACAGGTAGTTGAACGTTAACATTCTTGAGCAGGTTTGAAAGACTCATCTTTTACCTTGCACTTCTCCAACTTGTCAGTCTTTCTTTCATACCTGCTGATTGTTCTGTGTCTCCCTCAGTTCATTATTATTTTTTGTAGGGTTATTTCTAAGCCTGGTCAGTTAACCACAGTGAGCCTGGTGCAGCCTCACAGGCAGCAGTGTGCTGTGCTATGCGGACATGGGAGTGCTCCATACCACAGGACTGAAAAATAAGTGTAGCCTTTCCAGCTGAGAAATCCGTATTATCCTCTCTGGGGTAAGATCTTGCACTTAACCTACAGCTGATCCTGGTTTCTGATACAGCAGCACATGCTGTTGGCTGTTCATCAATTGCAAGTGAATTTGACAGCTCTTCAGAACTTTCCTTCACAAGCTGTCTGATGTGAACAGGGACACATCTATGCTCTTGTTACTTAATCCCAAGAAAAGGAGCAAGACATAAAAGGGCATACAGCAATATATCTGCTTTATCTGCTTCACTTTGTTATGAATTGAGAAGATCTTATTTTTATCTCAAAAATGTCGTTTCAGTATTTCTTCCTGAATGCTTGTGGCAAATCCAACTAGAAGTTTTGCCTCATGCAGTCTGGTGTATAGCTTTGTTCCCATAGTCAGAAGGAAACCTGCATTTTCTCTTTAAACTTCAGTGTGTTACAGCAGTTTTTCTGTATTCATGAGCTATAGGGTCTCTGCCATTATTGCAGGATGGTGGCACACTCGGAGAGGAAAGAAGATAAGGATAATTCAACAGCTGGAACATATAATATTGATGCCAAACTGCATGCCTCTTTCATGTCATCAAAGAAGTTTTTTGATACCATTTTCTGTGTTTTATCCATCACTGGGTTCTTGATACTAGGATTATTAATTCTAGTCACCATGAATGTCTGTCCTTGTACATGACTTCCCACAGATTCTCGCTGTGTGTTTTCATCATGAGTTGATCCTCTCACCACAGTGGTATTCTGTCAGAAAAAAAACAAAAAACACTTCATGTAATAAACCATGGCCACTCAAGCAAATGCCTTTATTAGAGCCTGCAATTGCAGAGATGAAAGGCTACTAAGTATGCCGTAACTGTATTTTATTCTGAAATGTTTGTATGAAACTAAAATTCACCATATGTGTATTAATAGTAGAAAAGTTATTATTTGTCAGAATGGAAATGCTTCTCTTTTTGAGAAGCGATAAAAAATTAATGCCTTACTGATATTGCCAAGTTCTTATGCATGTATACAAACCAAAATAACTTGCAAGTCCTAGATCTATTTCTTTGAGATGTTGCAGAAGGTATATGTTTTGTGAGGTAGCTCATTTAGGTGCCCATATTGAGTATTCAGTGACAGTATTGCTGTGATACTCTCTGTTCAGATTCTGTTTATCTGTATGATCATAGCATCAAGCTCTAGACTTGATTTAAAAAAAAACCTATCCTGATTCTTTTCAGAAGATCTGAGAAAAAGAATACTTTACTTTCACCAATATATTTATTTTCAGAAATTTCTATAAACCATAGCTAGGTCAGGAACTTCTCTGTCAAAACCCACAGGTTTTTTTCCCCTGTTGAAATTAGTGGGTTTGTTTTCAATACTTAAAGAAATCAAGTGACAAAATACGCACAAGGATTTATATAGCATTAATGCAGCTAGAAAAAAAGTTCATGTACTGATCCCTGTTTCAATTCAGGGCTAAGAAATATCTAAGCATTTATGAGAAATATAGGAGACCTAGGTAGGACACCATTTCTCTTGATTTATAGAAAGGAGTTAAAGTTGTTTCTCTTGCTCCAGTTTGGGTTGTTTTTCTGGGTTTTTTTTCAGTCTTCTTATGAAGCTATTCTGCTTGGATAAAATAGAGTATTATCTGTTGAATAGGTTGGCAGATTAAAAGTTGTCTACTTTGAATGTCCTGACCTTTTTTCATTCTTTAACTTGTTTAACACATTTTCTACCAAACTGAAAGTTTAGGTGGAGATAAAAGGGGAAGGAGATCTTATCAAATTACTGATATTTATTGGTGGTCTTTTTTCAGTGGAAGAACTTTGAATGGAAATTGCAGGTAACATAACATTTTGTTGCAGTTTAGAAAATACTGTTTAAATTTAACTAGGAAGTTATCCATCTACTCAAGGGCTACGACCCCAAATTTATCTTATTGAAATAACAGAAATTTAATTAAACAGTCTAGTCACACAGTAATTTCAAGATACACTTCTGTCGAATTTTGTCACTTATTGCAGAATACTAAACCTTATATTTTTTTTACTTCTCATTATTTTATTTGATTTTTACTTACTAAACTGTCTTTGTGTTATCTTTTATTAGCCTTTTCAGTGCATTCATTTTCCTTGTGACTTCGGTTCCTCACATTTTCTGTAAGGTTGGGGATCTTCAGTAAATGATAAGGTCTTCAGTACAATCAAATGAAAAGAAACTGTTGATGATCCAGCAAATTAAGTGTATTATTTATTTTAGCAACCATTGAGTAGTTGCTCTGTGTTGCTTTATCTGTATTAAATACAGAAGCAGCTTTAGCCCTGTGTGAAGTCAGTATCAGGTATGCACAGGAGAGAAACCTTTTAAAGAGGTGGGGAACGTGCATGTTTTTGCATAACATTGTCAGATTTAGTGGTGAGTTGAATAACACCCAAATAAATTTCACATGTGGAGGGTAAGGCTTCTTTAATTAGCTGTAAAACACTAACTGATGGGTACTCAATGCTGTATTATAGCAGTAAGCATCTCTGCTACAATGCATCGGTCACTATGGTATTGAAGAGCTGTGTATGGAGATCAGTGGTGTCAGGTTGTCATAGAATCATTGAGCAGTTAAGGTTGGAAAGGACCTTAAAGATAATCAGGTTCCAATCTCCCTGCTGTAAGCAGGGACACCTCCCACTAGACCAGGCTGCACAAAGCCTCATCCATCCTGGCCTTAAACACCTCCAGGGAGGGGGCATCAACAATGTCCCTGAGCAGCCTATTCCAGTGCCTTCCTACCTTTGTGGTGAAGAATTTCTTCCTGATGTCTAACCTAAATCTCCCCTCTTTCAGTTTAAAACCATTACCCCTTGTCCTATCACTACCCTATCTGGTGAAAAGCCCCTCCCCAGCTTTCTTGTAGGCCCCCTTCAGGTACAGGAAGGCCGCTATAAGGTCTCCTTGTAGCCTTCTCTTCTCCAGCCTGAATAGCTCCAACTCTCTCAGCCTGTCTTCATGCAATTGTGCTCCAGCCCTTTGATCATCTTTGTGGCCCTTCTCTGGACCCTCTCCGACATCTCCATGTTTCTCCTGTGCTGAAGGCACCAGAACTGTATGCATTGCTCCAGGTGGGGTCTCACCAGAGCAGAGCAGAGGGGCAGAATCACCTTCCTGACCCTGCTGGCCACACTTCTTTTGATGCAGCCCAGGATGCAGTTGGCCCTCTGGGCTGGGAGCACACACTGGCAGCTCAAGTCAAACTTTTAATCTACTACCACCCCCAAGTCCTTTTCCTTGGGACTGCCCTCTATCCTTTCTCCCCCTAGCCTTGCACTTGGCCTTGTTGAACTTAATGAGGCTGGCATTGGCCCACCTCTCCAGCCTGCCAAGGTCCCTCTCAATGGCATCCCCAGCTCTGTTGAAGCTCAGACTGTTTTTAGACTTCTTTGGCTTGTTGACTAGGTTATTCTATATTCTACAATAGTTTTTGTTGAGTTGTATCTATGATGTCTTCCTGTGCCAAATTCTAGTTTGAAATTACCTGCAGATGTACCAAACACTTCTGGTTCACTGCATGTTGTCTGAGGCATTCTGTGTTTATGGAAAGTTGCTTCATTTTGGAAAGGGACAGAGCAGAGAGTGGAATCTCACATCTTCAGTAAATGTTCTACTGATGTTTCTGGTCTTTTACTTGTCTTTTGTTCTCTTCTGAGTCCCAACACACATTTCCTCTGTGTCTCCCACTCTGAAATGACCAACAGAAGCTTTAACGCTAGATTGTCCTCTGTTCTCTTTTTAGAGTTGGAAACCATTTGAATTGTTTCCACTGCCTGATGAACAGCTCAAAGATTTAACAACCTTGCTAAAGCCAACTATACAAGAAGCCAGCCACCTCCAGCAGATGATACTTAGACCCTGACACTGTCTTGCTTCCAGCCGGCTGCTTTGAGACCTGATTTTAGCCCCATCGTAGGGAGAATTCCTTGGATCAGCTTCATTACAAAGCAAATTTAAGAGATCTATTTAGTAATACATACATCCTATTTAAATTATTTAATCTCAAATTCAGAGGAGCAGGATAAGTATATTTTAGCGTAGTTTTAGAACTTAAAAGAAAAATAATCTGTCACAAATTAAATGGGTCTTAATTCACTCCCACATACCCTAAAGTTGGGAGGTGGTAGGTTGCATCAGCAGAAAGCCGGTTTTGAGTAACATATATTTTTTACTGTTGAATGTTTAAATTGTAATATGAATTCTATATTCAAGCCTGGGCTTAGTCATTATATTTATCCTAGTTAAAGCTGAAGTTAGCAGACAGGCTTTAGCAATTTTTAAAAATTACTCTGATCAGTTTAGAATGCCTATAAAAGCAGGCACTTATTGCATGTATAATGTATGTATGCAAATAATAGATACAGGTAAAGAAATTAGCCTGTACTGAGTGTGGAAGAAGTCTGTTTGTCAGTAGGCTGCAGTGAATTTCTGCATATTAAATAGTGTGAGAAAATGTTTCAACTTCAAGTCAAAAGGTAGCCCGTGAAGCTAAGTGCTTTTATAGCATAAATATTTTAAAAAGGCATGAAATCAACAACCAAGTAAAGCATATATATGGAAAAGAAACATATTCCATATTGTATTTAAGCATGTTCACAAGAAGAATGATTCCAAGTTTGTTTTGTTTTTTATTATTATTTTTATTGGACTGCACTAATTAGTTAATGCTGTAAACTTTATACAGTGTTTTCTATAGATGGATGCTGTGGTCCAGCCCTCTCGCTGGAAAACCTTTTCTATGTCTGCATGATGAAATAAAGCTGAGAACCATTGGGGTTAAAAGCAACCTAAGGGGACAAAAATAGGTACAAGCAGTATCAATTTTGTGATCCTGTTCATCCCATTGCAATACAAATTGTAGTTTGGGACTACGAGAGAGGCTGCACAGAAGTGAACTGACATAATTTGGCTGTCATGGGAAGACAGCATTTAATTTTGGTGAGAGTGTTGGCTGAAAAGAATTGAAAGCATGCATAAAACTGTGGCCTGAAGGACATTCTGAATTAGAGTTCAATTTTCATTGTTAAAAATACCCTTAAAAGTACAGTGCAAAAGACTTCTGCCTTACTTCATAAATAATCGGTAGATGACATCTCATCCTGTATTTTTCAAACAGGTACTTTACAGAGGGGTAGCTAATATACATGTAGACATCAGTTGACTAGTCCTAATTTTCTAAAATGCAAGGTTTGTCTAAAATTCATTACAACACAGGATTGCATCCAGATCAATGTCTTGTTTGTCAGACAACTACAATAATTCTATTTGGTGGTAGTTTTGTTCTAATTTTCTTCTTCTCATTATGTATTGTACCTGGGCTGTTACTATCTTCAGATTTTCTCATTCTTTCCTCCCCCTTTTTACTCAGTTTCTCCTTGTTAATCTTGGTGATGAGGTGCATTAAGTCCCAGACAGCATTCTCCCTTGCTCTGTGCCTGGCTGGAGCATCTCCACAGGCAGGTGGTGATGCAGGGGGTGAGGAGGGGCTGGGAGCTGCTGCCTGCCACATGATGAAAAGAGGTACCACTCACCACAGTAAGAAAATGTCATTTTTGCAAAGCTTGAGAGCTGCCCCTTTTGTTGAGTTTAAGTAAGAGAGAGGAAGCTGGGGGGAAGGATTTGGTGTCCTTTGCAGAAATTTCCTTCATCACCAATATTCGGCTCCTCAGCTGTTGAAATAAAACCGTGTATACAGCATACATCATCTACCCTTCAGGTCTAGGCTAGTTGCTGGGCTCTTTCTTAACTGCCTTCATTCATGTGTTTGGCAATCAATCAGCAAGTTGGGTAAAATTCGCAGCAAATGCATTAAGCTGGCTTGAGACAGATCAGGAACGTTCTTCTTTTTGCTGTCAGTGGGAAAAGGGAGCATTGAATGTGTAAAGTCTTTCTAAATGCACACTCATATGATTTCCTTAGAGTTATTTGGTGCCTTTAATAATTGTCTTTGTAGACTGAGTATTTAACCCATTATCTGTAACAGTCATCAGCTTTTTCAGGATGTTGCTTATCCAGACTGTTTTTAGCCCATGAAAAGTAGTTGTACTTAATAAATGGCTCAGATTTAAAAAGATGAGCACACATGAACTCCAGAGTTAAAACTGTATGTCTGTATACTCGTAAATTTAGATTATTTTAAAGTATCAAGCCTTAAATCTTTTCCAAGTGGCCACTCATATTTCAACTAGCAAATTGCCAGATCACTCCTGAGCGAAAAAGTAGCTGAATTCACATGAAATAGATTAGAAATTCCATTGTATAGCATGAAAGAAAACCAGACCATAATGTAGTTAGTAAATATCTCAGATATAATACAACTTTTTTTCACTTTTCTGGATCCCCTCTCAAGGCATGAACCTTCTTTTTTACCCTTCTATGATGGCTCTAATTTGATTCAGTGCTGAATTCTCTGGATGTAGTAAAGATTTTCCCTGATATTTCATGTTTCATAGATCACAGTTGGGAGCTATTTCCATATCTTTATAAAACACATACTCATCTGTGTGTTAGGACCCAGACTTTATGAATAATTTGTTGAAATAACAGAAAAAAGTACCTGATTTGATTTAATCAAGACTCGTGTAAAGCTGTGGCTTGAGACACTGCTGATCGAACATCAAGTCAGCAAAGCAGCCTTTTGGGCTCTGAATTGTAATGATTGCTGCTTTGTTCTTGCTCTTGTTCTTTGCCTTGCTCACATTTTTTTTTTTTTTTTTTTTTTTGCATCTTCCTTCACCACCTGGATCTCTCTGGCTATATGCTGCTCCTTTCTTAGCATTCATTGCATGCTGCTGTTGTTGAACACAAGCATGCATTATAATCTCTGCTTTAATGCTCCATGTTTTTTATATACACTAAGTTTTTCTGTTTTGATTTGGGTTGTTTTGGGGTTTTTTTGTGGTTTGTTTTGGTGTTTTTTTTTCCCAGATATCTTAGTTAGTTTATGTGAATCATCTGGTCTAACACAACATGTGATGGATTAAGTGGAGACTTTTAAGTTAACTTGGCATAGCTTTGGTGGAGCTGGGTGACAGTGGTCATAATTGCTGCCCAACCACTGTACAAGAATGCCGCCTCCCACTCCTTAAAGACTTGTTTCTCCTGAGTTTCATTTGCAAACTTTTCATAGTTCTCTCACTCCTCACTGATTTTAAATATGCTGTAGTATTTTTCTTATGATGTTCCATTTTTTAGCCTATAGAAATACAATCTAAAAACCATTAACTTCTTTTGTTGTACTTCAGATACCATTTTCTGTTCATCCTGCATGTCTTATCTCAATCTATTAGGTGAATATAATGAGTTGGGGTGGGTTTCTTTTCTACTAAGCATGGTTTTCAAGATGCACGATAACACAGGGACTACCATACGCACACTTGCAGCTGTTCTTCTTTGTGTCTTTGAGACAGTGAGTTGGT
Source organism: Apus apus (assembly GCF_020740795.1). NCBI lineage: Eukaryota > Metazoa > Chordata > Aves > Apodiformes > Apodidae > Apus > Apus apus. The sequence goes on along the minus strand of NC_067283.1, from coordinate 20,616,128 downwards.
GATGACTTTTGTGATACTGTTTGCGCTGTAAGCTCAGTTAATTTCTCATGCTAAAGCACTGAAGCCCCAAAGCCATGAAAGCCCTGTGGTCTTGATTTTTGGCACCTCTTTCTTGTCATGCATCATCTACTTAAAACACTCTTGGTAGTGTGTTCAAAATGAGCTGTAGATGTCTCTCAAGAAGTTCGTAGCTTCTTCAAGGTTTAGAGACTGTTAATAAATTTCTACTGGTATTATTTTTTATTATTTTTTTTTTAGCAGTGAACTGACTTATTTTAAAATAATCTTCCAATGTGTCACATGTTCTTCCTTTCTTTGAAGAAGACCATGGGTCCACAGTGTGAGAGTACTACTATTGCAATTGCTGCTTGATTCTCTGCTTGCTTTCTTGCTTAAGGTCAGGGCATTTCTTCCTGTCCAGTTTGTGCATTATGATAACAAGACTGCAAGGTATGTGTAATATTGGCAAATGCTGTAGTTCACATGTATGTTAAATGGAAAAGGACATCTCTGTAGTTAGCTTTTAAATTATGTTCTTTTTGACTGGTGCAAAATCACAGATAAGTTCACATTTCTAATATTTTAAAGTGCAACATACCATTGCAAATAATGCTACCACAGCCATCTATGTTGCATTTGCTTCCTTATTAGTGAGTTTCCCTTGCCCTGCTTCCTTTGCTTATAGTTTTTTTTCAGAGGGAGGGGTATTGTCTTTCCATAGGAAAGCAGGTGCAGTGATTGCAAGTCTAGTGGAATAGGAGATATTAAAATGTTCATACATCAAGCATATTTTCATAGACATCCCTTTCAACACAACTAAGTAATGGCGTGAAACGTTTTCATGTCTGATTTATAGTTAGATCTCTGAGCTTGCAAAGGTGCAGTCTTCCTTTGCTCTAACAAGCAAACTTGTCTTTGGGACTATTTGTTGTGCTTACACAGAGAATTTGCAGACACGAATTTTTGAGGGATTCTTATTTTTATAGCCCTCAGCATTATGAATGGAAAGGATAAAGAGAGACAGTATTTGCCTCTTGAATTTTGGATGTGGCTCTATGTTTATTCTTCTGTTTAGGAACATTTGGTACTTTCAAGAGCTAAAAATAGCTCTTTGCAATGTAAGACTGAACAACATTTCACCCAAAAGTTTCCTCTTATTCTTTTCTCTTCCAGATGATGCACAGGAGAAAAAAATCCAAATGAAAATCTGATTTATAGACCTTCATGGGCAAAATTTGTTACAAGTTTTGCCTTATTTTTATGATGTTGCTTGGTTTGAAATTTCAGGAGACAAAGGATAATTATAAAATCATAGAATCATAGAATGGTTTGAGTTGGAAGGAACCTGAGAGATCACCTAGTTCCAACCCCCCTGCCATGTGCAGGGACACCTTCTGCTAGATCAGGTTGGTCAGAGCCCCATCCAACTTGGCCTTGAACACTTTCAGGGAGGTGGCAGCCACAGCTTCCCTGGGCAACCTGTTACAGTGCCTCACCACCCTCACACTAATTTTTTTTTTCCTGACGTATGTCTCATCTAAATCTTCCCTCTTCCAGTTTAAAACTATTACCACTTGTCCTCTCGCTATAAGCCCTTGTAAAACGTCTCGCCCCAGCTTTGCTGTAAGCCCCTTTCAGGTACTGGAAGGCTGCTATAAGGTTTCCCTGAAGACTGATTTTCTCCAGGCTGAACAACCCCAACTCTCTCAGCCTGTCTTCATAGGAGAGGTGAGAATTTTGACTGCAGTGTCATATGTCCTTGGAAAAACAGCATTTCAAACTTAACTTTTTATAAAAGGAAACAGGGTACAATTACACCTTAAGAGACGTGAATGATTGAGTTGGTTCCCGTTTTATTTGCATTATCTTTGCATTTAGTTTGCTTTGAAAAGTATAGATATTTTTCAATAATTAGCCTCCATTTCTGCTAACAACATTTTTTCTGTATGATAGAAAAATGCAGATATAGCTCCAGTAAACTTTGGTTTTGTTTTCTTTATTAAATATAGTAATAAAAAATAATGTATTTGTGAGTCTTGAATCCTGAAGAGTAGAATGAAAATACGAGAAATATCATACTAAAAAGATTTGGCTGAATTTTCCTTTGAGAACTTCAAAGTGAGTAATTTGAGTGATATTAAATAGTACAGTCATTTAATGATGTCCATTCATTGACCTGAGTTTAGGTAATAACATGCATTTTTTGAGGAGACTCTGTTGTAATATATAGGAGAAATGAGCCAAATTTTACTTTCTCCTTCAAAACACCAAGTTTGATTTGGGGGGACTGATGTTTTGGGAAGAGATTGGTTGAATTATTCCTACGCTTTGACTCCTAAGACCGTTGTGGTCAAACAGAAGCACTTTCTGTGGAAAGCCAAGAATTTGTCGTTAGTTTAGTCAAAGAACTGTTGTATTCCAGTTTCAGTTGCTTAAAATTATATGCAGTCCAAATGATACCTACATGAACTCTCTAATAGCCCATTTTCCCCACTGCCCGTCTGGGTCCTAAGGTCAGTGACAGCTGTTGTAGTTAAGGTGGGGTACAGTGAGTCATCAGCATCCTTTACCAGGAGGACCACAGTGATGATGCTGGTGGTTTCTTCCTCATCCATACACCATCTATCTTGGGTTTTTCTCATCTGTTTAGTAGCACACTTTGTGGCTTGGGCTTCTTTTGTTGCACTGTAACTCCACATTGCATCCAAAGGGGCTGTATGTGGCGTGTTTTACATGTGCTGATACTGGTTCTTTGTTCTCTTTTTACCCCTAAGTCTAGTTTTATACACTACTCCCAAGGTTGCATGCATTTGATGGCCAACCATAGACCACTAGACAAGTTGCTTCTAGGCTTTGGGACCCCAGGGTCATCATGAGAAACAGCAGCACTGTATTTCTTTGTTTCCAAGGGCTGTAGGGGTATGGTGTTTATATATTCCTTCACTTACCAGCTGGCATTTCTCCCACATTCTCCAGCAAGCCTTTGAAAGGAGATTTGCACATATACCAGGCATGCATCATGGTAGCACTGAGGTCTGTGGGGCTGGGCAGAATTGTATGCAGTTAATCCTGACAGAGTTAGTGATTTCCTCAGCTGCAGCCCTCAGGAAGTCATGAGCCGAACACTAAAAACAGTCATTTATGAGGTGTGCTCCCAAATTTCTGAGACTTTAGACAAGGTTTGGGAAATATTTTCAAACCTTATTTTGCAATTGTAAGAAATAGAATATTAGCTTTATTCTTTAGTATTATTTTTTAAATGAAAGTTGAGATTGTAGCTAAATCTTAAATTTTCAAGGCCATGGACTTTAAGAATCAGGTATAAATGATCCAAGACTTCAAAATTATGCATATGGGCAACACTACTCACTTGCTTTCACAAAGTGATTGACAGAGAGATGAGAAATGTGAACTTTCCTTATCATTTCACACTTGAAAACTGTCTCCTAGTGCACCTGGCCATCTGTACATCTCTTCTGCATTTCACATATTTTTTTTCAATTAGCTCCAACAAGTTACTTAGATACTCCAGCACATTACTGACTTCATGAGTTCAAGGGTTGCGGGAATTAGTAGTGATGGTGAAGATAATAGATGAAATTTTAAGTTATTAGTGACATTTAGAAAGATGATAATGTCTATTTCCTGTCATTTATTTTTTTGTTTCTGAATTGAGTTCATATGTCTGAAAATATTCTGGAAAACATCTTTGAAAGATAAAACTGGCTGGAAAGGAGACTTTAATTTGCCAGAAAGGAAACCAGTTTTGTTGTGAGCAGTATGAGTGCTGTCTGTCCAGTGACTGCACAGCCATATTCATGTGAAGAGGCTTACAGAAAAGCCATACAGCATCTAGATTTAGTCAGTGCTGTCATATTTCTCTATTTAATCAAGAATTATTATAGAAATACTCCTTTTAAAGTAATACCAGTGTCACATGAGAATTATCTCGGAGAACTGTTTGTATCTCTTATGGTTCTGACCTAAATTACCTATATTTAGAGCCTATCAGAGATCTTAATACCTGTGGCTTCACAGTTTGTACTGTGAACTTCAAGGCTTAGTCGATCATAAATGTATGCAAGTAGCAATATAGGCTTCTTTAATGTGATCTTTTAGACCAACATTTTTCCATGGTAAAATGCTCCCATTCCTTAAGCTGTTTACTGTTTGCCATGGTCTTAGTCTATGCATGCTCACTACTTATCATTGTTTTGTATTATTCTGGCAATATCTTAGTAATTTTGTATTTTAAAAGGAAAGACTTAAAATTTTCCTCCTTGGAAGATGTATTATTCAGGATTTATGTCTCGCCAACTTCCCCTTTGAGACTGATTCTTCATCGTGATGTTCTTTGCACTTGAAGTTATATATGTGATTTCTTAATTACCTTTTGTGAGCCCTTGTCATTTTTTTGTCCAGGAGTAATTTCAAATTAAACATAATCTATTATTATTGCACTGAAGTAATGGCCTCCACAGCTGATGTGTTTTAACATATTGTTTGCAAAGGTTACTAATTGAAATAGTAACATTGAGTGAAGGACAGTAATCTTGCTAAATTGGAATTGATTATATAGTTATATACTTGGATAGCTAATTGTAAATCAAGAATGTTGTATTAAATGCAAGATTGTTACTGGTCAATTAATGCAATGAAAAAAAAGATACTTTTCTGTTGAGCACTCTCATTTGATTGCTGTATCTTTATAAAACACATTTGTATTTTAAGTTAACTATAGATATGATTTCAAAGCAGCTGGTATATCACACTTTGAAAAGAGTCAATTGGTTAATTATGTTATCTTGTCATGATGGTACATTACAGGATATTTTACTGTTGCTTTTAACTCTATAGATTATTTTATCTTAATGAGTTCCAGTTGTTCTGGAACTTTCTGATGGATATAAATTTTTTTCTGCTAGGATATGTTAGAGAAAAAATTGAGCATCTGTTTCCTTACAGGTTTGGGTGAAACTACTTAAATAATTAAAATTGTGTTTGGTTTTGTGTCAGTTTTCTTCCCCCACAAAAGACAGAGAAGAATAACTTTATCTGAAGTATAATAACTTCTGAAAAGTTATTGGTATTATTTATTCTTATTTTTACGTAACTTAAGTAAAACTATTTTTACACCTTTCCAACAGTCATTTATTAATAATGTGATCAAAATTCATGACTCCCTAATATAAGTAGTTTTTAAGCATCATTTGAGGCAAGAAGTCTGTAAGTTTTGATCAGTACAGCTTAGTTGCATATTGGAACAAGTAAATTAAAAAATAGCAGCCTGTAGCAAAATTTCAATTTTATGTTAGAAGCAAAAAATTGTGAATAGAAAATCAGTCAAAAAGCAGGGGCAGAAGAGCTGAGGGTCTGTCACTCATGGGCTGCTTACAAAATAGGGAGGTATTGAATCGCTTTCCTTTAACTAGGTTTCAGTAGCATCCTTTCCCTGTGGCATAATGAAAGTTGAAGAGCAGCATCTCTGCTCAATTCTAGAGGAAAAGTCTGCTTAGTATTAGCCCTAAACAGACTAAACAGTCTTGTTGATTAAGATTCTAAACAGTATTTTCTTCAATAATTAAACAGTGCACATGCTGTCTGTTCAATTTGTATTTTAGCTGAGTTATACAAGAGGGTGAAAAGAGGAGTTTTGTGTCCTGTGTGGAGGCATGAGCCTCCCCAGAGACTGAGCCAGCTGCAGCCTGTGGGAGCGGGTGCTGCGGGGCCATGACTGCAGAGCAGCACCAGCCGAAAGCCATGCCACCCTGTCCCTTCAGGCAGGAGCTGGCCATGCTCTGAGTTTATGGGTTCCCTCCCTTTGTCTCCATATGGGGATTATTATCTTATGGGAAACTTACACAACTGATCCACCTTCAAGTTCAATAAGGAATTTATAACCTGCATTTTGATTAAGACAAATAAAGTGTTTCCTCAATTGTTTTTACAGTTCATACTTGCATTTTTCACTTGAGTAATTAGTTGTTGTAGTTTGCTCCACCATTCAGTCTTCCTTGGATATACACATGGAAGTACCATACTTCAGTATACTTTAATACATTTTTTATACGTTTTGTCAGGTATTACCTTGCTGAAAGGATAGTGTAAAACCAAGACCGATCCTGCTTATTTAAACTTGCAAAGGAATCACATTAACTTTTCTTCCCCTGCAAGGGCAGCAAACAGAGTTTAATGTTGGCAGGATGTTCTACTACTGCAACCATGAAATTTAGCTCAAAACCTGCTATTAGTCTATTAGTTTCCATCCTCTCTGACAGCAGGAGCAGGATGTGGTACTGAATGGGAGGAGGCAGGCAGTGGGAGCACTGAAAGCGGTCAGTGAGATTTCTGAGGAACAGGACTACAACAGAGCACGGAGGGAACAGTCCCAGGGGTTCCTGGAATGTATCAAAGATAAATTCCTGACACAGCTTGTGAGTGAACCAACCAGGCAAGGTGCCCTGCTAGACCTGCTCTTTGTGAACAGGGAATGGCTGGTAGATGTGATGGTTAGAGGCCGTCTTGGGCACAGAGACCATGAATTCTTAGAGTTCTCTATTCTTAGAGATGCCAGGAGTGGGGAGGGGAGGGCAGTAAAACTGTCACCCTAAACTTCTGAAGGGGAAACTTTAGCTTGTTTGGTAGCCTGATTGCCAGAATCCCTTGGGAATCTGTTCTGAAGGGTATAGAAGTCCAGGAAGGCTGGATGCTCTTCAAGGAAGAAGTCTTGAAGGTGCAGGAGCAGGCCATCTTCATGTGCTCTAAGGTGAGCAGGCAACATAGAAGACTAGCCTGGCTGAAAAAAGAGCTTTGGCTGGCACTCAGGGAGAAAAAGAGAATCTATGGCCTTTGGAGGAAGGGGCAGGCCACTTAGGATGACTATGAAAATGCTGTGAGGCTATGCAGAGAGTGAATTAGACGGTCCAAAGCTGATGGAGGAGATCATCCTGAATACCTCCATGCGGTGCATGCAGAACAGTCAGGTGATCAGGCCCAGTCAGCGTGGGTTCATGAAGGCAGGTCCTGTTTGACTAACCTTATCTCTTTCTATGACAGGGTGACCTGCTTATTGGATGAGGGAAGGCCTGTGGATGTTGTCTACCTTGACTTTAGCAAGGCTTTTGATAAGATTGCCCACAGCATTCTCCTAGAAAAGCTGGCTGCTTGTGGTTTGGATGTGCACATGCTTCACTGGAAAAAAAATTGGTTGGATAGCCAGGTCTAAAGTGTTGTGTTCAATGGAGTTAAATCCATCTGATGTCAGCTGGGGATGTTCAGCCTGGAGGAAGCTGAGGGGAGACCTCATTGCTCTCTACAACTACCTGAGAGGCTGTTATGAGGTAGGTGTTGGCCTATTCTCCCTAGTGACTGGCAATAGGAAAAGAGGAAATGAGGTCAAGGAGCACCAGGGGAGGTTCAGATTGGATATCTGGAAAAATTTTTTCACAGAAAGTGTAGTGAGGCATTAGACAGGCTGCCCAGGGAGGTGGTGGAGGCACCATCCCTAGAGGTGTTCAAAAAATGGGTAGACGTGGTATTTCAGGAGATGGCTTAGTATTTAGGGGTTTGTACGGCAGATGGTTGGACTTGATCATGAAGGTCTTTTCCTACCTTAATGACTGTATGATTCTGTGACTGTTAGAGGCAAAGAGAGCAGCCAGGTTGGAAAGACTGAAGCTGGACTGGCAGCGAAGATGGATCATGTCCTGTCCCCACACATATTGGCAGCCAGGACAGCAATGGAGGTTTTGGCTGCTGCTTTGCCCTAGGCTGGAAGAATGGGGTCAGGACAGTGAAATCCAGGAGCCTGTTGGGAACTTCTCTAAGCTGCAAAAAGGTCTGTGAGGGCTAAGAGCATGCATGTAGCTAGAGGTGCAGAGCTCCTGGTGGGAAGAGGGAAGACATGCTTTGTGAAAGGGCTACAGTGTTCATTTTGAAGACAGGAACCGGTGAAATGCACAGGAGTGGCTGATTGTCACTGGCTTATCTTAATTGCTGTCTTCATTGGTGTCTTCAGTTTGGGATCACAGTTGCTCTGTGTGCAAGTTACTTGTACAGCTGAATGGAAAAAATCACAGATCTTCTGTAGCATATGTTTTTGTTATTTTGTAGGTTGTTTTATTTTTAAAAAGTAGGTAAGTAACAGTTTTCTTGCCATAATGTCTAGATATTGTCATATTATCTGTTCAGAGGAGAACCTTTAGCCTCCACCTCAGACTCCAGTTACTTGTAAATGTTCTCGCTTTCCTTTATATGCAAAAGACTGAGTAGGGATTTCTAACACTTGGAAGATGTTTGTCCTTTCCTTCATACACTGTCTACAGAAATGCCAGGTCTGGTTTAACTTGGGAGTTTACTTTCCTAGCCTTTTGGCCTTTTTGCATTTTTGGCACTGAGTACAAGTTTCATTGCAATGAACTGAATTAATTTTTTCTTTAAAGTCAGACACTGATAGCTTGGACTTCATTCACCCAGTGATGTATATGTAAGATGCAGAAGGAAAAAAAAGTCGACAGACCTATGCCAGTGTGATCTGATAGAAGAGTTCCTCTATAATCTGGAGTATATGAACAGGAAAGGTAAAATACTCAGAATATTTGAAACAGCTCATGAAATCATGATGGGAGAGAAATGAAAAGGCCAGGAGGTCTGATGGTTTGCAAGATTATGGGATGTGAAAGCCAGTCAGCTACAATTACCCTTTGGTTGATCACTTTGATATGGTGAACAAAAAGGTTAAAGGTTTCATGTTGTTTGCTCCTACCCTCTTCCTTCTGGGAGCAGTTGCGTCCGTTTTCTTGGCTTGATCAGCAGTAATCTCCTGACCTTATGAGGCGTTTTCCCAGGAATTAAATTCCCCTCCCTCTCCTCCCTCCCCTCCTGTGTCCCATGGGATGGTGCTTCTCTCAGCAGTCTCATCTCACTAAATATCTCCCTCTGAGAAGAAGGACTGGTCTTCCCAGGTCTTTTTACTGAAGTGGTAGGATTTTATCTTTCCAGAAAGGAAAAGATAATTGTGATGGACCATCTGTAGGGTGCTTCTGTCTACTACGCTTTTAAAGGCTCTAAGATTTTCCTAAGCCTCTCAAGGTTACTGGGTCAGCTACGGCTTCTGCTTCCTGAGGAACTGATTGGTTGGTTTCAGTGTTAATGATTCAAGTGTGGTATAATGTACTAAGCTGGTGAAAAACAGCATGGTCTTGACTGCTGGCTTGTAACACAGGGCAGAAAAACACTCACAGGTTGCTTGAAAGAACAAACTTTTTCACAGAACGTCTTGATGTTACCTTTTGTTACATGTAATACTTACTTTGATATTCAGGGTAATAAATGTAGTTTGTAGACCCTGTATCTTGTTTCATACTGAATTTCTCTTTGTTGAGGCTGTCACATTACTGTACTACCATCAAAGCAAAATTATCCAATACTACAATTAAATGCTTTTTTTCTGTGAATTTGACTTTTGATTGATTTCAAAGTGCAGTTGACTTTTGTGCCTTAGTTGCACTGTTTACAGTTTTTTTTACTTTTTTCTGCTCACCTATGATCACAAAACTTAAGAAAACTTACTATGTATGGACTGCTACTCCCTCTATCAAATTTGTGTCAAAGACTGGAAACTTACTGGGTGAAGAGGTCATGGTGCGTGGGATGTCTGCAGAGACAAGCACCAGAGCACAGTCATACGCAGCCTCCGAGTGTGGTGCTGTGAGCCTCATTCCCTTGGGCACCCAGTGCAAAAGTCTCAGAAATACTTTTCCTTTGGTTTCCCATAATTACAGTGCTTCTGAATGTCGGAAGCAAAGAAAAATACAGTCTTCATACAAAGAGCAAAATAAAAACAGTATCTTCTTGTTCCTTCTGAATTCAGAAATGGCTAACTTGATCCTATAGGGGAAAAAAAAAAAAAGGTGTGAATAAGTAGTATTGGTGCTAATAAATCAGAAAGGTTTGGGCTTCCACCTGTATATGAGAAGATGGAGTTGCATGGCCAGAACACATTATACCAAGCTGGACTGTAAAAAAGGGGGAAATAAAATTGTTACTTCCGCCCTCAACTCTGTATCTTTTGCCTTTGAGTTGTTACATAAAATGAGAATAAATGCAAGGAATCAATTTATAGTTTTAGTTGATGAGAAAAGTTACATGGCGTTTGTTTGCTTGGTGCCTCCAATCACAAAAGTGCAAAAAAAATTGCAGTGATAGGATTTAGACTGGAAATTTTTTTGTTTTATTAGTTTGATATAACAAAAAGCCCCACATCGACTCATAGGGTGGCAGACCTACTGCCTGACCAGCAGCTGCTTCTAGCCCTTGGGGCGCAGCCAGGGCCAGTCCTGCCACCTGGGGCTGTGCTTGCCAGGGTACAGTTTTTTCATGCCCCTCTAACTGCAGTCTACAGTCAGGAAGGATGAGGGGCATGACAAAAATGTCTAAGTCCCGGCTGCTGTCCATCAAAACGCCTCAGATACTTTGGTAGCTGCATTTCATTGTGACACTGAGTTTTTTGAGATTCTGGTCACTTACCAGGTCTTTCTTCCTCTCCGTGACCCCTGCATCCAACACCTATACATTTTAACAAGAAGCTCTGCCTGGAGGAGGCAGGTAATGAACAGTTCTACACTTTGGATGTGCTTATGTATGCTTATGACCTTCCTCTCATGCTTGGCACAACAGTTGAAGGCGATGAGGGGGAAGCATACAGGGAAAAGGAGGAGGGAGAATAAATTTTAGAATATATTTTGGGCAACAGGCTCTGTCCTTACTTTACTGTCTGCTGTGTTTTTGCTGGTTAGGGAGAACTCTGTAGTAATAATCATGTCAGAGGTAAAGCTAAAGACCAGATCTACTGCTGCTTCCACTGGTTTTCTCCATTAGCAGTGCTGAGATGCAGGGTGGTACTAGCTCATGTGCTGGGCCTGCTTCCAGTAGCCCAGCGAGCTCCGTCAGCTGCTGCTCAAAGGCAAGTGACAGAACAGCATCCCATATATTTCTCTCCTAACGTGCTCTTTCACAGCTTAAACTGTCTCTCTTCTTCTCTCTTCTTTGCCTTTTTAGTTATTTATTTTTCCTCTATGACAGCTTTATCAGTCCTGAGGGTGTTTTAAAGGTCACATTGCTGCTGGGTGTAAAAAGCTTTGGATCAGTAAGTTCTAACACTTGCCTGTCTGGCCCATGGAGGCCAAGTCACGGTTACCTGATGCTCCTATATTAGCTTCCCCACAGCAAATAATCCTGAAACAAAATGCCCTCTGGAATGCCACCTTGTTTACATTTCTTGTCCTTTTACCTGCCCATTTCTTGTGAGTCTGGATGTTGAAATCATTTCACTCTCTGTTGGCTTTAATTTGGGACCAGCCTGGGAAAAGGAGATACCTGGTGCTTTTCTCACTGTGCCTTAAATTTTGTGAGTTGAATCTGGGGGCAGGGCTGAATAGTAACATTAACTTCTTGGTAATGTCCTTTGGGTTCAGCAATCCAGGATGTTTGGCTATTTTTCTGGCTTCTCTGAGCTTCCATCTCCTGACATACTTCCCACTTTCTGTCTTCCTGTGACCTTTCTTCTCACAGATATAGCTTTCACCATTGTGGTCTGCTTCATTTTTCTCTCTTTCCTACAAACACTGGCAGCCTCTTTATTTTAAGGGATTGAGGAGGGTTTTATGGAGCACCTTTCCACACTTGCTGTGTCTCAGTAAGTTGCTACCTCGCCTGACCTGCTACAGTGACATTTTTGCTCTGCGGGTTGCTCCCTTTGTGTCCCTGGAGGGTATGCTTCAGCATTAATCTAACCCTTTTCCTTGCAGGGTTGGGGATGTTGGCCCATGCTATCCACTAAGGCATGTATCCTTCCACACCTGCCAGCTTGTGTGGCAGCCTCCCACACAAGGCACTGTGCTGTGCTTTACCTACAGCCAACCTCAGTGCTGAAAGTTAATGTGCTACTTCTCCAGTCGCAAAGATGCCAAAGTGCTTCTATGTTGTCTTCACTTCTTTTCTTTGTTGCTTTCCCAGATGTTCCCGTAAACTGTAAATAGGTCTCCAACTTACCTCCTTACATTTTTTTTTTACAAAAACTTTGTAGTACTCTAGGGCTGTTGCAGAACAAGAAGTACTTTCTGGTGTTAACTGTACTGGTGTGAACTATGTTCTTTGGAGACATGTTTGAATACATCTTTAGCCTTGTGTTTGGCTGTTGAGGCAGCACTATTTCTCTCAGTTTCATACAGTGGACAAACCTTTCATATATTAAACATAAGTGTTAATACTTTTTTAGATTTTTGAAACACTTAATGCCATTGGGGCCATCCAGAACTCTTCATGGGATCCTCCCTCTTTTCCATATCTTCTCTCAAGACTGCAGTACCACCTACAAGTGAAGTCTCTATCAGTAAAGTCATTTGTAGTGTCTCATGATCTGGATTGTCTGAATATCCAGCTGTTTGGGTATGTGTGCCATCTTACTCATCCCCAAAAGATGATGTAACATATTCACTACCTGAGATACGTGGGTTTCAGCTCCTTCCATCTCTGCTGGGTCTATATTCTATAGCTGCACTCTCTGCAGTTACCGCTGTCACTGTCTGAACTGGGCAGTGGTTGCAGCAAATAGGCCTCAGTCAGCTCCTCTTGTAGGAGCAATCTGCCTGCACACAAGGGCTTGCCTCTGCTTTCTGGTGACTCATTTCCTTTGCTGTGCTCTTCACTTGTCCCTATTAATACAGTGACAGGAACAAAACAAACAAGCAAAAAAATTATTGCTGAAATCTGAGCATTAAATCTGTTTAAAAGTCCCTTACCTACTTGAAACTAGAATGATTAACTTAATGAAGTAATGTTTCTATGTTCTCCCTGCTCTTTTTTGTACTTCTGATCATCAATGCTGTTCCTGTCCAAACAATTTCTTTTCTTCCTATACCCTCTTGAAGTGCTGTGCTTGTTGAATCCCAAGCTCCTCTCCAATCCTGTGGCCTGTTTTGGGCCTTGGTCATCCTCCATGGGCTACTGTCTTTCACACACATATGACAGTCGCTTCTAAATGTGATCCAGTCCTTAAATCCTGTCATGCAGAACCATCAAGTCAGTTAAACATTTCACACTTACGGAGTTGGTCAGTGTTGTCTGGTCATCTGCAGCTTCCCTGATTAACTTATCTGTTTTTCATTTGGGTCAGTCTTCTGGTTTAGAATGGTATTTTATAGGTCTTCCTACTTTCTTCTACAGTTTTTTTAGTTTCTCCCTGTTCTGTATCATTTGTACATTTAAGAAGGACATTCAATGCCATCATTCAAATACTTAATGGCAGCACTAATAGTAATTTACAAGGAATACAAAGCTGCAGAAAATCAATTAAACCATCCTCCATACTTCCTAACAACCTAGCATTAACTTTTTCCAGTCCATTGTGCAGTCCCTTTATTTTAGCAATAATTTTAGAGCTTGCCTGGGAGGCTGTGAGAAGAGCAAAGTTAAGAGCATCTGTCAGTCCAGCACAGTGAGCGTTCTCTGCTGTATATTCACCTATATAAAGAAGGTAGGGCTCTGTGACATATTTTGTTATAGAGATTTTCTTTGTAATCTGATTTCTCTGTGTAAGCTTTTTATTTTAATTATGTTTTTCTAGAAACTGAACTTAGCTCAATTGTTCTTCCATTTGTCATAGTCCTTTTTCCTCACTTCCTGTGGCTCAAAGATTGCCAGAACAAAATATGCTGTAGCTGGAGTTTTATTAAACCTCTGTCTCACCCATGCTTCCCTTTCTCTGCCCTTAATTTTTGTTCCATCATCTGGGCAGGATTTTTGAGTTTGGGTTTGGTTTGGGTTTTTTTGGTTGATTAGGTTTTGTTTTTGTTTTCCCCCTTTAAATATGCAGTAATGGTTAACTTCTTTTAAAATTGAAGACTAAACTAAATATTAATGGTATTTCTTCTTTGTCAGAAATATAGAGGTTCTGTATTTTCATTTGGGTGAGAGAACTCTTTTCTTGTTCTACTTTTTACTATTAATATGCATTAAAAGTGGGATAAAATTATTTTTAATATTGCTAACTAATTGTATATAATTTTATACTGATTTTTCCCTATTTATTGATTCTATTATATTAATATTAATTTCCTCATTAGTATTCTTTCCTAAGTTTCAGGTTATGTGGTTTCTGTCTCTTTTCATATAGGTTAGTTTGTGCTTGTGCCCTTAATATTATTTCACTGAGGACCTGCCACTTTCCTGAACTAATTTTTTACTTGAGAACTGCTTCCCATGGGAAGCAGTTATGCTTGAGAATACAATGAAAATATATTAAAATCTGCTTTCCCAGATACAGTTTCATTTGTTGTCCTGTTGACACTCTTTCCTCACTGTTGGTGATTTTTTCCATTTTATGAAGACTTGTTTCTTTCCACTTTCATGTTCTTAAACACTTTCTACCAATTGGTTAGAAACAAACCTAGAAGACCTCCTTTTATTTTGTTTTCCCTGTTTTCCCTAGCACATTCAAAGATGTTACTTTTATTCTGCCTGGTCCATTCTCAGTAAATGTCTACATGGTTTACATATGCCATTCAAACAATGATCTGCCTTTATATGTTTGGTAAGTATTCAAATAAAACCCTTATCAGCTCCTTCTCAAGGCTTGATTGCCTGTAACACCTCTCTTCCAGTTCAGTTCCTTGGCTTTTTATATTTGGGGTTTTTTTTAATTTTATCCTTAAATCAGAGACTTTCAAGGGTCTATCTCACAGTAAATTTTGAACCTCAGAGCGTGTCTACAGATTTGTTAGGACAGATATCTTTCTTTTCCTTTACAGGAAAAGCTGTCCCCTTCATGTAAATTATTATTATGGAAAGTATCACGCAACTCTGTTTTGTTAATTAAGACATGATTTTTGTTATGCAGTGGATTTCCAGTTCCTTTCAGTTGCCTTATTGGTGAGACAGCAAACTGACAACAAAAAACGTATGTAAAATGTCTAGTGGTATGTAAACAGATGAGTTAGTTGTGTTCAGTACACCATCTCTATTGTTTTGTGTGAAACCAGCCTTAATAAACCCAGCATGAGATCATGCACTATATTAAATGTTATTTTACAATAAGTATTTTAAAACTTAAGCTAATGTTGCATTAAAGTAATACAAAAATTAGAAAGCTGTATAAAGTTAATTTTGTGTTTAAATGTATTAATTTTAAATAGGTTTTATCCCATTGTGTAGAAAAGGATTAATGTTAGATGAGAACCAGTAGAAGATGCTTTTACATTCCAATGTCTGACTCAAAAAATGAACAAAGGTGTAGAAACAAGTACTAGAAAGCTTACCTTTGATACCAATCAAGTAATTTAAAAAGTTATTCACACTAGTAAAGGAGAGTATTTCTGTGGGATGAAATACAAATGTAGCACAAGATTAAAATAGATTTTTTAAATAATACCTACTGATTTTGTGTTGTCTCTCCATTCTTCACATCTTGTAAACAGAATTTATTCACAAAAATAGAATGTTTTAACAGTATTCCAGTCTCCTGATTTCTTTAAGTACATAGGGAAATACAATATGGCTATTAAGAAAATGAATTTAAATTAAAAAATTAATAAAGAGCAGAATTTTGTCATCTGTTTTCCTGTATCCCCGGTATCACTTTATGCACACGAGTTATGCCATAATGGCCATTCGAGACCTTCAGGTTTCTACCAGCATTTCAAAAGGTAATGCAGATCTCCTTGGAGTATATATACAAATATATACAAAAATATACAAATCTGTATAATTTTGATACTAGAGCAAAGATACTCAATTTTAAAATAGTTTTGTTTTTTTTTTTAGAATCTTTAAAGTATGCAGAATTTTAGTTGCTTATTAGCAAACCATATTGGCTGTCCACTAATTTTTTGCATTACATGTAAATGGCATTGATGCACAAGGGTTGTTGAGGCAAGCTTATATGCAGAAGGCTGTACTACCAGACTCATAGCTGATGACATACATCAACTCCTTATAACAAAATTCAGGGTAAAAATAAGGAAAAAAAAAAATTAAAAGAGGGAGATAAAGAGAGGGGAAAAAAAAGCAGTGGAGACTCCCATTTGCCAGCTAGAGAAAGAAGTGATGGGATCCCCTAATCAGTGTCCTCATCCTCCACTGAGTGTTCTTCTCTCTACATTAGATGGTGATGGGAAAGAAGCAAAATTTGTTTGGGTTTTGTTTATTTGTTTGGTTTGGTTTTTTTTTGTTTTCTAATATAAAGCCTTAGAAAATAAAAGGCAATACAGCTTTGGGGTTGAAGAAGAGTGATTTGGTGATTCCCATGCAGGTGGCAGTTGCTTTCTGTTGCAACAATAGGTGAAGGCATGTAAAGCCCTGTGTAATATTGGGTATATAAAGGACAACTTCTTATGAATAAGGTGCTAGTATGTGTAATACCTGTTGTCTGTGGATAAAACAAATGCTCTTAGATGGGAAGCTGTGTAATACAGGGTATTTATTGTCTTGCCCACGTTGATTCCCTGGTAAGATTGAGCCTGGGCTGCCCACTTGCTTTGGTTCAGTCTAAGGAACCACGTACCTGCAAACTCACAGAAAATTCCATCCACTGAGCAGAAGAAAATAGAGTAAATTAAAAATGTCTAGAAAACCAAATTAGAATTCTTACTGCTGCTTTGCAGCAGTAAAAAAAAGAAAAATGCCTCTTTTCCTTACAATGCTTTTGTAATAAATCTTGCTTCATAGAGCCCAGAATTAAGCCTTAGCAGTTCTACAGCTATAATAAGAGAAGGGTTTATTGCCAGCTAGTGTTTCATCTGCTGGCTAGATGACTAGCTGTGCACCAGCTGTATAGTGTATTATGTAAGGATATCATCATCACAGCATTTCACTCTTGCATCTCGTACACCCACTAGGAAACCTGTTTTATCTTGTGCTCCAAGCAAGGTATCCAAATGAGTTGTCTTAAGAAAAAGTAAATAAGAATATTAGGAAATATTTAAGTGGGTTAATTTTGTTTCTAGCACGTTACTATGAGAGAGAATTTTTGACTGAATCAGAATGAGAATTCTTAAAAATCTTTAGGCCTCAGTCATGGGCTGCTCTCAGCATGGCTCAGATGAAAAATTGCCCAAAGGCTGGCTTTTAGACCCTCTTATGTTGCTTCTTCCCTACCTGATTCTATCTGGTTCCTGGTTTGTGTCAGAGCAGCTCTAGTGCTGCACTAACTTAATTCTAAATATTTGGGGGATTTTTCTGGTGAAAAGGAACCTCAAGAACATGTGGGCAAGTCTGTGACTCTTCCTATGGCAGGGCAAGATAACTGCGGTGAAACAGCTGCTCTGCTAGTGCTAAATGTCTCAGGAAGGAGGTTTTTCATGTAAATAGAAGAGGAGGAGGCACACTGGTCTCCCAGATGTGTAAGGCCACAATGATGTCCAGGCTGAGGATGAGGAATGTACTTTTTGCCCAAAGAGCAAAAGGAGTATTGCAGTAGTTACAGGTTGATTGTAATAGATAAAGCTAGTGACGTAGATTTTATTTTTCTTTTGTTTGTTGCTCTGCCAGAATTAAGATCTTTCGCTTTATATTTTATATGCTTTGTATCGGCTTCAGCTCAGTTCTATTTTGAAAAATAATGTTGCGAAATTTCAGATAAAACTACGTGTTTCTTACTAGCTTTTCTTTAAATAACTCTAGTTTCCAAGTGTCACAGTCGTTCTGCTTTCAGCAAATATTTGAGAATAACACAGCCAAAGTGTGCCTCAGATCTAGTGCTATTCCTCTTACAGAATATTAAACCATTTACTGTCTGTTAATTTTGTAGTTGAAGTTGTAGTGAGTTTTTGGCAGTGGATATAAAGATTTCAGTTGTAATGATGGTTTATGAAAATGTCTGCCTGACACTAAAAATGTATTACTTAATTGATCTTTTTGTTGTTAATTTAAATGTAGAAAATTGCACACGTGCACATACACAAAAAATAAAATTAAAAAAATAATTAAGTATATAATATCAGGGGCTAAGGCTAAAAATGGAAGATGTAAGGTGATTTGTGCTAGCTTAACTTTCTTTCCTGTGTGAATATGTAATGCTGTAATCTAAATCATATAGTTTTTACTGTATAACCAAGCATCTGATGATTATTTTGTTTCTCTCATCTTGTTCACTTTCTTGTTGTGGCCTAGTGTTGTATTTACTGCATACTAAGAAGAGAGAAGTATTAATTTACTTAATGATTTGTTGGTTTTGTGGAGCCTTGTTCACAAGCTATCTGAATGCTCTATGAGCATTGATTTGTCTTTATATTATTGCATCTGGGCAGCTAAGTTGCAGATTGGGATCAAAAGTTTCCATTAATGTTGAGCGACAAATTTAAAAAACTTTTCATTCATACCCCCCAGTAGTGGGTAGGATTTGTCACAGCCAGAAAACTAGGGATTGGTGCTTTAGTTCCTTCTTTGGAAGAAAGAGAGAGACAAAAGGTGTTTCATGCATTTTTAAAAGAGATAAATTGCCAGGTAGAGACTGCTTCCTCAACTGGTTGAGCCTCACTCACTGAAGACAAAAATTAATCCATCAGAGGAGTATAGGACGCTATATAGAGTTCTTTGTGTTTCATATATCAGCAAGTAAGATACAGGGCTGAGACGGGAGAGAATATATGATTATTAAGTTAATGGTTGTACTATAATACTGTACATAGTGAGGCCTAAGTAAAAAGTACCACCACTGTTCTCCTAAGTTAAAGGTACCTCCATTTTCACTTTTGCTAAGTCTGGGATGTTTAACTTTCAGCTTTAATAAATATTCTTTTAGCGCAGCTTTAAATGTATGTGGTATGTGTTACAATGTCTGTCATCTGTATCTAGGCTGTCAGGGAGATTTACAGTAGAGATTCCATTTGAGTTTAAATCTGACAACGATCTAAGATAGTGCAAGACCTACAGAAACACTAGGTATTCAGTAGGAGAGTAGGATAACATAAGCTACAGCCATAAAATGTAATCATGTGAAAGGTGCAGGATCATTGAGTTGGCCATGGCGTTTACCACACACTGACATAACTTCCCAGTTTTTGTTCAGAATTTTAATTAAGAGCTAATATCATAGAATCATAGAATCATAGAATCTTAGGGGTTGGAAGGGACCTCAAAAGATCATCTAGTCCAACCCCCCCTGCTAGAGCAGGGTCACCTAGAG
The DNA here is from genome assembly GCF_020740795.1 of Apus apus. Lineage (NCBI taxonomy): Eukaryota > Metazoa > Chordata > Aves > Apodiformes > Apodidae > Apus > Apus apus. The sequence goes on along the minus strand of NC_067283.1, from coordinate 20,596,948 downwards.
CACATCACACAAGAACGCATCCAGGTGGGTTTTGAATGTCTCCAGTGAAGGAGACTCCACAACCTCCCTGGGCAGCCTGTTCCAGTGCTCTGTCACTCTCACAGTAAAAAAATTTTTTCGTATATTCACCTTGAACCTCCTATGCTCCAATTTCCACCCATTACCCCTTGTCCTATCACTGGTCATCACTGAGAAAAGCCTAACTCCATCTCCCTGACACTCACCCAAATATGGCATTGGACATTTTCAAACTCTGAAATATTATCCTTGGAACATATATTAACTTATGGCAATAGAGCAGTCTAGCTACAAAATGTATGTTTCTAATAAAGGAAGAATTTTTCAGCATAGTTTCTTGAAGAACACATGCTTAACATATTATGTAAAAGTGAAACATTTTAACATTAACCTTTGGCTCTAGCAGTCGTAGAGACTTTCTGATCCAATTGAAAACATTAAGTGCAAAATTATTTAAATACTGGAACTAGCAATAAAACTTGCAGGCATAATACTGAAATAATACACATTTTCAAATATATACCTTTTTTTCAGAAGCTTTTGATAATATTATCCTGATTTTTAATGAACTATTGCATTGTTGATTTATTTACTATTTATTTTACCTTGCTGTTTCACAGCTTTATGCTTTTCCTGGAGAGTTTTTATGAACAGCCTGAAAATGTTACTGCAGATCTTTTCTCTTTGTGAACCTCAGTTTAGCCAAAAAGCTGATTTGCTAAAATGCTGTCTTATAAGCTTAAAATGTCTCATAAGCGTAAAATGTCCTCAGTTTTGACACTGACAAAAAGAACTTGAAATCCCAGCACAGTATTTTTAATGCAAGTGGTGGTTTTCATCTGCTGGCTGTTGCTGCCAGAATAAGCACGTTTTCAGTAAGCACAAACAGACTTCTTCAGCTGTGCCTGGTTCCAGTTGTGCCTGTTAACTCCCCAAGTGGGTGGTACTGAAGAGCCACCTCTCTGGCACACTTGCATGCAGACAACACACAGCCAGTGATAAGTTTTGGCGTTATGCTCTAATAAAAAAAGAACCTGCTTACATGAGAAAGCTCCGTGTGCGTCAGTAGAGCTATTTCAGTCTTTGCTGCCTCCTGAGCTGAATGTAAACCGACATCGGTGACTCTCTACTCAAATACGGTTTCGTAAAAGGAAGTAGGAAGCATGACTTTTAGGTTGTGTGTGAAGATGAACTAAAATAGTAACTAAAGTATCTCTAGAGAGTATGACAGGCCATAAAAAAATTATCTTAAGCCTACCTATTGTTAAGAAAAAACAGATCTGGCAGACTGTCATACCAGCTGGATGTGTTAACTTTCACTTCTTTAACATTGAAAGCAGGCATTGCTTTAGCAGGAATTCTGAGGAACTGGAAGGATTCAGAGGTTTCCTCAGTGTATTTCACCAGTGAGCCTCAGTCCTAAGGAAAAATCACACTTAATCTTTAATAGCTGAGTTTCCATGCAGGAACCCTTAAGCTGGCATAGAGTGCAAGTGGAAGGCTGAGTGTGGTGGAAGGCTGACTTGTGGAATGGGGATGTCTTGTTGCCGGCTGCTCTGGCAAGGGTTTGCATGTTGGTGTCAGGCTCTGGCGAGCAGTGGGTATGATGTTTTCTAGGCAAGAATCTGGTGAGCCAGCCCTTTGTAAGGCAGCAGTGCAAGCACCTCTAGTGGCTGGTCATAGTTCACATTGCCTTACTTTTGGAAATAAATGATAAAATTTACTCAGTTCAAGTTACTGACTCAGGCACTGAGAAATTAGGAAGTTCAGCTCCAGAACTACATGTTTGGGCTGACCACTTGTCTTCCAAATCCCTCAGGAGAGATTCATACTATCAAAAGCCTTAATAATTCAGAACAGTTTGAATTTCCTGGTACCATTTTTGTACTGGGGCTGCTACCTATTAACTACAAGCTTATTGTGATTTGTTCTCCACTGTACTTTTGTTTTTCAGCTCCTTTGCTTTGTTGGAAGTGCTGAGTGCAGCACCTTGCACATACTTGAGCCTCAGGCATTAGATGGCTATGAGGGCAGTGCTGTCTGTTGTAGGAAAGTAATACAATTGCTGTCTTAGCCTGAAATTATAGTATATGCCACAAACACACAAAACCCCCAACCTAGTGGTTAAAAAAAACCCTGTTTTTACATCAGTTATAATTCAAACTGGATACTGGCAATTTCCACTTCCACACTTCATTTTCCATTGTACTGGAGTATAAAAACCCCAGTATTTGCTGTCTGTTACATATTTTTATATCACTCACTTATAAATATATGAGTGAACTATGTATTTAATCCTGTATGGATTTTTACCATGAAGGTGGTTAAATACAGGAGCAGGAGGCACAGAGAGGTTGTGGTGTCTGTCCTTAGGGGTCCTTAGGGGTGCGCATGGACACAGGCCTGAGCAGCCTGATATAACCAGACCTGCTTTGTGCACAGCTCAGACCAGGTGACTCCAGGGGCTCCTTTTAACCTCAGTTATTCTGTCATTCTGTCTTGCAGCCCGACTTGTTTGATATGTATGCACCAATAAAAGGCCTAATCTTTGCTGGGAAGTCATATTATTGATCTCTACTTGTAGTGACAGCAGGTATACTGTAATTTTTTATTGGGACATCTGTGAATTGTTGATGCTTCCTTACCACTGAGATGGCTGAGTAGATGCTATTTTTAGAGACTGGGCAATTGCTTATCTGTAGTGAGGCTCCAGCAATGATCAGCATTAAGGATGTAAATTTCCTGTGAATTTTTTGTGTACTCAGGTGGGTTTGATTTTTTTTTCTTGTGTAAGATGTATACATTAGTGTACTAAGTATAAAAAAATTAACCAGGAAGGCTCCAAAGATGGATAAAGAAGTTGTTTGGAGCACAAGTCTTATGAGGAGCAGTTGAGGGAACTGGGCTTGTTTAGTCTGGAGAAAAGAAGTCTCAGAGAAGATGTTATTGCTGTCTACAACTACCTGAAATGAGATTGTGGCAAAGTGGGTGTTGGTCTCTTCTCCCAAGTTACAAGCAATAGAACAAGAGGAAATGGGCTCAAGTTGTGCCAGGAGAGGTTTAGATGGAATATTAGGAAAAAATTCTTTATTGAAAAGGTTGTCAAACACTGGAAAAGTGCCCAGGGAAGTGGTCAAGTCAACATCCCCAGGGGTATTTTAAGAGACATGTAGACATGGTGCTCAGGGAGGTGATTTAGTGGTGGACTTGGCAGCGTGCTAGATTGTTGGACTTGATGATGTCAAGGTCTTTTCTAACCAGAACAGTTCTATGATTATGATTCTTTTATTATTTTTATTTTTCTATTCTTGAGCCTCTTTTGTGACAGTATATATTTAATAACATGGTATACTTTTTAAAAATAATCATGAACATCATGTAATTCTGTAAAACATCTAAGTTTTGAACTGCTTTTTCTTTGTATATTTGTCTTTCTGTCAATAGCAGGGCAAAATGAAGTGACATATTTTAAGACGATGGTTATCAGGCTATCACATGGCTATTGATCTTTCTCCTCTGTGGGGTATTGATATGGCTTGTGACCCAAACACTATGTACAAGGCCACTCTGGAAAGAGTGCCAAACACAGGTCATTGTTTGATGTATTTATTCCTATTTATTCCTGACCAAGACTACTTATAAAAAGTTCAGTAGTAGTATCACCTTTCTTCAGCTGAAAAGAATTGTGTGGTGTTTTAAATTTTCATGAGTGCAAACTTGGTAGTGTTTCGAGAGAGACCCATTATATTCATTACCCAAGGGAAAAATAATTCCTTGCTTTCAGGATAAGGTTACAGATATCTGTGAAAAGTGGATATGATGGAGGATGTGTAGCATTGTGTATCAACAATGAGGGAGGAGATTTGCTTTGAGACAACTTTACTGCCAACTTTGACAGCACTTAGTCAAAATGATAACTGAAGTAATTTTATGAGTCAGCTCTTGACTTAGCTGACATTGCCTTCCTAAAAGATGCATTCTGATCAGCATTCTGGTTTCATTTAAACTGATGCAAATGCCTGTGGCCCAGCCAGCCACAAATAACCACGTGGCAACTCACTTCCCCCCCACTGTGGGATGGGGAGGAAAAAATACAATGGAAAGCTTGTGGGTCAAGACAAGGACAGGGAGCGTTCACTCAATTATAGTCACTGATAAAATAGACTCGACTTGGAGAAAAAGTCAATTTATTTTATCACTAATCAAATCAGAGCAGAAAACAAAACCCAATCTTAAAAATAGCTACCTTACCCCACCCCCCTTCCTTCTTCAATGTCCCAATTTCCTCCTGATTTCTCTACCTCCTCTGCCCCACCAGTACAGAGGGACAGGGTATGGGGTTTATGGTCAGTTCATCACATGCTCTTTTCTACCACTCCTTCTCAGAGGGAGGACTCCTCACACTCTTCCCTCTCTCCAACATGGGGTCCCTCCCATGGGAGAGAGTCCTTCATTAACTCCTACATCATGAGTCCCTCCTGTGAGGTGCAGTGTGTTAGGAACAGACTGCTCCAGCGTGGGCTGCCCAAAGAATCATGGTCTTCTTTGGGCACAGTCACCTCCCCTAGTGTGGGGTCCTCCACAGCTGCAGGTCCACACCTGCTCCACTGTGGTCCTTCATGGGCTGCTCCACTATTCTCCTCCATGGGCTACAGGGGGACAGCCTGGTGTGTTACCACAGGCTGTGGGGGAACCTTCTCCCCCTCCTACTTGGCTGACGGGAGTATCTCTGCTCAGGTATTGCTCTCACCTCTGTCTCTCCTCTACCCTGCAAGTCTTTTAGCCATTTCCTTTTACCCTTCTTAAATATGTTGATTCCAGATGCGTTATCACCATCACTGATGGGCTTGGGCTAGGGCTTGACAAGAGGCAGGTATGACTTTGAAACTGGGGGAGCTTTCAGCAGCTTCTCCCAGGAGCCACCCTTGTGGGCCTACCCCCACCACCAGATCCCCACTACATCAACCCAGCAAAATGCCATGCACCTGTAGTGTGGGAATGATGTAATGGAGTGAGAAATTAGATGGATTAGAGACTCTAGATCCTCATCACCTACTGCTGAAGAAGGTAAAGGCAGCCTTAAGCCTTGCTTGTATTTCTGGAGTCATTGCTTCACATAGGACATCCTAAGACGTAAATGAAAAAGCTTTGAAGAATGCTGTGATCTGTTTTTCTACTACATTCTAGCAGTGGATGGGGAGTAGGAATACCTTGATTATCAAGCAACGTTCCCAACATTGGTGGCCATGAGGGAGGTGACCTGTTCCGTGAGCAAATTTGGTGTCAGAAAATTTGCGTTCTTGGCTGGGATCCCCAGAGGCTGCATCCACTGGGTTTTTGGCACATAAAATGAATTGTAGAAAAAAAGGATCTTATCATGCTTTAAGTACATTACTAGAAAAGAGATTGTATTATTTTGCTGTGTTATTAGGTGAAATATTTCTTGAATACAAATTCAGCCAAGCAGGTACAAACTCATGCAAATAGACAAATTGACTGAGATTCAACGTGCAAATGTTTGTGTATGCTTTGAATACAAGTTAGTCATAAAACAAGAGAGAGGGCATCGAAGTAACAGAGTATGATAATATTGTAAATAGTATTGACTTAGTAATGAAGATTAGCGTGAAGATGTATAAAGTTAATGTAACTTGTGAACCAAAAGGAAGAAGTGAGATCCAGATCAGAAAAGAGAAAACTAAATAAGGTCTTCCTAGTCCCACTTCAGTTGATGTTTGTTACTGAAAGTCTACAGCCAAAGCTGGTTTAACAGTTGGTGAGTACATTTTTGTTGATTTATGTTCTTGGTTAAAATCAGACACTGAAACTTGTTGATTGAGAACCCCACTCCAGAGTGTGTTCCCTGCTGCCCCAGAGGTACAGATGATGGTAATGTTCATGGTATGGTTATTGCTCTCCTTGTGAGGTTACTCAGTGTGTTGAATGTTGTATCCTTACAGAGGGAAAAAGGAAAACAAGGTTGAAATGTTAATTCTGAAAATAAGATAACTTTTTCAAGCTCCATTGTTTCTCTTGAGAGTCATTAAATATTAAACTGTTTAACATCTGGAAGCATCTGTCCTTGTAGTCCAGCCTGTGGATTAATGGAGTACTAAACTGCCATCATATTTTCATGGAGATTCGAAGGACAAACAGAAAGTGCTTATCTGTTTTGACACAGAACTGTAGAATATATAAACAAATGCTAGATATATTTTAAATTATACATATGCATGTATTAAAAGAGATTTGTTTTCATAATTACAGCCCCTTGTTACAATTATGTAACAAGTAGATTTTTTTTTTAGTTCAAGACAATGTAGTTCAAGAACGGAAAAAGTAGTTAATTTTACAATTTTATGACACTTTCAGAATAATTTATTTATGTAAAAAGGCAAGCATTTAACTTTTATAAATTAATTAGTTTTAAATATTCAATTAGATGAATTATTGTTGTCGAATCCCATGGTAATTCAATCTCCCTTTCTAACAGTGTGACAAGTATCTAAAATGGGACATACTGTTTCTGAGAATATCTATAGCTCAATGTTCTGTTCTGTTTTTCTAGTCAGAGTTTTTATATTAATTTTTTTATAGCAGAAAATTACAGAGGATTTTTCACCTGCTTCTCATCTTTCATGTTAAGATATTTCTGCAGCAGTTTCAATTTTTCTTTTTTTCTTGGGTAATCAGGTGTTGCCCTCTAATAGGAAATCTGAGATCACTTCTTAGAAGTATGTCAAGGGCAGTAAATTGCTGAAGATGTCTGTTTGTTGCAATGCAGCAGAGATTTCAAAGTCTTTAGTCAGCCTAAAGACTTTCATCCTCTGATACTATTAGGAGTAAGTCACAGTACTCTGTTGAGCATTTTTTACATTCAATAGGTGGTAATAGAAAATGAAAGAATGGATAAGTAAGCATATTATCCCCCCTATCAGTGTTTGGAAAAGATTGTTCCTTAATATTTCCATTCTTGTTCTGAGATAGATACATTTCTATGATGACAGTTTACTATGCTTTACAAAAAAATCATCTTAACAATGAATGATTTATTCTGTTCTGTACTATTTCATTATGAAGTATTATGTAGGAGATTTGACAATTTAATGCTTATTCATATCTGCATTTTCAGTCTTGAAAGGAGTAATAGCATAGAAAGCATCAACTCTGTCAGTCTGTAATTTTCAAATTCAGGAAAGTTGTGGATTTTTAAATGAATCTTAAAACCCAGTAATTTATGTTATATTTTATTTTTAAGGAAGATACATGGTATAACTAAATGCGGTACCTATGAAATTACTTTATATTTGTGGCATGTCTAGTTCTGTAATAATTAGCTGTCTTTTGTGTGGGGTAACTGAGTGCTGGTAACAACTGAGACACTTGCAGAGGAGTTGAAGAAGATGCAAGTTTGAACTGCTAGGAAGTGGACATACCTGTGTTGCATCAACATCCCAAGTTTTTTAAATTGATGTCAAGGAATCATCAGATCTTTGTTGTTGTTGATCATTTTCATAAATATTTGTTTTCAGAAATGCGATCATGAATGCATAATCATATCTTAATGTCCTTCTAACAGTTCATGTGTGTAATGACAAGATTAATTAAAGGATTATTAAGGGACATGTGCCTGAAATTTACATACCTTTCTCTCATGCTGGAGTTCAGAAATTTGTGTTAGATGCCAAAACTTTTTTCAGAATGCTGGAAGAGTTTAGAACATGAGAAAGATGTCCAAAACAGTGAGTTAAGTCAGCTATTGGTTTTTGATTGGCATTTATGTATATTAAAAATTATGATAATTTTCTAACATAGGATGGTAGCTAATAAGATCTAGACCAATTCTCTCTTGTTATACGTATTTTTCTACACATTTTTCCTATTAAAGGATTAATTTGATCCACTTACGAGGTGTGTCTTTATTTTCACAATATTATGTAATTTTAACTTTTTCTGTTGCACAGCACAAATATAATCCAGTTGTGTATATAACCTTTATCTAATGAGTTACACCACCTCCAGGATGTTCCAAATGCAATAGGATTTTCCTTCTTGAAAGAAAACAGACACTTTAAAAATTGCTGTCTATTTATTTTATTATGTCATTTCACATAGTACTTTTATGTTCTTAATTAATAAGGGTTGATACTGGGTCCAGTACTATTTAACGTCTTTGTTGGTGACGTGGACTGTGGGGTTGAGTGCACCCTCAGCAAATTTGCAGATGACACCAAGCTGGAGGGAAGCAGCACCATCCAGAGGGACCTTGACAGGCTGTAGAGGTGGGCCCATGCCAACCTCATGAAGTTAAATAAGGCCAAGTGCAAGGTCCTTCACTGGGGTCAGGGCAGTCTGAAGCACAAATGCAGACTTGGTGGAGAATGGATTAAGAGCAGCCCTGAGGAAAAGGACTTGGGGATGTTGGTTAATGAGAAGCTCAACATGAGCCAGCAGTGTTCACTTGCAGCCCAGAAAGCCAAGAGTATCCTGGGCTTCATGAGAAGAAGCATGGACAGCAGGTCAAGGGAGGTGATTCTCCCCCTCTACTCCACTCTCATGAGACTTCATCTGGAGTATTGTGTCCAGTTCTGGAGCCCTCAACACAGGAAAGACACGGAGGTCCTGGAGCGAGTCCAGAGGAGGACCACAAAGATGATCAGAGGGCTGGAGCACTTCTCCTGTGAAGGCAGGCAGAGAGAGTTGGGTTTGTTTGGCCTCAAAAAGAGAAAGCTCCAGGGAGAAATTATAGAGCCTTCCAGTACATGAAGAGTACCTACAAGAAAGCTGGAGAGGGACTTTCTACAAGGGCATGTAGTGGTAGGACAAGGGGTAATGGTTTTAAACTGGAAAAGCATGGATTTTGGTGAGACATTAGGAAAAAATTATTTATTGTGTGGGTGGTAAGACATTGGAACAGGTTGTCCAGGGCAGTTGTGGTTGCGCCCTCATTGGAAGTGTTAAAGGCCAGGCTGGATGGGACCTTGAGCAACCTGGTCTAGTGGGAGGTGTCCCTGCCCATAGCAGGGTGGTTGGAACTAGATGATCATTAAGGCCCCTTCCAACCCAAATCATTCTATGATTTTTTGTTTCTAGACAGGTGACTTGGAAAGAAAACAACTAAGTATTTGCAATATTCTAATTGTGGCTAAACACCAAGAAAGACATTTAACTTTTGGGATGTATTATTTTAAAAGTTGGGAGACCAGTCTTAAAAATAGGCAGTGGATTGTAGCCACAGTACTTATGGCACTGGTACAAGAGGGTATGAAGAAAGGAGTGATTGATGCATAAATACGTAAATGCATAGGTAAAGAGAATCAGACTGAAAAAGAAAGAACTGTTGTGAGAAGATACGGAATCAGTAAGAAGCTTCTTTTAAGCACTGTCATGGGGAGATGGGGAATGTATAATGGAATAATTATAGCCAGGTTTTTCAACCTTTAAATATATTCAGCTGTATTTAATTTTTTAGTCTATCATAGGCGGTCCAGTTTAAGTAAGTGCCTGTTTCATTCATTAGAGCCCTTCTACCCAACCCTTCTTAAGATCTTTCCACTAATTCTGGAAGAAAGAACAGATGCACTAGTGTAAAGTCCTTTTCCAGTAATTTTGTGACAATGTCTTTGTACAAATACGTATTTGCATTCATAATACCACCTAAACATATCTAAGCCCATTCTGCATCCCCCTTCCAGAATTTATTGCTGTTAAAACTGCATGTTTCAGTTCCAGGCAGAGAGACTCCCTTGACCCCACTATTATGAAAGAGTTTATTGTTTCTCCTTCTAAATTAAAAATCCTTCCTAGAATGTGCACTTTGATGTAAATTGTTTGACTGTGCTAGTTCATTAAAATACTGGCCTCTTTAAGGGGTTTAAAATCTGCTTTATTGGAACCCTGTGGCTTTTACAGCACATTAGACCTCAATTAAGCAACAGGGAACCTTCTCTCTCTGTATTTCCAACTGTCCTTTCCAGGCTAGGTGGCATGATAGTGTCTTTAGAATTATTTATATATCTTCCTCATTATTTTATCATGTATTTTAATGTGGCAGGTTTCTGTCCTCTAGCACTATGCAAGCTGTCAGAGTAATCCTGGATGGAGCAGACAGGGATTTTTGGTAACCAGAAAAATACAGAACAATTTTTGGTTTCAGGTACTGAGGTTCACTGTCATGAAAGAGATGCATTTTCATATCCTCTTCTTCAACACTAAATTTAAACAATTCCTTAATACAGGAAATGAGATACTTATATTTTTTTTTGCTTTTCATCTCAGCAAAATAGCCAAACTGAAAGGAAACTGATGGAAAGTAACTAATAAAGCTAAAACTCTTGTCTGGTAGAAGTTTTAATTTTAAGATGGAAAGTTATGTCATGCCTTCCTCTATCATGAGCACCTCTGAGATTCGGTTCATGTCTTCAAAAATATTTTACCATCTATAACGTGTAGGGGCTTCAGACTAGATTGTAAGACCAGTGTGGATGATTTTGGGGAGGGCTAAAAGTTTAGCCTATGGTAGGACAACAGGGTTCCCAGGGTGTGTGATACTCTCTGTTGGGAGATCAAACTCAAGGTGTTGTTTGGTATAGATCAAGACAGAATAAAGGTTGTTGTTCTGTATTGTGGTTGTACTTCTGAAAACAGGAAGCCCTCTGGAGATACAGCCTGGGTTGAGCTGGATGGCAGATTTACTGCCTGCTTAACTGGACCTGTGCAGAAAGGTCTTCAGTGCTGATGTGGCTTAGAAGGAGAAGCTGTTCAGGAGGCTGGAGAGAGCTGCAGGACCAGGACTGTCACTGACTCTTCCTGCAGCTGCTTTATGAAAAAAAAAATATTTGTAAAAATCCTGTAACTCACTGATACCACTGCTGATGTAGGTTGTAGTATGAACTATGGGAATAAGCAAATCCATCTGTTGCTGGTGTTTGGTAACAACCTGATGATCTGAGAGCACATTACTTTGCTCTCAGAATGCCTCTTCATTGAGTCATATCACTCAGTGGTCACTGGCAGGTGCTGGCACCACTTCTCCTAATTTGTGATTTCCCTGATGGGGCTGGCACGTGGCTCCTCTGTAGTGGGAGGTGGCTGTGGGCAAGCGCTGCAGGAGAACGGCAACCATGTAGGGACTTTCAGCTCAGCCAGAGAGGTACTTAATTTTTTTGTGCATCCCGGGTTGGGTAACTGTTTAGGGCCCATGTTGAGATACTGGTTTTGAATATGAATTCCTAAAAAGATGCCTCATTATTCTTATTCCATTGCTGGTGTGACTGGGATAGACAGTGCAGCCAAACTATAATAGGTTTGACCATAGCCATGTTTGAACTTTGTGACTTTTACTTTGAAATGTTATACTTAAGTTCTTTTTATACAAATATATATTACATCTCTCTGTTTATTATCAAGACATAGTAAATTATTGCAATTTAAACTTTGCAATTTTTATTATTTTAAAAAGGTAACTTGCAAAATCATCCTTTGTGTGCGTGTTTCTACATATGTACGTTTTTGCAAGGGAAATCTTCACGTTGTTCATCTTTTGTTTTGCAGAGCAAACCTGTTGCATTTGCAGTTCGGACAAATGTTGGGTACAGTGCAGCTCACGATGACGATGTTCCGGTCCCAGGCATGGCCATCTCATTTGAGGCTAAAGATTTTCTTCATGTTAAAGAAGTAAGTTAAAACTAGAGGAGTAAGTGAATCTCTCTGAGGGGTGTTTGACTGATATTGCTACTGTTTCTTAAGTTTAAGATAATACTTCACATTGTCAAAACAGTATACAAATATTGTATAAATAAGTTAACTCTACTTAAGTGATAACTTTCAAGATGCACATAGCAACTGTCAAAAATATGCTTTGTATTTGCTGCATTCATTTTGCTTTCATGTAGTTTGGCTTTGAAAATTTTCGCATTTTACAGCAATAACTTCGTAACTTTCCCATACAAGCCTTCCTAGGCAGCCTGCTTCTCCCTTCTGAATGAGTCCCTCATTTTATGAGATTTCCCAGCTTCTGGTCATATTCCATTGTGTTTTGTCAAAAAAAGTCAGTTCATCTGGAAATGGAAATTATAGCAGAAGAGCTAGAAAGTTATCGTAAGAATGAGAGCAACTTAGCCAAACACTTGAAAATATGTCCCTGCTAGTTTGGGTGCTTTGCAGAAGCAAGAAACATTCCTAATAAACAGGTAGAAATACAGGTGAGCAGAGACTGAGGAAACAACAGAAATGAACTTCTAATGCCTTCATGCTGGTAACTAATGATCATCATTTTCCATATATGTTAAACACACAAAAAAGGGATAATTGGCTTCAAATTGTATATAGTGAAGAAAATGTTTTCTGTCTGATGATAGTGTAAAAGAATTGCTCTGCTTTGTCTTGTGACAAAAGTAGAGATGAGCAGGCACAGAATCCTGACAGAAGAAAATGATCAGTGTTCTCAGGTGAGTCTGGAAACACTGAAAAATACCAGCTCAGTTTGGTTACATTAAATTATTTTGTATAGTTATCTATTCCATTTGCATTTCTGATAGTCTTAGACTTCATGTCAAGTTTTTCCTTGGTTTCCCCATGAACGAGAAACACAGAGCTACCAGATTTTCTGTTACAATTTATACATTTTTCCTCACAGAGCAACTTAAACTCAGGTGTAAATATGCATGGAAGATAATGAGGAAGAAGTTTTCTGAAGTTTTCTGGATCTCCAGAAATGCCTTGAAAGGAAGCTTAGTTCAGCTGAATTGTGATTTTGTTGGTGGCTGTATGTAGCACCAAGAAATGGAGAAGTAGATGAAAATGTTTATGCAGCTTCAGTTGTAGTCAAACAGCCACCCTGTGCTAATTGCCATTAAAAATACATTATTTTTTTTCTCTAAGCATTTAAGAAAGTCGACTTTTTAGCTGTTCTAGGCTAAAGCTGGGTTATGGAAAAGACCCTGTGCCAGGGCTGGGTGAACCACTGGATGGAAAAGTGGGAAGGAGCTTCACAGATTCAGGCTTGGGCTTACTGGTCCTGCATTTGGCAGAGGCTGTTACACCCAGGCAGGTCAAACCTCTTCAGGAAGGTACCCGAAGTAGTGGCCCTCCCATACACAGCCATGTATCCCCCCTCCATCTTCTATGGCCCTGCCCTACTCTCTCACCAGGGCTCTGTATCCCACCAGATATGGCTCATTCAGTAGTTTTACTGCTCCTTGTAGTTACTGCTGAAAGAATGGAAACATCCAAAATTTAAATATTTATAAAATAACTTATTTGATTATGAAATGCAGTGTTGCTTCTGTATTTTATACCTAGCTGGTTGCTAGAAATAAAGAAATCTAAGTCAATCTCTGCTAACTTTTGCCTGAATTGTGATGCCGTATTGGATCGATGGTGTCTTTGTCTTGTCTGTGAGGAGTGTTATCCAGTATATGCTGCTGAGAGGGCTTAAAAAAGAAAAACCTCAGTTCAAAATATACATGGGCAATGGTGAAAAGTACTGCAGTGATCGAATATGTGAGAAATTAGTTTTCATTATAAGGTTACACTCTTGAACACAACAGATATAATACTACTGCAGGCTTCATGTATACCAAAGAGCAGTTCCATATAATGGCGACCTCCATTGGCTTAACTGCTATAGTCTTCCTCCACTTACATTGTTCTACAATATATTTTAAATGCACATTTTTATCTTTATTTAGCATTTTGCAATGAAAGGTTATGATTTTAATAATGTTTCAGTCTAATACAGCTTTGAGAAACTGCTATTCCAGATGCGCTCCCTATTTGATGTTGGTATTCTTACTCATAAAGGCATGAATTTTATAGATTCCTTTATATTTTATGAGCACAAAAGTGAGTTTATTTAATCTTTATTTTTTGTTAGCTAAATATCTTAAGATTGCTTTCAAGACTCACAACATTTCTATAGCAGCCAAAATGAAAGATAATACTGCAATTTAGGTTGTGTATCATTGATCCACCAACTTTGTATTCTTGGTTAATTCCTTTATGTGGGAGCCCACACATTTTCTATGTTTTACTCCTGACTGTACACTTGTTAAAACTACTTATTAAATAATTAAACATGCACTATAATATCTAAATTCATAGATTCAGATTCAAGAAGGCAACTTCTCTTTCCATTCAGATATTATCTTAACAGTTTCATAAATAAACTAAATTACCAAAAATTCATACTTGTAGAAGTTACTCTCATAACAGCAACCTATTCTCAGCCAAAAATGGTGAATAAATCATAAAGGAAAAAGCAAATAGTTCTGCTCTACAGACCTCTGCAAAACAAACAAGCAAGATCTCCTTTGTATGCATGAATAAATATTATTAAATTAGTCGTTATCTCATATTTCATTTAGCTGAAATTCAGTTAATTTCACCATCTTTTGCATTTGTAGAATTGTAAGTTTTGTTAGTTATCCAAAGACATCCATTCTTTGTGGATCCACATTTAAGATGCAGATCACATGGGCCATATGCAGTAAAGCATATATGAACAGCAGAATATAGTAATATTTCAGAAGATTTTAGTAAGTTCAGAGAAGCGGGGGAATTTGAGAAGTAGTATTTTTGTTTTAAATAGAGAATAGAATATAATAGAATGAAAAAAATAGATTATTGCAGAGCTGTAAAAATTGCTGCAGCAGGTAGGAGCAGATCAGAAGGAGTCTTGGGTGTCCACCAAGGGAGAACAAAAACAGCTCTCATGTAGGAGGAGAAAAGAATAAAGATGGTGAAATAGGTGGAAGTAACAGCCATGGAGAATCATAAAGTCTGTGAAGGAAAGTTTCTGCTTAATCACTGTAGCATTTTAGTAATTTGCAAGGTGTAATTACTTTAATGTATTTCTGAATATTACCACAATTCTTCATTGCCATAATAACATAGTGCAGTGATTAACTGCAGGGAAGAATTACATAAAAAGGCTTAGCTGCAAATTAAAAATAATAACAAAATTATCCTAAATACAGTAATTTCTTAGTCATTACTTTTTTTTTTTTTTTTTTTAATTTGTAGAAATTTAATAATGACTGGTGGATAGGACGGTTGGTAAAAGAAGGCTGTGAAATAGGATTCATACCAAGCCCAGTCAAACTAGAAAACATGAGGCTGCAGCATGAACAAAAGGCAAAACAAGGAAAATTCTACTCCAGGTAATAAAAATAAATCATTAAAAATAGTAGCATTGACAGTGACACAACTTGGAAGTTAGTGCTGTGTATGCTGTAGTTCTTATTTACTATAATAGACAAACAAACATTCTGAACCAATAAAGGAAGTAAAATTTATATATATAATTAATGTCATTGCCATTTGAGAGAAAAAGTGGATATTTAGATTGGGGATCTGTGGTGGCCTACAATGTCTATTACTCACTCCATTTTATTTTCATAAAATATATTCAAACATACAATGTTGTTAGCACATTTACTATGTGCAAGCACAATTTTCAACTTTAAAAAAAAAAAAAATTCTCCCTAATTTCTTTAGCATTTGTTACTTGTTTTCATCATCTTGCAGTTTCTAAACACTTTTAAAGCTGATTTTAGGAATTACAGAAAATTCCAAAATTAAGTTATTTGTAAGCTGAAGCCAGTGCCTGTTAGTTCTCTCTTAGGAGGAAAATGGTTTGTTCTGTCAAATTCCTTGCCTACAAATACAGTTTTTAAGAATACCGTGTTTTCTGATGGAAGTTACATGTCAAGTCATTTATTGTCTCTGACTGCAGTCATCATTACATAAAAATACAGATTCAGTTTCTGAATGTATTGACCAGTACTGCAAGATGATAATAATGTCATCTGTACTGTAGAATTCTTAATAAAGAGTTTTCCAGTAAATCCACACATGTGGATGCAAATGCCACTTGATTCTCTTTGGATATATAGAAAACCAATATTTTCAGTATGTCTAAGTGGGACAGAGCTGGAATTGAGAAAGCAGCTGGGAAACATTTGGGAAGCCAGGAAGGCTTTCCTGCTTCCGTAGAAAGGACAGCAGGGTTTGAAGAGCATGTCTATGCTAGGAGAAGGCGATGCTCAGTGTGCAGCCATGCTTGCTGGCTGTGAAATAAAACTTTCCTATGAGTCTGCTGTACTCAAGATATCAGGTTTCTTATTTTGCTCAGGATGCTTCTGATACAGCCAAATCTGACCCAGTGATTGAAAAAGCTTCCATTATCCAAAACTTCTCAAGAGAAGTAACACTCTCCTGTGCCACAACTGCATTCACTTAATGCTTATTAATATTTTAAGATGGAGAAAGTGGAAACTAGTACTATCATACAAATTACTGGGAGAGTGAAATATTCTTTCTTTCATTCTTTTCAGTGCTGTTCTTGTTACGGTAACTGAAATAAAAGAACTAAAAATACTGTTGTATTTTCACAACTGGCATAGTTTTTCAGAAAGTAGAGCCTGACAAAAACCTAGACTCCTTTGCCTTTGAGAGACTTTTTTTTTCCATATGTGCTACCTTGTATTGAAACAGCAAAGGAATTTGTACTTTAATTTGTTTGAGAAGATGTTAGACAAACACACAATCAGTTTCATTAGGGAGCTATCAATAACTCTTCTGTTAAAGGGCACAAATAAGCTTAGTCTTAGTAATGACTAGTAATGTTGGTACTTATATCAGTAGCTGTGTTAATAATGGGGTCACATTAAGATCATGAAGCAGTGAGAGCATATGCAACAGAAGGAACTTGCACAGCAGAACAAGGAGCATGACTGATGTTTGCAGTTCCTCAGTCCTCAAAATGTGCACAGACTTTGTGCAAGATGTATATTTTATACTACTGCCAGAAATACTGTTTGTCTCTCAGCTAACAGCTCTTTTAGAAGTTAGGTAATAAACAAACCAGAATAAGTACAGAGAAAGCTATGAAACTTAGACTGATTTGTTGCTTTACTCCAGTAAATCAGGAGGAAACTCTTCATCCAGTTTGGGTGACATCGTTCCTAGTTCCAGAAAATCGACGCCTCCATCATCTGGTGAGTTGGTCATGAACACTTTGGTTTACAGACTCAGGCACCTAATCTGTTAAAATTTGTATATATTTAGTCCTATTTTTCTTCTTCATTGTATTTCATAGATATTAAGTTGGATGGTTATGTTGCCCTATAAGGTGGGTTTGAGTAGGTTTCAAGACATAGAGTCAGTGACAGAAAGTTCAGTCACTGATAGGGCTATTAAAAATCCACAAAATTCCCTCTTTGCTTTTACTATGGTTTTTTTATAGCAAATACTTAATAAATTGATGAGATTGTGTTGCATTAGGATAGCTAGAAGTTTGGTCTGGCCTGAACACTCGTGCTGAGAGAGAATTAACTTCTGGTACAGGAGAAAAAGCATCAATAAGAATAAAAATTTCCAGGAGGTTTCTGCAGTAGCATCAAGAACAACATTATTTTGTAATAACAGGAACTTTTAGTTTCCCAATTCTGACAATAAGGATGTGCTTCACAGAATTCTAGTATGCAAGGTATTTTTGCCTTTTTTGACAAATTTTTCACAGATACTGTTTTGTATTTAGAATAGTAACTCATTGAAAAAAAACCTGGAAAAATGTTACAAAATAAAATAAAAATTCTAAAATTCCACTAACTTCAGCTAATGCATTGCTGGATGCTTTATCTCTCCTGAAAGAAAAAATGTACATTTTGCATTTTTGAATTTGCAGAATGAGAAAATATTATTGAATGTTGCCAATGCATTTTCTGCTGGGGCAGAGACATGTATTTTCTGATCATATTACTTTATATGAAGCTTGGTCTACAGAACGAGCATCTGAAAATTATCCTGCAGATTTAAAATTGTTTACATGGACATTAAGAGAGATACAGAGGAGTTCAATCAAGTTAGTATAGTAGCTTCATTTGATTAAATTAATTGAGAAAAATATCTGTCTGTGTTGTTGAAACCATGTATTTGTTTTTAACAATCAACTTTATTACAATTGCAGTCTGTTTATCAAAATTCTCTATAAGTTCCCTACCTCCTTTTTAAAAAAATTAAAAAGTATTTTCAGTTTACTAATAAATGTCCATCACAAGTCTGTAGAATGTACCATAATCTTTTATTTTATGATGGCCTGCAAATGTTAAAGCGTGCTTTTTCAATGACTGTGTTTTTCCAGTAGCACGTGTCCGTGGACCTATGTTGTAATTTTATAGTTAGAGTGTCTGGAATGCTATAACATTTCTTTTAATTCTAAAATCACTTGGACAGCAGAATATGTGTAATATTCAGAGTGTTGCACAGAATTTAGAGGTAAGACACTGGGCAGCATACTTTGGTTGCCAACTGACTAATTGCTGGTGGTGCTATCATTTTCATTGTATTGAGCCGTTTCTACAGACAGCAGTTTTCAGAATCCTGCTTCTAGGGAGAAAGAAGAAAATCTGTTTAAATTAAGAACCAGTGAAAAAAAAAATGCAAAAGCTCATAGCAATGTCTCATTAGCCATTTCCCTGGTCAATATTGTATTGATACAGTAATCAATCCAAACAGTCCTTATGGGCCACTAAACAGGATGAGAATAATGATGAAAATTACTGGAAAAAACTCAATGAACAAAAGATAATTAACAATCAGGGAAGTAGCACAGAAGAACACATTACATAGTGTGAAGACTGAGAATGAAAACAGCAGATATTGGTATCTAGCTGATTAAATGCTGCATTTCTCTTTTACAGGAAGAGCCTAACAACCATGATTTTTCTTAACTGATTATTTTAGTTGAACATAGAATCAAAGGAGTTTTGGTATGCCTTACTGTGACTGATTTATTGCATCTATGCTGGCATATATTCAAGAAAAACCTAATGTGTTCTTTTTATACTTACGAAGAGATGAAGGAAGAGTGTTGCTAGAAGACATTACATTATTTCTGTGGCTGTGTTTAGGAGCAGGAGTGTAGAAACAGGGTTTGGATCTACTTACAGGCTTTCCTGGCAAGGGCAGGCTCAAAGGCACAGTTCTGTCATCAGGAATTGTCACACATGATGGCATTAGATCTGTGGATAAGTCAAATGAGAAAATATACTTTAGTCAAACAGAAGAGATCGCTGTCCGAAGTGTCTCTTAAATCAGTAGCTACATGGAGGCTTGACATAAATATTTATTTGTTGCATAATTTAATAGCACATGCTGCTATATTAGTTGATATCCCACTCATTAAGCAGCTGAAAGCAGGTCACGAAGATGGTTTCATAACAGTTTGCAATGATTAATTATGGGTTTGGATAAAGTCAGTGCAACTGATACTGCTTACAGATCTATGCAGAGCTAGATTCAGTTCCACATAATGGCACAGCAAGATAAGCATGTCTTACCAGTGTGTGTCAAGAGGTGGGTAAGATCTTTACACACGAGTGATGTTGTACAGCATGCTTGGGGAATACTTCTGTGTATGTACTTGCTTTCTGAGGACAAGTTTAATACATTACTTAAGATCAGAAGTGAGCATTGTGAACAAGAAGGCTGGTTGGTTTGGTTTTATTTTGGATGTAGTTAGAAGGGATCTTGGACCCAACATTCAGGATAACATTTGGCTTTTCATTTGGAAAATGTATTTACTTCTGAATCCATGATGATTTTTGCTTAAACTGTTTTTACTTACTTGCCAAATATGGTAATTTTTTTATATTTATGGTAGAAGCATTGTGGGCTGTATATTCTTTTGGCATAGAGGTTGAGCAGTAGTGGTTTGTTGTATTCACTTCCATTTTGCCCTGCCTACATCCTCACTCTTTAAAACAGGATCCAGGTCTCTGAGACAAGCTGAGATCAGTTTCCTCTCTTCTGCTACCCAATCTTCAGTTTCCACTATTATTAGGTCTGTTCTTTGATTTCTAATAAATATATCTTATGACCACTGTTCATTTTTAGTTAAAATGGTTAAAAATCCCAATTGTAGTCCACCTTGAGTTAAAAGTAGATATTATTGTACCAATATCAGGCTGGTTTTGTCTTCAAAAGTATTTTTTCTTTTGTTTCTTCATTTCCTATAGACGCACTAGTGTCTATTTCACTTGATGATACCGATTTTGAATTAGCGTTCATTGCTATAAAATAATAGTTGGCCATGTTCTTTTGTTTACATTGGTGAAAGCCATACCTATTCCAGTGATCTAGTTTGGTTTTACAGTGATAAAAGAAGAAAGAACTTGGCCATTGCCCTGTGTTGTAATTCTGTGTATATCTGATGCAGCTATGTAAAAACAGATCAGAGGAAAGTGTTATAGTAGCTATTACAGATTGCTTTCTGTCTTCTAATCCTAATGTACTGCACCTTTACATTTTTCCCTTTGTTTTATTGTGTTTTATACTCATTGTTGATTTTTACTTTTTTCTAAAAATTTATTTGTTCCTCTGGACAGTTTATTTTTCTTTACCTGTTATTTCCTTTATAACCTATATTTACTTTCCCTGTCATCTGATAATTCTGAATTGTTTGTCTGTATATAGCTATAGACATAGATGCCACTGGCTTAGATGCAGAAGAAAATGATATTCCAGCAAACCATCGCTCCCCCAAACCCAGTGCAAACAGTGTAACATCACCCCACTCCAAAGAGAAAAGAATGCCCTTCTTTAAGAAGGTAACACCGACTTCCAAGCTCCCATCTGTCCACCTGCTCACCTGCACTGCGTCACATCTCTAGTCCTGTTAACTGTCTGCGTCCTTTGAGAGGCCAATAACATGCATGCTTTGTTGTTCTTTGTTTCTTTTCCATGCTGCTGTAGCTAAGCAGAAGCAGAAATCGGTAAGTTTATATTGACATTACCTGTGTTTATCCTGCCACTGGCATCATTAGCATTAATACCCCAGATTAACAGTGCAGCTGTTCTAGAATTAAGGAAGAAATGTATCAGCCGTTAGTAGATTCAGTACAAGAGAACAAACAGTCCCAAGTTCAATGTGTCTGTGAAACTCTGCCACGTAGTGTTTTTGATGGAATAATAGGACCGAGTTAGAAGGCCTTCTAAAAAACTGAGGAAGTAATTTCTAACAAATCCATACAATGCACCTCTCTAGTGTATGCCTATTCTTTCTGTCTTTCTCTAGAGTTTTTTCCTCATAATTCACTGCATTGAAATAATTATTGGAAGCTAATCAAATACTCAGATTGTACTTTGAAAACTATGAGTCAGAATCATTGTATTTTTATTTTAGTCAGTATTTAAACTTCCAATAAATTAGGTGCAGATTCTGCAGGTGAACAAGACCAGTGGAAAACTTCAGACTTGTTTTGACAGTTTGCTTTGAATTTTTCCTGTTGTCATGTATAAATTATTACCCAAATGTTCTTGCCATCCATCAGTCAGACTTTCTAAGCATCTCAGCTAATGAAGTGGTACTGGTGGTTCCCAGGAGAGCCAATGTCTCTCCACAGATGACCCAGATAACTACAAAATTACGCAATTGGCATCTACTTACAGAAAACTGTGATATGTTTCTAGGATCTTTTCTGGAATGAGTTATCGAGACACCAGGTAGCAGCCAATTGATGCAGTGAAATACCACATTTCTACTTTTTTGTTTTTAAATCTTATTCTTCATAGCTCCTATTAATGTGTTTTTAACCACTCAGTTAAATCTACAAGTAACAACAGACTTTTTTAGAACTTACAGAGTCCCAAGTTCCACTATTACCAGTGCTGTGGATGTTCTTATGTTTAGTAAATAAATTTTTTTCTTCCTGAGCTCTTTTAAGTAATATTGGATCCTTCTCATTTTCACAGTCACCAGTATTTGCTTCAGTAGGATCTGTTAAGTGCTCTGTCATTCATACCCCAATACAGAAATCAGTATCAGTTTCTTGCTTCTGACTGGTTTCTTATTTAATCATATTTATAACCAAGTATAGATGCTAAGAAAGAATAATATATGTTGACATCTATTGGATGCTGTCTGTGTAAGCATCTTTGCAGCTTCTAAATTATCCACCTTGGACCTGGATGCTGGGTAGTCCCATCTCTCTCTTCATTCTTGTTCTTCCGTATCTGAATCTTTACTGCCTTTATTGGTTTTTGTTAATACTGACATTTACAGTAAATACTGGATGAGCATCCCAAACCAGTGAGCAAAAGCTGTGTGGTCAAAACTATGCTAGCTTTGATTCCAATTTCTTGTTTGAATCTGCAAGTGAAAGCTGTACAGCTCAGTGCCAGTCCCTCAGAAAATATTAGATTCTCTAATAATAAAGAACCTTAATGCTTCCATCAGAAAACTTTTACTCAGTTGTCTGCTGACAGCTTCAGTATATCAGGCTGTAAAGATCAGAGAAAAAACCTTAGCCTGTTTCAACAGAAGAGAATTTACAATACCCCATATGCCATCAAAGAAGGTAATTTCTGTGCTTTCCCTAATTTTCAAAAAGCTAGTTAACTTCTATCATGAACACCTTTTGTTAAGTTAGCCGCATAGGACAAAGACCTGCTGCAGCAGGACACTCAAGCTATACACACCTGGAATGATTTTTTCTTAGGATCTGTCTCCTATATGCTTTTCAGATTGCTAGTAATATTAGCAGTGGAGGGCTGCATTTTGATACTGACACATTTGAAATGTGTTGAGTCAGACATGCTTATGATGCCTTGGGCACTAGTATTCATCCTTACATTACTAATTATCTGGTGAAGCTACAGGTAACAAAAAATAAATTACATTGAAAAACATTCACAAAATGTTTTCTATGTTTTAGACTGCTTTAGACTGCTGCTTGTGAGCATTTTGTGCTGTCACTGTATCAGTGTCTGTCTTTGTGTTTTTCTGTTTTGGAATGTATGTAATTATTTTAATGTTATTGTGAAACACCTTGGGATACATTGAGTACTGAAATAATGAACGACGACTGTATCTGTGATCATGACTGATGTATTTGCACTATGTAGGCATCTGAAAAACAGATCTGTTTACCTTTTTCCATATCACCCACACTTTCATGTTTTTCCCCAAGACAAAAATAAACCAAACCCTCCCTTAGAAACAAAATCTCTCTGACAACACTTATTCTCAGTGATATATTTTGAATATCTGTTTATTAAAGTTACACAAAAATAGTTTCATTTGTTATTTCCAAAACAATATAAAAATGCCATCTTTGGAAGCAGGCAATATTTTTAACTTTGTATTCTAAGTTACTTTTTCTGTATTGTGCATGATACATCAGTAAGTAGTTTGGTGAATACTGTACTAACAGAATCCATTATTGGGTGGTGACAGGAACTTCCCGAAGTGGAAGGATTGTTATCCCAAGCTCTGTTTATGAATTTTTTTTATAAATACTAACTTGATCAGTCATTATTTTTATTTCATTTGTAAGTGAATTGTGGATGCAAATGTGGAAGTCAGACTATGAGTTGCTCCCATGGGAATTTGCAGTGATGTCACAATGTTTTGTCAAGCAGTGGGCGGATCCAAACATAGAGATGTTATGCTTTTCCCATCCCTTCTTGTTTCATTTTTCTCCTTCATAATTTGCCTATGTAAAATTTTTATGGGAAAGGCATGTCACAGTTCTAGAGTCAATAATTTCAAATCATTAACTACTGCGAATAACCCTTTCAATTAACCAGTTAGGAATTACGAAATGGGGCACGTGACTGTCTCCAGAATAACAGGTTTGTAGCTACCCAGAGCAAATATGAAAACAGCACGAAAACAAAAAACCAAAGAAAAGCTTTTTCAAAAGAAATCCCTGAACCTGTTATGTCCTTATCTTGTACTACCAGTTTTCAGGAACAGTTAATGAACCCTATGTTGGTGATATCACTGGAAATTCAGAGTTCCAAATGTTGTAAGTAATGTGTAGCACTTTGTTTAGGTGCTGTGGTGCTGAAAGCTTTTCTGTTTTGCAGACAGAGCACATCCCTCCCTATGATGTAGTGCCTTCTATGCGACCAGTAGTTTTAGTGGGGCCTTCTCTGAAGGGATATGAGGTAAGTCATTGTAGTGAATCATTTTATTTTGCTCAAAATATTCTGCTTCATATGCATTTGTATATTCAAAGGTAGTTAAGCTGAAGAACATGATTTATATCATAGACAAAAATATAGACAGTTTTTACTTCCACCAGAAGTGCTTACATGTATTTTATTTCTTACTAGAGTTCAGATTAAGAATAAGTTACTTTTGTTCAGATACTAGATTTACTGTCAACTTTATTACATATTATTATTTGCATCAAGTATTATGAGTTTCCTGTGCAATTATTAATTTGTTATTTATTTGCTTCTAGGTAACAGATATGATGCAAAAAGCATTATTTGATTTTTTAAAACATAGATTTGAAGGGCGGTAAGTACTTTGTAATGCAGCTTTACTTGAGTTTAGGTCCTGTTTAGATACTACCAGGTTTTTAAGAAATAATAACATTCTGGACAAAATTTGTGTAGAAAATTAGAAATGGCAGCTCACACCTTGCTTGGTTGACTGTAGGGCCCTTGGTAGCAGGCAACCTGCACTCTGCTGGGTTTTGATCTGAGGGCTGTTGCAGTCTGTCCCCCACAGTGTACTCAGCAGGGTCCAATCTGATTTGTGTTTAAGCCTCCAGGCATTACTGCAATGGCACGTTCTTTAATTCAAACATCACAGACCCACAGACCAGAGACATCAGGAGGATTCTCCACATGTGATTGTATTGCTACTGAATCAGACCCCAGATTAATATGTACTAGTGGGTTGACATTTGGGGTGAAAAAGTGAAAAAACAGGAAGGTCTTGTTATAATATCTGTAACTTTAAGCAGTGTTCCATTTAGTCTGGGAGTGGATAGAGCAGTAACAATATTTTATCTGACCTGGTGCTGTCAAACTTTCCAAAAGGGAGCCTGTGGTTTTCTGTCAATAGCTTCAGCTCTTTAAAATACCAAACTGTGGTTTAAGCTGTTGGATTTTCTCAGTCAGAATGAAAATGTTGAGATGTAACCACTTAGGAGTCCCACTTTATATTAGTGAGGGTTGTCAAATCTTAGATATGTAGCTTCAGAATTGGAAGATAACAAGTGTTGCAAGCAGAATAAAAAAAAAATGATACATTATTATGTCTTAAAGTACTTTAATTTAGAGCATACCTAATTTTCAGTTGTAGATCCAGTTGTGTAGGGTGAATCCACAAATATTCTCAACACAGTTGGTATCTATAGTAGCAGATCTGAAGCTTCCCAAACTTCAGTAGCATCCTGAATTGGCACTCAAAGTCCTCAACAAATTTGTACAGGAGGTTCTTGCATGCATGCTACTGCTTTCACTGCCGCTCTGCTGTTAGGATGTCCCCACTGTTATTGCAATTGTTTCACTATATAAATACGTGTATCCTTTGTTTTGAGAGCAGACATGTTCTTCCTAGTGTCTTAAAATAAAAAATAGTGTTTTTACACTGAGAAATCTAGCTTTGTTCAATATACAATAGTTGCATTTGAAAATGGGAAAAACTGTTTTCTATTGCATGAAGGAAGGAAGACTGCCAGGAAAAATAATAATAAAAAATAAAATAAAAAGACCCCCAAAAGCTGTTAAAGTTTGTAGTGTACATCAGTTAGCAAATAAAGGTAACTAATGAATATCCCAAATCACCTGTTTCATTTTAAGTCTAATGGCATTATCTGTGAGGAGCCATGACAGAAATCACAATCTTTGGTTATATTTTTAGCTTAAGTTAAATCATGCCTATATTTCCAAAATTATGTTACTAATCAGTATTGTGTAAATAATTCTGTTTTTCTGTATTAACTTCTGGCTTTGTAACATTTTATAGGGTTTTAGATAAGTATATACACATGTTGAGCTCATTTGGAAATTACCTATTTGGTTACATTTTAGATGAACAGCATCTGACTTTTCTTGCTAGAGAGGAGTTCTCCCTGTTCTTAGCAAATCCATTTCTTCATTTTAAATTGCAAGTAAGATCATACAAGGAAGAGCAAGGGAATATCATCAGTCTGATTTAACTCTCAGCACCCTAAACTTCATTAGACTAGAGAGTTTGAAAGGGGATTTATTCAAAGGGTACATTTTGACCTTGTAAAGCAAAACAGAGTTAACTGTTTTCCTAGGAAGAAGACTATACAAAATGTCATGTAGCAGGTCAGTGCAAAAAACTGGAAGTAACCACTACTTTCTTGGCTCGTCACACAAAACTGAGCCTGCCGGATACTCAGCTCAGAGTTTTCACTTGCTTGCTTCTTAGTATTGCAGTCCACATTTTAGTAGCCAGCATATTGCTGGGTCTCTCTGAAAAATGATAGGCAACTATTGCACTCTGTTAAAAAAATTATTATAATAAACTGAACCATAAAAATCTAAGTTATATGGTTGTACTAAATTCCGTGCTAAGCCTTATCTTTACCTATTAACTCTACATATCTCTCTGTCTTACACATATTCTTAAGGTAAGCCAGGTTGTCATTTAGTACCTTTCAACAAATTAATCAATATTAGGGAAAGGAGAAACCAGCCTATTCATACAGAGGTACAGGTGCAAACTCTGACCACATCAGGCCTGGAGCGCCCATGGAAGTCCCATCTTCTGCAGCATGTCTCTGACCATCCCCTGCCTCCCCTCTCCCCAGATACATGTATCTGTGCAGTCAGTGGTCATAGTGTGTTTCAGTACTGTGCAGAAGGGGGATGTCTTATAAATAGTTCTTGTAACAGTATCAGATTAGGTTTCTTCTCTTTTCACCTTGTGCAAAGCATACTGTGCTGCTGAGAAGAAACTACTTTTCTGTAGTCTTAGCCAGCTTCTAGTGTGAAATGAGTCTCTTTCCCCCCCCCATCCCTGTATGATAAATACATTCTGTTCTATTTTCCTGTATTTTATTTTTGCAGTATATCAATTACCCGAGTCACAGCAGACATCTCGCTTGCCAAACGCTCAGTATTAAACAACCCCAGTAAGCATGCGATAATAGAGCGATCTAACACAAGATCAAGCTTAGGTAAGTATCTATAATGATGCTATCTCCAAACTGGCTGTAAAGTACACTTCTCTCAATTTGTATCTGTAAGCTAAAAATAGGCTTGTCTCTGCTGTGAGAAAATCCCAGTTCCCATAATTCAGAAATCCTGGCACTAGAAATAATTTTCAAATCGCTACCGTATGAACTTCCTATAGTGCTGATTTTGGTTTATATTGCTTATATTCAGTTTTCATGTTTTGTTGTTTTCTTCAGCAGGAAGAAGTAGCTATCTATAAAGTAAATAAGAGGTGAAGAGATGTTGTTCTGGTTAAACAGAAGTGACAGTTTCAGAAAACGTGACATTGTATAGTTATTGATATTATGCATTATCTTTGATAAGATTACTAGTCATGATAGCTAATGGTATTAGACCTAAAAAAAAAATAATTACACATTTTCTGAATGAAATATAAATTTAAACTAATGCTGAGGTTGGTACAAAAAACAAAGGGTGGAAATGGGGAGTTGTTTTTAAAAAACTATATAGCTAGGTTCATAGCATACGTATTTGTTATCTTACCTGAGTCTTTTGGTAGTGAAGCTTGTCCAGTTGTTTAAGTGATTAAACATTTATTAACCAGAAAGAATAACAACCTTGACTGGGAAGATGTAACTGTCACCATCCCCAGTACAGGTGGCTGCACTGAAGCTTGTCATCCTAAGGCATCCTTAGGGTACACAGGACAAGGTGGTCACTTTGGAGTCTCAGCTCACGTGGACTGAGCTCAGCCTTTCTGCTTGCACAGGGTGTTTTATATCCAAGATTCCGTTGCCCCAGCTGGCTCATTCCTTGTGTAGAGACACCTGGAGGTAGCTGAGAGGAATCATGCCAGGAGTCTTAAGTACTTGTGTTAGGGCATCCAGCTGAGATAGGGGACAACCAAGTTCAAGTTCCTATTCAAATACAAAAGAGGAGGAACTTGAACTCAAATGTTCTAGATCGCAGGTGAATGCTCCAGCCATTTTACAATGCTCCAGGAGCTTTACAAGGTTGCAGATTTCTCTTAGTAGCCTTTTAGAGAGCCTTGTTTCCCCTGAACACATTTTACTTTTGTAAAATTTGTGAAACAGGAAAGTCTCATTCATCCTACTAAACTTAATAAAAAAATTCTGAGTATACGTGTACTTTGACTGAGTATTTGACATTTGCCTAATACAACTGTCCTTAGAATGAACTTCTCTGCCTTAAAAAGTTTTCCTTTCCTTTCTTGAAATTTTTTTTCTTAAAACTCTTGCTTTCAGCTATGTGGAGGCTGTGAATCTTTACTTCAAGTCTGATAGCTTATGTCTTAATTTAATGTTATGTCTTAATTTTAATGTTTTCAGATATAAAAATGCAATCTCCTGCAACAACATAATGAATATCTTTACACAAAAGAATATTATTCTATGTGTAGTTCAGTCTTGCCACCAAAGTCTATTTCATAATCTAATTAAAAGGTAAAGTGTCCCTTGTTTTGAATAGAACTGAAAATTGGTAATAAGGGTGGTGATTAGTTTCCAACCTGAACATCCAAGCATGTGCAGTTTTCTGCAATACTGCACAAATATATGCAGCAGTAAAAAGTATCTAATCTACATCTCATGCTAAAATATTTTCATAAATATAAAAGAGGTATCACAAAAATTTATACAGGGTAAAAAACATACTAAAACTAAATGCAGCCCAGTTCTGTACACCTTTATCTCGTGGTAACCTTACTCTTAATAACATCACATCTTTTCTTTGGGTCAAGGCATTTTTTTGATAGAGATATTTAAAATGGAAATTCTGACAGAACCTCAGTTGGAGACATGCAAAAGATGGCAGTAATTATGTACATAGGTAAATATGTGGGTAGATAGATATGTCTCTCTCTTGTAACAGGCTTATTATAATTATTGAAGATTTCCTGCTACATACCAGGTTTTCAGTTACTTATAGTTGTTCTAAATATTAACTTCCAAAATATTTTTTTTTATTATCTTGGGAAAAATCAGAGGAACCAGATCATTTTAACAATGAAGTTAGGGCAAAAATTTTACCCATGTTCAGATATTCTCAAAGCCTTTTATTTCATAAACTGTAATACTCCCATACTTCTAGTAATCTAGCAGGATTTTGAAACTTGGTAGTAAATTGGACAGTATTTTCAGTTACTTTTTTCTGGGCATTTAAGATGAAAATGAGGAAAAGAACTGAGCAAACTATTAGAAGCTGCCCTTAACACACACCAAGCTTTGGATCTGAATTGCATAAAGACTCAGCTTCCCTGGGCAAGGTCTAGCAATGATGCTGAGCAGAACCTGCCCCAAACAGATTGGATTGGGCCAGCCAAACAGAACTAGAGCAGGAAGATGCTCATCTTTCACCTTTTAATCCCTACTTTGCTGCGCAGCATGGAGTATGGAGTAAAAAGTTGGTTACTTTAAAGATGTTAAGCTTGAGGAGCAGGAGGCTGCACTAAGAGCAAAAGACAAATAATGAAAATCCATTATGGAAAAAGCTGGAGTAATAGAGTGGGAGCTGGGTAGTTGAGCCCATGGGTGAAGTATCCCCAGGGTCTGTGCTCCAGACAGGAGGTAAAACAGTGAGGAAGGAAGCTGGGGAGGGAAATCATGAGGTAGCAGTGGGTTGGGAGGGAGGCTGAGATATGATAAAACAACCTGGAATCAGCAAAGAGAACTGCTTTCGTAAGGCAATAGGAAAACTCTTGAGGAAGTCAAAAGAAAGAAAGTACAAAGAGTGTTACAGCCTGTTCCCTCACTTGCCTGCCATGTGCCTCAAAGTAGAAATAGAATTAGAAAATTTCATTGAAGCCTGATGGTAGGTGGCCTAGTAGTGGTTCACAAAGAAGACATCACACCAGTGCTGTAACTACGTAGTTGGCTCAAGTAGCAGAAGTGAGTGACAATATCAAACCATATAGTGGAATTTTGATTTTTCAGTTTGTGTGATGGATTTGCTATAAGTCAACAAAAAATGCTATGAAAAAAAGTATTACTAAGTTTACAAACTCAGGTTGTGCAAAATAAAGGTTAGTAAGAAGGTTAACTGTGCAACTTCTTAGAATCATTAGGTTATGTATGCTGTCATTAAGTTTTTAATTATGTGTTTACAGACTATTCTTTTCCATCAGTCCTCTGCCTTAGTTGTTTTTTTTCTTAAAACAACTAAAAAAACCTGATGTATGGATTTGGAATTGCTTAGTGAATTGCTGTTTTGCTTGCTATGAAACTTGTACAACGTATGAGGCAAGAACCTTCAGGAAGGCAAATGAAGTTCTCTAAAAACACAAGAGGACATTTATTTTCAAATTAAAATTTTTGAGAGCAGGACAGGAAATAGTGATTTGACCAAAATTTTTGTGGCAGTAAATCACTCCACAGCAGTCCTGGCTCACCACAGCAGAGTTGAGGGGTGAAAAGGGAGACTCGCTTTTTAATTAATTAACTAAGAGCCCAATGCAGTAGTGGATTTTGTTGCTCAGAATGGGCTTAATGCCACACACACCTATTGACTGGAAGTTTGCTTTTGTGAAGGAATCAGTTCAAACAGACTCAGGATTTGACTCATTGAAAACCAGTAAGAGCACTGAATATTCTATTGTAAAATTAATGTACCAAAAAGATTATAAAAATAGTGTCTGGCTCATAAAGTTTTAGGAGAACAGCACAGTCTTATTCCTCTCCTCTATGAAAGCTTATTTTTTATATTAAGAAATGTTTGCCTGTCAATACTGTTATCTGTTAAATATGTGAAATGCTAGAACTAAATTTAAGGAAAGGGTGATTGATTCATTTATTTAAAAGCCTAGAAGAAATCTGTAGTTTTGAAAAGGCTTTTCTGTCCAAAAATGTACAGAACTTTGTTAAATCTCATTCACCTGAAAATCAGTCCCAATTGGCTTAATTAAATACGTGCACATGCCATTTGCAGAAACTGCTGAACCAGCTCTGTGCTTTTGCTACATTCTTTGTCAAAAAGAGCCAAATATTTTTCTTATTGTTTCTGTGTACATTACACTTGTTATAACCTTACCTCATGCTGTATGCTTTGTACAAGAACCTGATTGTCTTGGCTTTTTCCATTCTTTGCTTCATTAATGCTCTCCCTTTCCAGATGTTCTGGGTATGTATACAAGCTTGCAAATTACTTTTCCTGCTGTTTTGTGTTCAGTGCTTTATTGTACCTCACAGAACCACCATGTGTTTCTTGTAACTGGCTCACTGATAGACAAAAGCCAATCCTGTACTGTGTTGCTAAGTATTTTAGAAACTGTTGCTCGTTTTCTGTATTTATTTGCAAATAATTCTAAAAATATAGTTGAGATTGACAAGTAAACTCTAGAGGTTTGGTTTGCCACTGCAGATTTGTAAGGTGTGTGGACCTAATCTGCATATTCTAACACAGACATATGAATGTTGATGTAAAATGTGTAATTGTGTGTATGGTTAAGCAATTGCCATTAAATGGTTGGGAATATGTTTATTTGCTTTGTATGTGCATATGCAATAACCTGTCAGGAATCACATGCACCCAATTTGCATGTGCAATTGACTGCCTACCTTTAGAAAGTTGTCTCTGCAAAATGTATAGAAGTCCCATGCACATCATTAGGTTGATATCCCTAAGTGTTGTTTTCTGAAAATGAAAACTGAAAAGTGCTTGAAGAAATAGTAGTCCATTATCAATGCAAATTTTACCCTTATATTTTTTATTTCCTTGAAATCTGTGTAAAAAGCCAGCTAAATTATTTAAACTATAGTAACAGTTTGTTTTACATATGTAAAAATATATTATTATGTATTCTACATGTTTGGTAATTCAATGACAGTTGTTGTAAATGGTAAGTTTCAAGTAAATGCTTCCCTGACTATAAATTAAAAATACTTCAGAGAGTGCTAGCTAAGACTTGTAAAAATCCTTCCTGTGGAACAGGAATGCAAAATTTGGATTGGACCAAGAGTGTATTTCCATTCCACAGGCGAAAGGATCTAATGTAGTTCAAAGAAATGAAAAAAGTTTTTCAATGTGTTATAGAAAATCCTAATTGTCCCTTTATGATTTATCTTCAAGATAGCTGGAATAAATGTCCAGAACTCTCACTTGCAATTCTGTCTTGAACCAGAATGCTGTAATACAGCAGCCAAGAGCTTTTGGGTTATCTTGAGGATGTGGCTACACATCTTTTTACACGTGGATGGGAAAAGAGTGGCATGAAGATCCTGAAACTGTTATAATTTGTCAGCCTCACGTATTCCAAAATGCTCTGTTATTCTGCTGGCCCAGCCTTCTTTTTGTTAACTTCTAAGGTCAGAGACTCTCTAATTAATTCCTCAGGTAGTATTGCTCTAGAAGTTCGGTACTAACTTTCCAATATTCTAACTCATTAGTACTTTTTTGTTGCAGTATTAGCAAAATATTTTTAATGAAACTTCCTAAGGGCTTCCAAAGAACATAAGGAGAAAAAAAAACATATTCTTGATTTCTGTAAACTAGAGGTAGCTCTCAACAACATGTCACAATGTTTTTCGAGGTACTGCACTGAAATCCATGTAATCCATAACTATCTAGACACAAAATATGAACTAGAGACAAAGTAATATAGCAGTAGGTTAGAGAACTGTTTTAAGGTCACAGATGCCTGTATAATAACCAAGATACTTGGTTAGGTGAATTAAATGTTTAAGCAAGTTAGCTGTTTGCTTAAGAATATAGTTTGCTTCCCTTAAAACTGTTCACACCTGTAGGCTGTATTTTTTTCTTTCTCCTAGGCTCATGGAACAGATAAAAGTTGGTGTCTTTTGTCCTCATTGTAACCAAACTAAGGGTTTGGGTTGTTCACCCAGAATGCTAAGAAGTCTGGTTTCATTTCTGTTCTTATCTAGCAGAGGCATAACTCATAATTTCCATCACCATGACAGGGTTATGATCACCTTTATGATGGTTGTCAGTCGATCCTGCCGAATCTTACACACTGCACAATAATTAAACCTTCCCTCGAGACAGAACTGAAATCCACATTTTTGCCTCCCACTCTAGGCATCAGGCCATGGAATCAGTATTTCTCTCACTCAGTGAATACACAAATATTTTGTGAGTGGCGCACCATCAGCAGGAGGGGTTGAATAGCCAGCAATGCAGTGGTTCCACATTGGATCTGTGAGAAAGGCTGAGCATTTTTATTTATATTTGTTCTGAATAAAACAACAAGCCTAGGAAACACTTACTTAGTGTCTATATATGAACCAGAGCTGTAAAACCTATAGGACCATAGGCTAAGTAATGAGGCATAGTGCAGAAATACCCAAGTTAGTGTCAGCCTGACATGGTGATATCCATTATGAACTATTCAGAAACACGTGCTTGGTCTCGTGGGCAAAATAAATGTTAGACTACTTCTTTGTCCAGTCTTATTATCCCAATTACTTGCTAACAGTGTGGGAGCTTAATGAGGGAAGCAGTGCTATTCTGCTGCTCAGCACCTTCTGGAGCGGCTGTGGTTCTACCTGATGCAGTTGTCTCAGTGCAGTTCTCTCCTGTGCAGTTCTCATCCACTCGTGTTCATTCTGCAATCCACTGATTTCAAGCAGTGAACCTCATGAAGTTCAACAAGGCCAAGTGCAGGGTCCTACACCTGGGCCGAGATAACCCAAGATATAAATACAGGCTGGCGGAGGTCACACTTGAGAGCAGCCCTGTGGAAAAGCACCTGGGGTACTAGTGGATCAAAAGCTGGACATGAGCCACCAATGTGCAGTTGCAGCCCAGAAGGCCAACTCCATCCTGGGCGGTATCAAAATAAATGTGGCCAGCAGATGAAGAGGGGTGATTCTGCCCCTCTGCTCTGCCCTGGTGAGACCTCACCTAGAACACTGCGTCCAGCTCTGGTGCCCCCAGCACAAGAAAGATGTGGATCTCTTGGAACATGTCCAGAGAAGGGCCACAAAAATGATCTGAGGGCTGGAGCAGCTCTCTTATGAGGACGGGCTGGAGGAGTTGGGGCTGTTCAGCCTGAAGAAGAGAAGGCTCTGGGAGGACCTCATAGTGGCCTTCCAGTACCTGAAGGGGACCTACAGGAAAGCTGGGGAGGGTCTTTTTACAGGGGCTTGCAGCGAGAGGACAAGGCATAATGGTTTTAAGCTGAAAGAACAGCGATTTAGGTTAGAGATCAGGTGTAAATTCTTCAGTGTAAGGATGATGAGACACTGGAACAGGCTGCCTAGAAATGTTGTGGGGGCTCCAGCCCTGGAGGTGTTCAAGGGCAGGTTGGATGGGGCTTTGAGGAACCTGGTCTAGTGGGAGGTGTCCCTGCCCATGCAGGGGAGTTGGAACTAGATGATCTTTAAGGTCCCTTCCAACTCAAAAAATTCTGTGATTCTGTGATTTACTATTCATTTACTATTTAAAATTTTCTTCCAGTTTAAACCTGGCATAAGAAGCATCATTCCATGTATACTATTGTTTTGCTAGCCCAGAGAAACAGGGGAGGAAGCAGCCATTTTCATGTGCTAATTAGTATTTTGAAAGGACACTCTCTGGTTTGTATTTTCACATAATAGCAGTTTTGCATTTCAGAAGAAGTTAGTCCATTATAAATAGATCCTGGTTATGCTGAGGTTTCCAAACATCACACTGTATCTGTAAATATCACTTGGACGTGTGTGTGCATTCAATGCCATCTGATTTCTATCTGCACTGAGCCTCATCAGGCAGAAAGGGGAGAACCTCGTTTTCCTGCAGCACTCTACCTCACTGCTCCCCTTCAGTGGAGCCCAATCACGAGTTCCAGGCAGAGCAGCAGACATTCTCCTCTCCCTTCTGCCTTTTTACTCACAGGAGCCCCATCTGTTAGGCATAAGTAACACATGCAGCCACTTTCCCTGGAAAATACTGTCATCCTCCCACTCCCAGCCTCCCCTTTATGTAACAAGGTAGTGGCTAAGGAGTTTGGTCAAGACCAAGGAAATGCAAGTATCTAACTGCAGTTACATTAGAAATGTAATTAAAACACCTGTAATCCAGGTATCTTCTGGCCCACTGTCTAAGGACTAAGCTTCTCTCTTACTTGCTTATGTTCCGCTCCAAAACTTTTTTTCTTCTTAGCTGGGTACACTGTAGGGGAGCCACAGAGGCTTCTGCTCCCTAGCATCGCCACTGGCATGGGGTGGGAGACCTAATCCTGCCTGGAGACCACGAGGCTGAATCTGCCTGGCTGGGGAAGGGACGGAGTCAGTTGTCCCCATCCAGCATGACCGTGCTGTTAGCTCCCTTCCTACCCAGAGACATCTTGGTGCTTGAGGGGAGAAAAGAGTAAGATGAGAAGAAAGAAGTCAAGCACTTATACACATGGTGAGTTTCTCACTGCCTTGGACCAGACTGCTTACACACCACGTAGCTTTCTGAATTACCCTTGGTACCATCTTGGTCTCTCTTCTTTGTATACAGCGAGCACAGGCATCTAATGTAGTCTCTGATAGCCTGCTGCATTCTGGTTAGTGCAATACCTAATGTGGACGCTTTGGTGATTTTGCCCACAATATGAGCATACATGTGGTCACAACTCAATAGTCATCCCTTCCTTTTTGGTTTTTGTTTTTCATTTTCTTGGATTTCAGATGTGACCTTTATCCATTTCTCAACTGATTTTTTTTGGGCAAAACTTTCTATGTGCTTTTAAGGTACTTGGGTTATATAGCATGTTTGTTTCTTTTGCATTTCTTTTGGAATTCCTCAGGCTTCTTTAAGCTTCTAATTTATTTAATTATGTTCATGGCATTTACTGATTTATTATTTTGATGTAAGTATGCTCGTGTAAAAGAATTAGCGTAACAAAATAATGGCTACTGATGTCTGTTCTCCTTAATTTATAAAATTATTTGAAAGCCATTTGTGCAAGGTGTTGCTGACCATTTGGATATAGAATCATTAAGATTGGAAGAGACCTTCAAGGTCATTGAGTCCAACCATAATCCAACTACTACAACCACTAAACTATATCCTGAAGCGCCACATCTAAACACTTCTTGAACTCCTCAAGGGATGGCGACTCCACCACCTCCCTGAGCGGCCCTTTCCAATGCCTCACCACTCTTTCAGTAAAGAGTTTTTTCCTAATGTCCAACCTAAATCTCCCCTGGCACAAGTTAAACCCATTTCCTCTTGTCCTATCGCTATGCATATGTCAGGCATTGCCATAGGTATGTTCTTTTCATGTTATACGTCTGTAATATCAAGAGGTCTGTTGAGAAAAATAGAGTTTTTGTCTCTATGGCTGTTGCAGTACAAGTAATAATTTACAAATCAGTTTCTATGAAGAGAACACTGCCACTGATACCAGAGAGACGTAGACATGGTCATATTAAATAGGATGTGAAAGTCATACAGTACTCAGTTGACAGTATGTGAACTTCATTGTTCCTACTGAAGATCAAAACCTCTTTGTTGCCTATAAGCAATATTTTGTGGTTTCTAATTTGGCCTCTGCAGGCCAGAAACATGGCCATTTTGAATCACATTCCCATCACAAAACAGCCATCTGTGGGAAAACAGGACAGATCCTTTTGTTAAATTTAGCAAAAGGAATGCAGTTCTGCCAGTCTGCGAACCCCCTGCAGAGGGACTGTCTTGCACAGGACAGCAGGCTAAGTCACTGTGCTTATTCTTACATCAGCTAAGGAGAAGGGGCAGAAGGAGCAGACCATTGTGTTGGCCAAGATAAAATTCTGGCACCTGGCATGGGCATCTTGACTGCAAACGTGATGAGCAGCAATTAGCACAACTTCTGGAACAGGATGAAGATTCGGTGGCCTGGGGTTGTGATAAGCCCAAGCAATGGCTAGAAATGACACCTGAGAAATTTGTATCAAGAGGGGACACTGGTCCTTTCCCCCTCCCCTCTCTCAGTTAATAAGCAATATGAGCCTGCAAAGGTACCAATCAGAAAATTAATTATGACCTAGTCCCATCTTGTGAATTAGTATGAATTAGTCTCGGAATCCTCTGTTTTTCGGAGGAGGAGCACAACAACTGTCCAGATGTGTTGGCAGGCCTGAATCCTGTCTTCTCCCCCAGACAGGAATGCCTTTTGGTAAGATTTGCACTTCTAACTCTGTCATATGTTTTGTCTTTACTATCTTAACCTTAAATCCAGGCAGCTAGTGAAATTATCAACAGCAATCCAGAACTTGTCATAACTGTCACATCAATAAATTATCTTAACTTTGCTTTTAAACTGTCTCAGTGAAAGTCCTTGTTGAGGCTCTGAGGTGGGCAAAGTGCTTCAAGTGAAAGTCCTTTTGGTGGGACTCTGAAGCAGCAACTTTGTGAAGCTATCTCAGTGAAAGTCCTTGTGGGACTCTGAGACAGGAATGTTGAATGTAGGTGGATGCACCCCCAGCCACCTTGTAAACCCTTCCCCTTTTACATGACACTTTCTCATCAGGGTCTTCCTAAAACACAGTGCTCATGTAGCCACTGCTCGGTCAAGTTGGGTGTCCAAGTGACTCCTGGCTACTGTGGATACTTTCTGCCCATGTTTGAAGCAGGGTTGTATTTCTCCAGCTGTGTAGTGTAGAGAATTTTCTTCTACCATGGAATTTTATAAGTGACCCTAAATTCCACCATAGTTCATCTTGTTATTAGTGGATTGATATAGATGCAATGCAGTGTTGCTGTATCTTTGCCTTCACTTTAGGTGAGATTATTATGATGAACTGTTCAAGATTTTCACTTGAAATTCACTTGTAAGGTCCAAGTGGGGTAAAGAGTATTTCTCTGTGCCATAATGGGATAAGCTATTTACTTGTGCTCTCATTGCATGGAATTTCTGTTTATTTGAGAGTACAGTAGGGATATTTGGAATTTATATATGGGAGTTAGTTTAAATGTGCAATATTTAAAGGTGGCTGGGAGGTATGTACCTCTTGTTTCTTAGAGCTGGCCCCCTATTGCATGGAATAGTTGAGTCCTCCTGTCATTTAGAATATGTTCCCTTTCTGATTACCAAGGAGGGCATAAAAAATAGATCACTTCAAAATTTGATAGCTTATTTCTGATTTTGAGTGTTATATTTAGGCTGCCAGCATTTCATTATGATTGTCACAGTAGATCTTATTATGTTTATGCCTCTCATAATGGTTAGCAAATATAATTTATTGGAGTTAACTGTTATGGCCTCACTGTTATGCCTCTCCAGTACATCAGAAAATACATTATTATAAATAGATTATATTCACGAAGGTGGGAAGATCGCAGAGCTATTACTGTGCTGCTTTGAAGATAGCACACTGTCATTGTTCTCAACTCCCTATTTTAACTGCCAGTGGTATTTATGTTACATGGCATTCAGGGTTCGTTGCTTACTTTGGTCAAAAGTCTGAGAGGAAATTTGTGTTGAGTATCTTGTTGGGAAAGTACCTTTACAAGTATAGATTTATTTATTTTTTTTTGAGAGAGAGAGTTGTTGCTAAATAATGATGAAAGCCAAAGCTGGAGAAGTATAGATAGAGCCTTTGTCACTTAGTAGGACAAGCTGTTATTATTTAAGAAACTGCAGTGATTTTATGTATAGTAAAAAGTTAGAATATAAGGAGGGTTTAAAGCCAAATGCAGGCTTTTCCACAAGATGTAGAAGCACTCTAAGGGACAGGGGATCAGGACCTCTTTTTCAGTCTCTGTGGCATTTTTCCCATCCGTTCTTGACTGGAGAGTTAGAGATCTCTTAGTTAATCCTTGAACTTTTCTGATATACCCAAGTTAAGATGCCTCCTCCCTGGAAGTTCAAGGCCACGTTGGATGGGGCTTTGAGCAGCCTGGTGTAGTGGAAGGTATCTCTGCTAATGACAGGGGGGTTGGAACTAGAGAATCTTTAGGGTCCCTTCCAACCCAAATAATTCTGTGATTCTATGATGGAAAAGATACCTCTCCATCTTTGGACTCAGGTGGAAACTATTAGTTCATAGGGTCATAGTTACTTGCAATTATTGCCCTGGGTGTATTTCACAGTAGAAGATCCCCTGAGGCATACGCTGCCCTGGCAACGCGTTGTTTCAAAAAGTTAGCAGGAAATCTAGTTCACAGGGATGTATTCTATACTGGCAGAAAAGTGCTTCCAGCAGTGTAGCAAATACTGCTTCCCCAGACAAAATTATGATACACTGACAAAAAGACAGATTTTGCTGATTATTATAAATTGCCTTCAATAGGGTTTTTTTTAGCAGTCTAGAATGGTCATAAAATGGTACATTAACTGATATTGTTACACTGAAGTGGTGAGCCTCAGTCGAAATTGCAGGAAAGTAATGCAAACTCATAATCAATACAGTATGAGAAATTATCTCTGATATGTTTATTCTAGTTGTCATTTGGACTTAAATTAGGGATGGATTGTTGACTGCCTTATACTAAATCCCTGACATCACTGTATTTAGTCATTCCAACAATATCTCTCCACAACAAAGTTGCAGAAATGTAATCATGAAAGTGCCAAGAACCATCAGAAGTTCTGTCTTCAAAAATGTGGTCCTAATTCAGACAGCAGCTGGGCCACAGGGCTTTTATCAACAAGCCAGAAACCACACACCACTGTTTTTCATACCAGCACACCTTGCAAAGTACTGTGCTGTACAGGGCTGATTGGCATCTACCCAGACAAAACTGGAGATAACTACAAACAGGTGGAGGTGATCTCTAATGTCAACCTCATCCAACAGAGAACATCATATATAGGTTTTTCGATAACTATTGAAGATGTTACTTCATTTATAAAAAGATCGTAGTAGTCACCTATTGATTTGGAACCGAAAGACTTTGAGCTAAATGGAGACAAGCTGAGATGCTTTGCTCTCTCTTGGAAATCTTGCAACCTTATAATGGTACCTAATTTATTCAGTTGCTACTGTAAGATAACAAAAATCAATCTCTTCACACCTCTTGAAAGAGACCATTCACTGTAGAAATCTCTCTCTAGCCAGATCAGATATGCTGAGTTTTCAAGCAAATGTAAGGCTTGTGCCAGCATAATAGATAAAGTGCTGGTAGCATAACTTGAAGGAACTCTCTAATAGATTAGTTTTTCTAACTTCCATTGATGTCTAAGTTTATGTTGGTTATCTTCTAATACTTGCTTTGAATGGGCTAGGTATCTAATCTGATTTTGGTTCATGGATTGTGCACAACCTTTAAAGGGAAAACTGTTTGAATTACAACCTGGTCTGGCTCTATAAGTTTCTTGATAGACTTGCACAAATCACCCAACTTTCTCTGTGGAGTCAGCCCATCGCAAGATCTGAGTGGGAAAACGTGATTCCTTTTCAAGGATGATTTTGCTGTTATAAGATTGAGTTCTGTTTCATTGAGGAATGAAAATAGTTTCTACATCACTTGTGAAAGCAGATGCAGTCCATGTGTCTTGAAGGAATTTTACTGCCATCAGGCAGGGTGTTTAGGAGCTGGGAGCATGAGTTGCAAGAAGACAAGATGATTTTTTCTGGGAAAATCACCTTTCCAGAATTCTTCAGGTTTGAGGAGGAATAGTACTATTTGGATTATTGAGTTCTTTTTAAAGTATCTTATACATAGTAATGAAATTTTTAGTAGGGTACAAGACTGAGGCCAGTATATGAAGGAAACTCAGTTTTCCAGAGCTTTCATAAGCTGAACTAAATGGAAAAACAGAAGCTTCTCATGATAATACAAACACCTTAGTACTTCTTAATGCTTCTCTCAGGAACTCCAGTTTGAGCAGATTGATTACTAAGTAGGATTAAAGTCTGAAATTAAATTATTTACAGTAAGAAATTAGTGGCATAGTAAGATTACCATGTGATGCAGCAGGCATTCTTATCTCTTTTTTTCTTATATAAATGGACTAGGGTCTTGTAATACAGTGTTAACAGCATCTCTCCAGGCTGGCATTGCAAGAAGTGGTGGAGGTGTAAGAGGCAGGCAGTGCTGCCTGCAAGGGCAGCAGACCAGGTGCAAAACACTGTCATTAACATTGCATTCATTTTCCTAGCATTCCAGGGACGTGCACGGCTAACAACTCCTGCCAGCCTGAGGAGGAACAGCACACCAGTCTACCACATTTTTATATTTCTTAAAGCTAATCACCCTTCAATATTTTCATAACTCTAATTTTCTACTTACCTGCAGCTGAAGTTCAAAGTGAAATTGAACGGATTTTTGAACTAGCAAGGACACTGCAGTTGGTAGTGCTTGATGCTGATACCATTAACCACCCAGCTCAACTAAGCAAAACCTCTCTGGCTCCCATTATAGTGTATGTAAAGATTTCTTCTCCTAAGGTAAATATTTTACTGATATTCATGCTTTTTTGGTCTTTTCTTCTTCATTTTGTTTTGTTTTGTTTTTGATTTTTAATCCTTTTTTTGATCATAATTGCAAATAACCTCATGTCCTCATTAAAGTTCAGAGCTATATATCATTATTGCTTCCCTTTGGCCAGTGAAATATTCTTAATGAAAAAAGTGTCTTAGCTCTGGTGCTACCAAAACTCATTTTGGAAAAGATTCTGTAGCTCCAATGATTTTTTAAATTGGGATTGTGCTATTAGTATCAATCATGTCAGTAATGCTAACAGTTTGCTAAATCAAAATAATATATAAATGAAAGATTTTCACATCATGAATATTAGACTGATTGATAAACTTTAACATCTCTTCCTAATGTAATCTTTTCTTCTGTAAAATACCTGCACAGAACTTGTGAAGAAGCATTTGAGAGAGAAGAATGAGTTTATGGGAGGAGAAATAAGGAGAGCACTTAAAGAATTTCAACTTAGAAACAAACAAAACCAGAAGCAGCAGAGGAAAATAGGAGGGGAACTTTTTAGTGCTCAGAACAGGAAAGGAGATATTGGGAAGCAAATAAAAATTAGCTTGTTCTGGATGTAAACAGCATGGGAAATGCTTCTGAAGCCTACAAGTGAAGAATTTGATCAGATGAAGTGGACAGTTAAAAATGTACATTAAGTCTGAACTTGCTCACTTTTATCAATGTCTTATTTTTCACAGGTTTTACAGAGGTTAATAAAATCTCGAGGCAAGTCTCAGGCCAAACACCTTAATGTTCAGATGGTGGCAGCTGATAAATTGGCACAGTGTCCTCCTGTGAGTTAATGTTAATTTATGTCTTGTCTTTGAAAGGTGCCTTTCTTTTCAAGCATGAAGTTAATTACATAATTTATGGGA
Organism: Apus apus; assembly: GCF_020740795.1. NCBI lineage: Eukaryota > Metazoa > Chordata > Aves > Apodiformes > Apodidae > Apus > Apus apus. The sequence continues at coordinate 20,554,760 of NC_067283.1, read as the reverse complement.
ATATTTGCCCTCTTCTGGCCATGCTTCACTGTTGCTTTTTTTTGCATAACACTTCCTGAGGTCTTTGGGCTCTGCACAGAAGTGCAGGGAAAAAACCAGTCCTAGTCATAAGCAGTTACTAGGATGTGTACTGGTGTATTCACCACTCAAACAAATGGAACCTTTGTTTTACTTGATAATTCTTTTGGGCTTATCAGTCTAAAAATTAATGCTGTTCATCTAAAAATGCACCTCACCCCTAAAGATGTGCTTTACCTCTGGTAGTTTAGGGTAAGGCTGGTAGTTTGAGTAGCTCCTCCAAGGAGTATGTCACCACAGCCCATCACTGCTGGCACTCTTGGTCACAGTTTTCACAAAGGGCTGTGGGGTACCATGTAGCTGAGAGCTCTGCAGTTCTTCTGTTGTGCTCTGAAGCAAATTCTGTCAATTTCTACCTATAAAGTGGAGATGATGAGACCCCAGATACTTAAATATGGCAAACCTAGTTACCTGCACAGTCAACTTTCAAGAGTGTGGATAAGAGACCAGAAGAGGAAGGTTCAATTCAGTTGCAGATAAGGAAATTTGCCATAGTTACAAGGCTGAGTGAGGGACATGTTTTCATCATTTAAGTTCAATGATCTCAGTTAAAAGACTACTCTCCTCAGGTCCCCAAGAAGTCAAAGAAGAATGCTAGCGACATGAGTAGCCTCTCAAAGCTGCCTTTACAAATACTTCTGTCCCCTTGACCAGTAATGGAAAGGAGGAAACTCACCTCCTAACATTAGATGCCTAAAATTATACCATGTTACTAATTATGTAGCTAATACTTGTAAGAAAATTGGAAACTGGATGATCTGCATTACTTGTGTTTCTTACAGATATTAGTTACTGGTCTTGGTTTGTCTTAGTTTTCTCTTAGTGATTCTACATATGGGAAGTGAATCCCTTCTCTTGCAATTCCATTTTTTCCAATAGCTATAAACTTAAATACTTTATCTTTCTTCTGGATATTTGAGAAGCTGCCTCTTCTGTATCCACTGTTTCTGCATTATTAAGTGGAAGTGTAACATTAGTACTAGTAACGATTGCTTTCTTTTGTATCAATTTCATTAAAACTAAACAAAACCCCGAAAAGGTGAAATGTCTTAACACAAGTATGAGAAACATGGTTCATTTTTGATGAATGGGAAGTGTGGTGATCGATGTTTCTGGCCTGTCTCCCTTTAGTTGGTGGTTGTTCTCACTAAAGCCTTTCCTTTATTAGGAAATGTTCGATGTAATCCTTGATGAGAACCAGCTTGAAGATGCGTGTGAGCACCTTGCTGACTATCTGGAAGCCTACTGGAAGGCCACACATCCACCTAGCAGCAATCCTCCTAACCAGCTTCTCACTCGCACACTTGCAACAGCCACTCTTCCTATTAGCCCAGGTCCAAATATTAATTTACAGGTACAGTTTTTATGCCATCTCTTCTTTCTTTTCTATCAACTTCTTTGTCTTCTAAATTCCAATGGTAGTCTGATACTAGAATACGATGAATATAACTTACTGTTGTTGATAGAGTAAGAGGTTTTTCAGTAGATATTCACCCCTTTTCAGTATAAAAGGCAAATACAGGCACATTATTGTTAATGCTATTGTATTCACAGTAGCATGTGTTTGCATATTGACAAGGGGGCTGGTTTTAATTCCAGGGACTAAGCCAGCCTGACTGAAAACATATGGTGATGTTAGACAGAATACTTAAGATTTTATTGTGCCCAGGACACCACTGTGCCAGTAATGTATGCACCAGCCCCCACAAGCATTTTTATAGCTGGCCATATGTAATCCAATCAGAGGAATGAAACTGTGCACGTTCCCGCCTCTGGTGACTCTGACTGATTGGTACACTATCACTAGGAGGCAGGTCCCAGCCCCAGAGGCCCTGCATGACAAACTGGGTTATGTACAGAGCAGATCCACAAACATTGGAGGGAATCTGTTCCTGTCTTCCCATAGGCTGTAGAGCTGGAGGGGTTGCGAATGACTGACTGTATTAGTGAAGTCTCAAGGTCTAAGTGGCCCTTCCAGTGTTTCCCTTGTTCTTTTATTTATTGGCCATTGCTGTGAAGAGTACATACTTGCTTCAAGCCAAACTCTTACATAAAAACCAAGTTCCACTGCACGTTGTACAGAAAGACCTTGGGAAGCAGTGTGTTCTGAACAGCAAAGTTACTGCATAGCAACCTGCAGAAAACAGGCCTTGTTCCAACCTCTGCACTGACTTGCCTGTTGACTTTGGGCATATTTTGTCGTCTCTTTTTTCCCTCAGCATTTGCTTTGTATAATTGCATTAAGGTTTTCAGCATAAGGGGATTCTCTTCTTTTTATGTGTGCTGCATAGCATTAAACGAGGGTTTTAAAGACACTACTTCATTATAAACAGTGATTGATGCCTTGAGGCCAAGAAGATCATGCTGGGACATCTGTCCCAGCCCAAATAAGGGCTTACTATATCTAAATTTCCATTGAAGTTCCATATATGCTCATAAGTTATGTACATATGTCAATGAAAATTCATAACTTTGGCTAAGAAAAATGCCTCCTTTTAGCAAATAAAAGAAAAATATATCTGCACCCAAATTAAAATGCCAAAAAACATTTTGTTTTTACAGTAGTCTTGCAAAACATTTTTTGTATCATTAATTTCCCATTAGAAGGCCACAGACTTGACAGGTTTGTTCTTTAACAAGAAAAATTGCTTCAGCTACCTTGCAGGGTATGTCCTCTTACTTTCAAAAGCAGTTGCAGGAAAAGAGACTGTAAGCTGTAGTTCATTTCTGCCTTTTTTTCTGTTCTCAGAGTTGAAACACCCTGAAAAAATTGTGAGCTGGAAGAATTTCTGAGTATGAAATTCAGTATTGTTGTGTGCAGACTTGCTAGATATACTATTTGCTTTGTAGATGTGTTTATTATTTGCTCACTTTTTTTATGCCTTTTGGGTGTGGAATTATAGTTCACTTACTTATTTTATTAACCACATTATCTGCAGGAACTCTGCAGAGTTTTAATAACACTTTCTGAATGCTGTGCTATCTGCTTACAAATTAACAGATTTTTATTTCAAGGACTAAAAATGGGAATGTACTTACAGTTTCACAGTCTGTAGGTCTACTAATCCAAAAGTGCAAAGCAACAGGGGTCCCTTATGGAACATAGAACTTTTACATTTCTTTTGTTTCATTTTCCTATGATACATTTTCAGCTGATACTTCAAACCTGTCATGATCTTGGAATAGAGTGGGTTTATTTTCTAATCACAGTGGCTGAACCCATTCTCTCAATAGTGTTAAGACCCTCTATTGGTATAATTTAGTCTTTATCTGTGCTGTTTTTGTGGACTGCCCTGCAGAGAAAACCCATGTCACCAGCCATTTGGCCTGGAGAGGACACATCTGCACTGCAAAGCATTTGAGTCATTCTCCACTGGGTCCAATGCAGCCCCCCTTTGCCATGAAATTAAATTGGGGTGTTTTTTTGCATTTTTTCAGTCCCAGGTGTACATTGTAATGAGAGATTTGTCTTGCCAGCTGCCAGAGTGGTATTTTTATAGCATGATGCTGACTGTGTGCATTGCATGGCCCAAGGTGCTTGAAGGCCTCCTGGGACTGTTTGAAATGAAGTTGGTGAAGACCATGCACCTTCTGTCTATCTTATGGAGAGTTTTGGAACAAACTGTTCTGACAATTATTCTCAGGTTTCCTCTTGTAGGGAAATAGTTGGCTAATTCCAAAAAAGAAGACTAGAGCAACTTCACATATATGTGGTGCAGGTGATTAGGGATCCCTGGATGGAAATAAAGAGCAAGCCCTAAAAAAATCCCTAACACTATTCTGGAATTGTAGACACTGGTTCTAAATTTCTTGATTGTTCTCCTCCACTTTTTTGTCATAGCAGAGAAGATGCGTCTGAGTTTGTAAAAGCAGCATTCTGTTCAAAGCAGGTTCAAATTTTGCATTTGTTTTCAAACCACAGCAATGACAGATTTTATTAGTCACAATTATAAATTTAGGTACATACTTATTTGTCATTTAACCACATGAGAAGGAAAGGATTTCATGTGTGTACCCAGTTTAAGTGCCTTAAAAACAGTCGTGATTTTGAACTAATAAAAATATGTTCACGTTTTAAAGGCATTGCTTTAGACTCTTCAGCTTTTCACTTTATTCTATTTATAATTCACTTCTGCGTAGTCACTTTTGTTCACCATGAATCCATCTATTTGTGTTTATAATTTCTACATTTCTTTTCCGGCAGATTAGAATTATCTTGAGAATCATAAAAACAAGACCAAAAAAGAGTATGTTTTTTTCCTTATTCTCACCTGTGGCATTTATTCAAATCAGGAACACATGGAGCAACACAGCTAGTCTCTGGGAAGTTTACAGTACAAAGTATTGTCTAAGAGAATTTGTATTTGTAAAATTTATCAAATTGCTGATTGAAAATATGTTGCTTTTTATAAATTTCTGATAAAATACAGATTTGCTCACATCCAATTTCCTGTCATTTTACTTTTTGAGTTGCTAGGAAACCCACCTGCCAGGATCTGTGGCTGAAGGACAAAATTTCCTGGTTCCCCTAGCTCTTTTCCACAACATGCACAGACAGAAAGAAGATATATTCATGAGCTGCCCTGGAGGCAATCCTTATTTTTAGACAATTCTGAACATAGGAGGGCAAAACTTACAGTAACTTTGGTAAACTCAGAGTAGTCTCACAGACAAATTACTGTATAACCCTGTAAAGCCTACTTTAATACTGTGCCAGTAGAGATGATTTTGTCTTGATGTTCTTCACGTCATGTGAGAATGATAATTCAATTTCACTATAAACTATTTCTTAAAATTTTGCAATTAAGCTTGAAAAATCTTTGGCTGTGGTTTGGGAATAAAAGCAGATTAACATATTGAAACCCCCAAATGAGTTAAATAATGTCACTTGTTCATTTTGCAGTGATTTCAGAGCATTATGCTGATGAAGAGTAGGTTTGATATTACCTGGTAATTTCTATTTCAGTCTTTTAATAGTAGTGGTGTGTTAGGAAATTCTTTAGGTAATAATATCACTCTCTTCCTGCTTTCCTTGGCAATGGTCTGAAATCTTGACCTCTTAAAATTAGGAGGTCAAAGTTTAATTCTTCATTGCCATGAAGAAATCTAACTACTGAGAAAAACAGGAGGTCAGTGATACTATTAGTATCATAATACAAACTTTATTCATACCAGATTCAATGGCAATGTTTTATTTTTTTTTTTCTTTAGGAAAAAAAAAGCTACTTTAAAAGACCCAAGTTTTTTGTACTTTGGTTCTCTGCTGGAATCCACTGCCTCAGCCCTCTAAAGTCACTTTCCCATAGTGGTTGTTTCCAAGCAGGCCTCTGTAAACTCTCAAATGATACCTGCTCTCTCCTGACATGACTTGTCCTCTGCAATTTATTTTTTTTTTGCAGTTTGTCCTGCTTCTGCAGGCTCTCTTTTTCTCTGGAGTGTGGTAGGCAATTATTGCTAACTGGCTATAGTCAGAAACTTTACAGGAGATGAGAAAGTATCACAGAATAACCTGAGTGCCATCCTGCATTCTGATTAGAGTGAAAGGAATTGTTTGTATTATAATACTGAATTTTCAGTAAAAGTTGAATTCTAATGTTTTTTTTTTCCTAGTTTAGATTCAAAGTGGATTATTGTGTTCTTATATTGTATTGGTTTCATGATACTTTCTAGTCGAATTTGATATTAGGGAAAGTTTTTAAATGTGTACTTCATGTACATGAACTTACTGCTGGTTGTGATAGCAGGGATCTCAAGGAGACCAGAGGAATGACCATTCAGTCCCTGAACGCAGCAGTTCACAAATTGAAGAGGAAGCAAGGGTTGAACCCATCAAGAAATCTCAGCATCGCTCTTCCTCAAGCCAACACCACAACCATCGCAGTGGTGTTAGAGGCCTTTCTAGGCAAGAAACTTTTGACTCGGAAACACAAGACAGCAGAGATTCAGCTTATGTAGAGCCAAAGGAGGACTACACACATGAGCATGGTGACCACTATGATTCTCACAGGGATCACAATCACAGAGACGAGTCCCACGGGAGCGGTGATCACAGACATAGAGAATCAAGGCATCGCTCAAAGGAGCGGGACCGCGAGCAGGACCACAATGAATGCAACAAACAGCGTAGTCGTCATAAATCAAGGGACCAATTTTGTGACAAGGATGGGGAAGTGATATCGAAAAAACGTAATGACGCAGGGGAATGGAACAGGGATGTTTACATCCGTCAGTAACTTTTGCCTCCTGCAGTCTTGTGTTTCTTTGAAGTCTTGTAACAATGCCCTTGAAAGTATCTTTGGGTTCTTCATCACAGAACATATGGTATCCTTCTGTATGCTGATTTGTACTGCTGTTGCTTGCATAGCAATAGCATGAAATAGAATATTCATATACCTATTTTTTTGGTTAGTGCTATATGAATTAGCGTAGTACAACCACGGAATTCCTGATGTTGTACTATGCTGTTTTTCAAGCTGTTTTTTGGTAGCTGCCACTTGAACAATATCTGTTGCCATCAAGGTGTTCTAAGTGTTTTTTAAAAAAGGTACATTTGATGTTTAATAACTTCCCGTGTATTCAGCAAGCCAGAATCAGCACATAAAAAAAATCTAAAACTTTTTGTCTGCTCTGATTTTTAATTTGTATGCTCTTGATTTGCGTATTGATTTAAGAGCCACTATCTGTTGCTTGTACCTCTGGTGGTCTCCATTTAAAGACAAATTCAGTCTTGCCTTACACACAGGGGATCATCAAAGTCAAAATCTATTTTCTATGTACTGGTACTGTGTACTGTATATACAGTTTATAAATGTTATTTCTGCAGACACCTTCTTACTATATAAGTTTGATCACACTGTTTTAGAGTCCTAATGCCAAGTCAGCAGATTTGCTTTTGAATTACTGGCAACTGGAACAAGCCTCATTTAGGAAATCTGTAACAGTGTTCAACATAAATACTTTCTCTTCTGTAGCAGAAAGCTTATACTTACTGTAAATATGAATGAGTGCTTGAGATAAAGGGTCTAACTCTTATACCTTATGCTGTCCTTGCAAATCCAATTTTGCATTTTAAATTTATGATAAAGTTAATGAACTTACCACTATAAATTATGTTTTTCTGTACAGGCCACAAAATTGCAATGGGCACAGCTTAATTTTTGTTCTCATCAGAATGATAGAGCACACATGACAGAGGTGTGTATGTGAGCGGGTGGGCGGTGGATGGACGTACGTGTGCATGTGCATGTTAGGCAGCGGAGTGTGAGAATCTACTGAAGAACACAAAGGCTACTCAAAAGTCCAACGACTGTTTCTAGTTCTGTCTATTTAAAAATCCAAATTGCAGTCAGGGGATATGAGGGAGTTTACTGACCCAGGTAATTGAGAAAGCATAAATCTGCTGGCTGTTTGTTGAGACTTCAGGAGAGTAAAAACAGGCAAATGTTACTGTGAGTGTTTCACTGGAAATGTAAATTCTTTGTGTTATAGAGTATTTGTTTTAGTAAGCAAAGTTTACACAGCTTGTGGAGAGTTATTTTGTTGGAAAATAAATTTTTGTAGCTTCTCCACTTTTTCTACACTTGCCAATTCCTCTGCATTCCCACTGTGCAGCCAGCTCACTGCTTTTCCTTCACCTAAACTATAGTACTGCTGGTGAGAGCTTAGAAAAATGACTGTGACAATACTCTGTTACGAGCTTGCTAGAGGAAATGGATTGAAATCAAAAGGTATGAACACAGTTTGTTGTGCATTGAACACCTGTTGCACTGGTAAGTGGGGGGAAATTTACTAGCATTTTTTACTACAGGTTCCATGCCCTTGCCTAGTGTAAAAGCTGTTCTGCATCACATGTAGTCTTTGTAATAACTGTATGAATGAAATACTTTTTGTATTTCACTGTAAATAGCACATTCCATAAAGACTGTAGTGGGAGAATAATTAATTTAGCTGGAAGTTCTTTTTATTTATTATTTTAAGTTTGGGAGTATCAGCATTGCCTGATTTTTTAAATATCATTTTAGTGAAATGGTTAAGACGATAAATGGCAGGTGCATGTTTTCTCCAGTTTCTTATTCCACCATCCAAGCAATTCAGTTTAGTTCCCTTAAACATACTTTGCCCTCCCTCTTCCACCCCTCTTCCTGATGCTTTATGTGCATTCTTTATAACATTGCAAGAGGGTGAAATTCTGCTGTCAGGTATCTGGCTGTTCCTCCCAGTGCTGCTAACTGCTGTGGTTATTCAAAGGTACTATTTGTCCCAAAGCTTGAATTGTGGGGAACACAAGAAAAAGGGGTAATTTTTCAAAGGAAGCATAGGTAAGTAGACCTGTTTTATTACTGAATGGATATATGAGTATATAAACAGTGGCATTTGATACAAGAGAATTTTCAGGGTATCAGTGGAAAATGACACTGAAAGGCTTTGTTGTTGGAATCATATCAGATCACATGTAAATGGGAAGAGAGGTTATATTGTCTTGCTCTGTATAGCCTGGCTTTAGCTATTTTACCTTCTTCAGTAAATACCATTGCTCCCTGCAACTGTTACATGACAGCTATGTCCTCTGAAGAAGTGATCTGTGGATTCCACTTCAATACCTTGAATTTTTATATTTTTGTTTTCACTTTTGCTCAAAATAGTATTTATTTTCCACCTTTCTTAAAGTATCTTCTAAGGAATTTTCAGCGTAATTTCAAACCACTGAGTAGTGTATGAAAACCGTGGAGTAGGTAGCCCTGTATGGACAAATAACTGAGAATGTGAAGAGCATAGTTGAAGCCCTACTATGGCCTATATATTGAATTATGGAATATATGTATCACCAAAAAAAAGACATGTCCCAAGCCAAATAATGAGAGAATCATGTTTTTTATAGTACTACTGATTATGTATAGGCAATGTACTAACAAATATAGACATTTCCTAGCCAGACTCACTTAGTAGGTTATTAGCCTTGTGAAGATAATTTCCTTTCGTTATTGTTTTAAGAGTGACAAATTGTTTGTTAAGTGAGCTTGTACTACACGTAATGCACAGTAACACCTGCCTGCTGAGCACTACTTTGAAAAGCACTTTAACAGAATTATTTCAGTAAAGCTTTAAAAATACTCCAACTGGAGGTCATATCAAAAGTTATTGTGATGAAATGTCTTTGCAAAGTTTTGCCAATAGAAATTTTAATCTTATTGTTTGCATTAGGATAATAATTAGTTCCTATTTCTGTATCTGGTTTCAGGAGTTTTGAATCTGAGGAATGGTAGAGGTCCCAGGGAGCTCCAGAATCTTCTTATTTATATATGGAATAAAACGGCCTGTAAAATTTAACCAAATGAGCTAGAAGATAACAAAACTAGTGAGATAAAAGGGAGGAAGATAAAACATTTAGGTGAAATATAGGTCTTGTCAGCTCTCGCTCTGTTTTTCTAGAGAGCTTCAGTATATGGAAGGAATGGGATGCAATTTAACATTTATATGTATATATGTTAAAATGTTAACCTTATTTTTCTGTCTTTTAAAATGAATACACATCAGTGCTGTTCAGCAGCTCAAGTCTATACCAGTTGTTTAGTGTCACACAGACATCATGGAAGAAAGAATTCTCAAGGAGGGACTGGAAGGAGGTGAGAGTAACAGTCTCCAGATCTGTTAAGGGACAGGAGAGGGGGCATGAATAAACAAAAACGTTTGTGTATAAAGGCAGCACCAGTAGGAGTTAAGAGCTGAAAGAAACTATTTTAAAACAGATCCATAAATTACTGCCTAGAAACAAACAAACAAAAAATGACAGATCCATAAAAAAACTCTTCTAGAATACTCATGAATTCCTACTCTGTGTCTGGCATCGAGAATTTGAGAAAGAGTTCCACCATTTTTGCTTCTCAAGGAATAAAATTAAATAGCTAGTTTCTGTTAAGGATTTAGCCCTAGTGAATGAACGCTGGTTTTAAAGCTACAGTGAGTTTCATTGAAGTACCTGTGTTCACAGAAGTCTGTAAACCCTTAACCTATGGCCCTTCTTGTAAATGGAATGTAAGGAAATCAAATCGCACTCATGAAACCCTGAATAAAAGTAGAGACCTATTTTCAGTTCTCTCTGCATATTAGGTTGCTCATCCTATACATGCAGTTCCTGCCCAGGTCTAATATCCCGCCCCTTAATGCTTACCTACTTTTATTAATTTTTTAGTAATTATCATTTTGAAGCTCCATTGGTTTGTAAAGTCGTATTCATGTTCTGTGAGAAGTGCAGACATTTTAATATGGTCCGTTATCATTCCCTTAGCTGGAATGCAGTGAGTGGTGTGATTGCTTTTTATCAGGGTCTGTCTCAAGTAAAAAGGTTAGTGTAAACCACCTCCTGCATTAGTTACTAAAGCCTCTTCAAGATTTATTTTTATTTGTGGTTACATTTAACCTCTTGATTGCTTTAACACATCAGGCTGAAAGCTATTTCCCAAATGCTTTTGACTTTACTTCTATTTCCTCTGTGAAAAGAAAGCACACTACAAAAAACTTTATTACATAGTCTAGAGGAAGATAAATTATTTTTCAAAGAGTGTAATATAACAATTCTGCTGTATGTTTACTTAGATTTATTGCTTTGTTACAGATCTTTCACCAACATTTTAGTTCTATCATCTATAAAATATGTGGATGCCATTTTTATTAAGAATTTTTAAAATCAAATGTTATTCAATTGGATTTACTGCTTGGCAATTTGTCTATCATTTATTTCCCCACTTTTATCTAACAAACTGTTACATATGAGCTTACACCAGTTTTATAGACAGTTTCTTTTTATAACTTAACCACCCTAGAGATGTGTTCCTACGCAGCCCCAGAAAAATTTGTATCAGATAATAGAGTTTAAGCTGGTTCTTCTAGCTCATCCATGTTCTCTTTTCTTACTTTATTCTTATCACCTTTATCTATCGTGCATACCTGCATGGCAATGGATGCTATCAGTACAAAATTGGATTTGCTCATATATTTTTTAGTCATGAACAATTAAACATAAAAAGAAGGTTCTTTATATTTTAAACTATCCATTCCAAAGTAATCACCATCACCAGCCTATTTCTTACTAAAATATTCCTTTTTCATTAAAAAGCATATGAAATCCTATGATCCAAAAAGTGGTGGACTCCATGCCACTGTAACAGGAAAAAGCTATTCCAGGCTGCCTATTTTAATATCTTTATATTGACCAAGATAAATGTTTAGATTTAGCAGTATTACTACTCACTATTTCTGCAAATACAGACAGCTACTTTTCAGACTTTCTTAAAGACAAGATCCAACTGCATGCCTAATCTATCTATTTTCTAGGGCTAATCTTTCATTAAAATGACAAAACTTTTTAAATTTAATATATAAATATCTCCTATAGTGTATATATAAATATATTGAATTGTGCTGCAGCACCAAACACTGAAGCATAATGGTTCAGCATGTAAAGCATTCTTATCAGGAAAGCAATCCTATTATATATTGAAAATATATATACACTGTACATCAAAACTGTGACAATGAGGAAGTATTCCTGCACTTTTATTTCAAGTCACAGTAAGACTGGAAAAAATAAAAAAAAAAAAAAAAGAAGGGCATCTGTCCAACTTCAGTCAGCTAACTTAGCCAAGCCTGGAGTCAAAGAAAGGATGCTGGCTCCTTAAAGGGATGATTTGGAGCATCTTAACTGAGTTTCTGTTCTGAACTGCCTGACAGAAGTCTCTCTCCCTTGCTTCCCAGTTACCATCCAAGCAGAGCCTAGGGAAACAGCTGAGGCTTATCCCTTCAATATCCTAAGTGTTGACTTTTGCAGAAACAATTCTAGTAGTTAATGTTCAGGTATCAGTACTTTTTTCAGGTTAAGTCTGGTCTGCAGTTACACTGGAATCAAATGCAAATCAGTTACTTTTTCTTTCCTTCCGCCTCCCCCAACTAACTTCTCATATAACATAAGTGAGATCACCTTCTTGAAAAGCCTGTTTGTCATTCAAAACTAAAGAAATCTAGGAAAGTCTCAACAAATCTTCCACTAAAAATTCAGAAATCTTAATTCTTTCAAATTCAGCATTGCACAAATCATGCTACTGAAACTGGAGGCAAAGTTCCTTGCTTCATATGCATACACAAATTTCAGTATATAGCCTATGTGTGCTGATTAATGTTTACAGAACTTATATATTCTGCAAAAAGAACACGTGTTTTACTAGCACTGAATTAAAGACTTCAGTGTCTACTTACAATAAAAGACTAATCCCTCCCTTTTCTTACCAAGTTATTATTTTAGCCACAGACTAAAAAGACTAATTTATAGTATGAGCTATCATGATTTAACATAGAATATCTCACCTACTGCTGATGAAACAGAATTACTTTAAATCTTTAGATCTGGTGTGTTTAATGCCAAGGAGTGAGCAACAGACAAGTAGGATACAAGCATTCCATTCTCCTGTCCTGCTAGGCATTAGAGGATGAACTAGTCAACCTTGGCAGAACAGAAGGGACATTTGTTTTATTTAAAAACATACAGTATCAGAACATTTATAGCAAATCGAAGTAAACAACCAGACTACTGAGAAACAAAATTGTATAAATAGTTTTGATTGCAAGCAAATACAAAAGCACTTCTGACAGTCTAAATACAAATTATAAAAATTGTAGGTTTTAAAAATTCAAATAGTTGTATGAAAAGACAGGTGTTTTTCAGATAATGTTTTTAAAAACTGGAAATTGATGACTGAGAGGAAAAAAACAAACACACAGAGATGTCAGCTTACATTTCTGAATTGTACTTACCTTTTCCATCAGCAAAATTAAGAAAAGGGAATACTGTTCAAACAGAGAATATCTCTGGAACTGAAGCAGAATTTTCAAATACATCTAACACATTTTTAAAAATAGATTATTCAAAGTTTGAGCAGTGTATTAAGTAAGTTCTCCATTAGCATGCTCCCCCAGTTTCTGTTTTCATATGATTTTAGCTGGTGATGCTTTTTAACTAATGAAGAGTTAATATTCTTAGCTGTTTGAAAGGTGATTTGCAACATTTCAGATGGTATTATGCATTGTTTTCTGTCTTTTGATATATTAATCACAACTGTAGCCCCTTCTGTTGCAAATGTTTGATTTTAAAATTGTCACTTGTCAGCCAATCCAACAGGCTACTTCAGAACCAATACAGTTTATGCATGGGAAGTTTGATGTTGAAATAGTATTTATTTACATTCCCAGAGTGAGATGGTTTAATATATTCATGCTGCTATAAAAGACATGCTAAAAAGCCTAATCGTATTTTGTGTATATACTATGTGTACAGAGAATCTTGCTTGTATTAAAATAAAAGAGAAATGAGGTTCTAAGTTTCAATTTATAAACCAGTTCTTTGTAAAATGTTACAATGTTTTGTGAAGCACTATTTAATGAAGCATTAACTATTGGTAAACCCGTAGAAACTACCTTTTTCAGAATTCAAAATAATTTCCATCTCTTTATTTATGTTTGCATTTCATAAAGTAGCTTACTGCCCCTCCCAGAGAAACTGTCCCTACTCTTGCTGCACTAGATAAGTGACTCACATGAGGTAAAACAGGCAGCAGTATAAGTGAACAGACTTGTAATTCGTGCACTGACCTACTGTAAATACAAAAGCAAATGGAGACTTAAAAATGATACTGCCCTTCCCCCAACCATGACTTCCTTTCTGCAACCTGTGGCTCCTTCCCAGCAGAACAGCTGGCAGATTTTATTGCTGCCATAGCAACCCTGCCGTCAGCCGGTTGGCTTGGCAACATTGCAGCAGGAAAAAACACACTTCACGTCTGAGCTGTTCTTCGACTCACAGAGGTATTTTTTCAGGTTGCATTCCTAAATGCTTATTTACTGTTCAGTTTAATAAATTTTGCAATAAAAAATCCTATACAGTCCTTATTTGCCAGTGAAATTAGATCATCTTCCCTGGAATCTTGCAAAGAATCGATATCCATTCCTTGCAATGTCACAGTAGATGGGTCAAATCTCTGCAGCAGTTTCAACTGATCAAGTGACAGTCCAGCTCCTCTCATGCCTTCACCTCCGATATGAGGTTCCTTTTTAAGCAACAATAAAAGCAAGTTAGTGCATCAGTAAAGTTCCCATTGCCCTACATAAGTCTGCTGAGTATATGCAGAGCTGCCTAATGCTTAATGTGAACAAGCTGAGTTTATATCATTCACTCTGAGGGGTACTCAAAAGTAATGCGGTCCTTTTCTTGCTTTGATCTGGCCTGTGTGTACACAAGCACAAATAAAAGGTCCAAGCACTTTGAGGAGGTGGTGGTGCACCTAATCCACTTTAGTCCAGTAGTTCATAATACTTACCGAGGACAGGTACACAGGTATAAATCAATTCATTACTCAAAGGACTGAAACACCATAAGAAAGGTGTTATCACCAGAAAATACGAAGTTCTAAAGGTTTTAGGTTTTCACTTTTAAAGATGCAGTGCTTCTGTGTACTGACTAGTAACTATGAATTAAGCCAAAAATAGTGATTCTATAACCAGTTACTAATATATTCAGGAACAGCAGTAGAAATGCCTGGATTCTTCATATTAAAAACTACAACTGGAGAGGCTGAAAGCCCCAATCCAGAATACTGTCTGAAAAGGCATCATTTTGGAAGATGATGCAGCAGAAAAAAATGAGCTTCAGATTCCCTGTGTCATGTAATTAGACTAACAGGTTAATGGGACTACTGCTACATGTATACGCATATAAGGCAGAGAAAGAAAGACGGCAACAGCTGAATTCAGCAGATGACAATTGGCGTCAAAATCCTGTAGAGGAGAAGGGCTTAAAATCACAGCCCTTTTCTCAGCATTTCTTGTTGAGTAGCCTGGACTGTTGTGTTTTTTTTAAATATACTGATTCCTGGACAAATCTAATTCTTAGCTGTATTGTTCTTTCAGTGCATTCAGTAAGGAGATAGAACAAAATGTGCAAAAGCTGGCATTGCAATATCAAAAATAGCCTTCCTTTGTAAAACTGGTCTAGTGTAGTCTATAATGCAGCCTACAGCAGAGTATTTTTTGAGCCATCACACTATGCTAATACATGAGCTCACCCAGTCAGCACATGATGTGAGTTTGTTGCTTAACCACATACTGTGTGCTGTAAAGCTGGGCAGCCAAGAGGCTGCAGCCTGGTTCTTCTCTTACTTTCCCTCAGCAGGGTTTTGGTTATTTTCAGGTAAGAGACAAAAAGAGGTGTCCATTGCAAGTTAAGAAAAAAAAACCCATACAAAGGTAGACAGGGACAGCAACTTGAAGTAATGTAATAGAAGGATGGTAAGCCTAAGGAAAACAGTATTACACAAGGTCCAGCAACTTGCTCAAAGACAGATCAGTTTTTTCCTCTCCATTTTCCTTTTTCCTTCCAGTTAAATTACTGCAGTTAAACTGGTATACAGTATCTCCTTTGTAAATCTCAAAGAGGAAGCTAGTCTGCACAAAGGATCAGCTGCCATGCAGTGACTCCACCTACAAGATCAACAGATCTGTGACTCCATCTCCTGTTTTTTACTTATCAGCACAATTCCAGGATCTGTTGCCAAAGTGAGAAAGTGGAAGACAGTTAACTGGGTACACAGCAAGTGTCCACTGAGAAAGTATGGGAAATACATAAAGGATAGTAAGTTGACCCTAGACTCCAGTTTCCTGCCCAGTAGAAAAGATCACCTTAGTTTACACTACTGGGGAACTGGTTATAAGATACTACTAACTACCTGTGGATAAACAATTCAGTGTCATCTCATGTCATCTCTTTTCAAATATACTATACTCAAAAGCTTAATATATGTAGATACGGCATTTGTGTGTGAATACTAGTGCTTTACTGAAGACTGATATTACTGGTGAGACAAAGTCTATTAAACCAGAATTAATCTTGTATTCGAGTTCACAGGGCTTGTGTTCTGCTTTGTCATTGTATTAAGGACAATTTTTACACTGTTAGGTAAAATGTATAATCTCAGTTGAAACAGCTGCAACTGAAAAATTCCTAGTAAATGGATCATGAGAAAGCAGGCAGGGGAACCGTGGCATACAAATCATTTAAGAAAAGCTTCAGTTCAGCCCTTACCAGCCTACATATAATTTCTCATTGTAGACCTATTATTTTAATTTCCGTGAAAAGATGCATCTTAACTTTTTAAGACAGATACAAATTATAACAGAATGCTGAACAGTAGCAGAGCTAAGACCTCTCCTCAAAGCCATGATGATAAACAACTAACTCACCCAACTCATTACATCAACAGAGGAAGAGAGATGCATACAGTTTGATGATAAACTCTCTTCAAGGTACTAATAAAGGTAACAGATATTTTTTAAATGTATGTGGTATAGATAAAAAATTCTATTATCTCCCTATATATTACTGCCTGCCAGACATCTTAATGGTAGACACTGACTCCAAAAAGACAAGGTACATTCTTGGGATGCTGAGCCTGAAATAAATTTATTCCTTCATTCCTCTGAATAATGCAAAAATAGCTCCCATATATATAAAATCCTCTTTCCTCAAAACACAAGGTTATTTCTATTTGTCTCCCATCCTTTATGCAAGTCTTGACTACTTCAGTAGCATTAATAAGATTTTTTTCATCTCTCCTGTGAATGTACAAAATAATAAAATAAAAGCATTAAAGAAGAATTGCAAAATAAATTTTCACATCTCTGAACGATCTTTTGTTCCTGTTGTGGTTTAAATGACTGTTGTACACATCAAAACAGCCACACCACACAGTGCGGAAACTACTTAACATTCCCTAAATGAAGCTCAATTAAACATGAAATTTATCAATACTAAATATAGCATGTAAGTTTACTGTGCCAGAACAAGCTCACTGGATTGTGTGAAGTACCCTTACAATACTGTTACCTGTGGCTGAAGCTGGAGACACGGAAAAGTTTTCAGGGCCCAAGCAACTTGCTCCTCATTTTCAGAGAGTGTGATTGTACACGTACTATATACTAAAACACCTCCAGGCTTCAGCAGTTTCACTGCCTGCACGGAAAAATAAACAGTAGTTCAGCTTGGTTTAAAATGCAAAAACTTGCACCTTAAGAAGAAACCATTAGGCTATAATATTAAAACTTAGCACTTAATTAAACTCAAATCTTTCTCTCTAAGATAGGCATTAGGATACTAATTCTTCTCAGGGAATACAGCAGAGGAAGCTGTTGATTAGAAAGGTTCTTCTTTCCAAATCAGCATTATAGCTCATGCGGTTTATTAATGCCATTGAGATGACTCATGTTGTAAGATTTGTTATTTGTACAGCTCTGCATATTGCAGACAGATTAGTTCTGTTTTCATCACCTGCTGCCAACCACGGATACACAAGGTTTTTATCAGTGATAATAGATGCTGACTGTTTCCACATATTTGGCATGGAAAGTACATCTATACTATTTTTCAAGCTCTGGTTCACTTTGAGTACATGTAATTCAGACTTAGACAAGTTTAATGAAACCTTATGTTTCAGCATCAGCCCAAGCATGCTCCTACTAGCTTGAAAAGTTGTAATGTGGCCTCCTGGTTTGTAGTCCATCACATATCCCATACAGTAACTCACAGCACTACTGCATCTATGTCTGTGCTGCTGCAGAGCAAATACTCTCACCTGTTCTGTGACTTAGACCCTTGTGATTATTATGAACTATAACTCACAAAACTGAAGAAATGAAAAACTTCGTATTTACTTTGACTTACATACACCTTTCCCATGCTCAATGAATTGACTCCACTTAGCAACAGGTATGGTGGAGCTGAGAAGTTAACTAAATGCTAACACTATTCTCTTTACTCAGCTGCTGAAAATGTAGGGAAAATAAGGCACTATTTTTCAGTATGAAATAAGTTTTATGCTGTGAAAGCACTTATGTTCAATTTAGCTTATCTACTCAACAATGAACACATACCGCAGTGAAAAGCTTGCGCTGTAGTGGCTGGTAAGAGGTCACTTCCTTTAAAGTAGAGGAATAAGCCATGTTTGGTCTCTGTCCCATCCCACTACATGGAGCATCGAGAAGAATTCGATCAAATGACTCTGGTAAGAATGGAGGTCCTTCGGTAAAAAGCAGTTAGTAATGTAAAATGTGGCCGTTTCTTTCCTTGAGACTTCACTATAGATAAGGACAAACTGTTACTTCTTCCATGACATAAAACATTTATGTGTGTGTCTGCAAAAGTAATCTCAGAAAGAGACAAGTCTCAGTGCTGCTAGTGGTAGATTTCATCTCCCAAAAAACTAAAGTTTTAGTTCTGCAAGCTTAATGATTACATGATCCCTTTCAGCAATAATATTTTTAAACTTAATAATTTGAAGGTAAAATGTAAAAGTAATAAAAAAATCTTTAAATATGATTGTTCAGAGGTGCTGGGTACAGAGTTGTACATCAAGGCTCTAGTCAGCTCGTAACTGAACCAAGTGTGCAAATCTTTACTCATAGAAGCCATTAGCCATTAAGATTGAATAATAATAATAATTGGACTGTCTATATAACTATTTCTTGCAATGTATCTGTAGAAAACAAAGCACTTCATAGTAACATAAAATATTTTAAGTTCTAATATGTGACACATGCTGTCTCCACAGCAGAACAATTCAGTAAACAAGGATTGTGAAGACAAGGATGATTTGTGAATGTTATCTGGATAGATAAGGGCATATGTAACTTCTATATGCAAAGCCTGTACTTTCATCTAAATGCTGCTGGCTCAACAGTCCAAAAGTTTCTATTGCCTTTGTGCCAGACAGACTCTTCAGCTCAGCATCACCAAGACAGAGTACCTCCATAGATGTATCTGTGAGTAACCAATGATGAAGAAAGCCACATATATGCTTTACCTCCTTTTCTCCCTCTGTTCCTTAAATATTCAAGTTAGGTCAGAAGTAAAAATAAGTGGATGACTTTATACTACTTGCTACCTAGCTTGTTCCAGCACTACAAAATTAGTCTATTTTGGCACTACTGATTTATCTACCTCTAATGCATTACCACAATGTTCAATATATGTCATGTCTTACTTGCAGGCATACACAGAAAAGACTTAATAATCTCTCAGCATTACAGCTAGCTCTTATTCATCTGTGTAAGTCACTTACAATATGTTATGTTCTTAGAAATACTATTAAGGAAGTACCTTTATTTACCTATGTACCTATTAAGGTACTTCCTTAAGAGTCTTCCTATTCCTGCAAATCAGGAATATCTGCAAGGTACAGGAACAAGGAAGGTGAATTATGCAACCTGATTCCTACTTAGGTTAACCAGTGACTGGGATAAAACAGTGAGAAAGAACAGCATACTTTCCGCAATGAACTAAAAATAATCAAGACAGTAGATACCATGTAAATGGTTCCATCATGGGAACAGAACCAGTATCATAAATACACCACTTCAGAAAAGCACATGAAATGAACTTAAAATAATACACTGGGCTTCTATAGAACTTTCCCCTGAACAGCTGAACAAACATCAATGAACTAAACCTTGCAGCACCCCTGGGAGTTAGGTATTAATAACCCCATTTTACGGATGAGGCTGTGAGGCAGAAAACCCAAGCAATTCTGCAAAGATATTTTTTTCTCAGCCTAAGTAAAAAAAATCAGAGTATGGGATTAAATGTTATCATGAAAAAAGCTTTAAAGCTTCTTCAGTCTTTAATAATAACTGGGAGAGGAATACATTTCCTTTGAGCATATTAGGTTGTGATAAGGACCAAGAGTTTGAGTTTTGTGTTTGCTTCCTGGAGAAGCTGGTAATTACAAAAGAGTAGAAAATAAAAGCATTCACTGTGTTGAATCAACCTAGGTATCAGCAAAGATTTCAAGGACTTGCAGACACATGGCATGTTTAATACAATTAGTGCAAAACTCATTGATTACTATTTTCTTCTAAAAGCTACTACTACCCAAGTTGTTTCCTTTACCTTGTTCATCCTCTCTCTTCTCAACTGAAAGTGCCTTTGTTCCATCATAGCAAAATATCTTAATGCAATTCAGCTGCAGCAATTCAGCATTCTGCTTAATTTTTTTGACCTTATTAGCTATCTTGTCCATGGCTATTACTTCACCCTGAAAAAAACCCAATGTTTTTATCAAAAGCATAGGGATTAAATAAATGTGCAGTTCCTGATTTCCTCCCCCCGACCCACGCCACATGCAGTGTAATGAATGAAGATTAGTTTTCCCTGCATAATTTTGTTATTCTTAAATCCACATTACAATAGTCCTTGTTCTCCCATATTTTCTGTGATACCTGCCTTAGGTTAGATAGGCATTAGCTGCTCACTCCCTAAGGGACCTTATAATGTCTGGCAAGTGGGTTTTTTTCTTTATTTCTTTTTGTTTGTTCTGAACTGTTTTCTGAGCACTAAGGTAAAAATATAACTATCTGAAAGCAGGTAGAAGTCAAATACATGGCAAAATAGGTCACCAGGTTTTAAATTTTCATGGAGATGGTAGGAAACACGGTCACATCCAACTCAGTCCTGAGGAAATGAGGCCCACAGCCACACCTCTGGCTTGCTCAGACTCGTAACATACAAGTATACTTTCAGTTAATGTCCCTCAAGTTACTTTGGGAAATACTGTAAATACTAGAATAAATTTAGATACGGTGGGGGGAATGGAATCACAGTTACATATTATTCCTTTTATGTAAGAAAAATATTTCTCTTTTCAAGATAAATCACAACAAACACACACCACTACATGCTACAGGAAATCTCTAAGTGCAAAGGAAAGAAAACATTTTCAGTAGCATCAGTAAAATCCAGAACAGTAACCATAAAAAAATGTAACATTAATTCAAGTATTTCTGAAATGTTAATGATTTATTATACTGTCTGTGGAAATTTAGTACAGAAAATCTGTGAATGGAACTTAAGATTCAAAAACCAGTGCAAATTTACTAATGGGGCATATATTTTTTGCCATATCTTAAAATTATTTACTCAGAAATGAAAAACCAATTAAGATAAATTTCAACATCTGTATTCTTAATCTTTACCACTTCAGATGGAGGTAAGAACAATGAAAATATCTAAAATTACTAAGGGAAAAACAGTTACAAAAAGTTATACAAAATGTACCTACATAGATGAAAAAAGTATAGATGCCAATAAATCCGTAACAGAAATATATGCTTTTCTAGGCTTCCTTTATTCATCACACTGAAATTCTTTACTGGAAGCTCCATAAAGCTAAGAAATGTCTAATGACTGTCTAACAACTGTCTAATGCCTGTTTGCAAACCTTCCATCCTCAGGGAAGGTTCAATAACACTTCAATAAGCAAACCATCACAGAACTGCCTACCTGTCTTGTCTAAATACACTCCCATCATAACCCACTCCACCTTGCCATTAATGCACAGAAAACTGTTGAAGTACTGTGTAACTTAACTGCAAGATTTCTAAATAATCTGATACGTTCTAGTAACCCTATTCCAAAGAAAATAATAATGCCTTACAAAATTTTTATAGGAAACATTACATATTTTTCCCCTCTCCACTAAGAAAAGAGTAACCTGCATTTCGGTCTTTCATTTTCCATATAAAAATTAGATATTACGCAAATTGTTATCCCTATGTCCACATTGTTTTTGGTTTGTGTGTTATTTTGTCCTTTTCTAAATATTTTTTTCATTTCTTCTCATATTGTTACTTGCTCATGAGATATTTTTGGTTTTGTGACCTTCTACCTTAGAATAATAAATTCAGACTAGATACTCAGTCTAAAATCTTATCTGTACTGCATAGTTGATAAGTTTTACTGAGAAGAAAGATAATTGGATTGTAAATGCTTTAATATGCTTTTGTACAGAGTTGTGCATTCTTTTTGCAGTCAGCAGTAACCCCTGATTTCCATATATTCTCAGTTTCATGAATCCAGCATATTCCTGCTTAATTTGCTTTGCACGTTACGAATTCTCCCATTACAAATAAATCAATAAAATTAAAAAAACTGAAATCGAATCTATTTCAACAGGTCAGTCTGCAGCAAATAAGGTTTTAAATGGAATGGTAACTATTTGATAAACATAGTCTGAGCCCATATCAGTAACTCTGGTGTCTATCAAAATATATTGGTAAGCAGAACATTCCAATGTTAATTGTTTGCTCTTGTAAATTATCTGTGCATTCTGACAGCAAAGTGAAGTGAGCTGTGCAAATGAACAGAGGTCAGACACTCTCAAATGAGCCATAACACAATCAATGACTTGTTTTACCTGGTCATGCATTAATGTTGCAATATGGGTTGTTTTTCCTCCAGGTGCAGCACACATATCCAAAATTCTCTCTCCTGGTTGAGGGTTCAAAACATGGCTCACAACCACAGAAGGCAAGTTCTGTCATAAAAACAAAACTGGGAGAATTCAAACCTTATGTCCTGTATCAAGTTCTGTATTAAGGAAGGACAGTGAAGGTACCTAAAATTGCTGCTCAGTTCTTTAACAGATTGGGATTATACAAAAGAGACAGTATAGGTCTGAGGTCTCCAATGGCTCCTTTTTTATTTAAAGCTGTAAATAGGTATCTAAGATTGATGTATAAGGGTTCATGACTATGGAGACTACAGTGCTAAAAGTAAAAACGAAATAAGCTGGTAATATTATAGACACAGAGCAGCATATTACAAATATTTTATATTGAGCTGTTTATTTGAACATTTACAGTATGAAAATACTAGTATGGAATAGTAACAAACAGTAAGATCATTAGGCAAGAGTTTAAACTTTCTGAATTAAGGTACCAAGAAGCTGAACTGCCCTATTAATTGTATAAACAGAACAGGTGCATTGATAAGAAATAACATGCAAAAATTGTGCACAGTATTGCATCTTACATAATATGGAAATATTCTGAAATATGATCTTCTAACTTCATTCAACACAAAGGTATAATACGCTAGCTAGCACAGCTTCAGGTTTCTTGTCATGGAGTAAAAAAAAAATAAAAAATAATTCAGCTCACACATGGCAAAAACAAGTGAAAAAAAACAGGCTCGAAGGGTTGTGACCAGTGGCACAAAGTCCAGCTGAAGGCCAGTCAACAGTCGTGTACCCCTGGCATGGACACTGGCACCAACATTGTCTGACCTCTTCCTTAGGGACATGGATAATAGAATAGAGTGCATCCTAAACAATTTTAAAGAGGATGCAAAACTGGAAGTAGTTGATAAAATGGAAGGTTGTGCTGCCATTCAGAGGGACCTTGACAGGCTGGAGAAATGGAGAAACAGAAAACTCATGAAGCTCAACAAACAGAATTGCTAACTCTGCACCCCATGCACCAATACAGGCTGGGGCTGACTGCCTGGAAGGCCGCATCTTGAAGAGAAGGCCCTCGGGATCCTGGCCTGTTGGACAAAAATTTGAGTAGGATCTAAATTCTTATGTGCACCAGTCTCTTAAATAACCTGTCTCTCTAACAACTCTGTTCCTTGAAAACAAGTTCTCTGATAAGCTGAATCAGGGAAGAAAAGGCCTCTCCTTCATTGCAGGCCATAAGACAATATATTGCTTGATAAACTACCCTTTGCCCACACCAAAAAACAGCACTGATGCTGTTTTTAAAATGTTAAGATCAATTACAAACAGAATATATGCATAAAAATAACTCATCTGCTGGACTGATCCTTCTGGCAAATGAAATTATGACTAGGACAATTCATTGGACTTACCTTACTGTCTGAGTGATAGTTACACAAATCCAGTGAGAAGATACATCTCTGAACAAGTATTTATTTGAGATAAAATTTTTACGTGCTTTAAAAATTTAAATAACTTTTTTTTTTTCTTTTTTCGAAGGCTGGACAGTACTGAAATCGAGAGTTTTGCCTGACCTAAGAAAACCAGGATGATTCCATGATTTCATGGTATGTTCCAACATAGCACAGGAGGCCAACTATCTTGCCTGACTTTTGCTTTTAATTAGTATTACTGTGGGGGAAAAGGAGTAGGTATCACACATATTAAAGATGTGAAAGGAAAAGCTAGACTGAAATAAGTTCTTAAATTTTACAGTAACATCTACCAAAAAAATTGGTCATTCTTAGGAAGCTGTGCAGTGTTATGGTTAGAGGCAGTGAAATCTGTGCTACTGTGAGATTGTTCACTTATTCTATTCTGGTGTTTTTTTTCTTTCATTAGGGTTAAAACAATACAGATTTTCTCTTAAAGTCAACCTAATGTTTGGAGATTTTACTGATTATCTACAAAAAGAGGCTCATATTTCAGAGTTCATACACAGCCTCCACAACCTGAAAGTTCTATGCAGAGTACCTGTTCAAAAAGAATTTCTAAGTTTTTAAGTGAATATCTCTCACGTCACTTTGAAATTCCTTGTCAAACCTCAGACACAGTATGATTAAACCACATACATGTAGATACTGACATGCCATAATAAACAATTAATATATAAACTACTAATGTGTGCTTAGAGGGTATTCATTATTTTGCAAATAGTAGAGACTTTTATAATTGTAACAAACATACCTGTAAAAACAAATTATTAGGGAGCACATTGTCAAAGGAAGGACTAAGGTAGACTGGCTCTACCATTCTTACACCCATTCCACTGAAAAACATGAAAAAAAAATAGTCACCTACTCTGATTTATAACTAACAGTATACAATTATAAACATTATGCTTACAAACAGAAACTTGAGAAAATGCAAACACTTAGAAATCAACTAAAAAAAAAATTATACAATTTTGTAATCTGATATTCTTTAAAATTACATCATGAAGTTGGGTAAACCATGACAAAAATGTACTACATTGTAAATTGGAAGTACCTGTAAAAAAGAGGGGTTTTTTTTGTACATCAACTGAGATCTAATCCAAGCCTTGATAATGTAAAGAAATGCATAAAACCAGATTTTTAAATGTTAATTTCAATCCATAACTGCTTTTGATTAGTCATGTATGCAGTAGGGCACTGGCACATAATTTCCTCCTTAAATCTTCCTCCATATTTCTACACTGACTGAGATTTCAGTCAAATGACTAAAGAAATTCTATTTCAAAAGCCTTTCAAGATCATTGGCTCTCCTGCAAAGTAAAGGTTTGAACTTAGAATTAACCTGTAAGTTTTCAATATGGATGAAGTTCTGACACAGTTAAGAAATGTACAAGGAAATGGACAACAATAAAAAGGAAAACAAGAAAAAAAATACTGAGCCTGAAAACAATAGATTACTGAAGACAACAAGAATTACTATTATTTTACATATGCACTGCACAGTCCAACAAGAAGAAGGAAGGATATGAGAAAGCAAACTTGCAGACACCAGCTTTGGTGTTACATACTGCCATTCCACTCAACAGGTATTTCCTACCACTACTTCTACTATATTTAAGTTTTAATAAATCAGAAATCCTCTGACAATGTCAGGTTTTTTACTAGATCTTCTGTAGTTTGTTGTTGGGATGTAAAGTCTCAGTCACTAATTTGATGTTTATGCTCTTCTACACTGCTGTTTATATATGGTTTAGATGACAAAAGAGGAACAAACCATATGCTTTGGCAACAAAAAATAGAAAAGCAAGTAATCTTGAAATAGATAATTACCTTGGTAAATGCTATTAATTTTTCAAGATATCTGACCTTACCTTCTGTCTCCTGGACCACCAAAAAGAACCCCTACAAATATTTTTAGGAGATGGAGAAACTGATGAGGATGTACTTGTGTTCCATCCAAACAGGAAAGTGGTACAGAACACTTTACCAAAATGCAATTTTGCCACAGTGAGAATGCTTGTCACTTCTGTTCAGTTTATTATTGAAGTCATAGGCTAAATATAAAGGCTCACATTTATTTCCTCCTACCTCTCAAGTAAACTGGTATCTGCATACCACTATGAACCTAAATGTTGACTCTGGTAATACTTCCTGTAGTACTTCAATCATATTTGCCACATTGACACTACCTTAGCTGTGAAGATACAGAAGAAAGTTGGAGGCACAATTCTATTGGGAAAATAAGGCTCCCAAAAATACTGGAAATCCCAACACACAACACAGGTCTCAATCAAAGCCATCTTGTGGTCTCACATAGGGTACAGGACATTTCAAAACTTCTTCCCACTTTCTTCTTTCCCTTTGCCACGTTGTAGGTGTAGAGTGCAGTTCCTATGGACTTACTTCAACGGGCTGCTTGAACTGAAGATTTCACTGCGACTCAGTTCTGAAATCCCATTTCCAAGGAAAACTTTGACTCCTTCAAATTCTTTGGCTCCTCTTTTACATTTCCCTTCAATATCTGAATATACTGAGACCAGATCTCCAGCTTTCATAACTGTGCAAAGAACAGAAATTTTGACATTAATATTTACTTGGCAAAACAGTAGTGATCAAATAATTTAGTATTTACAGTATCCAACTTACTTCTGTATCATAGCAAAAGTTAAACTTTCTTAATGTAATCAAAGAAAAATATTGATATTGAGCTTTAAAATGTACATGATGAATTATGGCGACCAAATAACTAGAGCTATTGAGAGACACAAAGTTACACATCAGACAGTGTGTCTTGTTTTTGAAGAGATTAGACAGTCCTTCACTTTACTTATTGTATGACCACATGGTCACATACAAGTTAAAAGCACACTATTCAGGATTTGGTCTGCTGTGTGTGCCCCAAGCACACAAATGCATTAAACAACACCAGTTCACACTAAGCATGTCTAATGACCTCTCAACAGCTAGGTAGAACATAGCTATAGTTCTTTTTTCTCTAACTATTGTTTTGATACAAATGATTATATATTCTTGTTGAAACAATTTTTCTCATGTGGCTCTCTTCCCTCTAAGGCAGCTGTTTGCAATGATCCTCTAAAAAGAGTTTTACCTCTCCAGTTAAAACTCTCCAGATCAGTAAAGTATGTAAATACACATAAAAGTCTAGAAGTGTAGTCCTAGAGACTTAACAAATTTTCTGAGCTAGAAAAAAGAGGTGGAAAAAGGAGATGGTTTAGGTGATTTTGTAGAACAGTGTGCAAGTTCTATGTGCTGATTGGCTGAAAAAAATGGTTAAAAATAAAGGCCTCCACTGACAGCAATGAAAAATTCAAAAAAATTACATTTCTGACATGTCTGATAGGCTGGAGCAACCAAAAGATATTTCAGCTTACCAAGAATTCAATTAATTGTATTTAGGAATATTTTTTTCAATTTTCAAGTAGCCTGCTGAATATGCACAAATGCCCTGGAATTCTTAAATGGTACTATTTGCTGGATAACCACTAAATATTTCTTCTTTTTGCACAGCTTCTTTTTATACAATGTGACACAAAACATTATGTGATAGCCTACTGTTATTGTCTGCAAAAACTTCATTGAAGAAAAACTTGCAGCAATAATGCTTCCATCAAGCATATTTGCCAATGATTTGTTGCAGTATTCAAACATAAAGGATTTTATTTCACTCTGTTGATGATTGTCTTTCAAAATATATTAGTACTCTGTACAGGTCTTAAATTTGTTGTAGCTTATATTAGCATTTCATAAGCATAAAGCTTAGAGTTTGATTAGTTAAATTAAACTCAAAGCCCCCTGATAATTAGCTTACCCTAATTTGGGTTGCAAGGTCAGTGATTAAATGCTTGTTCTTGCTACACTTTTTTTCCCCCCCCAGTTAGAGCATCAGTGCTTGATGCAGCCTCATTATATTTGGCCTCAAGTGGGTAGCATGCCCTTTTATTTTATTTTCCTGTCTGCATGTCCCCTGAAGTGTTCCTTAAGTTTTATAGTATCTTTAATTGTCTTTGATTTCATGTTGCATGCATAATTACATGCAGTAATTACGATAAATCACTACTTGACTCAAAGAGGGATTTTCATATTTATGAAGTTATCAAAATAAGAAGTTTCAACTACTCCAGGGCAATATACTTATTTTGTTATCAAGTCTTAGATGGAAAAACATTCCTGTTCACTGAATTGGACTTAAGCACATGCTTAAAACTTACTGAAGGGCGTTGAACATGCTCTTTAATAAGGTTTTCAAATGGAAACAAGAAATTGAAATAATTGAGAATTAGTATGTCAGCTAGGAACTACACATGGAAAAAGGAAATTAAAACAGTCCAGGTGGGAAATAATTACATGTAATTTCTTACAAGCATAATGCAAAAATAGGGAAAATATTAAGAAAAAAACAAAACAACAAACCAGAAAATCTTAAAAAAAATTATCAGTTACAACTATGAGATTAAAAATAGCTGTGGATTGAAAAAAAAAGTCACTGTTGGAAATTGTCATCAAGGGGTGACATTATTTCCTTCCTCTTTACAACTTAACTGGGTATATGTAGAGAAGTCTTACATTTTGAGGTAGATGTGATGCCAGGGACATAAACATGTGCTCCTCGAAGTACTGCATATCCACAGGGGGCTCCAACAATGACTTCAGATGCATGTTTTTTTAAATCTCGCCTAAAAATACAAAATGTCATTCAGTTTAAAAAAAAATCAAACAGTATACTGAAAAAAATAAATACCCCCCAAGTAAACTCTAGTTCATAATCACTGATTTTGTCACAATATAATAGAAAAAAAAAGAATTAACTATTACATTTAGCCCCAGAGGAATCAAAGGAAAGAGCCAAGAAGGAAACCAGGCCACAAAATAAAGCAGGTTCAGATACATCCTGCCACTATTTTGAACCTGCCACAGGAACACAAACAAATTATACTGGGATAGAGAGATAATCCTCTACTCCTTCCTTGGCTATGTGATTTTAAAATTATTTCTTTGTGTTTAACAACAGCTAAGTATTTCCATAATACAAGTCTCCCTAAGTCTTGCTGTGGACTTGATTCCAGTGGAAGAAAACCCTGATTGTGTTTTCCTATTTTACCCTCTAGATCTATATTCCAGAACAACAGTTTAGTTCTTCTGTCTGTCATCTTCCTGGCTTTCCAGAGAGGAAGTACTTTTGTTCTATTTTTCCCTATAAAAACTGAACCTCATAAATACAGAAAAAAATGTTTTCTTACATCTTTTAAGGACTACAACTCTGACCTGGTTAGGATAGGGACTGTACTGACTGTACACTCATTTATAGCAAGATACTTATCATAACTGTTTAACAAGAGATTTATAAGTAAAACATGTTATGACATTTTAAGCTTAAAACCCAAAAATTTCAAACCTGGGTCCAATGACAGGAATTAATAAGATGTCCTGGAGTTTTGGGTGCTCAAGAACTGGAACACATAGTCCTTTGAATTGCTGTTTCATTAAAAAAAAACATAATTACTAAGCAATACTAAAAAATTATAATATTTAAGTACCTAATTAGACTGAAAACTATTTTTCCATTTGTAATGTATAGCTGTAGAGTACAATAAACAAATGTAGTGAAAACAGTTAAGATAGGTTTGGAAATAGTGTGTAAGGAGACACTCCATATTTAAAAATATTGGTGTAAACCAGTAAAAAGTCAATAAACTGAGAAATAACAAGGCCACAAAGGGACTCACTGAGAACTGACTTCAGGGAGTAGGACAGCGTTCCAACACTCATAAGCCTACCACTGGTTTTTGATTTCTTCTGGTTGTGTTGAGTTGACATCAGATCACAGTAACACCACCAGAGCTTGGGTCTAGTCTGTGTTAACATTTTGATGATGTTAACTATAAGCCACTGTTTAAGTCTACTCATGTATCGCTTGTTTTAATACGCCAGGTTCACATACTCTTTATTTTTCTTTTCAGCTTAACTTCGATTGGGTACTGGGAGCTGAGTTGTGCATATAGTTGCTATTTTAAAACTATTCCTGGACTTCGAAAAGATGATGTCTTCTTGCCTCGCCTTTTAAAATATAACCCCAAAACATGCAAAACTATAATTAGTTTGCATATGACAAATGAATATTTCCTCTTAAGAAAGAAAACTATCTATGACCATACTTTTCTTAAAAACTGTTGTGTAGTTTCCTTTTCTAACATAACCACAATTAAAAATACAAAAGGTTTATGAAAAGCCAGACAATTCAATTTTCAGCAAAGCATTCTCTCTTGAAGCAAAATACCATACTGCAATACCCATTTCCATATTTATACAATCAAGCTGAAATCAGCATAACTCATTATTATTCCAGCCAACAGAATACTGTCAACTGCTTCTGCATCACAGAAATGTCTTGGCTCCTGTCATGCAATAGCTCCCTCTACACCCACCAGCATTAATAATTGACTTAATACAGCTTTTATTTCTACCATTTTCTCTAAACTATGATAATGATACTACTACAGTAGTGACCCAATCCTCTCTAAGGTCTGGATCTGCCATCTGAAAAAGAGTTGGTTGTCCTTTCTCTTACATTGCTGCCTTTCTTAGATGCATTAGATGAGGAACACTGCTAGACAAGGAATTTTCATTTAACACCTAATGCTGACAGGAAATCAATATGCCTACATAATGTAAATACTAGTGGATATGTATTAATTTAAGAAATAGTTTTCAGTAATGAAAAACTCTGATAATCAGGCAAAATATGAAGTATCCTGTTATTTCTTCTGTACCAAAGAAATTGCACAAACCTTCTGGATCTCTTCAAACAGCAATTTTTTCACATGTTTCACCGAGGCCAAGCGGGTATTAACTCTAACAGTTGTGAAAGCTGGTGGATGAGATAGATGACTTAACAGTGACTGATATTTACTCTCCACCTCCTGTGTACCTAAAGCAGTGACAAGCTGAAAGAAGGTATTTTAAAAAGAGCATTAGAGGGACTTGCACAGCAGCCTTTTGCTCAGTGCAAAACATAAGCATTGAATACGCATTTTGTAGAAGTGGTGGAATATAGTTGTGTGGTGTGCAATAGTGAGAATTGCCTATGTCTGGAGGCCTAACTCCAGCAAAAACCTCATCAATATCTTGAAAAGGACTTTTTGGAAAAACAGTCATATTAGCAAGGTCATTGTAAACAGGCTGCAGAAAGTATCAAAAGTAACTGCTAGCAAGCTCTGTGATACTGTACAAGGAGCAGTCCTAAGGAGATGGAAGAGTAGATTCAACATCATTAATAACTCTTATCCAAATATATAAAAACATCATTTTTGTGTCCTTTGACATTAGGCATTCATAGATTGTCTACAGTATTTTTGGTTCTGCACCAGGGTAAGAGAGTATTTCTTATCAATATTACATGGATAATAAGTGGTTAATTTTCCATGGGATCATTCTTCAGTAGTATCCAAAACTGAAGTCTCAGATTCATGCTAAGTTTAGCTTAAGTATTTTTATGTTACTTTGAGCCAACTCGTCTAAAGAATAATTTTCTATTTTAAATAGAACTATATATAAAAATCTGTACCTAAAGTGAAAAAACACCCTTCTGTAAAGTATTAAAGTCACACAAAACATTAAGTCAAAGGAATACTAACAGGACTCAATAAGTGAATATTTGTTGATGATAAGTAGGAGCTATTTGACATACCTCATGATTTCTGAAAACTTTGATGAGATACTCTTCAACTTCACGTTGGAAAGAGATTTTGGGGAAAAAAGACATCTTCCCTTAGTTTTCTTAAATCTGCTGGTAAAGAACTGAAATAAGCAAAATATTTTCTTAGTGGTTTTTATAATTTTCTGTAGGTTTATAAATGTAACATAAGACATACCCACAAACTAAGTTGCAGTTTCTAATTCTTCTGTTTCAATAATGAAATTTTACTGTACTCAAAATTCCAGATATTGCTCAGGATATGACTGTAACATGACACAGAATCACAGAATGTTAGGGGTTGGAAGAGACCTCTGGAAATCGAGTCCAACCCCCCGGGGCAGTATAACCACAGAATCTAGGGCAGATCACTCAGAAATGCATCCAGACGGGTCTTGAAAGTCTCCAGAGAAAGAGATTCTACAACCTCTCTGGGGAGCCTGTTCCAGTGCTCTGTAACTCTTACAGGAAAGAAGTTCTTCCTCATGTTGAGATGGAACTTCCTGTGTTCTCGCTTGCATCCACTGCTCCTCATCCTATCACAGGGCACAACTGGAAAGAGATTGGCCCCTCCTTACTGACACCCACCCTTCAGATATTTATATACATTAATAAGATCCCCTCTCAGTCCTCTCTTCTCTAGACTGAACGGTCCCAGGTCTCTCAGCCCTTCCTTATAAGACAGGTGTTCCAGTCCCTTAATCATCCTTGTAGCCCTCTGTTGGACTCTCTCAAGTAAATCCCTGTCCCTCTTGAACTGGGGAACCCAGAACCGGACACAGTACTCCAGGTGGGGTCTCACTACGGCAGAGCAGAGAGGAAGGAGAACCTCCCTCGACCTGCTGGACACACTCTTATTGATGCACCCAGGATACCATTGGCCTTCTTTGCCACAAGGACACATTGCTATCCCAGATAACTTGTTGTCTGCCAGGACTCCAAGGTCCTTCTCCACAGAGCTGCTTTCTATCAGCTCAGCTCCTAATCTGTATTGATGCATGGTCTTGTTCCTTCCCA
The DNA here is from genome assembly GCF_020740795.1 of Apus apus. Classification (NCBI taxonomy): domain Eukaryota; kingdom Metazoa; phylum Chordata; class Aves; order Apodiformes; family Apodidae; genus Apus; species Apus apus. The sequence goes on along the minus strand of NC_067283.1, from coordinate 20,522,154 downwards.
GGCGCAGGATTCTACACATATTCTTGTTAAACCTCATTAGCTGTTCATTTTTAAGAAAAAGTTCTAATTTTTCCCTATCAGATTTCTTTTCCTCGAGTATAACTTCTTACATTTCCTCCATAGTTCAAATTATCCAAAATGCATAATGGGGCTGAATGTCTGCATGACTGTGGACAATGATGTAAAATTTTTCCTTATATTCTTAAAAAAATAAAGAAGGACTGTAAGTAACACTTTTCTCTCCTGTCTGTATTTAATTCACACTAGGACTAGCAAAGCATTTATGCAACAAAAGCTGTGTCCCCATGTTGAGCCAAGGAGCAAAGTTGAGCCAAGGAAGAAGGGAGGGCTGGGAGGAAGATGGTTTAAGATCTAGTTTTAGTTCTCATCTTATTCTGATCAGGTTGGCATTAAATTAAATTAATTTCCTCAAGTTGAGTCTGTTTTGCCCATTGATGGCAATTGCTGAGTGATGTCTCCCTGTTTTTATCTTGACCCAGGACTCTTTTGTTGAAATTTCTTTTCCATGCTCAGCTGAGGAAGGGAGTGACAGAGCAGCTTTGGTGGGCACCTGGTGTTCAGCCAAGGTCAACTCACCACAGAAGGTATCTTTTTAGGAAATTAAATAGGTATTTTATGATAACTGCAGAATCCCATAAAATTACAGAGATGATCTCACAATTACAGTTACTTCTTCATGGAAAACTAACCACCGATCTGACAGCATGTTGGCAACAGGACTTGTTTCTACCTCATTTTTATAATGTGACTGAGTGCTAACATGCATCATGACCGAGCAGGTCATCAAAACCAAATCCTCTTGGTCAAAAACACTGCACACAAAGGACAGCACTGCAATGAAGTTCCCTTAATGTGTTATGAAAGGGAAGCATTACCCTGATACAAATTAAAACAGCTACATCAACAAGTAATGCAGAATCTCTATAGTTTGAAATTTCATACCAAAATAGAAAAGTTACAGTGTGTTAGAAAACATCATCTTTCTGAGCAGAATGGCAAGTATATTGCAATATCTGCAATATAATGAAGGCCAACAGGAAAACAAAAATACTAATAGATTTCACTTCTTGTCATGTAGACAGGGTATATGTCACACAGAAGCATGATGGCACACCTGTGCTTTTAACCACAGTTAAATGGCTAAATACTTTCAGGAAGTCAAGGAAGATGGGATAGCAGAAGTTATGACTTAACCCTGAATAGTTCATAGGGCTTGGTATGACATTACTGCAGAAGAGCTGCTCTGTCAAAGAAACCCAAAGGCATGTAGACTCAACACATGCATTCTGATGACAAGTAAAAGAAACCCACTATTGTTGTGCTTAGTTCAGGGAGAGGAACAACACATAATTAAGAAGCAATTCCTTGGTTAAAAAGAGCAGTCAAAAGAATAAAACCATTTTAAGCAGCCTGGAACTTTTAAAGCCACACAGATGGAGGCTCAAAACACATTCACACAATCTGCAGCTTCAGCACCACATGTATGTGCTTGTAGTGCCCATTATCGCAGAAAAGATGCAATGGATGGCCTTTCGCTAGAGAATGGCCTTAAAATAAGTACAGACTGAACAGCTGGCAATTTTCAGGTGGGGGAACTTAGCTGAGGGGGAATAGGGTAAAAACTTGTAAATTCAGTCACGGCAGGAAGAATGCCTACTGCTTCTTCAAATACAAGAGTTAGACTTCAAACAGAGCCAGCGGGCGACAGGTTCAAAAGCAGAGAACTTTGGGGTTTTTTTTTCAGAGACCCGCTGTGCCGTGCACCTTGCCATACACCCCTGATTCACGGTAACTCTCTGTTCACCAACCATCTCCTTAAGGATTTCGCTGTGCCTCTGTTGCGAGCTGCGTCCTGGTGGACCATAGCTTTGACCTAGGTCCGCATATAAGCACTGCGGGGTTAGACAAAAGAAATTACCACCCAGAAACGCCGAAAAAGATTTAACTTGCAAACCTGCTTGTCCAGCCCTTCCCACATGACCATAAAGTCAGTCGGCTCATTGCTGTGGGAATGTGGGGCTCCCTCCCTTATTCTCCTATCCGCGTTGTTAATTTAAAACACTGAGTGTGGGAGTCACAGCTCTTGGCAGCCTCCCTGAAGCCCCGCGCAACGCCTCAAGTCAGGCCCGGGGGTACCCGGGGGGCGGCGCACCTCCGCTCCGCAGCCATCACCGCTGCCCCTCGCCCCCGGCGGACACCGAGGGAGACAGGGGCCGGGCCGGGCCCAGCCCGCACCAGGACACCGCGAGAAGGACGGAGCAGGCAGGGGCCAGGCCGGGCCGTGTTCCACCCTCCCGCGGCGGCTCTCAGACCGCGACCAGCCACCGGCCCCCACCTACCGCCGCGCCAGGCCGGTCCCGCCTCCTCCGGGGCAGCGGCAGGAAGTTCCGCCTCTGCGCCTGCCGGGATTGGCCGGAGGCCGAGCGGGCGCTGCCGATCCCGCTGTTGCCATGGGAACCCGGCACGCCGCGGCGGCCCCGGAGGACACCTCTGCCGCGGAGGGCACCGCTGGGGCACGGAAAGAGCGGCAGCAGGGCCGGCCCCAAGCCCGGCGCCAACCTGACCCGAGCCGCGGTGAGCGGCGCCCCTACTAGCCCTGTCGCCGCTGAGGAGCTTGTGCAGGAGCTTCTCCCGCGGGCACAGCCGCTGTGCCGCCGGGTGGGCCGCTGCAGCGTTCTGCTCCCTGGGCTTTCCAGGTCTGTGCCTCGGAACAGTCGCCCGCATCGCCGCCCGCATCGGCGCCCGCAGCGGAGCGCAGCGCTGCCGTGTTACGGGGCAGCGGGGAGTTTGCGACGCTGCAGCGGCTCAGGCCGCAAGTTCAATACACAACTCCAGGATACGGAGAAACATCTCTGACAAAAAGTTAATGGCAGCATTTATTATTTTTTTTCTCTCGCATGAGCAACCTGAAATGCTGCTGAGTGGGCTAAAATAATGGGGTTTTTATTTCCACCCTCCTGCACGTCAGTGCCTGCAGATCCTTTCGCTAAGGCGCAAGGTGCTGCCGAGTGAGGAAACCGGAGCACCCAAGCAGGCACCTGCAGCACGGCACTGAAACGAGTTCGCGGCTTTCAAAGGCTTCAGGAAAGAACTGAGTGCCTTTAAGGCCGCGAGCCCTCCCCAGCGGGTTGTAGGCCAGACGCAGCGCCGCCCAGCTGCGTGACACCGCGACAGCGACAGGACGCTGCCAGCGCCAGCAGCAACGCTCCCCCTGCAGGGCCGACCGCCGCGGCGGGGCTGCTTCTGCTCCAGGCAGCGGACAAGCGCACCCCGCGGCTCCCCTCCGGTGCAGGGCGGCTACCTCTTCCCCGGCCGTGCTAGACCCCGGACCCCTCGGCCCTTCATCAGCCTCGGGGAAAAGCGCGGCCGCTCCTCGCCGCTCGCTGCGGTGAAGCGCTGCTCCCGCCCTCCCCGCCGCGGCCCCGGGTGATGACGCACGGGGTGACACGCACGACGCGATAAGCGTGTAGCAGCGGGGCGGCCCTGACGCCGAGCGGCCGTTGGCTGGGGGCGGGGCAACGCCCGGTGCCCGCTCCCCCGCCCGCTGGTGGCCGCTGCGGGCTCTGTCCGGCCGAGGAGCTGCGGGAGCCCCGGCCTGGCTCACGCTTCTGGGTGCCCTGGGGACTCGGCGAGAAGCCGAGGCCAGGCATGGGCCTGATTTTTGCCAAGCTCTGGAGTCTCTTCGGTAACCAAGGTGGGCGCGGGGCCCGGAGCAGACTGCGGGGTTGCGGGGCGGGCGGCGTGGCGGCGGTGAGGGGGGCGAGCGGTGCCCGCGGAGCTGAGTGGGCCGCGGGCAGTCGTCCTTGATTAGAGGCCTGCTCTGGTTGCTGGGTTTACCCTGAGGATTCGTCCTGGCGAAAGTTGTGCTTTTCTTTGTGCACCTCCGGGAGCGGTTGTTCCGCGGCGCCTCATGCTCGGGACCGCTTTGTTTCTCTGACTGAGGTGGTCCCCTCCTCTCCCCCATGGCTGCTCCCAACACTTTGTTTATCCAGGGCAGCCTTTCGAGCAGTGTGCTCTCGAGTTCGTAAAGTGGCGAATGCAACTGCCTCTCAGACGTGTGGTTTTATCGTTGTAGCGGCTGGAGCTTTGACGGATTATGAAGGTCCTGTTTGTTTTGCAGATCCTCCGTTTGTAAGTTGGAGCCTGCTATCTTTAGTATTAAAAAAACCTCACCAAATCTAAGTTGGGACCTTTGAGGTAAAGATCTGTTTGTGTTTCGGCAAAGATGCTGGTTAAATACAATTAGCGACCCAAAAAAATAACTTCTCAAGCCAAGGATAAAAAGGGGATAGCTTTCCCTTCTCTCATACCTAGCGCACCCATAGCTCATGTTCTAATCCAGAGTTCAGAACTTGTGGCTGCCATCACCTTTAGCCCAGGCAGTTCTCATAGAAATAGAAAATTATTTTTAATATATTTATTTTAATAAATCTTGTTTACCTAGCATGCTTTGATTAGAAAATAAAATAGGCAACAAATGTATTGTTTGTATTGGTTTTCCTTGAAGCCCCGAGTTTGGAACAGGCAAACCGATGTGTTATTTTTCTCCCATCTCGTTGCCAAATGCATGTTTTCAATCTCACTTTAAAGTTACTGAAAGTGTAGTTAAGCTTTTTTGTGCAACGCTTCGTAGCCAGTACACTTGTGCAAGTTTTGTGAGGCAAGTACACCTAGTGTCCCTTTAATAGTCTTGTCACGGTCAGTGCACGTAACTCATTCCAGTTCTGTAAATACCAGAGCAAAATGTCAGTGTGTGTACATATTATCATCTGTGTATCTAACTGGCTTTTCATGGGATGGGAGCGGGAGAGACACACATTCCATTTATCTTTCCTCTGGGTATATCGTCCCATCATACAATTCCTGAAGTCTTCTAACAAGGGTCTTCTGAATATGTTGTTGCTTTTGTTGATTTGAAGACTCTTATTTATCTGAACTGGAAAACCCATTTGGTAAGATTCAAGATTCCAACTGTTCTCCAGAAAACTATTAAGTACTGTCTTGATTTTCATAAAATGCTGCAATCTGCGACTTCTTTCCTTCCAAGAAGGGCTCTAAAGAGTTATCTTTAAGAAGAGAACAGATGTTTATATGGTACTTTATGATGTCAATATATATTTTTGGGAAGGAAGGAAGAGGTGGAGTTTCATTGTTTTGGCTTCTATTTTCTATATTAGTGCACGACGACATGGAGAACATGTCTTATTGTATATTAATTCCTGAAAGAAAAGTTATGCTTCAAACATTTAAAATGTTAATGAAAATTAGTATCAGAGTTAAGATAAATGAGTCAGAACCATGAAATACTTACAATTTGGTTTTTATTCCAGTGAGGGGCTTCTGGGATGTGTTCTGATCTTGCTTTGTTTGGGTTCTTTTTGATTTGGTTTGTCGGGATTTTTTGTCCCCTCTTCATGTTGTGACTGTAGAGAAGGAAGTGAGTTTCTGTTCATGGCCAAAATTGAAATCCCACCCTAGAAAATTCTCTTCAAACATAGATTTTTGACCATCCAGTGGGAAATTATTCTCTAATATTAATATCTACTAACATGACTATTTTTCTCTAAACATTAATATTAATAATAAAGACTAGTAATTATTGAGTTGGTTTTGTTTACTTTTCTAGTTATATAAAATGTAGATAATTCAGGTAGAGAATTCATAAGCTGTCCCATGAAACTGCTCATATAGCCAACCAGCAGAGTAGTGCACACAATGAGTTTGACTATCTAGAGGGAATGTTTCAAGGACACAAGTAAACTCCAATGTGTGTGGAGCATATCATCAGTTCCTCATCACTAGTGTGGATTGTGCTGATAGTCTGAAGCATTTGATACTGGCAAAATGAAAGGTTAAACGACGGAAGGATTTAGAAAATGCCACCTGTTTTGCATCAAGCTTGGGATTGGAGCTGTTCCTAAGTGGCAGAAGATCCAGAACAGTAAATTGTTGGCATTTCACTAGAGTATTAATTATGCACTGCAGTTTTGATTTACATAAATATTAATAATATTTGAGCTGAAAAGGAAAAATCTGAAAGGTATTCAATCAATAATGCCTGAAAAATGTACATATCTTAAGATACCTAGCATAATCAAATAAGCCTCATGCATTTTTATGTCTCAGGGCTCAGTGCAGTTAATGTGTGATATGCAAAAAATTTTGTTCATTCAGAGTGACTCTGCCTGGCAGAGGAAAACCTTGTAATGAAGCTACCTTAGATGCTACTAAAGCACTGAATGTAATTTTACGAATTTACACATCATCTTTACTACTTTGCAATTTTATTATCTTGCCATCCTTTCCAATGATAAGGATGAATGACTGGAAAGAGGGTTGAGAGACTTGACCTAATCTGGTTGTAAAGATATTGAGTGATAAGTGTCTGTTGACTGGTATTATCTATTGACCTCTCCCAGCAGCATTTCTTACAATTTAATTCATCTGTTTTAGCCCTATGACTTGTGTAGCATCTATGTGTTCTTATCAGGAGTTGAAACTGTCTTTTGTTCTTATTCAGCTCACTGTACATTCAGCAGCAATTGTTCCATTGAAAATTATTCAGCCTGTTTTGATTATGGTGAACCCATTTTTGGCAAACCCAGACTGGACCATGGTGAAAAATGTAATGATTAAATTACTGTGTCTTTGGCTTGTGATGGGAACTTTTAGAATGGGAATGCCTTTAGATTTTTTTTCCTGCTCTCCTAGCAGAATGCACTTGTTTTTCCATTGCAGTGCACCATCTACTCCAAATCTTGTATGTGGGATTATGGAACAAGAAAAGCTACAGTGCAGAGCAGTGTAAGGAAACTGTGGAATGCCTGTGCTATCTGTGAGCCAATGACTAATGAAAGAGAGGAAGGCTAACAGTTGCTGCCCTGAGCAGAGTCCATCAAGGAATATTTGTTTAGTTTTGTGGATGTGTTTGGAACAGTTCTTTTCCAGTTTTAGTTTGGCAGGAATCTTTAAATAGTGGCTAGTTTTGTTTGTGTGGTGGTGGCAGTAGTGGACAAAACTGTTCCAGACCCTTACTTAGTCTTGTTGTTTTCTGGTCTTCATGCCCTTTCAGTGCAGAGGTTAAAGCCTGAAGTAGGGAGGACAAGTAAGCATTTCTATGTCTTTCTGTCAAAATATATTGTCTCTTAATCAAGTAGTGACTGAACAATGTGAACTTATAAGAAAAATAATTGGCTAAAAAATATACTTTTTTTTTTTTTTTTCCTAGGTGACATACTGAGGGCTTCCTGATTCTTTTTCCTTATTTTCGAAATTGATAAAAAACATTGCTTGACTATTGTCTTCATTTAAAATGTTGTGTTCTGGAGCTATGTAAAGTCTAGTTATAAAGTGTCCTAAGTTCAGACTGAACTTACTTATTTTAAAGGTAACTTTCAAAAGTATGTTTAAAAAAATAAGTTAAAAAATTACCATCCTAAGCGATGATTCAGTACTCAAATGGTGCATTCTAAGCAATATGTAGTAATAAGAATAAATGATGGAGCAACTAATGTATTGCCTGTGTCAACACAAAACTTATAAAGCTTGCTTGACTTATCATTCTGTCAATACTATCAGGATTGCTCTTAATGAAACTAAAAGGAAAAACTGTAACTGAATGTCAGCAACCTTGATAGTGACCACTCTGGCAATAGTCAGTACTTTATTCCTTGTGTATGTGGCTGATAAAGGTCTTTAAGAAAGATGTTCACAAATCTGTATTTTTATTATTTTTTTTAAAATGATAGTCCATCAAAAAGTATTGCAAGTTACTCTGAATAAATGCTATACATGGTAAAAAACTGCTGTAAGAAAAATAATGGTGAGCTTTAAGTCAAGGTGGTTGAACATCTGTAACTCCACAGTTGCTGCATTTAAGCTTGCTGACAGTTCCTAGACTGTACAGTCAAGTTGAGAAAATTATCTGGAAAACCAAATAGAATATGGTTCCAGTGACTACTAAAAGCTACTTACTTGTAATCAACTCTGGAAATGCAAGATGTGTTTTAGCTTTATTTATTTCTTTTAAATAAGACTCTAAGGCAGCCTTTAGTGTGCGGAATGAATCCTTGTATTGAAGTGCCTTTGAACTTTAGTAAAATGAAGGTCCTCCTGCCTCCTCTTTAGCAAACTTCTATCTGCGTTCTGTCTTCAGCCTTGGGGCCTCTAAGATTGTTGTTCTTAGGAACTAGATGAGGGTTTTGTTTTTCACAGCCTGAAAAGTATTAGTCCCCTTTCCAATATTCATTTCTTCTTTCAAACGTGTTAGAAAAGCCTTACTCATCATTAAAATATTTAGAAATATTTTTTTTGTTTAATTTTTGCAAATTAGAAAGAGGAAAGGGCAAAGTTGTGAGAACTGAGTCTTCATTTTTGGGTCCTTTTACTACAGAAGAATATAGAAGAATAAGTGCAGAAAAGAGCATGTTATGTCTTCCTTCTAACATCTGCAAGATGATCAGCATCACTGCCCTATTGTTTTGTAATACTAGACTGTCAGAGTTGTTTTTTAACAATTCTATGCACATATACAGATGTCATTTTTTTCAACAGTCTGCCAGGAATAATTAATATAAAAAATATTTGGATTATTTTGAATAGTCCAATATTGTTCCAATTATTTAATTATTCCCCCTCCTTCCCCCCCCTTGCTCATGTCTACTTTTTCTACTTATTTTTTTTTCCACTCTTTCTACTTGATTTGTAAAGGCTGTGCTCTTACACTCTGGCAACTTTGTCCTGGATTTTCTTTTTTCTTTTGCCAAGGACATGGTGGACTGGAAAGATATTAATGAATACAACCCAACATTTTGAATGCCAGCCAGTGAAAGGGAGAAACTTGGGTTAGTCTGAAAGTACAGTAAACAAATATGAGCATAAATCACTGGCTATGGTTTATTCTGTAACTGTCCTTTTTCTTAAATGTAGCATCTATCTTCTACTAGTAGCTCTTGTAAACAAGTGTTCATCTTGCTAAAATTTTCTTCTTAGTTTGGTCATTTTTATGTTCACATTTCTTCTAATGCACACATACAAGCAAAAAAATCTGTAATATAACCAAACTACACAGAAATAAAACTTCTTAATATGTTTGTAAGTTGAGTTTTCCATTACCGTAGATAACAATTCTAAAAACAACTGCCATTAATACCTGCTATTTGTATGACTTACTGATGCTTTCATCTTATTATTTTCATCCTCAAATCCATATTAATTAACACCTGTGTGACTGTTTCTTGTTTGTGCTTACTCAGTTACTGTATAAGATACTATTAGGCTACAGAGAAACACAGGTAAGATGTGCTTTTTTTGCCCCATTAGTGCTGAACCATTTACACTTCAGTGCTGTTCAAAAACAGTTACCTCAATGGGGATTTATTTTTTTTTTAATACTTTAAGTAGCATGATACTATTTGATCCAGCGCTTTTCTCATTCATTCCTAAGTCAGACTCTCTTCTGATATGAGGGTGGTAGAGCAATTTAATACCTGAAATTGAAATTCCTATTCTTTTCCTCCTTGAAAATAACTCAAAACAGAATATTGCAAAAGTAGAGTTGTCTTCTTCCAGGCAGTAGCTGACCACATGGCTGTTGTGAAAACAACAAAGGGGTATTTCTGTATTTGAACTTTATAAGGCCTTAAAACTTCACTGAATTTGAAGAAGAGATGGACAGTCTAGTTATATGACATTTCTTACTAGAGTTCAAAGCAGAGAATATTTCATACAATTTACGTATTGAGGAAGATTATTAATTACTGATACTGCCTCTTATGGGGATAAAAGTATTACTGGATATAAAGCCAGGAAAAGTTCGTTCTTTCAAATCTGTTGGCAGGATGCAGCAGCAGGGGAACAAAGAAATTGACTTCAACGTTTTTTAGGGCTGTATCACATAGCAACACTCCAAAGTTCCAGGCAAGAGATTGTTTTATTAAAATAACTAACTTTCAGTATCAAGACACTTGGGGTATTACACATAGGTTTAAAAAAACAAAACAAACAAAAAAAACCACCCCCCCACCACTTTAAATCTTCCTTAAACCATCCACTTGCAAGCAAAAACCCCTCCAATTTGATATTGATGATATAAATTCTGACCTTTTAGTAGTTTATTATAAATCTTGTGGATTGAGTGTGATATTTTAGAGGAAATCTTTAAGCTGTGAACAATGTTTTGCTTTGGAGTAAATTACCTAGAATTTTAAATATTGGCTATTATTTGGTATTATATTATTAATATGCAATATTAACAAGTTAGTAAAGTTATTAATGTACAATATGAACAATGTATTAATATTATTAATACTATTCAAAAGTGAGCCTATTAATGGCAAGTTTTACTTGTAGTATCCACTTGTAAATTCTCTGCTCGCAAGTGATTTGCTTTTTTGTTAGTAAGCAGATGAGTTTTCACATGTATCAAAAGAACATCTATACTAATTGGCTGTTTGAAATTCTGTGAAGGATTAACTACAGCAAAGCATATAAGCGCTGGGTTGTTTGTTTTGGTTTGGATTTTGTTTTTTTTCCCCTGTGCCTGGAAAAATAACGTTGCACCATTTGGAAGATCACTATTCTGTAAGATGGACTTTCTGGCAGGTTGAGGGAGGTGATCTTTCTCTTCTCAGCACTGGTGAGACCTCACCTGGACTAGCGTCCTGGACTCTTCAGTACAAGAAAGATATGGACATGATGGAAAGCATGCAGTAATCATAGAATCATAGAATCATAGGGGTTGGAAGGGACCTCGAAAGATCATCTAGTCCAACCCCCCCTGCCAGAGCAGGGGCCACAATGGGCCACAAGATGATGAAGGGACTGGAGCATCTTGCATGTGAGAAAAGGCTGAGATTGTTTAGTCAGGAGAAGGCTCAGAGGATCTTCATGTATATACATTTCTGAAAGGAAGGTGCAAAGAGGACAGAGCCAAGCTCATTTTGGTGGTGCTCAGTGCCAGGACCAGAGGCAATGTGTACAAACTGAAACACGGGCTTCCCTCTGAACTTTAGGAAACACTTTTGCACTGTGTGAGTGACTGAACTCTAGCACAGGTTGCGCAGGTAGGTTGTGGAACCTTCATCCTTGCAGTTAATTAAAAGCCATCTGGTCACAGTCCTGGGCAACTAGCTCTAGGTGGTCCTGGTTGAGCAGGGAGGCCAGACCAGATGACCTACAGAAGTGTCTTCCAACCTTGACCATCCTGTCATTCTATGACTTTTCAGTTCACAAATTGCCGCATTGGAATTAGTGATCTATTTGAAATAAATCTGCATCTTAGTTTTTACTGTACAAATAATGGTGGTCCCTTAACAAGTGGTTATTATTGATCCTTGAATATCAGGCTAATATTTTGTGCAGTCTTTGAATGTTTGGGGATGTTCTTAAAATTATGCACTGCTATGAGTTGTATTTTTTTCATTGTACTTCTATTTTGAAAACTAGATCTTTTTAATGAAGTAATCATATTGGTAACCATTTCTGTGAAGACTTCCAGTACTGACTATTCCTAAAACCGTAGTTTCAAGAGATGAGACTGTGCATTAATTTTTTTCTGTTCTGAAGTCACCAGTATTCAGTGTAAGCTATTAAAATAAGACAAACGAGCGGTTGCTTTCTTCAGGAAGCAAAAGTGATTAAACAGAATTACAGTTATGGCTGTTTCCACTAATTTATTCTTGTCTTTTTTGTGTATATGCAGAGCACAAAGTAATCATAGTGGGACTTGATAATGCTGGAAAGACTACTATTCTTTATCAATTGTAAGTATATGAACTATTTTGATTTTTTTGTTTGTTTGCATTTTAGTATTTACAGGGTTTAATAATTGAAAACTCAGGTTTTTTGACCTAGTGGAATCTCTGTGGTTCTAGATCACACACAGTTTGTACACTAGCAGTATTAGTTGTTTGAAACAAGAGTAAAGATGTACATAATAACTGAAGGAACTGCAGTGTTTTAAAACCAAACTGTAAACTGAATAACAAAGTTCTACACACAAACATATACAAAATTGTACATGCAAGTGAACTGCAAATTCTTTTGCCATCAAAGCTTATCTTTATTTGTACGCATAGAAATAATCGTTTCACCAACAGGTGCACAGATAGTCATTCTGCAAAAATCCAGAAATGTTTCCAGGTGTTTCCTGATTGGAGTATCAAAAATTTGTGATGGAGAATTCCTCAGAATAGTTTTTTATCTTGGCTTAGTCCTACCTTAAGCATTTTCAATGGCATCATTGCATCTAGATCTTGCCAGCATTATAATAGTATCTATGATAAATTTGAGAATATTGACAATTGAGTGCTCTGATTAAATTGTATTCTGATATATATTTTGCACAGTTTAGTATTTCCCTTATTTGGGATCTTTACAACAGCAACTTCTACTTTGAAACAAGTGCATTTTGAGTATCTGTTAAAGTGTCCTGTGAAAAGAGAAGCCACTTAAAACGCAGATGCTTATCCATTTGTTATAAGCCTTTTATATGCTTACTTTTCATCGCTGATGTCTTTAAGCGTGTCTACAGTCTCTACTACAAAAGCACACTAGAGCTTTGTCACCACATTTTAAGTTCAAATTTAGATTGAACTAATCTTGTTACTAAAGAACTGCTTTTAAATATTTATTTTTATAAAAATTCAAATTGATAGATTTTTTAAATATGCCTAGTTTTCAAATCTTTTTTCATCAGTTATACATATTTACTTTGTCTATAACAAATTTGTTATAATTGAGCTGTGACAAGCCTTATGGATTTTAATGGTCTTTATGGTGTGATATTGTTTCCTTTAGCTTAATGAATGAAGTGGTTCATACTTCTCCAACCATAGGAAGCAATGTAGAGGAAATAGTGGTGAAAAACACTCATTTCTTAATGTGGGATATTGGAGGACAAGAATCATTACGGTCATCGTGGAATACGTATTATTCAAACACAGAGGTATGAGAACCTGCTTTGGAGTCTGCATATCCAATAAGTTTGTTTGAAATTATTTATTAAGAATATTGGTAGATTTTTATAAAGATCTCACCTGTATTTTTTTAAATCTCTTTGAGGAAGAGCAAACTCAGAAAGTGTAAGATGTCTCTAGTATGTACCAATTTTCTGGTAATATTTGGAGTATTCTTCCTGTATACTGTACAAACTGTGAAGTTAAGACTTCTTTCCTAGACAGTCAGATGATACCAAAATACTTTTCAGATCAAAAGGGTTTTTTGCATGCTTTTTCAAGGAGATTAAAAATAATATTTTGCAGTGTAGTTTGCAAATTTGGTGAGAATTTGCAGCAGTTAACCTAAGTTCTGTACATCTAGTCTGAAATGTTTTTGAGGTAATGATGATTAAGGATGAGGAATTAAACTTTCTCTAGGCAGTAGTATTTAAAAAGCTCAGCAGCTTGTGGCCTTTATCCAAAGGATAAGGAGAAGGCTAGCTGTGCAATACTGATGAGGTACTGGTAAAGCTGCCATTGCTGGAAAGGTTGGAGTAGAACTGAGCAACAGTTGTCTTTCAGGTTTTTGGAGGGTGTTTTGGGGTTGTGGGTTTTTTTGTCAGTCTTTTTGATGCCGAAGGGTTATCAACACAATGTGCACATATAATCTCTGTAGCCTCACTTTGAGACTTCTATGTTGATGTTAATTATTTTAGACGTCCTTTCTTACTGTTTCTACCAAAAGCAGTGATCTCTCTTAGATGTTACTCATCATGTAAGTATTCAACCCTCCTGCAAAATGAGGTTTTCTGCCCTGTGCTCTAATTTGAGAGAGGGTAGAGTAGAGTGATCCACTCCAGATTTTCAGAAGCTTTTTATCTACTGAAAGCCTGGTGGTGACTTCTCAACCTTTGCCTCTAATATTTTAAACTTATATTTAATTTTATCTAGAAAAGTATGGCTACACCTAAGACACCTGCACATGAGGGTGAAGAGACTTCTGACAGCCTTACTTGGTACAATAAGTTCTTGGCATTTGTCCATGGAGAATCTTTTCTTTTTGAATTTGGGGAGATGCATGTATTAGTTCTTTTTTTGATCATTTTTGGGATGTTGTCCATCATATTCTGGATAGTAAGTGTTTGAAATCCAGTGCTTTCTAGCACTTGCAGAGAAGAACTTTCCTTTTACTTAGAAGCTTTGTCTACTGGAAACAGCTGAGAAAGAAAAGAGGTCTGTTTAGTATGCTAACCCTAGCCATCCCAGATATGAATAGTTCCTTTACTGTTCCTCCTCAACTGCTAGACATCTCAAAGTCACTGCAATGTTAAATTGACATAACTTTTCATGCTTTGTGGTTATTTTCAGTGGGTAATGAATCTCCTGAATTTTACAAGGTGAAGTGATTTGGAGCCTATGTTGGAGAATTATAGCAGTGACTTCTAATCCTCCCTTTATGTTACAGTCTCTCTTTTCTCTCTTTCTGTATCTGTAAATTGAATCAAAGTAAACAAAATCTTTGGAGTAATGTAAAAATTCCACAAATAAGCTGTTTAGTGTGTACCTGTCCTAATTAGTTTCAACCTAATATGGCTAATTTTGCAATTCTGTTTTAAGAGTCAGATCATAATCCTTACAGAAAGGATGTTGAGACAGACTTACAGATGTAAGATTTGGGGGAGGAGGAAAGTGGAGGCAGCTTTCATGGTGAAGTTATTGGGGGTGGGGAAAAACAAAAAGAGTTTTAGTAGAAGAGAAAAGGAATGGAAATGTTCACATCTGGGAAGAGAAGTGATTGAGTCTCTCAGATTAGTTTTATCTCTTTGTTTTCCTCTCCAGTGCAGCATGTGTTTACTGTAGTTAGTGGTTTGTTTTGTTTTGTGATTTTCTTATATTATCTGTATGATTTTCATCAGAATGTGCTTGCTCTTTCTACTAGTTTTTTCCACTTAATGATTCTTTTAGCACAGCTTGGAACACACTCTGAGCAGAGCAAGTGTTGAACACTGATCAGTTGTTATGGTTTATGTATGCATACTATTGTGGGATGCTTACAGGCATGTACTTGAGTATTACCAGCTATGTAATGCCATGTCTTTTTCATCTTCCTATGTTGTAAGGCTATAAAATAGCAAGGAAAAGAAACAGTGGGGTAAAAGAAAATAATTTTTGTACCAGTGAAAATCACTTCCTATGGGAGACCTGATATACTAGACCTAGCAGTGTTTCAGGATTCACAAGTGTATGGGCATGAGAATAATGTGCCTGGCAGGAGCAGTAAAGGTAAAATCATTGCTGTAGCCATCTCCCAGTGCCTCAGTGGAAGGCTGCAAATTTGTAATTGAGAGGCCAACTGCACAGGCTCTTTGCATTACAAAGGGCACCATGTTGTGCAACAGTTTGTTAAGCCCTACAGATCGATAGCTTTCTGAGGTCTTATATACTACTTTGAAATTACATTTCTTAAGCCTTGTCAATAAGATGATGCTGAATTGCTAAAAATGCTTCTTTCAATATAGGGAATTTCAGTTTCATAGTTTTCCAAGTATGCAAGTAGGAGTGGGCAGTAATTTCTCTTTTCATTGATAACTGCATAGCAAGTTTGTCATTCATTTTTAAAGTGTAATCCACTATCTATAGTTGCTTTTGGTACCCACATCCCTACTTTGCTTATGATGTAGGGCCTGAAATCCACCAAGGAGAATTTACCATAGTATATTAAAGTAGATCTTAATAGCAGTGATGACATGTACAAGCACAATAATTTATTTATTTATTTTTAACATTAATGTATGATTCCCAGAGCTCTAAGAAAACGCTGTAACAATAACCTCTTGTTCTGTTTTCTGGTGTGCTCTGAGAGTCTGTCTCTTATATGGAAAGATTGTGGTAGTAGTCTCTTTAAAATGTGCTCTCTGTAATTTATATTTTGTACTTACATACTGAACTATTGTTTTTTTCCCCTTAGTTCATCATTCTTGTTGTTGACAGCATTGATAGAGAGCGACTTTCTATTACAAAAGAAGAACTTTATAGAATGCTGGCTCATGAGGTATGGTGGGGAGTTGGGGTGATAGTTTTCTTTTGTTGTGAATAGTCAAATAAATTACATGCTTCCTGTGTTAGCAAAAATTATACTGTAACAAAAAATTTCTAAGCCTAAATGTTCATGCATTTGGTCACATTTTAAACCCATGTAAATTATAAATAAACAGGAAAATTATTATGAAGGCATCTTCTAGTGGGGCTTGCTTGATGGTAATCAAGCTAATCTTTACTTTGCAAATACTGAGCTTTTAAAAGATTTTAAACTTCATAATAATGTAACAGGGTATTATTTTTCTCCACCACTATCTCTCGTCTTTCAGTTAAATTATTAAAATGTCAAGAAACTTTTTAAAAAAAATTTTACTTTAAGGAAGTAGTCAATTCCATTGCTCTTTCTTGTTTGTTTTAATCAGGTTTCTTAAAGTTAAGGAGCATATCTAATACTATGGATAAATTAGTTTCAGTTCAGTTTCCTTCTGTATTGTAATTTGTAGTTTTATTAGTATATGTTGTATTGAGCACTGTTGAACACTGGGCCAACTCCCTCAAACATCCTAAATTAACACCTACATTGGATTAGCTAAAGGACGTTAAAACCTTCTGTGATCACTCTCCAGCTAAATTAGAGTTGTTTTTAATCTATGTATGTCCCTTCATTCTTGCAGGAAAATGATTTAGTAAAATGCAAGTAATGTGGAGTTAATTTCTCAGAGAGATTTGCATTGTTTCATATGAGTGAGGTTTTTACTTTATAATTAATTTTTATGAAATTTGATTCAGGTAGTAGGGAGCAAATATACTACCAAAAAAGGTGGAAGGATGACTTTGTGTGGTGAAGTTTCCCCATGTAATTCATTAGTTTCTAGTGTTATGAACTCTTAAGAGAGTTGTGCTCTACCAGCTTTTGAAAATAGTTCGTAGGCCTAGACTGGACTTACTTGTAGGAGCAAATTTTCAGCTTTGGACCATAAGGATTTGTTTTTTTTTCTCTTGATGGGGACATAGTCTGAAAAGGTAATATAGATTTAACTGTGTTGAATAACTTTAATTGCGAGTCAACTTCCTGAGTATTTTATTTGTTTACCTTTCTGCATTCCTAAAACCATACATCCTAGTTCTTGTCCCACTGCTATGTGAAATCCTAACTTCCATACAGAAACAACGTTTTATCAGTTTCTGTTTTACTATAGCTGCTGCAGCATTATCAGAGCTCCCTTATTGGAACAATAGTGTAAAACTTAAAATAATTTAAATGCATTTTTTTAAATTGTTACTGTTTTAATCACTACAGAACTTAATTAATGAAATTGAAAGTGTTTTCAAGGGAATGTTATCTAGAAGGCCTTTCTATTTTAATAGTATCTAATACAGATTTGGAATGTTTATCCAATAATAATTCTGCTGGCTGGATAGTGTGGAGCTAGATACATTTTAACAAGACTTTCATTAGTTAACATATGCACATGGGGTCAACACTAAACAGATAGTCATATAATGCATTAATAATTTGGTTGTCTGTGGTGGATAACACTTCTGAATAAGTCAGTTTCTTCAGTATTAATGTAGTTAATTTTTAAGGCAATAAGTCTGTTAAAACTACATGCTGCTGTGTAATTGTAGATTAGCTTGAATACTGTTCTTTTAACAATTTCTGTTCATGCAATAGCCTTTTAGTTCTTTATAATAATTATTATGAATACTCTCAATTACTTCGAGGATTTACGGAAGGCTGCAGTTCTCATCTTTGCAAACAAACAGGACATGAAAGGTTGCATGACAGCTGCTGAGATATCTGCTTACCTCACCCTGAGCTCCATAAAGGATCACCCGTGGCACATTCAGTCCTGTTGTGCTCTGACAGGAGAAGGGTAAACACTTACTGCGTAGCGTAGTGATAGATGGTGCATGAGAATGCTGATTTGAAAGCCTATTGACACGAATGTGAATTTACTGAAAGAACACATTTTTCTCATATTTGCTGTCAGAGGGACGTTTTGAATTTTTCTTTTTCGTTATTGAACTTTTTGGATTTATTTTTTTTCATGGTTCATACTCCAAATTTGTTCCTAAGTCTTTCAGCTTACTGTTACAGAACAGAACCCAAATGTCACCCCCCAAAAAAAAACAACAACCCATGAACACCCTACCCACCCAAATATGTAGCTGTAGATATAATTGTTACTACCTGTCCATTACCCTCTCATTCTGTATGTCTTTGTGTAGCTAAAGAAATAAGTTACTGTAATCTCCCTTTACGTTCTGATCTGCGTTAAGCTTCTAAGTTTAGCGAAAAGTTGGAGGGGGGTTGGTGATGGGTTTGTTGTTTTGTGGTGGGGTTCTTTTGGCTGGTTGGTATTGTTGATAAGCATTCAAATAGCTTTGATCTGGCATAAAACAAAGCAGTTGCCAATATTAAACCTTTATTTTTATTTGACTGATGCAGCTAATTTTGGAACTTTTATATTTTATGCCAGCAATTACTAAAATGGAAAGCTGAGCTTTCATTAAATCCTTTGTCTATAAAGGTCAAAAAACTTGGATTGCATTGTTTCATTCTAAAAGTTAAATCTGCTGTGCTGCTCCCAGTTCTGCCAAAGTCACTTTTGACAGTTTAGTTTTTGTATTAACTTAGATCTTCAAATTATTTGAAAGAAGGTAGAAATTAATTAATATGAACTTCAGTTTAGAAAAAATTACCATTGTAGACTGCTGCTTTCTTATTTAAAAAAGATGAGTAATTTGAATACTTAAAATTGTGATAGTAGTGAGACCAAGTCATACAAAAATAATCCTAGAGTTAGATCTGAATCTTCTTGGGAAGATCTGACAGAAATCTAGCTAAATTAGCCCCCTTGTGATAGGTAGTCATTGTATGCTTCACAATGTACAGCTTAGAGATGGCATAAACTAGGTAACTAGATCCCTGAAACATCAAAGGAAAGTCTGTCTTCTGAAACGGTATCTTACTGTTGAATAGAAACATTTTTTTAGTTTTGTAATGGGATTTTAGAATTCCTGATACATTGGCTTTTCATGAACCAGTTCTGTCTGGATACCTGTTCTTTGTCTTTTACTATTAGTATGTGAAGGTCTAATTTTCAAGTAAGCAGTATTTCATGAGAAACCTGTAGAGAAAGAAAAGCTTACTTGGTTCCATGTACTTATGAGTAAGCATGTTAGGAACAGTGTCTTTTAAATTTACAAGGAAAAGAAACTGAAGGAGAGCCAAGCTTCAATAAAATAGCATCCCTGACCATCTTCTTTTGGTTAAAGCCTAAGCAGACTTAGTTTAAAACACTGTTTGCTCTGTTCAAGTTTCAGTCCCAATTCCAGCTGATGTTATTGAAGTAAATGTTTTAAAATATAAAAACTAGTAGAAACTACTTTAAAGATGGTGGACTAGAACTAGTACCAATATAGCATCTCTTATCTTTCAGATTATGCCAAGGCTTGGAGTGGATGACCTCCCGTATTGGAGTGAGATAGCTGCTTTTTTCTTTTCCGAAAGAAGAGACTTCTATTTATCTTGTGAACATGTACATTTTTCTGTACCTTGGCTGCTGAGGCAGTGACCATGTTTAATTTATATCAGCCAACCCTCAAGCTGTGCTTGAATCAAGTGCAGTTGAACTGAAACACTAAATATTTTCTTAACTTTTTTTAATACACTAATCTTCAACTGGATGAACACGTGAATCTGTTTTTAAGCATTAAAATTCCTCTGAATATGTATTCTGACTTTCTCAGCGATAGCTTTTTAAAATTTTATTGTCATTGTCAATATTTCATACGTCCTCTTTCTTAATAGTCTATATAACTTACTAACATAAATGAGCACAGTTTCTTTAATAATAAAAAGTAGTGAATAGGTTGACTTTGGCATAGCTTTAGCCTCTAAGGATAACCACATCTCTGTCTGGGTGTCCTGGAACATCAGTAGAGTTCTAGCCAGCATAGGAATTAATAGTTATGAATGCAAATTTTTAAATGCTGAACAAGTTAGTTATAGTTAATATTGTGGTAGCCTTTACCTGGTGTGTAATTCAAATTCTGCCTTAAAAAAAACACCATTTAGTTTTCATTTTCTCCGGTAAGTAGTTCTAGGATATAATTCTTCTACCTGAAAATACATCTCTGTACAGTGGATAAAAAAAAAAATAAATAAGTGCTGGTTTAGTAATTTAGAATTTGAATACCTTTTTTAAAAATAAACCTTGTGTTAATTAAATTTGGAATCACAGCAGCCAGTGTTATGTGTAGACTTGCTGTAATCTGTTAAAACTTTAAATACTGTATACATAAGCCTCCTTCTTTTTTTTGTGAGAGTGCTGTTTTCTAAATAAATGCAAAATCAAAAGGGAAGCTGGGTTTATAAACAGAACAAAAATAATGGTGCTGTGCCTGTATACTTCAGAATGAAGCTAATATTGACATTTATTTACTGCTATCAAATACGTTTTCAGATTCTGTTGCAGAGAAAATATTTTGCCTTAATTTTTTGTTTTAGTCATATTTGCAAGAGCAGAGAATTTTTTATGGTGTTTGAGTTAGATTCATTCACCTGAAATTTAGAAACTGAATGTTAGAGAGCTTCGATTTGAAAAACAAATGCTTAAAAATTGGACCTAGTAATTCTTAATTTAATTTGAAGGGGATGAAGTTAGATCTGTAAGGGATTCTAAAGGTATGGATGAAGTTAATTGAGAACATTAGAAGAGAAAAAAAAACACCACCAAATGCCAAGAGAACACCTGAGGAAAAAAGCAACCCAAAAAAACCAAAACAAGAGTGGACACCAAATTCCTAGGGAAATCCAACAGCAGTCAGATGTCTAACTGACATAAATGCTTGGCAGGTTTTGCAAAAGCACCATTCTGTGCTGTTGCATGCCTAAAAAACATGTGGAGTCTGTTTACTAGAACGATTTTGCTAATTGACTGTAGGCCTTTAATGACAAAATCGTTTTTATAAATCGTTTGGATATTCAAACACACTGAGTTTTCTTTAATAAAATTTTACATTTTGTAAATTTCAGTTTGATTCCATTTTATTTGAACACAGCTTAATCAAATTTTAAACTATTAGCCAATAAATAGTCATTTTAAAAGGAAGACTTTGAATACATGTGGAATCAATGATTGGTTGAATGAAGTTATATATTAATGTTGGTTTGCAAAAGTCACATTTAGAAGAAAGACCATGTAGAGTGTCCAGTCAAAATGCTCAGAAAATAACTTAAATTAGTAAAAAGTAGTACTTAAAGAGAAGAGGAATGCAAGGCAAGGTTAAAACCTGACACTAAAGTTTTTTGTTTCGATGTTCATGCTAACAGCTGTTCTAATGTGTGACAGTAAGATTTGTTTTGTTCTTAGGGAAGCAACTATAAATGAAAAAAATAAAATTACACTGTGAATGAGGTTTCTTGTTTGGTGACTTAATTTCAGTTTGTGATTTAGATTTGTGTTCTGCTTTTTTGGAAAAAAAACAACAACAACCAGAACCTAAAAAGCACAACAACAAAATTGTTGGAGAAAAGATGACTTCTGTATTTCTCTGAGTCTTTACAGAGAGATCAGTAGTTTGTGTTGAGCTGTGAAAAAGAGATTTGGTTGGGGGAAGTACGGTCAGTTGAATTCCTGTTTTTCTGTTCAATCCCAACACTTACGAAATAAGCTTTAAACAGGAGATACTTTTTCAGCGTCTTTGCTGAGTGTGTTAATTTTGACCTTCTTAATGTAATATGACGTTTCCTTTTTCCCCAGCAATTCCAAAAACTTTCCAAGAGTAAAGGGTTTTGAAGATGTTCTTAAAGCAGAAGGAATTGAGTGGCAAAATAAGTATGTGCCTATATTTACATGCTGTTACCTAGACATGATGCATCTCTTGTGTTGGAATACACCTGCAACACTGGAAGTTACCTCCTGAAACCTTAATTTTTATCATGTTTAAAGAAAAAATACAGTAATTTCACATGCTTTTTGGCTTTAGTTTCTTAAGGTAATTGAAAGGTAAGCATGTTAAATGAAGTGAAAGCTTGTAGATACATGCTGACAAATTATGGAATTTTTGGTCGTTTAGTGCTTTTGTAAAACTACGCAGATGCCACTGTGGAATGTCACAAAACTGCAATGTGTCAGCTTTCAAAAGTTCTCATTTTGGCTGAATGTGACTTCTTAGTAATTGACTTCATGAAATGCAATGTTCAGTCTGAGAGGTCCTGAATAAGTATCGTAGACTTTTTTCACTGTTCACAAGTATGTTCATGGCAGTTTGCCGTTAAGATCTCACCATACCTTAGTCTCTGCATTCACCACTGGAGGTCAGGCTTCGGAAAAAAGTTGTCTTGATTTCTTGATGGTGCCTTATTACCTTTCCTGTGTCTAATTGGAGCCCTTTTTTTTTTTTATGTCCCCCTGAGGTATCATTGTCTTGTTCTGTCTTGTCTAAAGATTTTGACAAAGCCATGTGAGTTATTGTACAAAAAAAGAGTTCATACACTATAGGTTTTACCAAGTAAAAGTTACATTTTCTTCATACAGATGTCTTGCTAAATCTAATATTTTTTTCACTGTTCTGTCCATTTTTTACATTGCTTTCTTTAAGTAGCTTAAGTATCTTCTCTCCATTGGTCCATGTTTATATCTACCCCTAGCCCTGGGCATCAGGGCCTGCATCTTTTGCCAACTGAAGCTGGTTCACAAAACATTTTGGCTGGACACCTGCTTCCTTTCATCACAGGGGAAACTCCAGCTTGGATCTTAAAGGGACTTTCACATCATTTCAGCTATGGAAAGCATGGATCTTTGTTTTTTGTGAAGGGTGTTGGTTTTAGTGGACTGTTCTCCTTCAAATGAAGAGCAGGAAAGAAACTTGTTTGGATTTTTGTGTATGTGTTTGACTATGCTTAGCATTTATCGGAGTTTCCTCTTTCCTGTTTTGGAGTCTGCCATGTGAAAGAGCCCAGAAGGCAACAGTGAAGAGAGCAAGTACGAAAAATGTGACCACGATGCAAACACTAGTAATGGGAACTTGCATCTTGAAACAATCTTTAACTTTTTCTAAAACCAACTTGATGATCTTGCAATGTTGAGTGTTTCTATATTTTGCTTCTTTGGGTAGAGTAATAAAAAGGTGCTTACTGTCTACACAGTTGTGTGCCCACCATGCAGGCACTGAATGAGGCTCTGAGAAAGTTACCACTTCATGTAAATGATGTGTTGGAAAGCAAGTTCTGACACTAAGCTGAATTTTCAAAAGAACACATGTGATACACTTTTACTAACTTACTTTCTGGCACCACAGATATCTCAATCCTTTTTCTCTCTCTGTTGGCTTTTGACAGTTACATACTTCTTTGTAGCAGCATAGATCTTGTCTACCTGTCTTGAGGTATCTAAGAAAATCAAATGGTTTTTCATGTAGCTGAGTAGCTCAGAAGACATAGCTGTACATTGTAGAAGCGAGGCTTAAATTGTCACCTCAATGTTTTTGCTGGGCATTTAACTGAAAACTACTGTAAAAAAAATAATTATGCCAAATTTAAACTGTTATGCATATGGTCTAAGAAAACAGTTGTGCCGTTTTCCCCTTATGTTTGTTTCTTGTTAGTTGTGTTGCTCTTAAGTTGATTTTTGTTTTACTGGGTAGGGATAAGCATTTCATGTAGAAAGATTTCCTATATGTAACTGTGAAGACAGTCCTCCGTTTGCACACTACTATATGTCCCCTAGATGGCAGGAAAGGGTCACTTTTAACTGTGCTCAGTTTGCATTAACTCGTGTGCTTCAGCAACAACGTGAAGGATTTTAAAAATACCGTGATAAAGTGGTTGTGTGTCACTAGCTAAATTGTGGGGACTGTACTAAGATGCAGTGGCGAAAGCACAGAGAAGAAAAAAGTTGAATAACTTATTCTGTGGGAGGGAGGCTTACTGGGAGTTTGAATAAATCTGAAACTCAGTTCTGTAGCCTAAAAGCGTGTTTTCTTCATTGTTTATGGTTAGAATTATGCTCCATGCCTTTTATTGTTGCTCCATCTGAGAATGGAGACAAAAAAAATAATACAACTCCTGAGATACTTCATTTTTATAATAATCTCTTCCTACTGCCCATGACATGCCTTGTTTTTTGGAGCTTTGGTGGTTTGACAGTTGTTCCTCTTCGAACTTACACTGCTTGCTACTACTTAGATACTTGCCTTGCAATTTCCATAGCATTTGGGATCTGTAACATTTGAACTGTCCCCTCTACCTCTAAAGTCAACCTTGCTGTGTGTTTAGCTGTGGCGATGATTTGTAGTCTTTATATTTACTGCAAATGAATGCTAAATTGAAGCAAAATGGCAGTTTTGTTGCAATGTTTAGATCATGTTTAATGGAAAGCAGTGCTCAAAATAGCAATGGTCCCAATATGCAGTGCTACCAACAGTTTTTCATTGCTCATCTTTTTTCTGTTGCCATTAGTGTGATGAGTGTCTCCTGTGAAAGTTACTAATTCTCACAGTTTTGTACAATTGGTGCTAAGTGATTCAGTATTTATAAAAAATGTATGAAATCAGAGCTGGGGAATGTAGAAGGGTACCAAATGTTGCAAGGTTCATGAAAAAAAAAAATCAAGTATATGAGACAGTTGTTCTTGCAAGATTTTTCTTTCTCTGCAATTCAGATAGGGGTGAGAAGAGAGACTAGAACAAAGATTAAACTGTAGTGTTGAAATACGGCTTCTTGCTGAGTGGAAGTTGTAATGGAGCAAGGAAGCACAGCATGGTGTCATGTCAGGATATCAGTTCTTCAGAAGTTATGTCATTTATAAAACTGTATGCATTCGTTTTAGATATGAGATTTAGGTTTGATATTAGGAGGAAATTCTTCACTATAAGGATGGTGAGGAACTGGAATGGGTTGCTCAGGGAGGTTGTTGAAGACCCATCCCTGGAGGTTTTTAAGGCCAGGTTGGATGAGTTTTTGTGCAACCTGATCGAGTGGTAGGGTTCCCTGCTTATGGCAGGGGGGTTGGAATTTGATGATCTTTAAGGTCCCTTCCAACCTTAATGATTCTATGATAATTCATTAAAAAGTGAATTAGTACTGTTTGACAGAATAGGATACCAACGTCTATTAAGGAGTGTCTTATTGATGACTTTGATGAAGTAGAATTTGGGCATTCTTTGACTGTACCTGA
Source organism: Apus apus (assembly GCF_020740795.1). NCBI lineage: Eukaryota > Metazoa > Chordata > Aves > Apodiformes > Apodidae > Apus > Apus apus. The sequence goes on along the minus strand of NC_067283.1, from coordinate 20,496,968 downwards.
GGCTTAGTTGTCAGTGTTAGTTCTTGACAAGTGTTCATGATCACCTCTTTCTGATGGTGGAATGAGGGTCTTAAACTTTACTTCTTGCAGAAAATGGAATTCTAGATTTTATTTTATTTTTTAAAGGTACTTTTTGAACCAAAAAGAACACTTTGGACACAGAAAGGACACTGTTTTCTGCCTAACCCAGAAGAGATACTACAATACATTCACCCCTCTAGTGTCCACCTGTTTGACAGTTAGAACTGTGTTTTCTTTAATTGTTGAATAAAATCAAACTAAACTCAAAACAGTTGTTCTCAGCATTTTTATAATTCACAAGTTTCTGTTTCAGAAACACAAAAGCATTTAATACAAAGCATTGATAGTCTGTTCCCAATATGAAAATATTTGGATAAATTTTGGTCTAATTATCTTTTTAGAAAGACACAAGCTGTAGATGTGAAAGTGTTTTTTATGTGTGTTTGTGTAATGTCAGTATCCTCTCATGTGCTTGGCACCTTCCAAAATACTCAAATTGTGGGGTAGTATCCAAGGAATTTCAAGGTTAATAGTGTGCAGGGAGAACAGAGACAGACAAAAGTGAAAGGGAGTGCAGGAAAGCAACAGCAGTGACAAGACAAAGTTACTCAGTGATGAGCAGTGCTGCACATGAAGAAAACATCCTTTTCTTAGTCATGTATTTCTGCCATTGCTTGTTGCTTTATGTTTCTGCACATCTGGCAAAATTCAGGCCAGTTCCTTCTGTTTTATTTTCTTTAATTCAAACTTGGAGTTTCTGCCAGGTGAAATGGGTCTGGAAGCAGGAAGCCTAGAACAAGGCAGTGGCAGTGCAACCAAAGACCTTCCAGTTGAGGTGGCAGGCTAGAAGTAGTGCTCTGTTCACAAATAAAAGCAATGTTAATTTTTTTGGAAGATGGTAAAATAGTTCTTCTGTCCCTGCTACATCTCAACTTCATAGCTTTGCAAAGCCCAGTGTCATCTTATTTAATCATGGAACAGTATTCAGTACTCAACTAGGCAGCATATGGACAGGATTTAGAATTATTTCCTGAAAAGACACTTTGACATATGCACAACATATTAAAAAAAAATCATATAAATGGAAATGGAAGCTGCAATTCTCTTTTTATACTGTATGGGTTTTTTGTGTATTTCCCTTTATATAATTTAAAAAAAAAAAAAACCTGTTTATGTTATTGACAAGAGTATTGCCTAATAGTTAGCAATTCATTTGTATGTCCACAACAAAAGCTACTGCTGACTAATCTTCACCATACAGACTTGTATGATCTCCTTACTGAAAAAGTGGTGAACGGAGTGGAGCACATGAGGAGGGAATGAAGTCTGTAAGACCAGAATTGTATTCAGTTCTTCTCTAATGATGTTATTCTTCAGAGAAATGATGAGCAAGAACTTACTGAAACTTGCTATCTGTTTCTGCATCTCACTTTTCACAGAGCTCACTTTTATGTACAACTTGTACCAAACAAGTTTAATGAATAAAACTTTAGACATCTGTTGGGGTGAGTGCGAGCTCAACTGGGCTCAGAGTCTTTACAGTGAGATGCCATTCTGTTCCCTAAGCTGCTCAAATATAGGTACTACAAGTCTGTGTCAAAACCACACACTTCTAGATTTAAATTTTATTTCTAGGAAAGCTGACCTGTAGATCTCCAAACTCTGGTTGCATAGGTGTACCCTTTCTGTGGCTGGATTGCCCAGCCCTCAGAAGCTGCCTCTGAAGCCCTACGCCGAGCCTTCTGTGCTGTACAGGGGCATATGGTGCACTCACTGCATCCACAAAGAATGGAGGTGGACCTGCCTCCAGACTTTGGTCTCACTGCACTGCTCTCCAGAACTGGCCATGTTTGCCAGTGAAGACACTGGAAGCTGAAATGAACGGTACAAAGATAGAATATAATGAAAGTGCTGGTTGAAATTTTCAGATGTAATCACTGACCTTTTGGAATGAAATTAATTAAAAGGTGCTGTTGATTAGGAAAATGTTTATTGAGTTCTTTCAAGGAATCTCAGAGAACATGTTTCAAAACGTGCTAGTAAAACTGGTGGTTACTTAAGAAAATCTTGGTAACTGGCTAGCATTGGTTAAAATTTTTTATGACAGTTCTGGTTTTTTTAATGTGTCCATTTTATTAACAAAACAAAGCTCTGGTTTCTGGCCTCTTATTTTTCAAGACTGTACTTGTTAAGAAATGTTTTCATTGCATTATTTGAATGCTTATCATTTTTCTATCAGCTTTTCCCATGTCCCCTTAAGAGGCTTTATTCCATTGTACAGGCAACAGAACTAAAGCAGAAGGTTCAGTAGTTTGAGCAGAGTAAAAAAGGAAGTTGCTGTCAGGTACCAGGCTTGGAGATTTGTTATTCTAATCACATGTTGAGAAGGAGTTTTTGATGAAGCTTTACAATTTGCCAATGTATTTTCAGTCACCACCAATACTCAAACTCTAGTGCTGGGAAAAAATTGAATGCATTTTTTAAAAATTGTGTAACTAGAAATTTGGTATAGATGTCAGCTGAGTACCCTGTAGTTAAATAGAGGCTGAAGAAACCAATTGAGAGAAAAATGTCCAAACTTATAGTAAAAAAATAAATTATTTCTTAAAAGATATGTAGATATATTTCTCTTACATGTTAAGTAAATTATACAGATGCATATTGTAGTCTGTCCAGTGAATATTGAACAAAATTAGTATCCTGCTAAGGCCCAAACACTGTTCTTATCTCTGCTTTTCCCATCCAACAGTTGCTCTTGGACTGGGCACCTTTCAAAAATGAGTACAAGCTCCTAAAATATTTTCTCTTTACTCTTTTATCAGTAAGTTGCAAGATAGCAGCTACTTGATGGAATCCATTTTCAGTTTAGTAGGAAATGTAATAAACTTCTGCTCTGGAGGAAAATGGGGAGGTAATTACTGTAGAATTAAATCCTATTGCTTCTGTGAAAATAAACACAATATAGGAACTCTCTCGGGACTTGCAGGAGTATATGTAATCCAACAGTGCTCTTTCTTCTTTATAGAACTATCTAATTAGGAGTTAATGAACAAAATACTGGACTTCTGGCAATTCCATACACTGATTCTCTGCAAGCATTGTAGAAAGTTTCTTTTGCTTATGAATCTTTTTATGTTTTTGCTATTTAGCTGCAATGATAATGGGATCTTACATTAACATGGATTGTGCGTATCTGGATAATAAGCAATTAAATTCTGTACCTTCTTATTTCAGTTGCTGATCTAATTCTCTTCTGTGCAGTCAAGACTGTTCCTGCTGGTTTCTGCATCAATTCATAAATACTAAAAAATAAAGTTAGCTATGTAAAAGTTCAAATAAGGAGGGGGCAAAAGTACTGTCATCTAAGGTAAGACCCGTTTTGCTTCATGTGAATCAGTCACAGACAAATCTAGAAGCTTTTTTGGGATAGAAAGGAATTTGAGGTTTCTAATTGTGCTGAACAAGATTAGACAAGGGGGCCATGTGTGCACTGTGGATTTTACATTACAGCCGTTTTCTTTTCTGTTGTTCTATTGATGGCTTGTCAGCTGGGATTTCTCACCACTGAACACAAACTCTTAAGACTCATGGGCAGAGACTAGGTTGGTGACATAGTAAACCATAGCATACCACTGTGTTCTGTTTTCATGCTGTCAGGATTTCTGGCTTAACCTGAAGACCCACAGACTCTTCCAGCCAATTATAAGGTATAGACACAGCTTTAGATTAAAAGTTGTCAAGTACACTTAAAATAAGACAAGTAAAAATTAGTCATTGAACCTCTAAATCTACTTTTATATAAATACTAATGAATTCAGGGTTATGGAAAAAATCACTTGCAAGATTCATAAATATTTGAAACACAGATGTCGGTGGCTTTGTTTTTAGAGCCTAATACTAGAATCAGAATTTTAGTATTACTAAAATTATGCTAAAATACAGGCAAAACGGATCTAACTTAGGCTAGAAAATCTAAAGGAATGGAGCAATAAGACCCTTGAAGTGGGCATTACCTGAAAGTAATTGACTGCATCTATGAGTTAAATGTTCCAAGGAAAAGAGAAGACTGCTTCTAGCTGACAAGGTCAATTATCCCCTCACTGTGTCCTTTCCAGCTGGTGCTGGCATTCTGAATGTATCCAAAATTGTTAAATAAAACTTTTGAGAGCAGAATAATGCTTATTTTTAAATACAATTACTATTAAGTACTTTTCTAACCACAGACATTAAAGATATTTTCATTGGAGTAATGCACAGAAATAGTATTAATCCTATGGATAAATATGCACTTCACTTTCAAGTAACTGGCATCACTTGTCAGTGGGTGGTATTTTACAAAGTTTTTGCATTTTTGCAAAATGTCTTTTTGCATTTTTTTGTTTTGTTTAAAAAACAGTGACTGTAGAACAGGCATTGTGTGACACATGGGGTAGTTAAAGGTTGGTGTAAAATGTTTGTATTCGAGCCTCCCTCTAAGCCCTGTTTCTATCATGAGTGGGATCCTGATTAAGTAGTGAAGTAGAAACAAATTAAATGTACATGGGTGTTCTGGTTTGGTGGGTTTTTTGGTAGTGGGGGAAGGGCCACAGGAGTGGCTGGGAAGAAGCTGAGAAGCTCCCCCTGCTCCAAACCCAGCCAAGGCACCATTAGAGTGACAATAGATGTGCCTCAGTGATTAACATACAAAAGAACTGATAAAACACCTGAGCAGAGAAGGAGGGAGGAGAAGAGCTGTGCTGCAGAAGAGAGCGGTGCTGGTGGGTGGTGAGGAAGAAAAGGGAAGAAAGTGCCCAAGCAGAAGTTTCCCTGCAACCCAGGGCAGAATGTGGTGGAACATTCCCTGAGGGTGCCAGAAGGGGTGAACTTGGCCACTGGACTTGGATTTTGTGGCCAGTGGATTTGCTGCCTGCAGACTCTGATTACGCAGCTTTGGAAGACCCTGGCACCAGGGGAGTTTGTTCCCGAAGGAGCCCCTGACTCTGTGAGAAGCCCAGGCTGGAGTTGCTTGCTCCAGACCTCGTGGGAAGGACTCATGAAGTAGAGGTTCATGGAGGACTGTCTCCCATGGCAGGGACCCCTTGGGGAAGCAGGGAAGGACTGTAAGGAATCTTTCTTCCTCAGGAGGATGATGCAACAAGATCCACCAGCCTGTGAACTGACTCTAAACCCCATCCCCTGTCCTCCTGTGCCGCTGGGGGGAAGGAGGGAGAGAAACCAGGAACAAAGTAATTTGGGCCCAGGAAGAAGGGAGGGGTGGGGTAACATATACAAGTCCTGCTCTGTGTGTTGTCTGTGTCCTGTGTGTGTTTGATTAGTGTAAAATTAAATTATTATTCTTTCCCCAACTTGAGTCTGGTTTGCCTGGGACCTTAATTGGTGAAGAACCCTCCTTGTCCTTTGTCTTGACCCCATGAGCTTTGTCCTCCTCATCCCAGAGTGATGGGGGGGTGGGGGGGGGCGCGTGGAGCTGAGTGAGCGGCCATGGAGCTGTTCCTTTGTTGTCATGTTGGGCCCAAACCATGACAATGGGCCAAATCAAATGGTGCTGAACCAAACAGGGAATTGGTAAGAGGTCAGGTCAATGATTCAAAAGCCAGTGGACAGTGAGAGGTAGGAACAGACATCTGCTTTATTTCAAATGTCCAAGTTCAGCTGGTGAGTTCCGCACATGAGAAAAGCCTCACCTGCTCTCTCTGCATGAGGAGCATGAAGTAGACAGGCTCTCTCAGGCCCTCGCTCAGGATATTCCTCAGGGAGCATTCTCAGACTCTTCTCCTATTTGTTTTGGCCTGATGCTTCTCTTCTGAACTTCCCAATGCTGAAACACAGACAATGACACATCTTTACTCGAGATTTTTTGTCCCCCTTTGATAGTAGCATATATAGATAATCCTTTTTTCCTTGCTATAGTTTCCTTTTCATTTACTTCATAAGCTTATTTGGTTGGGAATAAAATCAGTGGTTGTCCAGTTGTCTAGGTCTGAATCTTTTTGGTCACTGAGTGCCAGTGCTTGCCCAAGTAATCCGCTTCAGCTGCAGTTATGTTTGCATGCCCAGGGCATCAGTTGAGACCACACTGAGAGGCAAGGAGCTGAGCTGGCTCAAAATCAACCATTAAGTGACATCAACAGGAATAGTGACAACACTGGTGTTAACAGCAGCCTTTCTTGGCTCTTTCTGAAAGGAGCTGGAGGGATGCAGGAAAAAGCAACTCCTTTGCAAGTGCAAAAATCTGCTTCTCACTACAATACACTCACAGATGAGTGATGTAGGAAACCTCTTGCATATAACCACATTAGAAATTTCATCAGTGTAAATTGTGCTTTGGAAGAGGAGGCAATGCAAGCAGAAGCTATTCAATTTTTTTTTTTTTTTTTACTCCCCAAAACAACCCCCAAACCAAAATTTTAAAAATGCATAAGTACATTTCTCAGAAATATCTCAAATTTAGGCTCCATGCAAAAACATGGTATAAAAACAAGGGTTTCCTTTCATTTTCTCTAAGCTCACTGAAAGCTATAATTCACTTCAAATTTTAAGCCTGGAATTGGTGTGAAAAATACATGTAAAATCCAAATCCTGATGTTTACTAAACAAACATAACCTTTCTGTCCCAGTTCTTGCTCAGCTTTTCCACAGCCTAATATTAAGCTCAAAGACAGTCAAAGTATTTGCTCTGGTTTGTTCTTTTTAATAGAAAAACCTTTAATTTAGCCACTAGGAGATTTGAACTTGCAATGGAGAGCTGTCACATTCATTCTGATAACTCTCACAGCCATTCAGTGCTATATACTGTTTATAGATAAAATTATTTCTGCTGCACTGCATCAGGGTTTTGAAGCACATAACATGATAATAGGACAGTCAAACATCATAGGGATCAAATTTCAGCAATGGTACTTTGAATTCAACAACCAGCTCTAGCTCAGAAATCTTGCTTTTCTGTTATTTAAATCCTTGTCTTTTTCATCTCAAAAAGAGCAGTGTAGTCAAAGAAAATGGAGGTGGGAGTGAAACTGAGAGCGTGTGGCAAAAGGGATGTGTAAAGCTATGCAAGACTATTTTATTGATAGTATGCAAAAAAAGTAAAGGAGACTGAACTCTCATTTCTTTTCTGTTCTTTGTCACTCTCTGAATGTTTTTTCTATGGTTTCTTTTTTTTCTATCCTTTCCTTCCCAAGCTTCTAAGTGAAGCATAAACTTGGAAGATTTTGAGTTTTCTTTTCAAGATTTGTAGCTGAAGTTATTTGAAGTGGAGCTTAATAAAGTGGGCTATCCTGACAGCATCGAGTCCCAGAACTGTAGAACCATTCTCATATAAGTAACTAATGTTTTCTATGTGTTGCATGCATTTTTCATTTGAATATTTTCCTCAACATAAAGTAGTGACTAATAACTTGTGTGAATATAGACAGTGTATATTTTAAATTCTTCCTGCCTGCACCTGTCTTACCTTCTGTTTTTTCCCCACCACATACTCACATACTAGGTGAAATCTAAGGATGGACTTGTGATGTAAAAGATCTTTTTCAAAAAATTAAACTAGTTTGTTCAGTAGTAGTATACATGATCTTACTTGGTCTTGGTTGCTCCCTCTAGAGATTAAATAAATATAGTTTGTTTTTATCAATGTATTTAATTCCATATACCATGCTATGCAATGCTACCAGCTTCATTGGAATTTTAAAGTTTGAAATCTTTTAAGATGTTTGGTAAATTTAGCTACATTTGACCTCTTTTTCCAACTCCACTTACTTACATTTGACATAAAAAATATATGAAGTGTTTTAACATCTAATATAAAACCGGTTTTCTGGAAGAAGAGGCCTCTCTGCACTGTCATAGAACAATTGACCTCTTATATAGATTAGTTCAAACAGTAATCTCTAAGGTAATGTCTTGTTGCAAATTAGTACAGTAAAATAGTTTTTTTCATTTCAGACTTGTGAAATATTGACGAAAATAATCATGTGGTAAAAAAACCCAAACCCTCAGGTTTCTGTTCTCAGTCATGACTTCATAAAGATGGACTTCCAGCTCAAAATTAAGTTGACAGTAGATGCATATTTTTATGACAGAAAATATGTTTTGAAAACATAAGACACAACATAGATCCTACAAAGATACTAAAGAAAGACCCTTCAATAGGCCAGCAATTTAGACTCAAGATGTTACTTCAGCTCTTCAAATTGAAAGCTGGCAAACTTTGGGATTGAATGTCTTGTAGGCAATAAAAGTTAAAAGCTATGAGAACAACATATTAACTGCTACAAACCATAAAAATTACAGATGTCAAGTATCTGTAATAAACATTCACACCATTGTAGAGCAAGGATTGCAGGAGTGATGGGTACGGAACGTCAGCTCCTCTCTATTGAGAGTGAATTCATCATTCAGCAGATACCCTGACAACATCTGCGTGTGGGTAATGAGACTTCTGTCAGAATTTGCATGGTTCATTCTGTGGGCATATGATGTTTTAAATCAATAATCTAAAATTCATTCCATTCTGATGACCCTTCCACTGAAGCTGTAAATTTTTATCCCTCTTACCGATCACAAATCTTCCATGATAATTGGTGAATAACTTTGTTAGCTAATCATATTCCGTACTATATACTGGATTATTCAAACTGCAAAGGTTGCACATAAGATGGTCTCCTTTTCCCCATCAATTTAGAGTAAACAGAAGACAATCAAATTTAATCAAATTCATGAAGGAAGCACAATATATTTTTCTATCATTTTTTGAAAAACTTACATCGTATTGGTGAGATAAATAACCTGTGAAAATTAAATATGCTGCATTACTTCCAATGTCTTAGATATGCTTTACTGAGCTAGAGAGTGGGTTTATCAGCAGCTACCAATCCTCTTAAAAGTCTCTTTCTGCTAAATACAGATTGGGGCAAAATAACATTGCTTTTGGGTTTTGGCATTGAGAGTTAGCAAAAATAATGCATCTTCACTGCCATTTGCACTTTTGAAGCATTGACCATGCATTTTTAAACACTAAGTAGATGTTAAATAATAAAACCTGTTTTATTTTTGTTGTGTATACCACCTAATGTATCATGAATAGCTATAAGGGATGTTCTCCAGTGAGTTTGCTTAACAGAGGGTGCATTCTGGAAAAAGACCTTCATCTGAAATATGTACTGGTTTGAACTGTGTGCAAGCTGTGCTGAGCTTCTTGGGATTGCAGACTTTGCCATCTGTAAGGACAATATCTCCTTGAAAATACATAATACATGCAATTTAAATTGTGTTTAAAAATGAACAAAATCATTAACAAACACAGCTGTGTTTGCATGTGTATTCTTTGTCACTATCTCTCCCTCTAGGCTTATGATTACCTTCATTCCCATAAGAAAAGATGAGGAGACAATAGTTGCAAAGAAATTATTTTATTTGCTTGTTTGAAACACATTACAGATCCACTACTTTCTGTGAGCAAGTTAAGACCTTCTGTCTTTGGGACCTGGCCCAAAGGGTTTTAAACAAGTAGAATTGCCTTAAGGGAAGCTACCATGTCTAGTGACGGTGAAAGCATTGCACTGAGATTTCTCTAATACTACTTGGATTGTTCCTAAATGGATACATTAGAGCTAGCATATTGATATATTAATTGCTAATTATGTTTTGACTCTGTACAGTGATGTTCAAGATGTATTTAATGAAGGTATTAACAGATAATCACTGCTCCACAAATAGAGAACTATCTCAATATAATCATTACCCATTAAGTGAGAGTTAGGACAAGAAGTAGTAGACTAGACCAGTAACGTTGCAGTTCTTACTCAGGAAGTTATGTATAAATCTTGATGGCTGAGTTCATTTTCTTTTCCCAGTTTGGCTACTTACTCTCTCATTTGCTTCTCAGAGTAAAATGTTTATTCAACCATTTCCTTAAACTAGTGAGTGTTATATGAAAGAATGTGAGGAAAGTATCTTGTGAAAGGGCCAGAGATAGAACTCTTCATCAGAAGGCTTTAGAGCAGTTAGGAGTTATTTTCAGGTACAACTGAGGGTTAAAGGACCCCACAGACAAGACTCAATTGCTCTGAGGGGAGAGGGACAACTGCATACAAACATAGAATCATAGAGAATCATTCAGATTGGAAAAGACCCTTGGGATCACTGAGTCCAACCATCATCCTTACTCTACAAAGTTCTCACCTAAACCATATCCACCAACGTCACATCCAAATGATCCTTAAACACATGCAGGGATGGTGACTCAACCACCTCCCTGGGGAGCCTATTCCAGTGTCTAACCACTCTTTCTGTGATTTTTTTTTCCTCATGTCCAGTTTAAACCTCCCCTGTTGCAGCTTGAAGCCATTCTCTCTTGTTTTGTCACTAATTGCCTGTGAGAAAAGACTAGCGCCAACCTCTCTACAATGTCCTTTCAGGTAGTTGTAGAGACTGATGAGGTCTCCCCTCAGCATCCTCTTCCTCAAACTAAACATTCCCAGCTCCTTCAAGCATTCTTCATAAGATTTATTCTCTAGGCCCTTCACCAGCTTCCTTGCCCTCCTTTGTACTCACTCCAGCACCTCGGTATCTCTCTTGAATTGAGGTGCCCAAAACTGGATGCAATACTCCAGGTGTGGCCTCACCAGTGCTGAGTACAGGGGGACAATCACCGCTCTCCTTCTGCTGGTCACACTATTTCTAATACAAGCCAGGATGCCATTGGCTTTCTTGGCCACCTGGGCAAGAAAATACGAGGAGTTTTCCAGCTTGATGTATTCAGGGACCAGCTGGCTTGCGTCACAAATTAAAATGAGTTTACACACTTGTCCCCAGGGGACACTTAGCTATAAGCCAATGCCACCTTGCAGTTTGGCACAATAATTGTCTGAAAAAGCTTTCTCAGTGGCTGCATGCCCTGTGTGTGCTTCTCTTGCCATGTAATCAGTTCAGAGTAAATCAGGCTCATACATCACTGGGATGAAATAAAAAAAAAAAAAAAGGAAAAAGAAAAAATAATTGTTGCCCAAGAGGAATTTTATTTATTATTTCTTTTTTCTTTTTCTCTTTATTACGCACATATCTTAGAACACCACCCGAGAAGGAACCATAAAATAGAAGTGTTTTATCTATTAATTGTATCTTATCTTACTTTTCTACTTTAAATCCCCTACAAAATGTCATGTAAAATTAGAAAGCAGCAATCAGATTCCTCCTGAGAGTAGATTTTTATTTCAGATATAATTCAAAGCCAACTGGTTTCATAGTTTTCTGTGCATACCTGGTATGTACATTCAAAATGTCCCTTTAACTATCTCTACAGCAGTTTGTACATTCTGTTCAAATATTATTTAGATTGTTATCTTTTCCAACCAGGTAATTTCAGAAGGAAATAGCATGACAGAAAATAATAGCAGCTGAAAGCAGCCGGTATGGCTGAATTATATCCCATCTCCAATGTTCAGAATACGGACAGATTTTTTAGTTTCTCTGAGTGAGGTATTTGTGTCTGGTCACAGTGCAGTTTCCTCTGACCAGAAAGCTGCTTTCCTTCATCAAACAAAGTGGGATGGATCCTAGATATCTAGCCCTGAGAGATTCAGGAATGCTGATATGTCTGCAGCATGCTCATAAAATCTGCATATTTCAATAACTCACTCCCCATCCTGTGTAATTTTTCTACAACTGGCTCGAGACTCCCTCTCACAGGTGCCTGTTTCTTCCTTGCCCATGAACCTGCAGTTACCTCCCTGCTTAGAAGAGGCAGAAAACAGCAAATACAGCCAGGAGTGAGGGGATCTGGTGCCAAGGACATAGCCAGAGCATTGGTCAGCCAAGGAAGAAACGAGGCAATTACAAGTGCAGTAGAGCAGAACACCTATAGTGATGTTCCTACATAACAAATTTTCATCATCCTGAATCCTCCCACAGCTTATGCTTGTGCATTTGTCTCAGAGATTGCAAGTGTAACAGCATTTTATTTCCTGGATTATCCAGTTTTTCATCATTACCTGTGTTTTCAAACAACACTGTTTTTCTTTGGTGTCTCCATTCTGTTGCATTGCACAAAAAATCTTGTATCTAGTAGCCCAAGGTCCAGCATTTTTTATGATGGTGTTTTGTTTGCTTGTTGGTTTTGGTGTTTTGTTTGGGTTGGGTTTTTTTTGTGTTTTGTTTGTTGTTTGTTTTTGTTGTTTTTTTTTTTCACTTATCTTGAGTGAATAGACACAGGGGATAGGGGCACTCTGCTTTCCAAAAGGCAAAGTTCACCAACACTTTTTAGTTTGCCCTTATTACTACTGGGGAATAATTTTCTGGGAACACTTTATTAAACTACTGTTAATTCCTTCCTAAATTTTACTTGCCATACAGATGACCCTTCTATATCAAAGGAGACTGACTTTTGGTTTTTTTTAAATATTATTTGTTTTAGAATACAGAGGTGCTGTAAAATAGAGATGTTAAATAAACAGGCTTTCAGCTGACAAGTTTTCTCCCACAAGCAGCAGACAGAAGTTCCTGAAATTAGAATATAAGGGATTAGTACAAGAACATATCACTATATGGGGAACTGAAAGGAGAAAAAAAAAACAACAATAAATGAGTTATGTATATCTTTCTAAAAAGAAAAGCAGCAGCAAGGTACAAATCTTCAAAGGGAAAAGGACCCATTAATTGGACTTGTCAAAGTTGGAAATGTAACCTTCTTACCATATAACCTCTCTGATACCTATTTGGTTACTTGAAATAGTTGTAGTCAAAGCTCCATTCAAAATAGTTGGGTTTTTTTCACTGGCTTCATTCACTCTGAGGCAGGAGTGGTGCATTATTTTGTAAGCCTTGAGTTAAACATGGTGGGATAAAATCCTAGGAGTGTTTCCTTGCTTACGCTATTTAATATAACACCAGTTGAGCAAAAGAAAAGTTCTTCATGCTATGAGAGAGTTACAGCAGGCTGCTTGGCAGTCTTTCAAACATAAAGCTGGAAATATGTGCTGGAGTGCTGGGCTATGGCAAGAGAACTTAAAATCAGAGGTATAGAAGGAGCTGATGATTGTGTCTTTTTTGAACTGTCTGAAGGAGTTTTTAGCAGGTTAACTGAGAGATGGAGGGAGCTGTGTGGTTGAAAAGAGGGTTGTCACTTTGGAAGCAGGCTGAAGAGATGAACATGAGGAGGTTTCTGAGTGCTTTATAGCAGGCTTAGCCTGTGGATCCCATAAAGGAGTCTTGGCTTTGCTGCTTTTTCCTTTCTTTCCGGAAGTGAAAGCCTGGAAAACATAGACTGGTGTGCACTGTCAGCATTGGAAGAATTGAGCAGCCTGGCCTCATGTCTGCAAAAACACAAGAAGTAAAGCTCTCCCCACACAGTGCCCTCACTTGCTCTGTGTCCCAGCACACCCTGGGCAATGGGACTTCTCTGGGGAGGGAGAGCCCAAGCCAGCAGGGCCACAGTGGGCTGCGGGAGCCCTGCGGCTGGGCTGCCACTGCCAGCTCTGCGCTCTGCCGAGCAGCGTCTCTGTGGACAGATCACTACAGGTTGTGAGCGGTTGTGCATAAGTTAAGGGCAGTAAACAGACCAGTGCTTGTCAGTAATTACATGTTTATATTAAACTTGTAAGTTCCTGTGATGCTCAGAAAAATAATCTTAATGTTTTGTCATTGAACAAAATCACAGGGAGGGAAATCTTAGGAAATTTGTTTTTTATTTGGAAGCTTGCAGTCAGATTGCTAAAGGCTAACTGATGCCTCTTCGAGCTAAGTAATTTTTTGAATCAAAATGCAAAGCGAGGTAGCTGAAAAGTTCTTTCTGGACATGTCACATTGAGGACTTAGTGTTTTGCACCTTTCTTTGAAATTACCTTTGCCAATAAAGAAGGATGGTTATTGAGGTAGTAGAAATACAAGAAATATTAAAGCAATTTTTCCTTCTGTTTTTGTTCCCCTTCAGTAATGACTGAATATAAAATCCTAATTTTAGTAATAGCACCAATTGCCACTGGTGTTACTGTTTCTGTGAATGTGGCTTTGCCTCTCTGGCCTATTTCTCTATCTGAAAAATAGGGAATAATGATAGTTTAGAAACTGCAGAGAAAACTAAGGCTGATAAGTGCAGTAGAGCTGCTGAGCGGATTTTATATCTAATCTGTGTGTTCCCTCCTAAGAAGTCACAACTCCAAGTGATGTTGCTCCCCCCTCCTCTCTCTGTCTCTTTTCTCCTGTTACCATGTGCATGTTGGGACTGTCAATTCAGTATTTCTGACAAAAAAAAAAAAGAAAACTCTTCATTCCAAACAGTAATCTAGTTGAATCTATTGCAGTTATTCTGTCTGAGAGCCTGTTGAGATGTTACAGAAATCCTGGAGCTAAAATAGTTAGCTGACATAGCCCTGAAAAAACTGCCGGTAACTTGTGGGACATGCTTGGTGAAACTGTGACATTTGGAAGTTATGTCAAACTGTGACATCTCACCAGCTGAGGAAGGTGCTTGAGGTCTAGAACCTGTGCGCTGATGTAGTTTCTATGTTGCTTGCTGTGTATCTTTTCAACTTATTTTTGATCACCATTTTCTGCAACTTTAGTCTTTCCCAACAACCCTTTCCTCAAGATCACACCAGGAACAATAAGTCAGTCCATGATGCACCATAGTTGTAGAATTAACATAATTTGTGCTTTTACCTGTGCGTAGGTAGAAAGTGGTTACAAATTACCTTGTGTAACTACTGACCTGTTCAGAATCAGTGATCTGCCTGAATAAAATAATTGGATTGTTACATTCAAACAATGGGTGTCATATTCTGTACTGGAGAGACAGCTGACTCCTCTTATTGCTTAAGTCTGTAGTGAAAGCCTTTGGGGAAAAAAAAAGGTTTATTACATTTATACATTCAGTGTTCCCTAGGCTACAACTGTTTTTTTCTTCTCAGAATCAATTACTGAAACTCCTATATCACAGCTGCTGTTAATAAAACTTAGGCATCATTTCAGCGGGCAGTGAATAGGCTTTTAATTTTCATTCTGTTAATTTATAAATAAATGAATTCTCAGTCCTACTGTTTGCAGTTAAAGAGGAAATGCTGGTCAAATTTCAAATAGTTTATATATGTCCTTTTCTTCCCAGAAAAGATCCCCAAAGTTTGATGTCGGGGCTTTTACAAACTTGAGAGGATGCTTATCACAAGGCTTTCCTGAACATTTCAGAGTCGAGAGGAAAAATCATTGGAAACTCTTTATTTCTTTCTTTCTTTACCTTGATATGAACAAGACAGGTTTATTTTATTGCAAAGTGAGCCACTGCATAAAAAACAAAACAAAACAAAACAAAACAAAACAAAACAAAACAAAAACAACAAACAAAAGAAAAAAACCAACAAAAAAACCAAACAAACAAACAAAAACCACAAAAAAAACCAAAAAAACCCAAAAAAAACCCCAAAAAACACAAAAACAAACAAAACCAAACCAAACCAAACCAAACCAAAAAAAAAAAAAAAAAAAAAAAAACCCAAAAAAAACACACACAAAAAACCCCACAAAAACCCCACCCAACCATTCCCAGCTTTCACTGTTGTGCCCAATTCACCTTCTGCCTTCCTGCCTTAACCTGCCTGGAGCCAGTGAAAGGTCAGACCTGCTCCCTTCATTATCTAAGTCCTGCTCATGGTCAGGCTGCTGCAACAAAAAAAAGCCAGATGGAAGCATCAGGTGCACATCCTTCTCAGAGCCAGAGGAAGAGGTAACACAACAGGAACATCCCTTATCTTTGCAGGTTAGATGCTATCCTAGTCCTCTGATGTTCAGGACATCCAGGAACATAATTCAGTAGCATAACACCTCTCTCTCTTCAGTCTTCTGATCGTGACACAAAATCAATCAAGGGATTGATTGTAAAGCAAGTGGTCTTGAAAGTTACTTTTGTTATTTTTTTTTTTCTTCATGAAGAGAGAGAGGTGCCTGTGAGCATTCTTATTGGCTTAATGAACTGCTGAAAAGTTTCAACCAACATGACACTAAAATTACTTTTTCTTTATGATAATAGGAAAAAATAATTCTTAATAGTATGTCACTGCTATAACTGCCTGCACTTTGAATTTACACTACAGGTATTTTTCAAAAAATGTTATTAGCTATGTATGAGAAAAAGATAAACTGAAGGTGGCTTAAAAAACAACTTTCCTCTACTTACCAAGTTTCATCTTTCTTGTCTGTATTAAATGGACACTGTTGCATTAGTCAAAGATATTACGGGAAGGCACAAAGAACTAAAAGAATGTTTAGGTACCTGTGTTAGAGTATGATACAGGAGTACTGTGTTCAGTTTTGGAGCTCCCAGCACAGGAAGGACATGAACTTTTTGAAATGAGTTGAGGGGAGGGCCACAAAAAATATCTTCTGTGCAAATTTTTTAACTTAAAGATCCAGACATGAGGGAGTAGCAGACTTCTGCAGAAATGGGAAATGTCCAACACTGATCATCTGTGACTAGCACAAGTTTAGACCAACTGAAATTTTCACTCTTGTTCCATGAATCCTTACTTGCAACCACACTCTTTGGGCATTAACAATTCTGCAGCAAACAGTGGATAAAAGAATCCATACAAACAGACAAAAATGTCTGGTAGATATTGTGGATGAGAGTCATCAATCCTAAGTGTAGACTTTAAGGTATTGTTGTTAATAGTTAAGCTAGTTACACTATGCTTCTTCTGCAGTCTTCTAGGAGAACTACCACGCGATTCACTTGACCTGTGTTAGATGTCAACATTAGGATGATATGCCTGCTGCCCTGCCCTCCTCTGACTATATGTGCTAGGTGTCACTTGTAGTAATCATGGTTGTCTTCAGTGTCTGAATGGAAATGAAAAAAATTATGAATGTTCACTTTGAATGCATCTCTACAGCTGAATTAAGACCTTAATTTTGCCACCATCTCCTGGTGTGTGGCTCACTGACCATCTTAAAAGCCACAGTGCTGAGTCACTCAGTTGGCACATGGTGCCAGTGAAGAAGGGACTGTGTCATTTGTTCTCCAAGGGCTCTAGTACTGCTCTGAAGGTAGAGGGCTTGTTGCTCAATATGTGGTCCAATATAAATAAGAACCAAAGGCCCATGAAGATGCTAGAGCAAAATAATACCTTCTGCAGATTCTGTCAAGATAATCAGCAGTAGGTGACCAGCTCCTTAAAATAACATCAAATAAATTTACATCTGGTGCATCTGTGGTTAAAAGAATATTCCTCAGGTTGTAGATTACTAATTTGTAATGGCGATGTTTGTATTTGCCTACTTCTTCTACTTTTGTAATTTTCTTTCACAGTAATTTGCTGACTGTTTTGCACTCTTTCTTTTATGATTTCTTACTTATAATTAATTTCTCTGTATTTTGCATGGGTGTAGAAGAGATAAATTAGTAAATTTTATTTCTTGCATGAAGAGGTAGCATAATCTGTTTCTTTTTACTGACAGAGGCTTCTGTGCACAACAGATTTTATTAAATCTTTTGAACCCCTTGAACCTCCATGTTTTATGAAGTCTGGTCAATTTTTATATCTTGGTATCATGCTTCATCTTTTTATTGCTAAAAATTGTTCCACTTTGGTAATGGGCATGTCAGTCTTTATCATACCAATATGTGTTTCTAGCTCTCATTTCCTGTGCTAATGATTGACTTATGATAGTTTCTTCTTCTTCTCTTATAAGCAATCTGCCTTTCTGACTTTTTAGATCATATAAAGCCATTTGGCTCTTTTTATCTTGAATTTAATCACTGGATGTGATATCTGGCAGATAATGATAGCTCAGCTTTTTATTTGATGATGTATTTTAGAGAACTGAAGAACTAACAATAATAGTGGTTGTTCTATATAGAAATTTACCCATATAAAAAAGAGAAAATGGCCTGAAACTTAGATCCTTGTTTGGTGCTTTGAAATGCATCCATAAATGTAAAACAATGGATTGTCCTGTTATTTTTCCACCTTTTATCTAAAAAAAGTTAAAATTTGGTGGCTCATACATTCTTGGTTATCTACTAATTCAGTTGGAAAACATTTGGTCCTTCTCAGATTTTTTGCTTTGATATCTTAAATATTTCTTCTTTATTAAGCCTGATATAATAGAGAAATAAGACATATTCACACTGCCAGCTGAATTCAGTTGCAAAAGCATTCGGTATTGTTTTCAATACCTCAACACTTCTCATTTGTCTTCTAGCCACCACTCCAAAACAGAATGGAGTCCAATAGGCCCTGGGTCATGTTTGCTAGTCCTGTTTGAGTATCGTGGGTGCTCAGGGTGTAAAAATGGCATTAGACACTGGCATTTAAGCAGTTGAATCCCCTATTATCTCTTCACCTGTCAGTTCTTGCCTAGTAACTTTGGAGCATATTTCTTTTTTAAAAAATTGTCAGAGCAATGAAAACCTGATAGGTATCGCCTTTTGTATGCCTTCTGTAAAAACTGTCATCCAGGTGGGGAGGAGTCCCCCCACCAAGGAAAGCAATCCTTAAGGGGCAACTTTGGCAGCAGGTACACCTGGGATGGCCTGGCAGCACCCTGCTGCTCCTCATTGGCTCCAGCCAATGGACGGTGGGGACATAGACAGGAGATGGGGGGGACTTAGAAGATTTCAAGTCCAGATCTTCTACTGGTGCCAGTGGGAGATCAGTTCAGCTCAGGAAATCCTACTGAATTCCAGCACTATGTATTGTCTGAATATGAATGCAGTTATTCTTAAAGGAATTTTCTTTGAGATATGTGGTCAGAATTGTTTTCCTGCATTTAAATTTTGTTTCACTTCTGATGTTGTATGAGAGGGTAACTGCAGCACACAGAATACATCCAAATGTATTCTGGATTTTTTTTCAAGAATATTTATTACCCCTTGTTAACAGCACAGCTTCAATGTTCTCAAACTTAAACTCAATGTCCTACTGGTAATAATACATTGCATAGTGGTAAACTTACTCCCTATGCAAAGAATATGTCTTATAAAAGGAACTGCAATAAATTTATATTATTGTGCCTTTATTATAGACAGATGCATTCAACATGTCATTGGTTTGAATGACCTTAGTATTTATCCTGAAGCCTGTTTTTGACACATACATGTAAATATTGGATCCTGTTGCAAAATATGCCCTAAATATTGGTCTGAACGGCTTATTGTTTGCACAGAACACTGGAAAATTCAGCAA
The DNA here is from genome assembly GCF_020740795.1 of Apus apus. NCBI lineage: Eukaryota > Metazoa > Chordata > Aves > Apodiformes > Apodidae > Apus > Apus apus. Next base: position 20,477,778 of record NC_067283.1, on the reverse strand, counting down.
TGAGACCACTTGTTTGGTCCTTCTTCCACTCTGACTTACCCATGTTTAGTGTTTTATTGGCTCCAAACAAACCAGAATATTAATTTTAGGTGTTTGACAGCAAGCTTTTATAGTTTTAGAATTCATACATATGGCCCTTTAAAAATCTGTAACAGAATCTGGAAGCATTTTGCTTTGATTTAAGGAGACTTGGGCAACAGCTCAAATGCATCAATTTATTAAGTCTTTAAATATTTTGTCTCTAAAAATTAATATACACTATGTTCTATAAAATATGGGAATTAATGCACAAAATATAACAAATTTCTGTAATGATACTGGAAGTGTAAAGGGCAGTATAGATTTTGACTAGTTTGATCATCCATGGCTATTTGAGGATGGATTAATTTGAACTGCACTTGGATTATTTTTTAAATTATTACAGTCTTTTATACTTTACAAAAAAAGAAATATTTGGCAGACAGTTGGGTTAGATTCCTAGAAAAATTTTTATGTAGAAACACAGCAAGAAGACACAAAACTTTGCATTTTCAGCTTTTCATAGCTTTTTTTTATGCTTCAGTGTTGAATAAATAAATTGTTTGCACTTTTTCCAGAGAGTGATGGTAGCATCCTTTTTACATATTGCCCTGTGTGACTGCCATTTGGAACAAGAAAATGACGGTAGCTGGCAAATACTTTAGTTAAACAGGATGTTTCTTTTGCTGTGCAGGTGTATCTCCTGATGTGCTAAATGGAGTTTCTGTTACTATTTGATGCCAACGCTTTTGATTTAGAAATGTACTATCTATATGAAAAGGAGGTTGGAATGTTTTCTGACTTTGAAGCCCTTTATTACAGCAAGGTCTGAATTCAGTGCTGATGCTGCTCAAAGCAGAAGATTGCATTAGATTACCAGCCTATCATCAAGGGAAGCCAGTAGATGTGGGGGTTTTATTTGACTTTCAGCAAAGCTATTGATACTGTCTATCACAACAACCTTCTGGATAAAATATCCAGCACACAGGTAGACAAGTCCATAATTGGCTGATTAATGGTTTCATTGCCGACATGTAAAATTAGCTTTATGAAATACCATTGTAATATCAGAATAATCTTAAATGCTGATTATGAAGTGCTTTGTGACAGAGGCCTCTGGGAATATCCTATAGTGGTGTCCCCAGCAGCAGCTACAATGTTACTTCTGAGAATCAATTTTCCTACCATAACTTCCACATATTCCACTCATTACAGTATGAAGTTTGGAATTATAGCATGTTTTGCATAAGTGTGTGCTCTTCTAATTAGGAACAGATGAGGAACTGGTTAGGAACAACTCCTGTTTTCTCCTTTGTGTAACTAGATAGCTATGGCAGCACAAAAATACTGCTTTGCCTCATGACAAATGGTGCTGTTGATTCTCAAGTGTGTGCAGTCATTTTGCATAAACTTGTCTTGATCTTTAATGAGAACCAAAAGGGAAAAGAATGTACTCAATGAACAGAAAATATGGACAACTTGGTGGAGTGCAGGTGCTGAATCTCCCTTTGCTTTCTTTCCAAGTGAAGATGATTGATCTGGCATGGCACAGGCTCAGCACGGCTGCTGTAGCTTGGCCTACATCTTTTCCCTCTGAAGACAGCAAGAGCTGGTTCACTCTAGCCAGGGGCTGCACAGTTCTCTGAAGTGAGTGTTGCTAAAACCATTCAGAAATCAAAAAGAGAATAAATTAGCTGGTATGGAACTTATTAAACATTAAGGATGCAACAGAAAAAGTAGTTGAAACTGATGAGAAATGTGCAAGTAGAGTTAATGCAGAAATATCTAAGCATTTTATTTTAATATTTCTTTTTTGTGTGTTTTCCTTGATCCTACCTGAAAAGGCTGTATGGAAGTAGATAAAAAGTTGCACACAAGTACCCTCTTTATTATAAAGAATAGTAGCAGGTATTTACAAAGGAGATACAGAGCTGAGCAAGTATAAAGTGGCTTTTCTCTCTTATGTTCCTCCACTTTCTAGCAACCTTCAGGTCTTTGAAAGTTATCCTTCCTTCTGGTGTATTTTCACCTAGATCATTAAAGTTTCCATAAACTGACATATGAAAACCAGATGTTGACATGTTTGACTTTCTGGACTTCATTCTTACCTCTTGCAGAGTGTTTGCTACCCTCCTTCTCTACAATCCTGAGTGTTTTTGATGCTCCTCAGTTACAACTCACCCCAGCAGCAGAGCTAGTAAGAATTTCAGGCCCCATACTGGGTTGAAAAAAAAAAAAAACAAACAAAACAGAAGAAGGATAAAGTACAGACAGTTTTTGAACAAGCAGGAAAAAGATGAGTTTACTGGAAAAAGAAGTTGCAGGAAGGACAGAAAGAAGAAGGGATAAAAGGTCCTGTTTTGTGTGGGATATCCTAAACTATCAGTGTAAAATAAAATAGGTATAATTAGTGATTTAACTGCCATTTGAGAAAGGATAAAAACTTTTGAGTACTGGAGCTTATAAGCAATTTTGTTTCCTCTTGAGTCGAATATAGGATTATTTTAATATTAGAAGCAGAAGTTTAGCATCAAATGAATAGTTATTAATAATTCTATCTTATCATTTTAGAACCATCTCTTATGTTTCGCCTTCTACTCAAACTTCTATTGCATTTTCTTTCCTGCCTCTTTCTTCTTTTTTATAACCTTATTTCACAAAAGGGCTGAGAAAATATTGACATTTTTAGCCTTCTCGGAGGGGGTTGGTGAGACCTGTTGGTGAGACACTACCTTGGAACACTTTTTCTCTCTGGATTTTTAAAAATCCTAATATCTTTTAAGCAGGGATATCAGACGTATAATTTGCTGTTAAGTAGAAATATAACTAGCATCACCTTTACAAAGATTATCCAAACACTTGTATAGACAGACAAGCACTTCTCATTAATACAACAGTCAGACAAACGATGCCGAGCATCACATTTTCACATCTCCTAGTAGGTGATCTTTCTACTGGAAGGTCCTGAAAACTTGGATTTAATTTCGTCTTAAGAGTTACTTTATTGCAGGATGTGAAAAGAAAATTAGTTCCCTCTGAGCCCTCTACATACTCTTACTTAATGTTATTTTCATTATGCTTTGCCATATGCATTGTTACTAGTATTGACATCAGCAGGAAGTCTCCATATGATGCCATAAAGGGGTGACGTGTCTGCTCACACAGTGAGCAGTTCGGTGTCTCTGGAATGCAGATGTTAGTAGGGAGACTTAAACATATAGGAGGACAACTTTATGAAGTCCAGGGAAATTAACTTACACAAACAAAATTATACATCCACTTTTGTCCATGTGGCAACTTTTTCACTCCAACTACTTTACAGACTATGTATATAGAAGTTAACTCACCTGCACTGTGTTAGGTGCCCCAGGGCTGTAAACAACAGCTACTCAGTAAGAGAGCATGAAGTGAATAACATTGTATTTAATTTACATAGAACAGGGTACTCAGCTGGAATGTAACTTAAAGCTGTTTTAATTTTGTTTCAGTTAAGTTAAAAAATGTCCTGTCTGTAGAAGCAAGATCATAGCTGATAAAATCGTGGTGATAAGTTGCTTATATTACTGAAAACATTTCTGTGGTTATCTTTAATCATATTTTATCAGAAAAAAACCATATTGAATTCCTGCAACTACCCTGTTTATTAGTTTGCCTGTACAATCTAATCTGGGTGATTTAAAAACTTAGGTAAACTTTCCTGCTTGGGATTTAAAAATGGTCTTTTGTTTTTCTAATTCTACATTAGCTTTCCTGCCTTCCTCCCCCACCCCGTCCTCAGAATCTTTGACATAATCAGAGGATTGATTTTCTTGGAGACCACTGAGTTCAAGGTTCTGTTAGTTATTTGACGTCTTCTTTGTACTTTAGTTTTTCATAAGCAGAATTATACAATCTTGATTTTGTAAGTATATTTTTGTCAACAGGGAACACAATTATCTGCCACAAGATGGAGTATTCACTCTGGATTCCACATATCCTCATATATATTTCAGTGAATGGACACAAGACTTATGCCTCTGAAATGCTACAGTGAAAGTGACAAGTCACAATTTAAACTCCTTTTTTTGTATACTCAACTAGTTAGGTAACACTGGAGACTAGGAACTGAAGTTAGCCAAAGGTGATATTACTTTATACTGAAATTATTTGTTTATCTTTTCTGTTCAATCTGGTTAGCTTTAAGAAAAAAATGGGTAGTTAAAAGTGTCTTTATTAAATTCTTATAGATCATAATGCAGAGCAGAACACTTGCTTAGTAACAGTAATTATGTAAAGCTGAGGCTCTATCACAGTTCATGTTGTTAGCCTTGGTGACTGACTCCTTAAGCTCCATAGGAAAAGTTAGGAGGAACAGTGGCTCTTCAGACTGGCTGTTCTCAGCAAAACCCTGCTGGATTCAAAAATTTCCTAGGTCTGTACATTATACTGTTGCTGCAGAGGATGCCATAGATTTTGGTCTGTTCCTCATTTGCAAAATAAATGGGCTGGATTGCAAAGCATCTTCCTGAAGCCTGACATTGCCTGTCTGTCTCACTGGAGGTATGTGCCAGTTTGTGGAGCTGCATCATCAGCACTGGTTTGGCTCCCCAACAATTAGTAATGAAGAAAACCCATAATACTCAGGATCCACTAAGACACACTTCATCTGTCACAAGATATACTTCAACTAGGGTTTGGCACAAACATGGAGAAGAGTCTATGGCAACATGCAGAGCTGTCTAGGGCTCCACAGATTACAACTGAAGCTCCCTACATCTGTAGATCCTTAGCTCTTTGAAGTTTTTCTCTTCTGCTTTGCTGCTCCCAGCCTGGGGGCAGAAGAGTAGGTCAAAAGCCATACAACAGAAACTACACAAATTCATGATTTTCTCTTCATCCTGTGGTTTCTATATGAAAAGAAAGCACACAGGCCACAAACAATACAAGGTATAATTGACATTCATTTGCAATCATTTAGCTAGTAACTCTGTCCTTTTCAGTGTGTGTCCTGGCATAAATTGCCAGTTTTTCTAAATGAAACACTAGATATAGACTGCCAAAAAATTCAGCACTTCCCTTTTTTTGCCATAAACCATGTGCTATAGTTCTGCAGCACAATAGTTGAAGGCTCTGTTGTTTACTGTGTACTAGCCTTGGTGAAAACAGGGCTTCTACAGAGACCTGCCACTTACTTGGTGTTGGTCTTTTCTCCCAAGTTACAAGTGATAGAACAAGAGGAAATGGCCTCATGTTGTTCCAGAGGAGGTTCAGATTGGATATGAAGAAAAATTTATTCACAGAGCAGGTTATCAGGCACTGGAATCGGCTGGCCAAGGAAGTGGTGGAGTCATCATCCCTGGAGATATTTAAAAGACGTGTAGATGTGGCTTAGGGACATGGTTTATTGCTGGACTTGACAGTGAGATACTTTGACAGTTGAACTTGATCTTTAAAGCCCTTTTCAACCCAAACCATTCTATGATTATATGATTCCCTGTTCTCCTCCACCACTATTCACTGAATATTAATATGAGCATTGCTACGAATCACTCATCTTCACAAGGCTTTTTCTGAAACAAATATTAGAAAGTTCCTAGGTGAAGATCAACCCTGTAGATTTGTTCTGCTGAGATTTGTATAGTCCTTCTCCTAGGGCAAATATGAAGTTGCATATTAAAGCTGTCATTGTTCTAAGAGTGCCTTGACTGAAATGGATTAAGTAATGATAAAAGGAATCACACAGAAAAAAATCTCCCTCATGTGGCATTCTAGTGGCCCCGTTCAGATCAGTTCTTCATTATGCAAATGGAGTTTTCCTTCACCTGTGTTATTTTGCATGGAATTTCATCTTTTGTTTCCATTCCACATACAGGGGCTTTGTTTGTTTGGCTTAGTATGTATTTGCTGTTGTTGCCACTCTTTTTATTGTTATTGGCAAACAACTGTACTCAAGGCTTCAGCAGTTTGGATTTTTTGATGATTTATATAGTATGGAATCTTTAATTTTTTCTGACATGGAAGACATAGAAATTCTATACATTAAACATCCAGCATTGTTGGATGTGTTATCCATAACAATCCATAAACATTCAAGTTCCTGATCCAAACAGCAGAGATGTCCTACATGTCATATAATACCTGCCATTTTGTAAAGTTCAGTTATGATTTCTACATAACCTGACCACAAGAAATAAACAGTTCAACACTTTCATGTAAGGATGGAAGCAGCTGCTATGGTTGTTTTATTTTTTTCATTTCTTGCAGCAGCAGAGATCCAAATCTTTTGAAGTGTTAGAAGTGCTGTTAGTTTAACGCTGTATTGCTCAGAGCTTTCCACTTTATGTAATTTCAGTTTTTAAATGCAGAGTGAGACAGTGCAATAATTAAACAGACATAATTTGTAATGATGAAATGTTGAGAAAACTTGCAAAATAACATTAGCTTCATCAGTCTTGTCTGTTCCTTTCATACGTTTTCTTCCTTGTATCTTTGCATTTTGCTGTTTTCCATGCTCCAGTGTTTTCTAGACTCTAAAGAGGAACAAGTCAGCTAATTCCACCTCTGTAGCAGGGGGATGTTGCTTTTCCATCACTCTCTATCCTCTTCAGATAAGCTTGCTGTACAAGTAACGGTTTCCTTTAGCTGGGGTTGTGCTCCTCATAATGTTTACTTTGATTTTTCATCTGGATAGGCAAAAACTGAGCCCTGACTATTTTTTTGTTTTGTTGGTTGTTGGGTTTTTTGTTGTTGTTGTTTTGTTGTTTGGTGGTTTTTTTTTATTTGCTGATGTCTAGAAGAAACTGTGGAAGCTGATGCAAAATGATTTCCAGTTTGTGCTACAGTATAAAATGTTAGGATTTGATGCCTTTACTTGTAGAAGTACCTTTTCAAGGAATTGGACACCATGTGGAAGGTTCTTAAAGCTTTAGGACACCCAAGACTCCTGTTAGTTTCAATCAAAGTTCTAACTACTCACCACTTTTTGATAATTGTTTGATGATTGTGTTTTTGAAAGCTGCATTCAGGCTGTCATATAAATCTGATAGACTCTGATTTTGTCCATTTTTGCTGGCTTAGGGGAAAGGTTTCCTACAAATGGCCTGTGGTACTTACAAAGCGGTAGGAAGCAAAATTTCGCTTTTTTTTTTTTTTTGTCCGGCAAATTAATAGTTTAATTGGAGGTATAGCACCTGCAAGAAAAATGAATGTGCAATAGAGCACAGTAATTGCTTCAGAAGAACCTCTGCATCCATTCATTCCCCAAGGAGAATATATGATTGCTTTAGGCTTTGTGTGTGATTGTTCCTGATACCTGGATAAAGGACTATATTGGCAAAAATACATTAAAAAAGATTTTAAAAGAATTTTCATCTGTAATACATAAAATGGTGTGCGTATAGTAGTAAAAAATGATATATGAGATTCTATATTGTTATGTTGCATACTATATTTTATATAATATAAATTACAATACATATTATACAGATACATACATATAATTGTTTGAAGTAAATTGCTGGACAACTGTAAACATTAAAGAACAGTGAATGTCCTGTGATTGGGAATAGACCCCAATCTGCTGTAACGGCCTGTGTCCAACCTTATCTCCTTGAGTGCTAAGGGTTTCCAGACTATAATCTGTCAATTAAGGCTGAGTACTCTTCCTCAGACAAAACAACTGTAGGGAGAAACAGTCATGATATCTGAGGTAAACATACCATTCTGCTGACAAATACCCACAAAATAAATTTATCAATTTCATAAATGTGATCAAAACTTTGGTCACCATGTCTGCTTTCCATCCCTGCCAATTTGAGAATTCTTGTGTCCTGACAAGTGGTCTGCTGGGTGAGTCCTGGAAGAACTCATTTAGAGCTGGTGGGACAGAAGACCCCTACAAAGTGGATTTCCCACACCTGTTACCTGATTGTTACCCACATTTGTTACCTGATGTAACAAATCAATTTCTGGTTCAGTTCTACACTGCCTCAATTTTAAGAGTGAGTACTGATCAAGGTTGCAAACATCAGTGGTAGCTACAACACCTCTACTAGATTACACAGGTCTGATCTAGATCAAGGCAACCCCAGCACTTGGCTAGCAAATAAAACATTTAAGACATTAGAAGAAAAATTATTTCTAATATCTTTATTTGGAATTATTACGACTGAAGGTATGTGGTTCAAGCACTCATTTGTCTGGCAGTTCTGGAACCATCCTAAAATTTGAAACTGTTCTTCGGAAGAAAGCACAGTTTATGAGAAGAGGAAGATAAATATCTATTTTAAGCGAGGAGTGTATTTTCTTCCTTCATAAAACTTGTATGTCTGTTAGTAGGACTAAAAGGTATAGTTTTAGGTGACAGCTGAATGCGGAATTTCTGTTTTCCTCCAAGAATGTGTTTTAAGAATGGCATGCTGTATTTTATAGAAATAAAGTTGATTTAAGCGAGTACATTAATGGTGTGTAAAGAGTAGAAACTGACTTTAAAAAAAAAAATAAATAAAAATTTATCCATTATTATGCAGTAATGATAAGAGGATTTTTTAATTATCATGTTAATTTTTAGTATATATTTAATGGACTTGTTTTAAATTTGTGAACACTCCTTAATGTGCAGTACAGACTGGTGAATTCCAAAAGCTTTTGATGAAGAACTACAGAGTCTAAGTCTGCTCTGAAGCTTCTGCAGCATACTTACCTGTGTTCAACTAGCAAAAGCAAATTTAATAAAAAGAAGCTTGACTGTCTATCTCAAAATAGTGAGGATTATGTCCGCTGCAACAGCTGCTCTGCTTGCAGCCCACAGGGGGAAGACTGATCATAAAACTCACGTCAGGCAGCATTGTGCACTCATATGTGATGCACGTGATGTGCCAACAATCTTCTTCTATTGCTTCTGTTGAAAAATCCAGATAATCACTGCCAGTCCTTGAAACAAGATGTTTGGACTGATCACATAATGTGCAAGGAGCATGCATTTAGAAATACGCACAGTTGCTTCTGTCTGTGAATACAACTAAAAAATAAATGGACAAAACATTCAACTACAGTAAATTGGTTTGTTTTAGTTGGAGGTTTGTGAACAGAACCATTTAGCACCAGATGAAGTTGCAGCCCACTAAGTCTAGACACTATTGTAATTCCTGCAGTGGAAAGGGATTTTCAAGCAAAGAACTAGAAACAATGCACTAAGTCAAGTGGAAATTTTTATTATAACTCCTCATGCTTCCAAATGCTGATATTGCCTTATTCAAAGGATTACTACTCCCAAATCTTTCTGTGTCAGGGTGATAAAGGGCTACTTGATTGGTTTCTTAGAGGCTAATCTTGGGAACTGTAAATAAAGGCTTGTTAAAAACAGAACAAGTCTTAGAGCCTATGAAAAACAACCTAAGAAAATTCTCATTCACATTTCAGTGTCTCTATCACTTTAGTATATTGCTTTTTTCCTTTATTAACTTGTCTCAGACAGAAGTTTTATTTAGATAGGCAGCATACAGCTATCAAAAAGTGATCAAGAACATTTTTCTCTTCATTCAGTCAGTTCTTACATGAATATGGTAAAAAAATAAAATCTGTACTTCAAAATCTATTCTGCTGCACTGATAATTTTACTGGGCTTACTTTGATTTTTTGTGCCTGCAGAGATGTGATGACATCCATTTTTCATAAACTGTATCTCTGACAGTTCTGAAAGTTATTGTAAACTTACAAATTTTGCAGAATTTGAGGACAAGTATTGAACTTTGGTGGAAAACTGTGGTTTCACCTGTGTATGTGGTATTTACTCTGACACACCGATGGATACTTAATGATATTTACTATACACAATTTTAAAATGTGGTTTTGGAAGAAAACAACCCACCATACCAAATAAAAACCCAGACAAATTTTATTAAAATTAATGTCTCCAAAACGGGTTGATAATCTGTGTTCTGTAAATAAGATGGTTCATAAAACTGGAAGTCCTACTGGAAACACCACACTGGAGAAATGCCAGCCTGAACACATTTCCATGCTGGTTCAACTCTATCGTGGCTGCATGCTAGCAGAAATGGAAGTGTCATAATCTTCTGCAACACCTTTCATTTATTTTGGTTCACTTGCCATGCAAACAGAAAGCTGTTTCTGGAAGTGCTACTAGTAGAGCTGAGCAGGTGTAGTTTGATTTGTACAGCCTTTATTAGTGGGACCGATGTGGAAAAAACAGAACAGGAAAATTTGTGCTACTGACATCTTTCCTTTTGCATAAAAGCTCCTCAAACTTGAAAAATAATAATGGAAATACAAGCAAGATGGGATCCCCCAAAGACATGTTCAGTGTTCCTTCTCAAAGAAAACAACAGCCCCTGGATTTTTTGTCACCTTGCACTTAAATTTACAGACAATTTCTGTCCATTATCCCTTTGGTAACCAGATCAAACTGTATAGAACATGGCCTTCAGAGGAACAGTGTTGTCTATTGTTTTTGTTGCCTCTTTTCTGTAAATCTTCATTTTTACCAGTATTGTATTTGATACTTTAGGTCCTGCTCTGCTTCTTATAATATCATTTATACTTTTTTATTTTATTTAAACAACTTAGGAGGTCTTATTATTAATAATTTTTACCATTATTCATTGGATGTTGACTATCTTACCTTTGGTTTCATTATTTGAAAAGTGGTTAATTTTTTTCTGAAGCTGCCCCTCGCCCCTCTTCCCCTTTTTTAGACAGATATGAAGTATAAAAATTGCTTTTCCATGGCAATTTTGCCTGACATTTGCAGTGTCAGTCACGCCCACTCTATGGAGATGTTACAGCAGAAATTTATTCAGTTTGAGCACTTTAGCTTTCAAGTGTAATTTGAATATCCTTTGCTTCTGCTATCAGTTTAACTGAGTTTGAACCTCTGTTACTCCAAGAGAAATTAGTTCAAAATTTCCAGCTTTTTTCTGGACATTATTATGAATACATAAGCCAGCTGAGGTTTGCTCTGAGTTAGGTTCAGAATAATTTACTAGGAATTAATGAAGTTGTATCTGCAAAAAATATCCACCTGACAGCTGCAGAGTGGAAAATTGGTCTACTGCCTATAAAAGATGGCTATTAAGATGATTCTATAATTGGATATTTCAGTAACTGTTGCAAAATGAAATTTTCCTTGAACAACAAGATAACCTAGCAAAGGAGATTAAACTTGTCTAGGAGTGCAGCTTGATATGATAGAAGGATAATTGGACTCACTAGTACTTGAATAAAGGAACACAATAGATTTAATTCAGAAAGATCATAATTAAGTTCTATACAAATCTCAGGATATTCATTTTTTGTTATGATATACTTATCAAAGCACTGATGACTGCTACAGAAATCACCGCCATGAATGAGACTGTGCTTACAGGAGAACTAGAGAAATCTTTCAGTGTATTAATGAAGAAAAATTTGATGCAATCTTAATGTAGTGTGACAACCATGTGCATAGCAAAAATACTCCTGGGAGTCTGAACTATTCCTGTGGAAGAAACTTTAATTTGAGCTTTCCATAGTATTACTACAGGATGCTCTGAGAACTTCACTGTAAGCTCTGTAGAGAAGGTGTCAAATGTAGCTTGAACAGCTTCCTAGAATTTTCCCTGTTTCATTCTCAGTTTGTCTGGCTTTCAGTTTGAGGTGGTTACCTCACTCCTGGGCAAAATATTTACTCCTGCTAAATGTTTTTCCCTTTGAGAAAAATCATCTGAGAAATCAGGTGTCTTTCTTCTGGCTGTTCTTGCCAGATGCATTTGTAATTTCCTTCTCTGTCTTTTATGGACCTAAGAAAAGGTCCACTGGCTCTCTTATGTTAAGTGGCACTAGGCTCACAGGTAAGGTCCAATTCTGAGTTACATCTGAAACTGTCACTTAGCCATTTCACAATGCAGAGTGTGTATCTCCACCTCTGAACTAAGGATCATGACTCTCATCATGAATGTTGTGGTTCAATCATTAATGTTTAAAAGACATGCAGAATTCTGTTCTGGACTGTTAAAGAATATGACTGAGATTATAATTTCAATTTTACTGTATAATTTTGTTCAGTGTTGCTAACTAAATTACTTTCCCAATTTGGTCTGGGTAATTATTTTGGCAGATATTGTCCACTGTCCAATTTTGAATGCTTTTCTTGAAATGGAAAGTTGTGGAGTCACTAAACTGGAGATATCTGCATTCACTGACTCTTTGGCAGATCTGTAGCTGGGTTATTCCTTGTCTTGTGTATAAGATAAGTGATATAGAAGGGAAAAAAGATCTATTTGGTACACCTGCTGGCCCCAAAATTGGAGTTGGTCTCAGCAGCACTTCTGTGTTAGCATTGTCTGGTGTCCTCCAAAGACACAGGTCCAGTAACACTGCAAAAACATCTATTGAGATGAGGGGAGTCTAACAACTGAGTGAAAACTAGGCAAGAGCAAGTTAATTTTGTACCGGCTGCTACAGATCACACAGCAGTACATGGCAGAAGCATGAAGCAATGCTGAGTGATTGCACTTTACAAGGAAAAATAATCTGGTACTTCACATCAACAAGTAACTCCACACAATTGCACCATAAAGTCTGACTGCCCATCTTGACATTACTTTGTGTGCATTTGTGTGTATGTACACAAAATCAGTGTGAATATACATTTGTGTCCCTGGTATAAAGCTGCTTATACAAGATTATACTATTCCAGTGATGTTCTTACAGGACAAAAAGTGGGTGATTCAATTTCTGACCTGCTTGGCATATCTTTTTCGATCAGCTTTCCTGTCAGCACAAAGGGAATTATTTCCATGGTTAAAAAACACAGTATGTAGAACTTGTATTTATTATTTGTAACTCTGCATTTACCAGTAGCCTTTCTCACAGGGAGTTTTTTGCAGCATACTATATCTGACAGTAGCATACACTCCATATTACCCTATACTGGCCTCATTCTAATTCAGGTCATAGTTTGCTTAACTGCATATTCTCTCGTTAATATTGTGAACTTTTAAGGCTGGTAGCAGCAGTAATAAATAATTCCTACTAATACCAGTGTGTCAGAATTTATAAGAGCTTTGTTCAAAAGACTCATAAATGCCAATAATGACACAGACTCGCCTTGAATCTAGAAGTGTTTAGCTGGAGCTAATGTCTTTACTGAAATCCCCAAATCAGCTGTGAAGTCTCCTTAGCAATCATATTTAAACTATTATTTACAAAGAAGTCTACAATGTCCTCACCATCATAATGACCTCAAAAAGCCAAAGTCAATGCACACAAGCATGAAACACCAGATTATCTTAAACTCATTACTGTGAACAACTCAAACATAATGTGAGCCTCCCACAATCCAGTTGTTCTGCCAGCTGTCACTTCAATAACTTTTAGTAATGTCCTTTGGATTTTGATGTTTATTTTGTTTTTTCTTCCTTCTTCTTTTTTTTTTTTTTTTTTTTAATCAATCTATTTATTTAATAGAATAAATTTACTCATCTACCTGCAGATAAAGTATTTCCACTTATTAACTGATGTCAGAAACCCCAGATGAGGTTTTACCGTACCAGAATCTCCCTGAGTAGCAAGGTTTTGAATAAAGGGGCATCCATCCAAATGTTTCATTGCTGGTTTAGCAGAACAAATTTGTTAGGAATTTGACTAAAGACGTGTCTTCCTCTTATTTTAGATTATTAATCTCTAATAATCATGACAAGGTAGATACAAATATATAATTTCCTTACACACACTATAAAGCTACATACAGCTAAGAGTTCTTTCATACATACATTGGAAGAGCAGTGAAGCCACCTTACAAATGCAATTTATATGAAGCTGTGTGTTGGTTCAGTTGTTCTTTTAAGATACTAAAAACCCCTCATTCCTCTAAAAGCCAGCCTGAAGGTACTGAGTCTGGTTCAGACCTGTGTTCAGACCATGTGCCTGGAGACAGGTCACCTGGCACATGACATTCCAGCTTTTGTAGTTTTTGATGCTCTAATTACACAGAAGTAGCTTGAAGTCTTTCTAATAATGCTTCTGTATATACAATTTTTAATGCAGTGGCATAAACAATTTTGCTTTTTGGATTAGCACAGAAACTTTGCAGTGGAGTTGCTTAAGACAGAATTTGGAAATAACTGCTGAGATGAGAGCATTGTTTGAGGGAAATTAAGTTAATGTAGTCACAGATCTTAATCCACTGAGCATTTTTTATTGCATTTTGAAAAAAAATAATTATATTGGTCTTCCTTGCTGCATTGACCTAAAATACTTCCTCTTTTTCATGTGTGGGACTGGTTCTGTTTATAGTGTTGCCTTGTTTGACATTAATTAAATGTACCAGAAAGCTTCTTATCTCTCGAAAGAATTCTTTTTCAGTAAGAAAAATAATTATTTCTGAGAACTGGAAAGAAAAAGGAAATTAGGTGATAGAAAAAAAAGAAAAAAAAAATCACTATGCAAGTGATTAATAGAAATTGCTTGGCTCTTTTTCAGTTATGAATTAGTGTTTTTCTCAAAGTCCACAGAGCTATGCCAATTATACAACCACAAATTCAGCAGAACAGCAGGCCAAAATTAAACAGCTATTTAATGAAAGCATAAATTATTTTGTAGCATCTTGTTCCAAAGACAGAATTTATTTCAAAAGGAAGAGAAGTTTGTTTATTTGAAACTGTTACAATGGAAAGAAAAGCAGTATTCTTCTATGTGCCATAAGCCACATACTCTTTTATCAATTATTTATTTTTTTTCTTTCTCTCTTTTATAAAATCAGTGTGTAAGTCGTGTTTCCCACCCCCCTGGAAAAAAAAGAAAAAGTTAGCTCATTGTTATGGAAATGCAAACCAGGATGTGTTTGTCATAACTAACGGATTAATTTCAAAATCAATATAATTAAAGAAAACCAAAAAGGTGATTTCATATTTACTTAAGAAATAGACATACAAGCTAGCCTAATGTGTCAACTTGACCATGATAATTGCCAATTCATGCACTCTTCAGACATGGCAAGTCACTTATTAATTCTACTTAAGTCACAGTTAAACAAGATTAAAGTAAGTGACACTGCTTCTTTTTGCTACAGGTTTGGAGTGGACAGGTTGCCACAGCCTCGTTGTTAAACAATATCAATTTGACCGGGTGTTACAGTTGTCAGTAGTTTGAGACATAGTTAAAAATATTCTTAAATACTTCTTTTCTACACTTGAAAGTGAAATTGATTCCTTAATATCATTTTGCTGCTTACCTAATGGGAGCTAAAATTAGATTAAAATTAAAGCTTGACAGGAAGACCTAGTTTGGCTGTGCAGTACAAGGGTAAAACCAGTCCTCTGGTATGTGGAATGCTCCCAGTTCTAGTGGCACATAACTTGAGGGGGAAATGCTACACATACTTCAAGCTTCAGAAGAGAGGATGACCTCCATGAGCTTAATGGAGCCTAAAATTAATTTAGCAATCCAGTTTCTTAACAGGAGCCTCAATATTTAAATTGAAAAACACCATTTGATTATTCAAACGGGAATTCAAAATGGCCAAGGAAGACACAAGGTCTTCCTTTTTTTTTTTTTTTTTTGTTTTTTTTTTTGTTTTGTTTTTTTTTTGTTTACATACAAATGTGTTCTAAATGTTTTGAGTGTCCCTGTAAGGGCTGTGCTTTGATATAGATTTTGAGTATTTTTTAATATATAGTGATATATTGGAAAAAATAAGATACTTGTAGCTTTTCTGTTTTTAGCAGCAACATGTTACTGTTGCAGGAAGAAAATATCTCCCAAATCCAAGAAAAGAAGAGAGATTTTCATTTCAAAAGACCTCGAGTAATAAATACTTTTTGCTACTTGAGATAGCAATAAACTTCAAGTCCTGAAAGTGAGACTAGCTAATACAAAAAGCTCACCACCACCCACTTAATTAGAGACAAGCATTTCCTAGGTAAAATACAATGTGATACAAGATTTAATTTTTTTTTTATTTTTTTTTTTTTTTCCTTTATGAGTGAGTGACAACAGCTGATCATAAGTTTAAATGTTGGATTGGGTTTGTGTGGAAAGGTTTTGGTAGCAGGTAGGCTGCAGGAGTGGTGTCTGTGAGGAGGATTTCCCCATGCTAGACAGAGCCAGCTTCATCCAGCTCCAAGATGGATCTAACACCAGCCAAAACTGAGTCCATTGGCAATGTTGGTAGCACCTCTGTGATAACGTACTTAAGAAAAGGTAAAAAACACCATGCAACAGCAGCTGGAGAAGATAAGAAAAAGAAAAAAAGAGAGAAACAGCCCTGCAGAAACCTCCCTGCAGACACCAAAGTCAGTAAAGAGGGAGGGTGAGGAGGAGCCCCAGGTGCTAGAGCACACATTCTCCTGCAACCATGGTAATGACCATGGTGAGGCAGGCGGAACCCTTGCAGCCCATGGAGGATCCTAGTGAAGTAGTTATCAACCTGCAGACTGTGGAAGACCCCATGCCAGAGCAGGGGGATATGCCCTGAAGGAAGCTGTGACCCTGAACCTACAAAAGAGCAGGGTTGTGTCAGGAATGGTGGACTTGTGGTGAGAAACCAGCACAGGAACAGGTTTTCTGGCAGGACCTGTGACTCCATTGGAGGCCCACCCTGGAGCAATTTGGTCCTGAAGGATTGTACCCTGTGCAAATGAGCCATGTGGAGCACTTCTTGAAGAACTGCGGGCTATGGGAAGGACCCATGTTGGAGAAATTAATGAAGGACTGTATTCCACAGGAAGGACCCCATTTTGGAGCAGGAGAAGACTGTGAGGAGGAAGTGGCAGAGACAACAATTCCTGTTTCCCACCCCCTGCTTTGCTCAGGGGGAAGATGTATGAGAGCTGGAGGTGAAATTGAGCCTGGGAAGAAGGTTTTTTTAGATTTGTTCTTACTTCTCATTACCCTACTCTGATTAATTGACAATTAATTAAATTAATTTCCCTAATTAGAGTATGTTTTGCCCTTGATGGTAATTTGTAATTCATCTCCTTGTCCTTATATTGACCGATGAGCTTTTTGTCATATTTTTTGCCTCCCTCACTGTTGAGAAGGAGGAGTGACAAAGTGACTTGGTGGGCATCTGGTGGCTGGCCAAGGTCAACCCACTACAAACATAACTATAAGTTTGCTATCCACAAAGGAATTAAAATCCAATTGTTGTAGGATTAATGTTCACACCAACCTTTATTAAAAAGGGTCTCTAGTGGGTTTTAAGTGAATTTGTTGTGCTGCCTCAAAATTTACTTAAGTCTCAACACTGGACTACTGCTGAGCTGCAAGAACGAGGATGAGTTTACACATGCAGAAAAGGAGGTGTTTAGAGTGACAGCCTCTGGTGATGGTTCAGATGTGCTTATTTACCTCACTACATGCTTTAAAGACACAGACATACCTCATTCTCATTTTCATTGACTGAGTCAATTTTTCATTATGTTTAATCAAATCAACAAGAAGTAAGTAATTTACAATGAGTAGTTTTTTTATCTTTTAAATTATATTCTTGTATGTATCATCCAACTACTGTTTCATGCATACTCACTATAATCTTTATTTATGTGCTTACATGCATGTATGGAGGGGGGTGTGTGTATGTTTATTTGTTAAAAAAGTAATGTATTGTAAAAAATAGCAAGTGTAGAGACTTTGTCCCAGAGGAACTTGTTGCATAAAGAAATATCTGAATGCGAAGAAAACTCACTTGTGAACCAAAACCCATGGCCACACAGAGGGCTGGGTTAGATTGGCTCCTTGCATCTTTTCCAGGTCCCATTTCACAGTCCTTCCTGCTCCAATTCCCCCTTCCACACAGTAAAGTTTTTTTCTTAGACAGTAAACCCCAAGTATTTAGCTTCAGATATTGTTTTATGGACTTTCAGACATGTGTTAAGGACCAGTCCCCAGGATCCCCACTTGTGGGAAGTGGTGCAACACCTTTGTAAGCCCTCAACTAAGCCTTGATTGCATCCCCAAAGGACTGCCTGAGAAGGATGGATGCAACCCTGGTGGCCTGCACGTGGCCTACAGCCTGAGTATACAATGATTTAGATAATGATGGAGGAGTGGAGGGGATGGAGGTACTCTTGACTTGCTCAATGGTGAGATGTCTCATGCAAGCTTATCTATCATTGTGAAATAATTGTTTAAGTGAAACAAGCCTGTAAAAGGGGGAGCTGTGATGGTGGGAGACTCACTGACACCAACTGTCCCCTGTTGGCTGGCTCAACTCTTGATCCAGGTCTGGTGATTTTCTGTTGTCTATATCTCTAAACTTTTCTCTTCCTACTCTCTCTTTCTCTCTCTCTCTTCCTTCTTAAAATCACTTACTAACACAAGGCTGAACCACTATTTTTCTCAGGTTGTGCAGCTTGCACAGATACGTATTGTGACTTTTGTGATCCAAATAATCAGCCTTTATGATCACGCAGCTTCAGATAATTAGTGAAGCACCAGTATTCCTTATACAGTTTTAATTAAACTTAATATTCAAATACAGAGCTTGAATGTTTTTTCACCTTAATCTGATACAGGGGTATCAGAGGGTCGAGCGTTTCCTCAGACTGTTACATTTTAATCCGGGAGGGCCAGGTCTACATGAAGATTGGATCCAGCCTTACCTATGCTCCTCTCTGAGAAGGAGTTTATAAAGCAAGAGGGTCCAATCTGAATCTCCTTGGTTTGCCCTACCCAGGTTGTGACAGCTTACATCTCTGGTCACACAAAAACAGTGAAATGTACCTGTTTGGGCCTGCAGATCTAGACTTCGAAACATCACTGAGACTGCATGGTGTTGTAGCTTGGAGAAAAGCAACCAAATTTGCTTCCAACATGATTAATTTAATACAGAAGAAAACCTTAGTAAAGTACTTCCCAGTGGAAGGAGACAGATCCCTAAAGTACTGATGCAGTGCAGTATTTAGTATTCCATACACAAAATTTCTGAGTATATAGTAGCTTGTACCATCACACCGTGACTGAGGATCATAGAATCATTTAGGTTGGAAAAGACCTTTAAGATCCTCAAGTCCAATCTTCAACCCTACTCTGCTATGTTCACCCCTAAACCATATCCCCAAGCACCACGTCTGTATGGCTTTTAAACACATCCAACTACTTCTGGTAAAGACTGAGGCAAAGAAGGCATGAAGCACCTCAGCCTTTTCCTCATTCTTTTTCACTAAATTTTGCCCCACATCCAACAAAGGATGAAGGTTTTCCCTAGCCCTCCTTTTGTTCTTGTTGTATTTATAGAAACATTTTTTATTGTCTTAAATAGCTGTAGCTAGCTTGAGTTCCAGCTGGGCTTTGGCTCTCCTAATTTTCTCTCTGCATTGCCTCACTACTTCTGTGTAGTCTTCATGAGAAGCTTGCCCCTTCTTCCAAAGGCCATAAACTCTCCTTTTGTTCCTGGGTTCCAGCCAAAGCTCTCTATTTGGCCAGGCCAGTCTTCCTCCTCCTCATCTCGTCTCATTTGGCAAATGGGGACAGCCTGCTCCTCTGCATTTAAGACTTCTTTTTTGAAGTATGTCCAGCCTTCCTGGAATCCTTTACCATTCAGAACTGCCTCCCAAGGGATTTTGTCAATCAGACCCCTCAACAGGCCAAAGTCTGCCTTCTGGAAGTCCCTGTTGGCAGTTTTATGGACAGCCCTCCTTCCTTGTCCAATAACTGAAAACACTATCATTTCACAGTTGCTATGCGCTAGATGGTCTCCAGCTGTTATGGATGGAGGAGTTCCCATTCTGATTCAGCTTCCAGATCTGTAACAGGTCTCATTTATGCCATTTGAAATTTTAAACCTTCCATTTTTCCCAGCCATGGCTCATTACTGGCCACTGTACTGATGCAGTTACTGGGTACCTACTATACTTATTTTCCTAACTTCTACAAAATGGAGCAGAAACATTAATCAAAGCTTCAGAGTACTCAGCAGCTAAATTTCCAGTTGAAGATAAAAAAATATCTATCCTTTTACATCATTGTAAGTGGCTCATAATTTATGTCAAGGAAGAAGTAATAGGAGTACCAGGCAGCAATTTCCTTCCAGTGATCCATGAAAAAGGAAGACACATTATTTGTTTAGCAATCTAGTGACAGGTGCAAGTACCTCACATTCTCTACAAAAGGCAACAAAACAGAAAGGATTGTGGAGAGCCAGAAGGCATGAGACAGTGTTTTGAAATCCTTAGCATGTTATTATGCTTTGTAATTACTGGAATAAATGACATTATATTAGTAATTAATTTTTATATTTTAATTTTTTAAAATTATTTTTTAATGCTGCAACCTGGAGCATGGTCTGAATAGCCAAATTTATCCTTTTATTTTGTCAAAGAATGAAAGAATTTCACTTTGTTAAGAACACACATTTTAAATTCTCCCCTTTTCTTTCCTCTTGCTTACTTTTTAGCTTTACTGCTGAAGGCAACATTTAAAATCCTTTCATTTAAATACAAAGGCAGTTTTGCAAGTGTAAAGGTACAATATTTTTTCCACATTGGCTCTCCACATCATTCTTGCATTTAGGTGTATCATTGATAGACTATTCTTTCAAATCTGATGTTCCAGCCATTTTGTTTTATTTCCATAGTCCTACAACTTGCTTGTGGTTTTCAGTAGTAGCAGTCTCCTCAGCATCATTGTTAATTAGAGTAGGAGTCCAGGAGAGGCTTTGCAAACTGTTGCTTTATTTTAAATTGCTGCTTGTCAAAGAAATGTACACATTTTTAAATAGGTGGAGATCTCTGCTTTGCAAAGAAAACAGATTACTTTAGAACAATATTCATTCTGCTCGCAAGCTAGGAATAGATTTTTTTTTAATTTTCTGAAAGTTAAAAATTTAAACTTTTTTGAAACAGATCAGAACTCCAGGACTTTTGAGTTCTGAATCTGAAACAAATCCTCCCTCCTCCACGTATTGGAAATAACAGCTTTAAATCACTGCTCAGACAGTGATGGATTTTCTTTCCTCCCTCATTTTGATCAGGCATTTCTTCCTATTGACTGAAGAGCCATTTCTAATGAAAAGCTGGTGTCCCGAACAATCAGATTTTTTCAATGGAAAAAGGTTCTTATCACAAATTGCTCTTTAGAGATTGTTCTTGGTTGTCACTTGGACTGAAGGAGAATCTCTGCCCTCTTTCATTCTCAGCCTTGTTGACAGGAGGAAAGTCTCCAGCTGTAATACCCTTGCTTTTACCAACTTTGAGAACAGTAGAGTTTCTGTGAAAACTAGTGCTTACATTGCCTTGGTGAAAGATCTGAGCCTGGAGATGAGGAACAGAGGTGATACGGTGTCCTGGTTTTGCTGGGATAGGATTACAAGATCAACTTGCTGTTCAGGGAAGCTGAAATTTTGTAGAAGACTACAGCACCTGATTCTGTGAGAATAAAGTTGATAAGACACTTTTTGTGCCTTAGTTTGTGGCCAGCCATGATATGCGGCTTTCCACAGTGGCCAAGGTATTTAGCAGTTTCAAGCTACCCGGGTACTAGGACTAAGGAACGAAACCAAAGCCAGGGCAGCTGACTGAAGCTGGCCAACAGAATTATTCCATACCATAAACATCACTTTAAAACTGGGAATTTTGCTGGGGAGGGGACTGTTCTTTAATGGCCGCAATCCCTGGAAAGTGTCGTTCTTCATTCTGCCCTTGAGACTTTCTCTCCCATTTTTTGTGACCATTGTGCTCTCACTGGAGCTGTGGTTCTTATGGTGTTTGACATCTAGGATTCACTGCTGGGAGCACACAGCTTGTGACCCTCTATATGGGCTGAGTATATATTTGCATTCCGTATTAATATTGGGATTAATTATAGTTCTTTATTACTATTTTATTAAATCCATTTTCATTTCAACCCATCCTTTCTTTTCCTGATTCCCCTTGTGTGCTCTTGGTCTCATTTAAATACCCCTCCAAATTTGGGGGAGGGAAGTTGTGGAAGCATCCTCACTGCCAGTAGTCTCTGTGACAGCATCAGCTCTCAACACCCCTTCTTGGGTGGGGAGGGGTCATTGGATGATAGAACAACTGCCTAAACATAGATAAATGGTCAGCTGGGAGGTAAACAGTCTTCTCTTACGTGCACCTGCTACAATGCTATTAGAGAGGTAATTTTCCTGACTTCATCCCTGTTTCCTTTTTTGTCATTCTTCACCATGACACAGTAAAAATGAAATAGGAACTTCAGCCTTTGGGGTGTAATAGCATTGGTTCAGCTTTTTAGACTTGAGAGAGAGGATCACTTCTCTACTTCATGCATAGCAATAGAGGTATCAGTAATGCAGGAACAACAGTATTTGAGTTCTGGATTGCTTTTACATTCCTTAGTCTTCGTCAATAGATAAGCATTTTGTTGGCTGACCTTTCTGCTTCTTTCTTTTTTAGCCTCATTAACCTTTGAGGTATGAAGTGGATGGGACAGCAGGCAATCAAAACACAGAAAAACTGAGGTCACGGTAATGACCTTTGTAATGATCCGCATTTTGCTACTGATTATCACCCCATAACTCACTTAGTAGAAGGGACCATATAGATAGTTTCCACCTAAAGCCCATGCAAAGGCAGGTTTAAGCAGTCTGGAATTACTGAAGAAGTCTGCTCTTGCACTCCCCTTCACACACAGAGAGACGAAGGCAGCAACACCTGTCCAGCTGTCAGTGACAAGCAGCTGAGTATGGTAATGTCTTCATTGCACTTCTGGATCTGAAAAGTATACCTGTCCTGACCTTGGGCAGTGAATAAATGAGTATAAAAAAGTCTGAAATCCTGTACTTACCAAAGTATATGGCCATGTTAAAAATTTGCAGTAGCTTGAACTAATGGATAGTCAATAAGTTATCATGTTTAAACTTACACAACTGAAAAGTTAAAAAAATCCTAACAAAAAGAAGCATTTATTATTGTGTGTGTCATGTTCATATTAAAAGAGGAAACATACAGTTGTTAACGTTAGTTATACAGGGCTGATATAAAGCTCGTAGTTTTAAAAACAATGCCTTTTGGACACAGGAAGCTGTATTATTTATCTGGTGAAAATATGAATGCTAGTTTGGAAAGAAAAGTAGTCATAGGGCTGTTCAGCTCTCTCACTGGAGCATTTTCTCTGACATCAGTGACACTGCTTCCAAGTATAAGACAAGCAGGATTTGGCGCTCTGAAGTTGTGCTCTAACTACTGTATTGCACATAATGGTATCTTGCATTTGCTGCTTATAGAGAGCTATACAGTAGGGTAAAAGTGGACTATAATGGTGTCAGTCCAGAGCCTGAGAACTTTGTGGCATTACTTGTGTTCTTTGAGTTAACTACATGTTTTATTATATCCAGGGTGGAAATTGTGAGAGTCTCAGGATGAGACAATATCATCTTGCTGTAAATTCTCTTTTCTTTCATTAAAAAACATCCCTACATCTCTAATCAAGAAATGAAAAATCCTAAGAAATATCAAGAACTGTTAATTACAAAGCCAAGCATGTGTGAGCTTTATGGAGTCAGTATTTGTTTTTATACAGTGTGTGATTTAGTACCACTGAGAATGAAAGAGGTTGTCTGACAGAAGATCAAGCAAGCATGAGCTACTGAGCCCTGTTCTTGCAGCAGCTCTGTCATAACTGATGGCAGCATCTGTACTGTCAGCACTAAAATAAGTGTGTGAATAAAGAGGTGACCCAAGAAAAATTAACCATTTTTGCTCCAGTAAATTTACAGTGATGTATCTGTCTGGCAACCAAGCAAAGAAAATAGTGTTTTTCCATTGTTTTATTTTCCAGTTTCTGATATGTGTGTAAGATGTATCTGAGAGAGCTCTAAACCCTAGAAAGTAACCAAACATCTTTCTCCAAATTGAAGTAAGAGAAGTGAGAGAGGAACCAGAAAACCTTGTTCTATCTATATTTATACTTTGTTAATTTGAGATGATTTGAGTAGTAAAGATAATGCTTCTGTTTCATTTGCTTTATTGTTTCTCTCTTCCATTTGGATTGATCATCTAGTGGTGGTATTCAGTGACTTCACTCAAACCAATTTTGTTACCCTATGTGACTATTTTTTACTCAAATGATTTGCCAATTTGAGCTTCTGACAATCTAAATCATGTCTGATGAGGAGCCACTGTGTCTGTGGCAGACCCAGTGCAAAGTGGCATCGCTACAGCAGTATCTGTGGCTGGCCCATGCTACAGAGAAGATGGGGTTCAGCTTCTTTAGTCAGCTTATGCCTTGAATATTTAAAGACGCTTCAGTTTGCATACTTGCACAAAGAGCGTATTATCCCAAAATATGAGTGTTCTGGGAAATAATGAAACAATGTCAGGAAAACAAAGGCCATGTTTCATGGGCTCAACTGGTTTTGTTTAAATATCTGGTTTGTGGGAATCTGTCATCCTGTGACTTGCAGTGCTCTTTCCCAGGTGCCACAAAGGAGTCCGCATTCTGCTTGCAAGGTGTGTTTCAAAAACCTTTGTGAAACTGTTCAGCTTTTCCTGCCTTTTTGAGCTCTTCCCACTGCAAAGAAGAAAGTGTTTTCCTAGATACACTGGCAAAAGGCAAAGACTGTTCTGCCTTCTTTAAGACAAAGTGAGGTACAACTTTAATTTACTTACTGATGGAAGTGAACTGGTACTCCTGATCTTCAAAGCTGAAAAATATAAGAGTAAAAGGAGAAAAGATGTATAGTGCTGTTACTCAGCATTGTTTGAGGACACCTGAGCCTTCCTCAAAAGATCCCTTCAGAATCAATGGTAAGAGAGAGACCAGAGGCAAGATGGACACCTGGAACATTAAATCAGAGAGCTGAAAAAAATAAAAATGGCTCATGCATTATTTTGGAGAAAAAAAAAAACAACCTAGCCAACTTGTAAAATACCTATTTATTATCTACCAGTAGCTTTACTTCAATATCTGCATTTTCATTACTCGTTTTCAAGATATATTTCCACTTCAGCAAATGGCTTTCTCTTTTTCTCTGTTCATCCCATCACAGACCTACAGCTCAATATCTGCCTTCCAGAGTCAAGCAATGTATGCACCGTCTTCAAACACAATATTGTTTGTTATGCCTGTCTTTTAGTCTTGTCTCCCTGCTTCACCTTGTATCTCCGGTTCTCCCGTAGACATCTAAAATAGAGAATGTAGGGCATTTGGATGTCAGGTTGTTTCATACCTTGCTACTACTCCTTTCCTTAAAGTGTTCCTGAGTTAAATCCATACACCTACTGTGTGGCATGCTCAGACTATATTAGAAAAATGCATTAGGCAAAGAAATATTCTCTGTCCTTTTTAGAAAGTTAAAATAACTGAAACAATAACACAAAAATAATTTCAAATCTTAGGAAGTCAGGTGAATGTATTCTCATTCTCCTAATTTGAATACTTTTATTTGTAGGGAGAACATTATAATGGTGGCACATTCAGATTTGAAAGCTAGCACTGGAAGATGGATACTCAGTGGCTGATCCTTTCCTGTCTTGCTGAGACAGGAATACATGCTCTTTGTTTTCATGGTAAAACAGGTAGCAATAATCAAAGCATCATATTGAAAAGTTGTTTTCCTTATCAGAAGCTCAGGATGAGATGTATGTTCAGCCATCTGAATTGATGTCTGTCAGTACAAAAGTCTGCTCATTGCACTTAGGTTGAGCCATCTGATTAACAGGACCCATTTTTCTTTGAATCCTAAAAAAATCGCTGGGAAAAATGCAAGGAGATTTTAACTGCCTTCTGAAGGAGCCTGTCCTGTAACTTCATGTTAACTACCTTCCTTAGTAGGGTGTCCAAATTAGTTCCCTCATGTTAGGTAAAGTAAATTTCCCTGATGTGGTTTATATCAGATTTGGTGTGAATAGAGTAGTAAATGCTGGGAAATGAGAGGATAACAGGATGCTCTGCTGTAAACTGTGGAGCTGTTCAAAGTTACAAAACATTGGGTGTTTTGCCAGGCTATCCTAAGCAAGAAAGTATGTGAACTGGCTTACTTTGTGCTATTTTCTTCAGAATATGTACTCTTCACCTTAGAACACTTACAGAAAAAAGTTTGAGATATACTGACAGTACACCACTCAATGAGGGAGATATTTCAAACACTTTGATCATCTGTGTACAGTTGTCTGCTTTCTGAGGGAAAGAAAACTTTTGATAGCTGATTGATGATAGTGTTTCCTGATTAGATAGGGAAAACATACGATTTTCTACTTTCTGAAAATGTTAGGTATTTGAAAAAAAAGTGGTAGGTCTTTAGAAATACTTTTTGCTTTCTTCTTTTGATATTGTTAATGCTTCCAGCAACCTGCAGTTTAGAGATTAATCTAGGTGTCATTACCTTGTGTTTAGTAGTCCTTGGTGGATTTCTGTTCAATGAATATATTTGAAGATATATTTGTATATTCCAATCCCCATGGGAGACTTTAACCATCCTCCACTGAGGATCACTACAGATGTGAAGGTCAGAGGCAGCCTTGTCTGTAGTGATGGTAGACTTCAGGATCCTGAGAGCACAGTACAAAGCAAAAGACCCTTTACTCCTTGAGAGCTTACTTTGGCCTATTCAAGGATTTTCTGGGAAGAAGCCCAGGGGATATGTCCCTGGAGAGGAGTCCAGGGGAGCTGCCTGATGTTCAAGGATCACCTTCTACAGGCTCAAGATTGAGCCATGCCAATGTGCACGAAGTCAGAAAAGGTGACAGGAGGCCTGCAAGGGTGAGAAAAGAGCTCCTGACTAATATCAAATCTGAAAAAGGAAGTGTGCAAGAGTTGGAAGCAGGGACAGGTGTCCTGGGAAGAGTATAGAGATACTGTCTGAGCATGCAGGAATGGGGTTAGGGAAGCCAAGGCATATCTGATGATATGAGCCTGGTGAGGGGCATGAAAGACAACATGAAGGGCTGCTGCAGGTATATCATCTGCAAAAGGAAGACTAAGGAAAATGTGGGCTCACTGCTGAATGGGTCAGGGGACTTGGCGACAAAGGACATGGAAAAGGCTCACCTCCTTCATCTCTGTCTTTACTAGGAATGCCTTAAGGAATCTCAGATCCCTGGGTCCAGTGGGAAAGTTCAGAGAAGGGAAGTTTTACCTTTGGTAGCGGAGAATCTGGTTAGGAGGTGTTTAAACAAGCTGGACATCCATGGGACCAAATGGGCTACACCTCCAGGTCCTGAGGAAGCTGTCTGTTGTCATTGCGAAGACACTCTTGATCATCTGTAAGGTCATGGCAACTGGGAAGTTTTCTGAGGAATGGAAGAAGGAGCCCTCAGCATATTAGTAGATGATGCAGAATTGGCAAAGGTGGCTGATACACCAGAATGTTGGACTGTCATTCAAAAGGGACTTTTACAGGTTGTACAAAGGGATAGAGGAAATTCAAGTCCTACACGTGGGGAGGAATAATCCCATGCACTACTACATGCCGGGGCCAACCATCTGGACAGCAGCTTTGAAGGGAAGGCCCTAGAGGTGTTGGTGAACAAGAAGTTGGGCATGAGTCAGCAATGTACCCGTACAGCAAAGAAGACCATCAGCTTTCTGGACTGTGTTTGGAAGAGTACTGCCAGCAAGGTGAGAGAAGTGATCCCCTCTGCTAAGCCCCTTTGAGACACATCTGGAGCACTGTGTCCACTGCCGGGTTTCCTGGCACAAGCAAGATGTGGACACACTGGAGTTCACATAAAAAAGTACAACCGTAAGGGAGATTGAACAAGGAACCCGTTACCCAGAGAGGTGTGGAATCTGCTTCCTGGTAGACATTTAAAATTTGACTGGGCATTGCTGTAAGCAACTGGCTTCCTTTGTCCTGCTTTGAGCAGGGGTTTGGACTACCTCTGGAAAATCTCCAGATTCTCTCAAATCTCAGTGATCCTGTGTGTTTCCATGTTTCTGTGTTTGTTAAAGTTTCTACCCATTTCCTCAGTGCAGGTGTCAGAAACAGTTGTCAATATCTGATCATCAGAGCCTTTTCAAAACTAATTGCCTTTTGCTATGTTTCAGTCACCTGATACTTATACAATTTTAAGGAATATAGTTCAAAAATATGATTAATAAAATGATATCTTATTTTTCAATTTTTCAGAACTTTTTATTATATTAGAATTCTGTAGTTGCATTTTCTGTTTCTAAAGCCTCTTCTGCTGAAACTTTTATCAGAGACAGATTCTGCAGTCTGTTTCAAGTGAAGAAAGTTTCAGACAAGAATTTTTATAATATCTCCACATTGACTGCACTCATAAACTATTTTAAGATCTTGCCTTTATTTTCTGGCTCCACAGACTGTTAATCTGATTTCAGAATGGTTATTACACATTTATTATTAAACCTTATGTCGTTAGGTCTTCTGTGTTCAGTTAGGTACTGCAGTCCACAGACTACTTCATGTTTAAAAGTGTGCATCAGCTATGCATCATATTTATTCATACTTGGAAAAATACTCTTTACTCAAAACTATGTTTTAGGGATATTAAATAGGTGTGTCTTTTTTCCTATTTCTCTCTCTAGTGTTCAGAATTTATAGATAACTTTGACCCCATCAGGACCTTTTCAGGTAACAGACAACCAGAATTATGTGTATGCCTGGAGAAGACTATGTGGGGTCAAGAAGTTCAATTTCTGAAAGTTCTTTAGGGGATAAAGGTAAAGATTTTTAAAGTTGTAGCTAGACAGCAGTGCAGTGATATTGAATTTTAATGGATACAGCTTCATCTGCTGGATGGTCCCTGCTCTAGCTTATAGCTAAGTAATGTTCGCCCTATCTTCTTTAGGTCATTAGAATGTGTATGCTATTATTTTTAGTAGCTGGCCAAAGTAACTTCATTGGAGTTCTCATTCTCTGAAAAATATCTATTCTTCTCATAGACATACATATTTGTTTGTGGATATACTTGTTTGCATTATTGGATGCATTTGTATTTATATACTTCTGGGCATTAATGATTAGAACCATTATTATTTGCGTATGTCAAAACTGAGTACCCTTAATCAATATTTCATTAAAAAATGATTTTTGAAATTTTTTAAAATGCATTTTCCCTAAAATACAGAAAGGAGTAAGAAGACATGAAACAGTGAAAGATGGCACATTTTTAGTCGGTATTGGACCAAACTAGAAAAAAATAATGTGCCTATGAATGGAGTGTAAGTGGCCTGAAAGGAGAACTTTTTGACACTTACAAATTAATTTCTGTGAGTACTAAATAAAAATAAAATTTACAAACATATTAAAAAAAACCCAGGTATATTACCAACATCCATATTCATTTGGATAGTATTTTCTAGAAGTTAATTTTTTCATAAATTAACTTCTAGTTGGTGTATTGGTGTATTTTTTCATCAGTTTCAAGATGGGGATGTTATTGGATATTATCTGATTTAAAGGACCATATTTTGTTTAATCTATTTTGTTTCACATAGAAAACAGACAATATACTATGAGTATTCAGACTGATGAATGGTATTATTGCCCATAAGATAAATCTGCCACGGCAAAAGTGTTACAGGCTCCAAGACAGAGAAGGTGTTGTTCTCCAATTAGCTCCATATGCTAGCCAAAATCAAGGGCTGTGGAAAAAGGACTGTTTGAAAAATGGAGTGCAGTCATATAAACAGCTGAACAAAACCATGTCTGCTTAAGAACTTCGATCTTTGTGTCCCATGAGAAAGGCAGACTCACTGATGCTCTTTGCTACAAGATTTTATGCATGAATATCCAGATGTAACTCCACGTTTTCAACAGACAGCAAAAACTTTGAAGTTGTTTAAAGCAGGATCTTTGTCTCAGGGAAGCTGGTAAATTTCACATTACGCTACATCGTTTATACAGAATTTTGACCAAAATAAAGTTTTATATTAAAATCGAAAATCCAGTTATTTTGTTCCTAAGAACAAAAATGAGTCTAGACATAGGAAACTCTTTGAAGGATGGCCATGTTTATGTTTCCCTCTGCAATAGCAGGTGGTATACAAGCGCCATGAAACATGGCTCTTAAGTGTACAAACCTTTACAGGTTAAAACAAATACACTGAATCCTAAAGGAAAGAGACCAGAGGTAATCACAAAGATGAAGAATGTCTGAAATATGTTTATGACCACATATCACATGAAGCAGAGTGTATTATGAAGATTTTCTTCCACATTACCTTGGTACAACAACTCCAGCACTGATCACTTGTATGTCAGACTTAAGATCAGCACTGTTCTCGCTCAACATGCACTGCGACTCACATCTGGGTGAATTTAAATAGGTATATGGACAACAGCCTGGTCTGTAAGTCTGCAATGAACAGTTTTAAAATCAAATAATCCAATAAAAAAAAGAAAGGCTCCCACTGAGCAGGAGCGAAAAGGGGTATACAGAATTCCTGATATACTTGGAATTATAGAAAGCATCAAAATTAGCTGAGCTAATTTGCAGTTTTATTATTGACTGAAACTGATTTAGAGCATTTTTGGTGGATGAAGTGTGTTTATTTTCTGTTGCTTTGCAAGCTGTTCTCAGAATGGAATTTAATCTGTAATAAACCAGCTTTTAAATTCACCTTCTTCAGTCAAGGTTTTGTTTGTCTCTAAATAGAAACTACTGTTAAAATTAATTATGAGGGCTTAAAAAAATCCAGACTGAATTTGGCCAATGGTTAGTCCTTTGTATAAAAAATAGTCTTCTAATGAGGTCAGCTTTGGTCACAGTGATTTGTTAAAAGCACAGACGGTATTCCAGTTCATCAAAACTTCATTATATTCCAGTTCCTAGAAGTGCCAAGGAAAACTAATGTTGCAATCTAAGATGTCAAGAAAATAATGTATCCAAACAGTTTATGTGCTTCTTAACACCTTAGTGAGGTGATGAAGTGCTGTTCTGCAACTTCCTTTTGATTACATGTGAGAAGACATTAGATCAAACTTTTGCAGCAGTAGTAAGCTGTGGTTAAGAACATAGTCCTAGTATCTTTATCAGAGGTATTGAAAGCTATCTTATAATTGAGAGCTTCTTCAAGTTCTTGGGACATCTATCTCCTTCATGGCTGTTCAGACTTGTGGAACGATAGAGGAGTCTTGAAAGAGTTTGTAATGTCATCTTTTACAAGGTCTATATGGCATAAGAATGTGATGTACACTCCAAGGGACATGTCCCCCTTTCTGGATTTCAGCTGTGCTTTCTGCTGAAAATTAGTCAGGAAGCTTTCAGGCTCACAGTTCTAGCTTTGTTTTGTGTCTAAATTGTGCTTATGACCCTCTTGACGTGTTGGTCTTTTGGGTCTAGCCCTCAGGTAGTAGAATGATGATCACTAGGAAGGAAAAGTATTTATTTATTATACTTGAGTCCTGCTTTCCTACTTCAAAGAGGTCTCTAAAGTGATCATTAATGTTCCCTTGGTATAACCTTCACATTCTGAAGAAATTCCATCTCAGATAATTGTGTTATACCTTCCCAGGTTCCCTGTGCCGTTCGAGCCGGATATGAGATTCTTTTCTCACTATCTGTTCTAAAGAAAATGCCTCTGTGGGGGAGAGATCTACTTAAATAGTCTCTCCTTCATTTATTTCCCAAGGCAATGTTGTTTCTTAATTTAATGCTTTTAAAGCACTTCAGGAGAGATTGTAGTAAGCATTGGACAGAGCTGAGTTTGTTGCAGTTTTTCTTAATTATTTATTTTTTGTTTGTTGTGATTAGTTGTTTGGTTGTTTTGTTGTGTTTGTTTTTCCTTATTTCAAAGGTTTTGATTCTCTAGTGTGTAAAATAGAGCAACATTTTAAATCATAAGTCCTACTTCTTCTGTTTCCCAGGGGTAGAAGAGTTGTCTTGCTCCATAAGGCAGAAAGAGGATATGATCAATTGAATGTACATGACAGCAGGAAGAAAGAGGAAATAAGGCTTCTACATAAGGCAAGATAATTAATTGTTATTTCTTTTACTTTTCAGACACGTGAAATGCACAGCTGCATGACAGAATGAATATTATGCCCTCTTAATTAAATTGATTAACTTGTTCAACCAAAATAATAGAATCAGAGAATCATAGACTGTATTGGGTTTGAAGAGACCTTTAAAGGTCATCTACTCCAACCCCCCTACAATAAGCAGAGAAATCTCACACTAGAACAGATTGCTCAGAGCGCCATCAAGCCTGACCTTGAATGTCTCCAGGGATGGGACCTCACCACCACTCCAGGCAATCTGTTCCAGTAATCCACCGCCCTCATAATAAATAATTTTTTCCTGAAGTCCAGCATAAATCTATCCTTCTCTAGCTTAAAACCATTGCCCCTTGTTCTGTCATTGCATGCCCTTTTGAATAGGTCTTCCTTAGCCTTCTCACAGGCTTCTTTCAGGTATTGGAAGGGACCTATAACATCTCCCCACAGTCTTCTCTTCTTCAGGCTGAACAACCTCAACTCCCTCAGCCTGTCCTCATAAGAGAGGTGCTCCAGCCCTCTGATCATTTTCATTGCCCTCCTCTGGACACACTCCAACAGGCCCACCTCCTTGTGCTCGGGGCACCAGAGCTGGATGCAGTACAGCAGGCGTGGTCTCACCAGAGCAGAGTAGAAGGGCAGAATCACTTCCCTGGCACTGCTGGCCACACTTCTTTTGATGCAGCCCAGGATGCAGTTGACTCTGGACTGCGATTGCACATTGGTGGCTCATGTTGTACCACTCAGAAAAAATAAATACATTTTCTTTAGCTGCAATATAGAATTTACTTTAGTGGAACACTAGCCAAGTATAACCAGAACAGAACAACATATTTCTTGTTGAGTTACAAACTTCTCTGTGTTCCAGCAAAGGATAATAAAAGTTTTTGGACATATTCCACGTGTTACAACATAATTTCTTTATTCAGAGCAACTCCATTAATATATTCTTAGATATAGGAAGGGGAATTTGGCTTGTTGTGTTGAACTCGTATACAGAATTCTTTGCTACAGCTCTTTTAAGGAGAATGATCTTTTCTATAATTATCATATTTGAGGGTAAAGGGAGAAATCTGTTGCATGCAAATGTCAATATATAATCTTCTCTATTAATATTATGCTGGCTTCTGTAGCTACTGAAAGAACCTTGTCAGTAACAAGGCAATGGGGAGCTTAATTAATGCTTCTTACACTTTCACATACAACTGGAAGGCACTGTCAGTGTCAGCAAGAACAACTCCTATCACACACCCCAGCTATAGTGTGCTCTGTGTAACCATCCCATAAGCAGAATTAAAATTGTGTGCAGAAACGACCAGTAAGGGAGAAAGGCTGCAGAGTGCCTGAAATTTGAAGATTACTAGGTCATAGTGGACCATCCAGTCACACTTCCTTTATACCACGTGGTGTTACATTTCATACCATGCTACATTTCTTGAGTCAGTGTCTACCCAGCTGCGACATTTTCGGTTCGTAGTTTCAGAATCCTACTCTCAGATGGCAAATACCATGTGACTGAGTTTATGTATGGATCATGTATAGGACTGCCAACTCTAATCTGAGCATGAAATATGCTTTGTTTTCTTTTCACCTTAATGCAGTACTGAAACATCAAGAGTTGCCCCTCGAGAAGGCTAGCTGGAAAAAGATGAGAGCATTTGCAGATGCTGCAAAGTATCTGTTAAAACTTATCTCCTGGAAAAGTCAACATTTCTGATTAGAAGGCATAAAAAAGTGAACTGCAGAGTCTGTTACTTTGGGGAAATGCTATCCAGTGGTTAATCACCCTGATTATAAAAAACCCTTATCATTTCACTCATGTTTAGTTACAGGCATCAGCTTCCTGCACTAACTACAGAGGCCCTTTGTATTTGGTGCTTTCTCTCAAATAATGGGCTAAGTACTGGAATATATTTGTGCAGGTTGTTTTTTTTTCTAAATTATTTTACAATTTCTGCAGTCTTAACACATTTATTCTGAAACACAAGATAAAGATGAAACATTTCTAATGAAAAAATATTCATTTTTGAAAAACTAAAACTTTCCACAGAAACATTTCCAACTCAAACCTGTCAGACCTTACAAAAGAAGTATGACAGTTGATAGACTTCTCAGATAGTGTCTGTTATGTGCACACCAAATAAGAAGTTGTTTTGTAATGTGATTTCGGTGGGTTTTTTTGGCTGGCTTTTGTTCCGTGGGAAAAAAAAATGTGCAGAAATTTATTTTTATGGTGCTGTTTGCCTTTTTTTTTTTAATGTTCATCCTAATTCAATATAAAAAAATACTGATATTTTAGCTGAGAAAGATTTTTACTTCTCAGGTAGGCCCTTTTCAGAATATTCCAGCTTTGGTCTTATTAAACAGAAGTAAAAGAATCTCTGGTTCCTTTTTGCTAGTTCTTTTTTATGTAAAAATTGTATTAAACCATTTTTGCCTCATGGTGGTTACTTGGGAACTAACTATTACAACTCCTACATAATTTCTGCAGTTTTTTATTCCCAAGTGAGGCCTGCATTCTTTGTTTCTTGCAAATGCTTATATTTATCTGTATAAAATAAAATGTTTTGTAAGAACCTCTTTAACCAATAAATCTATATTATTTTGTATGTTTTCTTATAAACAATACCTTTAGATTCTTGTCTGATCACTGAGAGTTGAATACTGTTAAATCTAAATTGTATTAGAAAATCCCCATTTGTTGATGAGTCTCACGGACACTCCTTTTAAGCTTGACTAATATGCCAATTTGTAATGTTCTCATTATGTACTTGCTGTGCTAATTCAAATGCCTTTATTATTTCTAGTCTTATATTCTGCAGTAAATACACGAACACATTTGCCTTTTCATCAAATAATTAAATCAATTTTGCTGGACAAGATCAATGTCCTGTAAAACAATTAAAAAATAAATTATTTTATTCCTCTAACAGGTTCTCCAAGAATTTATCTCATTTAATGTCAGTAATTACTCCTGTCATCCTCTTTGCCTTTTGTGACTTTAGGTCAATATTAATTCTCTAGTAATATTTTATAATTTCCTTGGAATTCCAGATTTATTTAAAGGAATATACACGGATGAAAGATTGTCTTCTCTGAAAGTAGCTATTACTACTGATTGTTAACTAACAACCTTTTTAGCTATTGTTAGTTGTAAAGTCTTCCACATTTTTCAACTTGTACATTATCCTGCTTCTTTCAAAATGTAAATAGAAGTATTTGCTGAACACTTCAGTCTATTTGTTACTTGCTGCTGTTATTGTTACCATCTCTATCTGAAAATTAATGGAGAATGTTGCTAGATGTATTTCATTTCAATATGCCAAAAATATTTTTTTTTTCTTTTGCTCTTCCAACAGTTGGTTTCCCCAAAAAAACTTATTATCCTTTCTCACTTCTGTGTGCCTCATAATTTCTAATTTACTTTAATTTCCATTTCTCTTTTCCTCAGTCTCTAATTGCTTTCTTCATCCCAATGGCTGCCTTAGCTTTTACACTGAAAGCAGAACGGGCTTTTAGATAAAGATGCATTGTTTATATAAACAGTGAAAACATTAGGGCAGCTCAGAAACTCAAAGGAAAACTGGCATGATTCAGTTAATTGAGAAGTTTCATCTGTAGAAAACCACTTTGAATAGCTTGAAGTAGAGTGAAGCTGTGTTTGTCAAGTCTGGAAAAACTGGAAGGCCTGAAAGCGAGACTTGTGTGTGTGAATTGTGAGGAAAGCCTATGCCTGAAACACACTTTTCAGGAAAAAAAATGTGTGTAGATTCTCTCTGGATTTGACACAGATGTTAGGATAACACCTAGATTACTGGGCCTGAGTAGGTAGTTGTCACTGTTAGGACTCCTCTGTCACCTGACCCCACCCAGGATGGGCAATCAGGAAAAGGAAAGGAGAACGGAACTAATATTAACCCCCATGTTACTATAAGATACAAAGTCATACTCAGCTCCAGATAGTAGTCACGAGCTGTGCACTTCTACTAGTGAAAGCTGGGTGCCAACACTGCCAGCACAGCAACTCTAGATATGATCACAGCAAGTGCAGGAGGAGGCCTCAGGCATGGGACAACCGATGAGTTTGATGGGACCTTCTTGGGAAGGCAGCCATGGTAGAACCACTGTACCTGCAACAGCTGGTCATCAGTAAAAGGGAGAGAACTTAGAAAAATTAGAATTTGCTTTATTTTATTAAAAAAAAAAGAAAAATAAAAAGAAAACTTGTATTAATTCATTTCAGGCTGATCTCAGTTTATGATTAATTTTCTCAAACTATACTCTCCGAAACAAAATTGAGTATTTTCCAATCTGCACAGACCTATGAGGGATGCAGTCAGATTCTCCTCTGCCATCTTATGTCAGAGGGCTGTAAACACTGTCTTTCCTCCACTGGAAAGTCATCTGAGGCCTTGAAAGAAAGGAGGAAGATGCGGTGAAAGTGGCCAGCATGGCTGACATTTCCTGTAGCAAGTGGTGCAAAATGATTCATGTGACTTATCTTGTCTCAGTCACCTTTACTTGCTCAGGTCCTCCATTTGCACCAATATACAGATACATTTTATTTGTGGAGCTGTAGTGAAGTGCTTTCTGTTCACTACATCCTGCCTGGAAAAAAGTTATTATTTATCATGAGAATACAAGGGAATGATTTTAAAGTCAATTTCCACAAGAAAGTATTTGAATAAAAATTTGCTTGGAGAATGTCTTCATCAATCTAACAAAAACTGTTCATTCTCTAATGTGACTGCTGTGATTATTATTTTCACCAACCTATCAGTTTCAATTAGTGACCTTTGTTTAATTTGGTGTAAAAAAAAAATAATAAAAAAATTCTTATATTGTACAGATTAAAACCATCAAACTTAGACAAGTTTCTACTATGTGCTTTAACATTACTGTGCTGGTTCTCACCAGACCCACCATATCTGAAGCCCACAGTGATTGGGGCCTGAATTACCTATTGTTCCATTTATTTTTTTAAAAAGGCTGAAATACCCAAGCATTTGTTAAATATTTCACATCAAAACCTGTCAATGGAATATATAGCTGTGGAGAACAGCCTGTTTTCTCCTCCCACGTAAGACTAACTGACTTCTGGCTTCCCTCTAGTGACGTCGTTGGTTTGCAACAATAGCTCAGTAATGTAGTTTGGTTTTTTTGTTCTTTTCATCAGTAACATTTTGTAACATCTTGGATCGATTTCTAGTTTCAGAAAACAGCATATTTCAAACTAGAACCTTCCTGAATTGTATTGAAATAGTATTGAATAGTATTGAAAACTATTGTTTTCTAATCATGACAACAAATAGAATGCAATCACATTAGTGTATTAAAAATAGAAGACTAGGAATGTTACTTCAGACAGCATGTGTATTGTTGCTCTCACTGTCATGTAGTTCGATTTACTTACAATAAAGATATGCTGCTCTAAAATGTAATCAAGAACAGAGCATTTCAGTGAAGCAATACTTTCCTCAAGTTGATTCCATCCATAAAGCACTACTAAAGAAAAATAATATTTCTAAAGTGGTGCTAATTGCTGTACACTTTGAGCCCTGTTGGAAGTTATAGAAGAGAACGTCAGGGCAAAATGACTTATTCTTCATTTGTCATGATAATGAAATTGTAGAACATTACTTTAAATTTGTCTCATTTTAGGTGCACATTTTATAATGATAATATATCTTGATAGCCACTATTCTTCATGCAATCAAGTTGCTATTACAGTGACTATTTGATTTGAAAATGGTATTATGTGATGAAAGCAAATGGCATTTGTTTCAGGTGAAGCCTATGAAAGGATTGAAAAGAAGCTAATCATTAAAATTTTTAGAAACAGGATGTTTTTGGTTCATGGGAAATATTCTACAGAAAATAGATGTGCCTTCATAAATATGGGTTTGCAGGTGAGCTGAGGATATTTAGGTTTCAGAATCATTCCATCTACTGAAAATGAGTATGTACTATTTTATCAATATTTCATCGTGACCAGCAAAAAATAAAAATGCTTTGACTTGACTGCAAATGAATGTGGGAGCAATTCTTGGAAGGCAAAAATTTACTGCTTTTAACCTACTATTTTTTATATACAGACAGGTATCAAATGTTTTCTGATAATTTCCTATATTACTCACTTAACTAATGTTTGAATATTTTTTAGCTTTGTCTAAAATTTGTATTTTTCATAAGGAACAATGTTAATGCATTAATTAACAGTTAATGACAAGCTTTTATCCCCTTTTTACAAAAGATTCCTTCTAACTGCTGAAGTTTCATCCATGTTTGATCCCAGGAAAGTCTCTGATGGCAGGGGCTTTCTGATTTTCTTGGTCTAAGTGATATAAAGAAAGGCGGTAAGGATCTCAAGTTTTTTGTTTCCCAGACATCACATAGTTTCGTTCTTAATATCTACTGAATTCATAGTTGAGGTTTTGAATGGATAGTCACTTTTTGCATGCTTCCTGAACATGCTGTTGCACATATTACAGGCATAATATGCAAACATATAATTATGTTTTGTATGTTCACCCAGAATAATATATGTATATATGTATATGTGTGCATATAAGTGTATATGCATATCCAAATTTATGAAAACCATACATATATATATACAGACACACATACCTTTGCCTTATAGGACATGACTAATCTCTCTCAGTTCCCTTATGAGCTCAAACACCTGGCATTTCCACTGTTTAAGACAAAACAAATGCTTGAAAAAGAAAAGCAGGCAGTTCAAAACCAGTTAATGCTGTTTCATTTAATGTTCTCTGGTGTAACTATCATCTCTACATAAGTAAATCATTCTTCCACAGAATGTTTGGAACCTACATGCATGGGGATATGCCATCTTTAACCAAAAGTAAGTAATTCCTCCTGATTAAAACTGTTCTGTCACTCCTTGGCATGCCGTACACAATTTGGAACACAGCATTGATAATATATTTCTAGAGGGAATGAGAGCCACCAAATTATTAAAATATATACTAAGAAAACATCTCTGTGTTTTGTGGTAACGTTAAGTGTAAGAGGTCAGATTGAAGACAGTTTAGATTTTTAAAAAGTGACAGTAATGCTGACACTTGGAAACTTCTGGGTTTTCACTGATACGGTAATAAATCACCTTATTTCCCCATTAAAAAGAAGCCTTTAGAACTGCTACACCTGTAAGCTCACTGTAGGGCACTGAAATAAAATCATTTATCTTCTTACACAGATAAAAAATCCAATTAGGACCCATCAGACTCCGATGTCTCATTAAAAATGCTCCAATTTTACCTTGGATAATCAGAAATGTGTATTTATTTAAGACACAAGAAAGCAAAAAGGAGAGATTGAAAGGCAACTATTTGAAGTACAAATACACTGAAATTCCAGGGCATATTTTGATTTTGTTTACTTCATTCTTTTCATTAATTTCTTGGCCTGTTGTTATTTAACATGATTCTTTTTTCGGTTTCTGTTTTCTTCAGCAAATTAATTAGTCTATTATAAGGTACGCACTGAGAAATCTTAGAGTAGTCTGTTTTTCCTCTGAGATACCATCAACTTCTTCCCCTAGAGAAGAAATATCTTCAAAAGGTTTATGCAGTGTCTTTTATCTAGATCCATAAAGAGTGTTAGTGCAAAACTAGTCTGTCAGATTACTTTGGCTTTTTTTTAATTAATTAAGTGATTGTACCAGATTCAGCTTTGAATTACTGGCAAAGGTGAGAATAAAAATGGTAGCCCTGGCTGCTATTTGGTAACATAACCTGGAGGGTGTATATGAGATTAAGATCTCCAGTGGTGTTTGGTATGAATCAGACCACAATAGTGGGAAGTTCATATTTTTTTTTCCTTTTCTGCTTCAGTAACCGGAGTAATTTCTAACCTTAGATCTTTGAAAATGAATCGTTAAATACACATTTTCTTCTGAAATTGGAAATACATTATGAAATGTACAGCATGTAACTATTGGCAATGGAAAATCAGCATTTGTGTGCCAGTTTTTGTCTATTTATAGACTTCAGGAATGTTAGACTAATTTCTTTGGAAAGTCTTCTGTATACTCAGTATTTTCATTTACATTCCCTATATTATTAATTGTAAGCATCACAGTATGCAACATTATTTGTGGTGCATTGACACTATCTTCCTTAGCTCTGTTCACCATACCTCTTTTGTGGCTACATGACATTGTTAACTTATAGGTGATGAGACTTTGTCCTCCTCTGTCATGTCCACTAGGTTCATATTTTAGACATCAGTGAAACTCATATAACCTTTTTTTTTTTCCTGTTATTTTGCCCTATTCTAGTACACCCCTTTTCAGAGTCTCTAGTGTTATTTTCTGGAATGGGAAGATTAAAACACATTTTGCTAGGGCATTGCCCTAGATGTTAACACAGAGGCTCCTAGGTCAAGTCCTTCTTTCAAATAAGTATTGTCCATTTTAGCTGTATCTTTCACTGCCCTTTCTGAAGTATGTGGTGCCTGTTAAATTCTGCAGACAGTGCAATGACCTATTAGATGGCACTTCCCTTGCCACTCCCAGTGAATAGAAGCAAGATAGCTTAAAGACCATGACAGGGATTAGGGACTAATTAGCTAATTTGCTTTGCACTGTCAACTCTAAGGCACTTCTAAGAGAGTACAAATTCTTTGGACAAACAGAACTCATTAATAATGATGAATGAAGTACTTAGAGTTTTAGGGTTTCCTCAGAAAGGAGTAGTGAATGACCAGAATCTTAAGGATTTCAGACATGAAACTATTTGCTTCTATTCTGCTTAACTGTCACTATAGGCATTATAATGTGGTCTGTTTTGGATTTGAGCCTTACATTCCAAGCCTCAGCTCTCCATTCTTAAAAGCCTAAAGATTCTCCTTCACATAGCAGAGTTGTTAAGGAGATAAATCCATTCCTGGATATGCAGTACTTGAAAAATGACCAAAGACGTGCAAAACCCTTCACAGTCAGAAGAGAACAGGAAATATTTTCCAGCTACGGTCCCCATTATTTCTGAGCGCTCAGTCTGAAGACCTTTGCCCAGAAGTGGGTTTGGTTCCTCATTTTCCAATTACTTAGTCTTCTCCAGGAAAAGTCAGGACAGTTTTGAGTTGCTTTTAATGGTTCATTGCTTCCTAATCAATATTCTTCCCTGACATTGTTTTTTGTTTGTTTGTTTACTAGCAATTTGTGTTTGACACAGCTATAAAGAAGTTGCAGAAAAGGGCCTATTTAGGCCTCATTTTCAGTACAAGTTTGAGGCAAATGCCTTCAATATGCCTGAAAACCACCCATCACACTGATTCTCAATAATTGTTGAGATTCCTTTCTTATGAGAAGTTAAGAAATTGCCTTGTAAATTCTCTTGGTCACAAACATCAGCACTGTGCCCTCTTCAATGAAAATACATGCAAGCATAAAATAATGCCAGTGTTTTAATGCTATGCTGATAATGCAGCACTTTGCAGAACTTGCACAATGCTGAGACCTGTTGCTGTACACAATCCTTTACAAACTTGACACAGAAGAGCAAACCACAAACATATTGTTAGGTATATCTCTGGGGATATCAATTAATCTTGACATCATTTAGCATGTGGTATTAGTTTTATTAAATATGCAGATTTATTAATATTTCACTGCATCATTTAGCTGGATGTTTAAAAAAAGATTTTATGAATCTATTATTTAAATGAAATAAAGGATTATATGGTTCTTTATGCAGAAAATATAGCTCATCTCTCTTACTTTATTATCTCATTTGGTTTTAGATGAAGGATGTTGGATTGTGTAATGAGGGAATGAGATCTCATTTTCACCAAGGCTGCTCAAACTTAATGCATGGGCTTCAAGCTCCACTGTTCTCCTAAGTAATAAGACTCTATATGTCATACTTTTTTGCTTGTGAAATGTGGAGCAGGGCATTGTGAAGTTTCTAATTCTGCGGTGCTCGACTGTCTGTGACATTATTAATTGGAAAGACTACAGTATATTATGGTTTTCTGGGTTACAGTTTCTTCTTCCTTTTAATATGCATGGGTTTGTTCCTTCAGGGTTTTTGGAAGGAAGAACACACACGTGTGGTCGAAGATGATACCTCAGTGATATTCTCCTATGTACTGGATGTGTATTTCAAACGTTTTCTAAAAACGTAACTACAAGTTAGAATGAATTTCAGAGATAAACCAGTCAGCAACCAAACAATTTAAGAAATATTACTTCATTTAAATTGACTGCATACCCCTTGTCTCTGGTGATCTCTTCCATTATTCATTGTCATCCTTGGTTTCTTCAGGCTTCTCCTTAGAGCACATAGTTGTTTTTATTAGTAAACCTGCTTTGAAATGTCCAGACTGTGTCTCATGATTCATAAAATAATGGTGACTAGATCAATTTAAGGGTCTAAGTCTAATGAAATGATCGAAGTCTAATGAAATGTAAACCATCAGCTGATATCTGGAATAGAGCCTCTGATTTTTTTGCTTTACTTGCTGGGTCAGGGCTGACAAGGCCAAACCTCACATGCCCAGCTAACTTAAAATTTAAATCGTACTGTTCATAATAACTTTTGGTGACATGTTTAAGAAGTTTAAATTGCCCTAGGCATGTGAATCCAAGGTATTTAAAGACCATTCAGCCACAATTAATGGAATTCTAATTGGAATGTAAACTGCTGAGTCACAGTGGATTTTTCGATAGAAAAATAATTTTCAAAATGCAAGATAAGTGGAACAACACATGTTTAATACCTATGGGAAAATCAGAATTTCTGATTTATTCCTTAACCCAGTCTTGGGGAACAAGAGGCCAGTTAGGGTTCCTACAGGCATTATTGAAGGTGTTGGGACCCCCAGAAAGGAGATAGTATGTAGAGTTCTGGTGGTGGTCAGGGGCTAA
This sequence comes from Apus apus, assembly GCF_020740795.1. Lineage (NCBI taxonomy): Eukaryota > Metazoa > Chordata > Aves > Apodiformes > Apodidae > Apus > Apus apus. Next base: position 20,435,005 of record NC_067283.1, on the reverse strand, counting down.
CATGAGAAAAGAATTGGTGGGAGGCTGAGTTCACAGGATCGCTAGGGGTATAACAAGAAAGTGTAGTTTGTTGCTTCACAGAGAAATTGGCAGATGTGGAAAGATAATGGAGATGTTCCCCTTCTCTCAAATAATATCACCTAATTAATTCAGTGCATTTGTAAAATCATTGCTGGGTTTGGTCCAAGAAATCAACAGGAGTTATTCCTTAATTTCTCACTGTGCTATAGGGTATTGTGAATATTGAGGTGACTGATCATGTACATTTAAGATTGAAATTCCTGGATTAATTTGTTTTATTGATTCCAGAGAGGACATTTCATTACATATTTGTATGAAGATGTGAAAATTTTCCCACGCTTACTCTCTCAACTTAGCGTTTTGACTTTTGCATTGCCATAGTTACATTTTTTAAGGTGAAGATATCAAGCAGCAGCGTGGCCTCACTAGTGCACTGCCCACTTGGTAAACAGACCTGAATGTCTAGTCTCCTAATGAGCTAAGAAATTAATCCAAATTTGAATCAGATCTTGAGAGATAGTTTTAGTCAAATACAATCATATGTAAGCAATAATGCAAGGCTTTAAATATGAATTTTCTGAAATTAGTGAAAAAAATCCTACTTCAGACTGCAATCAAAGAGAAGATAAACCATCTAAAGGCATGCCATCAAGGCATATCACAAAGCATTTATTAACTTTGCTATTTTGGATATAAGGCATACATTCTGCATTTGGGTACAGAAATAACACATAATTTTATGTCAGAAGTCCTAATTACTTCCAGTTCTGGCTAACTGTAATGAGTAAGAGGATGATCAGCATTCATGAATATCAGTCTACTTTGACTTACGTGTCTGTCCATAGAAGTGTACAAAGGTTTGCTGAGGTTTGAAATTCTTCCTTTTACCTCTCTGAGAAATGTGCAATATTTTTGCTTGATTATATAGTAGCATTCATAGGTGTAGCAGAAGTGTTTGAGAATATACTAGCAATAAAAAACATATTAAATAAGGCTGCAAAAACGTGAATTCACTGTACAACATTTCTGACATCACCAGTTGCCTTTCCCTTAGTTTTCAGTCAGTCAGTATCATCCTTTTTTTGTTTGTTTGTTTGTTTCCAACACTCGTGTCCACATAATTTTAACATTTTCTCTGTGAGCTCCCTGCCTTCTTTTCCAGCATCAAGTTCATTAAGTTGTTTCTTTATCTACTTAACCCCTCATTAAATAGTTCATTCAACAAATGTAAGACCATTTCTTTTCTCTCTCTCTTCTACTTTTCTCCAGTATGAATAATTTAATACCATCATATTAGTATTCATGCACATCCTCGTCATTTAGTGATGACAGTAAATCAAAGCTGAAAACACATCTGTTTACACAGAAATTACCATATTTCATATACTGTATGCAAATTCTGTGTAACCTTTTTTATTTCCTTGAAGGCAGAATGCTCATTCTTCTGACACAGCTAATTACTTGTATCTCAGTTTGACTTGCTGATGAGATATACTTGTGGTTTTGAATACTGCATTTGGAGCCTTCTTCCTGTCCATGATCTTCACATACTGAATCCAAGCTGCTGGAGGTGATACCATCCTTAAAGACCCTATAATTTTAAGCATGGTAAGTTAATACAGAGAAAAGACTATAATTGTAAGTAGAATGAATAAACCATAGTCAAAATTTAAACAGAAATATCTACTTTATTTTTCATTGTTTCATAGCTAAATTATGACTAGTGCTTTGTTTTTTGCTTTTTAATTAATTTGTTTTACCAAAATGCAAGTAGAAAATGGTCCTTCATAAGACATTTATTTGCAAACCTACTTTCTAGGGTTGCTAATAATTTTTTGTCATAATTTTGCAATTTCATTAAATAGCTTTCCACTGCATAACAAATATTCACATATTATGATGATTTGAAATTGGTTCTGCACCCTATAGCTCATGAACCTTTCATTAAGAGCATAAACAGACATCAATTTATGACCTTAAGAGAAAAGCTGTTTCTCTTGGACAAGTCTGTGACAAGAAGTTTTCTATTTCATAGATTTTGTTAAAATTCTGATGCCACATAAAGAAACCCAAACTAAGCACCCAACAAAGATACAACAAGAACTGTAATGGTTTTAATGTCATAAAATGTTTGCAGGTGCTGTGGACTATTTGTACATGCTCCCATGATTGACTATAATAGAGACAAAGGCAACAAATACAATTTTTAGCTAGAAAAGTGCAGCACTTCAAAAAGAGTATAAAAAACCCCTCATAATAATTTCCAGCTGTTTGGTGAGTTGATCTTGTTGAGCAAGATCCTCTGCAGTGTTGCTCTGATTCTTTAAATTATGTTAATAGTTTAAGCAGTACATAATCTGACGTTATGGGCTCATTGCTCCAGTGCTGCAGATTCCCTGAATCTCTTTATGTAGTGGGAGGAAGAAGAAAAAGAGGTTTTTTTCCTATGGAGAAGTGGAAAAATGTATATTTCCTAAATAATATCTTCTTGGTCAGTGACAATTTTATCACATTATTTAACAAAATAGTTAATCTCATTTACTCATTAATGAGTTTTCAAGAAAGTTATTAGCAGCAAAAGAGTGATTGTCGTTCCTTTAAAAGAGTGACATCATCAGATTTGTCTTGTCTGCCTGCCTTTGCTCAGTTTTATTGAAAATCAAGTCACCATTTGGTCCCCCCTCTCTGACGCGTGCTACAGTTCCTGGAAGGAGATTAATAGTTGGAGTATGTACAATTGTTAAGGAAGTTGCAACTTAGATGTTGATGTATTTGGGAACACAGTGCTCTTTTGACTCCACAGATTTAAGACTTATGGAAGACATAAATTATGATTTTCCAGTATAATTAAACATCCATCAATTTTTAAAAAACCCAAACCTTACTATATGGTTTTGCTTTTTTTTTTGTTTTGTTGTCCGTTGTTTGCTCATTGTTATCATGAAGTGTGAGACTGAAACATCAGAAAAAATTCTCCTTGGGCCAGTGTGCTGTTGTGCTCTGACAATGAAGTCACCAAGAGAATGTGAGTTAACTTTACATATACTTAGTAAAATCACACACTAAAACATGTGAAAGCTTTGAATAGCTGAGTAAATCTTTCAGTTCTGCTCAGAAAATTGTTTCATGTTTTTCAGAAGAAATGTGAGTATTTGAGCTGGGATTCAAACATTTTCAGGACAAAAAAAGAGATCCATTCCTCTATCTTAGCTTTTCCTCAGCTATCTGTTTGCACGAGACAAAACCATTCATTGAAACAAAGCACCAAGAAACTAACAGCCATTTTTTTCTTGCTTTGCTCATCCTGAATTAAGCAGATGTTGATCGTAGGTCAAAATTGGGGTATGACAAAGCTGTAAAAATATTCATACAAGTGACAGACTGTGTGTTCTATGTCCATACACACACATACATAAATTTCCCCCCATCTTTCTATTTCATTAAAGAAAACAATATATGAAGCAAAATCTCTCTTAAAAATTCAAGAAAATGTTATCAAACTTACAACACATTTGTTAAAGAGAGTTATAAAAAAACTGAGCTTTCTTTGACAGGAGTAGATTACTCGATAAAATGTCAGTTTGAATAACTAAAAGAAAAAAAAACAATTTCTGCTGTTCAAAGTTTAAGGCGGCATTAGTAAAAATCCAAGGAGATAAATCAAGACTTGATTTTATTTTACAAATTGTTATATACCTGCCAAAATCCTAATAATAAATGTACTCAGGAAAACCTCAGAAACCTGAAGTCATCTGTATTTGACCTACAATCACTGTGAATGAAATAGTTCTCCATTACAGTAAATGTAAAACAAAAACAAAACATTAGCTATTTCATGCAATCAGGCAGCTAAACCAAAACCTTTACCTACAGTGCTTGGCACTATCCAAAATTCAGACAAGTTAAACCACACATGCACCAAGAAATGACCTGACTGTCCCTCTCTTGGTGAAAGAATGTCTGTATCTGAGACCAAAAGGAGAAAACCTGAGAACATGGCAGTAAAAATCAAAGTCACAGTGAGAAAAAATATTTGGAACATAAGCTTGAGAGAAACCTGTAGAGAAGTTTTAGATAATATCCTGGCTGAAGGAGTCTTACACTGGGTGTTACCAACTGTCTTTCTGTACTTTTCCCATTCTGTACTTAACACATTTCTGTACTTTATTTTGCCACAGGGCAATCCATCAGACTTTATTTGATTTACTTAATACTGAGAAGCAGACTCAAGTTAAATTAAAAAAAAATAATAAAAAATTAATTCATTAAAAATAATAGGCAGATGTAGTTATTCTGTCTAATCTGTAATTATTTTGTAATGTTTCAGGAAACATTGTTCTTTGACGAGTTTTTCATTTTTGCCTTTCAGTTTTTACTTACATTCTAGGTTCATCCAATATTCACTTGAGTAGAAAATCTGAGGATGGTGGAAAAGGAATAATAATTATGAGTAGAATACAAATGTGCTTTGCACAGTCTTAATTTGCTCATCAAGGAACTGTAAGGAAGAAGACTTTTAATCTGAGAGCCTTCATTGATCATTATAAAAATCTCATTTATCTTAAGCACCTCAGTCTCAAAATATCAGCTTAATGTAATGGAGAGAGCATATTCAGACACAGATTTCCACATTTGTTACACAGTTATATTTGAATTATAGGATGAAAATGGTAGTGACAGCTGCAAAAAAAAAAATTAAAACAAATTAGAAGAAAGTATTGGATTTGCATGTCTGAAAGAGAATGATGAACAGAGGGACAGAAACAGGGAAGAGAAAGCAACTGTTATCCTAGCTAAATATTATACTCAGGAGGTATGAGCTGATAATCAATATTTTTACATCATGGCAAAAGCGGCCTTAGGGTTTACAATCCATAGTAGAATGGTACATTGACCTAACAAGGCAGTTAAGGATAGGACTACACTTTAATATTATACTCGTGAATAGTGCTGGTGACTTCTGAAGGGCATGACCCAAAGCTTTTTGAAATCATAGACAGGATGTCCTTTGGCTACACATGCTTTAAAACTTGTCCTAAGAACTGGCTGGGGAGGTAGAGGGAGCTACCTGCATTCAGCCACATGCACTCATTTTGGAGCACTTCTTACTCTGAAAAATGTGTTAATTTTATAGAAAGTTAAAATTTCATATCTTCTTAACATCAGATGCAAGCAGGATTTTATTTCTTTTTCATGTTTATACTTTCACTTCAGTTTGCAGTAAAATAATACAAATCATTTAATATTTTAAAAAAAACCAACCCAAAAAACTTCTGTGCCTGGAAATTAATGAGCCTGGGAAAATGTATTATTAGAATGCTGAGTATATGATTTTGACAATGAAATATGTATTTTTTTAGTGCTTCTGTCAAGGAAATGGAATTAATATTCTTAAATGTTTAGAATGGTTAAGAAATGAAATGCAAATGTGTTTCTCCATTAAGCTAGTACATTTCCATCTAAACTGAAGTGACAAAGGCAGTAGAGTGGGCCCTCTTCAGATTCACACAATGCATAATATGAAAAACAGCATTCCCAGCACATTTGTTCTTTCTTCTCCAGCTCATTTACTTTCCGTATATAAGCCTATTTGGAACTTCTATTACACAGTGAATGGTTTTCCAATTTCTGCCACATTCATTAATATTTTACTTAGTGACAGTAATTAAAAGAACACTTCTTTTTACTTTAAAACTTTGTTTTTATCATAATAATTAAGCTTATATCTTAATTCAATTTAATTTTGTTGGAATTTCAGTTCTGTGAATAGGAAAGGAGTTGGTTAAGCCTTCTCAGCATTAATCTAGAATGGAGTTGCAAGAGCTTAATTTTCTGCAGAATCAGGAGAAAGTTCTTTAAATGTATGTATTTCATCCAATTCTTCTGTTTTGATCTGAAAGCCCATCCATATGAAGCCTTAGCTTCAAATAATGTTCATATTCAGGACAAAATCTGGGAAACTAAGTGTTCCCAGTCTTACACCGTGTGAACACAGAACCGAAGAGCCAAGAATGCTTTAGGTTGGAAGTGCCCTTAAATATCATCTAGTTCCAACTGCCTGCATGGGCAGGGACACCTTCTACCAACCCAGGTTGCTGAAAGCTCCATCCAACCTGGCCTTCAACACTTCTGGGGATGGGACATCAACAACTTTTGCTGGGCAACCTGTTCCAGTGTCTCAATACCCTCACACTAAAGAATTTCTTAATAATATCTACTCTAAATCTACCTTCTTTTAGTGTAAAACCCCTTGACCTATCAATACACACCCAGGTAAAAAGTCCCTCTCCAGCTTTCTTGTAGATATCCTTCAGGCACTGGAAGGCCTCTGCAAAGTCTTCTTGGAGCCTTCTCCAGGCTGAACAACCCCAGCTCTCTCAGCCTGTCTTCATAGGAGAGGTGCTTCAGTCCTCTGATAATCTTCATGGCCCTGCTCTGAAGTTGCTCAAGCAGGTCCATGTCTTTTCAATGTTAGGGGCTCCAAACTGGAAACAGTACTCCAGGTGGAGTCTCATGAGAGCAGAGTAGAGGGGGAGGAGAACCACCTCCCTCAGTCTCCTGCTCATGCTTGCTTTGATGCAGCCCAGGACATGGTTGGTTTTCTGGGTTGCAACTATACATTGGCAGTTCTTGTTTAGCTTCTCATCACTGACACCCCCAAGTCCTTTTCCTCTGGGCTGTTCTCAATCCATTCTCCACCCAGCCAGTATTTATGTCTGGGATTGCCAAGATCCAGGTACAGGACCTTGCACTTGGCCTTGTTTAACTTCATGCAGTTTGCACAGACCCACCTCTCAAGCCTGTTGAGGCCCCTTTGGATTGCCTCCCTTCCTTCTGCTGTGTTTACCACACTCCACATCTTGGTGTTGTCAGCAAACTTGCTGAAGATGCACTCGATCCCACTGTCCATGTCACTGACAGAGATGTTAAACAGCACCAGTTCCAGTACCAACCCTTGAGGTATGCCACTTGTCACTGTTCTCCATTTGGACTTTGAGCTGTTGACCACAACTCTTTGAGTGTGACCATCCAGCCAATTCCTTATCCACCGAGTGCTCTATCCATCAAATCCATACCTTCCCAATTTAGAAAGATGTCATGCAAGACAGTGTCAAATGCTTTGCACAAGTCCAGGTAGATGAAGTCACTTGCTTTCCCCTTGTCCACTGATGCTGTGATCTTATCATAAAAGGCCACCAAATTTGTCAGGCATGATTTGCCCTAGGTGAAATCATGTTGGTTCCCACAAATCACCACCACGTTTTCCATGTGCCTTAGCAGAGCCTTCAGGAGGATCTGCTCCATGACATTGCCAAGCACAGAGATGAGGCTGACTGGCCTGTAGTTTCCTGTGTCTCTCTTTTTTCCCTTTTGAAAATGGAGTTTCCCCTTTTCCGATCAGCAGGAACTTCACCAGACTGCCATGACTTTTCAACACACATACTCCCACACTTATATGCAGACACATTACAGTGTCGCTAGCTAACACCCACTCTATCCTCCACGACTCTGAGGTTTGCCAAATCTTGACTCCTGTGGGTAACCTTGATGTACTTCCATATGCTCTATATTCTTGTTGATATCCCTGTTTGTGCTCAAGGTGGCATAGGAGCTGTAGCTATGGGTTACACAATTCTCTTTTAACATTTTCCCTTGCATTTTCCTTTTGGGAGTTCTGGTACCAGACATTGACAAAGCTTGGAGAAATTACAGTCTTTAAAACAGATGCCAGCCTGTTAAGAGAAGGTAAAAATCCTGGAGACTCATTTAGTTGGCAATGTATGAAAAAGGAGTATTACACTTTCATGGCCCCCTTTCTTTCACATAGATTGAAGAAAAGAGAAAGGATTGTTTTTCCTAGTGGAGGCAGCTGTGCAACAACTTGCTGTCTCTGCTTTCCTCCATCCAAAAACTAATGGGATTTAAATATAGCAAAGTCCGGCTCAACAACAATCCCGATTTTTTTTTCAAAAGTGAACCGAGCCAAAGGTTAATTTAGTATTAATTTAGTGTTGCTGTGCTAGCAAATTTTTTGGGTAAAGGCCCATTTCTGTTGAAGATGTGTATACTTATGTGTGGGTGACAGATTTGTTTTAATTTTTTGCACAGGGCTTTCATTATGTAACTGCTTTTAGCTGTGAGTGACTGTGGGAGGCATGCAACAGTGTTATTTAAAATTTCAAAAAGTAATTCAGCTAACAAATTAAATTAATTGCAGATTGTAGCACTGAGAATTCTGACCTTGTGCCCTTTAGTGGTGGATCTCCTAGCAGAGATGTGTTTTCTTCTGTTGCCTAAATAATTAGTTTTAATTTATATGTTTGGACATTTGTATGGAACTCAAATGCAGCAACTCAATCTTTCTTGTCCATCCTGGCACATTTCTGGTCCATTTTTATTTTTTTATAAAGTTTTTTTCTGAGTCTGTCTTTCCAGTCCTAGCTTATACTTTCTATCACACTCTCTGAATTTTAAAATTCCCTCTGCTTTCCTTTCTTAAATACTTTACACTCCTGTGTGGTTGAGTCTCTGCTCGTAACATACTCATCTGTTGTCAGACATACTCTGTCATTTGCACTTGATTAAACAACAAAAAAAAAAGCCATGACTCAGATGAGTGTCAAAAGTACCTTTCCAAGAGTCTTAAGATATATCAAAGCATTAAAAATCTGGTTTTGTGTGACAACAGTAGAGTAAGTGAAGACAGAATTTAGGACAGAAGCAAGTTGTTCTGATCATCTGGTTTGACTGCCCACAAAGATTTCACCCACCAGTGTGAATCACTAATAAATATAATTATGTTCCTTTTGCATATGGGAATACTAAGGATTTCAGTTTCCTATAAGTCACAAATAAGGTGTTAGAACAAGCAACTCAGATTCCAGCCTCCTTCTCCTAATGAAGAAAGCGTGTTTCCTCACAAAAAAAAAATCCACATCTATCAAGCTCTGGGAAGCCAGTTCTATCAAATAAACCTAAATACAAAATTAGGCTCTAAACTGGGGCCTAGTTTGTTGCTGCTGGCAGGTATTGACTTTGTTTTAATCTTAAAAATTCCAGAGAAAATGTATTTCTACAGCTGTTGATTACACTGACAGAATATAATTTATTACCAGAGAGCAAAAGGAAAATTTCCACTTAAATTCCCATCTTCAGAACCTCCTCAGAGTTCATATGCTGGAATCGGCAGTATCATATTGTATTTGATGCAAACCACCACAGCTTTTAGTTTCCCTTAGGATGAATAGTTTTTTGCTCACTGTTTTTTTATCTTGCCAGGACATAAAATTTCAAAATACAGTCTGTTTCAGCTAGTAATTGGAAATTGAATGTCTTTCTCACTTAGGCTGGCACTCCATGGTTATATTTTTTCCTCTCAGTTTTCAAGGAGTTTCTCTTAAGGATCTTCAGCATGTTCTGCACTGCTGACTCCTTTTACCCCTGGTTTGTGGTTCAGTGATCCCCTGTAGCTGTTGTGGAAAGAGTCTAGGTACAAAATATACAAAATCAGATATTTTGGTGCAGTATCTGTTAATCGAAGTCCAATATTAAATAAAATTAGTAAGGAGAAGAGCAAGAAAAGTACCTGCTAGTTATTTTGATGTGAAATAGCTAGAAATGAGCAAACACATACAAATCAACATTTGCTCATAAGTAACAAATCTCTGGGAGTTCTTAGTAATAGACTATTCTGATATTATTTTTTTTAATGTGTAATTCAAATGCAGTCTCACCACGTCAGCAGCGTAAGCATCCAAGCAATGAAATAACATTTATTATACAATTATTCAGAATTCCAAAGACTTTACTAGTGTTCACAAGCATTTTCTGCAAGTCCATAACTTCCATTACAATTAGTTAGGAGGGAAATATGTTCTAATGTAACCAAGTTTCTATCTTCCAGGAAGGTGAATGCATGAACAGACGAACTCTCTGTTGACAAGTCTATTTTGTATTTCTCTGTGGAGGGAAGCTGGTTCAAAGATTAGCTTATCCCTAACTTTGGTACAGCTGGTGAGGAGCTTGGCTCCACCAGGGAGCTCAGCATTGCCCTTCATCTATTTCACCACGCTGACAGAACAAGAAGGATTAGTGCATGGTTTGGCAGAATGGCTTCATCTTCTGCCTGAGCTTATTTCTGTGCTCAAGGCCTGAAGTGGTCAGAAAAAGGCTGACATTTCCCAGGCTGATATGGGAACAATAAGCCCCAGAGCACAAGCAACTCTGATGGCCTCTTGTCCCAGTGCTGGTCCTGCTCACTGTCTAATAATTTGTACACCAGCTGCAGCCAGAGCCCTGGGGCTCCATATATCCTGCCAGCAGTTTTCTCAGTTAAGAAGGCATTGTCCTCCTCTCTTCCCTACGGGTGCAAGTGTGACGCCAACCAGCTGTGAATTGTCTCTGTGCTTGTTTGTCCAGATGCACCTGCACCTACATCCGTCAGCCCGGACACCTCTGGGCAACCACTAATCATTGCCATGGTCTGAGTTTTCATTGGAAAGCCTTTGCCACTAAGATGTAGTAAGGAAAAAAAGAAATCCAAGGAAAATAAGGTCTTTCTTTACTGCTTGTCAGGACCAGTCCTTTCCGGTATAAAAGAGTTGAGACCATTAATTTCCTACTGTGTGTTATAGGGAAGGAGATGTGAGGGCACAGGACTTTCTGATACAGTGTTAGAAGACAGCTGGATAACTGTGGTTTGTTGTCTGACTCCAAACTGTCTTTCTAGACTTTGGTAGGTGTTATTCCCTCAAAGCATCCTGCTTTCCTCATGGGAAGTGTTATAAAGCTGACAGTGTAGTTATCCTGTCAACGATCCACTGCATGTCTAATCTCTGTCAAAGATACTTCCTGCACCTGCATCCATTGAGCTGCAAGACCTGGCTTTATCCAGATATTTGTTCTCATTTCCTGCCAATCATTCTGCATTAAGTTCAGAGTTGACCTCCTTCATTTGAAGTTATTTATTCAAAACTTCTTTGGGTTTCAAGTGGAAAGGAAGTCCCTCATTTTCTTTGAGCCACTGCTTGATGTTACAACCTTAGGTCAACCATGCTGCCGATCTGCACTGTTGGGTTTGTACCACAAAATTTTATGCTACCTACTTTCTCAACATATATCTTCACCCATTGTTGTGAATATTCCATTTGTGCCTTCAGGGGCTGGAATTAATTAGTACCTGCCAGTTGCTGTTTGCTTGTATCCCGTGAAATGAGTCAGCTATGTCAACCAAGTCCATGGTTTATGCTTCAGAAACCACTATAGCCAGAACTGGCACCTTTACCAGCAACAGCCTCAGCAGAAGAACTAAAGAACTGAAGAGTCTGACTTTACCGGGAGTTTCATATCAAATGTTGTGGTTTGGGTTTTTTAAATTTTATTGTTTGTTTGTTTGTTTTTTTCCTGTGATATTGACATTGCATTTATTTTTTCTTTAATTGAATTGTCATCAATTGTTTCTTCTAATTTTGGTATAATATTGAAGATGGATGGTAATGTGTGGTCTGTATTCACCATGTCTATAGAATATAATTAACTGCTTGTTATTAAGTGATTTCTATCTGCTTGTGAAATTTTAAATTGGGCTTCTACCTCCTCCACAGCTGTAACTTTACCAGGTATTAAGTTATGCAACTATTATTTGATGAGTTGCCTCATTTATATATAACTCATGCTATAAATGTAATTTTCTTGCAGTGATGGATGTCCAATCATTTATTTATTGTGTCTTGGGAATCTGCTTTCCAAAATAGAATTTTAATAGGAATTAAATAAATTAATATACATTTACCTATCTTTAAAGATTAACTACTTAGGGTAGAGCTCTGACTACTGACAAGAAATCAATTTTTAATGTTGATGACTATATGATTTCTGATTTTGTTTCCTGTAAAGGATATGCTGAAATTTCTTCAGTATTATCTGCCATCCCTAGATTTCCTTACTTGTAGTCAGTAAGGCTTTTGGCCTTATAAATTCAAGCAGCATGTTCATTATTAATACGTTTTTACTGGAAATAGGAACATGCTGAGTTTCAGCATCCTGAAGATTTTGAAAATGTTAATTTGAAATTATGTGCTGCTGAGAGAAAGCACCAGTCATTTTTTGTTGAAAGGGCTCATAGAATAACTCTGGATTACCTATGTGAGTTGTCAAGGATAAAAATGTCAAAATATTGTGTAATTTTCCACCTTTTTTAATAGCAGTATGTAAGACATTTGCTATTACTAGACTAGCCTTTGTGTCAGTCTGATAGTGCAAGGTCTCAGGACTCATCAGGCTATTTCTTGTTTGAGCTTGTTTTAACAATTTTCTCATGGCCAAATCACTGTAGCCTAGCCCATTTTAGAATAAACTCGGTGGTAACTATGTACAGCAAAGGCCTGAGAACCTTGGGTAGTCCCTGAACAAACAACTGCCTTTTATTTCAGCTGAGGGTAAGTGATACATTGTGTGGCTTGCAAAATTCACCTGAGAATCAAGAAGGAAGAAAACTCTTGACAGAAAACATGGTAAATTAGACCCAAATATATGCTGGGCCAAAGATGAAGACTCTCTGAATTATGGCTTTAAAAGGGCCCAGTTGCTCACTTGTTGAAGACTTCAGGGTGCTGATGACTTGTCTCAATGCTCTCCCATGCTTCTTCAGGGAAACCTTAAGTGCTGATGTTAGGTCCTAGAGGAACATTGTATAGATTAATACGACGGGAAGAAAAAGGTTAGATACTTGGAAGGTCATGTACATGAACTGCATTTATCAAGGTTTTCTTAGAAAATTTAAACTATTAAAAGAAAATTTGGACTGCTTAAAGTTCTTAGTTCCATATTTATGTATTTCCCTATTACTCTTTCAAGGTTTTCAATGTTTAGTATATTTCAGATTTAAGTTATTTGATACTGAACTGGAGTGGGTGGAACAATTTGGCCTTTCATTAATGTGGTGGACCTCTAAACATGTATCAGTTTGAGGGAATTTTTGGCTTAACTTAGAACTTCTCAAGACTCACATTTTTCCTGAGTGTTCTGATAAATACTCAGCTAAAATCTTCAACAGAGTTGTCTAATGGAGCTGCTGCTTATATAGTTGAAAAAAACAAACATAGGAACTTGCTCACTCAGATGAATTGTCTTTTTGGTGTAGCAAATGCTTGATTTGTAGCAGCTGTCCAGCAGTTTAAATCAGGAAGCAAAAGCAATAAAATGTTGTTGTCCTACTTGAAATAACATGTCATTATATATAACCATTGCATTAATTTTAAACTTTTTAATTCAACAGTAAGATCCATTAACTATAAGAAGGAATGAAAACTATTGCAGCTACTGGTAGGAAACACATAACTGTGAAAACCAGCAGCCATGCTAAAATTTGGAAACGAATACCTCAATCACACCTTTGTCACCTGCAGTCTGATAATGTGTGGTGCATTTCACAGAGGAGTAGATGAGATCAGAAAACATTTATTTTTATCTCTGTTTTTGATACACTGCATCTACATTCAAAGCAATTCTGGAAGAAGTTTTGCTTGCTGAAGGAGAGCCAAACCCATGGTGGCAGCTTCTGTCGCATTGGTACATTTTTCTCTTTTATTTTTCCTTATCCCACTGATGATCTTTCATTGTAAGCAAAGTCACTCGAAGTACAAAGCAACATTAATGAGAGGTTAGAAGCAGTAAGCAAAGATCTAACCTTCTCACGATCTATGAGAATGCATTAAATTTCACATTAACTCACTAATGCATCTAGACTGAAATTCATATTCATTTTGGTTAGACTTTAGGACTGAATGAATCACTAGATCTAAACATTTTTTTTATTATTTTAAAATGGGTTTTTGTTGCAGTGGTACAAAATAATAAAAAAATAAATAACAGTGACATAATCTTTCCTAAAGTTCCCTAAAGTGTGAAATTTCTCAAAGTGTTACATAGCTGGAATTGAAAAGTGGTTACTCTAAACACTGTTTCTAGTGTTGCCTGGCTTAATTTAAGAAGCGTAACTAAGCATTTTAGGCTTAGGATAAAACTGCTTTATTGGGACAGCACAGAGTGACCCTCTGGTTTATTTGAATTAATATTTTTCCAAATGAAGCATGCATTCTGATTTTTACACAATTTCATTGATAAGTGTTAAGCTTCCATCATTAATCTCCCAAGTGCTTTAATTCCTAGGATTCTTCCGAAACCATGCATGTTGCCTTTATTGCATGAAATTAAATTTTGCACTAATTGCACTGAAAGTATGTTTTCAAGGAGCTATTCTCTGTTGAGAATGTCACCTTTTCATTTAAACTCTCTGAAAATGAGAGCTGGAATGTATATGATCTGCTGAGACTCTCTCTAGGTCCTAATAGCCTATTTTCCAGCTCTTGGGAACATGGACATGTTTCAGGACTAAAGATGATTATTGTTCTAGTCACAACTCTAGGCTGTGCTGATTCTGCCTCTGTTATGGGAAATAAGTCCAAGGAGATTCCTTTCTTCCAGATTTCTCCCTGATATTGCTGTGTTTTTTTATAACTAATGCTATATGTTAGCAGAAGAAACATGCAGACAGACCATAGAAAGGCTTTATTTGCCCTCACTTGCAAATTTAGAAGTGATACCATGGGTAATTTTGTTTTATTGTTCATGGAAAACGCCAATCATTGCTAAAGGAGTTGTTTCACTTAGGGATACACATCTTTGGGTGTTTTGTCCTTGGAAGGTGTTTTTTCTGTCTCTGCTACCCACAAAGACTTTGGTTGTTGGCTTAGTCTCTAGCAACCAAGGTCAGGACAGACGAAACCTCCAAAGTATGCAGTTGAGATGAATAGCAAAGCTGGTTTGGTTGAAAGGGACCTTAAAGATTATCTAGTTCTAAACCCCCTTGCATGGGCAGGGGCACCTCCCAACAGATCAGGTTGCTCAAAGTCCTGTCCAAACTGGCCTTGAATGCTTCCAAGAATGGGATATTCATATCTTCCTTGGGTTACAGTTTAATTTTTTATAATAAATTTTCTCTCCAAACTGGAAGAAAGCTAGATGTATTTATATTTCTTGGGGAGCCCTAGCTCTTGTTCTGAGAGCCTTTAAGAATGCTCAGCACATTACTATTTTGATTCCAGTGAGGCGCTCATTATTGCAAGAAATATCCCAACTATTCTTGCTCCCTGTGTGACCTAAAGCAGAGCAGCCTTGGAAACTGTGAAACGGACACCTTTGCATGAGACTAGAGGAGAGGATGAGCTCCATGAACACAGCTAATACACCTTGGCTGCTGATTGCTGTTTGGTTAATGGGACCAGATTGGAGCCAGATTGAGTTAAACACCTTGTGAAATACATTTAGTCATGTGATGAAATAGTTAATGTTACCTAATGCATCAGGTTGTCAGCCCCATGGGTTTCTCTCTACAGCTCTGCTCTGGTGAGACAGTGCTACTTGATAAATCAGTTACAGCTAAAGAGTGTTTAGAGAACCAGGGAATTGCTTATAGTGGAGAATAGAACCAAAATGCTTGGTTGAATGATGTGATGAAAGAAAGACTTCTCTTTGACTTGGAGAAGACTGTGTGGGAGATGCTTTTTGCATCAGATACAAATTTTTGTAAATTCTTGTTAAAAACTGAACATTTTGCGGTTACTGTTTTTGCATTCTTCTACTTTCCTGAAGTCATTTGGTTCCAGTTTCACATTTAAAAACCAACAGTGGTGGTATGAGAAGAAGAATAGCATGTTTTTGGAATGGGGGTCTCAAAATGAAGTCTTGGCTAAAAAGTTGTAAATTATTTTTAAAAATATAGTTTTGTGGTTTTCTGAATAATCAGATTTTTTTTCTTGCATATATATGTTTGGAAGATCATTTGGCTGAAAATTAATGATATTTACTAAAACTGTTTACTAGGAGAAAATGTTAAATATATAAACTGGTGTTGTAATGCTCCCTACTCTGATCACATATACAAATGTTTCATTTTTTTTATTAAAAAGTTATGTTGAATTTAATGAAATTTTTATTTCTCTGAAGATGTGACTATATTTTCTGTTTTGTAAGACTTTTCCCTGAATGAAAATTAGTAGTGGTAGCAAAATTTGAACACAGTTTTCAGATGGTGAAGCTAATGTTCCATGTTTTTAGTTCTTTTGTCTATTTCATATATTGATGATAACTTGCTCTACAAAAAGTAAATGGAGAATTGTTAACTTCAATCTATTTTCTGCATAAGCAGATAACTTTCTGTTAATGTGAAAAAATAGAGTTTAAAATGTAAAATTTTCTGACCCTGTGTTGGAGCCTGATTTGGACTACTTTGCAAGACATGTTTTAAAAAGTAAATATCTACATCTTTTTCAACAGATTTATTAACCAAGTAGAAAGGCTGAGAGACCGATCTTTTCCTCACTTTCAGCAAATGAACTTAGTGTGGGTTAAATAAAGTTAATTAGGCTAAGACAGATAAATCCAGCTGTGATATATATTCAAGCGGGTTTTGAACTTTTTTTTTTTTCCTTTATAAGACCTGCTTGTTTGCTAAAGTAATTTTGAAGAGAGACATAGTGCCTGGCTTTACTTGTTGTCCTTTTAATCTTTAGTTTTTCTGCCAAATTTCTCTACTGCTTTCAAAATAAAAAGTATGATTATTGCCAACCCTTTTGCTTTTCTGATGTCTTGCATATTTTTACTGGTTTATGCAACTTCATTCTCCCTTTGCTACTCCTTTTTTTAAATCTTGATTCTTCTTTCCGCTTTCAGGGTGCCTGCAGTTCCTTAGTTAAAGTGTTGGTCCTTTTGACTTTCCCTGCAAGTCTTTTTCTTTTGAGTCATGTTTTTTGCCTCTTTTTATGAATTAGTAGACAAGAGACATGACTTTTTGCACTTGTCAAGAAACTCCCCATACTTGTACTTAGCCCCCCACTTGCAAAAGAGACACTTTTGCTTTGTTTTTGTACTTGTTAGATCTTCACTGAAATATTTTTTTTTTCTTCTTCACTAAAAATAATTGGATAACACCCTAAATGCTTTCTGAATATTTGATATTTTTAATCTATTTCAACTCATAACAGATGTTATGGTGATCCTGTCTTGTTTGGTTTATGCAATTTTGGATACCAGTTTCTGCTAAGTATTACCCTCTTACATACAGAGTTTGTATGTAAGATTTTATGCTACAGAAAAAGCAGGAGAACTTAGAATATTTCAGTGGAAGTTTTAATAAAATGGGAGAAAAATTAAAGACTAGGAAATCCTGCCATTGTGAAGTATAACAGTGTGAGAAGGATTTTTAGAAGAT
Source organism: Apus apus (assembly GCF_020740795.1). Classification (NCBI taxonomy): domain Eukaryota; kingdom Metazoa; phylum Chordata; class Aves; order Apodiformes; family Apodidae; genus Apus; species Apus apus. The sequence continues at coordinate 20,417,715 of NC_067283.1, read as the reverse complement.
TTACAGGAAAAGAAGGAATAAGATAAAATGGTGTATGTTGGAGAAAATAGATTGGAAACCAAAGCAGCTCAATAGGATAAAACATTTATGTCTTTACAAGTGTAGTAATACTTCATATTATTTGGAATATTTATGGAACAGATGCAAGCATTTCAATGGTACACGTTCTTGATGAACTCAGATATTTACATTAATGAACCCTCAATTCCTTTATTAGTAGCTCTGCTTTTCTTCAGGAAGTTTTTTGATCAGCTCTGTGGCCTGAAGACAAAGCATTAACATGAAGCACATAAAATTATGTCCACAGAAGGATATTGATGAAAGGGTGGAGTTAAAAAAAATCAGCTGGAAAAAGCTTTCTAGACAGAACTGAAAGATTTATTGTAATAAATGTCTGCCTCTGGTGTTGGAGATAACAGGAAGTTGCATCAAACCTTGGACTGCTAGCCTTCAGGCAATGTTGGAGTAGTAGTCTTTGTACTCTGACAAAAGATTTCTTACATTATTAAAATACAGATCTGTGGTGACTGATACTCCTCCAGACACAGGCTGTCTGTTTCTCTTTGTAGATACTACAGCACTTGTGCTTCCTAATCAACAGGTTTTAGTTACAAAGATATACCTTGTCTTAATTCTGCTCATCAGGGCTGACAAGACAGATCAGAGGTATGCACAGTGTTATGTGCATTCCAGTTGTTTGATCTTGGGAATTTAAGGGTGAAGAAATCTCCAGTGTTGCTGTTATCAGTCACTTGTTACAAGCTGCCACTTGGGCTATTGTGTGATCCTTTTAGTAACATAAAACAACTCTGTCATAAAAGCAGTTAGATATTTTTTTTTTTCATCCCACTATTCGTATTACAGAACTGTCAGTCTTAGCAGATTGTCAACCTTATTATGTCTAGTTTTCACAGTCCGTTGCCTTGGGTTAATACTTTCTTTTAACTTCTGCAAAGACCTCTTCCTTTTCCTACCCTCTCCTTCCCCTGGGTTTGGGGCATCTACAGAGCTTAATTAGGTGATTTCATGAACATAATTTCTCTGTGTTCTCCTGTCACTAGGCTGAACAAAATAAAGGGATTCAATCTTCTCTCACAATGTTGGCTTTTTGGACAGGATTGATATCTTTCCATACTGCCTCTCCTCAGTTTGAAGACCCTCAATTCATCCATGCAGAAGCTTTGTCAGAGATGGTGTTTCACTGAAACACAGTTGAGAAATTCAAAGTTGATTTTGCATCAAGGGAATTGTAAGCCAGCGCACTGACTTCCATCTCTTGTACTGATGGAGTCATTTTGTACAAGAATGTTTTAGCAATGCCCATCTCTGCTGGGCTACCCCTGATTTGTCTGTAATGCACTTCAAATTTTTTTACACAATACAAATACTCTTTCTGACAGCTTAATAAGGAACCATTGTGTCACCTCTGCCTATGCAGTTTTCTTCTAAATGCACTATTTCTGAACTAGTCATTATGCAAATTATGGGACTGGGTTGGGGATTATATCTGTCACTAAGTAACCCTGGACAGAGACTGAGTATGTTGTCAGAGTAAGATATTTGGGGTTGGTATTGATGGTAATTCCCATAACAATGGATTACGGGAATGGGTGGCAAGTTACTATTATTCTTTTGACAAATTCTGATTGTGCTTGTTTATATGATCATATTTTTCACTGTTTGTAAGAATTCAGATATAGGATCCTATGTACTTTTAATTTTTTCCTAATCTTGGGAAACGTTAGCACTAACACAAAAAACAGGATTTTTGTTCAGAAAATACAGGAATCTAGTAATTGGGAAAGTATTCATCAATAGCTAGTCCATTTATGTATTTATGTAAATTATGGTTGCAGATATGATTCCTTTGACAACCAGGTACTCTAAAGTAATCTGGTCAATATACAGTTTTGGCCCAAGTAAATAATAAGCAGATACCACTTTCAACTCCTGGCATCATATGTCTACAGGCTCTAAAAATTCTAATTCTTTCCCTAGACCAGTCACTTACAATCCCTTTGGTGCAAAACCAGCTTTGAATTTCTCAACTGTTTTGTACATTTGATGCACAGACTACTCGTTAATTTTATGAGCATTTGCTGACTCCTTCTGAGAAAAGAGAAATCTTTATGAATGTTGGTCACTTAACAATTCTACTCTATTGTCCTGTTATTTTCTTGTCTAATGTATTTGCACACTAACAGGCAATAAATCAATTAAAAAAGTTAATGATATACACTTGACTTGCATAGCATGCTACAAAACATTTTAGTCATAAAACAATGTTATAATTCTGTTAAATATTATCCAAAGACACACTGGGTTGAAAGTCACTGCTTCACAGAAGCCATTATTTCCTTTAAGCTGCAGATTCAGAAAGTGAGGTTCTAAAACCATTGTTAGGAGAAATCTATGTATACTCAGCCTTTTCAAAGACACTCCATGACCAATAATACTAGACAGTTAAAGTAATTATTTTCCAAGTGAAATTGTGAATAGTAGCATAGCCCATGAACAGATTCATATGCTTCTGTGCATTATATTGCCTTGCTCTGGTAGATACTCAGGCATCTAGGGGAAGTGAATGCCAGCATGCTGATGGCTCCTCTGCTCCATCTGGGGAACTGTGCATTTTCACCAACCAGTGTGGAGACAGCAGTGATGAGAAACGAAGTAAGTCTCAGTGGGCTTCAGAGTATGATATGGGTTGATAACTAGAAGTGGCAGCACAGAGAACTGGAAGGAGGATTTTATTTAAATATTAAAAAACTGTTTGAAAATTATTTTTTTCTACCTTCTTCCTAATTTGACTTTCTAAGACAGTTTTTTCCTGTTTCAGTTTAATTGTTGTGCTTAATTTTCAACCTCTATACAATGTCACTCTTTCATAAATCTTCACATGGATGTTATGTAACAAAGAAAGTGTTTCCTAATCCACATAAATTTGGTGGAGATTTAATAATTATTGCTTTTTTTCCTTAATGGAAAAAAAATTTGAAATTCAGGTTTCATCCAAAATACCTATATAATTGACATAAAATGACAAGAGGTGGTGTTGGTTTTTTTTGTTCAGTCTAGAAAAGGAGGAAAATTTTCTTAAATTCATGAACTGATAATCCTAGCTTAATCTTTGTCACATTCAGAAGCTATGAATACAGTTGCTGCTGCTTCCCTTACAGATCTAAGCAATGAGAGTGATATTTAACTGCCAATGTTTGTGTGAATTTGCATAAGAAATCTGCTATATCCAGAATATTGTAACACAAAATCATGCTGCCAATGATTTCATATGATAGTTAAGATAGTCCTATTCTTTGAGGACCTCTCTTCTGGATTGCAAAGAAGAGCTTGGAATTATCAAAAATTCTACTGTTAAGTAAAAGCTTATCCAAGTTTTTCCACTCACTGTGCATTTATTGGTTTGGGGGTGGTAAGCTTTAAATTCAAAGTAGATGCTCATTAGATGAGTATATGTGTTTCTGTGAGCACTAAAAAGAGCTAATTAGAGCGTATTAGAGAACACTGCATTCAGATAAAAGCTGGGAGAAAGAGGAGTAACTTAAATCCAGGTTTCTTAAACTAGAGGTGTTTTCTCACATACATGGACTTTTTCTTATGGAACAAGAGGAAATGGCATCAAGCTGTGCCAGGGGAGGTTAAGACTAGACATTAAGAAGAACTTTTTCACTGAAAGGATTCTGATGTTGGAATATGCTGCCCAGGGAGGTGGTTGAGTCACCATTCCTGGATGTGTTTAAAAGTAGTCTAAATGTGGTGCCTGAGGTTATGGTTTAGTGCTGGACTTGGTAAAGTAAGATTAATGGTTGGAGTCGATGATCTTAAAGGTCTTTTCCAACCTAAGTGATTCCACGATTCTATGAATATGAATGCATGTGACCTCCAAATACAACGCAGGTACGCCTTTGTAACTGGAGCCTAGAATCACCTCTAAGATACTTGTTTTTTGTTCCTCTGAGAATAAGACAATTGTTAAGACTGTAGTGCATACCCGCACATTTTGTAACTTTTTCGTGCTGTACTAAAATATATTAAATGCCAATGGCTGGAAATTTTGCTTGTTGAATCCCCTGATGTGTGACTAACACATCTCAGGATATTTTTTTAGCACTTGCACAGGAGCTGGCTGTGCTACTTTTCACTGCATAGCCTTGAGATTTTCATTGTGCTTGGTCTTGGTTTCCCTAGGAAGGAGCATTTTTCTTCAAGGCAGCACTTTGTTATGACTGCAGAATATAAAGCAAGAGATGCATTATTCCATTATTTTTTATGGAAGTTTTACACTTGTTTGTTGAGCGAGTGCTGCAATATGCAAACATTCATACTGAAGTAAAAAAAATTCAAGTTGCTCCAAAGTTTAGAAAAATATAATCTTTGTGAAAGTGCTAAATACCAGATAATGTTGTATTTAAAGTATGAATGAGGAAGAAGTGTGGAACTAGCCACTGTATGACAGGCTGTGAGTGCGGGGGTTACTTGGATAATGTTCTGGATCACTCCAGGAGAGAAGTTGGCTGTCAGAAATAAAAATATATATATAGGTTTTAATTGAAGATTCATCCTGCTGCCACCCACTCTTCTGATTTGGGATTATTGCAAAACCATTTTTCTGCTTGGGTTTCAGCTTTCTGATTTCATGTTCAAGACAGATCCCTGCTATTCTCTTTGGGCTTTCCTCAGGTTTGAGGACGTTTCTGCACTGAAAATACATAAACTCCAATAAAAACATAAATTCCAATACATTGGAATTTCAGATGATGTGTTTTTATTGTCATTCTGGACTTCATATGTCATAGGTTTGTGCTTTGCTACAGCATTGGAAGAGGTGCATAATAAACCCTATAGTAATTTTTTAATCTTCGAACTACTACTGCAAAACATTCAATAGAGGATGAATGATTGTGACTACTCTTAAAAATACTTTACTCTCGGAATATCCCAAACTGAGATTTTATACCTATAGACACTTGAAATAGAATCTTAAACTGCAGTGTGTTTCTCTGAGACCTAGATTTTTCCCTTAGAGGTAATTTTAAATATTTGTTTTCTTCACAGGAAATTCTTAAATACCCAGACATCCCACAGATTTCTTCCTTCTGGCCTTTTGTTCTCTAAACAGTGACTTTATGTTTTTAAATCTATCTTTCAACAAATTTACATTAGTTCACTTTCAATTTATCTTTTCTGTGAAAATGAATATTGCATTGGAAAATAATAATTAATTACAAAAAATTCATTTATTATGTATTTTTTTTAATTTTAAAAAGCACTTTTCTTGTTACTTTGTATATTGATTTTTAATTGTTATTTTAGCTGTAAGAAAATTCTTGAGGAAATATTGAACATTATTTGATGCATTTCATGTAATGTGAAGCAGATATGCCTCAGTAGTGTTTTTGATGAACCACTGGCATATTTTTCAGCCACTTAAAGAAGGAATAAAAGCAGCAATAAAAAGGTGATGGATGAATCAGTCAGTCTGCATATTAACTTGAATCTGGAATGCTTACTTGAATTATATCTATCTTCCCCTCTCTCACCTTGTAATTAATTGTTGCTTTAATTTGATATGAATTTGAAAGCTATAAAATTTGACATCGTAGTGTGCATTTGCAACTTTGTTTTAAATTATTAGTGAACTCTGTTAACACAGAACAGGCCAAAAACACTAGCAGGGGGCTTGGAGTGAACAACAATTTGAGGGGGAAAATGAAAGTGTTGTAGCTCTCATCTCTAACCATGTGATGTAGTGCACTGGAAGTTTCCACAGAGCACATGAAATCTGGAGAGACACCCACATACAACCGCTCTGCTTGGAGTGGCATTGCAATCAGCTTGCTATTTACAAATGTATCTGATTAGATTTCTTTTTTTTTTAACCCTACCACCACTGCAATACGTGGTTCAAGAGAGGGGGCTGTCCAGCCTGTCAGGCACTTGACAAGATCTTTCATTCAGTTGGGATGCAATGCAAAAAGGGCTATCTGACACCAGAGTCCCTCCATCCTAGTAGGCAATTATTTATCTGGTCACATACCTACCTCAAATTCCCTGAGTGAACATGTCCTTCTGCCAAAGTAGGTCCTTTGCCAGAAGGACATCTTCTGCCACCCTTTTCTGACTTATGCTGCCCTACAGGGGAGTGTGGAAGGCAGAGAAGTAGTCCTTCCCCACTTTTGCTATGTGTACTGGAAGAAATAATGTCGGAGGAAAGGCAGATGGGGAGACTGTCATTCTGAGGACTTGTTTCAGTTCCTCACTGAGCAATGTGGTTTCTGCTTTAAGGCAGTAGCTTAGTAAAGGTGATGAGCAGCGTTAAACTTTGGAATATGGTAGATGATGAGAGCTTCACCTTTCTGTTATTAGGCCCTGGGGGATTCCTGGGAATGGGTTTATACTCCAAGTCCCTGAGGAATGCAGGTTGCAAAATGGTGGGAAAAAAAATTGAAAAAGAAAAGCAGAATTAAAAAAAAAAAATCTGCTATGTTATCATTTCCTGGTGTTATATCTTTGTTTTTCTATGTAAAAAGCCTGAATAAACAAAGGATATACTGAAATTCTTTATCTGATAGCTGCAATATATTTTAAGGGCAGCCTCTGCATGAAAGCTATGCTAGCTTGGTAGCTACCCAGAAATTTGTGAAGAACAGAAGAGTGTTATAATGTCATAATATGAATGGACTGGTTTCAGTAGCGAATTTAAAAAAACTGGTGTTTATTACATTTTTTAGGAGGCCATTTGAAATATTTCTCTGTTAATTAAATAGCAAGTGATAGTGAGGACAAATCATTTTTCCTCTATATTTGAGGTTTTAATTCCTTCAATTCAGGTTCCTCCCTTGAGAAGTGTGATTTTGAAACTGATCTATGTAAAGCTCTTCATCAACTGAATTTACAGCCTGGATGGATAAGAAGAAATGGTCAATCTGGCATAGGACCACCATATTCTGATCACAATGGAGATGATAGTGGTAAGTATCCTGATGGTCTTTGAAAGAACTATGGGCTTTTACAAATTATGTAGTTATGTGCTTTATTTGCCTAATTTTACTGATTTCTTGATAGTTCGGTTGCATTCTGCAGCACATTTACTGAGCATTGTGTCCAGGTTTTTAGGTGATTGTAATTACTATAACCCAGAATTCAAGAAAAAAAGGACAATATTCCAGAAAACGGTTCTTACTATTATGGAGGGGCAAGTAATCAGTCACCAAGAGTCATGTTTATCTACCTGAGTGACTTTACCTGTTTTGGAGATACCGGGTGATATTTTCAGTCTTGATGGTTGCAAAGTCTAGAAATTAGTATTGGATTGCCCATTTTGAGATATATTTTCAATTTTTTTGGATTAGTGAGGTCCCAGAGTGTGTGTATCAATTATCCGTGGCTAATATTACTGCTTCTAATATTTTGAGAGAAGATGAGTTTGGATCTGGGGACAGGAAGAGCTTTGATAGGCTGTTTGAGCCAACTCCTCTCTAAATCTTATTACAATTCTATTTTGCATCAAAGACTGTCAGTCCCTCAACTAAGTAATTAATTTTCCCTGTCCTCAGACAAAATGTGTCCTTTATACTTGTCCAATTGCCAAGTTAACCCTGCTTTCCAAAATTTGGCTTCTTCCTTCTGTAATACACGATTTTCTTAACTTTTTCGGCTAGCTTGAGCCAATATTTTTAGTTGCAGTAAGCCTTCTCCTGCCTCCCAAAACTGTTAGAAGGCTTGTTTATAAGAAACCAAGGGAGGAGGGAAAGAATTTGATGGACATCTCTAATCTCACAGTAAAGATGTTGAAGTAATCATCCCAAACTGTTTAATTTTCTTTTCTGTACTTTCTATCATTATCTTTCCCTTTCTCTCCACACACACACACACACACACCCCCCAGCTTCTGCTGTGCACAAGCAGTGCTGCAGCAGCCGTCAGAACAATGACCTGAAGTCAGATATACAGCACTGAAGAGTGCACAAAGATACATCCTTGTGTTGCACGAATGTGTTGTGAGATTGATTAGCCAAGTTGTTTTTCACTTTGTATCCAAACTGTGATTTGGGAGCAAGCAGCACCTCCTGCACGTTGTGGAAGCTACCAAACAGGTAGAAGTTCCTTGTCATGATTGATGTGAAATACTGGTTTAAAGTGAATGCATGGAAAACTTGCTTAGAAATCAACAAAATGAAAATGGCACATCATCATCAAAACAACCCTATTCTGTATTTTCCTGTAAGCTTTCATTCCACAGCTGACATTTTCATGGTGTTCTGTAATTAAGAAATATTATCCTTGCAATGTGCTTTTAACAACTTCATTTTTTGCTTGTGTAGCATACTAACACATACTGCTGTGTGTACTATGCTTCTGAAAATAAGGCTGCTTTTAAATAAATGTTGATTTAACTGTTGTTAGCATGAAAATTTGAGTAACTACCAAAACTTTTTCATTAACACAAGTTTTCTTTCAAGTAAGTAACTTGTGAAACACTTTATCTTTAAAAAAAATAATGCCTCCTCTCAACAAGAAGCACATAAAGGATAAATATTATAGAATAAAAATAAAGAAAACTCTTAATTAAAATAAAAATTAAGCTGTCTTGCTCTAGTTGAAGTTTCTAGTATTGCTATTATTACTGCATCAGGATGTAGCAAAGACTTGGAAGATATTCTTGCTTATGACCAATAAGACCAGTTATCCTCAGGGTATTCAGCCCCCTCAGCTGGAAGATAGGGACAGAGAGCAGAATAAATGCCCCATAATCCAGTAGGAAGCAGTTAACAACCTGCTCTGTCACCTGGACATTCACAAGTCTATGGGGTTGGATGGGATCCATTGGAGAGTACTGAGGGAGGGGGCAAAGGAGCTTGCCAAGAAACCCTCCATTATTTATCAGCAGTCCTGGTTAACAGGAGGTGGCCCCAGACAACTGGAGGCTTGCCAATGTGATGCCCATCTATAGGAATGGTATGAAGGAGGATCTGGGGAACTACAGGCCCATCAGCCTAACCTTGGTACCAGGGAAGATTATGGTACAGGTCATCTTGAATGTCATCATGCATCTTGTGGAGGACAACCAGGTGATCAGGCCCAGCCAGCATGGGTTAATGAAAGGCAGGTCCTGCTTGACCAACCCAATCTTCTATGACCAGGTGACCTGCCTAGTGGATGAGGGGTAAGCTGTGTACATTGTCTACCTGGACTTTAGTAAAGCCTTTGACATTATCTCTCACTCCATTCTCCTAGAGAAACTGGCAGATCATGGCACAGACAGGTGTACTCACTGGGTAAAAAAATGGCTGCATGGCTGAGCCCAGAGAGTTGTGGTAAATGGAGTTAAATCCAGTTGGTGGCCAATCACAAGCAGTGTCCCTCAAGCTCAGTTTTGGGGCCAAACTTTATCAGTTACCTGGATGAGGGGATCAAGTGCACCCTCAGTAAATTTGCAAACAACATCATGTTGGGCAGGAGTGTTGATCTGCTTGAGGGTAGGAAGGCTCTACAGTGGGATCTGGACAGGCTGGATCAATGGGTAGAGGTCAATTATATGATGTTCAACAAGGCCAAAAGCTGCATCCAGTACTTTGATCACAACAACCCAATGTAATGCTACAGGCTTGGGAAGAGTGGCTGAAAAGCTGCCACTTTGCGGTGTGCCTGTGGATTTGGCTGTGGTAGTCAACAGCCAGGTGAACATGAGCCAGCAGTGTGCCCAGATGGCCAAGAAGGCCAACAGCAACCTTGCTGGCACCAGAAGTAGTGTGGCCAGCAGGTGCAGAGAAGTGATTGTCCCCTTGTGCTCAGCACTGGTGAGGCCACACCTTGAATGCTATGTTCAGTTTTGGGTCTGAAGGGTATTGAGGTGCTGGACCAAGTTCAGAGAAGGGCAATCCAGCTGGCGAAGGGGCTGGAGAACAAGTCCTGTAGAACAAGGAAAGGCTGAGGGAACTGGGATTATTTAATTTTGAGAAGAGGAAACTGATGGGAGACTTAAACTCTCTCTGCAATTATCTGAAAGGAGGTTGTAGGGAGGTGAGTGTTGGCCTCTTTTCTCAAGTAAGTAACAATAAGACTAGAGGAAGTGGCCTGAAGTTGCACCAGGGGAAGTTTAGATTGGATATTAGGAATAATTTCTTAACTGAAGGAGTGGTCAGGCACTGGAGCAAGTTTCCCAGGGAAGTAGTGGAGTCTCCAACCCTGGAGGTATTAAAAAAATGTGTAGAAATGACATTTCAGGACATGCTTTAGTTGGCATGTTAGTGTTGGGTTGATGATTGGACTCATTTTAGAGGTCTTTTCCTTGAATTTTTTTTTAATGATTCTATGATTGTATGATTCAGTAAAATATGTTACCATTGTATTGTGAAGATCTCGGGGGTTAAAATCTAATCTTTGCAGTCACCCTAAACCACAAAAAGATTGAAAAACATCAACTTTCAGTGTTTGTTACAGAGCAAGCGAACTGTTTAGTCACCTGTATATTCTCATTGACTTGTTTTGGGTGCTCAGTCACCATTTTATCTGGCAGGTCGAATTGGTGTAGTAGCCATATTAGTCAGTTATTTTGATCACATAACAGAAAGCTTGAGTACTTGTAGCTGTTTAGCTTTCTTGGAGGCTGTGTACTCAGATCTGTGAACTGAATGGCTAAGGAGATTTAAATGTATTTGATTATTTTGGTTTTCTACCTGAAGAGTGGCTAAACTGTACTTTCATTTTCTGAATGCTAGTTCTAATCTCTTAGGAAATATTTATCTCCTTACAGCAGCTATTCAAGTTTTCTCACTGCTGGTGACTCAACAGACTGTATAATCAATTTTATGTTGGTCTCTGTTTAAAGACCAGGAATTATATTGTATAATGACAGTTGAGCAGAGAATGTTCTGTGACAGAATTTTAAAGGGAAGAGTTTCTTCCACCAGAATAAGTAATTGCACATTAGCAGAAGAGCAAAGATCACCTGGTAGATCTAACTCCTTTGAAGATTTAAGTAATCATTTACTAGAATCCAGCATATTTCTTTCTTCTCATGGTTCTTGTTTTCGCTCAAAATGTAGCTGAACAGGCTAGTGGCATCCACTTTAAAAACTCCACAAAACAAACCACAACCTCTCTTTACTAATTGAAACCTGTTATCTATGCAGAGATCACTGTTCAAACAATTTCTTAAAATTACTTTTTTTTTCCCCCACCTGTGTAAGACTTATAATTCCTGAGGCAGATGAAATCTGACCTGGTTTGTGAGTCTTAGATATGTTTTACTTTAGGGAACTAAAAGAATTTCAAAATTTTCTGGAAGTTAAAAGCCAATGAAACAGATTGGAGTCAGGGATAGGACTCTGCTGAGGCACCAAGCCATCTGTTGTGGGTAGGAAGAATATCCCTGCAGCTGGCAGGCTCCGAAAGTGCTGCCTGAGAAGTAATGAAAGGCCTATAAAACACAGGAGGAGTGTGGCCACTGTGCTGATAGAAGGCTGCAAAATGCTTCCCTGGGGCTGATTACTCAGCTGATTCTAGCACTGAACTAGTCTTATGGTCCTTTATCTGTGACTTTGCAGTTGCACATAGGGATGAGAAGTCAGGGTGTGTAGTTTTAGAAATGAATAATTTAAATGACTTTTAAACATTTTCTTCAGTCACAGTTGGCTTTTATTCTCCGTCATCTTTCTCCTTTCATTTATATGTTAATGTCAGAGGACAACAATTTTGCCGACATTTTTGAAGTTTGGGAAGGGAGAGAGAAGGGAAAGGAAGCAAAAAATATTTTGAGATTTTTCTTTTTCCCCTTGCATCCTTTAACATCTAAAAACTCTGAAATCTTCATGTTCAGGGAGAGCCAAATTTTTAATAACAGTATTTGATATCCTAAAATAAGATGGTTGCTTTCCATCTTTTAGAAGACCTGACTCAATACTGTCAGGAAGAGACACCGTCAACCAAAAGGCATGACTGCAACCATATTTCACTGACTCTTGAAGAGCTGTTACATTTCCGAGAAAAGCAAAGCTTTAATTTGGACTTGTTTTGTAAATAGAAAGATAATGGTATCTTTAATGGTAGTGTAGGGATTCTGAAGACAAGGCTCTATATTGGGAGTGTGCACAGGGACACTATAACCTCCTCTCTACAGTGAGGCAATTTTCTGAGCAACCAAAAACCAGACCCATGTCCTGTGGACCAGAAGAACACCATATCCTCCTCTCCCATCTTCTGTCATCTCCTTAAAGACTTGGACTGTTGCAAAAAATCTGTAATAAATCTGTATTTTTAGTCACAATAGTTTGTTGTTTTGGCATGAAATATGTGAGCTATTAAATAACTGGAGTTTAAGTTCTTTGATCATTTTTCTGAGTTAGTCTGATTTTGTCTCAAAACTTTGCACTTATTAATGCAGTATTCAAGCCATCAGCCCATGAAACACTTTGGAACCTTACTTGAAAGTTCAGCAGCAACATGGAGAAATAAGATGTCAATATTTAATATGAACAAAAACTTGACACAGAGTGGCTACAAGTGTGAAATAGATTGTTTCTGGGGAAAAACTTCTAGTCGGCTTTTTGGTTATTAATTCATACCAGTATGTATGCCTCGTTTTGCTGTTATTTTAAATAACTTATCTTGAAGTTTCTAAGATTTCTCTTTTATTCCTTTTAATAGCTTATTTCCTCTCTTTGTCCTCTGAAATGCGATCCTCTTCTGCAACTTTAAGGACCAATGTTTTCCTTCCAACTGATGAAGAACACATTTGCCAGGTATTTTGATCCATAGTTTTTGTATTTCATTGTTTGCCATACTACTTTCCCTGAATAATTGGACCTTTTTTGTCCTAGATTACATTTTATTATTGGATCGGTCCAATGAGTGGAACATTGATGGTGGGGCTTCAAAAGCACTCTGAAGATACTGTTACAAACATCTGGCAAGTTTCAGGAGAACTGCAAAATCAGTGGAAAAGAAATACCATCACAGTCAATAGCACTGAAAAGTATGAGGTAAGTAAATTGAGGTGGCTGTAAACTGCGCTTGTTAAATGTTTTATAAATGGTAGGACTTATAGTTCAGTAAAAACTGAATATTTTATAAATGGAAAGCATTATCATGAGGTAAAAAAAAAAAAAAAAAGGAGAGAAGTCATTTGGAAGTTCATAGCTGGCACTTAGAAATATTTATTGTTTTTATATCTTGGTGATGTTACAGCTAATGCCAAACCTTCCTTGTACTGTGTCTTGAATATAACAGTCAGTGTCACCGCATCATAAATTATCCACCTATCCATAGAGATGGTAGACTCAGGACCTTAACTTTCAGTTCAGTGTTCCTTTAGCCTCAATCGACTTGTACCAATAAACTTAGTTTAATTTATATAGAAAATACCTTTGTATACTATGAGATATTGTTCTATAGGGATGCTTCAGGTGACAAATCCTGTGATTAACTATTCATTGTAACTTTGAGCCTTTTTCTCAGAACATATGCATATGTTGTGTTGCGGTTTTGTTGTGTTTGTTGTTGGTTTTTTTTTCCTTCAAAGCTGCTTAAAAACAATGCAAGTCTCAAGCTATGTAATTGTTTTTACATGTGTATTTACACAAAACATTAGCACAGTAAATGTAACTTAGGGCTATAATATCATGGATGATGTATAATCACTGTTACGCATAATACTGGAGGGAAAGTGGGGAATAGAGAAAAAAATCAGATGCATTTCCTCCTTCAGTAATAACTGTGAAGAGTTGGTTAGTATATAAACCTGAAGGCATGAGAGCACAGCCTCGTTTCAATAACCCATGAGTAACAAAATTCCTTTACTTGCAGGGGTAACATTGTGCTAAAGAATCCAACAAGCTATGGATTTTTTTTAAGTAATACTTGCCTGTTCAGCTCTGAGAATGGATGTTACAAAATGCTTGTACCTAACTCAACACAAGTATCAATGTTGTTAGTTATTGATAACTTAACCTCTATCTGATATAAGTGTATGTATAGCAATCAGAGATTGTACCAGAATGGTTCACTTCTAGATTTACTTTTTCACACTTAATATTGTTTAGAAAATTGAGTGTGTCTGGGCATGGTTAATATAGTATGACACCCTCTTCTTCTAAATTGCTGAATCAAATCCTAATGAGATTGTTGCTTGCAAACCTTTTTGTCCTTTGGCCTCTATAAAGTGAACTGATGGGCACAGTCCAGCTTTAAAGAGTCTTGTGTCAAACTCACTGCAGTAATCATTACAATGGGCTAAAGAAATGTAGCTGGGCACCCGACCAAACCTAGAGCCTGAAGCTGAGTAAACTTTCCTCTTTTGTGGCATGTTTTTCCTCCAGGACCACCTGAAAGATACTGATAATTCAAGTGAATGGAATTGACTTATTCTTTTGCACTTGTTTATCTGTTACGATCTTTAGCCTACAAAGCTACCTGTGGCATTTTTCTAGCTAAAATTTTTTATTATAAAAGTTTATATGGAAAAAAAAAAGGATGGGGAAAATAATACTTTTTTTTAAGGGGAATGGGTGCAGAAATCTCTTCTGAAATAGGATTTCTGAGTGTTTTTGTCAATTCTGCAAGGACACTTGAAGTGATATTTTAAAGATATTCAACTTCCGTTGCTTATTTTCTTTGCTCATTTTGATGTTGACTACTTGATACTTTTATCTCTTCCTACTAAAAAAAAAAAAAAAAAAAAAGTCTTTATGGGATAGAGAGTTTGGTTTTGGCTTTCAAAAATCTCCATTTGTAGGGAATTGTGAAACACAAGAATCTTTGTTAACACATACATTTAAAGCAAGCTTCTTAAAGCCATGCTTTTTATTATATTGTCTAAGTAATAAAACTGTATTGAGGACACATACGTTATTAAATACTTTGTGTGCTCCAATGGAATAGGAACTTCAAGCCACCTCTGATTTTGATAACATCTCGCTAGCATTATCTAAATCACTTTGTCTCACTCAAAAAAAAAAAAAATATATATCAAGCCCTGACTGCAAGCTATAAAATATATATATATTGCAATTGAAGTTATCAATAAGTAGATTTTAACTTCACAATGAAAAAATCTGTGAAAGAGTCAAATATTTGTCAAATACACCTCAAGGTATTTCTGGTAAAAAAACTTGACGAAAGACTTCTAACTCATGGTGTTTGTTGCTCTGACTTTGCTCCAGGTCTCTGATAAATTCTGAAAGCAACCAGAAAATATTCATATTTCCAGTCTATGGTCGATAAAACAGAAAATTTTTGTATTTCTCAACTGTTGTGATCCTGGCTTAGATTTTAATGTATTTTATTGTGGGTTACAGATCCTTCCTATTAGATGCTGCTTTACTCAAATTAGATTATTAGACTATATATCTGTGCTGAGAAGCCAAAGATATGTCAAAAAGCCAGGATGTCAATCCTCCAGAATTAAGTGCATGACCTGAATTCTCGTATTTCTAATAGAAAGTCTGTGGACTAGACTGGCATATCTTGGAAGTTTTTTTCTCTGGCCTGTGGCACTGGTGAATGCCATTTCATGTTGATTTGCTGTTAACCTCTGCAGGTTGTCTTTTGGGGGATGGTGGAGACCCAGAGACAAGATGAAACTGTTGCCATTGATGATATTACTTTCAGTGAAGGGTGTTATCTGGCATATGGTAAGAATACCTGTTTTTCAGGAGATAGGTAATTTTACTTTGTCCTTCCCTTGGATTAGAAGAGAATGAAGAAGGGAAAGCCCTTTAGTGTTCAAAGGATTTCTTAACTCCTGAAGTGTTTTCATCTGGTTAATTTTCATTTCTTTAAAGCATCTTCTGTCATATCACATCTTAATATAGTTACAAATAATGGCAATAAATACCTTAAGAAATCTGATAAGTATAAATGCATTGCTAGATTCTAGCAACCTATATAATTGCTTAAGCAGCTCCTGCAGGAGGATATAAATCTCTCTGTACAAATATATTCACTTTTTTTCATAAGCAACGTGCTTCTAGAGAAAACAAAAATTAAAAAAATGTGTATCAGCCATAGAGATCTAATACTATCTCAGAGAGATGCAAAAAAAACCCCAACTAAACCAAAACCACAACCCAAAACAACTGAAACTGAAACAGAGTGTACTCACCAGAATTTATAAACCTAGGTTTTAAGCTTGACTTACATGGCAGCTGTTGAAGTGTATAGTGTGTCATACAGATTGAGCTGCTGCACTGTTAAATACTCAGATATGTTCCAAAAGCCAGTTCTTATCCTGTGCTTCATCATTAGCAAAAGTAAGCTTCATTAGGTGACATCTAAATTGCTTAGAAAAGCAAAAAATGGAGTCAAAGGATCTTAATTTTCTCCCTGGAAGTGGAATTTGACTACTGAACATTTTCTGATAATTTAAACAAAGGTTCAGATTGATAGTTGTTTGAATTTGAAATATCTTTTTCTCTAGTCTTTATAGAATGTCTGAATAAGAAGACTGCTTCAATGGCATGACATTTGTCGTTAAAAATTACATTTTTGATGTATCTCTTCATGAATTTTAACCCTAGTGTAACTGCACATAGAAATAAGCTGTGCATTTGTATTCATTCGTATGACTGTGTTTTTAGAGTCATGAGTAAAATAGCTTTAACTTCTTGTGCTTTCAGGAATTTCTTGATACAAGCTGTGGTGGCTAAATAATAATGTAATAACATTAAGTTGTTTTTTTTTATTATTTCCTCCTTTCCCTGCCCAGCCTCCAAAAGGGTCCCCTTTCAGTCTCTTGTTCAGCTCTGCTGTTCATTTCCTGGACATTCAGCATTTAAAAAGAACAACCAAAACCCTATCTTCATGATAGCAATTAAAAATACTCAAAAATACTCTACAGTTTGTAGTTTTCCCAAAAGCTGCCAGATTGTCTCAGTTATCACTTGAAAACACCACAGCTTTTTATTATACAATTGCATATGTACTGCAAAAAAAATTTTAGCTGTCAAATAGAAAATACTAAATATATCCTCTAAACCATACCTAATACAAAAACTTTTATTGTACCTTTAGTAGACTTTCTATTCAAAGGCTTCATAATCTTGTCTGAGTGTCTGGTTGCCCTACAGAACTCTCGCCTTACTTCTGAAAAATTCTATAGGTGAAGAACTCTATGAAGAATGTCCCTCTGATCTTGCCATAAGGGTGAAAGCAAAGAGCAACAAGGCCCGAAAGTGGAACACTGTAAGGGAGAATGAGGTTTTGGTCCTCCTTAAGTCACTTGTAATACAAAAATAGTGTACCTTCTCTGCAAAGCTAGTTTCTTTCCAGAAAAACTGAAGTAATTACATATGTATTATTTATAAGTTATGAATTTTGACAAAAATTCAGTATGAATACTTCAACAGAAAAATCTCAGATTTAATTCCTTGGTTAATTCTAATCATGCAAAGATGTAGCTTTAATATCACAGATGTAAAGCCAAATGAGGCATCTTTCAGATTAACTGCTACAGAGATGGGAGGCAGAAGGTAAAAATACTAATCTTACTGTTGTCTGTCATGTTGCAGAATGGAGAGCTGTAAAATGGGGTTTTTGAGACTGAGATTATTGTTAAAGCAAACCAGCAACCTCAGGAATACTTGAACTAAATTTTAAATGAACAAAAGACTTTTTTTTTTTTTTTTTTTCTGTAACTAAAAAGTGTTGAAAGAAGAGCTTGATTCCTTTTGAGTCTATTTGCAAATTTTTTCAAATGTTGAAATTTAACCAAATCCATCCTTTTCTAGAGGTAAGAATGTTGTGTGGGATCATATCGGAAGCTTTACAGAAGTCAGGAAAGCTTTACAGAAGTCAGGTAGATGATACCCGTAGCTCTTCCCTGGTCCACTGATGTAGTCACTGAATTGTAGAAAGACACTAGATTAGTCTGGCATGATCTGTTATTAAAAATTTCTGGAAAATATGTGGTGATGTATTTAGAAGCTTTTTGGTTCTAAAAAGAAGCATTCTGTTGCAACTCTTATGGAGATGCTGCTGACTTTAATCTCTGTTAGAAGTGATTTTTCTGTAGCTATTATCTTGAAAAGTAAATAGGTATTTCTTGTTATAACGTCATTTTTTATGTTTCCTGGAAAGTCTGCGCACAAGTGAATTCATGAAGGGTGCAATGCCTGGCTAACACAAATAGCACTCTACTGCTCTGAAAGAAGCATCCATCTTTTGTGAATGATTTTTTTAAATGCTAGTGCTAGAGACAGAAGCCTGAAATACTACACAGTAGAGATGCGCAATGCTTTTGAAG
Source organism: Apus apus (assembly GCF_020740795.1). Classification (NCBI taxonomy): domain Eukaryota; kingdom Metazoa; phylum Chordata; class Aves; order Apodiformes; family Apodidae; genus Apus; species Apus apus. The sequence continues at coordinate 20,399,456 of NC_067283.1, read as the reverse complement.
TAATCAGAGACAGAACGATTGTCAAGTAGTTTAATAAGCATATGTTTCTGATGGGAATCAGTCTCATAAATCATGACTTCTTAAGAATCTAAGTGATTGTCTTTCAGCCCTGCAGACTTCCAGTTTTGAGCTTGGCATGTGCGAGTGGCATTCAGACCAGCCAGCTGAGCCTTCTGTGTGGGCACGACTGCAAGCTGGGCACAAGATTGCCTCCTGTTCGTTCCTGAAAGACTCAAGCAACAACACTGAAGGTGGGAAATGTAAGTTAAGACACAATTGCTAGCTGTCATGAAGAATATGGTGCTTTTTAGAACAAAGTGCTGTACCAATGTAGAAACAGAGCAAAACCACGAAAAGTAATTGTGTGCATTCTGTACTTAAATTAGCTTTTGCTTTGACCATTTAGGAAGGGAGCTGTGAACACATGTACTAGTAAAACAGGAAAGATTTAAATGTAAGAATTCCCATCTAAAGTAATAATTGATTTATTCTCCATCTAATTCTTTGTGCAAGATCCATGCAACATCTTGGTGAAATTAAATCTATCTACACCTACAGCCCATATGTGTGGTTTTTTTTCTGTTTTGTTTTGATTTTGATGCTTAGCAGATTTAATTCTGTAAGCTTCAAATACTTGAGCATATAGTCAGGAATTTCACTTCAAACCTTTAAATAGGAGACCTGTAGAGAAAAAAATTAGTATAGGAAAATAGTTCATTACTCTTAAAACCAAAATAAGCTAGTTGAAATTTTCAGAAGTAAAGAGCAGCACTTGTTTTTGAAGTCGTTATGTAATGACAGTCTATGGGAAAGTTTTTTGAAAGCTTAATGAATAGAATTGTCTAAGTGTAGTAATGTGATATGGAAAATCTTGCCAGTTAAGTGTTTGACTTTTCTACAGAGGCTGCCTTCAAAAGAGTTAAGTAGCACAAGTGGTAATGGCATAATGTGTGATGTAGCTTTAAAGGACTTACTGCTTGAACTCTGAGCCCACAGAGAAATGGAGTACATCTCATTGATAGCAGCAGAGTTAATGTTTGGATATTGTTTTCATTTTAGAAAGATTTCAAAAATAAATGTTAGCATGAATTTCAACAAACTCTAGTTAACTATAAGTCAAATTACAATTGACTAGCAAGCAGAAGTGTTTGAGTGTATACACTCTATTCAGATAAATTTTGACATGTTAACATTCATGTACAACAGTGAGCACATAGACAAGTAAGTAAGATTTTTTTCCTTAGCTTTTTTTTTGTGCCACAGTGCCTTTCAGTTTCCACTGAGATATCTAACAAAAAACTTTTAATTCTAAAAAAGCTTTTAATTTGATTTTTTTTTTTAAACACCTTCCCACCTTCCTGAAAGGTGTCATGTCATTGCCACACCTTAACATGACACCTCAAGGTCTAATAATGGATGTGGATTTCACTTTTATGGTAATACTGCAATAACAGAAAAGAGACTGAAATTCTGTAAGTGGCTCATACAGGCCCAGCTCGCAAGCAATGCCTACTGAAACAGAACACATTGAAATGTCAGTTGTTAGGTTCTTGGATGTTATTGTATAGTTATGCACAGGTAGCTGAGTAGGCTGAATGTATAACACAAACAACTGCTTGGGGATATTGCCTGTGCTTCCAAGTCATAAAGGAAACAAAATTTTGAGTAGTCAATGTCGAAACAATACATGGAATTTGATCTGTCATTAACATTGGGAAGCATGGAAAAATCTAAACTATGATTGCTCACCTCTCAATACATTCTGTATTTCTATTCTTTCAGACTTGTGGAAGCATAAATTAAGAGGCTGAATATTAACTGAAATTCTAAAAACCAAATATATGGTATGCAAACTGCAAAAATGTCATGCTTGAAAGCTCAAACTTGCAATGCAAATAGAGCTTGAGTAATATTATTTTCTGATTTTCATCAAAGCTTTCACTGCTATAAATAAAAGAGGGATAAGAAACTAAATTATAAAGCAGGGGTCTAGACAATTATATTTATAATGAAAGGATTGCTTATAGGCTTTGAATAATCCTTCTTTCCTGGTATTCTTAAATTTAATAAAATACTTTATCTCTTTGGAAGACTTTTTTCTTTGTTCTTTTATTGCTTCTTTTCTCCCTCGTTGTATTGAAGGCACTTCCTCTAAATATTTTCCCCTTAATTTCTCTAGAAAATACTTTGTTTTTGTTTTTTTTTATTCTTTATTGATATTTCCAACATGCTGTGTGGTTTCCATAGTTCATTCTTCTTGCATTGGATTAATCTAGTTTCCTACATCTGTGGTAACACTAATCTAATAGGAAACTAATGAAAACAATTCTCTGCATAATAAAAGTAAAGATTACGAAATGCAAAAATAAATCAAAGGAAGCACCATGGCTTTTTAAATCCAGCATTTCATACAGGTAATGATAAAAATCCGTCAAGTTGAAACATGGAAAAAAACAGCCAAATCATTAGATTATGCGATTCTATTACATTTCTTTTTTTCTTCTTCTTTTTTTCCCTTCTTTTTCCGCTTTTTTCCCTTTTTTTCCCCCTTTTTTCCCCCTTTTTTCCTTTTTTCCCCTTTTTTCCCTTTATCCCCTTTTTCCCCCTTCCCGTTTTTCCCCTTCCCTTTTTTTCCCTTCCCTTTTATTTTTCCTTTTTTTTTTTTTCCTCCCCCCCCCTTTTTTTTTTCTTGAAGATTTCATCCGTGACTTGTGAGTTCATAATAATTCACCTCCAAAGAGTGGAAACAGTGACCATGCATATTTGACCTCTTCTTTCCTCAAAATGGTTGCATGTTGGCAAGCAACTATTTTAGAGACTGAATTGCTGGTGAAGAGAACTTACCAGAAAAAATGAAAAGATGCCCGTCTGTGGCTCAGTTTAAGTGAAGGCTCAGTTGTTACTTTAAAATTAGTAGCATAGGTTCAAATTAATGTACTTTGTGAAATAAAAAAATACTAATTGAAGCAGAAGTAACAAAGGATTTGTTAGAAATAGGTTAAGATGGAGCTCGAAAGTCAAATAATTGTAGACTTGGAATTTTCAGTGTAGCAGGATACAGATGGGTTCACTGTTCCACCCCAGCTGTAGAAAGACTGGGCCACCTCAGCAGAAAGTTGTAAGCTCTTCTTCTGGTTGAGCTCCCTTGCTGTCGATGCCTGATCTTTCCACAGGACTCCAAGACCTTGCTTACAACAGACAAAATTTTTCTTCAAAACTGAAAGTAATCCTGCTCTAGCACAGGGGCTGGACTAGATGATCTTCAGAGGCCCCTTCCAACCCTGACCACTCTGTGAAACAAGACCTTCTATCTAAAATCTGATTAAGCACCCATATGGGCAAATAAAAGGTTTTATGGGAAGATATTAAAATCTACAGCCTTTTCCTGGCAACAATCCCAGAATCTCTTGCCAGAAACACATGCAAAACTCCAAGCTTATAACACATGCACCTCTCTCAATTGATAGAACTACTGCCCCATTGGCAAGAATGAAGTGGCTTTTCTGAAATTCCTGTTGTACTTCTAAAGCTATGGGAAAATTTAGCACTTCAGAAACAGAAACTAATGAAAATTCAAGAGAACAAGAAATAAAGAAGATCGTAGTATAAACACCATAACATGTTCTGCAGTATGTTGGACTGAGGGAAATTCTGATCTTGGAGAAGAACTGCAAAATTTGTAAAAAATGAAAGAAAAATGTTCTTAATGCCATTAATCTTTAGAAAACTACTCCAGAGTTATTGGCTAAAGGTAATAATAATACTAAAAAATAAATCACTGGGAGAGGGAAAACAACTCAGCAGATTAGCATAATTTATTGCTTGTCCAGTTAAACTGGCAGAATTCTACTTTTACAGCCTCTAGAGAAGAGGGAAAAAGTGATAATAAAAAATAGCATTTTCAGGACAGGAGTTTCTGGAGTCTTCATTTCTGAAAGTAGGCCTCAATTTGACTCAGAAACATTAATAATACATAAAACATATTCCCCAAAGAACAATCAGTATCCTCAGTGGACACATGATCATTTTTGATATTTCCCAGAACTTTTGTTCATCAAGTGCTGTTCACTTGCTCTCTTATCTAAAAATCATGTCAGCTCCACTTTGTCTCATTTTCAAGGATTCAGAGTTTAAATTGAAAGAGGGAAAGGAATGTTTGTTATCAGGCTCAGAAAATAAAATGTGTTGGTTTTCTAGTCAGAGAATACTGAGGTTAGATAAAGAACAGGTTGTGTAAATTCTACTGTGGTTTCATATTTCTCTTCTGCACAAGGCAGTAGCCATAGAAGTGTAGATGCTTTGTTGATGTCTGTCAAACTGAATGCTGGGTTAAATCTGTAATGTTTCCTTATATTAAGGTTAGCTGCTGTGGCAAGAAATTACAAACCTAATTCCAATGAAATTGTAACACAAAGTAAACTGATAACAAAAGGAAAAAAATGTGGTCCTTCATAAAAAATTGAGTATTTTCCTTGTGAAATGGTACTTTATCCCTTCAGCTTGAAATAAATTGTGTAACACCTGCATCTGAAATAAGTTGTATGTAGAGACAGGGACACAGAAACAGTGGACTTAAGACCTTTAATCAGTCCTTGTTTATTATTTGAACAACTGCTTCAGAAAGCAGCAAAATATTCAGTGAGTCAGGAGGGGGGAAAAAAAGGACCTGATATATTTGATAAGTATTTAGCCTCTTTATTTCTGACAAATAAAAGATACTGTTGAGTGGATGGAGTATTCTTTTAGATCTCTGTAGGAATGCTTTTATAAGGGGCAGTAGGTCAAGAAGACCACAAATTGCTTTTCTGTTTCAGATGGAATGACAATATGCTTCTAACATTCTGATGCAGAAATTCTGGCTGGGAAGTAGACCTTGATTACACAGTGGTGATGAAACCACCTCTTGTAGCAGTAAGGCAGAATACAATCCCCCACTATCTTTATTTTTTATTTTATTTTATTTATTTAATTTTGGAAGAGTCTAGAGAAGTATTACTGTAAAAAGTGTTTTTCCTGGAAACCATAGCAGAAGAAGGAATAAAAGCCAGTTAGGTATTGACTGGCTGCAAATGCAAGGAGCCTGAGCTGAACATGGGACTGCCTACAGCTTTTAACATGCGAAGTAACAACTTCAAGGTACTATGAACTGGTGTAATTACTGGTTTCTAGGGCTATCTGTGAGTCAAATTAAGATGTATATGTATCTTTTTAACAGGAAACACGTGACATCCAAATCACATCATCAGCAGTATGATCAAATTCTATTGTTGCTGGAATGTGTCCATGGTTTAATTAGAGAAAAAAAAAAAAAGATACATATTTTGTGAAAAAAAAAAAATGCACTTTTTTTTTCTTTTTTTTTTTTTTCCAGGCCGTTTTGAGTGGCTAGAAGCCAATGACAATGCATTATATAAAAGCACTTATCTTAACAGCTCCATGTGTCATTGCTCCAGCAAGACTTGCCATTTTCAGTTTCATTACTCCATGGCAGATAACAGCATTCTCAAGGTGGTACTGTTTAGTAGTCAGGTAAGGAGAAATATACATTCATTTTCAAAGAGTACAGCAGCCCATGTGTTGCAAGCAAAAATGCAAGAAAATATGCCTGATAGCACCTGCCTACCCCCTAAGTCAGTTTGTGCAAAACAGTAACTTGGTTTTGTTCCACTGACCTGTGCAATTGTAAAACCTGGGTATTTGCCATTTCAGCTATAAACTAATTTGATGTGTGGATGTTCTACAATAACACTTCAAGGACAAACCCGAGCTATTACAGAATTAAATAATTTGAGGATTTCAGGGAAAAAATCTATAGTAATAGCTTTTCTAGCCTTCACGTTTTGGAAATGGGAAAATAAGTGCTTTTCGCTACGGAGACGGAGAAAGAAAGAAATGTTGCTGGCTCAGAATGTCTGGAAAGCTCTTGCTTAGCCACCTGTCTTACTTTGCCTATGTTTTAGAGCAGTAATTTTCCTATTATTCTACCTATTAGTAGATAAAATAACCATATGAAACTGAAACACAAATGCCAGTTAAGCAATGATAACTTTTTCTGTCATTCTTACTTCCCTTGCCTTGTGGAGGCTTTGAGCTGTTAGAATGTTCCCTTTTGAAAGTCTGGTTTAATAACTTAATTTCGATGCTATTGTACTGCTACTTAATGAAAGCAAGAACAGTACAGCTGATCTTATTAAGTTAATGGCTCTCCTATCTTGATCTTGGAGTTGAATTACTATCACCCAACAGTATAAGTATTTAAAAAGACAGATTCACTTTATTTGCAAAGATAGCATGCAGCCCCCTCCTGAATTGTAATACTACCGAGTGGTTTAAATATAGGAAGAGGTAATGGAAATACCTTAGTTCTTTCTCTCTGTGTCTTCGAGTATTCATGAAAACAACTCCAGGCTCTTGTCCATTTCTCATTTATAAAAGAGAATTGTTGTATTTTTCTATGACCATTACTGTATCAGAGAAATGTAACATAATCAGTGTTCTGGTCAGAATGCACAAAGATTTGTGCCATCGTACTTGCCAATACATTCCCAGGTTTGATATCCACAGCAACCTTGAGACAGAATAGGAATACAGCAGCTAATGTAGGTTTCTCACTTTCTAGTTCTCTAGCTGCTTACAATATTATTGTTAGAAATTTTTTCCAGTGTCTTATAAGCTGCCAATTTTCAGCTGATTGGCTATAATTGCATAGTCGTTTTTTTTTTTTTTTTTTTTTTCCCTTCTCTTAACTGTAATATATAACCTTTGTTCTTCCAGTTCTCTATTTTCACACACATTCTCCTCAGGTTCTTGGATGTGGTTGCTGATAGCAAGATATTTCTTTCATTATGTAACTTTTAGTTAAAACTTTCTGATTCCCTTCCGGTTTCAGCACTCTGGCTTATATATATTTGTAATATTGTTCTTTATTCTAGTCCATGTTTGCTTTCACATTTGGCAATATCAACTCTCTTTACTAACATGAAATATGAACAATATTAAGTGTTTACTGACTGTTAAGTTTTACACTTTTCTGTGAAAACTGAAACCAAGGAAAATAATGTTGACTTCAGTCTCTCGTGTGCCATTCATTACTTGCTCATTCCTCCTATTAAGTAATGGGCTTGTGTGTCTTCCTTTTATCTTCTTATTCTTTAAATCTTGTATGGCTTACAAAACAGACAAATAGAACAATAAAATATAATTTTAACTGATGCTTCTATGTGCAAACATATTTGTACCCTTATGCACTAACATTTCTGTAAGTGTTCAGCAACACTTGCAAAAACCATTCAAGTGCATGCCTCTGCAGAGTCAAAGGTGATCTATTAATCATGATGGGGAAAAAAAAATTAAGCTTTTGTTCCAAATTGCTCTCTGAAATGAATGAAGTTGCACAGCAATAAATGTATCTGTAGAGAAATGTAAAAGAAAAATAATATAGAAATAAGGAAGTTGCATTTTATAAATGGAGTTGATAAGAAAAAGTCATATTTGTTTCCTCCATCCTTCAAATCTGAGCATTATCTCAAAAAAACATTTCAGGGAGAAGAAACAGTTCTTGCTCAATTTAGCTTTACAAAATTGTTTATAGATAGTAATATATCACAATAAGGGGAACAGAATGAAAGTATTTTGAGTAACTGTTCCCCTCTATCACCAAAATAAATCTTGAAAATGTGAAAGCAGTGCATTCAACATCTTAAAAAAGGCTAGAGACACAAGGAATATTCTAGAGGAGTTAACCCATTTGTGCCAAAGAAGTGGAAGAATCTCATGTACAGGGTGGATGCTACAGAGAAAACATTGTGAGGAAAAGAAAAAATGTTATTGACTTACTAGAGCTGTATAAAATCAGAGGATAATATCTGTTGCATGGAACAATAGGCAGTTTAAAAAGTTGTTTCATCTGAGGTAATCTACAGCTTTCAATGTAAAAAACAGCCCTAGAAAAGGTCTGTATACTAGCACATGCACAGAAAACTCAGACTTACTGCTACAGGCTGTTTTTATTAAAACTAACTGGAGAGAAAGATCATCCTAGGGATGGGTAGCTAAGCTGTTGATTGAATGTGAACAAAACTATAGGATCCAGACACATCCAAACAAATAACAAATGTTGTGTTCCTACAAGGTACACAAATGTCCTTAAAGGGTTCATATACATACTGGTGGTGGAATTTGTCCATGCCCAAATACATTAACTAAAACATTTTTAAAAGCCAACAGCTGTCCACAGGCTGTGGTTTTAACCTGCAGTATGCTTCCTAGTACATCATCCTTTTTTTGTGTCTTATATGTGGCTATTGTAGGCTAATAACATTTACAGATTTTATTTGGAAGCTGAATTATTTAGCAAAATCAAGTGATGTTTATGCAGAATTAAGTGTCCTTGATACTGAAACACTTTTTGCTGAATATCTAGTACATGAACAAGCTGACAAACACTTGCATGTTGTAGTGATGTGGAAACTCACAGGTGACTTATTTTTGAAAGCAAGTGTGTATCGTGGTTTTTGATCTCATGTCATTCAGTGTTTAGAATTAGAGTATTGGCTTTGCTCTGTCTTGCAGTTTTCTAAAATCGATCATTAAACACAGATTCAATAGAGATTTAGTCCTCTAACTTTCTTCTTGTGCCAATACAGTTGAGGCTTGGGTAGGAAATGAGCATGAGTAATTGGCTACTTGTCACAAATCGTATCAGTGTTGTTTCATTGGCTCAGTCTCTCAGTCTATCAAGCAGTAGACTTTTTATATTGCAAAAAAAAAAAGATAACTGTCTTTGTCTATAGTATTGATTACATTTCACATGCCTATTGTATTCCTTTTTATTCATCTCCTGTAAAGTAAACTTCTTTTTTTACCCTTTCAACTCCGTTCCATAAGAGAGACTTTACATTTCTCTTACTCTTCTGAGCATCTTTTTCTGAACTGCTTCTATTTCTGTAATATCCGTTGTGGAAATTGTATGACAGGTATTTTGCACAGTATCCTAAAAGAGACTTACTATTGGTTCTTATAAAGGTAAGTATGTAAAAACCTATATTATTTTTTCCTGTATTTCTGGTTTTGCTTTATTATGGAGCTGACTCTTGAAAAGATTTTATTTAGGAATATGAAGTTCACATTGTTAAATTTCTTTACTTTATACTGGTCTCAGCATGTTCCAGTTAGGATCATGACCAGAAGCAGAATGAGCATGAGCTGTTTTTGTCAGATTATTTAATTGAAAGAGCTTGGAATGGTTGCATAAAGGCAGCCTTACCATATTTGGCACTTCTGCTGTTACCCTTAGGAGGTGGAGTGAAAATGGGGATTAAGGTAACTCAGAATATGACTAGGACTTGTTAGATAGTACTCTGCCTTCTTGCTTTACAGATTAAAAGAAAGAAAAAAACCAACATGTTTTTAGCACAATTGCTGGGGTAATTTTGACAGAACTCAAGTTTAGTTCTAAGAAAACTAGATTTAATTATAACACAACATACTGTAAGCAGTTATTTATGAAAAAAAGAAACTAATGTAGAGAACACCATGGAAAAATATTGTAAAATTTAGCAATAACATGGCTTAATTTACATATTAATTCACTTTAATTCTGCCAAGCTCACTCCACATAATTATATGATTAATCTGCTTAATCACAGTAAACACTTCTTGTTTCCCTGGTCTCGCTTAGCACTCAGCTGCAAAGATTGCAAATGAGCCTGAAACTGTATTTCCTCACATAGAGCAACTTGGATATAGTGGTCATTTGGCTAGGATATTAAAAGATTGAGGACAAAAAGTGACCTTGATAATTTACAGAGAAACAAAAATTAGCTTTGTAACATCATGCTCTACATTCTACAGGAAGAATATATCTTGTGGGAAACCAGTGTCGTGACTAATAAGAAATGGGTCAAAGTGGATATACAGCTACCAACAAGGCTAGAAAAGTTAAAGGTATGCTCAATTTTTTAATTATTGACCTTATAGGTTATAAAGCTTCTAGGAAACTTAACCACTTGTTAAAATTGTATGTGCCCTGAAGGACTTGCTCTTCTTTGCTTCAAGGTGGGTAAAGCTTTGCTTATAGATCAACAAAACAACTACACGAACATTATGTGTTCAAGCAGCTGGTCTTTAATCATGTATAAGAAAATGAATACAAATTCTCACTATATTTTATGTATTCAGTTTGAGTCCATCTCAGATATTGCCCATTCATTTAAGTGAGATGATGTGAATGATGTTTGGGGGATTTCAGTTGAATGATGTAAACCAGTACTTGTGAGAGAATATCTTCCCCTTGAATTTGCAGGCCTAGAGAATAACGCAAATTTATATCTACTTCATTCTTAAATTAATTAAAAAGTTTCTATTTTATAGAATTTTATATTTACAATAATATTCATAATTATGTAAAGTACCATATTTTACTGTTTCAACAATCAGCTGGAAATAAAATTTCTTGAAAAGACAAAAACTAATCCAGCTGCAGGCATTGATGTTTTCACATATATTAGAATTAATGTATTTCAGCAAGCTAGTAGATTGTAAGTACCTGTTGTTGCCTGTCTTTCCTTTTCCCACAAGGACAAGTGTGAATAACCAACCAGATGTTTAATAAGACTATCTATAGTATCCAAAAAAAAATTAATAAAAAAGGCTGCTGAAGCTGTATGTATGCTTGTAGAATGCAAACCCTATGCATTCTTTGTACAAAGAGGACCAAGATCACTTGTGCTTAGGGAAAGAAAGATACTGTCTTTAATATGCAGCTATGTGATGTTTTCAGCATAGCATTCCACTGTTTGAACTAGTAAAGAATGGATAGTATTAAAATGCTTTTGTAATTTTGAAGAAAATATCTCTAGTGGAAGATAATGACATATATAATTCTTAAATCTCAGTAAGAAAAATGCCTCTTGATATTTCACTCCAACCCAAACCTCAGGCTTCAGGGAGTATGTCACAGGCTTCTACTTATGCCCCAAATCATGTCTGTTCTAGTTTCCTTCTATTTTGTTGGAAACTCTTGTTGAGCTTTCCTTCCACTGTGCTTTCTGCCTCATCCACATGACTGCTTTTTGAGACTCCCACTCTGACCAAGTCCCAGCCTGTCAAAACCCACAACTCCATTTTTGGTTTGTCTCTCAGTGCTTTATTTCATTGCCATCTTCATATTTCTGATGAATGCAAGTTTTCTTCTTGTTTACTGCTTTAGCTGAGGTAAAAGAAACTTGGATAGCACAAATGGGGTAATTTCCTTGCTCTGAGACCCAGTAGAGCTGGGCTCCGCAGTGGCCAGGAACAAGATACGTGCTTTTGAAACTTAATTGCTCTAAATCAGCTTGTGTAAAATCTAGTCAGTACAAGGGGACTCTGTAGGAGAGAGAAATGTTACTTGAATCTCTTATGTCTATGGCAATAGCAGTAAAATAAGCAGGGCCAGGGCACAGGCCCAAGGATTGCCATGTGATAGCCCATGTAATTAACACATTAGTATGGTCTCTAGTGAGGTTTTGGTTCAAGCAAATTGGCCGTCTCCCAGGCAGTCTTTGGAACAGTTCAAGGGTTACCAGCAAACAGGGAACAATTCCACTGCATAGACTGGATGCAGCCATCTTAAGTGGTGAAGAAGATATCCAAGGGTAGTCCCAAACCCATTTTATTCACCTGTGTCTTTAACTGAAATATTTTCCCTTGAGCACCTGCAAAATAAGGTTCTGAAGAGACTTCAGAGAAGAAGATGGAGTCTTTAGGATATTACATTTCAGGTCACTCTTCTAAAGCACAAAGGTACTGCAGCTTTTTAGACAAACGGCTATGAAGTTAGGAGGGTTGTTTGTTGGGGTGTTGTTTTTTTTTGTGGGGGGGGGGGTTTGTGGGTTTTGTGGGTTTTGGTTTTGTTTGTTTGTTTTAAATAGGCCTGTACTTAACTCCGTTCATGGAACTTGTCTAACCATTTTAGATTAAAATCTTCAGAAAATTCATAATGAGGTAGTAATAAAAATTTCAGCTTCTGATTTGAAATTCATCATGGTTTTGTAATGGAAAGTACCCAGTACTGTTTATACATAGGACATTACTGTTTTATGGAAATAAAAATCAATTTCTCTCTGTTGTCTGTTAATGCAAATATTTTAACGTTAACAATCCACAGCTCATGTTTAAAGGAACACTCCAGAGCAAGGCAGGTTTCATCTGTTTGAATAACATCCAGCTCTTGGACACTGCACCATCAGAACCACACAGTTTCTGCTCATTAGAAGAATTCACCTGCACTGATGGGCAGTCCATAGACCCTGGATCCACCTGTGATTTTCACCTGGATTGTTCTGATGGCAGTGATGAGGATCCAGCAGCCTGCTGTAAGTGAATTGCATTGCTTTAGAAAGAAATTGTACTGAAGACTATTGTGAAACCTAAACAGGTCTATCCAAGACATGGATAAAAACCTTAGTTTATTAAATTTATAAACTTAAAAGTATGTTTATGAGTTATTGTCAGGAAATTAATTAAGTGACTTTATATTTGCATGATTATTTAAATCATACAAATAAGCTGTTGTTCAGGAGCTATATCGTTGTCATGGTATTTTTTAATTGAATGAAACATTGCTTGTAAGCTACAGGTTCTACTGTACAATCAAGAGAAAAAAATATTAAAAATTACTGGAAGTTGTCTAATAATTCTGAAACATTTTAAAGCTCCATGTGAAAATAGCTGTAGAGAGTCATTGAATGCATTGGGTTGGAAGGGACCTTTAAAGGTCATTTAGTCCAACCCCCTGCAGTGAGCAGGTACATCTTTAATTAGATCAGGTTGCTCAAAGCCCCATCAAGCCTGACCTTGAATGTCTCTGGGGATGGGGCTTCCACCACCTCTCCAGGCAACCTGCTCCAGTGTTTCACCACCCTCACAGTCACCTTTAGAGACCCTATTCCTTATAAAATTAATATTATACAGTTTACATTTATATTTTTGTTTGCCTGTGGTACTAACAGTTAAATGTAAGTTATAAGTTAAAATTGTGAATATATTTCAGATATCAATAACGATATACATTGCTGCTGGGAGATGGGCATTAAAATTTCTCGTGTCAGGATAGCAGGGTGAAGAACACAATGCTTTATTTTCAAATTTAATGAGAAGACTTTAGGAACTATTTGAGACTATAAGGTTTTTTTAACTTGCAGTCTGAACCTTTGATCTTTTCAACCACTTAAATAGGCATGCAGGAGGCATCTCTGAAATAAGTAATATTTGCAAATGTCAGAATTACCTTTTAATAGGAAGTTTTATACTGCTTTATCTCTGGGTGGAATCTAAGCCAGCATTAAACTATGTATCCATCTGTGACATCTGTTTACCTTTTTTTACAAGACTTGACCTTATGCTGCTAGCTCTGTGTGTGTGCTGGTTGGACTGCAGAGTTGTCTCATGCTCTTTAGGATGCAGGATGGAATGGAAGCAAATAGTACTTTATAAACTGGACTGTATTTCTCAGCACAATGTGAGCAAATTGGCATGAATAATGACTGGGAAAACAGAAGAATAATTCTAAGATGAAAAATGAGGATGAAAAAGAATTGTCACAGTTGAAGGGTAGCTGTTAGTAGTACTGCACAAAATGGAAATAAAGATAACTCTAAATACTTGCACGCAATTATATTTTGCCTGTAATGTATTGCACTTTCTTATTTTATTTTTACCCCTGTGCCTCAGACACTGGACATTGATATTGTACAACTGACAGATTAAGTAACCTAGATGTAGTCAGCATTACAGAGTTAAAGAAATCACAGTGGGACTCACTATTGAGAATATAGTTTCCATCAAACTCATGCAGATGGGTCAGAAAAACTAGAGTGAGCAGAAGAAAGGTCAGAATGGTCTGGGGATCTCAACACTGTCCTTTGCTTAAATGTGAGGCACAGGAATTATGTGCTTCACTCTGTGTTGAGGCACTCATGGGTTAAAGAGGTGTCATTTTGTTGGAGCTGTGCACAAAATTATACTCGTCTTCTCAAAAAATGGTGGAAAAAGGTGCTTTTCTGAAATATATGTAACTCATAACAGTAGCGTGGCATTCTGCCTACTGGCTGCTAAGAAAGAAAAGAAAAAAATAGCTAATGTTGTCTTGGATACTTCATACACTTCTTTTCAGGAAAGATGACCCTAAATGTGAAATTTAGCTCTCAGCAGTTTGCTTGGCTTAGAAAATTCATCTTTCTGACACTTTCTGCACTCCTGAACAAAAGAGACCTAAAGGAATATCATCCTCTAGTTCTGTCTTTTGTTAATTTCCTCCCATTATGTACATTTTCCACATCATCTTGAAATTGTCTTTAATGATATTTAGAGTGCACTACACTTATTCACATTAATATTCAGTAAAAATTCCTACCTGCTACAGTAGTGTATGTTTTAGCCTCTATTATTTTAGGTGTTTTAGCATCTATCTTGGACACATCTGCAGTACTTTTCATTGTTGAAGTACTCTCATGTACTGAAAGAGATGGCAGACAACTGTTACTTAGCAATATGAAGGATTTCCATCTTCTTTGAGAATTTTCTTTGCTTCCTATTCTAATGGGGAAGGAAAAACAATGTCTCTGCTGATTTTAACATGGCACGAATGCTTTATAGTAGTCTAATTATTATAATTGCAAGAAGAAATATATGTTTTACATTGTTTCTGGAACTTTCTGTTTAATCTCTGCCCATTTATATAAGTATAAACTTAAGTATATGAGACTTAAAAGCCTTGAAAATTCAGGAACTTGTGTAGCAAACACTTATGCCCATGAGTAACCACTTTTATTTGACTAGTTTTCTTGAAATCAATTAATCTAATGAATGAAACATGAAATTAATGTGTTTAGTATTAAATTCTACATTCTTATTTGACAACACTTATTTGAGATAACTGCTAAATTTCTCATTTCACAGTGACTGATAATAAAACCTAGATAATATATTAAAAACAGAGAGAGATACACTACTTAAATCATTTGCAGGATTAAAATGAATCCTGTCATCCTGATGCCTTTTATTTTTTTCCTACCTAAAATAAAGGAAGTTTTACACTAAATACTATGTTAAATAAGAAATATTTCAGGTAATATAGTTGTTTTTATTATACATTATTTATACATAACTTACAAAATACATATAAAAACATAATGAATCAGTAGCTAGGCATCCTAACAACTTGACAAGAAGTCTAAGAAGCACTTGCTATTTTCAAATTATATCAAACTTTGATAACATTAGTGTTTCTGGAAATTGCCTAGTCATCAGAATTCATGTGGATTCAAAATGATTGTGGGGTGGGACATTCTACAACTTTTTCTGAAAAAAATATCACTTTGCATACAGCCTAATTAGAAGCTCCCTTAAAACACCTCTCTTTAAATCTTCTGGTTTTAATTTTGCATCTCTAGTACTAGTTTAAATGTTCTTCATAGGATTTGTATAATTTATGAATAGAAAATACTTAGAATGAAGGAAACCTGTATAATTTTAAAGCCATGTACCTTTTACTGCATTTAATTTACAGGATAGCAATAAATTTACACTTGCAAATCCTTAAAAACTTCAGCAGATGAACATGTATGCAAATCCTTTTATTACTATTCAGCTTTAAAGTAGAAAGAGAATGTTTAAGTCTGAAAACTTGTTTTACTATATATTTATATGTTTTATAATGCAGTACTTGCCTAGAATGGTCAGTATCTTTTCACCAATCTTGCATGTACATGTGGCAAAAAAGAAGATATACCTGTATTAGTTTCACCAACTTCATTGCTTATGAACACTGTGTAGCATTGCCTTTGTGTTTCATCAGAACAGTTACTAGGGTCAATGTGAAATTGTCTTAATACCACAAATCTGTTAACCCTAAGCAAGGCAACTGAGTAGTTTCAGAAGGAGATGAGATTATCTCGCCTAACAGATTAGCATTTTACAAGAGATCTGTCTAATGATTTATGACATATGGAAGTTCAGGTTAGATGACAAAGGGCAATCTGTGTTCATTTTGCATGAATCCTTTATTAAATTCTAGATAAATAAATTTAATCACAAACTGGTAGAGATGTGCATGGGTAGTCGATAAGAAGGTATATATGTAACTCCTTTCCCAAAATGACATTATACATTAAACAGAAATCATAGAACCATAGGCTGTCTTGTTTTGGAAAAGACTTCTAAAGGTCATCTAGTCCAACCCCATACAATAAGTAGGGATGTCTTGCATTAGAACAGGTTGCTCAAAGTCCCATCGAGCCTGACCTTGAAAGTCTCCAAGGATGGGCCCATACCACTTCTCTAGGCAGCCTGTTCCAGTGATCTACCACCCTCATAGTAAAGAACCTTTTCTTAATGTCCAACCTAAATCCACCCTTTCAAGCTTGAAGCCATAACCCCTTGCCCTATTGTTACATGCCCTTCTGAACAGGTCTTCCCCAGCCTTCTTATGGGCCCCTTTCAGGCATTGAAAGGGCACTATAAGGTTTCCCCAGAGTCTTCTCTGCTTCAGGATGAACAACCTCAACTTCCTCATCCTGTCTTATTAAGAGAGGTGTTCCAGTGCTCTGATCATTTTCATTGCCTTCCTCTGGACATGCTCCAACAGGTCCACATCCTTCCTGTGTTGGGGACACCAGAACTGGACTTAGTACTGCAGGTACTACTAATGAAGATATTAAACAACTCTGGTCCCAGTATGGACCCCTGAGGGACACCACTTGCCACTGTTTTCCCTCTGGATATTGAGCTATTGACCACTAACCTCTGGATGCAACCACCCAGGCAATTCCTTATCCACTGAACAGTCCACCCATCAAACCCATATCTCTTCAACTTATAGAGAAGGTTGTCATCGGGGACAATGTCAAAGGCCTTGCAGAAGTCCAGATAGATGCCATTCATAGGTCTCCCCTTGTCTACTGATGCAGCTGTAGAAAACCACTAGGTTGGTCAGGCAGGATTTGTCCCTAGTAAAGCCATGCTGGCTGTCCTGAATCACCTCCCTGTCCTCCATGTGCCGTAGCACGTCTTCTAGGAGAATCTGTTCTATCATCTTCCCAGGCACAGGGGTGAGGCTGAGAGGTCAGTAGTTCCCAGGGTCCTCCTTTCTACCCTTTTTAGAAATGGGTGCAATATTTCCTTTCTTCCAGTTACTAGGGGCTTTGCCTGACTGCCATGACTTTTCAAATATCATGAGAGTGCTTGGCAACTACATTAGCCAATTCCTTCAGGACTCTGGGATGCATCTCATCAGGTCCCATGGACTTAGGTATGTTTAGGTTCCTCAGGTGGTCATGAACCTTGTCTTCTATTACAGTGGGGGGAACTTTGTCTCCCTGTTCTCCATCCTGTGGGCCATCAACTTGAGAGCTGTGAGGGGCTGCCAGTGAAGACTGAGGTAAAACATTGTTGAGAATCTCAGCCTTCTCCTGGTCTGTTGTCACTAGTTCACTATGGGGGGGATGCTTTCTTTAACCTTCCTTTTCTGGTTTACACACCTGTAGAAACCTTTCTTGTTTTTCTTTGCATCCCTTGCCAAGTTCAGCTCCAGCTGTGCCTTGGCCTTCCTGACCTTGTCCCTACACAGCTGGGAAATATCCCTATATTCTTCCATGATACCTGTCCCCACTTCCTCTGCCTCTGTAGGTCCATCTTGTCTTTTAGTTTGACCAGCAGGTCTCAAGTCAGCCATGGTGGTCTCTTGCCTTCCTTGTCGATTTCCTATACCAGGGGATTGAGACCTCTTGCACCCTATGGAAAGGTCTGTTCTGCTCCCTTGTCCCTGACGGCTGTTTCCCATGGGGTCCTACTTCCTAACTCCTTGAAGAGCTAGAAATTTGCTTTCCTGAAATTTAGAGTCCTGACTATGCTTTTTATCTGCTTCGTAACCCTTAGGACAGTGAACTGCACTAGGGTATGATCACTGCAGCCCAGGCTGCCTTCAGCTTTGACATCCCTGATGAATTCATCTGCATTTGCTACCATCAGGTCCAATAACACATCCCCTCAAGTAGGGCTGTCAATTTCTTGTTGTAAAAAGTTGTCATCGAGGCAATCCAAAATATTAATGACAATGTAATCGCAAAGAAGCGCTTTGGGTGCTGATTGTACCGTTTATATCCCAGATTCCATAGGAGCCTGAGTGCTGACTGGGCAAGGGTAGCAGCCCTCCTAGTTCAGTTCTATTAGTCAAGGAAACATCAATGTTATACAGAGACAAGCTGTGTGTCCCCAGTTGTGTTCATTTGATTGAGCTGCCAGAGTAGAATTGAAAAGCTTCATCCAGTTGCAGGGCAGCAAACCCAAAGCAATATTAATTGGCTGGTAACCCAGCCTAGGTACCAGAACCACTTTGTTTTTCCCCCAGAACAATTAAGGGGAGCTTTGAAAGGCGGAATAAGTCAAAGAAAAAACATTTCCATTTAATCTCTCAGTGCACTTGAAATATGTGCTTGGTTTCCTGTTTCTTTTAAAAATAAACAAACAAACAAAACAAACAAAAAAACCCCAAACCAACAACAACAACCACATAAAATAACAAAACAAAGAAAGAAACAAACAAAAAACCACACAAACCCAAACAAACCCAAAAATGTGGAAAAAAGTTCCTATTAATTGAAAAATCCTTCCAGTGTATTTTATGGCTTTAGCAAGCTCTATTTATTTATTGAAATTAATGCAGATGTGTTTGAGTAATGTTTTTTCTCCTACTTATATTGCTTTTGCAGAGCTGGTGTAATAATTTGCTCCGTGATTATTTGAGATAAACCGATACACCCACATTACAAAAATAAAATATTAAAATAAATGCAGGTTGTTGTTTCCTTTCTAATTTCCTTTCTGTTTGGCTGAAATATAAATAGTGGAATGCCTAAAAAAGATAATTGACAGGGTTTGCTTTCAGAGTGAGGAAAATCTTTCTGCAGTTTTAATCTACTGAAATATTCCCAGAAAAATTAAGAGCATTATTTCTGATGGTAAGAGGAGCAGTAAAAAAGAACATAATATAAATGTTTTATGTCTAACTTACATATCTGCAGTATGACTTCTCAAAAAATATAGGTTGTGCAGTCACTTATTTTCCAGCTATGAATAGTGAAACATTCCCTATAATGCCTTGAAGGTTCAAATAAAAATGTAGAATATGGCTGTAGATAATAAAAATTATGCACTGTTTTGATGGGAAAGGAGCATTTCTCAAAGCTTATTAATGTTTGAACAAAGAAAAATAAACTGAGAAACTGTCTCACTTGGATTTGGATGTCAGCCAAAGCACAGAACTTTTTTTTTTCCAAGCTTGATTAAACATTTACAAGTACTCCTTAAATTTTCACATTTAAGTAGAGATAGAATTGAAGTCAAACTGTTAACACAGAAAATCAGGTTTCACTCACATTTTTAGCGCAGTTGTTCCCTAACACACTGATTTTTATTTTTTTTAATTAAACGTAACTTCCAAAAACTGCATATGGTGGAACACTTGGGCTTGGTGAGTGACTCTAGCCCAGTCATGTAAAGGAGTAATACATATAATTATGTTGCAGTATGATAGTATAGAATAAATGTGCCATGAAACTCGGAAAGTGCCACGTATAGTTCAAAAGCAATTCTTACAATTGTGATAAGTGACACAAAGATTTAAGTGTAGCACTTTGTGAAGCTGTTCTGGACTGGGAAAAAAAACTCTTATACTGTTCTGTTATTAAAAAAATCAATCTTCCTCAATAAATGAAAGACTGCATGAGATTGTTACACAGTTTAAGTTGGTCTAACCCATACAACTGAGAAAATATTATTTGCTTTAAAAATTTCAAGGAGATATAAATAATTCATAAATTTAAATCTAATTTAAAAATAAATTACATAGAATCTTAATTAATCTTTGTTTTCAGTGTATTTAAAATACTAAAGATACTTTTTTTCCACACATTCATAATTAGCTTTGCAGTAAAATTAATCTTTCAAAAATATATAATATATATAATATAACCTTCAGGGTTCTGAGTCTGATTAAGGAAAGAAGGGCCTGCCTGACCTGTTGCTTGTATTCTAGAACTTTTTGTCCATCTGAACAAGCTACATTTCAGTTCCATCAAACCTGGCCTTGAACGTTTCCAGGGAGGGATGTTGACAGCTTCCCTGGGCAACCTGTGCCAGCATTTCACCACTCATCCACTAAGGAATTACTTCCTAATGTCTAATCTAAATCTACACTGTTCCAGTGTATAAAGCCATTCCTCCTTATCCTATCACTACATGCCCTTGTAAAAAGTTCCTCCCCAATTTTCCTGCAGGCCCTCTTCAGGTACTGGAAGGCTTCTATAATGTCTTCCTGGAGACTCCTCCAGGCTGAATAACCCAAACTCTCTCAGCCTGTCTTCAAAGGAGAGGTGCTCATCTTTTTGGCCCTCCTCTGGACATGCTCCAAGAGCTCCATGTCCTTCCTGTGCTGAGCACCCCAGAACTGGACACAATACTTCCGAGGGTCTCACAACAGTGGAGTAGAGAGGGAGAATCACCTCCTTTGACCTGCTGTCCACATTTCTTTTGATGCAGCCCAGGGTACAGTTAGCTAGTCATTGTTCTAGCATCACACTGTTGCATTAAAATCAACTGAATTATTTGTCATTTTTGTTTTTACAACAGCTAATTACACGAGGTGTGATTTTGAGAGTGACTTTTGTGGATGGAATTCACTAAGCCTACATGATGCTGACTGGAACATGATGAGTGAACAGGCTCTCCTTGACAGGAGACTCACTGGCAGAGGTCATACAACTAATACTGGACATGGTAAGATTTATTTTATTATCTCTTTTTTCTCCTTTCGCAGTGAGTACTTGGAATTGTAAGTGGTGACAGACTGAGAACAAAAATGTATTTTAAATGGGTGCTACATAGAATGTACATAACATAGGTAATGCTACAGATAGCTAGTCCTTCAGGGATGTTCTTTCTTAGATGTTTCATTTGGTTATTATGCCTTTCAACCCTAATTTTCTGCTGGGACTATCAATGATACTTGATGCAGCCTTCAGTTTTTTGAGATACTGACCTTTGAACTGACATAGCTAACTTGATTTACATAAATGTCATTGTACCCAATGTTCATAGAGGGTCCATTCTTAAAAATATTATTTGGGCAAAATACCACGGTAGCTATTTGTAGAGTGCAGGTAAATTAATAGTTTTGTCTGGGAAAAATAGAATGAGTGTCCTTCGAACAGTATTTCTTCCTTCAGCCCCATAGCTGCTGTATAGTACATTCAGCTGGAAAAAAATATTCCAGTAGAGAACTGTTTTGAAGTGTTTTTAAAAAATGAAAATGTTATTCTAGTGTACTGTATAGAACTAAAACTGCCTAGCATGTTTACCATTGTCAAATAATATTGGCAATTATTCTGTTATTTTAATTTTATTAAAACATGTCTCTTACGCTGCTAGTAGAGATTAGTTTACTGGTTATAGTCCAACACCTCCATAATGAAGTATATTATCTTACATCCAGGCTTCCACACTTCTCTCCTATTAAAGGAATGTGAAATACTAAATATTCCACCTTGAAATTCAAAGGTATAGAAATTCCAGGATTAAAATTCACCTGAGCAAACCCTAGTGGGGAGTGAGTATACGTGTGAATGTTATGTAACAACTCTTACTGCATATTCATATGCCTTTATTTCCATTGGTCCTCAAGATGCACCTTAAGTGCACCAAGTTGCTATTCACTCTCTCAGCAGCTATTTGATATGAAACAAAAATTCGGAGCTTCCAAACCCCCTTGCTTTCTAACACTCCTCACCACAGTGGGAGGCTAGGTGCGGCTGGGTAAGGATTCCGAGATCAAGACCCAATAACAACAAATAAGCTGTTATTGAGCAGGCATTCTTTATTGCAGCGCTGGGCAGCACTGGGGAATTATCCACCATGAGTGCTCCAATGAGTCAGTGAAACACCCCTACTAAGATACACCAAAACCATGCATATTCAGTTCCATGTCAATGAGTTCCGAGAATTCTTCTACATAGCCATTTTATTTCCTGGAATTGGCTATCTTTGTAATTATGCATGCTCGAGGGTTTCCTGTGGGGTTCTTTGTTGATTCTAGTCCTTTGTCATCTTTGTCCTGTCTCTGTCCTGGTCCTGTCTCCAGTCTCGCTGGTAGATTGCCCAGGTGGGTCAGAATCCACATCAGTGTGTCTGTAGGCGCCCAGAGTGTTAGAAGACTTGATGTTATCACAACCTACAGGATGCTTGGCATAGTTGACTGACAGTTTCACAAAGCACCTTGTTTTAAAAGCAACCCTTAGTATAGAAATTCATTATTTTAGTAAACTTTTATTAGGCTATATTTCTATTGAATTTACTAACAAATATTCTATGATGTATCAGATACTTAATTTTTGTCTCTCTCTAGAGTGGCACTGGATCTGCATTGCCACATTGTCTGCCAGCATTACTGTGTCACAGCTTCTGAACTCTCACAGCTCCCAAGGAGGGCACTGGTATGCCTGTGTCTTTCCCATGTGTGTTATTCTAGGTGCTGGTGAGATTTGAGGTGTAAGTTGGTCATAATGAAGGCTGCTGGTAGAAACATCTGCTCAGCAGCCTAAGCAGCATGTTAAATTATCCCATATGGAACTATGTACTGCTGCACTTAAGCTGCTTCAATACCTGAATTAATCATTACAAGCTAGGTTCACAACTTTATATGTTGCTGCAGGTTGAAGCCTCGAGCGGATCTTGAGGTTACCATGCAGCACCTCTCTAGCCCAGTAATTTTGCGTTCCTCATATAAATTGGTGCAAAGGTCTTCCTGAGGTGGTTTCATGCCCATCTGTCATTGTGTCTGCTATAGCCACATCATAGATTTAGTATGATGCTGCCAGACTTTGAGCAAGTTTTTGTCAACGTTAAGACAAGGTGCTTCAAGTTGCAACAGTTGCTTGTGATACCACAGAGTGTTCATCTCTCTGCTCTCCTGGGGAGGGCAGCAGCAAATTTTGATTAATGAAGATCCTGACAAGGCTACTGTAGAGGCTCAGCTGCAAATTAGAAGAGGATCCTTTGAAGTACCCCTGCATTCCAATGAGCAGAGCTTCCCCAGTGCTGCGGAGCTCAGCACGCCTGCTTGTACAGGGAGCTGTAACGGTCACCTCTTTGTGCCAGCCTTGCTAAAGCAATGCGATTATTCACGTGGGGCTGGACTTAACCCTCTGCTTCATTATGTATCCATGGGAAATAAATGCCTAAGGAGTATGACGGTGGCAGCACAATAGCTGATTTTCCAAGATGCAAGACAATATGTGTAATATCAATGTGCCAACAAGACTGAGCCTTTAGTGTTGTTTTGCATAGACTTTCACGAAAAAGTCTCAGTATTCAGCAAAGGCAGCACTGACGGCATTCAAAATATGCTGCTTTAGGGCTCCTTGAAGATGTTTATCCTTCCCTACCTTTGTCTGAAGCACATCTGCTGTAGTTCAAATCCAAAGGCAGTTCATTTGCCGGAGTTCAGATTACATCTTTAATTAAGCTTTCATCCCCAATAGCACAGACAACAATGTTAAGTCTGTGGACCCCATGAGAAAATACAGCTTACTCCATTGGCTCCCGTGGTGTGCAACATTGTTAGCATGCTTAAAACTGGCTGGGCTGCTCTGTCAATGAATACTGTACCCTAGAGGAAATGAATTTTTGTTGTAAATTATGTTTGAAACATTATTTAAGCCAATTAAAATGTGTCCTTTAGGTATCCCAGCTGAAGTCTATGCTGTTTGTTCTCCAGTGTGTTCTGTGTTGCAGCTCCTGCAGTCCCTTTGCTCTCTCCAGCCAGTGCCCAAGGGCACTGTGCAAAGGAGATGGGAAGCAGTAGTAGTGCATGGAGGTCTTCAGGTGTTTGCCTAAAGGGGCAGATAAAAATATGATCAGTCGGTCTGCACTGTAAGGGCTTTGCAAAAGCAACATCTGAATGGCCTTCTCAGTGCTCTTTGTTTACTTCCTCTGGTTTAAGTGTTCACATGCACTGTGACAGGGTGGCCTTAGCAATGGCTGCCCAGATGTCTTTTTATCCTTCCCCCTCTTTTTTAATCTTTGGACTTAGTCATGTTAATTTTGCTGCGGAGGAAAGATGGAGTAGTGTTTAGCAATTCTATTTTGTCTTTGCCTACACAGACACTGGCTGTCACAGCTTGTTACAAAACCCTTCTCATTATCCACAGAGAGGGAACTGATGGCAAAACTGTTCATTTGTTTACATTCATGAATAAGTTTTATGTGCCTCGTGGAGCACATAGTTAGTTCTCTGACACAGGTATTTGCCATTGGAACATGACATCTTTTTCTCATATTTATTTGATTTTTGTTTACAGGAACATTCATTTACTTCAGTGGATCACATCAGCCGAACACAAAGACGTCTGTGTCTCATCTGGGGAGCCCTTTCCTTGTCAAGCCATCCCCTGGGTTTTCCTGTCAGGTAGCAGTTTGATATTTACTGCCCACACCTTTGTAAGCCGTAACTTACCTGATGTGCAGATGTGATATTCTTCATGCTATAAGTGTTGCTGCAGAAAAACTGGCTCCATTTACAATACCAGTGGATGGAATTACAGTCTAATTCTTTGGGAGGACCTTTCAAAGCTATGCCATATTGGGAAGCAGTTAAGTTATGTAGTTACGGTGTTATGTTTTTTCTGCTACTGGATAATGCCTCCTGATTTAAGAACTCACAAAGAAAGACTCGAAGAGCGTGCTGAAAAAATTTTATTGTGTTCAGTGACCAAAAAAAAGGCCAAATAGAATTTAGACTGATCACTTAATTCTTCAGACTCAATGTAGAATGGAAACTGTAATTTCACTTAGGGAAACTTTTTTCAAAAATAAAAATGTGAGAAAACAACATGCAGAAAAACTGTACTTAGAAGGCTGAAAAAAGAGATTATTTTTTAAATATTTTTTTTTTCCAGCAGCATCTAGATTCATTACTTTTTTTCCTAGCTTAAGGAACCTGAAACAAGTGTTGACTTAGATAAATCTGTTTTACTTGAGACTGGAGCTGTCTTGGACTATTCACATCAATGAGTTGCCAGATCTCAGCTGAATAGTTGCAACTTGCAGCTGAAGACTAGAAACTTCTTAAGCAAGAACAGCACCTTTATGTCATTTAATATACTCTCTCAGGTCTTAACCTTCACATGGCTTTTTTAGTGTTTTAAAGAATCAGAAATAAAGTAGATGCCGAGTGAAATCAAGCAAAATGCTTGATACATATATTTCATTTGAATAGTAGCCCAGAATGGTCTGTATTCTTTAACTCTTTAAAAGTTGATATAATGTGAAAATAATAAAAGGAAGCTTACTTTCTGTAGGGTGGTGATCCAAGTTTCACAATGTAAGATTATATGAAGATGGGCAGAGATGTGACTGGGAAGAGATATTTCTACAGCTCTTTTTGACCTTCGTGAAGATTCAAGTATTATTCAAAGCTTTTGCAGGGAAATTAAGAGCCTGAATTTGAAGAAATTTTTGTCTTTCACTATGTGAAGAAACAAGAGGGACTCAGGGGAAATAAATAAATAAATAAATAAATATTAAAAAAAAGCTTTGAAAATTTTATTTCTCCCTTGCATTTCTCAGTGGAATTTTCCTCTGGGTAGTACTGGAAAAAAACCAAACCAAACCAAACAAAAAAAAAAAAAAAACAAAAACCAAAACAACAAAACAACAACAAACAAACAAAAACAACAACAACAAAATGGATTCTTTTTTCTCTGTACTGCAGAGGAGACAGAGTGAACTGGAATTTCCACTGTTTTCTGATCTTTTCTGCTTGGCAAGAAGGTTTTTGTAGCACCATTCACCTTTTTTTTTTTTTTTCTTCCCACATATTGGTCCATCCACTTGTTTCAGAAGATCAGTAGATTATTTTAAACATCAGTTTTCAGATAATTTCAATTGTGCTGTTTGTGCAAATAGAAGATCATAAGGTTTATTTCATAGAAGCACCTCTAGGGTTGCACTTCTGAGGTTAACATGGTTATGAAGCTGTCCTATATTCAGCACTTGTGAAGAAAAGAAATATTTGAGAATGTTTTAAATCCTTACTGAGCTACAAAGAACTAACTGAGGTTATATCTGTTGGTCTGCATCAGTTGATATATAACTTAAAATTGTTTTTAAAATAAGATTTACTTTTAAATACAGTTTTATCTTTGGACATAATACTGCTCCTCAACATGCCATAGTTTCATAGATCTCTTTCTTTTATGGTAAAGTTGGTTTTAGGCTTCTCATGCCATTATGTATAATAATGTATATGTCGGTACTTAATTTATTGCAGGTTGATTATGTCGTTTTTAAAGTGTTTCATAAAATTTCTTTCAACAGGTAAGATTTTGGTACTGGTTATCTCAGGATTCCCAGCTTTCTGTCTTTAAGAGAAGTACAAGGAGTGGAAGTTTGGAAAAATTGTGTGACATTTCAGGATTCCCTGAGATGCAGTGGACAAAAGTGAATATACCTGTCGAAAGTGCAGCTGAGGACATACCTTTTCAGGTAATTAAAAAATGCATTTACACTGCTTTCAAAAAGTTAGTCCTTTTATTTACAAATGCATCCTTACAGACCCTACATTTGCTGTATTACAGGTTCACTTCCCCAGTCATAGTATAGGTGAACACAGTTAAATTGAGTTATTAACCATTATATTTGGTAACCCTGAATAGCTCATTCAAAAAGGTGTATAAATGTATTGGTTCCAGCAGGAAGAAAGTTCATTCAAGTGGTGATGCCTTTTACCAGTTTAGATTGAAATAAGGTCATCTGTGTGGTGTAACTTTCTTCAAGTAAGAGCAGTTATGGCTTTGACAGTTAGGGAGTAAGTAGCTGACTATGATCAAATCTCAATTGTAGTTTTTACTTACTGGTATTCAGTGTTGGTTGTAGGCAGTATTTACTTCCTGAGCAGATGTAGTAAATTATAAAGGAATATATATATATGTCTTTTATCATGTCTCCTTTATTGAGCTAACTTATTTTGTTGTCTTTACAGATTATTTTACGAGCTACCACTCTTAAAACAAATGCTACTGTTGCTGTTGATGACATCAGTATAACAGAGGAATGTGGAGTTGTGAATAAATCACTTCCAGGTACCAGCCAAGGCAAGTTCAGTGGTTTATTTACATTTTCCCCCATTTCTCTTATATATAACTGTGGTCAGACTAAAAGCTTGAAGATACCTTTAAGGAATAAGTCCATCTGCTGTAATAAATTGTATAATGATGACTCGTATCTCATATTACACACTAGCTGCTATAAGCAGTTTGCATTAGTTCTGTGAAATAAGCTGTGGTGGGAATTTCCGGATACCACTTACTATTTAGTACCTGCCTACATTCACACTTGCATGCAGAGACAGAAGCAAAATATCTTACACCTACTGAAAAGCAAATTCCACTGCCTTATCTTCAGGGTAAAAGGGTGCTCCTATTCTGGCTGTCGAATACCTAATACACAGTAAGTGCCCACTTACCTACTCTTTTTAATCTTGAAGTGAAAACAGACGAAAATATAAAATAACTGTAATCTGTCAAACTGCTGCTTCTGGTCCTCTTGAATATTCAATACCTTTCTATGAGCACAGGCACAGCCAGTGGTAATACTGATGGATTATCTCTAGTAAATATCTAAATTGTTTCTTTTTTGGAAACTTTACAAGTATAACAGAAAACTTAACTGTTGTGTTTTTAAGGCTTCTCTGATCCTATATTACAGTTGGATTGAGGGTAGTTAGGTACTTGTAGAAACTTTAATTTACTTCAATTACTTTTCCTACGTATTTACCCATCGATCATGAAGATACTGGTTTTAGAAAGGGGGGCTTTTTAAAATGAAGTGTGTCTGAAGTATGAATATCAGAATAAACTAAGTTAAAAAAACCAAAACAACAAACAAAAAAAAGGAAAGCTATATCTTTCTTCTCACTTGCATGCTTTCCACAAATCTACTGAAGAAAAAACAGTGATCCTTGGCTTTTTGCTTCCCCATTCACAGAATGTGTGTTTTCTAATGTGTAGTTTGAGATGCAAGCTAGTAGTGGTCCAACATCAAACTTTGGCTTCTTGAAATTTTTATTGTGAGCTGAAGACAGAGAAACCACCACAATAGGAGATCGTTTTTTGTGACAGACTTGCTCCCAGCTGTGGAGCAAATAGCAGGATGCTGTATACAGCACCTCACCTCTGAACTGGAGTCTGGCAGTGTAGTTTTAAGGTAATTTTGATAGTTTTTCACATAAGTGTTCAACTATTGTGGAAAATATTATATAATTTAAGAGATTCAGACATTAATATCAGCTGTTTCTTCTCAGTTATGGTGTAATTTAGCTCACTTCATAGGTGATACTACATTCCATCTGCTGTGTACATTACTATATTCAAAAAAGATAAGTACTTCTTAGAATTTTAATTATATATGTTTTTTATTTATATATTGTTTTCTGATTTTTGAAGGGGAAACAGAATCTGCAGACACTAGTTCTTCATCTTTTTACTGTCCATTGGGACTTTTTCCATGTGGGGATGGACAATGTATTTCATTGGACAAATTTTGTGACTTCACATCTGACTGTTCAAATAACCATGATGAATCCAAGTGCCGTAAGTAAAAACTTTAAAAATCTAGGTTGTTAGACTCCTGTGAGTATGCTTGTTTGTCCTATTTGCCAAGCTTTCATGACTTCATAAATGTAATTTCATTAACAGTAGAAGCTCTTGAGAAATAGTTACTTCCATTTGATCTATTCTGAACTTTTCCCTTTTATTTTCTGTAGCACCTACTTCCTTCTGAGCGTTAGAAGTAGAATAAAGGTCTTTGATTAATTTTTTAGTAGAAAGTGTTGCTTAAAATTCAGTATTTTATTTTATAACCCTTAAGATGCTAGATAGCAGGTATAGCATTATACTGAATAAAATATTCAGATATTGGAAGCTGATTCAGGAAACCATTGTAAAATAAACCAAACAGAACTTGTTCAAAGACTCTCACACATACAAAATGGCACTAGAAAATGTGAGCAAAATATATTACGCATGGACATATTTGGGAGTTCCGTGGCACCATTGTGTAAGATGCCTCTTCTTAAAGGGTAAGATAATCCTGCAGTTAGATCTGAGAAACAGTGAGTTAGAAAACATTAAAAAGGCAGTTGTCACAAACTTGTGTTCAAACTGTGTGTTTTGTATACTTAATTTTGATGTGAAGATACCACAGCTAGACTGGTAAATAAAGCATCTGTGCACTGACATGGTCAAAGATGTAGCAATTTAGGTTGTGTCAACATTTTCTGTGTTGTGTGCTGTGACTCTTGCCTGTGCTATGTGCCTCTACATGTGGGAAAATGGAGGTGGTAATCCAGTAATACATAGGTGATGATTGTTTATATTTCAAACCAACCTTCCTTTTAGCTCTTCAGCCTGTATTTCCTTTTCAACATTATATCTAAAGGTGAAGACGTATGTCTGCTTAGATCTCAGGTTATCCTTAATCAGAAGCTTCCTACAAGGCAACACAATTTATCTTTATTTTTTTTCTGTAATTGCATTACTGCAGAAGCTTTAATTATATCCAAGTCTCAGTTGCCCAGACTATGCATTAACAATGCCTAGCTAAAGATTAATCTATGGAAGTGTTATGTTTATGGTGATCTTTGCTATAAATATATTGCTTACTTATAAATCGTTGGCTCGGTGAGTGTTCATGCTGCAGTTCGTAGAATGGGAAATAGAATGTAGTCACCCAAATGTCTCTGCAAGTAGTTTGGCATGTTGCCTTTCAGTTTTTTATTCTGGTAGTCTACAGCACTAGAATATCTTTTATAATTCTTCCAGAAATTATATTCCACCATCTTTGTGGTTACTTCTTTCTTATTATGCATTACAGTATTCCAGTCATGACAGGATGGCAGAAATGTGCTGGAACCAGTGTTAAATCCATTCTTGTCTTATTACTTTCTAGATTTTGTTCTCTATAATAATGCAATTGGATGCAAAGAGTTCATTTTTCTCAGTGACTTTTCCTAATTTATTATGTTGGCTAAGCACAGATGTTTCATTAACACTTACAACTGCTTTGTTCCTTTCTCCAATATTAGTATTTTTTTCCATGATGTTCCATCTTCTGGTGACTGCATGTTTCTTAACCTTGCTAATGTAAGTCTTCCTCTTAGTATGAGAACCAGGGAAGGATATTACACGGTCTTAAGATATATTTCTCAATATTTTTCATTTAAATCTTTTAATCTTAAATTCTGGCAAGATTATTTCCTTAGATGCTTGGGTCCACCAACTCCACTGAACAAGCAGGGACTCCATGCAATTTTCTCATCTCAATGCCAAAGTAATTTCTTGACTTTCATCACCTTTCAAATGAGTTCTTCTTCCAGTCAGGGCTGGAGGAATGTACTTGTTCTCCCTTTCTCTGAGTGTTTTTCTTATCTCAGTGTAGATTTCTGAAAGAAACTGTCCTTGTTATTTTTCTTAATATACAGGCTTGTCAGTGAGTTTGTTTGCTCCACTGACATCCTCTTTGGTCTTAGAACAAGATTCATGCTCTTGATCCTGATATGTGATGAGATTATTCTTTCTTCCAGGTTTCTAGTTGCGTTTTGCAAAAATACCTGTCTTGGATTGAAAAAATAATGCAAATTTATTCTGATCAGTTGAGAAAAGAAACAAATATACATATATCAACTACTACCTTTTCTATTTCTTGAGTGCCACTACTCCTGACTATTAGTTCACAGCTTTTCTTCTACAGCTAACTAATTTACTTTGACTTTTAAAACTATTATACATAATTCCATGCATTAAAGCAGAAAAGTGATTGCCTTTTTCAAGCTGGAGATTTACAACAATGACCTAACATACTAATCACATTATATGTTTGTGCTCTGAAAGATCCATGTTATGGTGGGTTCACCCTGAGTGGATGCCAGGTGCCCACCAAAGCTCCTCTGTCACTCTTATCCTCAGCTGGACAATGGTCAGGAAATAGAACAGAAGGTTCATGGATAAAGATTAGGACACAGAGAGATCACTCAGCAGTTACTGTCATGGATTAAACAGATTCAGCTTGGGGAAATTAATTTAATATATTGAAATAAAATCAGAGTAGAGTAACAAGAAATAAAAAGAGAAGTCTTGAAACATCTTCCTGCAACCCTGGGCACAGTTTCTAAAAACTTCTCAATGAAGCCACCCCTGTATCCCCCTGATACCAAAACTTTGCCAAGCAAACCTGATATGAATATACAGTATAACTTCTCAGGTCTATGTACATTGCATTTAGTGGAGCATAATGGGACAACTAGATAACTGAAGTGTTAACAAGCATCAATAGCTAAGAAAATTTCACCAGGTTCTACAAGCATTCTCTGTTCTTGCAGTGTATCTTTCCTAGATGTCAAATACTTGGTTTGACATTTAGCTGAAGGTTTCAAGATTATGTTATCTTAATGTATTCATGCATTCTTAAGTTAAATGTATGGTCTGGTGCATTCTTTTTTTCATATTTTGTCTCTGTTACAGTGTACAGATACTAAGTCTGGACTCAAACTTTACAATTTTGTTTATTTGTCTCTTTTGGTGTAACTATCTGTGTCCAAGGTTTGTCAAATTTTTTGTTCCTATTCTAAGAATATGGTACAGTTTCTTCTACCAAACAAAAAGTAAATCAGAAACAGCTCTCCATACTCCCTTACCACTGTGTTCAGTCAGTGGATCCTGAATGTTTATGCATAATTTTTTATATTCATTTTATTCTATCAAAGCATCCCATTAAAAATAAATAAATAAATAATAATAAAAAATTTCCTTCCTTCCTTTCTTTCAGAAATTGACATTTCTGACTCACGTACACCATATGTATGGCAATCTTTATTTTCTTTGATTTCTTAAATTCTCTATTTGTGGAATGATTTTACTATTTTTTTCAAGCGGTATTGATAAGTCTCTGCATTTATATGTGCCTTGGTCAATAATCCACAAAGTCATATATGTTTAGAAGACCTAACCAACAATATTGCTAATACTAATACTAACTTGCCTGGGTAATGTTTTTTTCATTTTTTCTTACAAATAATGTATAACTTAATGTGACACGGTTCCTTAAGAATAACAAAAAGAAAAAAAAAATAACGAAAAAACAACAAACCTGAAATAAAATCCAACAAAAATCCAGAAACCAAAACTGAAGAAGCTGCCATATCTTCCATCAAAAACAATTTACATAATCCTTTTTTCCAGGACACTTAATTTGATTCTGCAATGTACGTTTTCTACACCATGATGATATGGCTACTTAAAGTTGGGATAAGACATTATAAAAGAATGGTAGAATTCTGACAGTCATATCTGAATATTTGTTTACTTATTCTATGTGTATAATTAATAAGTTATTACTTTAAAATTATTGAAATAATTTTCCTAATTTTTTTTTGTTACAAGCATGCTGTAATTATAGAACTAAAAAAAATAATATTGTGATTTAATGAGGATTTTTTTTTAAGTACAGAAGAGGGAAACTTACTGTTTCTTTATTTTAACACAATAAATATTTGTCAATTTACTTTCATTCATACATGAAACCCTTCCTCTCCTTTATTTCCTTAATTTTGTATTACACACCTTTAAAAAATAACACTATTTTAAATGAAGGATTGAAGAATGCAGATGAATATGTTTTTCTGTTCTTTTTTACTGCAGTATTTTGTATTTCAGGGATTTCTTCCTTCTACCAATATCACAGCGTCTCAGTAATGCTCAATATTTAACTTGATTCCTATTATAACTAGAGGAAGAATTTTGTTATCACTAGCAAACTTGCTAAAGTTCAGAAAATAAAGGATTTAATTTCTGGCTCCAACATCAATTCCCTAAAATATCTTGCAGAAGTCTTGTTTCTGTTTTGTGTGCTCTGTGTTCCTGTTCTGTAACATAAGGATTCTGAGTCCTGCTGTCACCTCTTCCTAGCCTGGTTTTTGTCCTTTGGCAGCAGTGCCTTTAGAAGGAAGGACTTATTTTACTGAATACATTGCATATAACAATGGCATGCTTGTTCCTATGGGACTGCTGTTTTACCCAACTGTAATGAAACCAATACCCCACCTTGTACTCTGTCTCCTCACACCTCTTTCCTAGATGTTTTTCCTAGAATAGCAGTAAATACCATAAACATGTTATTTCCTTTCATGCTGCAAACTTTGTTTAATAATGTCAAGTGCAGAGATAGTGAAATGTCTCTTCATTTCAGCTGCTGTATGTGACTTCGAAAGAGAGAACTGTGGTTGGAGAGAAACTGCAAATGGAGATGATTTTGACTGGGTAAGAAGTTCCAGTAGTGCTCTTGCACCCGCTTTTCAGAAGCAAGCTCCTTCACAGGATCACACCTATAATAAATCTGAAGGTAAGACAAGCCAGGCCCAGAAACAGAGATAGATATACCTTCTCTCTAATCAGATTTTAAATGGGGACAATGAATGCTTTACAAACTTTTAGAAACACTTTCTTTCTTCAACAGTTGTTCTCTATTTCTATTTTGATAGGTCACTTTATGTTCATTCTGAAAAAAAGCAGCAGCATTTCACAAGTAGCTCAGCTACGAAGCCCAAAGTTCAGGCAAAGTGGATCAAATTGCACATTGTCATTCTGGTATGAAACATTTAGATTAAAAATTTATGAATCATGTCACTTTTTTTGTCTTGAACTGAAATTGAGATTACAGTTTGCAATAGACACACCTTCCTTTGCAGCATTTATACATTTACATTTTTTAATCATATAGTCTTCATTGTGAACAACATGCAGAATCACTTCCTGGTTCTGTTCTGGTTTTGTTGTATGATTGCTCACCTATGTATACGTTATTTTTTACATGCTTTAAGTTCCCCCAAAAATGCTGTAAAAATGCAGCATGTTAGCAATAACTAACATAGATAGAAGCCATGCTTTTCTATTCAGTAAGTGTTCTGCTTTTCCATCTTGAAACTTTACAATTATGTATTGAATTAAATTTAAGAAAACCCCCATATTGGGCATCTGAGTGAGCAGTGTTCATTGCTTAATATGAAAACAAATGTGTCTCTTTAAGTTGTGGCTTATAATTTCATTAAGGACTTTTATTCTCTCACAATATTCAGTTCTTGGAAAAAGTGCTAGACTGTTCCAACAGCCTACCATTCCATCATACAGAAATCTGATTGAATTACAGATAAATTGGAAATAGGCACTGTGGACTTCCTAGATTTTATGGAGCTATGACAGAAAATTATACTTAATGTGGTTGTTTCTTATCATTTGTACCCTTAACTTTTCTGTTATCCTTTTAGGTATTATAATTATGGACTGTCAGTTGGAGCAGCAGAGATGCATCTGCTTGTGAAGGGGCTGAAACAGCCTACTGTCCTCTGGAGGGCATATTACAATGAGGGAAACCAGTGGCTGCAGGCAGTCATTCAGCTTGGTCGCCTTTCACATCCTTTCCAATTATCACTTGATAAAATCAGTCTGGGTTTTTATGATGGTGTCTCAGCAATTGATGATATTACATTTGAAAACTGTGCTCTTCCACCTCTAGCATTAAGTTGTGAAGGTCCTAATCATTTCTGGTGCAGAGACACAAAAGCATGTATTGACAGTTTATTGGTCTGTGATCTCGTGGATAATTGTGGGGATGGATCAGATGAAGACAACTGTAGTAAGTACTTTCCATTATTGCTTACTTTCCATCAAACTAAAATGTACTTACCAAATTAATCCCTGGAGTAAAAAAACCCACAGTTCTGCTACAGACTATCAATGTCACAGCCAGTGATGAGTCAACTGAATATAGGTACTGATGGAGCAGACTGAAAACTTTTAATGTCAATGAGTTACAACCATGAGTAAATGTAATTCAATCTCCTTTATTCAAACAAGTCATACTTCTTTAACTTCGTGAAACACATACATGCATTACAAGTTTATTTCAAAACAGAGGATTCACAATTGGCCAGTTGATTTGGGTTAACATGTTGGGTTTTATTATGGACTGAAAGGGATGTATGTCCTATATCTTTATGACCTATGAATCTTTCTACCTAGAAAATGCTAAAATATCTGTACTAGAAGATATTCATCATGCTGGTTAGAATTGTCTTTTTCAAATAAAGAGCTTGTAAGACCTGAGGAAAAGCTATGAGTAATTTACATTTTTGACAGTCACCTTGCAATGTTGAAGAGTGTTGTTGAAAATTTTCTCCCCAAAGCATGAATTCATCAATTTTAAGAACTCAAGAACATTAACAGAAAATTAACTAGCAGTTGCTTATCACATCCTGATGTAACAAAATTATGCAAATCACAATGAGTTTGAGAAACAGGGGACACCTTACATGCTTGAGGGGATACAAGCCTGCACTAATATTTACTGAATATGAACTAAAATACTGATCTGTATCCAGCCTATTTCAGTTTTCACACCTGTAAAATGTCTGTCTTCTTTGTAACCCATTTTGAGGTGTATAGTAAAAAAATATTATATGACTTGTAGATTTAAACATCTTAAAAAAAAACCCAGCTTAACTAAAACATAAAAATAAAAACTACTTTTTCTGAAACTCAACTCATTTTTAGGACTACTTCTGCCAGGCGAAAACATATTAGGTCACTTATTACACATACCTACAAGATGGTATCTTGTTGTTTATTTCATCCAATTAACCTAAGTTTTAAACTAGTTAGTCAAATTTCAGCTAAAAAACTCTGCATGCTTTACGTCTAAAAATACAAAAATGTTCTTCACAGTTCTGTTTGTTCAATGAATTAATTATCTAGAGGGTTTTTTATATTGGAAGAGGAGATAATTAAGTAAGGATTTTTATTTTTTTCCCTCCAAGCAAGTCTATATTTATTCTTCAGATCTGAGTGTTTGCAAGGAGAAGATATGTCTTTTTCTCTACATTAGAAAGAAATTTTTGCAAGGATACAATTTAATTTTTTTTATTATGTCAGAAAGTTAATGAAAGTATATTAAAGCACAATGAACATTTGGTACTGCTTTCATTGACAGTCTGCTCTGTTTACATTTCAGACCCTGACTTACAGTGTGACTTTGAAAACGGGCTGTGCAATTGGGAGCAGGATGTTGAGGATGACTTTGACTGGATCAGAGTACAGGGTACAACCCCCACAGTTAATACAGGCCCATTGAAGGACCACACAACAGGCACAGCCAGGGGACACTATCTCTACATGGAATCCTCTGAGCCATACCAGTTCCAAGATAAAGCAGTTTTGCTTAGTCCTCTCTTCAACCCTTCTGGCAATGGAACCTGCATTTTCCGCTTTCATTATCATATGTTTGGAAGGCAAGTTTACAAGCTGTCAGTCTTCCAGAGAACTGTGAGTAACACCAAGGGGAGACTGTTGTGGTACAAGTTTGGAAATCAAGGGAACAGATGGATCAGACAGACACTCCACATCAGCAGCTCTAAACCATTTCAGGTATGATGCTTCTATATTGTGAAGTGTTTATTTGCTGCATCACAAAACACTGGGACTATATAAACAACTGTGTAATCTCAAAGCTGTTAAATTGTCTGATCAAATTGATTTTGATATACAATTGTAGGACTCTTTTAGGAAATATGTCTGAGATTTTTGTGGAATTTAGTGTGCTCTCTAAAACACAAAATTTTACTGGTTTGAATAGGAACATCGAGTATTTATTGTACATGCTAATTCTGTTTTTCAAGTATTTAGTGAAACAAACTTATCTGAATCTGAAACAAACTAATCTGGCACAATTTTGCTGCATTAATGAAAAAAAAAAAAAAAAAGGACTATTAAATGGAATTTTCTTCTCTATGACTTACTTTTCCAGAGTTATGTGTTAACCTTCCCTCATACAATGTCAGAAAAAATACCAGTTCAAAATACAGAGGTGTAAAGCTAAGCCAACAGTCAAATATAATTTGGAGAAAGATATAATAATTCTAAGTTACGGCTACAAATCTTGATTTATTTTCTCACAATTTAAAATTGTGTATATTGTTTACCTTTCACTATATATGAACTGTTTATTCTGGCTGGGTTAATGAGCATGCAGGTTTATTAGAGGAGACATAAGTTCACTTGACAGCAAACTAGTTATAAAATTAACTTTAAAAAAGCCCAAAACATATTATAAATAGAAACTTATTCCTTTTAAATCTGGTATAGTATACAATTTTCTGTAGAATATCCCACATGTATTTCCCAAAATACTATTTTTGGGATGAGAGTTTTGTCCTCTTTGCAAGAAAAGGTCCTAATATTACTGTGATTGCACAGAGGCACCTGGAAGGAGAGTGTTCATTTTTTGTCTAGACCCTTATTTTTCAAGTAAGAAAACATACCCCACGTTTGGTAGTTTGTCTAAACTGCTATAAACCCATGTGTCTCTACATTTGCTGAGGTTTAACAAGGTCTGTTCAGTAACTGAAAATATTTTTGCTGAATTAGTGTTGTAAGGTTTTTTATTGCACTTGCTGAGTTCTGTGTCGGGAATGCAAAGATCTTATATTCTTTTGATGTGGTTTTGTTTTTTTTATAGTAATTGCTGAGGGGCATGAGGTATAAGGTATCATTTGATAGTTTGTTCTGAAGAAATAATTCAATCTGATTCAATTCAAATCCGATGTTTATTATTGCAGAATGTGCTTCTCTTGATGGAGCTTGCTGTGTCACAACCCTGCAGAACTCAGAAATTTTGAAGAGAGCAAGTCATTATTCTGTTGCTAATAAGTTCTCAAGTGTTGACCTCTTTCCAAGCTTCCTTTTAAGTGCATAGTGTTTGTTAATCCTTCCAGGGCTAAAGATGTGTGGGGAAAAGATCTTCACACTCTGTTACCACTTTTTCTCTGAAGCAGTATTTCTGCTGAGATGTGTACTAGAACAGCCTTTCACTTTTGGGCTGTCTGCTGACTGGGTAACCAAATTTAAATTGTAGCCTCTATGTTTACTGTGTTGTGCACCCCACACTTTACGAAGTTAGTGGTTCAGTGTTTCCACACCATGTGCTTGAAATCTGGCAGACCGCCTCCATGCCTCAAGGACAATATTTAGTTTCACTTCAGAATTGATTTTTCCCCTTGAAAGTTTGAAAATATGGTAGAACCTTTTTGAAAATGTGATCCAAATGTGTAACTTCACATCCTAATCTCCTTTTTCATCTCTAGCCAGAGCACCTTGGCAGCTGTTTTAGGATTTTCAGAGATTCCTAGTAAATAGATAACTTTAGACTCTAAGACTAAAGATTACTAAAGTCTTTGTAATGCAGACGTTTATTTTGCTTTTTCTCTTCAGAATGTAAGACATGATCATATATCTGAGATCTCTGCTATGACCTCTTACTCTTCTCTGTGTGTGTAAGTCCACCATTTGCCACATTCCAAGAAAGAATCTCTATGAATAATAAATCTCTCCAATTCACATTTTCGGTTTATTTACTAGCATGGAAAGCTGATTTTGAGAGCATATAAATAAGTGTGTCTCACACCATCTGCAATGTGGAAGTGTTCAATATGACTGTAATTACAGCTTTTTTGTTGTTGCTTTTGTTGTAAATCCTGGAACCCCCTGGGATTCCCACATGCCATCTCTCTTTTAGGTTCCTCAGCTGATAGGATCTGGTGTTGTTGCCACCTGGTGCTGAACTGGGAGCAATTCTCTGTTGCAATAAGTGAGCATCATTTCTAGATTATATAGCAGAAACATCTTTGAGAGTCACTAGAGTCTCCTTACCCTTGAAGACATAAAGCAAAGAAAGCCAGCCTTCGGGAAGGCTTCATTTTACTCTGCTACAAGAGCATATTCAGCGAGTGAAGCATTACAAGTGCCGTCAGTCCCAGCTTAGACAGTTTTAGGATGGTCTGTTGTACAATTCATTGACAAGGGATGTTTTCGGTACAAGGAAGTAGGAATGGGATCAATAAGTAAATTGGCAAATTGTTGAAAGAAAAGTCTGTTAAAGGTTTCTAACATACCAATGAAGCTATAACCTCCCACTTGCGATAGGCTGCCAAGAGTCTGGGAGCTACCACTGCCTGTTTTGCTCTCCTTATGGATGTGGCAGCATCCACTTGGAGACGCACACTGCAGTTAGCAAGACAGCTAACCTACCCCCAGCACATCTGTTCTCATGCTGTGAGGCACTGGGCTGCAGTTAGCTTTTGGTACATCAAGAGGCTTATCCTTTTTAATATTCTAAATATGATTTCAGAGTTCCTGCAGTTGCTTTCACCCTTATTGAACCAGGTTTATTGTTGTCAAGTGTTGTTAACCTCCTGCCTTGATTTGATTGTCTGCTTGCTTCCTCATTCACGGCCTCATTTTCAGTGCGTGCTGACATACCATTA
This sequence comes from Apus apus, assembly GCF_020740795.1. NCBI lineage: Eukaryota > Metazoa > Chordata > Aves > Apodiformes > Apodidae > Apus > Apus apus. The sequence continues at coordinate 20,359,999 of NC_067283.1, read as the reverse complement.
GGAGTCTGTTAATGTTTAGTTTAGAACTTCTCTAGGATGTTTGTTACATCTCTAATACCCACTTGCCATCATTTTTCTGTTATTGCTTTTGATCCTTTCCCTGGTAGCAATTTTCACACAAAGATTTATTCATCATGGATTTCCACATTAGCTTCAATTTTAACTTTATGGGAACTCTATTTCTGGGAATTATTTTTCGTCACGTCTGATCTGTACGTTGGCTTCTTTCAAGCCCAATCACTGATTGCATGTTGCATGTTACCCTTTGTTTTTCAGATTCACATTGTGCTATTGGTTTCTGATCTGTTTATAGTCATAATTCTCAGCTTTCTCTTCACTGTGGCAATGTAAAGCCTGTGATTGCTGGCTGACCTATACAGTTTGGAATGCTGTTGCTTCTGGAGCAACTGTTTAACAACTGGCTAATAGATTTATATTGGCAGGGATGTGCTACCCATATTTTTAATCCCCATTGATTGTAGAATCACAGAATGGTTTGGGTTGGAAGGCACCTTTACATATCATCCAATTCAACCTCACTGAAATGAACAGAAAAATCTTGCACTAGATAAAAGGTTGGTCAAAGCCCTGTCCAACCCAACCTTGACCACTTCCAGCGATGCACCATCCACAATTTATCATGGCAACATGTTCCACTCGATCAGTGTCACAACCAGAAATGGGTGATGATCTCAAAGAAAACCCTGTTTTTATACAGGAACATCAAAGGGCCTTGTACCTAAGATGTGGGAGAAAGGTTATGGTATGTTCTAGAGTTGTTTTCTTGGGGATTTTTTGGACTAGCTTTGGCCTTGCCCAGTGAACCATGGATGTTTTAGTCTTATCTGTAAATGTACCTTCATGTGTCCAGTATTTTCATTACTTAGTGATTTTTAAGCAATTTAAAATAATAATTATTGAGACTCTTTAGGGAAAGAAAAAGTATAGTTTTGGTATTACAAAGAGTAGAATTGCTAATTGATATATATGCAATTTTTGATCCCTGTAGCTAACTGAACAGAAATTAAATTACTTTTAATTGTCAGATTTAAAAGGGATATTGTCCTTTCTTCTGGTGTTTTGTGTTTTGTTTTGGTTTGGTTTGGTTTTTTTGTGGGTTTTATTTTAACACTTCATATTTCAAATTTAGATTGCTTTTGAAAATAATCTTATTCTGCCATAATCTTGTGAGGTAGAGGACAGTTCTGTAAATCTTTGTAGATTAAGTTAAAACTATGACCTTAAATTGGATTAAATATAGTTTTATCATTATAATTACTAGATAAATGTTTCCCAAGAGGGCAGGCTAACCACATTGTTTTATAAAGCTAAAACCTCAGATTTTTTTAAAGCACTGACTATATACTACTTCTGCAATAATTTTTCCAGTGTTCATGTTACATAGTGAAAAAAGGATATTTTCTCTTGAGTGAAGTTTTTTGTCCTTAATACAGGTAAGAACTGACTCCCAGAATATGTAAACAGCTATTAATATTATGCTTGTCAGCAGTCCCCCTGACATTAGCAGAGAGTCTGAAACAGGATAGAAATGTGATTCTTCCCTGGACTTTAGAGAAATGTTTGGAAAAACATCATAAATCAGCATGAAGGCTCACAAGCTTATAGGAAAATGTGATATAGTGCTTTGCTGAACTATAACTTGTGTTTTTCAGTATCTTGTAAAATCAAGCATCATAAAATGTCAAATATTTGACACAAGATTTTTCATTTTTTAATGTATATCCTTAAAAATGTTCGTAAGAACTCATTTGGACATCTCTGTGAAAGAACTTAATTTCAACTTTTGATGTCTCGAGTCTTTAACTTCTAATGCATTTTTGATGGACACAAAAAGGGTTGACGGACTTTGAAAATGGCCAGTGGCATCTTGAACTCGTATCTTTTCAGTGTGTATCATTGTGGTGTTCTGATGCTGATAATCTTGCCAGCAGCTGATGGGCAGCCTGGACTTGTGCTTGCTTTGGGGGCAGAAGGGCTCCATGCTGTGGTTAACAGCCCTGATTGCCTAGTTATTTGCCCCATGAGGGGGAAACATGGAATACGTGGTTGAATCCCTTCTGCGATGCACCCAGGTTGTGGGGGGTATTTTCCCAAGAGAAGCCATGGTGTAGAAGGTACAGAGGAAAAGTTCAGTGACATGTAGTTGCGATGCAACTACTGAGTGCCTAGATGAGAGATGAGGAAAACGGCCTCAGGTTCCACAGTGCCTACTCCTTTGATGGCAGCTGAGGAAGCAGAGAAACAAAACCAGGGAGAAATAAAAGTACCGTATTTGGACTCATTTATCAAAGAAGCTAGTAAGTCTTATTTGACCTGGACTAAGAACTAAAGAAATGAAAATTAAATCTAAATTTCTCAGATTTTTTTTTTTTTTTTTTTAATATGTTTCCTTGGTAAATAGTTTCTCTTTTTTATGTATTTCTTGAGATATCATTATAGGAATATGTTCATGTGTTCTTGAAAAATCATCCTACAGTAAAACCTTATTGTGGCATGATTGTTGGTTAAAGATATCCTTATAATAAAGAGTTTTGGAGCAAGAAATTTTGATAGATTTTACACAATTCAAGGTTCTATGGCTAGTCGTTTATCTTTACTTACAAAAGTTCCATCATATCATGAGAATCTGGTTAGTTTACTGGATGAAAAGTAATTAGATGTTTTCCTTTATTTATCCATAACATTAAAACATAGGAGTAGTTAATTAAGAGAGATGCAGTGAAATGCATATGTTGTTTAATCCTGCATTTGCTTTCAGTAAGTTATGACAGAAGTTTTCCATTACCAAGTGTTCTGTCCGGTTTTTGTACTATTATACACTTGTTTGGCTGCTCTTTCCTCTTCAAACCAAATCACATGGTTTCTTGGCAGTAATAATTACAGCAAAACTAGTAAAAATTATCATGCTCTAACGACTAACATAATTACAAAGTAACACTGTCAACACTTCCTGTGACAAACCTGAGGCATTGTTTGCCTTAGAACTAATATTACTACTTCCTAGACATTCCAAAATCCAGAATTTTGGGTACCTCACAGTTTTTGGAATTAATTCCATTCTAGTTTAAACTGTACTTGCATGGAAATTAAAATTTTATTTTCCTGACCTTCAGTGGGAATTGGTCAGTGACAAAAATGAGCATTACTGTAAAAAAGGAACATTTCTACAGAACAGTATCACCCATTATAATTCCTCTGTTAACACTTGTCATTATGTTTCTTCACCCTTAAAAAACACTCTTTTGTTCAAAATTGGAAGGGAACATATAATCATTCTAATAATTTTTACTTTTCATAGAGGGTTTTTTTCTCCTTTTGCTACCTTTATAGAGTAACTTACCTTTTGCTGCCTTTGTAGGCTTCGTTCAGACTGGATCTCTAGAGTTCTGAAAACTGGAGAAACTGAGAACTACTTACCCTCACTCAAACAATAAATGATATGTGAAATGAGCTTCATGCTAGACAAGATCCCTGGAGGTTGTTTAATAATAGCTTATGAAGTTTGCAGAATTTCGGCTGTCAAAGTAATTAAAGTGGTCAATGTTTAACCAAAGCTGCAGAGAGACTAAATTTTATACTGCAGAACTAATTCAAAATTGGTTGGGTTTTCAGTTTTAAGTCCATCAGAACATATACCTACATCTGTTACATATTCTGTGTTACTTACTGAGTTCATGCTGTATTATAATGTGTCAGACTCCCCAAGAAGTTATCGAAATAAATTTAATAGTTATTTGGGTTTTTTTGGTTGGTTGGTTGGCAGATTTTAAAGCAACACAATCAACATAATCAGAACAATAAAGAGGTATTCTGAATTGAAATGCCCCCACTGAACTGTGTCCTGACACTTCTGTCTTTGGATACTTTTATGCCCTTAATAAAACTATTCCTTTATAAGGTGCAGGAAAAGTTGATGGAAAATGATACATAAGGGTGGACTCAGATCATGTGAATGTTGTGGCTGGGGAGATGGGCACAAGGAACTATGGGGAGAAAAGCCACTCATCCTGGGGGCTAAGATCTGTCAGAGCTCAGCACAATCCCACAGAAAAATAATGTAGTTTTGAGGGGGCTTACATTTGTCTTAGTAATAACTGTGAAAATTGAGCTAGCAAACCCTCTTTTAATTTTAGCTCAAGTATCAGTAATTAATTATGAGTAGTTAATAATTCATGCTTTGAAAGCAAAGCAAAAATTGTATTTAAACTTCTCTGTGTTTGCCAGTCAAAATCACACTGCAAGGTATTTTGTTATTTTGGAATAATAAATTTTCTTGCATGGCATTTCCAATTAATAGATGTGTTAATTTTTCCTGCTTCTAAGCATTTTTATGCTATTGGTACCGATACTATAGTATCGCTCTCATTTTAACCTAACTAGGAAACAAAAGACTGAGCTAACTTTGTAAAGAATATTTGTGGATATTCTGAGGGAAAAATAATCCCATAATAAATGAGAGAAGTGAGAAACAATGGTGTCATTTACTGTTACTCATATTAGGTACATTTTATTCTAAAATTACCCATCTTCAGTGTATCCATAAAGAGGGACATATATCCATCTTCTTTTAGCATACTCATTTTTTCTAATAGATATAACCTATAAATGAAGGGTAACCTTTTTTATTTACACTGGTTATGTCAGCAGCGGTAATAAATCTGTTGCTCACATGCAGCTTCCGAATTGAAGAAATAAATTTGTCAGTGTTTGCATATTAAGACTGATATAATTCTCTTACAGTTTTAAGGCCATTCCTTGCACCATTTAATATTTTTCCTCTTGTTACATATTAATATATTCAAGGTGTGACTTATAAAAGCTCTGCATGCATACCCGATTCTTAGTGTCTAGATGAATTACTTTGATACCCTGATGTTACTGAGAAGCTTGTTTAATGCACAATGCTGATTTCTGAAACTGTAAATCCTTTACTGGACTTCTGTTTACTATAGGACAAAAGAAAGACTGAAATATAAAATGTAGGCATATATTTTTGAATGGACATTTGATGTGTGGGTGTTTCCAAAATATCAGTGATATTTGATAAGAACAGTTTAAGGCACCTATCTACACAGAAGTACCTTGCATCTTTGAGTTTGGAGAAGTGCTTCATTATTTGTTGAAAATAAGCTTTATTTACAAATAAGACCACAAATAAATAATTGCATCTAAAATATTAGAACTAATTGTACTGTGAAGCAGTATTGCAGTATTTTTTGCCACTATTTATACATAAATCCTTTGCAGAAATTACCTGTGAAACTGAGGAACAAATGGTGAAAAATATATTTGAAATGTTATGCAGCATTCCAGAATCATTTGGAATCATATGTGTGTGTAAGATGCGACACAGCTATTTTTAAAAAATGTCAAAGAAGTACCTTTAACTTTTGAACTCTGTTGGATCATCAAAAGCATTTCTTTATGTGTTTTAAAAACGTATGGTTTAAGGAGGTTTTATTTTTTATGAATAAGGATTTATAAATTAGTTAAATTATGTCAGTTCTTACTAAATCTCTCCCTAATCACCTGCTTGGATTTTTACCATTCAGCAAGCCTCAGAAGAAAAGAGGCTTATCCAGTCACTCGGAGAGCATTTCACAGATATTAACCTCTCCCTTTCCTTAGCAATAGAAAATAATGAGAAATTAAGCGTATATGATATTGGTAATTCTAAAGAAATAGAAGCAGATTTTTGTTTACAAGGTTCCATATTACATCTCTAACCTGCTTAATTGTTTTCATCCTGTTGGGATTTGTATTAGAGTGTATAGTTTATTCAAATGAATGTTATTATAAATAATAATGATTAATGTTATTACAATAAGTACCAAAGGAGCTAATCATACTATGCCACTTATGATAATGTCTTGCCATAATTTTATATCACAATGATGTTTCAGTGGATTTACACAATTGTGATGCAAACCATTCTGTTACATCTCACTGTGATTAATGTGACCACCAGTTAAAGCTGATATAATTAGTCTCTTTCATAAAGTGTCTCTAAAAAGAATATATCCCCTATAACAAATTTTATCTCATTTTAAGCTTTAACTTCGGTAGATTACTCCTCTATCAATTGATATGAAATATTTAATGAGAAGTGGAACTCTATTATACACTGAAAAATGCATTTGTAATTCTTGTTTCCCTAGATCTTGGTGGAAGGTATTGTAGGAGATGGCTTCACTGGAGACATTGGACTTGATGATGTGTCTTTTCTAGGCTGCACTCTTTACAATGGTAAGCACAGAGTTAAAGTGTACATCTAGCTGTGAGCTGATTCTTTGCTGTCTTTTGTAATTTTGCTACTGGAAAAGCAAAAAACAAATCAAACCGTGACTCATGCCTGCCAAGGAAATCCAGACTTGCTTCCCTGCTTCTCATATCTAGGCATCAGCACAAAACAGTATCTGCTGTGCACATAGGGTCCAAATGAGACCCTCATTAACAATAGTACAGCTTCCAAAGACTTTGAGGTCTTGATTCCAGGAAAGAAAAATAAACTTAACTGTGTGTAAATGAACTGACATTTCATTCAGCAAACTCAGATTGGTATAACCTTCTGCCTCCCCCAGTAGATCTTAAGTTTTCTACTGCTCCAGCTGATCCCATGTTACAGCACACAAACGAGTTTGGATGATCGAGTAGCCAGTCCTCTGAAGTAGCTTCTAGCTAGGGCAGGACAATGTCTACAGAATTGTAAAATACTATGTCCCAAAATTTGTGTGCTTCCAGATACCAGATTCCAGACCTGTCACTTTATCACAGAAGGGATTTTAAGAGGACTGGTGTTAGCTGCAGCAGGAATTACAGTGTTGTATATGATGTGACAGTGGATGTACAGTCACGATCAGGCTGTATAACAGCAAACAATTTGCAACAGTGTCTGAATATGAGTATCCTAGCATTAACCCTATTGCAGGTGCATATTATCCTGCTACTCCAAAAAATTATTGTAGATATAATTAGGTCTACAAGGAATATCAAGTGTATATGGCATGTCCCTTCTGCAAAAAATTATCTCACATTTTATGAAGTTTAAACAGTGTATTACTTCAAATATTTGATATAAACTTTTTAATATAGATTTTTTTTGTAAATGCTCAGTTAATGTACAATGCATTATATTCAAGTTAGAAAACCTCAAAAGGACTAATCAGAAAATCTCTACATGTTTTCAAAGAAGCTATGAAAAATAGTTTAAAAAAAACCAACACAAGAATACAAACAAACAAACAAACAAAAAAAAAACCAAAAAAATTGGAAAGTACAGAGGGCCAGGGTTTCATAGTTCATAAATAAGAAAAAAACCCTCATTTTGTATGGAGAGGTAGAACAAAATACTCAAGTATAATGGTGAACAGACCTGAGTTGGAAAGAGTTTTTGTGTTCTGCACATTTTTTAAAAGTTCTTTTCCCTAAGTCTGTTGTTTGAGTTTTAAGATTTTATGGGAGTATCATTTATTTGATTGAAGTTTGATTCATTTAATGCCATAAATGTATTTTCTATATTACAAAATAAAAATGGTTTCTGCTTGTGGGGAATATATTATCAGTCTTAGTGCTCCAGGTCAAAAAAAAAATCCTTACTGTCCCAGACACATAAGTCTTTACACGTGCTTTTTAATTAGCTCAGGTGCATTGTGCATTACAGCTAATAATTTCATTACATTTCAAGGAGTTATATAATGAAAATTCCTTTTATGGATAATAATAGCAAGGATTTTAAAAAAATGAGAGTAAGTTTGAAGAAAGGTGCATGGCAAAGAACAGAAAAGACAAAGGCCATTGATTTGAAAGAAGCAGCAATGAGTTTGAATGAAAGACAAAGGAAGTGGTGGAACAAAATCACCTCAGAGTAATTCTTCTAATGAGAAAAAAATATTTTTTTTCAGTGATGAAATGACAAGGTAAGAAGCTTACCCAGCAATTTCCACAGTCACTTGCAGTAATCAACGTATTAAAAAAAAAGACATCATCATCAGAAAAATCTGTTAGTCTTGGTTCACAGAGAAATTTTTTGTGATTGTTCTCTCAGTCTCCATGGCAATAATTTTTAGAAATGACTCACTGACTTAATCCAAATTTGAAAAACAGGTGAGAAGTATAAAAAAACTCCCATAAGAGTCAATGGTGCTATTAATGCTGGTTGCCCAGCATGGCCAACCTAGTGTTTTCCACTGAGGAAATGTGCAATTCAGTTCCTGCTAGGCAGTAAGTCACACAGCTTGGCCACCCAGGCATGTTTCCAGTAAAGCTATACCTTTGACAAAGGGTAGGAATGGCAAGGGAAGAAATAATTACAAAACTAGAGTGCCTTTGTCCCATCACTCAACATTCTGGGTTTTTTTGTTTGATTTGTTTTGATTTTTGTTGTTTTGTTTGTGGGTTATTTTTTGTTGTTTTTGTTTTGTTTTGTTTGTTTGTGGTTTGTTTTGGTTTTGTTGTTGGTTTGTTTGTTTGGTTTGGTTTTTTTGGTTTTTGTTTGTTTGTGGGTTATTTTTTTGTGTGTGATTGTGGGGTTTTTTTTGTGGTTTTTTTTTCCAAAGGAAACTTGCCAACAGCCTCCACAACTACCTCAGGAACTTCAGTTCCTGCCACACTCCCCATGAACAACTGCACAGAGGAGGATTTTGTCTGTAGAGACTCTGGCCATTGCATCCAGATGATCCAGAAGTGTGATTTCAGACCTGACTGCTCTGATAAGTCTGATGAATCAGCCTGTGGTGAGTGTACTAAATCTTGTAGTTTGCTACCTTATTAGTTTGCAACACTCATACACAATTTTTTTAACTACTCTATAGTCACCTGTGCAGTTAAGTATTAGCACCTATATGCTATTTTAAATGTCATTTTCCTTAGAAACAAACTAGCATTTTGTTCTCAATGTGGGAATCTGAGACATTATGCATTGTCTGCCATCTAATAGGCTTATTCAGACTTCAGACTCCAATTCAACTTAGTACTGAAATGGGCGAGAAGAGAGAGGAGGAGTCCTCAGTCCCCCAGTGACTGGTACTATGCATGGCATATTTTCTCAGATTAAATCACCTATGACATATTTAATTTTTTCAAATATTCACTAGTCCAGACTGGAAGAGAGAATATCTTTGCAGTCTGATGTTTGGAGTGCACATCTGAGACACTTGGGTCCACACCTTGCCAACTTCAATGAATATGGGTTTAGCTTTTTTTGTTTTTAATTTAAAGTATTTTCAGCAGCAGATACGGTTGTGAAATTCAGCCTACTCCACACAAAAGTGAGTTCCAGCCTGTAAAATCCTAAAGCTCTGATCTGAGATGGGAAAACGGGAAATGGAACAATGGGCAGGTTCACCACTTGTTGTCCGTAAAGGTCTAAGATATTTGTTGGTTGCTTCTGAGTTACAGTAGTTCACACTATAAGATTTTAGAAGAAACTGTCAATGACTTTGTTTTGGCTTAAAGCACAGTACTTCAAAATACTGCAGTACTGAATCTGATTAATGAGGGTGACAGACAACTAGAGACTGTGATCTCTGCACATTGTGTAGGGAATACAGTCACCTCTCTAAGGGCTGAGGGCTGAATGAGGAAAAGTAATATTAAACTCCCTCTGTTTTATATGTGGGAATAACTCATTGAGAAATTAATCTAAATTTTACTAGGCAATTTCCCATAGTGTGAAAAAACACCTACCATTGAAATACCGCACTATAAAATAAAGGTAAGGGCCTCTGAAAAACACAGTTGTTGTTTTTTTTCTCCTCAGAAATTTACATTGTCTTACAAAAAGTCTTTCAGAGAGAGGTAGATATTGTGGAGAATACACCTTTACATATTTGCTCTGTCTGAAGTCTCATGTTACTAGAACAAGGAGGACAAATTACCACTCAAATAACAATGCTGGAATAGGAGTTAAATATGTTCTGACTGAGGGAAGAAATTTGTTCTCAGAAAGCTGCTATTTTTCTTAGAGGTATTTGAAAAAATATTTTTAATAAAACATGCTAAAAAGGGTGAGTAAAAACTTGATATTATGCCCAGCTATCACTCTCAGGAAAATTCACACATGCTTCTATGGGCAACTCATGAAATCACACTGGCTGTGGTTTGCTTCCTTACTGGAGATATGCAAGCTATAAATGAAAACTCCCTCCCTCCTCAGTCTACAATTTTTAGCCTCCAAGGATGGAAGCATTAGGCACACTGTCCTCATACACTGTGAAATTACATCAGCTATGCTAGCCTCTGAGCTTCATGGGTTAAAATATACTCTCATTTCCCTGTACAATCCTCACAGCAGACACTTAGACCTGAGTACAATAACCTGTTTCATAGTTCTGGACAGCAACAAGACTCACCTTGGATGACCTAGGCAAAGTTTCTGCAATATATTGAGGAAGATGTACTTTAGAACAAATATTCATAGTGAAATGCAAGTAAGTTGGTTCATTTCCCCTAACTATTCTTACAGTAGGATTCATTATGAGGGAAGGAGAAAAAACCTGATGAAGTTTAACAAGGGCAAGTGTAGAGTTTTGCATTTGGGGAAGAAAAATGTCATGCACCAGTACAGGTTGGGGGCTGACCTGCTGGAGAGCAGTGTGGGTGAAAGGGATCTGGGGGTCCTGGTAGACAGGAGGATGACCATGAGCCAGCAATGTGCCCTTGTGGCCAAGAAGGCCAACGACATCCTGGGGTGTATTAGAAAGGGTGTGGTTAGTAGGTCAAGAGAGGTTCTCCTCCCCCTCTATTCTGCATTGGTGAGGCCGCATCTGGAGTATTGTGTCCAGTTCTGGGCCCCTCAGTTCAAGAAGGACAGGGAAGTGCTTGAAAGAGTCCAGCACAGAGCCACAAAGATGATTAAGGGAGTGGAACATCTCCCTTATGAGGAAAGGCTGAGGGAGCTGGGTCTCTTTAGTTTGGAGAAAAGGAGACTGAGGGGTGACCTCATCAATGTTTACAAATACGTAAAGGGTGAGTGTCAAGAAGATGGAGTTAAGCTTTTTTCAGTGATGACCAGTGATAGGACAAGGAGTAATGGATACAAATTGGAGCATAGAAGGTTTAAGGTCAATATCAGAAAAAAATTTTTTACTGTGAGAGTGACAGAGCACTGGAACAGGCTGCCCAGAGAGGTTGTGGAGTCTCCTTCTCTGGAGACATTCAAAACCCGCCTGGACGCCTTCCTGTGTGATGTACTCTAGGTGATCCTGCTCTGGCGGGGGGGTTGGACTAGATGATCTTTCGAGGTCCCTTCCAACCCCTATGATTCTATGATTCTATGAAGGATGGTAATGAGCTCACTTTTCTTGTGCAGCTCCTCAGGAACCAAAAACTGCAGCACAAGTAGCTGCAAATTTATTTAGTAAGATAACAGTTATTTGACATCAATGCCAAATGGCTGCATTATTCTGTGCCTTTCATGTACTGTGGGGACTGCTTGAAATATTTATTTGGTTGTTTATAGTTTTGATCATGGACTTTGCACACAATGTACAATGAGTGCTAATGTCATCAGTCTGCAGAAGAAAGAACAATGCAGCAGCTGGCAGATTCATAACTGAATAATTTTGTGTCTTTCAGTGTATATAATATGATAGATTATTAGAATGGCCTGAAAGGTGGTCAGAAAACATATGAAAATAAATACTGAAGTGCAAAATACTTGTAATTTTTTCAAAGTTATAATCTACCTAATGGAAAAGAACATAGAAAAAAATAATTTCAATTTTATCCCTAGAGGAAAATCTATACATGTTAGTATTATGCAAGTACTATTAATTAAATCCTTCTTATTGTCATGTTGTTACTGTATCATAGCATCAATTAATAATTTCTAATTTTTATGTAAACATGAAGTATTTACTATTCCTCTTTAAAGTTAAGGAATTCTGCAACTTTGAAGATAAAAGCAAGTGTGGATGGTATCAGCCAGCGTTGGAACAAATGTCAGAAGATTATTCCACCCATACCACAAATGTATACAAGTGGGAACTTGGAAGAGGGGCAAATCTCTACCCTGCGCAAGAAAAATACTGTCCATTAATTGATCATACTACGTGAGTACAATTTTTCAGACACTTGAATTTTTCTTGGACTGCATGAGTTTAGCCAAGGGTGTATTGTGAGGGAGAAAACCTGCTAGTTCACAGTATTGAAGCAGTGTACTGACTTATAAATGGCATGTAATCAACTGTTAATTGATGAAGTAGATACACAGGATCAATAGGATCAATACAACATATGAATCAAAACACAACATATAAATAAACAGGTACAAATTTCTAAACACCTTTATATAAGTGATTCCCAGAAGTTTCAGTACCTCCCTATCCAGAGAAACACAAGTGCACTCACTCTCCCAGAGGACATGTGGGATACAAGCATGTACTTCCTTATGGGAAAGGAAGTTTGGAGACAAGGCATTTCCATCTTTAGGTATACACATGCCACTTCCTGCAGTCTGTTAATACATATGCCATGAGAAATCAACCCTTCTTGTATCACCTCAAATTGTCTAGCCCACCAGCTGTGTACAGACTATTTGCAGCATCCAGTAGGGACAATGCTCTGTTTGGCGTATGGTTTTGGCACCTGTGGGATGACCTCTGGCATGTCAGAAAAAAGTTTTTGGCTGCTGCTGTTTCCACTCCATGAACTCTCCCCACTTTATAAATTTTCATCCTACTTCTATACTTCTTTTCAAGCTGACTTCTCCTTAATGTGAAAGCTGTCTTCACAATTCTGTTTAATTCTTCACTACTGTCTAACTTAGTTGATGGTGCTCATCATTTTTTTCAGTTTTGGGCAAACACCTTTTCAGATTCAAAACATCTGCTTCCCATAGAATATGTATTTGGGCTAGCCACATGTAGGCTGATGAATTGAAAGGTGGAGGTGTGAATCTTCAAAGCTGTAATTACATTAATTAAGTGAAAGTAATTACTTCAGAAATGGAGGACTAAACAGCTTGGGTGTGCATATATAAGCCCAAGGCTGGAGGAATAGAAGCCATTATGGGATTCTGCTGTGGCAGCCTGACAGTGCTTGGCTTGAGTTGGAGAGAGGCTGGTACCAAAGGTCTTGGTGACATTGGAATTGGGCACTGAAAAGACCATTATGCACATACAAATGTAGAGCTCTTATGGCATGTTTCTACACTTAGGAAATGGGAATTCTCTATTGCAGTTAGATTTATAAATGCTGCAATAATGAAAATAGAAGTTTGTATATGATTAAACAAATGAATAGAACAGACACCTGGATAACTCTATAATTATTTTTTTTCCATTTCAGAGAAGCTTGTTAGTGACGTAGCAAATTACTTGAGATTATTAATGATATTTGGGTACAATTGTTATTTGAAAACTTAGTAGATATGTAGTTGGGTTGGTAATTCATACCTAAATCTGTCATCACCACTAATGAATTAAAACAAAAAAGGATGTGGAACTACAATTCTAAGCTCACATGATAATAATTGTTCTGTAAATAACTCCCTTGGTAGCCATATGTTTAACACATCTGTCTTTCTTTTCTGCCTGCTTTTCAGACAATTATTACCAGAATTTAGCACTGGAAAAAACAGGAAAAATTAAAGGCTTTAAGTAATATAATAACTTAAGCTCAGCAGTTTTTTCAGCAGTCAAGAAATATTTAAAAGCTGAGAGTCTGTGAACTTAAAAAGGGTGAAAAAAATTATAATCCCAAAGGACAGACATTGATCATGAAACACTGCAAAGGAGAAAGCTGAGTTTAACTACTTGAAGGCTCTTCTTTCATACTGCATTTCACTTAGCTTATATAACCAAAACCCCAAACAATTTCTATTATATTGCATGTACGTATTGACCTTGTTCTGTGCCATTAAGCCTGACAGAGAAGAAATAATAGAAACAGCATTTAAATCTAAATTGAAATGCATTTTTTACTACATGTTAAATACTAGGTAGTGTCCAAAATAGTTAAGTCCCGTTAAGGAATATTTTGTTTGAAGGGATTAAAGACCTGACCAACTGTGACCTGGATAGTGCTGTGCAAGGAACATTGGGATAGCCTTATATGCACGAAGCTTTATTTGGAGTATCCTTAAGCTGGATACATTATCTCTAAAGGTAACATTTTATTTTTGTAAAAAAAACAAAGGAGATAGAGGGGAAACTGTCTCCAGTGGACAGACAGGAAGAGAAGCAATAGGGTGTTTCTCAGGTGGGGATCCTCTCCCTTACAGCATATTTCCCTCTGTAACACTTTTTCCATAGCTGCTATATAGTTTTCATCAGAACTGAACTGTCTCAGGATTTGTGAGGTGCATCTAAGTGCTTAATCAGGGATTCTCAAACAATTTGTAGAAGATGCGTAGATGAATTAATACTTGAAATGTGCTCAACAATTAATGAAATCAGAGCTTGAAGTTTCTGAACAGGAAAGTTCAGCTGATTAATTTTTTATCCACTTTGAGACATTACAACAGTACTGTGACATTATTAGTATTTGTAGACATTACAAATTTCACAGCATGAAACTCCACTCAATAACACTGCCAGTTTTAAGCTGTGTCTAATTTTTTTAATAGGCCTCCAACTTTTTTTAACACACCCAATCTTTCCCTCAACACTAATTCCCATAGGGTATATTCAGTTCTCTGTGCTCTTCTGAATGCTTTGAAGGGGCAAATACAGTGAAAATTCTTTTTTATATGTCTGTTCTTTGCTAACATTAAAAGATACTTGAAATATTAAGCCATTAACAAAGTCAAGTATGGAAATGTAGTTCCATTGCTTCTGTCGAATTTTTTATGTCCATTAAAATGTTGTGAATTTCCCTCTGAAATTAATTAGGATTATCACACTGGCACAAGAATGTTTTTATATAGGGAATGCTTGCAGTACAGAGGTAAAATTAATTATTTTCAAAGGGTAAATATCAATATTTTAATGACATATATTATAGCTGCTAACTAAGAGGTTTTCCATGAGAAAATTTTCCAAATGAGCCTGAGATTTTGCAATTACTGGCAGTGGAGTCTGTGTTTATTGTCCTGAATTTCAGCACTTATTTGAGATCTACATTAGAAGCCAGATTTAATTACTCTTCTACATGTTGAACAGTATCTCGTTCACATTTGTTGCCACCAACTTCTTGAAGTTCCTTTTTGCAAACCTTGAGAGAACTGGATATCCTTTTACCTCCAGGCAAGATTCAGATAGAATGCTTAATGCCAAGGAAAAAAAAAGAAAACAAAAATTGCAACATTGAAATAACAGCTTTCTTCAGCAGAAAGAAGGCAAGTAAATTATTGTTCCAAAAGCAGACTTTCTTGAAAGACCTGTGGCTACGTAGTGTTCAAAGTTTTCAATTATCATTTATAGTATGTGCATTTTTAACAAAAATTCTCTATTACTTTTAATTTTGGTATTAATTTTACCTAATTGCCATAAAGCTTACTTATATGTTACTCTATTTTGTGCTTATTTTCTGCAATAATTCACATCCAAATATTTATGCCACTCTTTCAATGATGAATGCATGCCGTGATTATAAAGATGTCTAAATTGCCAAGGTAAGCTGATAAAATAAAAACCTCAGTGGCACTTCTCTCATCTGCTATTGAATGAAAAGAAAAAAATTACTATGAAGTACTGGGTATTTCTTTTATAAGACAGGAAGATTATGATTCTGCTGGGTAGCTAATTCTATTTTATGGGTGGCACTAGAAATGTTAACTCTGATCATGACCACTATTTTCCTGTATGTATGTGTTTTCTACCTAAAACTATGTGCACAGGCAACCATTTCCACACACTACTGATTTTTTATGTAGAAGTTTTTATTTTTCAGTTATGAATCATATGTACTTCATGTTCTCCAACTAAGATGTAAAAATCTATCTATGGAATGTTCCTATGGAATGCATATGTTCCTTAATTTTGCAGGATTTTTTACTACTTCACTTTAAAAAAGACAAATGTATTAGTATTCTAGAGCTGAGAATCATCTCTGAGAAATTATGGGAATAATTGACTTCTGGTTTTTTTTGACATTTGCAGATATTTTACATACAAATCCTCACCAGTATCTAGAAATAGAGTGATGATCTCTCTCTTGCATGCTAGATAAGGTTTTGAGAAACCTCTTAGAAATGTGTAATGACTACAGGATTGAGCAACGGCTAATTAAGTACTAAAAGTGCTCTATCCACTCCTGACCCATGGAAGAGTTAAAATTACACTTGGCTGTGCTGAAGGAAACATCCTGGAATTTCTGCACCAAAATGTTTTATGACTACCAGAATTGTCTCTTATTTTCTGTAGTTTCCCATGGCTATAGTTACTTTTTTTTTTTTTTTTTTTTTTTTTTTTTTTTTTTTACTTTTTTTCTTTTTCTGGTGTGAGACCAGGGGAGGCACAAGCAGTACTGTGTATAACAAGCAGTGAACCACCCACTGATTTCCAAGGATCTTTGAATCACAAAGGCTGCTTAGTGACAATGGCTATTATTAAGTTTCAATTTTCCTATGAAGCAAAGATGTAACAATCTTAAACGTGAAGAAAGATAAGAAAATTGCAAGTTATTTTTGTTTAAATATAATCTTAAGATCAACCACAGGTTATAGGAAGGATAAGGAGTTACTTTATGAAATTCTTTGTCCTGAGCAAAAGGAAGATCAGGGTGTGTGCAGTGTATCAATCTACCACTGGTCATACTAGAAATAATGTTACTGCATAGGTCATTTAAGAATGAATGAAATAATCAAAGGACTTCAGATCCTCAGAGAAAGTTGCTGTGTGTATACAGAGATAAAATTTGACTGTTTCTGCACCACTGAATCCCTGTTCAGCAGAACTTTCAGTCTGTAAACACCCTCTGGGTACCCCACATTTCTCTCAGCAGTGCTTGCTGGGCACGGTCACTGCCTTCTCAGGGTTGCAGTGGTGTAAATTTAGAGTGGCTGCTCAGAGCTTGGCCAAACAGGAAAACTGAAAACCAAGGAAAGCCAAGTACCAGTATATTTTTAAAAACATAGGTCCCATCATCAGGCTTGTATTTTGAGAAGCACAGAGTGTGTAGCAGCTCCACTGAAGAGAACAGAATCTTATCTTTGCTCAGCAGCTGCTTTTTGTTTTGAAAATCAAGGGGTTTAGGTGCCAAACCTTAGATATCCAAACCACTACAACAGCATTTCTTGTCTTTCTGTACACTGATGTACACTCTCTGTAGTCTGATGTTTACTGCAAAGCCAGTCTCATCTTTCCGCACTCCTCAGGAGAAAGAATTTCACCTGGCATCTTGGATTTTTTAGACTTATACCAGGATCATACCCTCTGGTTTCCCCAAGGAAAAAAGTTGGTGAGGAAACCCAGAGGCTCTCCAGCCCTCAACTATACAACCCTGTGGCTAAAGGGTGACTTCAGCTCTGTATGTTGTTTTGCCAGTCTCTAATATAAAAATACTTCCTGCCTTTCCAGGGGCTTTTTGGGATTCTGGGTACACACTGGTAAATTCAAAGGCACCCAAATACCCAGACCCAAGGTGTTATATCTGTATAAGGAAATATTACCATTTTAACTTTAACTAGAACTTGATTATTAATAAATGTTTTGATCTAATAAAGAAAAACATTTATCTCTGAGCAGGTATACTGAAGAAGGTTGGTATTTGTTTGCAGACAGCTCAAATGGAGAATTTGGTCACACAGCTGATGTCGCTACTCCAGTAATCTCTCTTACAGGGCCTAAATGCAAAATCAAATTCTGGAACTACATGAATGGTTCAACAATAGGTTCTCTGGAGGTAAGGAGTAATTATTTCTTTTGGTTTGTATTTTTTTACTGCTTGAAATTGGTCTGAGAAAATTCATGCTTTGTCATTTAGTTTCATTAATGCCTAGGTTGCTAATAAATTAAAATGAACAGTGTTAACACTCTACTTCCCTCAATATGTTATAATCTGAAGGAAGCACTAGCTCAAGTAAGCTGTGGTAAATCTAACTTTCTACAACAATCAAAAATTTTTACTTTCTTAGATAAACTTCCCTGCAAGAAAAAGCCTTGCACTGCTCAACACCCCTTGACACCGAAAAATGTTAGCAGATATCTGGACATTGAGGTCTTTGGCTGAGTGTGGGAGCATGAAAAGAAAATGAATTTGCTGTAAAATTTTATAGAACTGCTTATTACTTAAAAAGTGTAACATATATCTTCAGGGAATGTTACACAATAGCTGCAGCATCAGAAATATATTGAAAAAAATACTCAGGATAAGATATCCAGTCACTTGTGAACTCAATATCAACATAAGTGTGACCAGTGTGTGTGAATTTAGTTGTACAAATAAATTCTCACTAACTTGGTTACTCAGCAGCAAAAGACAATTATAATACAAGCTGGTAGAATTCAACTGTTTTGAAGATGAAATTGAAGTGTATGTTGACATTAGATATGAAATGTAAGATGTGGTGTCCTTCCCCCTATGCATGTGACTTGGTACATGTTCAGAGAAAGAAGGTTTTGTGTATTCTTGAGTTTTTCTTAAATGTTTGGGTTTTTTTAAATATCACTGAGTTTCTTCCAAGTAAGTAAAGATCTTGCCAGGCTGCCTGGCAAGTAGTCAAATTTAAATTCATCAGAATTAATGGGAAATCAGAGTATAAAAACAGTTTTTCCTCTCTTTTAAGACTTGGGATAAGTCAATTTACTTTGAGAGTTCTTTGCATTTACTTGAGAGTCCAGGGCTTCTTTAGAGTGTAGGAAAGCATGTTAGTTGGAATTAAGTCCACAGAAAGTTTTGTAGAAATTAACATCAGCTTCTATGGAGCCATGCCCAGTGTTACCTCCACAAAAGGCAAATGTGTGTAGATTGTATTTTTTCTGTTTCAACACAGGAGACTACGATTTCCCTCTATTCCTTAATTGACTTCCTCTCCTTCTCCCCTAAATTCATTGATTTTAACATGTACCAAAAGAAAAGTTGCAAAATCTTTGCATTTAAAACACTGTAAGTAATTACCTGGTTTCAATTAGTTAATTAAAGAATTAATATAAAATTATTTAGGTAAGCTGGAAGAGGATAGATTTAGGTTAGACATTAGAAAGAAATTATTTAGTGTAAAGGTGGTGAGACACTGGCACAGGTTGCTCAGGGAAGCTGTGGCTGCCCCCTCCCTGGAAGTGTTCAAGGCCAGGTTGGGCTTTGAGCAACCTGGTCTAGTGGGAAGTGTCCCTGCCCTTGCAGAGGGTTTGGAACTAGGTGATCTGTAAGGTCCCTTCCAACCCAAACCATTCTGTGATTCCAGGATTCTATGATCTCTTCTCCCAAGACTACCACATTTTTATTTAATTCAATAGTTTAGATTTTTGCATATTAGTCTGTACCTATCCTGTCAAATACCATGTAGGGTTTGTTGAACATTTTCCAGCTATTTGCATGAATTACTATCTTCTTGTGTTTCTGTAACTTCTTTAAACACTGATTAGCTGTTGCAGTATTGTGCAGCTTCACTTTGAATATTTGTTGGAACCATTTTTGTCTGGTTTCTGCCTTCTGACTTGGCATTGGTAACTAACAGAGTATTAGATGTGTTTTTCCAGTAATTTGCAATGTAATCAAAATGCATAGAGCTTCAAAGAGAAGGGAAGGGCAGAGGGAAGCCTCAGATTTTGATAGCACATAGATTTATGGGCCTATTTAATTCTAAAACTATAAGATTTAGCATGATATATAAAATACTAATTTATGATAAGGGATTTACATTTGTAATTCAGTAAGTAACTGACTATGTAAAATCATGTATGTATTTGCTCACACACATTTATATCTATATTCCTGTTTCTCACCAATTTATTTTTATTCCTTTAAAATTCATTACTTCTCTGGGCAGTTCTTGTTTATAAAGCCAGGTGTCACTTCGTTTTCCTATTCAAATTAATACATTACACCTGCTTCTTTTGTTCCTCTGAAATAAAAGCTTTTCATTGTGAGGATTTGCTATTTGCTTGGCGGAACTTACCTGTTATGCAATATCATATATACTCATGACACCACATAAATTTAAAAAAAAACAAAACAACTTTTATTTTCAGTAAGATGAAAAATGGCTGGGCTGCCCTGAGGAGATTACACAGAGCACCAATAAATGGTTGAAAGCAGAAGTAGTTCAGGCAACTGGTACACTGATATCTAGCTCAGTGAGTATTGGCTGGAGATACAGATTGACACACTTCATCAAACACCCCTCTTGTCCTTATTGCCAGTTCAGTTGAATTTGGATGCCCAAGAGGTTGGATAAGAGCACTTTTAAGACTTTGTGCTCATGTAAAAAAGTGTCAGCTTTCTCCAGTTTAATGACTGTTCACAAAAATGAGTTTACTTAAGAGTCTTCCATTGCACAAGCAGATCAAATTTGGTCTTCAGAAGAAAAGAATTAGCTTCTGTTCGGATAAGAAAAAAATAACTTTTTTTTTTCAGTAACTGTTGTTGTTAATGCTGTTTCCATGTTCTACAAATTGATCCCTACCCACTGATGAGCAATTATTATTTCACAGAATCACAGAATGTTTGGAGTTGGAAGGGACCTTGAAGCTCATCGAGTTCTAACTCCCCTGCATGGACAGGGGAGCTAGCTATTCCAGATAAATTAATGGGATAAGTTAGTCCTGGTAAGGCTCTGGACTGACTGTGTTTATGAGGAGATCAGAAAATCTGAAAGCATTATTTCTTTAGAATAGCTGTTTACAATGGCAAGTCCCTTTGTATCAAATAAGACATTAGGAAAAGGTTCTTCACTGGGAGGGTGGTGGGTAACTGGAACAGGTTCCCAAGGGAAGTAGTCATGGCACCGAGCATTACAGAGTTCAAGGAGCATCTGGGTCATGTTCTTAGTCATATGGTTTAGTTTTATGTAGTCCTGTGAGGATCAGGGAGCTGAACTTTATAATCCTTGTGGGTCCCTTCCAGCTCCAGAATTCTGTGTTTTTATTATATTTAATGTTGATACAGAAATAAGTTGTGCAAGATATTTTCATACTCTTGTATGCAATTAAGAAACCTAAATTGAACTGGTAACAAAAAGGTATTTTGTGACTCTAGAATTATTCTCTTTTTAGGTGTTCTGCAAAACTGGTAACAAGACTTCCAAACTGTGGACTCAAAGTGACAGCCAAGGTCCCCAGTGGAACAGGGCAGAAGTGTTCCTAGGAATTCGTTCAAATTTTCAAGTATGTATTTCTGTTTTATGTGCTCTCTAGACAGCTGGCCTTAAGTACTTTCATATTATGCATTCTTCACCTCCTCATTTCCCTTTTTGCCACATACACATACTGTACCTCCCTTTCTGAATAGGAAAAGTAATCTTTTTGTCTGTCTGATTGGTTATCTGAAGTGAACACAATTTATTTTTTTTTTAATTTCTCGATCCCCTTCAGTCTCAGACTGATACCCATTTTTAAGATGGAGAATCCCTTCTTATCTTGAATCCAATTCAGGTACTATTCTGCTTTCTTCTCCTTCATGTGTAGGAGTATTACATCTGGTTTATGAAAAAAATAGTTTTGAGCATGATGTTCACTTTAAAATATAAGCAGACTCCTAAGTGTCTGAGAGATACTTAGTCATAGGTATGCCATGCTTAGTTGTACCCTTAAAAAAAACAAAACCAAGTGTCACCGTTTGACTCAGGTCCGACAACAATGCTCTCGATCCCCTCCCCCTCCCACCCAGGTAGGGAAGGAGAGAGAGAAAAAGAGAGAGACTTGGCTGGATTGAAAACTAAACTACACAGCTTTAATTAAGATACTAATGAATTATATGAGAGAATATATATGATTATACACAGGTGTGGGCAAAAACCTCTCGCCTTCCCACACCCCCAGCAACTCCCACAACACTACCCTCAGATGGCACAGTTCTGAGGAATCCCAGAGCTGCTGCTGGAGAAAGGCGGAGAGTTATGAGGGTCAGGAGAGCTCGAGGTTGAGGGTTGACGATGATGGATGGACGGAGTCCTCCCCGGACGCCAGCCATGGATGGAAGAGAAGGGAAGGGAAGAAGGGAGGAAGTTGTCTTCTGTGATCTCCGACCTTCCCCCGAGCCTATGTAGATACATGGAATGGAATACCTCTGGTCCATTTTGCTGTCCATCTAACCCAGCCTCCCATGGGGGGGTCACAGATCTCCCCGCAGTGTCCGAGCTGGCAGAGCAAAGGCATGACCTTGAAGGCCCAGCAATTACAAAAACATTCCAGTGTCTTATCAACCTAGCAGAACACACAGTTGCTAGTTAAAAGAAAGCTCACTGAAGGAAAAAAAAAAATTAAAATTAAAAAATCAGCAAAAGAATAACTGTCTTAATCCTGGCTCAAACCAGGACACTGAGGCAGCCAGGAACATATTTAAAAGTGTTTTCATTCCCTGTTACTTCTGTCTTGGATGGCTTTTCATACAAATTTAACATTCTTCTTACATCAATGGGAATAACCAATTAATTACTTAAACTGATACTACTCTCCATTTCTCCTGAACTAACCAATGGTTCTACTTACTTCTGCAAGTAAACATGAAAACTTCTAGTCTATGTTGCTCATTTTTTTCCTTTTTTTTCTTTTTTGGTACTTGCTTGGTGTTAGAAAATGGCCCTTCAGTAACTATAGTGAAAGATCTGTACAAGCAGTACTACAACCTTTCACAGGACTCTGCAATGACAGTGAGAACTGACCACTTCATATTCCAAGATTTGCAGGAACTGTCATGAATTCTGTTCTACTCATGTTACATGTCTAAGCTTTTCTGTATCTTAGCAGTGCCTTGTTGTAATAGCCCTGCAATTTTTGTTAGATTGTTTTCAGGGCAAAATGTGGTGTCAGTTACATGGGAGATGTGGCAGTGGATGATATTACCTTTGAAGATTGTTCCCCTTTGCTGATCCCAGGCAGACCTTGCACATCAGAGGAATTCACATGTGCCAACAAGTACTGCATCCCAAAGGATAATCTGTGTGATTTTGTAAATGATTGTGCAGATAACTCAGATGAGAGCCCTACTATTTGCAGTAAGTATGGTAGTTTTTTAAAAAATAATTATAAAAAATAACTGTGCCTGCTGTGAATTGTTATTACTTGAATACTTTTGGCAGCTTATCAGCTAAAAAAGTAAACAAGAAGATAATTAAATTCTATTCCTTGGCTTTTAAGGATTTTAAATTACTATTTTATAAATTTCAAATCAAAACAAATGTTGGTTAATTTTTAAAATGACTTGGAAAGCCACTGTCTTTAAAAGCAGAATAAAATTATCCTGCTTGCCATATGAAAAGAATGTATTAAGGCTGAAAAATATATTTCAAGAGTAATACCTTTAGGATATAAGAGACCTACGTCCTTTGATATTTCAAGGATTGTCTGGTCTCTTAGAAAATACTTTTAATCTGAGTACTGTAAAATTTTCGTTACAAGACATATTAAGAAACACCATCTGCACTGTTAGATTCAAAGAATGATGTTTCATATCAAATGGGTTCTCCTCTGGAGAAATGGATCACAATGCATAATACTAACATTCCTCTTTTCAAGTAAAAGCATAGGAAATGCTCACACAATCAAATCTGCATCGTTTGTTACCATACAAACAGCTGCCTCATTTTTATTAAGATTTTCATGATGAATATAATATATCAAATTCTCAGTGAATGCAATCTGATGAAGGAAAGGTATATTGAAATCCTATGAAGGCAAAGGAACTATGTTTTGCAAATTATTTTCATACTATTAAACTTCTCAGTGATTTCCAAATCAGAAATAGCATGTCACTAAGCTATAGGGTGACCAGTTCAGATCTGCAATCAAAGATTTGGAGTATATAAAGCTGGAATTAGTCTGATGAAAAAGATTCTTATGTTTTGGCTTTTATTTTCTGAAATATTTATAAGCTGTTTACCTATAACTTTTTTGAGTTTTATAAATCGTCTGTATTTCCCAGGAAACACCATCAGTCAAGTAAAGAACGAAGCATTAGGCGGTTCAAACAGGCTGGCGTGCCTATGTTTGGTTTTGCAGCCCCCTAAAGTGTCTCATTCTGACTTCCTACTGGAAAAGAGATTAATTCAAACAGTCTCAACAAAGAATGTACTTTCTTGTAAAGTGCTTTTTCTAATTCTTATTTTTAAGTTTAAATTGGATTTTGACTCAGCATAAAAAGTACTCCCTTTTCATGATATCTAATTGTTCATTAAAATTCTTGGTGATCAATTATTACTTTCTTTGTTAGGTCTGGGAGTGTTTTACTTATGAAAACAAGAAAACATGAAAACTGTGCAGCTTGAAGACATCTCCATAGTACCTTTTAGCAGTAGGCCTTCCTGGATCACTGGCTCTTACTTGATGTAGTTTGCTACGTGCATGAAGAGTTACCATACATTAATTAAAACTTTCTGCAGCATGTGGAAAGAAACTAGTCCCTAATCTCTGTAATATTGCTGAAACTCCAAAATTTTAATAGGACTATATCACAGAATGATACTCACCAAGTCTACTTAACAATGTCTAGACAAAGCTGGTGCTGCTGGGATATAAAGTATGCCTCATAAACTGTTAAATTACTATTGAGAGATCTGTGTCTTGGTTTTGTTTGCTTTGTAGAGTGCTCTTTTTAGCTAGTGGCATGATGTCAGTGCTATAAACTAAGAAAAATTAACGTTTTAACAGATATACTGATCCATCCAGTGTTTAGAAATGTTTCCATTAGATACTGGATGAGTAACCCACATAGAGTTTTCTTTAAGTGTAATGTCACTAGTACTATTTTCTTACTGCGAGTGTGTGAGAACAAAATAAATCACAACAGTGCTGAAGAGTTAATGGGTGGTAACACTCCTTTAAACTTGTTTAGAATATGCCTGGAATTGCCTCATGCTGTTTGAGGTTACCACTATCAGAGGAAGGTCTTGAAGGCAGCTCTGGTTGGATTCAGTAGGGCATTCCTCCTTGAGGAATTTAAGTTTAAGTTTGAGTAAATTAAGTTTTGTGAAAAGGCTGTGGGGCAGCAGTGTTTTCCAGTCTGAAACATGGATTAGTGCTGTGCAGGTGGCTGTACTTGGGAGATGTTTGGTTTTGTCTGAGCTTGGATAATGTTTGGTTTAGCTCATCAGTGTACTTCTGAAGCAAATCTCCGTTATTCCTATTTATTAGAATTTGGTTTGCATTGTAGAGTGTGCTGAAGCATATGAACTAGGCTCCTTTTATTTGAAAATAAGATGAAAGAAAAACTCCAGGAGGGCGTTAAACATATTCTAACCTCTAGCGTTCATTCAGCCCTCAGGATCAGTCTATATCACCTCAGCCCTCCTTCCTCTGCTGCCCCCTTAAATGCCATCAGGTCCTTAGCAACTGGCATTTTGCTCTACAGTTCTGCTCCTATAGCTCGATACTTCTTGTTCATCTAGATATAGTTGCTGGGAATAATATGACTTAAAATAGTTTAAATTTTGCTCTGTTTAATTACTTGGTTTATTACAAAGATTCATTAGATCTTTTATGTTCAATATAATACGATTCATATACCTACTGTTAAGTATTTTTCTATAATAATTAAGCTCTCATCCAGTAGACTAAACCAGCAGCCCTGTGTCTGCTCCACAGAAAAAAAGGATTAGCTTTGCTTTTGTTCTTCATTACTAAGTGTTCACAGTTCTTCACAGAAGTGTCTGCTACCAGAGGTTCAATATGCAAGTGCATAGTCATCTGCTTTAACTTGAGCCTCTAGGCAACCTGTGTAAGTTCTCTTTTCATCAGTAGAGTGGCTGAAGTCCATGTAATTTAAAATTTGTTGTTTGAGTTAGATTAGATTAATTGTTCTATAGATATGACTGTTTTTCTTGGTTGACTAGAGAGATCTTACAAGGACATTGAAATTTAGATTAGGTAAAATGCAATATATACAGCATTGGAAGGGATGTTCAAGGCTCATGCCTTAAAACAAAAACAGTTTTCTGCCTTAATTTTATTGATTTGAGATGGAATTTGTAAGCTAATGAATTTAAATAAGATCATAAAATATAGAGTAACTACATGATAATTTGGCAAAAGATGAAGTGACAAATTTAATGAGCAGTTACATTCAGTCGAGGTAAAAAAACCCCTCTGTTTTATACTTAGAACATCAGGTTTTGAGCTTTTAAATTTTACTTCAGATAGCATTGGATTTGTGGACAAATGTAAAGGATAGTGCTAAATAGTACATATTTTTAAGAAAAACTATAGTTTCTTTTTCTCCCTTATGACCTCCACAAACAAAAATACAAGGAAGAAATCTTTGATTTTATTTCAGCCTGAAATTTTAGAGGTAGCTGTTTGAATGATTTGAGTCCATATGTAGACTCCATGGGTTTTAGTTCCTTCTAAACATCTGCCACTTAAAAAAGTTACTTTCAAATGGCTGAACTTTATCAGATCCCAGAAAAGGCTCAGATTTTCTTTACATTTTGTGAGAGAGCTTTTGTAATTTCTTATATTGTCAGACCAAATAATCCAGAGTTTCCTAATTTATTTTCAAAGGACTTTCCAGCAATAATAGTAAGACTATTCAGGGCATATTTCAAAGTCTCCTAAAGGTTCTGCTGAAATTCCAGCTGATTTCAGTAAGTTTAGTCTTAGTGAGTAATCATCATAACGAAGTAATAGATGCATAAAGGGGGAAAAAGTACACACAGTTTGACCTTCTGGGCTGATGTAATTGACTTAATCTTTATTTATGTGGATAGTTCATTTACCATGCTGGATGTTTTGACATTGAAGATTGGAAAAGAGTGTGCATGTTAAGTTATATAAAAATTAGCCAAAATTATGACAACTTCCTCTTTCTCTAGGCATTAAATACAATTTAATGAGACATGTAGACAAGCATATTTTCTTAGAAAATGCGTATGTGAATTTTTCTAGAAACGTTTAAAAATAAACTATGGGTGTGATTCAGCTCAGAGTTGGCACACCTGCATTTATGTTTTACCTACACGTTTGTACAGAGACTCTCTTTTTGGCACTCAATGCATTCATTTGGATGGGTTTCTGGTCCCTGAATGTAGGCATTTTTTATTATTTTCACCTGACCTGTAGTATGTTCCTCCAAAAAGACTAGTTTTCTGCAGATGTCTTGGATGCCCCATGGAGGGCACCAGTTGACTTCTACCTGTAGAATCATAAAGAGCTATTCAATTTGACCTAAAATAGATAGCTATAATTGGTTACTTTTATACCAAGGAGTCTGTTGACTATAATGAGAGCACAGAGACCTATCTCATTTATATGCAGTTTTATACCTATCCTGTTATTATATCCTAGAAAATTAAAATTATCTGTTTCATAAGATACACAATTTTTTTTTCTATTGAATTATTACTTTTTCTTTGTATGGATTTGAGTAATAGATTGTAGCACAAGCACCTAATTGACCACTTGAAAAAAAAAAAACAACTCTTTTAATGTGTGCACAAATGTATTTCAGGAACATCTATTGGACACTGTGATTTTGAGTTTGATCTTTGTGGGTGGAAGCAAGATGAAAATGATGATTTTGACTGGAACCTCAGAACTGGCACTACTACAAAAATGGGCACTGGACCATCTACTGATCATACATTACAAGAGCCATCTGGTCATTATATTTTCATAAAGAGTTCATTTCTTCACTTGCCAGGACAGAAAGCTAGGATTTCTAGTCCTGTCCTAAGCAGAAGGAATAAAGACTGCAAGGTATGTGGGGCTGTGGTACTATGAGGAATGCAGAATTTTATTTCTGGGTTACACCAAGATAATATTCCAAAAATTAATAAAGATGATCACTGAAATATCTCTTGAGAAGAAACAAGCATATTCTAGAAAAGTCAGGGCCTGGTCTTATTTCCTTGAAGTCATAAGAATATGTATCTTGTTGCAGGAGAAGAATGAGTTATCTAAGTAAATAAGTATTCTGGGAGATTCAGATGAAGTTGACACTGAACACAGCATCTGATTTAGAATGTCTTATGTGACACATAAGACAGCCCTGAGTAGCATGAGTCTATGTATTGGTTTATGAATTTATGGATAAAACTGCAAATGGAAAGATTTATAACAGAAGGCTTTGTCATCAGCTCTCCTCTAGAGAATGGAGAAAAGTAAGCCTTGATTTTTCAAAACATCGCAACACAGTGATTTAAGCTTGATCATTTCTCTGCAAATATGGTTTTAAAAGTTTTCTAGTTTTGATATATCTTTTGCAGTATTTGCTAAAATATTAACTTGTAGTTTCATGAGACATCTTTCAGAACACATCTATCAGAACCCGCTAGAGGAACAACATGCTGACAAAGTGAATTTTCCAGAAAGTTGAACTACACATTAATTTGAAATGGTATTTTTCCAAATTTTCATAGTCCTTATGTGTCAAGGTAAAAATGACTTATATCTTGGTTTCTAACAACAGTGTCAAACACAAAATAGAAGTTTAAAAAGTAATAGTTGCCATTAATTCTAGTTACAAATACTATTAGTAACAATTTTAAAATAGCAATTAGAAATGGAGCTAAGTGTGTGTGCATGTATGTGTGTGTGTACACATGTATATATATATGCATATATACATATGTATGTGTGTGTGTATATGAATATATAGATAGATATATAAATAAAATTTACGTAGGGAGCGATTTTGTCCATAAATGGAGCTGCTGTGAGAGGGAAGGTGACACTTTCAACCTTTGGAAAATTCGCAAAGGAAAATTTATGAAGTTTTAAGAAAATTAGAAAAATAGGAATAGCTTAAAATTTTCAGGGTGAATTTGGGAATGGATTTCCAGCATTGAAGAAGTGACCTGAGAGAAAAAAACAAACAACACTGTAATGAAGAGCAAAAGGAGGTATTAGTATATAAAGTTATTTCAACATTTGATTTAAGATGGAGGAATTAATCTCTTAAATACTTAATTAAGATCCAGAACTTCATCTTAATAGATCAGACACTCTCTAAAATTATTTTACTCCATTCTGTGAGTTATTAATATTGAAAGGGAGTGTGAACAAATGCAGAATGGTCTAAGTTTTATGCCAGCCTAGAATCTAGGCTAAAGAATTTTGGAACTACCATGAGTAAAAACAACTTTCAGACTGTAACACATAAAGATATGTCCAAGTTGGCAAAAGGAAAGTTCTTTGGCTATATAACTTTACCCAGTTAAATAAGCTCAAGAGCTTTCTAATGAAGTGACCATAAAATACCCACTTTGATCTCCAGCATTTGGAGAATCTCCCCTACTGATGTCACACTTAGACTTCTTACTCCCTCTGTTAGAAATACTGGTTGAGTAACTTGCCAGAGAGATATATCTGTGTCTTAATATTTATGAAAGATGTAACATTCTGTTGAGTTTCTTCCTGTAAAATAGGTTATGTAATCATTTTATTTTGGACTTTTGTCCTCAGTGGTCTCATTTTTAAAGTTTGCTCTTACTTCTAATAACTAACTTTCTCAAGAGGATAATCTTGGTGGAGTATTTTTTTTAAAAGCCTTTGAATTGAACTCACTGTGTGATCACTTCAGTATGCTCAATGAATGAAGGCTGTTGTAGACTGAAATAATTAGTCCTAAACTATTTTTCTGTATATGCATATGACATCTCTGTTCAAAATGTCTGGTAATTTGCCTCTAGGTCCATTTATCTCCTACTCACTACTCAAGACAAAAAAAAAAACCTGTGAAGAGATAATCTGAAACTTGGAAAGTATTCTACTTATGCTGGAGATTCTTAAGCAGTTCATTTGATTTAAATACTTCTATTTGTCTAAAAAGTTTCAAAACTTTTTTTATAGATGAGAAAGTCAGGAAGTATTAAACATAAATGGCTTGATTTTATGATCCAGACAGAACTTAACTAGTTTCAAAATGTCAGTAGCAAATCTAGCCATTATAAAACATCTTCAAAATTTGAGCCATGATCTCATGCTTTCTCAATTAATTTTCTGTATTTCCAAAAATAGAGATTTTTTTAAAGTCTATTCACACAAGCTTGGAGATGTTTGCTTGTTTCCTTAGCATCATATTTGAAAACATTTCTTTCTCAACCTTATCCATTTTTATTCTGTAAACATAACTTTTCCACTATGTAACTTCTATCTGTGAAAAGCAAAACTTACATGCAAAGAAATGTAGAATAACTGAGAATGACAGCTACATTTCTGAATTAATGATGTATCAAACATTACATGCAATTGAGTGCTTGAAACATGACTATTGGAAACAACTGGTTTTGTCACACTTCAAATTATTTACAATAAAACCAGGTTTATGTACTTTCTACAGACAGAACTTCTGCATGCAGGATTTGGCCTCAAACCACCAGTCATAATTATGACATTTTTCAGTGCTTTTTGAAGGTTCTGACCACTCCTGAAACTTTCGTTTAGGCAACATCTTCTTAGCAGATCAGACAGTCCCTTAAAATATTTTACTCCTTTCTATGAGTCATTAGAGAAGCAAATCCTACATTATGTGGTACAACAGACTTATTTTGGCATTTAGGCCCATTCAGATCACTGGAAATGAACATTTACAACAGTGAGACAACAGCGTTATGCAGAGAAAACAGATATACATCAGCAAGTATAAAGAGAGGTACATTAAAAAGAAGTTTATTTGTATACAAGACTCTCAGAAACTTACTTTCTACTGAGAGTCTTTCCATGGATTTCCAGTCTTCAAAAAGAATGGAAAGCCAAGGACAATTGTCCAAGCAAAAAGAAAGTGAGACCATCTCAAAAGAAATGTGGGACAGGAAAGGGAGAATTCTGCATCACAACATCAGTGACAAATAATTATATTATCTGGAAATGCCAGCCCATAAGAAAACCAGTAAATCCAGATATACAACTGTGGAATAATGAAAAAATCTTGCTGAAAATACTTTTAAAAACTTCATTACTTTCTTTGTATTAGCATTCACTGCAGGACATTGAGTAAGGATACTGTCCTGAGAGCTGCTCCTTAAAACCAAAGTTGAAGCAGTGCTGCTGGAGACTTTGGTGCCAAAACAAATGGTGTTGAAACAAAGTCTTAAATTTAGTTTCAAGAAGTAAGCGAAAGCATATGGTATATATTGTGATTGTGAGAGAATTTAAGAATGAAGACAAAGAATTTTAATAAGAAACATGAAATATGTCATTAATATCAGCAATTCCTTTATGGTATGCACAGTAGAATGTGTGGGAGGTGCTGTTTGTTTGGTTTTGCAATTATTTTATTTTATGTATATTTTTGCATCATAACCTTTCCAATTATGTTTCAGTAATAGAAAATTAGTTATAAACAGAACTAGTTGTTATGATTATTTCAGTTTTCAAAAATCTATCATGAATTATTTGGGATAGACCCGAAAAGATTAAGTAGCCAACTGATGAATGACAAAATCCAGAGAGACTTGGAGAACTAAGACTAGAGATCTAGCCTACATTCTCGTTCAAAGAAAATGAAACATAAGAATGAATATTTCACATGCATTATAGTTCAAGCCTGAACAATGTGGGGCACCAGTCCTGAAAGGACTTGGATACATGCCTAAAATTAGATTTGTTCATAACCGTTATCAAGATGACATTACTACTACCTAATATGTCTAGAAATTACATAATAAAACAGAACTATATGTTGACTTTAATATAGAAAACTATTTAATGTAGTTGAGATAAGGTTATTTCAGATAAATGCAAATTAGAGAAAGTAATGCTGGAAGCTGGAGAAGGGGGATGGATATGAATTCAATGGTCATAAATGAAAGGCAAATAAACAAAACACAGACTGGTAGTTTTGAAAAGAGCTGTAGCCAATCAAGAGCAGTGTGGTGGGCAGTGTGAAAAGATCAGCTACCATTTAATGACAGTCAGAAAATCAAATAAAATTAATGAGTAGTGAAGACAAATAGAAATTAAACATAAATGTGAAAATTATTATATAGTTTAAAGATATACACAAGGCACTGACCATGACTGGAGATGAAGATGAATAGACAAATCTCATTTAAAAAATAATTTTAAGAAAACTTGAGTAATTGCAGCGTAGGAAATGAGTAAGTGAATAGAAAGATTTCCATGCAGGAAAACTGACATAAAAACTATATTTGACTACTTCATTGCACAGGAGACATTCTGAAAGTGAATATAATAAAATTTTAAAAATAGTGTTAACACAAAGTCCTTGGTAGTTTTGCTAATCAATAATTAGAGAAAGTCAATTAAATAGAAATGTGGGTTGTTGTTTGTTTTGGGTTTTTTTAATAATATATTTATGCAATACAATACACTGCATAAGTCTGTGAAATCCTATAGCACCAGGTAACACAAAGGGACATAACTTTACATTTATAGAGGTATAATAATATTAATTATTATGCTTTTATAGCTACAATAAATAAGAGAGTTTTTATTCTTTAGGGCTTGTGCTATGCATTGGACAAGGAAGAAATTAGAGCATTTGACATTTTCTCACATATTATGGCATGAATTTCTTTCTTTCATGTTGCTACATAATTCTTGGCTATATTCTGGTCTTTTTCAGAAACAAGACATTGCGTTAGATCAAATATTAATCTGATCAAATACAAGTATTCCTGTGTTGCTCTTGAATTCAAAATAACTGAGAGAGCATTTAACAGTGATGACTTGTCACTTTTTTAAAATGTTTTGTATGTACTTGATCTTACTGTTGAACTTCATAGTTTGTATTCCCCATTTTTACTAAAAAATCTCACTGTTTTCTAATCCAAGCACCTCTTGGGTTTATTTTAGTTATTCTTTTACATGTATGCATTCCATGCATTTTTGCTCCTATATTAGATTATGCTATTTTCTGATTACAAATTCTATAATCTAACACAGACAAATTTATAACCAGAAAATATTCAGTAAACTGAAATTTCCTTCTACATTGTAAATGGCACAGCTTTAGTCCTCTATATCCTTATTAAGTATTTTCATTCTTTCTGCAATTGTTATTGCAAGAGTTATTCAAGGTATCAGCTGTCACAGGATTGTAATACTGGCTTATAAATTTGGCTTATGGATTAGTTAAAAAAAAAATCACTATTAAGACTTTTTGTGTGCATTTTAATTAAATTGTTTTTGAATCAGTAAAATTAAGGCTATTCTGACTGCCACTAATGATGATCCATTCAATAATTAGTGTAAATACAATAGCAGAATATGTCTGAAATCACATATTTTATACTTGATGCTATTGTTCTCTTTAACAGATAATTTTCTATTACCATATGTACGGAGCTCACATTGGGTCATTGATTGTCTACCAGAGAACTACAGTGAAACATGAAAAAATTCTTCTTAATCTTACTGGAAACCAAGGAAATTTCTGGCAGCGCAAGGCACTGACTGTAGCTGGAACTGGAGATGAAGATTTCCAAATTGTCTTTGAAGGGATAGCTGGAAAAGGTCCTAAAGATGGCATAGCACTTGATGACTTCACATTTTCCAAAGAGTGTTTACCACCTCAGGAGTTTTTACCACAAGAACCCACTATGCTGCCTCCAACAGGTATGCTTCAGCTAGGGACAACCAGTCTATGTCTGTAACTAATGCTGTTTAGGCACCATATCCATCTTCTTTCTCTGTGGAGAAGTACTAGCATTGGTGTAATTATTTGCATCATCCCCACTTACTGCACAAGGGAAATAAGACTCAGAAAAACTTTACTAAAAATAATAAGGTTCTGATGGGGATGGATCCCAGGGTAAGAGCTACTCCTGAAAGCACTAATTACTAATATTTTCTTGAACACAAATTATGAAGGAGAAACTTTTCTGGCAGAACAGGACAAATCTCTTTCCTCCTTCCACACTTATCACCACAGCTACTGAAAGATAAACCCTCAAAGTAGAATTTAGGAGATGCACTTTGCTCCTGGGCCTACTACACATTTTTTGCATGCCTACAGCAAGTAATTCTATCTCACTTCCCTGTCTTTCTGATCAATAAAACAAAGTTAATATTTTCCAATGCCAAGGACTACCAGGATAATGGATTATCAGTTTAAGTGAGCTGCTTTTCTTTGTTACTGCTGCTAATGAGTTGCCTTTTGCTTTAGGATATCAATAAGCACTGCTCAGGCATTGGGAAATAACATTAATGGGACTATATCAAACCTAAGAAATTACACTGTATTTTGTGCACAAAAAATAAGCATGAAATATATGGGCAGTGTTTTCCAGATATATCTCCAATAATTTTCCAGTTACAGTATTGGCTTTTTACTTCTGTCGAAACCGTTACAGGAATTCATTGCAAATGAGATTGGTATTTGAAAGTTCAACTTTGTATGAATGTTACCCCAAGAGGAGCACTAGCTGAGATTTCTGTATCTTTTTTTTTTTTAAAGTGTTTTCAGACTCCATCCTCTTAAAGGAAGATACAGATCTTATGGTAAAGTTAGAAACTTTAAAAGCTTTGGTTTTGATAGTAAAGGGAGTTCCAAAACACTTTTATGATGTATATAATAAAAAAGCTACTAAAATCTCTGAAAAAACCCAACAGAGACTGATTTTCTAGTGTAGCTCATCTAAGATATACCTTACAAACTTCGTAGATTCACAAAATGTTGAGGCAGCGGTCTAAATTCATCTTTATGGTGAACAATCTTTTCCATATCAGCAATTTTAACTTGTCCCAGATAGGAGTTTACAAGCCACTGAGGACTGAAACTTACAGCTACTATTCAGCAGTGTTATCTGTTGGGCCATTGCTTAAAATGTGGGGTTAAAAACCTGAGTGTGAAATCTGTGGGATCAAGCACTGGCTGGGTGGTCGGGCCCAAGGAGTGGTGGTAAGTGGAGTCAAATCCAGCTGGCAGCCCGTTACAAGTGGTGTTCCTCAGGGTTCACTGTTGAGACTGTTTCTGTTTAACATCTTTATTGATGATCTTGATCAGGACATTGAGTGTATCATCAGTAAGTTTGCAGATGACACCAAGTTAGGTGGGAGTGTTGATCTGCATGAGGATTAGGAAGCTCTACAGAGAGACTTGGATAAATTAGATCATTGGGCTAATGTTAATGGTCTGGGCTTCAACAAGGCCAAGTGCCGGGTCAGGCCTCAACAACCCCATGCAATGTTACAGGCTTGGGGGAGTCTGGCTGGAAAGTGTCTGGTAAAAAAGGACCTGGGGGTTCTGATTGACAAGCAGCTGAATATGAGCCAGCAGTGTGCCCAGGTGACCAAGAAAGCCAATGGCATCCTGGCTTGTGTTAGAAATAGTGTGACCAGCAGAAGGAGAGAGGTGATTGTCCCCCTGTACTCAGCACTGGTGAGGCCACACCTGCAGTATTGCATCCAGTTTTGGGCACCTCAATTCAAGAGAGATGTCAAGGTGCTGGAGCAAGTACAGAGGAGGGCAACGAAGCTGGTGAAGGTCCTAGGGAAAAAATATTATGAAGAATGTTTCAAGGAGCTGGGTATGTTTAGTTTGAGGAAGAGGAGGCTGAGGGGAGACCTTATCAGTCTCTACAACTACCTGAAAGGACATTGTAGAGAGGTTGGTGCTGGTCTCTTCTTACAGGTAATTAGTGATAGAACAAGAGGGAATGGCTTCAAGCTGCAACACGGGAGGTTTAGAATGGACACTAGGAAAAAAAAGTCACAGAAAGAGTGGTTAGACACTGGAATAGGCTGCCCAGGGAGGTGGTTGAGTGACCATCCCTGGATGTGTTTAAGGGTCATTTGGATGTGGTGTTGGTGGATATGGTTTAGGGGAGAACTTTGTAAAGTAGGGATGATAGTTGGACTCAGTGATCCCAAGGGTCTTTTCCAACCTGAATGGTTCTATGGTTCTAGGATTCTTTGATTCTATGATTCTGTACTCCTGCCTACTGAAATATTCTGAGCAGTGGCAAAATGCATGTTGGAGGCTATGCAAAGTGCTCTGTCATGTAACTTTATAAATGAGAGCCAGCTAGAATGACCATGATGATCAGCTGCAAAAATCTGGACTCCTAGACTTCACTGCTTATATGGAGACAAAGGAGAGTTTAACCAAAAGTGAAACACTTATATGCATTACTCAAATTTTTTAAGTTTCTGAGGATGAAGAACATCGTACAGCAGATATCTGCTCCTTTCTTGTCTCTAGCTAGAGAGAATATTTCCTAAGAAAGTTGAAATGTTATCTCTCTAGATCATAGCCTTTGAGGTCTATTCTCATAACACAACAATGCAGAATCAATACTGGTGTATATTTTTCTAGCTTGTTACTATGCTTCTTATCCTGTATTTGGATACTTTTCCTTTTCTTAGGACTTGCAGAGAATGTTTCCTTAATTTTAGGTATTCAAAATAGCACAGTGAATAGTAACCATCACAATATCTTCCTCGTCTTCACCCAAATGAAATTTAGTTATTCAGTGTTCTTTTTCACAGTTTGAAGAGCTTACTTCGTAGTTTTTATGACATAACAATCTACAACTGGTAATCTGCAAATTGAACAAATCACTTCTTCCATCACTTTTTAAAATAACTTCTTCCATCGGCTTTACAAGGTGTCATCATAGAGCCTCAGACTCCCCTTTTGTTGACTCTACTCAGACCAGTTCAGTACCATTTTTGCATATGGAACTACAATAAAACTATTTCACACCTGGATACTGCAGTTATTAAAGACTGAGGCACTGACACTAATTTAGATTCAAGACATTAGACTCACATTGAATGGTCTCCGACAGGTAGTACTGTGGAAATGATCCAGTATTACTGTGCAAATGTTTCACAACAGAGGGTGAAGATGATGGCTGATACCAACAGGTTACCTTCAGCAAAAAATGTAAAAGGTCAGAATACTGCTTTCAAAATGCTTGGAATCAAGAACCTATAAGTAATTCATAACTGTTATGGGAGAAGGCCTTCAAATACAGTTTCTAGTCTAACCCGTGTTTATTCTGAAGATCTTTTATTTCTTTTCAGGACTTTAGTGTAATTAAATTAATGACAGATTGCAATATTCTGTGTGGTTTATTCAGCACTGTCATTGTTTACAGACAACCAGTACAAGATTTTTATCTTGATAAAAATGTTTATGAATTGGCTGCATAAAGCTTTATATAACAACTCTTTACTTTGGTGCTATTACAACTCAGCTTCAGGATATGTAAAGCATCATTTCTATATTATGTCAGAGACTAGACTGTGCCTTGTATGACAGAAAGATTTCCAAAATAGTATTTGTGTTAAGCAACCGTCCATAAGGCTGAATTAAGTTAGAAAGTCTGTTGCTAGCACAACAATAGCCAAAAGTCTGTCTTCTGACAGATGCCTTTGCAGTTGTAA
Source organism: Apus apus (assembly GCF_020740795.1). Lineage (NCBI taxonomy): Eukaryota > Metazoa > Chordata > Aves > Apodiformes > Apodidae > Apus > Apus apus. The sequence continues at coordinate 20,322,650 of NC_067283.1, read as the reverse complement.
AGGATGTGGTATTTTTAAGTTTTCTGTTTGTGGAATAAATGATTGCTCTGGATTAGACTAACATTACATAAAGATAATGCTTTTGTCTTAATCATTCATACTGTCTGGAAAAAAATGAGCAGAACTATTTGATCTCACTTGGAGATGTTAACAGTGTAAGTGACAATAGAGCATGAAAGTTTCAAATGTAGCTATTGTTACTTGCAGAATCTCACCTCAAACCACTTATGCTGACTTTACAGATACCTTTTTCATCTTTCTTTTTCATTCTCTGACAACAAACATGACTGTAACAAAGAAGAAAGGAAAAAGTTAACCATATTAGAAGCTGTGTTTCTTTGAGGTACTGAATGGCTAAAGAGCTTTTTGGTATCTTTCTCTTCTAGCTCTTTCACACTTTTAATCCCACCTGCACAAAACTGAGAATATTCCAGAGTACTTTCATTCGTACTTTAAGTTTATATTTTTGAATGTTAATACTGCTTTAAGGGAATAAAATGACATTCATAAATAGTAGAAGTCTTGAGTTGAACACAGATATATATAATTAATTTTCTTGCCCTTTGAATAGTAAGAAGTCACATCAATTTAAAGCCATCCCTCGACCATCTAATAGTGTATAACTTGTCAAAAAAACCCACAACAAAACAAAACACCATAAAAACAGTTACTGGAAGAGACTTCTGAGGTCTTGTGGACATATAATACACTGAGTGCCCATCTTGCCTTGGGCTTTCCTTATCCTTCAGAATTTCTGTTAACCTTAAAAACAGCAAAGCACAATGTTAGGGTACACTCTCTGTGTCACTCATTGAGTATGTCTCAAAGTGCATTGAGTGACTGATAACTAATAATCCTTTTCTATTGTGAAATAGTAAATGCCAGCAAATGGAACAAAGAAGATGCTTCAGTGCCCTGTCATGAACAGAGACAATGATGTTGAACAGTGATAGGCTACCTTGGTGTTCATATTTTTGGTTCTTAACAGTTTTGAGGATGAATATTACTGCATCTGACTACTGGAAAAGAATTTTCATGTGTCTATATATGAAAATGGACAAGATAAGAAGTCAGCTGAGGAAATTTTTGTTTATCAGTACTTTGTTGTGGGAGAAACTTAGAAGGTTAACAGTTTCTTCCCAAAGCCCCTTCTGCAAATGAAGTCAAGCTGTTGTTTTTTTAAAAGTTTGGAATGCTCAGAATGCCAATCAATATGTCAAGGCACTTGAGAGGCTTGCAAACCCAAAAATTCAAATGTTTGCTCTCAAACCTAGAAAAACCAGATGATTTACAAAGAAATCTTTCATAATATGTAATAGTTTTTAAGTTTTCCTTTTTTCCCAGCATTTCAACTTCTAAAAGCCTTGAAAATTTCATGTAATTTCTAAAGCTTTCCTTTTTAAATGAGATGTTTCTTTCACCTTCCTGTGCTGACAAGTCATTGTTACTATGCGTCATCAACTGTGATGAAAGCACTCTATGTCCTTGGGTAATACTGGTGAGATGTTAGAGGAAAGATGTTCTTGTTAATTTAATTTTTTTTTTAAAGAACGCATACAATTCAGCCATACAGTAATGTCAACTCAGAGCAAGACTGATAATGCAGTAATTGTTGCAGGGAAAAAACTCAGAGATGTAAACTATCTAGAAAGCTCCTATCCCTGGAATATCAGATTTTTGGCCTGCTCATTCATTACTCCAGCCTCCATGCCAGATTATGGTTCTACAGGAACTCTAGCTTTGATGGAGGAACAAGTATAGTTTTAGCTATTTAAATGAAATATTTTGAAAATATTTTGAAGCAGGTCTAGCTTTTCAAGCCTATGTACGTGTCATTCTGCTACTTCTGAGAATTGTAAGCTATCCGATAAATTTGATTGCCTGTGGGTTTGGAAAACATAGATGATGATGACATTAAATATAAGTTTAAGAAGCACAAGCTTGGAATACATTTATCAACAATCTGTTTCCTGTCATTCTAAAAAAAAATTAACTTGCTGGTGATTTAAAATCAGTGCTGATATAAAATAAGAAATGAAAAAGAAGCAAGTTTAAATTATGAGAATTAAGTGTTAAATGCTTATGACCAGAGCCATAACTGGTGTAATTCCATATACAACCATATTTTTAAAATTCTCTAGAAGTTATGATCTTCTTTATCTCAATCAGTTTAATTATCATACTTAATTTATTTCCAATAAGCTCAACAAGCAATAAAAATATTACTGTGATACAGAGTGATGTAAAAAAAAAAACCTACCTCATTGAAAGTCCTGTTGTGACACAGGTTATGTTTTCAAATATTAAAGAATTATGTAGTCCCCTCTGGAATTGCTTCTTTGAGAACACAGGCATTGCCAGAGTTTGAAGCTGACATGAATAGCACACATAGATGCTGTTCCTTAATACGAATATATTTTCTGAAGTTTTTTGCTGGCCTGCCTCAATACTGCAACCTAAATAACATGTTATCTTTTTTAGTATTCAAATTTCATTAGTGTAGAAGACAAACCATATTTCATTTCTTCTAGTAAGATTATTTTCTGTCTTGATGTTTGCAGTTATATTATTTTCAGAATACATTTAAAAGAAACACGTCTATAAAATAAATGTGATTAATCCTTGTCTTAATTACATACTTTGATATAGAAAGATTTTCCTCAGGGTATATGAAACAAGGGGATTATTGACTGGGGCAGTTGTTTTCCTCTGTTGTGTAAGTCAGAGATTATTGATCTGAAAGACACAACAGCTCCTTTGGGTACACTGCAGCCTAGTGTGTTGATGCAGTTACCACATAGGGCAAAAAGCCTACCTGCTGATAATCTTTAAGAATGTCTGCTTGGAGGAAAAAGTTACTGAACCTTGCTAAGGAGAAGTTCCTCTTAATTAAATATCTCTATTATTCCCACAAGCATCTATATGACAGAATGTTTGGATTGTTAGGATTGAGAAAAAGCAGGGAAAGAAAGAGACCTCAAAAAATACCTACTTTTAATTTTGGGGGGCTTTTTTATTTGATTTGGTTGGGGTTTTTTTGTTTTTCTAGTTATAAAGCCTTAGAAATCTGTCATTTAAAGAGAAAACATACTGTGCAAGTACATCCAGAAACAAGTCATGTTACAGACTTGGTTAGAAAGTGTAATATCACTCATTACACATGCTTCAGAAAAGAAAGACTTCCCCTCTCAAGTCCTTTTTTTTTTTTTTTTTTTTTCTTCTTTGCAACCTGAAAGGGAAGCAATGTAACAAAAGGACCTCAAAATACAAAGGTTATTTTATTGCAGTTATTGATTGTGATGAGCAGCAAGGAAAAGTATTTCCAAGCGTGGACTGTATTCTGAAATTTAAATTTTTAGTTTGCAGACAAAATTACTTTTTTTCTTACATTCTTAGTGCAATCATACAAAAAGAAATTAGGGTTATAATAACTAGCTCCTAATAATAGATGCCATTTGAATTAGGCAGCAATTTCACAAAAAATCCCTGTCTCCCTTTGGGAAACAGCACAGATGATAAAAAACCTGAAGCAGATTGACAGAGAGGAGAAGTTCCTAGTGGACTCTGACTGTTTTGCAGTTCGCAACAATTAGACACTGGCTACATCAATACAGCTACTTCATTCTTTTGGCCAGGACCAATTTTGGAGATTGTGTATTAATAAAAATCACACTGATGTTTTCATAAACTTGTAACTGAACTTCAAACATGTCTGCAGCTCTGGAGACCTTTGCCTGATGTTCTTGACTTTCAGTCATTATCAGGTGTTTATTCTGGCTTGCTTCTTTCTGTTTAGGACTTTTGCCTTCTTTGAGCAAGTGTTAGAAGCCAAATCATACATTGTCTGCTAGAGCAGACATGATACATACTTCTATCTTACGAAGAAATCAGAATTTAAAAGTGAAAAATTTCCCTGGAAAACTTGCTAGTTATTTTGATAGTTTTCCAATATTCATTTGTATTTATTTATTAAGATAAGTATGTGGTAGGAGGAGTTTCTACTTTAAAAAGAGGGGTTAATCCTTGTTTTCTTTAGCTAACATCTAGTGATTCAACATTTGTTTTCACTTTACCCAAAGCAGACAAGTGTGGAAGTGTTTTTTTTCACTTTCTTTGAGTAATTTGTAATTCTGAGTCTGACATAAACAAAGTCTTAGGAATGGAAGCTGCCAGCACACCAACTGCATACATCATGTCTTATTTTCTTTTTGTTACTAAGTCTGGTATTCTGATCTCTTCATAAAATCCAGCCTTCTGTGAATTTCATTTACTTCCATCAGGTCTTCCTTTAAATTAAGGTAGTGTGTATAGAAAGATAATTTTAGTGCCATGTGATTATTAGTATGAATTAATTCAAATACTTCCCTTACTTGTGTAACTTTTTTTTTTTTTTAATAAAATTGTATTTGTGCATTTATTTCTGGCAGAGCAGAATTGAAAATGGAAAATGGGAGAGTCTTTTCCAGAATTTTGTGTCTTCCTTCCTGATCACATAATGTACCAAAGGGGCTGCTTTTATCCAGAGCCCTGTAGGAACTGATCTGAAATGAAAACATGAAGCTTGGAAATGGATCCTGTGAAATGAGTTCTATAATTTTTAGGCTGTACAAAAGCAGAATTATCCCTCAATAATGCCAGAAATACTGCACAAAAGGACGGCATCACCCCACTGAACTTGTCGGGGAAAATAAAAAAAAAAAAAAAAGAAAAAAGAGAGAAACCCATTAAAAAGGCAAACCTCTGTGGTTAAAATAGAGAAGCTTTTTCTTCAAATTTGGGCTGCTAAACTAAGCTTAACTTCGTAGCTAAAATGAAATGATTTAATCCTACACCACATGAAAGGAGACTGTCAGCAATTAAGTCAGACTACAAAGCTTTGTTAGTTAAGTAATGCCTGGCTGGAACTTGCCCTCAAAGGCAGTAATTTATTTAGGCAATCTCTTGACAAAATACAAAAGAAATAAACTGATAATGGATTGGTACTTCACGGGAACCAAAGGCTTTTAATAAAACTGCTCAGACCACCCTCCTCCTCCTAAATATCAAACTCTCTGAGATGTAACCTTCTAATAACCTTGCTGGGATGCACAGCAGTGTGATTCACCAGGACAAGCCCATTCTTCTCTTTTCAGGCTCCTGCTCACATGGCTACTGGCAGTGTCATAATGGCAAGTGTTACAGACCAGAACAAAGCTGTGATTTTGAAGACAACTGTGGGGATAATACAGACGAGAGTGAATGCGGAACTTCCTGCACTTTTGAGAATGGCAGATGTGGCTGGCAAAATTCCTTGGCAGACAATTTCAACTGGGTGCTAGGGGTCAGCTCGCCTCAAAGTCTTAGACCCCCTGGGGACCACACACTTGGAAATCGAACCGGTAGGTTGTCAGTTCACAAATGAGTTGTAATTGTCTTCATGGACCTTCTTGTACCTCCCTTCAGAGGCAACAGGAGGGTTCTAACACATCAAATAGTTTTTCATTTTTAATGAATTAAATGTGTAACAATATCAAAATAGTAATTACTGTTGTAAAATTACTTTAAGAAAAATGGATTTTCAGTTGTTTTTCCTTTAATTATTGCTGTATGAATCAAGTGACATAATTTTGAGATCTACCGGGTCATTTCCTGGTGGCCTCAGTTAGTTGAATTTTCTTTCCAAGGGCAGCTGTGAAAGCTTTTGTTTTCCTCCAAACAAAAGTAATTTGCCTGAATTTAAACAGGTGTGAACAAACTACAGCATTCCTGCATTCAGTCCAGCCTTGCCACATTATCCCAGCAGACACTGATGCTATGGTATGATGTGCTTTTGAAATCTCACAGTGTTTATGTATGTGACTTTTTTAATAAACAAAATAACAAATGTAGAAAAAAAAAGTTTTCATCTACATTTTATAATTAGTTTTTTACAAAATATCATTAAGATGTCACTACACCTAAGCAGAGGTTATCTAGTATATGACCTGTATGGGAAGTATATACTTCACATGTCTCTGCATTTGCTTTGTTGAGTTTTAGAATCTATTTTGAAAGTCCAAAACAATTTTTCAATAATACATCTTTTAATTTCAGGACACTTCCTATATCTTGAGACCACTGCAATAGCCCTGAAAAATGAAAAAGCCCATGTGAAAAGTTCCAGATGGAAAGAATCAAGCAGGACTTGTGTGATGAGCTTCTGGTACTTCAAGTCATCAAAAGCCACGGGACATATTCAGGTTCTGATTAAGGTAATAAAGAAACTTTTCTCTTTTGAATATCTGATATCTGAAAGGGTGTATGTGCTCCAGCAGAGTGCTTTGGCACTTGGCGTTCTGTTCTTTGACTTGCAGACTGGAATAGTTCCACGGACCTCCTAGTTCTGTGCTGGTTTCTATTATTCTAGTCTGTTAAAAATGGTTTTACTGTTTCTCTTCCAAAAGAACTTTCTCTGAAAAACCACAGAAAATCTTTAAAAAAATCTCCTTCTATTTTCCCTTTTCACATACAGTACCTTTCTCTTTGATATTCTCCATATGAGAGCTATTTTCATCTTTTGCTGTCATCCCTATTGGTACCTATTAGTATGCAACCCCATCATTCTGATACAATAATATCCACCAAAAAACTGAATTAGTAACCTGCACACAGTGGAAATCAAATGCAAAAATATAATGGCATTGAATTTTTTGTCTTTTCGTGTAAACAGGAACAGAATATATAACAAATTTTCGGTAGAAATTACATTTTCTTCACTAAATGTGGAATGATTAAAAAAAATCTGAAATAAATTAAAAATATTTAGTTATTCGGTTACAAGTGAAAACCAGACACATTTTTTGAGAACTGGCTCATCCATTTGCTGTTTATTAAAAAGAAAAGGCATTAAATGCCTGTAAAAACAAGCTTTAAATGATAATAGAATTTGGAGTTAAATTTATAAACTAATGATCAGTATAGCAAAAGCATATAATTCACCTCCCTGTCCATGATGTGCATTTTGATGTCTTGGAGCATTTTAATGGTGTTTCAACAGAATGACCCAATATGACACTTTTTTGGTGTAGAACAAACCTTTGCAAGTGAGAGCTAGTGGGTTTTTTTGCTTTCGTATGTCTCAGCAGGGAGTTCTGGCTATTCAAGAATAAATCATGGCACAATTTATTTGCCACATGTCTGTTATCTTGTCTTTCTTCAATGCTGATTATAAAATATTGGGATAGAAATAATTTTGATGCAGTTAGATTTCTGTTTTATTTCCAATGCACATGTTGGCTGCCTTAACTTTTAATGATAAATTTTATGTTGTCTTTGAAAATACATTGCTAAAATTGCTTTCTCAAATATTCTGGATATTATGAGAATAATTTAAAAGCCTGAAAGATAAAACACTTCAATAATCTTCAACATCTGAAGGCACAACCCAGACTATCTGTCTGAAACATAAAACCAATGAGCCCTTTGACAGCCGTTAGGAGATTTAGTAATGGGTTAGTCCAAACACCTACAAATTACAATAGGCCCCTCATCAAACACCTACAGAGATAAGGAAATGTTTTTATTTTTTTCCTAGAAAAGCATAAATCCATAAGGGAGGTAAGTAGATGGAAAATAAATTAATTTGTTGTTTGCAAATAATGTTTCTTTGGTAAGGTGTTAAAAAATGAATAAAAAAATAGATCCCATTACTTACAATGAATAAGGTGCAAAAATGAACATTTACTTTAAATAAAAGTTCACAAATGACCTTTAAAGGTCCCTTCCAATGCAAACTATTCTATGATTCACTGTACTCAAATATTTGCATTCGCAGTTTAAGAATATTACATATCATACTACTAAAGTAGTATCTCAGATTATGATATAACCAGTAACAAATTCATTTGCTAGGGGAATTTATCTGCATTTACTGTTGTTTGTTGTTTTTTTTCCTCGAATTGTAGTACAAATTCTTTATATACACTTCCCAGAAAATGGAATAATAATCCAACCAAAATGTTGGACCATTAAACTAGTTGCAAAAATACAGTATTATTCAAGTCAACCCCCTGAATATTTATGCAAATGAAAGATGATAACATTACATCTATTTATGGAGATGGCAATATCCAGCTTACTGTCCAACTAAATTGAAATTAAAACATGTTTCATAGCAGTGCAAAAGCTCACCAGGCAAACAGAATATTACCAGAAGAGATCTGGATTTAACTGGTCAAAACTTCGCAACTACAGTGAGATTTTGATGCGCTTCTAATCTCTGTGGCAGTTGTAAGAGAATACAATCCATTGCAGGGGATATTCTGCATTTGAAGGCCAGCATAATCACTATGTCTGTTTTAGCAGTGGCAATGGGGTTCCCCATTGACACTCAATACTGGTTTATTTTGACTTAGAAGAAACAGGGTTATTTTTTACACGTGCTTCTAAAGAGGCAAGCAAGAAAGTTTAGGTGAAATGAATTATACATGTATTGTTTTGCTGATCTGAACATAAGTTTCCTACTGCTGATAAAGTTGTTTCTGTCACAGTACCACAATAGGAAATGAACAGCAATTGAAGGATAAAACAACTTGCTGAAGATCATTTTTGTGGGATTAATTGTCCGGCATATAGACACTGACATTAGAAAAGATAATTTAAGATTTAATACAGTTAGGGAGGATCTTTTTCGAGATTTTTAAGTAAGCCTCTAAAAAAGAAATACGCAGATGCATAAAGAAGGTGAAACCCGCCATTGGGAGCTACCTCCCCTGACTGTGACAAGGCCAATACACAGGGTCTCATTAGGAAGCTCCAGAGGACCTTGCTCAGGCATTTGTCACAGTGAATTAATTCCATCCAGCTTCAAATGAGCAAAGACATAATGATATTCAGGAAGATGAGAAGTCCTAGCTAGCTCATGGTAAATGAAGCAGGGCCTCATTGACACTGCTGGAGCAGCAGACTAACTTGGCCAGAGCAACAGGCAGCTGGAGCCAGCAGCCAGTGTCCACCAGCTGCTCACAGAACCTGTGACCTGCCTGCTGGGCTGCTGCGGCTTCTCAACAAAAGCTGGAAGCCATAACAGTTGTTGTCTTGATATTGGTACTGTTTTTAACTAGCCTAAGGTAGAGAGGAAAGGGCTAGTGCTTTAGAAGTGTATATCTTAGCAGGTGCCATGGCTCAGGTATAGACGACTCATGGCAATTTTTGTAATTTCCTGGTTATTTTTAGTGGAACAGCCCACAGTCCTGAGCTGTCCACAGGAAAACCTGTAACAGAGATGCCAGCTGTTTTTCTCTGGACATTTGTATTTTCAGGATCAAGTAGTTTAAAGTGAAGCTTTTGCAAATCAATATCGTGGACCCTGCTTCTATGAAAAGTCACTCTAGAATAAAGTCTGAGGAGACAACTCGTTCTGTCTCACTGCTTAAAAGACTGTGTATTTCTACATTGATTCTTCTCACTGGCTGCATGAAGAACAATCATCTCCTCAAATTATTGAAGTTACAGATTTCATTTTGTTCAGGTAGCCTGAAAGCTAATGTGATACCTGCACACAGCTAAAGGAAGAAAGTTTAAATTTTCAAAGATTTGCTTGAATATTTTACGTAAGAGTCTGCTGAACTTCAAAGCATGCTTCAAACACTGTAGGCAATGTGGAAATTTTTCACTTGCCCACTAAGATACAATAAACTTTTCTAGACGTATTATTTTAATCTAATGCAAAAGTGTAGTTTTTTTATTACTCTGTATTAGTGAAGTAGATATATAAACATGCCTAGCTATGTATTCCATAGCATACATTTATCTTTTTTTCCCCTTTGAATCCTAGTATTTTGCCTATTTCAAATAGTTGCCCTTTATTAAATCCACCAAAATACATTTTTGAGAGAATTTAGTTGCACATGGCAGCAGAGGGGTAATGGCCTTTATTTAAAAACTACCTGTAGCTCTCACAAGAGACACGGTTTTATATTCTGTACTCTTTCTTGACCTGTGAATTGTTATTAAAAGCTGCATTTGAGTCAATGAAATGTCTAATCTGACTATGAGGGAGAATAAGGGAATACTACTTTTAGCTCCAGGAGCTTTAAAGGAAACCAGTGGGGATACTGTGAAATACAGTATTGTAGAGAAAGAAAGGAAGATAAACATTTATGGCAGCTTTACAAGAGCAAGATGATTTTATATATACATTTCCCAAATTGAATGCAGAATCTGAAACAGCAGTTTCCACCTTTTTAGACATTATTTTGCACCATGTTGTCATAGTCATAGATTTTGATCCCTTGACATTAATCATATCTCAAATTGAGACTGAGACAACAATTAAATAGAAGTCAGTTTCAAGTGGAAGTATCATTTCTCCAAAAGAGTTTACATAGAAGGGACAAACAAATGTGCACAAAAGTATATAAGGGCAGACACTATTAAAAACATTATATTTTCTCAAATGAGTACATTAGCAAGTTATTTTAATCTTCTTAACTGCAAATTATTGGAAGCATATAATTAATTGTACCCTTATACTGCAACCAGATGTAAGAATACATTCCAAAGAACTGGTGTGCTAGAATAATACATTTCTGCATGCTTTGGAGAAAAAAACAACAAAGCCCACAGCATTTGAAGAAGGGTTAAAGAATCATCGTTGTATTTTGGAATCCTGTTTGTGAAGACAAGAGATTAATCAGAGGATTTGCAATTTAAAATCACTGTTTCTAGAAAAACATATTAAAAACATCATTAATTTGTGAATTATTAAATATTTTTTGTTTAAATTATTTGGAAAATTGACCTTTTTCTCCCTTAGGAGATGAGGACAACAAGTAGTAAAGGATTAGTGTGACTATGGGCATGTCTCTGTCAGGCAGGGCAGTGGCTAGTGAGAAATATGAGCAGGCTGACAGATTTAGGCAGCACAATGCACAGCGAATCATTGAAGCAACAAAACCCAATAGCAAAAGCAAAAAAGCCCATAACATTGCAGCTGGAATCAAAAGCCTTGCAACTCAGGGCACTATCAGATTTTGTCTTCCAGCCTGGCACCGTATTGCACAATATGACATAGAGGAAAAAAATGTACTTTTGGTCTCCACACTGCACAGATGTTGTTTCACTGAACTATTTCATTACCCAAATCAGACATCTGTGGGAGTCATTTACTTTATTGATTTGTGGGCTCATAATCTTGCAAAGTGATGGTGGTCACATTTCTGATTTTTAGCATACGAGACTCTGAAACATCTCTGGGTTCATTTTAAGTTGGATGTTTTTTCTCTTTTCTACCATTTTTCAGGGCAGACATTCAACAGCAAATATTGTGATTTAAGTGTGTCTCAGAACATAGTTCTTTTAGGGATCATAGAACTGCTGTTTAATAATTTTTACTGAAAAAACAGACTTCAAAATCAGGCCTTTTTATATAGCAGCAGTGAAACAGAGACATTTTTATGAACACAAAAGGACTTTTTCTAAATTACAGAGGTGTAGCCTTGAGCTTCAGCATCTTTATTAGTTTTTCATCTGTCTTCTTCTAAACAGGTAAATTTAGAAATGTAATTAACTTATCTTTTTAAAAAAGAAAAATAATGCAAGGTGCAACCCAGTGCCTGCTGATATCTTTTAGAAAGCATATAGCATTGATCAAACTTGAAATCCGAAGACAGTATCTAATTTTCCCAATCAACAACTTTAAAAAAACACACTGAACATTTATAGGGGAAAAAGTGTAAGATTATTCTTTTTCCTTTTTCTTTCCTCATCTCTTTTTACATCCCAAGGCCCCTTGGTCTTCCACTGGGAAAGGTAATACTGAACTGAACTAATGATATATTAGCAAAACTTCAGCAAGCATCAGTTTAGCACTACTCTCCTTGTAGAACTTCTTTTTTTTTTTTTTTTTTTTTTTTTTTCCCCTGTGTCGTTTTCCTTTAATGCAACTCGACTTTAAATTCACAGTTTATTTTAGTGTGTTGCAGATGTTCTAGTTTCTGGTAGTCTTTGGTCCTTACCAGACTTTCATTATAAAGCTGCAGTGTGCTTAAAGTTACTTTGGTGATTCAGTAGAGTCTGAATATGAGGAACCTAATTTTTATGCTTCTAGAATATTTTTCAGTTTCTGGATTTCAGCTCTGAAATGTAACCTCAGAGGAAAAAAAAAAAAAAAGAAAAAAAAAAGTAGAAAGAAGAAAGTTATATTTCAGTATTTTCCATATTTCTGTAGTTTATTTCTCAAAGATGCAACTATTTGGTTGCAACTCATTTCTTGCAAGAGTCAGACTAGATGTTTTTTTACTACCTATATTTATGACAATAATAATCTTTACCTGTATTTGTTTATAGGTTTACTCCATTACATTATGTAATGGTAAATTAAATGAAAGATAAAAGGCTGCTCAAAGTGGAATTGTCTTAGCATTGTATACACTGACATCCAACATGGTAATAGAGAGCAGTTAGCATTTGCAGCAGACTAATATGTCAATGCAATGGGAACTTTGAGAGTTGGCTTTCTTTCCACTGTCCTACCATGGAGACAAACCTTTCCATAACCTGATAATTTTGCATTACTTACCTATGAGACAGTCCCTGCAGCTCAGAGTTGAATTGCCTGCAGACTCATGGAAACCCCATAGTCCATTCACAGGCATTTCTCATTTAGCTTTTTAGGCTCAAATTGTTTCCACACGCATTTATGTTCAGTGGCACACCTCAGGTTGCACTTCCCACCTTGACTCATTCTTTTGTAACTTGGCAAGATTTGCCAGGCCATATATGCAAAACTTAAAAAAATCAAGGAGCTCATATAAGGAATTTTAGTACTACTCTTAAGACTGAAAAAACATGCTAATGTGATTTTCTGTTTGAATTAACTAAGCAATGAGAGATGATACCATATTGTTACCAAAATCTGGAATTAAAAAGACCATTTGCATTAAATCCCTGGATAGCATAGGTGTAACTCTGTCTGCAGAGTATATTTTATTTTGCCTTCAACAGGAGCACTAAAAGAAAGAAATGAACACTAAAACCAGCATTTCTTGTCTCCCACATATCAGACTAGTTGAGGCTCTTAATCTATCTGTTACTGATATTTCTTTAACTCTAGAAGTTTTAGATGACATGGAAAATTTTCAAAGGCTGATGCAAAAGAAAAAACAAAAAACAACCTTTATTATAAGTGTGGATCTTTTGGAATTAACAAATAAGGATAGTTACTTAATCTTTATGTGTAATGAGGGGCTCGTATGTAAGCCAGGAATAACAGACCATGAAAAAAAATATGAAGATATTTTCAGCAGAACGAGGGTAACTTGTTTTCTAAAGAGATTGACGACACCAAAAAACCCCACAAGCTACCAAACAAAAAACCAAAACAGAACCTTGAGACTATATGTATCAAAAAATCATGTGGATGCTTTTCAGATTTTAGTCATATATGAAAACAGAAAACATTTTCTTTTGCTTAACTTACAAAATCATACAAGTGAAAAAATAAAAATTCTTATAATGGAAGACATTCCAGTAAAAAATTTGGTTGTTGGATAGCAGCCACTGAAGAAAAATACAATGAAGTATTTTAAACTAGTTTTAATTCTAATACTCATCATAACAGGAAATGAAAAACATGGGGTACAGAAGAATGCAAATAACCTTATTTTTATTTCCTTATAAAATAATCTCATTTCTCAGAACTACTAAATTTTACCACACATTTCTCATTATAATGATAGAGGAAAGTTTGCTACCACAAATGCCATTTTATGGTTAATAATTATCATTTATTTATATATTTATGACTTTAAATGTCCTTTTTTTAATATAGTAAGATCTGTCAGTTATGAGAGCCCTCAGTTTGTATGGAATATAATTCCCTACAAAGTTCATCTAAGCTCATCTAATATCCCAGAGGAACTGTTCTATATTTCTACAAGTCCAAAAGCTACAACCCAATTGAAAAAAAAAATAATCATTCTAACAAAATACAAATAATCTGCAAAATTAAATGTCACAAAGAAAGAAGTACAGTGATATCCCAGTGAATCTCCCAGTATAACAAAGTAGAGGACTCCTTACTAACAGTAGTCACTCTCTTTGAAAAAGCATAAGATACTCACTGATGGTTAGTAGGGGATATTCATGTAACTCCTTGTCCTGCAGACTTGTCATTTCAAAGAAGTGTCAGGTGAGATACTTAGTCAAACCTTGAAAGTTTTAGTATCATCATACAAGAATTAAAAATATTGTTAGCCTTCAGAATGATTACTAGTCTTACAATTATATTGTTCTGCCCTAGTAAGATCTTACCCTTTTTTTAAAAAAATGAAAGTATTAGTAGTTTACATAATATATATGTACTTGTTTTCCCTTCTTCTTCCTTTTTTTTTTTTTCCAAATTTTTCATGTTTGTCTCTGCAGAATATCTGTAAGCACATTTTTATGTGGTTTATGTGCTCCTTGTGTTCCATTTTATACACAGAACCAATGTAGTATTAGAGGTGAATTGCTCATTTAAAATATTCATTAAAAAGACCAAAATCTCTAGAAGATTCCAGATGTTTTGTTCAGCTGAATTGGCTTTGCCTTGCAGCTTTTATTTTTTGAGGCAGCTGTAATGATCATGCTTTAATTCTTCATGAGCAAATATTCACAATTTGAAAAGCTGAGGGGACTTTCACACAGACTGATTCTATGATTCCCACCTCATAGAACTGATTTTGTAAACAGTCTGTCACTGTGAACAGAAAAAAAAAGCCTTTGACCTTACCCATTAACTGTCAAAGTTTCAGAGAAGAAAAGTTAGTCTCAAAAGCACAACTTCTGCCTGCCCACTGTGTCACTCAGCCAATACTTTGATCCTTGTGGTTGACTAGAGTAAGGTGCTCCACTTCCAAGCACACTTTTGCCCCGGATGAACTACACATAGTGATAGACGGGTCCAAGATAAGAAGACCCAATGACTAAGTGAAATTTGATCCCACTGCCTGAAAAGCTTGAAATTCAATTAAACATTGAATAAGTATCCAAATTGGTAGACACTTACCTGGATCAAGTTATTTATTAATCTTTCAGTTTAGTTTGTATTAAACACTTATTCAGTGTGAGAATTCTAGACCAGATTAATTTATTTCATTTTTATGAGCGAGATGTATTTTCTTTCTGTTTGAGTGGCCACAGAGAAAACTAACAAAGTCACTTGTTTGATACAGTTTAGAAATATTTTTCTGTGCTAACTGAAAGTTTTAGTCAACATCCAGTAAAGGCAATGAAAGTGCCAAATAACTCTACATCATCTGACTTATTTCAGACAGTGTATGTAAATAGATGGTCACAGACACGTATGGAAAGAAAGGTGTTTCACTCTTCTCCTAAAATACATCCTAGACAAATAAACAGTAGCAGTATCTGATGTGATCTGTGGTCCTGAGATGTGACTTTTGCCCATGTCCCCGTTTCACCATGGCTGGTTGCATGCAGAGAATTTCTAAGGCACTCAGGTGTCTGTGCCCAGCCAGCTCACTTCCCAGTGGGTGTTCTGAGGTCAGGATGCAACATGAATGTCTCACATCTTCAAATATGGTATTCAAGGTATTCTCTATAGGAGGAGAAACATGACAGAATTGAGGTTATCTCATTTCTACAAATGTATTTTTACAATCTTGAGCCATAAACCGTTTTGTTACATCTCTTACTGTATATGTTCTGTATTTCTTTAGGCAGTCAGTATAAGAAAATTAACTTTTATCTTACAATCCAAGGAACTGCACAATGTTTAGCATGCTGTCCTTGTGTTTGGCATTATGGAGGATTGCACTTGTTGTCTAGAGACTCCATAGAGTTTTTTGTAGCTGTAATTATTGCTCTTCCAATCTTTAGTTTTCCAGAGACAATTACATTTGCCTCAGCTCTAAGATGTAAACAGTGATTAAAACAAAGATGTGACATGGTCTGAGACAAAATGGAGCTAAGTTGCTTGAAATGTTAAAGGTCTTTTAAAATGGCTTTGATATTTACTGTTACTCAGTCTTATTGGTAGAACTGAAGGAAACAAAATAAATCTAAACAGACCCAACTGTATCCCTTAAGATACCTAAAACCAAAACCAAACAAAGGTGGATTATTCTAGGAAGTGAGGAATACATATTTGCATTTGAGGACAAAGGAGGACTCAGAGGGGTAGGAAATGAAGAAAGGATGAAGTAATACAAGATATATAATGAATTGTCTTTTACAGAGAGGAGTAGTTTTATTTATCTGTTCTAATTGGTAAGGGTAAAATACAGAATGAAGGTGTATTTTAAGAGTCTAAGGGACATAAAAGTATATTTGATGGAAATAATATAATTGGAATGTAGAGAGATGCAACAAGGAGAAGAGTTTATAAACAAAAGCTGGCTAAAATTAAATCTAGTAGATTTAAGTCATGACAGAAAAAATCCAAGTTTTAGGAAGGTGATACAGAATAACTAAAGAAAATCAGGAAATTATTCTTGCCTTCCCAGTATAGATTTCTTTTCCACAATAAGAGTTTTTTAAAGTGTTATTTCATCTTTGGTAATGAGCAACCTAATTGTTGTTCCTTGAAATGCCCATCTATTTGAAATGAAATCCTGTCTCCAGATGAATTACCAGTTGCTTTTTGTCAAAGCCTTTTTGAAACTGTCTTTTCATAACTCAGAACTTAAATCAATTAAGAGCCAAGACTCTCACCATTTAGCTCCTAGAAATATTGCAAGTTCTGCCACTCATGACAAGGTGAGCTGTTAATGCCTTCTGATCCTCTGAAGGGTTTCACTAGTCCGGAATTCCAAAGCTGGTGTATTTTAAAAAAGGAATTTCATCAGTGGTATAAGTTTATCACCAAATCTGTTGATCAGAATGCAAGTTCCTTGCTGAAATGCATATTTCTTTATTGCACTGATGTTAATTTTGGAAATAGAAATGAAAGTTGGGGAAAATATACTTCAGAGAGTGAAAATCATGATAATATTTTGCACAACAGAAGAAATGAAAGGGATAGGTGGATGGATGGGCTTTATTATTAACTCTTATTATGAAAACCTGCTGAGACTAATAGATTCAGGCTGTCTAATGAAAGGCTTGAAGGCTGAAATATCAGTGCTTCATCTTACTGTTTTCCTTCTTAATATAATGCACTGTGAAAATGCAATTATGTGATTTTGTAAGTTATCCTTAAATGTGAACCCAATTTTTCATGCATACTAATATACTAAGGCAGTGTAAAATTTACCCAGATCAAATAATTTCTTGAAGATACCATTTGATCAGCTTGATGTTTCTTTTTCAAGTGTTTTTATAGAAGGTACAGACATACTAAATAGCAGTTTTGGTTCCTGACAGAATATAATTGAAAAATTTGAGATAAACTTTTTGTTAATGTATTCTCTTCAGTACTGAAATAATGAATCTTCATCACTTATGTAAGCTCATCACTTTCAGCAGCATACCCCTAAAGTAAAAGTAACCTTGTTGCATACACATCAGTAAAAATTTCATATATTTTGGGACAATCACTCTGTAGATTATTTCAGTTCTGTTATCTGCATTTTTGTTGATGTTGTTTTTTCTTCTTTTTTACTACCTCCATTTGCTGAATATTTCAGAATCCCATTGTATGCATCCCTTATCATCCTTCAGTTTAGTGATGGAAAATGTAAATTTCAGGTTTAAAAATCTCTCCCTACATTGAAATTGTATTTATTTGTCTCTTTCAGAGCTATTCTAGATGGACTTTATAACTTTGGAGCTTCAGTATACTGATAATTAGCGGTAATTTTCTAAATTTAATTATAATCCCAAGCACAAGTCTCTGTTGGTTATTTAATAGGAGAAGCAAATTTCTACAAATGTTTTATTTGGTTTGCTTGCATACGGTTACTAACCTTACACTTAACATACACAGTACATGTCTTTCTCTAAAATAAAGAAACTTGTCAAAGGTGAGATGAGTGAGCATAACTAGTGCTGTTACAAAGTGCCACTGAACTGTTCGTATTGAATAGTTATCAGCCTAGTGATTGACAGTGTGGCAGATGACATATGTGCTCATTTGTCACATCTTCATGACCTTATTGTTTGATCTCATTTTTCTTCATGTCACCATGAAGAAAAGAGAGCGGAGAGAAAAGAAGAAAAGGAAAAAAAAAAAAAAAAGAGGAAAGGAAAGAAAAAGTGAGCTTAAAATTAAAATACTGGGTGAATGAATCTTAGCTTCAGTTAATTCTTTGACTCATTTAAATAAATTCAGTAATTTGATACTCTATGTGGATGTATCTAATACAGAGATTTTTTTGCTTGAACAAAATATAAGGTGACACTCTGTAGGGTTAAGTTACAGTTTTAAAATAATCTAAGCAATATCCTTTTAGGAAGTTAGGCTTTAAGGGAAAATCATTGAGAAATGAAAAAAAAAAGTGATATAGTCTGTTGTGTGTCTTGAAAAAAACTTTAGGTGAAGAACACACAGTGATCACATATTTTTCTAAGATAAGAGGTTCTGCTATACAGCATGAGTCTTCAGTTTTATTACACTTTAGTATGCTTTTTTTTCAAGCTACGTATGAAAGACTTAATATTAGGAACGAAGACCTCAAAAATAAGCAAGGGTTCTCTGTATTGCAGTGCTGAGGTAGCAGCAGACCAAATCTGTAAGGAAGGTGCTCAGAACCGTGTGAAAATAGGACTCAGTCTCAAGCAATGAAACCTAAATAAGCAGATAAATTATATTGGAAATGTCAGCAAAGATGTTCACTCTTCTGTCATTTAGAGACCTACAGTTTCACAGAAAAGGTTTTTAAAACATGGGCAAGAGAGGAAAAGCTATGATTTTTTTGTCCTTTTGTCTCCTCTTTCTTTGAAGTGCAGAGTGGCATTCCACATCTTTTGAGTAAAGGAGGAAGCAGCAGAGAAACACCTCATGATGGAATACTTAATCTTTAAACTACTTGCTCAGCCATCAAGAGGCTTTAATGATGATACTGCATGAAGGAAAATAAAACTTCATTAGAATAAGGTTTATTTGTTGACTTCATTTGCACACCCTCAAAATACACCTGTTTCTAAACCAAGAAGAAATAGCCTAAAAAGCAAAATGGCCTCCTGAAATACCCTTGTAAAACAGGACTACCATACATCAAAAGACAGAAAAATGCATAGTGACATTAGTTAAACTCACATTATTCACTTTCTGTATTGTGCTTCTGTTATTTGCATAACACATATTCTATTTTTAAAGTTCTGGACGGTAACAGCCTACCAGGAAGATACTGTTTTCAAAGGCATCTGAAAGCAGAGGAGAAAAGCTTTTTCCTGTTTTAAAAGTATGTAAAAAGAGTTTGACTTCTCTCAAAAGTCTGACATGTGCTGCAGAAAGAGAAACCTTTTGATAGAGTTAATCTTGAAAGACTTTTTATGGTATTAATAATAAACAGTTAATGCTTTTTGATGAATCATTTGAAAATATTCTGTTTCTGATTAAAAGCCCTCAAGTATATTTGGCTTGAAGAGACCAGAAATATTTAGCAAATGTTTTTGTTGCTTCCATCCATTTGGTAAGCTCAGCTCCATTTCCTGTGGCTCTGCTGAAATAAATATCAGATGCAAATGAACAAAGGAAATATTTTAAACCCTGCTCAGAACATGAATAAAAGGAGAGGTACTGATCAAGAACAAAATCTGGGTTTCATTGCTGTTTCACTGCAGATGTAACAAAACAGACTGTCTCATAGCGAAACCTTTATAATTGCATCTGGAATACTTAGTGTATTCTTCTGACACAAAGTGTATTCACAAGAAGTTATTTTCCATTATAACATCTTGTAATGGAAAATTGCATACTTTTCCTGCGTGCATTGGGTTCAATTTCTAGTATTCTGTCTGTGTAGCCTTGAGATTAATGGTGGTCTCTGCTGTGTAGAAAAAATATTAAACTCAGACACAAAATAAAAGGAATTCTAAGACAGAAGGAAAGCCTCTCATTTATTCTTAGTATCCCTAGGTGAATTAATGAGAATATTGAGCCCAGTAAGATATACTTTCCCACTGAAATTCTCAGAAGAGAGGTTATAAACACTTATGATCATTCTTCAGATGAAGATGAGCATGCGAAAGATTATGAATTGCTATGTAATGAAATAATTAAGAAATAATTCCCCTCAGACTATCAGAATATAGGTTTAAAACTCTCTGAATAGGAATTTTCCAATATGACCAGGCTACAGGTGTAAACATGTTATGTTCCTCTTAGAAGTAATTCTGCCATTTTCTGAGGGTATTTATCACTCGATGGGACAGTATAAGACCAGGACCTATTGCTACAAGTCAGCAGAAAAACGTGCCTTCTACTGTCACATTTTCCTTAATGATAGCTCATCACCTCAGCTTGACCTTCGACTATGTTCAACCCACAGAGGGCAGTGATGTGCAATTAATATTTTTTGAGAGCCTTAAATGAAAACATCCCTTTTCACATCTGTTTTTAGTGGCCCTGGTGTGGTTTCTTGGGAAGAAATGAAATTTTGTTAGATGATTTGTCAATTATATTGGACTTCCAGAATTTTTCAGATTGAGTTCAGGGGATTGTAAAGAGTAGAATTACAAAATAAGCTGTAAATATTATCTTCTGAGGAACTTTCTGAAAGTATTGACCAGCAGTAGTCTGCACTAATAAATAGTGGACCACAGGCTATGAAGAACTAAATTCAAAGTATAAATACACATTATAAAGAATACTGTAGTCTATGGTCCACTTGTCTTGTAAAGCATATGGGTATGATCAACAGACAATCCTCTTTAACCTTCTGTCTGCGGTAAGATTATTTGATCATTAAGGCTATTGAGACTGCTGGGTCTCTCCCCACTGTTCTGGGATGAAATAAATAAGCTTATTGAAATCTAGATCTATGATGAGGACACTATTGTTAAATCAGGCTAAATTCCTCACTTTTCTACTATTGGTAGTGATATGTTACCAGCTTAGCTTGTTTGATACCGAATAACTTTTTGTCTGTCAGGAGGTATAACTGGGCACCACAGTTGTTTCAGTTTTTGATCCACAGAAACATTTGGACTATGGTGGTTGATATGATTGTGTTTGCATAGTGGAACTTCTGCCTGCTCTTGTGACAAAATTCTGCACCTCTTTTACTTCTAGGAAGTTCTAGTGGTTCCTTAAGTATTATATATACTTTTATATGTAATACTTATATATACTAGTATGTATATATGTGTGTGGACACACACACACATATATACACTGCATCCAGCCCTGGAGCACCCAACACATGAAGGATGTGGACCTGTTGGAGTGTGTCCAGAGGAGGACAACAAAAATGATCAGACAACTGGAGCACCTCTCCTATGAACACAGGCTGAGGGAGTTGGGGTTCAGCCTGAAGAAGAGAAGACTCTGGGAGGATCCTACAGCACCCTTCCAATACCTTAAAGGAGCCTACAAGGATGCTGGGGAAGGGCTGTTTACAAGGGCATGTAATGACAGGACAAGAGGTAATGATTTCAAGCTAGAGAAGGGTAGATTTAGTTTGGACATTAAGAAGAAGTTCTTTACTATGAGTATGGTGGATCACTAGAATAGGTTACCTAGAGAGGTGGTGAGGCCCCTCCCTGGAGACATTCAAGGTCAGGCTAGATGGGGCTCCGAGCAACCTGTTCTAGTGTGAGATTTCCCTGCTTATAGTAGGGGGGTTGGACTAGATGACTTTTAGAGGTCCCTTCCAACCCAACACATTCTATGATTCTATGATTTGTATCAGAAAAATATCTGAGATCCCAAGAACAAAAATTATTATGATACTTGAATTCTTATTGATACCTCAGTGCTGTCTTGTTGCCCTCTGAAATACTAATTATTTAAATGCTAAATAAGTGTTAACTATTGTAATTGAAATATTGATTGGTTTGATATTATATACATACAAAATAGAATTTTGAAAGGACACATTGATTCACCACATTTTCAGAGAAACTATGAAGTGCTATCAGTTGTGGCTGAGAGTCACAAAAGTGCATCCACATCTTAACTATTGGCAATATTACTTTCTAGACTTCACTTGAAATGGAAGAAAAAATATTTACAGAGTCCTTTTCCCAGAAGGGAACGAGCCAGGGATAAGTTTCAGGCAGAAACATGGATTTTTAGATTTAAGTAGGTAATAAAATCAGATTCCTGTGTCATGAGTTAAACCTGCATAAAGGAGGAGTTTCATGATAATGAACAAAAGATAAATCTGGGACCATGGTATAAAAGACACTTTTTTTCTTTTTTTTTTCCTTTTTTTTTTTTTTTAATTAGAGATGGAATTCACCTGGGGAAGGTGAAATCAGTTCACAAAGAGGGAAAATAGTCTAAATAATGGGCTGTGTAGATCATAAAGCAAGAGTTGGATGAAGGCTTTAGCAGTCCTCAATTTATGAAATGCCAGGAACTGAACTTTAGCTTACACTGTTCTTTGAGATGTTACACAGAGTTTAAAAAATACTGCACAATAACTTAGATGGATGTTAGGACTGGTAAAATTACAGACTTGAGTGACACAGAGATTGTGGGGCTGTTCACAAGTCATAAAAGGAAGTAAAACGAAGAAAGTTATTTTGGCCACATTTCCCCTCAGCTGAGGGAGACATCCACTGAAAGATATGGAGGAGGTATTACGAGGTTTTAATCTGAACAGAAAAAAATCTGATGGTTGTCATCTGTTAGTAGTGATGTGTCATTGTCAGTGTTTTTCTTCCAAATGAGATACCTTGCTAAAAAACAGACTTTGACAAAGTTTTAGGGCATTCTGCATCAGCAAAATCTGAGACCCTGTCTTCTCTTAAAGACTTGTATATATGTAACAGACTAAAACTATAATAATAATTCAGAACTGCAATTTAGCCTTTTGTTTGGAAATATAAGGGTTTTTCCTTTCACATACACTAGTTTCTGGATGCTATTTTTTCATGTTAGTTTGGAATACCCTCTTTGGCTGAGGATCGTAGGCTGATGGTTTAACTGATGCAAGAACCTTGTCTATCACAGATGCAGTAGATAGGCAGGCAATAAGAGTATGCAAATGGGAAACAGGATGATGACATGGGTTTAGGAATGTAAGGTAGTGTGAGGTGAATGAATATGAACTGGAAGGAAGGCCGAGGAAAAGGTCCTGAGACATAAGGAAGATGATAGTGTGGCTTTAATACAAAGCTGTTGATGTGGAGAGGCTGGGATTATGTGCAGGTAAGTGTGGCAAAGAGGCATATGTGGAGCCTGGGATATGATGCTTATGATACAGAAGAGTGCCAGCATATTCAACCCACACACAGATAGGCAGTACTGGTACTTTCCACCGAAGCCAAACCAAAAAGCTTAACAAGCTTTTATAAGTCTATTGCAGCATAGAATTAAACTGGGCCTTCTAACACCAGTACAGGTTGAAGAGTAATCTAGACACTCTATAAGTATGTGTCAGTAGAAGAAAAGCCTCTTAAAAAAAGGAATAAAGATGATATTGCAGCCTTCCACATCCTCAACACTAAGACATATGTCTTTTGATTGTCATTTATCTCTTTTACATATCTCTCTCTTACATTAATACATGTATATGGGAGTGAAAAAGATCAAAGGATTTCTGGATGATATGAGCAGGTCAAAGCAAAGACTGATTCCCCTCCTCCTACTCCTTCCCTCCTTGAGCCATATATGTGTTTGTTTTAGAAGCAAACACATTCCAAAGATATTAAAGAAATGCCAAAGCACTGGACATATTAAGTGGATGGAGAATGCAGAAAGCAAAACAGTAATTCATGAAATGGGATCTGTAAAGCGTACAAACAACGATCCTCTCATGTCAAGTATGTATCCAGAAGTGTATAGCTTACATCTCTTAGCCAAGCCAGCTCCCCTGTCTAAGCCTGGGCTGAGGAGGAGAGCCAAGTTTCCTGCATGTCTCTCTCTTTCTCTCCCCTTCCTTGACTGTTTCATGCAGACAATGTTAAGGGCTGCTGTTTTTGAAGGGAAAAACGGAGTTTTCACCCCAAATTAGAACAGCCTTCACATAGTTATGCAGGGGATGAGGTTGCTTTTAATTTTGTTGTGTAGAGAAGTAGCTGAGCAAGTGAAAATAATCCTTTCACGCTTTATGAAATACTGCTGTTGTATAGGAGCTGCTACTGTTGGACCAAGACAGGGAAAAAAAAAAATCTGTCTCTCTTCTGTGCTTTATTTGTGTACTGGCACTCAAGAATTTGTGAAGTGTAAGGAGATTGCCATTTCTGATGAAAAATTTCTATCTGAAAAAAAATCTTCTTAGCAAAAAGTATTTCATTGTCTCACTGTGGAAAAAAAACATGCCCCAATTCCTGTATCTGTATAAAGATTTTATGTTTTATAGTTATGACACTATATACAAATTGATTGCTACAACTTTTTTATGTGGCTATTTCTAAAGAAATATGTCAACAATATTACTAACTAAACAGCATCCCTTACTCAAAAATCAAGGTGATAAAAATAATATAAGTCTGAACAGAATGACTAGTAATAAAACATAATGTGAAACCAATCAAAACCAGGTTAACAGAAGACATGAGGCTCATGTTCCAGGTAACTGTGCTACATTCAACGTTTCCAGATTTCACATAAATATTTATCTCTATATTTTAAGAAGCTCCACTGACTTTCATACATCCAAACTTAAATACATGTAATGTTTTTTTATAGAGTTGGGGCTTAATGTTGGGATAGATACAAGTTTCTGTCTCACCTAAATGCATGAAATTAAAAGAATTTCCTTATTGTTTAGTGTTGTTATTATTATCCACTTAATTTTAAGTCTCCAAAATATACCAGTAATATACAGCTCTGAGCTATTTTTGTAAAATTAATCGGTAAATTCTTACAAATAATGCTGAGGAAATTTTTCCATTCCAAAGAGTTTTCAAGGGCAGACAGAAGAGGTTAAAGATACAGGAAATGGATTAAATGTTAAACAATGCTTCTCTTCCAAGTTATGGTTTTGCATTCCATGTTGGATACCATCAAGCCAAACGTAACTTACCATAACCATTCATTTTATTCATATCATGGATAGATGGAAGATGTTTGCAGACTAAACAAGTTACCCCAATAATATGTATTAGTCTTTTGGAGGTTATTAAAAACATCAGAATAAATGGAATAGATATTGTTGAGTTACTAAAATAATTAAGTTAAATTTTTACTACATATTTGATGAACAGGAATAATATTAAAAAAAAAAAAAAAAAAAGATAGATTTTTAAGCTCAGTGTGTTTCCAGGTTAAAACACAAGGGTAAGTTTTAGAAAGGGTCTCACACTCTTTCTGAATTGAGGCCTTTGTAGTTGCATCAATTATAGGCTTGAAAGGGGCTTCTTCAGTGATAGGGTGGCTGTTCACTGGAACAGGTTCCCCAAGGGAGTGTTCATGGCACCAAGCCTGTGAAAATCCAAAGAGCATCTGGACAATGCTCTTAGTCATGGCTTTGTTTCAGGTAGTCCTGCAAGGAGCAGAGTTGTATTCAATGATCCCCATGGGTCCCTTCCAACAGGAGATATTCTGTGATTCTAATAAATGAATGGATCTCTGACATGGTTCATGTAGAGTCAGGAATATCTCTGGGAGAAATACATTGAGAAAATCATAATCATTTGTCATTGACTGTGGAATTAGTGGTGCAAAGCACCAGCGAGATCCTGTTATATTATTCTCTCTTTAATGGACTGTTTCACTGGCTTTAAACCAAGGAGACATAACTGTAGAAGCGATGCCTAAAGTTGCTTCTGTAGGTGCTTTTGTGCTCAGTCATCGTGACTTAAAAGGGCTGCTATCGCCACTGGTCCAACACCAGTAGTAGTGTGCAGCAAAAGAGTTGTTCAGCTGAATATCTATAACTTCACATGCAGTTATGGAGACTTTTCCTTTTGTTTTCTTTTCTATTTAGCAATTTAAAGTAAAGTTGCCACTGTTTTCAACTAACTCCTTTAGAGTTAGTGATAATTTTTCAGAACACCGCTGTCAAGCCACACTTTGGTATTTATGTTTTGGCAGGTTTGAGGACCACCTTCTAAAAGATATCAATACTGCATGTTCCCTGGCTCAGAAACAACTAATATGCTATTTTTGTGCATGCTTGTCTGCACTTTCCTATTCAGAATACAATATGTAAAGCACCAAGATTCATTTTCTCATCATAAATATGCATAACACAATCTTATTAACATGAATCTGATCTAGCAGGTTCACTGTGTATAAGAAAATGTAATTAATTTTCTTCCCTACTTTTACTGTTGTCTCTATTTTCCTTAGATTTTGCTTGTTCATGTACTGCTTTCTAGAACCTCTGCTATGCATTACATTTAGCTTTTCCATGCATTGCAGTGTTTTATTAACCCTACATGGTGTACCAATAAGTTTTAGTAAGAAAGACTAGCAAAACATTTCTCATTTGCAAGTTGGATGATTACCTATGCAGTCACAAAGAAAAGTAAATTTGAATATATACAAAACTTTTAAAATATTTACTCTCAGTGCTATCATATATATGTATCATCCATTCACAATAACTTAAATTGATGCATATGCATTCTAATACTATTAAAAAATGAAGCATGTTGATGCTGCTGACTTGTCAGTTAGGTTATATGATTGGATGTTTTTTGAAGATAAACTTTAAAATATATTATTTTATTTGAAAGTCAGAATACACTTATTTACCTTTAACTAAACTATACTAAACGTGTGATTACCTTGTATTTGTTAGGTTTTCCTCATTTGTATTATTATTGTCACAAATTTTTAAATATTCTACCTCTCTGATGCCCTAATTTTAAAATGATACTCATTTGCATCCAGTAATATATTCTAAACACAAAGAACAAATCTCAGTATTACATAAAGTTAAATAGAACTCTACCAAAATGGCCTGTTTTAGAATTCAATCATACACATAGTAATTTCGGTAATGTTCTGAGACTTCATCAACTATTGATGCTTATGTGATTTGTACGGTAATCATCTCATTTCAGTACTTTTCCTGTTATCCTAGCAAATCATATATTTACCATTCCTTGACAAAAATGAAGGGGTGTCTTCCAGACTTCTTGTTTTATTTTTTTCCAAAACTGGTATTTGATAATCCACACTTACATGTATCTTACTTTATATAATTTTATTCAAACTTCAGACTGATGATGGGATTGTGAAAATATGGAGTGAATCAGGAAATCATGGTGACAAGTGGAAGAAAGTTGAGTTACACTTGGGGAAACTGAGGAACTTTGAAGTTTTATTTGAAGGCATTCGTACCAGAGACCTAGGAGGAGGAGCAGCAATAGATGACATAGAGTTCAACAACTGCACCACAGGTAAGTTCAAGAGGAAAGTTTCTGGAGTGATGCTAAAGGAAATACTGCTTGTTTTTAAATGCATCATCGTTTTACTGTTTCCGTCATAAAGTCACTGTTCATATGAATATGTTCATATGAATTAATTCAGTTTTGAATACATTATATTCACTCATAACCTCAATATGATTTTATACTCATCCAAAAGCCTTGTGTTAGTGCAGCATTCTCACACTAAATTTTTGCCATTAAATCCAATAAATGCTTGAGGTTTTGTTTCCTTAGCTTATCTGTTTGTAAGTAAGAACTTTCCTTCTCTCATTCATTGGTAAGCTATGGAGTCTCTGATGTTGTATATCAGAATTTTATATCAATTATTTCAGATTCTATCAAATGAAGCCTGGTATCCCTGTTTTATAGTAAAGGCTCTTGCCATAAAAATTAGTTGAGACTACTAATGAACCACTGTCGTTATTCCTTTTCGCAGATCAGTTCAAGTGTTAAGACCAGTGAAATAAAGAAAACCTTTGACTCATTTACAGGGTACTCTCTATGCAACTCTTATTTCTGTGGACATAGGCTGAAATAGTAACAGTTAGCCGTGCAAAAGATGTGGTCTTTATCCCTTATAGGATACATTGTGTGAGTTTTGGGGAAAGTATTTAGACAATCTTTAATCTCCTGCCACAGTCTGGATAAAGTTGAAGAATGCTAAATGCACTTCTGGAGAGCATCTTTTGATCTAGTTTTATCTGAAAAATGCACATTTTGCATTTAGAAATTGCTCTGTGGTGTAAAAGAATGGAAACTGGTTACATCTTGGGACCTACTTCAGAACTGCACTTTAGTAAAACTCTAAGGCAGATGTACCCTTGAAAGCTCTTCTGAGCACACAAATCTGGTGATTCCCTGGTGTTTTTTCCAAGGGTGTCACTGTCCCCATTGCTATACATGTGATGATTCTCCAGACGACAAGGGTAGATGGATAAGGATGCCCTGGAAGGAGACACAAGGTCAACATTCCCCTATCAACTTGCATAACAAAATCATGCTGATCTCTCATGAAATTCGTTGTCAATTTGTTCTTTGATGTATTAATTCATACAATAGTGTATAGTTAAACCACATTTCTGCAGTTCTGTCATATTTTGGATCTACAACAATCTGGATTCTTCATCTCACAGATTCATAAATACATGCAGCAAATAAAACCAGCCAGATTTATTTTTCTAAAGAAGCAGAAAACTCCCTGTTACGTTCATAAAGATTGCATCAACATATCTTCATATAATGTAAAAATATTTCTCCTTACTCTTAAGTCCACAGATTTATAATAAGCAAAAAATAGATATTATATAAACATAATTGGAAATATTCCACAGAGTTGTCATCACAAAGAAGGAAATTTTTTCAACAGGGTTTTGGAAAGCTGTTGTATGAAGGATCTTAAATCTCTTAAACCAGTCAGATTGCTGAAATTTACATTTGTTTCAGTCTCTGACCCTACAAATCTGAATGTTAATAGTACTTCATAACCAGTCTTGCATTAAAATTCCATTGCAGTGACACAGTTCAGAAAGTAACTTGAGTTTATTACTATAGAGGAACTCTTTGTTTTACATCACTGCTTCAGCAAGAAGCTCTGTTGTTAAAGCAGTTGCACCACGTGCTCCAGCTACTTTCACTTGCTTACAGATTTGGGATACTAATATTTCTTTGTATTTTGCAGAAAATTATTGTTTATGCATATGGACAATTCAGAGGAGGCTATTCCATAGAAGCTGGGGGGTTGGACTAGATGATCTTTCGAGGTCCCTTCCAACCCCTATGATTCTATGATTCTATGAGTTTGAAACACGCAGTTGAAGCATACAAATGCGTGGTATTGTAGACAATACAAATGAGGGTTTTTTAAAGACTGAATTAGAAAAGTTGGAAACCCAAGATGCTAATCCTTTATAGAGCTGTCACTTGCACAGTGGAGGTTTTTGCACTGTAATAAGGTACAGTCTTTATACAATTAGGAAACATTCACTTTCAGCATCTCTACTAGCATATGGTAAGTACAGCAGAGTGTTAATTAAAGTTGAGGTGCATGTATCCTATGGGAATGCATTTATGCTTATGTCTTTGCTTTTCAGGAGGATCAGAGGCCTGTAAAATATTTACTTTTTAACTATATGCATGTGCATGTGTACAAATTAATGTCTGTAAAACACCAAAACAAAGAAAAAAACCAAAAACAGCCTATTGACCCCCCATTAATTTTCAGTCTCCATAATGATATTTAGAGTCAAACCAAAGTCAAGAGGGAATAATTACATTGTCTTTAGTGCCTTTCACATCAGTTTTGTGCATTATTTTTTGCCTTCTACTCCAGCAGTTGAAATCTGTTTGCTTAATTTTCTCCAGACTTTTGCTATGCTGACCTTCCTGTTGGCATGATGACATGAGGAAGCCTGGTCTGACCTTTTTCATTCTTCTCTTTATTGACTCTTTACTCTTTTGTAGAACAAACAAACAAACACAAACCGTTTTGCCAGATTTTCAAAAATAACATTTCCTGTCTGACCCAAGTCTGGGGCATTCAGGATAGAGAAAGTATGTAATGTCTAAATTGTTTTTTTGCAGTACAGGGTTCACAGGTTTTATTGTGTCTGTTGCAACAAAGCTAAAAGACAATTAACACAATCTTACTATGGCCAAAGTCAAGGAGAAGAATAGCATACAAACCAGAAGAGGTCAGGGGCTTCATCTCAACAAAATTACTAGATTTGCAATACCTATTCAGTACTCTGTTTGTAGCTGTAGAACTGCTGAGCATATGACCAAGGTTCTCTAGCAGAACTGCAGGACACATCCATATTTTATATTCAGGCTCATAAGGTTAAGTCAAAATCTTATATCATATCATGGATATTTGAGCCACAATCATTACATAAGTACAGACCATGCACAGAAAAAAACCTGGAAGATAATTGAAAATAACTAGAGCTTGAATAACAGGTTTGAAATAAATAGAAAAGAATGGAAATGAGAAAGCCTTAAATTGCATGTGAAAAAATGTTTAGCTGCTTTCCAGCATATGGCATATAGTGTTGGAGATAAATGTTAGAGCAATTCCAGAGCTTTCAGGTATTTTGGGATAGCCTCCTCCTCACAGACTGTCCTTTTGGAAGCTGCTGAATAGCATTCCTGGATGATGGTTTACAGCCAAGTCCATAAAATAATTGCCTGGAGAAATAATGTACTCAGGTAGAGACTGTGAAGAGGGAAGACAAGAGGCAATCTGTGTGAAGATTTGTGATGTGAATATTAGAACTGCTTTTATGCAGTATGGTAATATTCAACAGTTATCACAGACTTTAATAAATCCAAAGACTTATTTTATTGTACATGTGTTTTACTTCAGCTTGTTTTCATACAGCATGTTATAGAAAGATGTTGTACACATCATAAGGGAATCCACGTGCAGGTAGATTAACTCCACAGACTTCTTCGTTCTTCACTTCCTTAACTGTGATTCACATAGCTCGTTATATGGGGATTTTCAACCAACAAAAGATAATCTTTCACTATTTCATTTTAAAAGCTAAATAGTTAAAATCTTTTATATCAGTAGATTATTACAATGGACTTTCTTCTGATCTGAGCCCTGTTCTTCAAAGACATTTCCCTGAGGTCTCACTAATTTATAAGAAATCAATTGTGGATTTATACCAAATATAAAAAGTCTTGGAAATATTGTCAGAGACAGAAAGAAAGAAAGCATAAGAGGGTAATAGAATCACAGAATTATACAATGTCAGGTTGGAAGGGACTTCAAGGATCATCTGGTCCAATCTTTCTAGGTAATACTATAGTTTATATAGTCTCCCTGTCAAGATGAGACTTAAAACTGTCCAGTGGGGGGAATCTACCACTTCCCTTGGGAGATTATTCCAACGTTTGATTAAACTCATGGTGAAAAATTTACCTCTTGTGTCCAATTGAAATCTCCTCAGGATCAACTTGTGCCCATTACCCCTTGTCTTTTCCATGTGGCTCCCTGAAAATGGGGAGTCTCTGTCTTCTTGGTAGACACTCTTTAATTACTGGAACATTTTAATAAGGTCTTCTCAAAGCATTCTCTTCTCAAGGCTGACCAAATCCAGTTTTCTCAGCCTCTCTTCATATGGCACTGATCATCCATGAGGTCCTTCTCTGGACCAAAACTGAATGCGATATTCCAGGTGTCATCTGACAAATGTGGGATGATGTCTTCTTTAACTCTGATGATGATGGCCTCGTTGATGCAACCCACCATCCTCTTGGCTTTTTTTTGCTGCTGCAGCACACTGTTCACTCATGTTGAGCCTCTTATCCACTAACACACCCAGGTCCCTTTCCACAGGGCTGCTCTCCAGCCAGGAGGATCCCAGTTTCAACTGCATTCCTGGGTTATGTGTTCCCAGGTTGAACTTAGTAACACTTCTCCCTGTTGAACTTCATAAGATTCCTGCTATCCCACTCATTGAGGGTGTCTAGGCCATCCTGGAGGATGGCTCTCCCTTCTGGAGTGTCAATCTCTCCACTCATCTTGGTGTCATCAGCAAACTTCCTCAGGGTGCTCTTGATCCCGACATCCAGGTCACTTATGAAGATGTTAAATAGCATAGGGCCCAATATTGATCCCTGGGGAACCCCACTTGTGACCAGTTGCCAGTTTGAGAGGTATCAGTCTTATCAGTTGGTTCTGAGAGGGTAAGTTATGTTTTAATATAAAAAATATTTTAAATTCAAAATCTAATATCATTTTTTGTAGGTTTAATTGAAAATTGTGAAAAATAACAAAGTTATCACTGCCCGAGAAATATTGTTCTTAATGCTAAATTAATTAACTTATTGAATAATTAATTTTTTTTCTTTCACCTTCTTCTACAATAATTCTTTATACAACTTTGGTGGCAGACTATCCTATGTGACTTGAATGGAGTTTAAAGTAATCTTCTCTTGTTCCTTTTAATTATTGACTTTGGCCAAGCATGACATTATCTGTAGGCTAGAAAAAAAAGCAAGTAGTTTTATCTTAATAAAAAGTTAAAATACCTATGAGTGTTGTACAAAATAATCCCTAATGTTTTTATTTTTTTTTTTTTGAGACATCTGATTCTTATCTTCATGGCAACACCTCCTAAACATCCTGTAAAAAACATAAGCTGTGGTCTGGTAACCTTAAAGAACGCATCAAGAATTACTGATTTTCTTTTCCAGCTCATGTCTCACTGCCATAAAACAGTGAATCATAAGTGCAACCTGTCAAACATGCTGTTAACAGTAGCCTGAATTTTGTACATCTGTAATTTTAAAGAAAAAGAGTCTTGTACTGCAGATAAAAAATGCAGAGTAGAAATATGGTCGTATAGCTTACTCAGCTATATCATACATATGGATTTTGGAATCTCAGGCGCCACCTGAAAAACCTACAGTGAAAGACAAATTAAAATAAGTGCATCATAACTCTAAATTAAAATAGTAGATTTTTTTAGTTGATTTTTATATTTTTTCATGGTCTGGCAATTTATTGTGATAATAGTCCAGGAAGAAGAGTTGCCTATTTGGGATCAGAGTTCACAAGCTTTTCTCATGTTTAAGGTAAATAGGATATACATTGTCATACTTAAAGTAGTATTAAAATTATTTTTTGTTTTAAAAGAAAGTAAAATGAAAATGCCACAGTATTTTAATAGGAAAATGATTTACCAAATTGAGCTGAGCTGATAAATACTTTAACATATAATAAAGTTGCTTTGCCTAGTGGTAAACTTTTTCTTCCTCCTCATATGTTTGTATTCCTCTTCACCTGCTGTTTACAGCAAAGGCTATTGCTGAAGGTTCTGCAATTCTTTGAACAACTTTACTTCCATGCTCCCCTAAACAAGAAGCTTTGAAAGTCTCAGCAGAGAAATCCTTTCTCATTATAATCCCATCCTAGCTTTGCAGATCAGAGAGAAAACAACAAAAACATCCTAGTGTTTGGTTGTATTGACCATTTTTTGTTGTTGTTTTTGAAATAAGCAAGTGTTTTTTTTAAATCCTCAAGTATGTGTCATGCAGAGCTTTACATTTAGTGAAGAATTTAGTTCCTTCTGCTCTGACACTTGAGAACAGTTCAAACTCTAACAGAAATATTCAGTACAAACCTGGTCCTGAAGTAAGAAGGAAGGGAATTCAGTCAGAGAAAGCTGCCAGAGCTCATTTAGTCACTCAGAAGATATATTTATATTCAGCCAGAATGTATGTCCAGTTACCTTGGTTATTTGATCTTTTTATTTTTTTCTTCTTCAAAATATTTTAATGTTTTATGAGATTTTCACCTGTTTTTATAAATAGGTCAATGTCAGGGTATTCTAACATGGGACACTGGAATTGCACCACCTGGCTAAAACAATAGATGTGCTGAAATTAATGGTATATTTTGTATTAGTCTAATGTTGGAATTTTGTGTTTAGAAATAAATTATTCTTAGATTTCATGGTGAGCTGTCAATTTACAAATTGCTGATGTCGATTGTTTCATTGTAGAGGAAGAAAACTAATTTTGAGAAGTCTAATAATTTTTTGGTACCTTTTAGTCGCTTTGTGTTACTGTAACACACATTGTCTTGAATGTGCTTTATTTTTTTTTAATTATTACCTTATTGTACTAAAAATCTCATTACACTCAGCAGAGGGTGCAAATGATGCAGAATTTGGTTCTAGGAAATAAATAATGTCCTTTTTGGAAATTTGAAAATCAGCCACAGGTGGCTTCCTCAGGACATGCCTAAAGCTCTCATACAGGTTACTCAGTGTGGAAAGCAGTGCGCTCAGCAGAGGTGGAAACAGGACAGGGTATCTCAACTCAGCTTGGCAGAGCTGCCAGAGTCACACTGAGGGAAGACATTACAGGACACTTTTTTTGTGGAATATGCACAACAAATACAGTGGGGAAACAGTCGTGTTGATGCTGAACTGAATCTTCCAGGCAAAACATCCTACCCTGGAAGCCTTGGGCAAGCCCAAAACAATAGTCTAAACACACATAATGCACCGTTAAAAAAGACCAAATAACACCTGTTGGAAGGAGTAAATCACTGCAGGCATGATGTATAGTGACTAAAGAAGTTAAAAAGAGCATCCTTTAATGTAATAACTATATTTATTTAAATGTCCTGTTGGTTTCAGTTGGAGAGAATCCCAGGGAATGCCCTGCCCTCACTGATTTTGTGTGTGGGAATGAAAATTGCATAGAGACTCAGTTCGTCTGTGACTATAAACCAGACTGTGAAGACATATCAGATGAAGCTGACTGCAGTAAGTATCTCTCTGTATTAATGTAATCTCCAGTTAAAAGTCTAACTTTAAATGCTGTAGCTTAAGTTAAGTGAATTCATACAGCTGCTCAGAAGACAATTATGAGCAGGTTGCTTCCTCCTGCAACACAGAAAGTCTGAGATTTTTAGATCCTCAGAGACATTTGCTGGAAATGTATTTAAGTTTTGTTTAATTACAAAAGTGTAATCTTACAAAACTGAAGACAAAAAACCAAAAACAAAACAGTTTAATGATGAAAAAAATATTTAAGGAATAAAATCCATGGGTTACCATTCTAATGAACTCTGAGGTGACATGTAAACCCATATATTAAGCTGAAACCATGTTGAGCTGTTAATGTTGAATGAAAAAGCTAAGTAAGCAAATTAATGCATAATAACATTTAGACGTGATTCTGCTATTTAAAAAAGGGATTTTTTTAAAAACAGGCTTGTCTTTCATTTCAGTGTAATCTTGTCTTTGATCTGAATTGTGTCACTACTACATGTTCACTGTTTTTTATTCTTACTGCTACTACAGAGCTATGAAAATATTTTCTTATTGTAACTGTTACAGAACAGTTGGACAAAATCCAGTCTGTGTATTTTTGCAGTCCTAATAAATAGTGAGACAAACATTTTCTGTAGCTATTCTTCACTTAGGCTGTTTGAGATGGAAGGACTCAGCTCAAATTTGAAAATCTGGATGGATTTAATAGGCTTTCTAGTTTAGACTTGAAACTCAAAAGCAGTAAAACATTGTGCCTTTATTCCTGCTCTGTGTCTTTTTTTATCTACAGTCACTTTCCAGACCAGGCTTTTGAAATAGGAAGCCTAAGCAGCTCGTATTTACAGTTCAGTAATCACTCTAATTCTTAATCTTTGACCTGGAGGGTCAAATTCTACCATAATTCAAATATGATCAAAAATAGCCTTGGTACATAAAGTAAATGTATGACGTGCATCAGTTCAGTGCTCACATTGTGTTCAAATACCTCATTGAAATCAACTAATAGCTGGTAATCCCTTGAAAATCAAAGGCATTTTGCTTACATGGGGTTTCCAATTGCTTTGACTGGAGAGGGTTACAAAAATAATGACACTTTATTGGGTTATGTAAATTACATTGTTTTAGCCAGACAGCAGACTTGTAACCTGGAATACATGTGCAGATGTCACTATAGGAGATTTAACTTGGAGTTTCTGTTTATATTGTTTTCATAAAAGTAAATGACACTTCTGAAGTACATACACTGAAGCTGGATTATCTATTTCGGGTGTCTATCTCCTGAATTGCTTTGTGTTTCAGAGAATTTTGAGTGTCACATTCATGGTAATGAATCTATGTTGAATTATAACTTTAAAGGACTAGCTTATTTTCAAGTAGATCCCAAGAAAAGACAGATAATCTGTATCTCTTGTATATAATATTAATATTTTTTTCAGGTGTTACACAAAGTAAGGACAGCAGAATACTCTGTCAATTCACCCTTGTAACATTTTACAGTCCTAAAAAGAAACATTGTCTGAATTGCTGTCCAATGTAAAAATGGTCTGTAAAGATATTTAAAAAAACCTATTGAGGCACTTGATTTATTCTGTAAATATTGTTAAACAATACAGAGGCTTCATTGTGGAGAGCAGTGGGGATCGGAACATGTCCTGGGTTGTCTGGAAGGATTGTGATGGCAACAACTCTCTTTTCTTAGTCAGAAAATAGACGGAAACACTTTGTGTCATATTAGGAATAATTTCTTTCCTGAGAGAGTGGTGAGGCACTGGAACAGCCCGCCCGTGGAGTTGGTTGAGTCACACTCCTTGGAGGTATTCAAGAAACATGTAAATGTGGCACTTCAGGCCAGCTCTAGTGGCCAAGGTTGTGGGGCATTTTTGTGAGTGTTTTTTTGTGTAGTGTGTGTGGTTGTTTGTGGTTTTTTGGTTGGGGTTTTTTGTGCTGCTAGTTGGACTCAGTCATCTCAGAGGTCCTTTCCAACTATGATGATTCTGTGATTCTGTGTGATCTTGAATCACAGTAAAACAACAAAGTGTTTGCTAGACTGCAGAAAAGCTTTTCCAAGGGAAGAAAAAAAAACCAAAAAACTGTACAAAAAACCCCACAACAAAACCCTGATATTCACTTAAAATAGAGGGAAATTTCCTTTTATTGTAGATGGAAAGCCTGTAATTACATCAGTCTTTAGTCTTGCTATTGCTGAGAACTGACAAAATATCAAGTTAAAAATAGAGGATACAGAATACCCAGATAAGCCTCAAGTATAATATTTCCTAATCTGCTATATCTTAGTTCCTTAGGTGGGAGTAAACAACATTAGTAGGCATATAACATCTGCTAGATTTGGAAAACTAATTTTATAAAGGAAAAACAACAGGAGCTGCTTAATCAGAAAAGCACACATTAAAGCAGTTTCCATTTTCATGAATTGCAGCCAATTATACAACCAGATTTTATTAACAGCAAACCTCAGTGTTGATGACCCAACTAGGGGAGCACTTGAATTACTGAAATATAAGCAATTTTTCAGATAAATGTAAGAATCCTCCTCTGATGGCTTTTAAATAAACTCTGTTTACCCATAAAATAAAAAGTACTCAGGAGGTGCAGATATGTCTCTGGTGATGCGAATTGATAATTGCTTTCTGAATGTACAATTTCAATGTTAGGGTGAAATTCCTAAAGTGAGATAATCTATTCTGAATAGTATAAATTCCAAATGCATTTGGACTTTTATCTTGTTAGAACTGCACAAAAAATTCTACTTCCTGTTTCAGTTACTGGGTTCCCTTCTCTGCCCTGCCAGCGTGTGAGTATATTTGGTGTTAGAGTTAGACTTTGTTAGGCTTACAGGATGCTTGTAATGCAATGACAGTGTGGATGCTCAGTGCATTTGTGTATTCATTCATTCATGCCATGCTGTAAACAGCACTAACACAAACACAGAATGGTTGAGGTGGGAAGGCACCTCTGAAGATTGTCTAGTCAAACCTCCTGCTCGAAACAGTGTCCACTGCAATAGGTTGCCCAGGGCTGTGCCAGTCAGGTTTTTAATATCTCCACAACTTCTCTGGGCAACATGTGCTAGTATTTAACCCATCTGACAGTA
Organism: Apus apus; assembly: GCF_020740795.1. Classification (NCBI taxonomy): domain Eukaryota; kingdom Metazoa; phylum Chordata; class Aves; order Apodiformes; family Apodidae; genus Apus; species Apus apus. Next base: position 20,284,850 of record NC_067283.1, on the reverse strand, counting down.
AAAAAAAGGTTTTTCTTAACCTTAAAAATTGCTTCCTGTACTTGTGCCCATTGTCTCTTGTCCTGACACTGGGCATCACTAAGAGGAGTCTGGATTTAAACCTTCCTTGTCTTCTTTATATCCTTCCAGCAAATATTTATATATACTGATGAAATCCCATTGAGCTATCTCTTCTCCAGTCTGAATAGTCCCAGCTCTCTCAGCCTCTTCTCATGAGACATGCTTCAGTCCCTCACAGTACTGTGAGAGTGCAATATATTTCAGAACAGTACAGATCCTTCTCCTTGCATCCAGTGTGATAAAGGTTATTCATTGGATACAAATTATTCTTCTTTTAAGATAAATGTCCTATACAGTTAACTAGGGTGAGACATTTTTACAGAAAAGTGAGTCCACAGGGTTACAGGGAGTGTGCAGACATGGGACATACAAAAAGGTCTATGAGAATGACAAGTTATTTTTGCAAAGAATGGCATCAGTTCTTCTTGTAGCATCAAAGTAGAAAATAGGAAAAAAGACACAACAGGCTGCTAAAAGGTAATTAAATATATATTTTTTAATCTGCATCCTTTATACATAGACAATTATATGTAAGTAGCTGTATTTTAATGTTGCAGAATACTCGAGACTTACATGGGCACATATCTGTAACAAAATTTAAGGCTGTTTATACATGCTTAGGAAGAAAAGGGTGATGTGTTTGTTGCTTTTTTTTTTCTTAATAACTACAACATAATATTTATGTCAGCATATGGAACACAGGGAACCATAGCATTAGCCAAACAGAGTAATTTCCATTACCGTGTATGGTATGTTTATTATAGCTTTTTACATAAAAGAGCTAGGATGATAATTTACTTCTTGCTGTATTTTCAGGTTTCTACACAAGTATTCCTGGAAGCTGTAACTTTGAAACACAAGATCAAGAATGGACCACTGTATGTGGATTAACACAAGACCCTAGCAATGATTTGGATTGGAATATTAGCAACAGCACTATCATGGGGCGAATGGGTCCCGATACTGACCATACACCAGGTATTGCCATGTGTCCTACACCACTTTTGGGAAAATAAAATATTCACTGAATTAAAAAAAAAAATAAAATCCTGCAGATTAATTACACAATAACAGCAAATTTCAGTGTGATCAGCTGATCTTATTGTCATATTGAGCAATTATCATAGTTCACAAACCAGTTCCAACAAGCATTTAAAATGTTCACTTTTATATTAAAATTACAATAGAGCATATGTATCTCAAAAAAGCCATTAAAATATGTTTAGCATTTTAAGATATTCAATCTTGTCATTTATACTATCTGGTAACTTCTGGTTCTGTCTGAACAAAAAAACCGTCTGGCTTTGTAGCCTGTTACCAACCTTTTAATAAGATTTTAATCAACACTGTAATTGTATAGATTGCTCTTTTCAGAGTGACCCTAATTATATCATTCTGTATGCTCCACTTCAGCTTGCTGCATTTGTTTAGTAATTTCCTAGACAATGAGCTGCTAAATATGTGAAGGTATTAATTAATTAATACATATGGGACACAACAGACTTCTTTCTGAAAGTGTACAGCATGCCTGTACAAATGCAGTAACTATCTCCAAGACTGCAATTATATTATTAATTAAGGGTCTGTTTGAAAACTTTTGAAGAATTACAGATATTAACATTTTAATACAACAAAAGAGGATATCTTTGGCAATAATGATGGGTCTCTAAGATACTCCAACAGGTCTTGCTAAAAAATGCTGTGACAGTGTATCTTTAGCGTGAGGGTGGTGAGACACTGGAACAGGTTGCCCAGCGAAGTTCTGGAAGCCCAGTCCCTGGAAGTGGTCAAAGGCAGATTATATCCAAGCTCTGCTGAAAACCTTTGGATAAATGAAGGTGCCATCCATTTTTCTCAGATCACCTAAACACAAAGTGTAGAGCTTACACTAAGCAGCAACTTAACTGAAACCATCTGATGACTGTTTATGCTGTAGTTAAGCTCTGGAAAACCTTGTTATATTGCAGGCACAAATTGGCTGAAAGGCAGAGACTGAAGGGCTAGAGTGAATGGGACTGCATCTGGCTGGCAGCCAGTCCCCAGTGGTGTTCCTCAGGGTTCTATTCTAGGACCAATTCTGTCAATATATTTATCGACATTCTGGATGCAGGAGCTGAACACACCATTAGCAAGCTTGCTGATGATACCTAACTGGGAGGTGCTGTTGACTTTCTTCGGGGACAAGAGGCCTTGCGGAGGGATCTAAATAGGTTGGAGCACTGACCTGTGATTAACAGGATGAAATTTAACAAGTCAAAATTCTAGATTCTACACCTAGGAGAGAGTAATGCCATGTTGCTGATGGACTACTATCAGAATGCCTATTGATTTTTAGGAGAATGAAATGTATTGAGAGGCAATTACAGTTATCTATGTTACGTACACAGCAAGTTATAATATTTTATATAAAAATATAAAATATAAAATAAATATAAAAACATATAATGTCTTATACAGAATATAGAACATAATAAATATGTAGGGAATATTAGTTTCCATCATAAATATACCAATAGCTATTTGAGAACTGTTTAACTTTTTTAGAAGCTTTAATGTTTAGGTACCTTATTTTAATTTCCAGCTAATTATCAAATAGCAATTAGTATTCAATGAAGAAGTGTTACAATCTCTACTGTTTTTCTCTTGCATTTGTTAGCAGCGTGATCTCCAGATTTTTACTCTTTTTTGGTGTTTTATGTTTTCAAAGTGAAGAGAGACATCTTATCAGTGGGTGGCTGTAACCATTTCTGTCCTGCACATTTATTTTCCTCTTTCCTTTAGAAAATTCTGCGCCTGCTCCCTTGATCATGAGGGAGCTGCTTATGGGCCACAAATCATGTGCTTTTATTTTAGAGAAAGCAGACATCCATACTAGTTCGTATTACTATTGCATGCTGCAAATGTGGAAGTTCTCCCCTGTTGGAAAGAGACAGAACAGACAGGTAGAAGGAAAAAATATTGCAGCTGTCCCAGGCAAGCTGTTTCTTGCAAATCAGTAGTCTAACTTGCTTTCTTGCTGTTCTTGATGCAGTGTGATTGCAAAACAACCAGTAGTCCTTTGCACTTCAGGGAGATTTTTTGTGCTTTTCTGTTTTGGTTTCTCTCCTTTAATTGGTTCTTCTTTGCTTCTATGAAATTACCCAGAAATTGTAAGAGAAACAAAGTTAATAAAAAGTGAAGCAAAAGGAAAACAAAATTAGAGTAAATTTGCTTGCAAAATTGCCCAGATTTGTAATTTACTTGCAAATTAACTGGGCAAGAAATAGCCACATTAACAGTAGAGAAATCACTTGTCAGAATTGCCAACAGCCTAGATACAGATGACTGGAAATGTCCAGAACTATCTGTCAGCCCATTCCTGACCTGAATCCAATTCCTTCCTGTTTCAAAATAATTTACTGTAGCTACTAAGCATATAAATTCATTGTACAGAGCATACATGACAAAATAGCAATAAAAATAAGCTTGTTGTTTTGTACCAACTTTGTAGCAAGCATATTGGCACAACTTTGTGTGGCGAAAACTCATATTGGTTTAAATGTACCTTGTATTACTTCATGTAGCACAACTTTAAATTGATCTTACAGTTTTAGATGGATATCAATATTATTTTGAAAAAAGAATAAATTAAAAATTGCATCACTTTAAGAAAACTATCTTGCTGAGTTAGTACAGACTCTGAAAGAATGTAAGCACTGTGAGTTGAAAACAAAGACTTTTAGTGATAAATAACAGCTATGTTTCACCTGTTTAACATTCCACAATCTGAACAGTGTGTAGCTTATTCAGGTCTCAAATTTAAAAATATTTATTTATTTACATTTACTTCTCAAAATGTTTCTTTGAAGTAGTTCAAGTATTCCAAAACAACTGCTAACTCCACTCTGATCTTCAGGTGTTCCTTCTTTAGGATTTAGGAGGAAGTTGTCTGCTGAGGTTTTCTGTGTATGGTTTTTCAGGACAGCCTCAGCAGGTGCCCTCCTCTGTGTGAAAAATCTCTTCACCATAGAAGGCTCTGTCATACTCTTGTCTCCATGTAGGACTAAACCTTGCTTTATTGTAGTAGATGGAATTAAAGTGATGACAAAGAAGGGGCTACTGCTAGTTAATTATGAAGCAAGCAGACAAATAAACAAATAAAACTCCCAAAACAAAACCAACCAAACAAAAAAACCCCAAAGATACAAAACCCAAACAAACAAATAAAAAAGAAACCAAAATCCAATAACAACAAAAAAACCACCCAAACAACAAACAAGTCAGCACAGGCACAATTTGCCTATTCAACCACTTGCTTTTGATGCTATGTAATCATTTTAGGTGATAGGTTCCTTCTGGTGGGGCAGGGGCTGGGGGTGACACAGAGCACTTTTTTCTGCTTGGAACAGAAAAATGAGTATTCTTTTGTGCTACCTTGGGGTTTTTCAGCAGCAGCTGAATGATAGGAAACATGGATATTTTAGCTCCCTAACAAGCCTTGGGGCTTAAATATTTTCCCTGTTGCCATGCTTCATGACAAGAAATATTCTTGGGTAAGAGCTATCAGCAAAGATGTTCTTGAGTCTTGAAATGTCACCCTTCAAACTGATCCTTAGAATCTGTGAATGAATGTTTGTGGTTGCAACATGTTTAAAATTTGTTATTCAAATCCAAATCAAGTATTTACAGAAGGATAAAAAATGCAGAGTGAGCTCTGAGGAAAGTTACATGAATATTTTATGTAAAAACCAGAAATACACTAAGTATTAAAATGGAAGGTCACTGTACAACCAACATAGGGTATGGATGCCTGTGGTAAAAGATACCAGTATCTTATGTGTGTAAAAATGCTTATTCTCTGAAGCATAAAGTAGTATTAAAAAAACATAAATGTTTTTTATCTTTTTATTAAGGTAGAGGCCAGCATTTTTTGTATGTAAACTCATCTGCCCAGAAAGAAGGAAACAGAGCGAGGATAATTACCACCAAACTCTTCCCAGCTAGCCTCGGGGTCTGTAGAGTTCGATTCTGGTTCTGGATGTTTGCTTCTAGGCAAACAGGAGTCTTAAAGGTAAGAGAAAAAACATTTGTGCTACATCATGGCATGGTAGTATTTGCTTTAGTAGTATTTGCATTTCTGTGTCTAGAATGAGCAAAATCTCAGAGCTTGTTTTAACAGCGCTTCCTCACAGATTCAATTTTGCTACATATGTAAGAATTAACGTTGTGTCTTTGACTACCATACTTAAACCTACCAAACATCAGCACAGTTCTCTGCACAATTCATTCTTTAACATAAAAAAGAAGCAGGTTCCAATGTTTAGGACAGAAACAAGATGTGGTTTAAAATAAAAGTTTTAAACATATTAATGTCATCAGGTATAGAGGGTGTTTGATTAAAAAAACCCTGGAAATAAGGCATTTAACCATATTAACAATACTAGCTCAAATGTCTTCTCGCTGTTCCCAAATAATCCTTAATGGGCACACTTTAGGTTATTAAGTACCCTCATAAAAGTCCAGGAAGGTATGTAAACCCTTGGCAAACAACTTATTTCATATGGCTCATTGAATTAATATGTTACATAGTGCCATTTTTAGAGGTCTGAGCAAGATTGCTTTCTATTGCTCTCTATGACAGTTTGCTAAATTTTCACAATACAGGTTATGTCAGTTTTACTTTGTGTGATAGAATATAACAATTTACATGTACTATCAAACTCCTTAACTAAATTAGTCTAAGTTAAAAGTGAGCAAGAATATATTTTTTTTTTTTTTGGTCTTGGACCTGGAGTTAAATCAGAAAGCTTGGATTACTGTTTTTGTACTTACCCTGTTGTCTTTGGTCTGGTTCTCCAATATAAAGGAAAATCATAGTACAGTAGCATAGGATTATGAAACTGTAGGATTGCAGTTCAGGATGGAAGGGCCTTGGGAGTTCTTTAGTCCTATCTTCTGCTCCAAGCAGTCAGCTACAAGATCATATTAGGTGGCTCAGAAATTCACTCAGTCTTGAAAACTTCCATAAATGGAGACTACTCAACCTTTCTAGGCAACTCTGCTCAACTGTCCAGCATGAAAAGGCTTCTCCTTATACCGAGGTGAATAATAATGTTACCTTTCATTCCACATTTGCCTATCTTTAAGCAATATTTTTCAGGATAGGGTTTGCATCTCAATTTTGTGTCTACCATCTAGTTCATTGATACTCTGAGTATGGCTATAAAATTAGTTGATATATTAAAGGAAATAACTGTATTATGTGAAGTTAGTATAAGCAGAAGATACTTCTACTTACCAAATTAATTTGGGAGTTCAGATTACTTTATTTTAACATTTATTCCTATGCAGTGAGTAAAAATGTTCAGAATGTACTCCTCCCAAAGATAGTTCAGGTATTTAAGATGAATTTTTAAGAAGTGTTTATATTGCAATCTTGCAATTTTACTAACTGAATATAGATTTTCAAATACTCTGCCATGTCTTCAAGTCCATTTTTTCCAGTTTACATTATTTATCATTCCACATACACAAATTTTGCATATTAAGATTAAGAAGGCAAAACAGTATATAAAGGTTGAGAGAAGCTGCAAATTAAATTGAAGTTAAAAGCAAACAGCAATTTCTTTTTGGATGTCTTGGTAACTGAAATACTGTGAGATTATCTATTTGTTTAAATTCAAGTATCCCAGGTATAACAGCATGCAAAAGTGTAGATTTAATTTAATTTAATATGAGACTTTTTCAAGGAGCTTCTGAAGCTTTTGAAGCATCACAAAACACTTAGAGTTAGTGATTCAGTAGATTTGTATGGCCTGTGTGAGTTAGTAGGCAGACGGCCAACCAGAGCCTGCTTTTTTTTTTTTTTTTTTGCATTTCAAACACTCTAATTAACTGTCATTATCTACAATTTCATAAAGAGATCCATAAAGAAATGTCCTAGGCCCACATACAAGTAAGATTCCCTGTTTATGGCTTTACAACCTGTACTCTTTTTGTAGAAATATATAACAATACTCATAAGAGACAAGTACTCAGCAAGGAATTATCATGATATCACAGACTCAATTTACTTTTCTGAACACTTTTTTTTCCTGGTGTTTTTATTTTCTTTCTTTTCAAACTAATAATCTATTTTGTCATCAATTGTTGTTGTTATTAAATCAAGACTATAAATGTAACGCAACCATTTAACTGAAAAAAATACTAAAAGAACAAAAACTAAAAACAAAATAACCAGAGGCCCAAAACTTCAAAAGCAGCAGCTCAGTGAAGATTTTTGAACTGCTGTTGAAAAAAAGCCATAATGTAATAGAAAGTCTGGATAATGTGCTAGAATACGTCACATCCAGAGGGTAGTGGTCAATGGCTCAAAGTCCAGACAAAAATGATGAAAAGTGATGTCCCTCAGGGGTCCATACGGGGACCAGTGTTATTTGTTATCATCATTAATGATATTGGCAGTGGCACTGAGAGCACCCTCAGCAAGTTTGCCAATGACACCAAGCTGGGTGGTGCAGTCAATATGCCAGAGGGACAGGATGCCATCCAGAGGGACCTGGACAAGCTGGAGAAGTGGGCCCAGGTGAACATCATAAGGTTCAACAAGGCCAAGTCCCAGGTCATGCATCTGGGCCAGATATGAGATATATATCTCAGGCCAGACCTGAGGTATGAATACAGGCTGAGTGAAGACATGCTAGAGAGCAGCCCTGTGGAAAAAGACCCAGGGGTACTAATGGATATAAGTCACCAATGTGCAATTGCAGCCCAGAAGGCCAACTGCACCCTGAGCTGCATCAAAAGAAGTGTGGCCAGCAGATCAAGAGGTGATTCTGCTCCTCTACTCTACCCTGAGGAGACCTCACCTACAGTACTATGTCCAGCTCTTGAAGCCCCCAACACAAGAAGGATGTGGACCTGTTGAAGTGTGTCCAGAGGAGGGCAACAAAAATTATCAGAGGAGTGGAGCACCTCTCCTTTGGCGACAGGCTGAGGGAGCTGGGGATGTTCAGCCTGAAGAAGAGAAGACTCCGGGAGGACCTTATAGCGTTTTTCCAATACCTGAAAGGGACCTATAAGAAGGCTGGGGAAGAGCTTTTCACAAAGGCATGTAATGATAGGACAGGGGGTAATGGTTTTAAGCTAGAGAAGGGTAGATTTAGATTGGACATTATGAAAAAGTTCTTTACTATGAAAGTGGTGGATCACAGGAAGAGGTTGCCTAGAGAAGTGCTGGGGATCCATCCCTGGATACATTCAAGGTAAGGCTTGATGGGACCCTGAATAATCTGTTCTAGTGTGAGATGTCTCTGTTTATTGTAGGGGGATTTGACTAGAAGACTTTTAGAGGTCTCTTCCTACTCAAGACATTCTATGTTTCTATGATTCTAAGAGTCTATGATTCAATTAATAGAATCACTATGAAAGCCAACATTATAGCTATTATCTGAAATATAGCCATCTGTTCAAGTCTGAATTAAAGAGAAAAGCACAGCAGAGATAGAATATACCAATATGTATGATTAAAATAGAAAGATAAAAACTTTGGATGTCTTGGTATCAGAAGCAGATGTGGTAGAACTACACAAAATAATGTGAAGTTATAGAAATAATCTAATTTTTGCCCAGAAAAGGATCCATTCACTGAGAAGAGACAAAAAGGAATTAAAAGTGCTTCTCGTCTGTATTCACAATGCAACTTTCAACTGCAGAATTCTATTGTCAAAAACTCTGTCATTTGTTCATGGGGCAACCAGAAGCAAGGGCTATTTTTATCTTTTAAAACGGCACAATGTTTACAGTAGCTCTTGCATTAACATAGAATGGATGCTATTTAAAAGGGATCTGAATATTGATGCTTCAGGATGGGATCCAAGAGGAGAAAAAAGTTGCTTTGCAATGATTAAGTATAAAATCTCCAAGTTTTCTTATAAAACTATGGTAAACAGCCTTTGAAAGGTCTTTTATTTAGCACTAAATACGTGAATGGTCTATTATTTAATTAATATGCCTGAACAGGAATAGCTCTTCATAGATACAATTTTTACTGTAGTATTCTGCAAATACAATTTTTTTAAAAAAATGCATTTATTTTATGTTTTTATTACTATTTAGTTGCATTTAATGAAGCAGGAAAGAAGTTTCATAGAGAAATGGAACTGATTTTCGTATCTGTTTCATTCCAATGGGGATCCTAGTGGTCATCTGTCAGAGAGAAAAAAACCACTCAGCTTTCATTAAGCTTCAGCATTCTGCACCTGCCCGTTTACTGCAGTAGTTTGTCACACAACTGAGAATTATAACAAAAATTAATTATCAATCTGATAGTATAATTCTAATATATCAGTTCAATTTTACTAAAAAGTACTAAAGTTTTTATTACTTCAAACTCATGTTAAAGAAATAAAGAGAAAAGAGGTAGATAACTTTTCAAAGTGCTTCTATATTGTGACAGTAACCTGTGATACAGTTTTGCCAATCTGATTTGTGGGCTTTAGAGAAACAATTTTAGTCTGCCTCTAGTGTAGCTTCAGCCGAAGGAAGATGTGCAATGGTGACTGCCAAGGAACATAAGGAGCTGAAAGGTATGATCTTAAGGGTGTAGAGCAGAAGACATAGTACCCTTCTTCACCAGTGTCAGTGGGAGGTTTCCTCAGTCTCTGATGCCTAGTGAAGTGAAAAATAAAAGTTAGCTTTTACAAGTTTTTTCCTTCTTTGGGAATGATGGGAGAACACGCCTCTTATTGTGCACCCTTCAGATCTACATTGGCTTCTTGGTTATTAGTCAGTTAATTAACTTTCCAGATGGAACACAGTACCTTCCAGCATGACAACTGCTAGACTCAGGCAAGATCAGGAAGATAATAAGTTATTCTGAAAAGTCAGCATTTGGGTACAATATAGTCATGAGTCGTAACTACTGATGACTAAATAGAATACAGCAGCTTGTATTTTGTGACCTTCAAAAGTGCATGCCCTTTCCCCATTTCCAAAATGAAACAGAAGATGCAAAAACAATTCAGGAGTTTCTAACACACAGGACACACTGTGGAAAATTAGAACTGAGTTAGTATTTTAAGACAGGAAAATGGTCCGAACGGAAGCTGTTCACCCATGGACTGCCAGTGGACTAGGCAAAGGCACCTTGGAGAAAGACCAAGAACCAAGTATAAAAGCTTCAGTTATGCACTTGTCTCATGCAGATTGTCATCCTAAATTACTCTTAAAATTCCCATAAGGTGTGTAGTAGGTATCTTCACTCCTGAGCTTTTCACTGTGCAGTGACTGAAGTGATAGTTCTCTTTCTGTTGGTTCCTATTGTTTGTGATTTAGACTGTGGGTGTGATCTAGAAATGGTGTCAGCACAGAATGAGGAATAGAAAGATACAGTGACTCTGTGCAATGCATGCTTGTTACTTTTAAATTAAAATTATGGGATTTAACTCACAACTAGGTTGGTATAAGCTCCAGCACAATCTACCCAGACTGATACAGAGCTGTTCAATGGGACTTCACTACAGGCTGTATTTTCATCACATGCCATTGAGTGGGTTACATCTTGCTAGCTTTTTCTTCTTTCACATGTTAATTTATTTCACCTACCAGGCTAGCTTGTATGTAATTCATAGGGTGCTGAATAAAGAGGCATTGGAGGATCTGGAGGCACTAAGCACCACACAGCTGTAGCTCTCCAGGGTTCTAGGGAGCTCATATCCATGAGAATTTGCTCTACCTTTATGTGCCTTATATGTTTACACAAGCCAGAAAAAAATCCTGTATGGACTAAATGTACTTCCTGACCCAGAAGATGATTCAGACTCTCAGTGACATGAATAATCTCAGCGAAGAACACAGTATTGCATCTTGTAATTGTTTCTACATTCTCTGAGGACACAATCTCTGAGAGAATAAGACCTGTCTCCCCAGCTGAATGAAGAGAGTCCTTTGGCTTCCCATTTTTCTGAACTCCATTGTAATCTCATCTGATTTAGTATAACCTTTAAATTATGTATTATTCTTTTAGAAATTGTAGCTAATTTTTTTGAAGATATGTGAGCACACATTTCCTGGCATAGTTGTGGATAGATAACAGTACAACCCAGGCCAGTGGCTGCACAGTTTCCCTAGGTAGCTCAACTCTTCCATTGCTTAATGCTGATTCAGTTGCATCTCTTGGGTGTCATTGTCAACAGGTATACACAGCTGAAGAACATGGAATGGATATTCTTATGTGGTCTTCTAGTAGAAATGAAGAAAACAAATGGATGTATGCAAATGTGGTCCTCTCCAGTAACAGCCCTTTCAGAGTTGCCTTTGAAGCTGAAGTGGGACAGAGTGAACCCACAGAATTTGCTCTTGATGATATTTCTTTCACCCCAGAATGCATTGATGGAGGTATGTTATTACAAAAACATTTACGAAACATCTTTTCAGATGACAGAGGAAAATTGTGGCATTTCAACATATATCAAAGTTACAAAATCTCATTTTTTTTTCTTCAGCATACTGCTATGTTTTTAATTCATTAAAAAAAAAAAAAATGTAGAAAAGAAATGAGGGCAGCACAATCATGCAAAGAAGCATGTGTTTTGCAAGAGAAATAAATAGGTTTAAATGAAAGAAAGATCAAATTTGTCATATGTGACACACACTGCAAGCTCTTAGCTAGCACATTTTTCCTTAAAGGAAAGGAGCCATTCATTATACATATCAGAGGGATTCCTATCTATTTGCTAACTGAGAGCAGTATGTAAATAAAGATATTTGCCCATGGATTGTGGAAGACAGTTTAGTACTGTAAGTAGCAGTTGAACATATGAGTAATTATAGCACCTCAAAATATTACTGTCATTGAGGGCCTGTTAGCATTTTTATGAACCATGCTTGGAGGGATCTGCCATCACTCAACTGTTTTGGTTTACTTCTGAATGAAAATACTCAGAGAAGTCCGTAGTTCAGAACAGAAGAGTTTTATGAATATTAAAGGGCTTCACAATTATTTAAAAAATAAAATGACTAGTTCTTTCATCTTTACTCTCTTCATAAAATATCTCAGAAGTATACCAAATTTATCTCACTGCCAGGCTCTTTCAGAGTTTACAATCTCTCTTTTACTATACAAGCAAAGTGAGTTAATTATGTGGAAAAAAAAGGGGGGGAAAAAAGAGTTAAATTCTATTGCCTTATACTGCAATGTTTACTCTGTAAGCAAGTCAGTGTTTTCCTCTGCAAAAGAAACATAGCGTTTGTGAGTATAGCCTATCAAAAGAAAAAATTAAGTATGTGTGCAAATACAGATTCTGATAAGAATATTCCCTTTCTTTATTTTAAAGAGTCAAGAGGGGAAACACATCAAAGAAACATAAAACATTTTGTATGGATCTTCATTCACAAGGAATAACTAAGAATTATTATAGTTAAATAAATACATATGGATGCTATAAAAATAGGCTTGAATAACATTTCTGTCTACTTATTAATCTCTTATTGTTCAGAAAGAATAGTGTGTGTATGAATTACTTGTCATGCTGTTCAAGAAAATGTTTGTTTAGGTTTTTATTATTGTGATGATGTGGTAAATTCTCCTTCAAGAAATAACCACATTACTATTAAGGCTTAAAATGAAATGTATGTTCACACAGGTGGCATTTGTTCAATGTCAAGCTGAACAAATTTTTATTTGTTTTCTCTGAATAATACTAGGCAAATGCTATTTTTGCATATTTTTCAATGAGCTGCAGATAATGCACATAGACGAGTGCATGTTCTACTCTTATTTTAATCACCTTTGTTAACCATACCTTAAGAATTACTTAGGCAGTTTCATGCATAATATGCCTTAGTAGAGAGGGAAATATTCAAATTGTATGCTTTGAGTATTTGTTATTAACTGCAAGACCTAGGTCTGTATTCCAACAATGTATATAAATATATTTTCTACTTTTAATAAATTTATACTTTTGTAATTTATTATGAGCAAGCACGAGTTGAGAGAAAGAAAAAAAGTCTTCCATGGAAAGTATATGTTAAGGCATTCCAAAATAATAATAACTACAGAAACAGAGATCATTTTTATGGAGGAATGCTTTCTAACCACCTTATTTTTCTCCAGAGATTTTCCAGTTGTAGAATACTTCAAAGTATCTAACTTTTATCACACTCTGTCTTACAATTATGGTATACAGTAAGGAAAACGTTAGGAAAAATTGTCAGGCTGGCCAAATCTGTGCTTGTGAAGAGGCAAGAAAATGACAGAAAATCTGTGTAATAAAATAAACCACAGCAGTTTAGGAGAAGGAACTTATTTCTGACTTTTAAATACTGTTCCTGGCAAAGAGCAGGTACTTAGGAGGAGTTATTTTTTACTAATAATAGTTTCTGAATAAGCACTTAAAAATTCAAATGATAAAACTTGAAAATACTACCTTCAAATAATTTAAAATCACTACCCTTTGAGCAAGAACATTTTCCTTCAACATAAACTATGAGAAAATGTACCTACTTCACTGGCAGCCTTTCTTTGATTTTCGCTCAGCATGCTTATTCAAAGAGCTAGCTCAAAGAAAGGTCTGCTACCTGCAGTACAGGTTTTGTGTAATATTCTCCATTTCAGAAGATAGCTTCACTACTGCAGATCTTTTTCCTCTCTCCATTTTTATTTTTCAGCTTGTCTTTTAAATCACTTCAGGTTTCCTGAGGCAACATGTTCTAAATAGAAGGAATCACAATTTAGCTGGACGGGACCTCTAAGCAATAAAGCATTACCAGGTTTTTATTTGTTTTAGAGTAGTCAGCCCTCATTAGCCAGGAGAGTTACTACAAATCCAAGAATATTTATGAACATTTAAGCAACGTGGGGTCATGCTAGTCTCTGGCCTACTGCAGAAGTAACTTCTAGCAGATGCCCATGCAGAGAGAGAGCTGTAGTGCCAGCTATGGCACAGGATCTAACTTGGTTCAGAATTAACTGCTAAACGAGACGTATTTTTATAGCTTTTCAAGGTCCATTATTTTCTGCTGGTAAAGGTGTGTGAAGATCTGCAGGACCAAAGAGTTTACTCAGTTCTAACAATCTTCTTTGAACTTTAAAGTTATAACCTTGATTTTTTAATTATTTTTTTTTATATTTTATTTGTATTTAATATCTTCGTCATGGTTTAATGCTGAGCTGGCAATTAAATGAATGACAGATTGCTCTCGATTAATCCCTTTCTCTCTCCCTATAGGGAAGGGAGGGGAAATAAGGTAGAAAGACTTAAGAGTTGGAAAGTAAACTACACAGCTTTAATGACACATCAATGGTGAAAAAGAAAATAATATGTAAATATATATAAAAATATATATTAAAAAATTAAAAAAAGCAAAAGTATCAGCCCCCCCCATAATGCTCACATCACCACTGAGGCTGCAGGACAGGCCATGGAAAAGTCTCAGACTTGACTCCTGGAGTCACTGGCAGACAGGAGCTTGATGTAGTAACTCAGGGATTCAGAAACACACAGATCAGGATCAAAGGCAGATGAACAGATGGAGTCCTCTCAGGATGCTGGGCAAGAGCAAAGAGAATTGACCCTCATGATTTATACTGAATATGACACATATGGGATGGAAGACTTTGGTCAATTTTAGTCACCTGTCTGGTCCACTCCTCCTCAAAGGAGGGTGGCAGATGTGATCCCTCTACTCCCTTCTCTTTCCAGAGCACAAGAAGTTTTTTCAGAACCAAGCAGTGACCTTGCTTCTACATACCATTCTCTATGCATAATTATAAACTTGGAGTGTTTACTGAAAAACATGCTGCAAATTTCAGCAACTGCACCTGCTTAGAAGGGACTTAACTGAAAAGTAAAACCACTGAGAAAAAAAATATTATTCTAATCCAGATCAAACCAGGACAATCTTATTTAAAAAAAAAAAAAAAAAAAGAAAGTTAAAAAACATTTCCACTTCTAGTTTCAGATGAGCCCAGAATATTGAAGTGTTGAATCACAATTTGTATTCACTAATACCTTTCTCATAATATTTTCTAGTTTAGATGAAACAGAAGGCATCACAGAAATTCCTAAAATTTCTGCTTCTACTTAATTTAAATCTTAGCATTAACACAAAATTTATTCTGCTTTTGTAAATCAGAATACTATGTACAGTACGAAGTCAGCACTGACTGCTGCTCCTGCCCTTTCATGTAGTGTGGTTACCTGCTAGCTCCTCTTCAGTGACAGCTCTTTGTGAACTTACACTTCTAAATAGAACTGCTTTAAGTAATTGCTTTATGTTTCGGTTTATCCAAAATGAGTAGTGTTGATACTTTAAGATTAATATTTGGATTGCACCTTGGGTATAAAAAGCATTACAAACATCACTCAGTGCCCTTGATTCTAGAGTCTGTGAGGAATCAGTATATGCTTTTCCACCTCCAGTCATGCTATCAGTGCTTATTGCCAGCTCAGTATTTACTTTGCTTAGTGAAATAATTAGCGTTTCAAAGAAAATACATAAATTCGAATGTGCTTATGTGTCTTCTACTCCACCTTTCCTTATCATTCTGTATTTTATATTTCTCTTATTTAGTCTGTTTTCTTTCAGTTTACTTCCCACAGCTGCTCAATGCTATCTGAAGTATTTTCTTTTCTTCTATGAACTACTTTTAATCATCCTTCATTCTTTTATTTTAGACCCTTTCCCACTTCAGTGCTTTGTTTTTTCATCAATTCCTTTCTTTACAAAACATTCAGAAAAAAAGTATCTTTTGCCTATCAGTTTAGCACGTGGGAAAGGACTGCCAGTGTTACAAATTTTCCCCCACAGCCCAATTCAGCTTCACTTTTCTCTGAAAGATTTGTCTGCAGTAGAAAATATAATTATCTAAGGATGCACTGGAGATAAAAGGACAAATCAAAGAATGCAAATCACTTATCACAGATAGTACGTGTTCTCTCCAACACTGTATCATCTGATCAGGTGGAACTGTGCAAAAAACAATGCTATTTCCCAGGCTGCTGTGGGTTGTTTTTTTTCTAATATTGTCATAGTTCTTGACTTCCCTGTACAGGTTACCAACAAAAGGGTCAGATTTGTTATTTAGGTACGGAAGTAGAGGAAAATTTTCAGTTACTGTTGATGACTTTCACTTAGGTGAAAAGTTTGCTTTGACTCATGCCTTAACTCATGCAAGTCTTCCCATTTGTCTGTAGCAAAACACAAACTAGACCTGCTGTAAAGGTTTTAAACAATCCTTACGTTGAGCAAGCTTTCACTTGTAGGGAAGAAACAGAGAAGAAGTAAATCAGAATCTGTGAATTACAAGACTGCATTTGGCTCTACATTCAAGCCTAGCCACTGAGTACTTTAATGTGTTGTGAGTTGTTTCTGGTTTTTTTCAAAATGCACACAAAGGCTTCCAACAACCCTAAAACCTAATATCTTACTGAAATTGAATTTTCAGTTTCTTTGTCATCTAAGGCAGTAATGAGAGACAGCCAGATCCACTCCTATAGATCATTTTTCCTAACTTGCTAGAAGAGCTGATATTGCAAAGATGTACTCAGACAAAGGAAATTATATTTCAATTACAAAAATTTAAGGTAGGTATACTCAGAACTTCAGGTCAGCCATAGCAAGTAAAGAAAAGGTCCAGCTAGTGATATAACCTGTCTCCAACAGTTATGAATGCCTAGGAAAGACTGGAATAAAAGGGGAACTACATGTACTGTTTTCTCCTGATACCTTTCCCACTGCCAGCCATTCGTAATTCAGAGCCTTCCTGAGGCATATGCAGCCTCAGCATGGTGATCCTCAGGGTTTTTTCCCCTTAAACTTGTCAGTTCCCCTTTTAGCATCAAGAAAAGTTTCAGCTTCCAGGAACTAAATTATGTTATTCTACCTGTGTGAATTTAGGCTTCTCTTCATGAGCATAAAAGCTGTTCAGTGCTTTCTCCTTTAGGTTTTGAAAAGTGTAAACTTTTATTTAGATCTTGGTGATTCACTCTTCTGTCTGGCAGGTAGGCTTTCTTCAGGATTTCTTCATATTACAGTTTAAGAATTCACATAAGATGTATGCCTGACAGAACCCAATCCTGAAATTCTTTTAGAGAAAAACAATTTCCCTTGATCAAGAATTAGGTTTCGTTTAGTATCTCTGTGTAATACCACCTCAAAAAGGCATGAAAGATGCAGGTTCAGGCACCAAGCTGAGAAGAAGTGTGTCCCAAAGGGTCAGAACTCCTTCTTTTTTCAAGGTGGAATAAAAGTGTTTATATGTCAGATGAGTGATTATAATTAAAACATAGCAGAATGAAGATAGTTCATATGACATTTTCATCGAAGTAGTTTAGCAAGAGAATAACAATCATAAAGACAATTTCCATATGCATAGAAAGCATAAAGAAGGAGTTAAAAAAAATGTTAAAATCTCTGTGTGAATAATGAGCTAGTGGTCACTGGTCAATGTATTCAAAACCAACCATTAGTCTGAGCTGCTATAAGTTTAGGAGTTCCCTTTAGGTATTGTACAGGTATTTAATTTTCAGAAAATGGTGAACAGCCATTCTTCAGAAGTCAGTCTCCTGATTTCAGATTAGAAACCACAGAGCAAAGGTACTATGTCTGGAAATGCTAATTTTATAATATCTTGGCTAGGTTTTTTGGGATTTTTTTTCTTATAACACATATTGAGAATATTTTCTCCCTATTTTATCTCTGCTTCATGGAGCACAGTTTTTGAAGCCTGATTGTCTATAAACCTTCCTTGCTCTTCCTGCCACAGACTCTGATTTGCTTCACAACAAAATCTATGTGTTTATATACATTGGCATAATCTTTAATCACATTATTGAATACTATTTTACTCAGAGCACACTCAGAGAAATGCCTAATGAGAGATAATTTTTTTTTTCTTCTGTGCATATTATTCAGATACCACTCTGAATGTAGAATTATTTATCTTTACGAAGAGGTTTTCTATACAGCATACAGCTACAGTGTCCAAGTATAAAAAAAAAAATATTTGATAACTGTCTCCATATAACATAATGTTATCTACCTGCCAACTTTTTAGTGAATGAAATAATTTAACCTCTATAGTTTTGGGTATCAGATTGGAAATGTCCAAAACATTTTTGTCTTCAGAGTCATAAAAATAAAGAAGCTTGAATTGATACAAAAAGCAAAATATGAAATAGCCAAAATGTTTCTCCTGTACAGACCCTGAACCAGCAGACCAGCAAAAGCACTACAGGCCAACCAGCCAAATAACCGAGCAGTCTAGAATCCATACATTGACAGATAATTTTACATGCTCTCTGATACTTTTAGTAGAATCCATTTCACGATAGATCTTATAAGAAAAGCGTAACTGACACCTGTACATAATTAAAGGATAGCAACTCAAAAAATACAGTGGATGTTTGGGTGTTATTTGGGGAAAAAATAACCCAGTGGTGCAGAGAGAGTCCTGTTGAAGGGGGGGGGGCGGGGGGGGGGTGTATGCATGAGCGCATGTGAAGCAATAGCGAGAAAATTCTGCAGCAGAGCAGAACTCATCTGGCAGAGGCTTAGACAGAGTCAATGATCCATGTCTGAAACTCCCAGAGGCTGAAGGCAGGAGACACTCAAAGGGTTAACTGCCTGAGCTGCTGATAGTGCAGTGTCAGATCACTAGGAAAAACTCTGTAGTGGAAACTTAACTTCTGATTTCTTTAAGTTGCAGAGCCAGGGGAATCACTGCTAGCTTGTCTGCTCATGCTTGCAGTGAAGCAGAAACCTCTCTCAAGTTGAGAGCTCAGGGAGTTTCTTTTCTCAAGGGCAAGAAATGATTCAGGGGGAGCTGCTGGGGGAAATTCTTGTAAAAACAAAGGAGGAGAAGAGGGAAACAAGGTTCGTAGTGATAGAGGACTGGGAACACTAGGGAAATTTGTGCATAGTTTCTTGAGTTAATTAGTTTCTCCCTGAAACCAATCAGAGCAAGGTTTGGATCCTTATTGGTTGGCAGAGATAGGACATTTCTGCATTTTTAAGGATTATAAATTAAGATCCAGGGCATAGTACCTTAGAGAGCTTCTTCAGCCCGTTTAAGTATCTTCCAGTGAAGAGAGCTACTTTGTGGTGAGGCCACAATTTATTTATTTTTACTTCACAGGAAGGGAAATGGTGAATAATTTTAGGATAAGATAGTTAGACTAAATAAACCAGCATAATTAGTGGAAAGTCCTGAATGAAATTATGTAATGTATATTTAAATAATTATAATACCTTAGTCTAAATCTTTCTATTTCACTTTCCCTTCCTATACCTGTACAGAATTCTGGTACCTCCTGATTCAAGCTAGATGCCTTCTAGGAAACTATTTTTATATTTATTTACTAATAATATGTTAATATAGTTTCAGTAATATTGAACCTCCAAACCCCATGTGTTTACACAAAAACAAAAAAACAAAAAACAACCAACCCAAGCAAGCCTCCAATTACAGAGGTTATATTTTTCCTTGCTAAATTTGTTAATAAAATTCAACATATCTCCTTGGAGGGATATAGATAAACCATTTTTGGAATTAAATTGTTTCATGATACTATCTCGGAGAGAAGAAAATTATCAGATTGTTCATTATGCAAAATTTACCTGACTTCTCAGGAAGAGTAAATCACAAGTTCAGATTTATATTAGAAATTTTTGCAGAGTTTGTCATAGTTTTCTTCTGGGCTCTTCACAACTGATGATAAATTTGTACCTGTAGAAGCTACCTTTCTTTAGATTCTGAGAAATAAGGCATTTAACATAGTGTTGTGTTCCCACCCAATCTCTGAAAAAGTGCTGATACCAGAAGTTGTTTTTTCTCCAGTCAAAACCTGTCCCATAGTCCAGCCCACCTCATTTTGTTGGAAACCAAAGCTTCACATCTTCTCCAGTTCTTCATTGCTCCTAATAAATAAACAAATAAGTAAATCCACCACAAAAACAGGCAGAACTAGTAATTCCTGTAGTGGCAAATATTTCTGTCACAGGTAGTCAGTGTACTCCAGCCAGAAGCTGTAGTTCTCTGAGTAGAAACTATAAATCATTGATTTTACTGGCAGTAAACCTGTCTGATTTTGTGTCTTTGTATGTTAACAAATGGTGATAATTTAAAATCAATTCTGCACAGCTCTGCACAGACATATAAAATTCTGGAGTCATTGGGCAAGTTCTGTTCTCATTGATTCTGACATAAAAGGAAAAGGGTCTCTGGGATCATTTTCAGCACCCTGTCCCTTACTTCTGTGTTCTCATGAGGGGAAGAGATTTAAAGACTCAAATTCCTATTTTTTTGTCTTTTTTCAAGCTTTGAAATTAATATTTTATTTTCTAGAAGAAGCTTTATTAACACTGATGAGGATCCATTCATAGACAGATTGTTAAAGTATTTGAACAACTTCAGTACGGTTAATTTTTTAAACAAGTTTATTTCCTTGCAGCCACCTTGAATAGGCTGATTTCATGTCCTCATCCAGTGTTCGCTGAAGTGAAAGTGAGCACTGCCACTTATTTTGACTTAATTATTGCACTGGATTGGTCTTGCAATTAATTTATACTCTTGTCTAATGAAAACTGTTGGAGGCACGTGGTTTTTTTTTTTTGCCTCTTTTAGCCACAGTTAAGATGTCCAGTCTTTTTTACTAGATTTAGTAGGCAAATACTTATGCAAATATATCAAACAGGTTGTTAGTTTTCAAGGATCTGATGTAAGGCCCATTAAAATCAATGAATCTTTCCATTTACCTAAATGGGCTTTAAAGCAAGTACTGATACAACCGAGTTAATGCTGCATAGTAGCATGTGGTAACTTTATTTCATGCTTCCTAGTGTTGATATCAAAGCCAATGCCTACTAGTCTTAATTAAACTACATTGTTACATGTATATATAAATGTAAATGGAGACCTACTCTGCACCCAAGATCTTGGTATCTGAACAAGAAAGGCAGAAAAGACATGGATAGCACAGAGGTATCTTGAAGCACACCTTGTATCTGACAATGAAATACAGCTATATTCAGCTGTAGTTAATGCAGTTCATGAAGCAGCACACACAGAATTTCGTTTGCTTTACACACTGTTTTGATTTTTGCTTTTTGTCTCTACCTCAACTACCCAATGTCTGTTCAAAGTGTGAGGATGCTTGTAGGGGAGCATTTCTTGGTCCTTAGGTCATAACTCACTCCACATATCTGCATAAGTAGATTTCACAAATAATTAGCATGAATTAAAATGTAATTTTTAGGACCTAATTAAAATGTCTTTTTATGATGTACAAGTAGATGTTTTATCCACATTTTAAACCCTTTATTTAATTTTGGTTACTTGTCATACATAAGATAAACATAAGTGTAAAATGAAACACTGAGTGGAAAGTATAATAAATAAGGACATGTCCTCAATTTGCTACTTAAGAAATCATGATTCCTTCAGCTGCAATGGGACATCAACAATTTGCTGCTGTTTTTCAGGCAGATCTAAATCTAAACTTAGTGTTCTGCAGAACAGAGGTTTTCTCAGACAACATTTTTTTTATTAGTTTGCTTTGCTTCTGTATGCAAATACTGAATGTATCCCTGTGAATCTCCAGTTCTGCTTTTCAGTGATCATACATCTGGGATACAGAAAGCTAAGCTTTTATCCTGTGTTCCTTAGAACACATCATTTTCAGTAGATTTATCTCCAAATTATTAAACAGCTTCCAATAGATACAGCTTATTTAAAAAGTAACCTGTACTCCACTCCCGAATGTGGTCTGAAAATGACAGCAACACAAAACTCAGATCAGGGTTGAGTTGGAAACATAGTTTCTGAACTAGGCAAAAGGTTAAGGATTTTTTTTTTTTTTTTTTTTGGCGTGCCAGTGTTAGACAATTGTTGAATCTAATGTTTTTAAAAGACTGAAATGACCTGTGAACCACAAATGAATAGTCCAATTTGAATTGTAAAAATACACTTCAGATTCTGCTGTTTACATACATACATACAACCTTCATGTATATTTACAAGAAGAGTGCATGTAAGATTCATCTATATGCATCAGTTTAAGGTTAGTTTCTTTGGCTGAGTCAGGTGAGTATATCACTCTGTAACTCAGCACAGAGGAAGGTATTTGTAATGAATCTTTCATTAGTCCCAGCTCATTTTTCACTGCAAACCACACTGCAGTCTTAACATTTCAGTGCAATTCTTCCCAGCAGCAAGAAAACAGAATGAGTATTGCCAGTCTTTAGAATGAAACATAGCAGCAGCAGATACTACAATGATATGCTTAATATAAATAATTACATAAATATTAGTTTTGAATGTAAGTAATTGGTTTTCCATTAATATGTTGCTTAAGATTTCTTTTCCATTGGAATTAGTTAATGAATTTATGGAATTGCATATTCCTAATTAGTCACTTTTAAATGTTAGATATAAACAAATTAATATTTTATAGGTTTTCAAAATTTTTACCAGGCACATTTAATTTATAATTAAGAATGGTATTTATAACCTACTTTATACAAAGAATATAGTTTGAGCTTGGGAGTAGAGTCTCAGCAGATCACTGCAGTTATGGGCTTTTCTACAATGTCATCCAGAGAATAATTTTCCAGTTGCAACTGAAGCCAAACTGATATGAACTAACAAATACATAATGTAAGTTAATAAGCAAGGTGATATTCTTACAGTCTTTGATGTATATTCTCATCTTTTTAATGTTCTGATCTAAAATTATTTTGCTGATTTCAGGGTATCAATTTGGATTTTTATTGATGTACTGAAAATATAAACCAGACCTCAACAAGACCCCTGGTTAACCTTACTCCTAGTTTAACCTCTAGTTTAAATTGGAGACATCTTCACTGCTCTCAATGAATATTGCACACTCTAAAACAATTTGTACACAAGTCAGGAAGAAGTTCTTTCTGTGTATTATTCTCAACAGCAATAGGGAATCATGATTAAAAAAATAATAATAAATTATTCCCCCATTTAATAAAGCATTCAAGCTCTTGCCTAACTACTGAATTTAGTACATGATCATTCACATACATAATTGCTTTATATTATTATGAGCATAAGGCTACACTGATCAGTACTACAAAAGCCCAGATACACTCAGGACCAGCTTCATAATAAGCAAAGCATTTCAGCATTATTGAATTAAAACAGGATTTCAGTTTTCAAAACAAAGGTAGGTGGAAGCCTGTTCACAAACATATCATGAACAGGACAAGCTGGGTCAAAAATCTCACATATGTATTATAAATGCAGTCTTTTCTGCAACATAAAGTGATGACAGGAAAGCTAAATGTATTGGAACTGATGAGTTAATTTCCACTGTAACAGAACAACAAAAAAAAAGGACTATGTAATGACAAAAGTGCATGCCTAAATGGAACTGACTGCAGCTTAAGTTATTTTCACTACCTAAATAGCCTCTAGATACAGCAAGAAAAAGGGTCAGAACTAAAAGAAGGGAAAAAAATGCAAATTATTTTTTTTTCCATAGCAAATGCAAACTAAAAATAGAAAATACTTATTTTTTTAAAACATCCATTGCATATAATTTGGTCTTTTTTTAACAGTATCAGTTTTATATCAATAAAGACAGAAATATGTTCTCAACTTCCCATACATTTCATCTTGGCAGAGTCACAGCTTTATATATAAATTCTTCATGATGAACTCAATTCTAACCCTTTTATGTGCTACTATTAATAATTATCTCCTAAAATATGGCAACAAAATAGGGAAAAAAGTGAAATATAAAATAATTAAAACTTGTTTTTAAAAAAAATCACTGTGATTTAAATGTGTACAATCAACTAACTAAAAACAACTTTCACAAACCTTTTGAAGCAGCATAAATTACTTTTTTTTGTTTTGACACTAACACATTTATAAAACATATTGTGAAAATGCAGACTTTTCAATCCCATTTAAAAGTACATGTCTTTGAGGGATTTATGAAGTGATTCTGAGTACAAACAAGATGAAAGATCAGTAGGTTATTATTTTCACTGTGTCAAAATCCTTTATTATTGTTTTATGTTCAGATTATGTCCAGCATATGAAGCATGCATTTCTAGTAGCATGATAGCATGTAACACTAGTGGTCAGAAATTAAGTCAGGAAAGTTCTATTGTATGAAGCTTTTAAATTATGATTACCTGACATAAAGTCAAAAAGAAAATAAAAAAATTTTAAGCTAGCAAAGGTCTTTTTCCTTTCAGGTGTTTCAAATGGTAAAATGAAACTAGTATTCTGTTTATCTTAATGCATTAGCTGTTCATTTTTGTACAAAATGCTGTTGGTGTTCATGGTGCAGGTGTTGTAGAAGCTGAGCTTTTTTCAGCAAAGTTCTCTTGCAGTAAAACCCCAAAGTGGTATCACAGAACACACAAACATACTGATATACCCAGTAGATTAAATGTAGTAAAATAATGTCAAAACCTATGTAGTCCCTTACGGCATGTCAAGCCTTACTGTAGCAGTAACAGTTGACTTCTGAGGTCAGAGAGCAATTCTTGCACCATTTCAAAACACAAGTTAAAAGCCTCCCATGAACTTTTGCACTTGATCTGCTCTGCTTCAGCAATCCTGTCTTTTATACAAGTGATCACATTATTTTGTTGTTCCTTTTCTCAAGCAATCAAAGTATTATTTTCTTTACTCCTCTGATGCAAATTTACCTAGAAAAGATTAAATACAAAGAGTTAAATTCTGAAGATTTTTCTCCTTTCCCTGCACATAACCCAAAAGTTACAGGAATCCATCACACTGCTCCCACAGGAAACACTGTTGGTGTAAAAAACACAGCAATAGCATACCCAGTTTCTTAGAATTCAGTTTCCCCAAACAGTTCTGATGCTTCTGCTGGTAAAATTCAGTTGCAATGATTTTTGTAGGAAGGAAGAGGGACTTAGGCGTCTGAGACTAAATTATTTATGTAAGTGATCACAGAAATATTTTTCCAGTATTTTTTCCAGCAATGCAAGTAATTATGGGATATTACTTCTTTTGTCAGAATTTGAACTTTAGAAGCAAACTACTGCAGCAACACATTCTTTTTATACAAGTTGGGATTTTTTTTTGTTCGTTGTGGTTTTTTGTGAGTTTAATAATCAAAATCAGCTGCCTTCCCTTGGTCCCCTGTGTTTCAAAGGCCGTATAGATGACTACTGAAAAAGAGGATCAATTAATATTATTTTTTATCTTGCAGGGCCATCTGGTCCACACCCTCCAACTTGCAGTAGTGACCAGTTCACTTGTGCATATGTGCAGCAATGTTTGCCTCTCGCTGCAAAATGCAATGGGGCTGAAGAATGCAAGGATGGAAGTGATGAAATTAACTGCCCCATGGAGGTGCCTACCACCACACCTCCAGGCTCCTGCAAGAAAACAGAGTTCCTGTGTCCTTCCAAAGGCTGCATCCCATCCCTCCTGAAATGTGATGGTGTGCCTGACTGCCACCATAATGAAGATGAAGTTGGCTGCCGTAAGTTGCTTTCATTGCTAGAGTTAAGGCAATGCATACTTACTTTCCTGAAACAGTGAATTGAAAAGAGAAACATCATGAAGTACAGTGTAAAATTCACTGTTCCCTAATGTATTACCTGGAGAGACACACTATATTTTCAAATAATTTTGTTTATGCATTCTTATTCCCTGGTTATCAACTTTGATAAATGCTTAAAATCATTTATATTTTATTTCTGTTACTAGCTAGAAGCATTTCCACTTTTTTCCATAGATCAGTCAACTGCATTTACATTGCCTCATCTAGTATTACGATATGATAGATGGATAGATAGACAGACAGAGAGAGAGAGATCTTCACAGTTCTGTAATTCAGTAATATTCAAGGCAGTCCTGACCTTTCCAGGATTTTGAAATGAAGTCAAGATTGCCTGCAGTAGCACCAGTCTCTGCCCTGACCAAAGAAAAAGGCTTCACAGCAAAATCCAAGAACAGGCTTTAAACTGCAATTAGATACCATGAAGTTTCAGATAGACAAAAAAAATCTGCCCATTTCAAAATATTTCATTATTGATAGATGAACTGATGCCAAACCATTTCTTCCTAAACTTCTAATTTTGCAAAAGCTTTTTAACATCATATTTTTCCTCCTTATCCAAATAAAAACAATTAGTAAAATATCAGTTTTCAGTGGGGCTAGGCGTTCATATTCTTTAAAATTTTATATCAAAACTACTGCATACCTATGCAGGCGACTGCATAAGCCATTTCTTTTAACAAGTTACAAAACTGGCATGGATTTTGAAGTCCGTCTGTGCATGCATTTCTAGGCAGTTTTGTTAAGATGGTTCTGTGTTGGCAAAAGGCATGATTTTAGAGATATCTCTTATCTTAAATTCCATATGCTCAAATGGCATGTAGAAATTTTATGTGTCCCATATCAGTAGAATTGCTCCTCATTGGGCCCTTCTCCCTCCTCAATCTGTCCTCTATTAGAGACTTCCCTGCTGTATCCTGGTACATGTACACCCCAGCTCCACAACGCAGCAGCAAATATGTTATAGAGTCCCCAGATCTGAAGGCCACAGGTTTTCCATGATTATCAGTAGTCCCCAAGCAGCTGAGACATTGTTTCATTACCTTTGACTTCTAAAAATGCCCAGGGAATGA